>NW_028274808.1:22655000-23905000 GCF_037043125.1 Eumetopias jubatus | reverse complement strand
GTGAATTCTCAGAACAATGGAGATAAGGAGAATATCATACAAATACAGTATAATAAAAATGATCACATCTAAAAGAATTGCTATGAAATGAAATCAGTTTGTTTCAACAGTAATGCTGGAAGCTAGATAATACTAGAGAAATGCCTTAAAAATTCTAAAAACAAAATGTGTATATATGTGTGTATGTTTTTTTTTTCAATTAAGAATTCTATCTATATCCAGATCAGCTATCAGCAAAGATAAGGAGCAGGATTTTCTTTTCAGAAAAACACCCTTTCAGATGCTTCTGCTCAAGAATCTAATGAAGAATTTGGTTCATAAAAATGAGGAAATAAACCAAGAAAGAAGGATTTGACAGGTATGAGAAATAGGAAATCCAGCATAGAATAAAGGTAAACAGAAGTCCCCCAAATCAGAATTCATAATTGAATGATTAATCAAAATGTTGATTACAATGGGATACATGAGAATAATATATGTATTTCTTTTTTTTTAAGATTTATTTATTTTAGAGAGAGAGTGCATGAGGGAAAGGGAGAGAGAATCTCAAGCTGACTCCCCACTGAGCCACCCAGGGGCCCCTGCTGTTTATAGTAAGAGCTTAACACATAGGCTGTAAATGATATTTATTTGTTATGGTTTTACTTTTCTCACATAATGCACCTGATTAAATGCCACTTAATAATAATTCACATGATAAAAAATAACTTTTCTTATTTATAGTCCATATCAATCAAGTTTCCAATTGCCATTACTCTTTAAGTTCAACTATTTTAATTAAAATTGTGTCATCCTTATAGTTGTGGCTAGGTATTTTGCTACCTTGTCATGTATGCATTCTTAGAGAGCTTTTTAATATGCATATGTACAAATACTGTATTATCTTATGATTTAATCGAAATGACATATAAATGGGTAGGTCATTTTATGACTAATGGAAACGCTTAGTAAACATATAATTCTACTGGACAGAGGTAAGAGAAATAAAAGAAGTATTAGCCATGAATATTCATTGTTCCAAGGATCTTGGTCCATAAATTTTTATTAGAAAGTAGAGACTGTCCAGGCCATGTGATAATTGGAGATTGGTTTAAAAAACTCATTCTGCTTTGTATCTGTCCTGTGTTAATGAAATTCTGTATTTAAATTTTTGAGCACAGTGTCCAGTACATTTTAAGCAACAGATAAATGTTATCTCTGCTTTCAAGAGGCCCCATAACATTGCTGGTCATTTTACTTTTAGAAAATTCTATTATATACAGAAGTCATTTTAAAAAATTCCCACCCAGTTCATCTAAAAACTGAAACAATAAAGTCTACAAATCCTTTTCTAACAGGAAACCTCTTTATGTATTAGAAGACAATAATCTTCTCTCCTAAATTATCACTTCCCTTATTCTAGCAGTCATGTCCTTCTATTCTCAAGCTAGATATCATAAAGTGTGCTTCCCACAGGCTTTAATTTTATAGATGTTTTCCTCTGGAGGTACACTAATTTGAAAATTTGTTCCCATTACCTGAAATACAACTTACAGAAGTAAAACAAACAAATAAATGAACTAAGTATATGAAGATGCTTATTAATGTTAAATCTGAAAGTGAGAGAGCAAGAGTTTAGAAATCATCTTACACTTTGGAAATGGTTTAGCATCTTATGTTGTATTAACTTGAGAATACATTAAGTATTCCATTAAGTAAAACCATTATGAAGTTTGTGTGATAACGTGTAAAAGTGCTTAAATATTTTATGTGAAAAAGAAGAGTATGAGATAAAATCTATCCCATGATTCTATCATCTTCACATTTATTAGATTATGCAACTTCATTATAATAAAACGTGTATAAATAACCTGTCAGAAATCCTTTCCAGTACAAAGTCAAACACTACGTTAATTTTCAAAGACTCTATTAAAAACATCTGAATCTTGCAATTAAATGACAGAAGTAAAAGTGCTTTTAAATATGTTAATTACTAAAAAAAAGCACTTTTTACTAGACATAAGTCTAACATCTATGTGTTATGCATGAGACGACTGTCATAGCAGAATAGGGGCTTCTGAGAAACCAAAACAATTACTCCATCTCTTGATCTCAAAGGTAGCATTATACAAAATTATCTTTGATGTAAACACTGAATATTTTTAAAAACCGTATTTCTTTTGAAAAAACTCTGCCAATAATGGAAAAAGAAAATTTAGCAAACAAGATATTGATTTTATGAAGATATTTAGAAGTATGCCAACCTATTTTGCTAAATAGAATAGAAAATACTTAAAACCCCAACAAAACGATATATTATGGTTTAACAAATATTTATTAAGCACTTCCTGCATGCCATGTCCCCTAACAATGCTTTGCTATGCTAGGGGATCACACATTGTTTGATGAATATAAAAATGTAAATCTATTTACCTGTATCAAGGTAATTTAAAATAGTATTTTGGGGCTTAATGTTAATGAGATGATACTTTAATGACAATTCCAGACTTTTGATTTTTCTAGTTACATATTCTTTAGCAAAAGAGTTAGATTTATTTTGTTAAACCCTCCAAATCAGGACTGGCTTTCAGAAAAAGACAAGGTCTAAGAAACTGTTTTTGAAGAGGTCTCTTATTTTCCTTTCTCTGATAGGAATCCATTTGCTACTTAGAGCAGAACTGGAATCACCTCTCTTGTACAAGAAAGATCTAGAATAAACAGTCCCACTCTAGGATGGAGACTGCAAAATGATTAGGGACTCAGGACTTCTATCCTGACAGTCCATTATTCTCAGCATTTGGCTTTAATACTCAAGGCCACATTTTCCCTAAGAAATTAATAAAAAGACCAGCCATGACCTCCACATTCTGGGCATACTGAATAAGGGGGAAGGACAAGAGCAAAAAAATAAATAAATAAAAAATAAAAATGTATAGCTCTCCCAGCTAAATCAGCTCCTTTGAAACAACATTCTCTCAAATCTCATACTCTTCTGCTTACCTCTCATTAGCGTGAAGTTAGTCTCAGGACCACAGCCAGACCGACGCTGGCAAATGCAATCTTTTAGCTGAGCTCATGCTTCTTCTACTAAAGACGAAGGGGAAATGGAGGCTGGGTATGCAGCAAGCAGTTTCTGACACATGCCCTTTGATTATTATCCTTCTCTTCCCAGAAACTTCAGATTGCTTTCTAACATCCTACTACAAAGTCTTATTCTCACATTCCCTCCTCAACAGTGAAACAAAGTTTAGACCTGTCTGTTCACTTTCCTACTGTTAAAAGCACTGTCCATGATCAAAAAGAGATAATTTCAGATTTGAGAATTACAGACTTGGGAAATTACATATGAAACTATTCACCTGAGTCATTTTCAAAACCGCTATCTTACTTCTCTTTTAGATGAAACAGAACGTTGGAAAAAACAAAAACTTTTTAGTAGAACCATGAAGACAGCAGTGCTTGTCTCTCACCTCCATAAAAGCTTTGGGTTTTAAAGTAATTATAACTCTTTTCTCCTGCCATTCATCAAATGATTCTAGTGGAAAGCAGTAGTAGAGATCTATATTCAAATACTAAGGTGACTTACTCTTGTTTTTATTCTACTTCACTCCAGGAGGACTTGAAGTGGACTCCTTTTTTTCCAGGTGGTGCACACCTGGGTTAATCATTTAATTTTTTCTGAGCTGTAGTCCTCATCTGTACCATGATGGTGATAAACATGCACTCCAGGAGTAGTTATGGGGTTCAGAAAGTGGTTACAGGGATAAAAATGAGCCAGGCCTAGAGACAGGATCAGTAAATATTACTCTTCTTAAACCCAAATGAAACAGTACAAATTTTCAAAGGAATTTACAACATTTTTGGTGAAATATACCTTTATTTATTTTTATTATGTTCAGTTAGCCAACATATAGTACATCATTAGTTTTTGATTTAGTGTTAAACGACTCATTGGAAGGAGCCGAGATGTCCTTCAACAGATGAATGGATAAAGAAGATGTGGTCCATATATACAATGGAATATTATTCAGCCCTCAGAAAGGATGAATACCTACCATTTGCATCGACATGGGTGGAACTGGAGGGGATTATGCTAAGTGAAATACGTCAAGCAGGGAAAGACAATTATCATATGGTTCCACTCATAGGTGAAATATACTTTTAAAACTATTATTTTTGCCACACTGATTAAAATTTAACTTTTAACCTGTGTTTGGAAAAGATAGGCTCTGCCCTGATAAGAGAAACAGGAATATAAACAATCGGTAATACACTTAAAATTCAAATGTCTGTGCATTGTTACATAAATCCTTCAGTTGCTTGAGACCTTTGAATATATTTATTATTGTGTACTTTTTTGTCAGCAATGTAAAAGGGCAGCCTGGTTATGACCCAGCGAAATGACTCAGGAAAGCATCTCATTTGAATGTTTAAGATGCTGAAAGGTGCTTACTTCATTTGAATTCATCCCGTAATTCAAAACTGAATATCTTGTTTTGGGGTGATAATGTCATAACCTAAATGACTTCCAAATACCATATAATATATACAGCACAAAACTATGTAAGTGAGCTGAAATACTACATGCTTCATGCGTATTACAATTAATGAAAAACTAAGATGATCGTGGAGACAGTAAGATAACTTAAATGACTATTCCATATTCACTCTCCTATCTTCTAGATTTAACTTTGCAGTATTTTTATAGCTATTGCTGAGAGTCTCATTTATTTAATGCATGAGCTTCCACAATTATCAGGCATGCTTATTGAACTTTGAAAAGAGCACCACATTTTGCAAACCCTTCGACACTAGCACTCAGAAAACTCCTTTGAGAATATCTCCTAATGCTTAAGTAATATGTCACACCTAAATAGTTATATAATTCAAGAAATGTCTTCCCAAGGCCCTGAATGCTATGTCTCAGTAAATCTGAAGAGAACATAAAATATACGAGGCTAACTGAAATGCTAAATGTTCTTAAATTCACAAAATATAAAATGAGTGAGGTATTTTTTTGCTGTGGGAAACTGGTGCATTACAAATATTGGGAGAGAGCCGTAAGCAGCTATCTGACATCTCCAAGAGTTCAAATGTGAGAAAGATTTGTTTTTAATGCACATAGCACCCTGAGATACTGAGGACTTATCAGACATCTGGAAATTCTCTGCACTAATATACACTGCATTCACTTCATTAAAATTTCACTGGTCTCTTATATAATCTCTATTTTGAGAGAGAGGAAAAGAATTCAGAGTCTTAATTCACCCATTCCCAGATGAGAGAATTGAGAAAAGGCAGGGAAAGTCATATGGAAGGCAGAGCGAGCAGGTTAACACTTAATCCTCAAAGGCACATACCCTGAAATTCTTAGTTGTGCAATGTGCCTTTGCTTGTTTGAAAAAAATATCTATTTCGTGTAATAATAATGAAGCTAAGTAAGCCTGAGTAAAAGGGACATCTAGCATCATGAGAAAAGGGTATGGATTGTGAAATTCCTGCTCTGAAACCTCAGCTCCACAGCACACTGAGGTTAGCCAAGTCCTTTCAATTTTGGGGTCACCATTACCTCATCCATAAGCTTAGGATAACAATACTGAATACTCACAGGTATTAAAAAGGGTAAGTAGGTACTGCCTTTGAAGCCCCTACCACAGTATCCAGTACTTACTAGGTATGTCTTCTATGAGGTACATATTAAGTAACCTGACACAGTAGTATGGACAGAATACAGGAAAGAGAATTTCATTTTGAGACTGGAATAGTTAAGAACATATAGAATAGAGAGAATTAAGAAAGAAATTACTGGTATGAACATTTTATATCTCAGAACAAAGACACTATATTTGCCTTTTTTTATTTTTTAAGTCTTTGTGGGCCAGACTGCCCTCCATCTCCACAAATGATAATCTTAAATACAAGGCAGTAGGAGAGGCTCAAGCTCTGAACAAGGGGCCATGTTTGAGTTTTTTCTGAGCATGGGGAACAGGTAGAAGAGGAAAAGGCAGAGATTCAGAGAGCTACACTCCTACTCGCAAAGAGCTGGGGAAGGAGGAACACATGTGACTATACAGTCCATAGTAAGTGAAACAGACCACTCCGAAGGCCCTCTTAGAGGTCTCTAGAAATGCCACAGAATTGAAGGCAGTGACCAGATCTGTAGAGGGGCATCTTGTAACCAAAGAAACGATTGACCTGAAACCTATCCTGTTATCTGGTCCTACCAAGCACAAGAGTCCTGTTAAGAGTCCTGAGAACAGAGGGCACAAACTACCATTGTATTTCTTGCCAGCTGAGCAGTTGGGAATTCTATGTATATATTTTTGGTTTACCCTTTTGTCCACGAATATTCACAGCTACTACACAATGGTACCACAGCATCTTGGATATCCAGGAGGCAACAGAAAGACACTATTCCCTAAGAATGAAGAATGGAGGCTCCCAAAAGAAAAAAAGTAGCACTGGAAAGGAAGTCTGATAGCTCTTATCAAACAACACCTGCTCTCACCACTTTGCAGGATCGAAGCCTATGGATCTATCTATACCAAAGTAGTCATGCCCTTACAGAGGTCAGTTAGGATTTCCTTTCCTTTTTTACTTGAGCAAGGTTTTTATTACTTTGAAAATAGGATTATTTTACTAAACCCTAGTAATTCTGTACAGACAGCAATTTGTAAGTTTAATACACTAGAAATATTTATAATTTTACTAGATAAATAATCTTACAATTTTATCCTATTTAAATGTTTATTGCTTTTATAGTAAGTTACTGCAAAACAAAACAAAAAAAAAAAAAAAACATTGTCCCTATGGTTACTTCTTCCTCCTCCCCTTATTTCTGATTTGTTTGATAAAGCTGAGATTCTCTGATATGTGAAGATATGTGCTATCTGAAGTGTGGTAATTCACTTTATTAATTGGAGCAATTTATCCCAACATGGCATCCTGTCAAAAGCCAGTTCTGCTTATACTTCAATTATTCAGTGTAGATTGAGAAGAAAGCATTCAATATCCAGAAAGATTACTCAGATTTTTCTGTAGAATCATTCACTTATTGAGTAGTTATATCCGAGTTTTCTTTTTTTCCCCAGACTTTTATCTCAAAATCAAAGAAAACTTGTAAAGCAAAAATCCATTTAACAACCCTTGTCTTTAATGGAAAATTGTAAAACTAAAAGTTGCCAATTACTTTTTACATTTGCCAGTTCTTCATGCAACTTTTATATTTTTTGCATATGGTTCCCAACTATCTACTTTAAAACTTAAAAGATATGACTAGGTGTATCCAGAGATTGGGGAGAATAAGCACAAGGTCTCTGTGAAGTAAACATCCCCGTGGCAGTTTATCTCCAGGAATAAATGGGTCTGGATTCTTCAGGTATTACTGCAGCCACGCCGGCACCTCCTATGCAGACATCACAGTAAATACTAGACTCCAGTAAGGCATTCCGTTACTACCTTGGCTACCTGGGCAGCAATTACTGTTAGCCCCGTAGCAGGATAAGGATGGAAATTTGAGATACCTCTTCCTATTCAAGCTGTTATGTAATAGTGCAAAGAATTCCATTCCGTATGAAGCTTTCAAACAGAAGGCGGAAAAGAAAAGGTGAGTAAGCCCTCATAATTGAGGGTTATCTAGGATATTGTATGATAATATGTAAAATTACATGTGATATTATGGGGGAAATTGGGATCACGTGTGACACTATGTAAGAGATTCTTGAGACTTCACTTAGAACAACTGTATGCACAAGATATTCCTATCAAAGGGAAGAACACTATCCATTTAACTTATTTAGCTTTGGTTCACCCTCCCTAAGTAGCACTGTCAAATAATCGTGTAATATGAGTCACATAGGTAATTTTAAATTTACTAGTAGTGGCATTAAAAAAAAAGAAACAAAGTTGCTAACATTTATTTTAATAATATATTTCATTTAAGGAAATATGTCAAACATCTCAATAATTTCAACATGTAATCAGTATTTTTTTATTTTTTTTAAGATTTTTATTTATTTATTTGACAGTGAGAGACACAGCGAGAGTGGGAACACAAGCAGGGGGAGTGGGAGAGGGAGAAGCAGGCTTCCCGCCGAGCAGGGAGCCCGATGTGGGGCTCGATTCCAGGACCCTGGGACCATGACCTGAGCCGAAAGCAGACGCTTAACGACTGAGCCACTCAGGTGCCCCATGTAATCAGTATTTTTAAAATTGTTTAGATATTTTACAGTCTTTTTTCATATTGAGTCTTCAAAATCTAGTGTTAACTTTATACTGTTTACATATTTCCATTCAGTCTAACCACATTTCAAATGCTCAATATCTACACAAGACTCATGGCTATTGGATAGGACAACACTGCTCTACAATACCTATTCATCATCTTTCTATTTGTTCCTGTGTTCCCACGAGGATGGGGAACACATCATCAGAAATTTTTTAAATACTTTGAAAATTAGTTAAAAATGTGTGTTATGTGTGCCTAATATAAAGCACCTCAGACTACTGATTAGTGAGAAAGTACAATGTTATAATCATTGCTTGCAGTTTGTCAATTTTCTCTCATGTGAAGACATACGGATATATGTGAAACCTAATCTTTTTCTATTAACATAATTACATATGTAAATAATATACAATGAAAAGCATACAATGGAATGAATTTAAATGAACACATTTTTTCAAGACTTACTAATTTCTCAGTCATACTAAATTACTTTACTCCAGTTCATGGCTGTTAGGCCATGAGGTGAACATAAGAAATACACACACTGCAGATAGACTGATAGATAGACAAATAGAGAAGAAATATATTACAGCATTATTTACAATAGTCAAGATATGAAAGCAACCTAAGTGTCCATTGATGGATGAATGGATAAGATGTGGGGGGGTGGTGTGTGCATATAAATATATATACACACATAAAATATATATGTATCTCCATATATACAATAGCATTTTATATTCAGCCATAAAAAAAGGAAATCTTGTCATTTGTGACAATATGGATGGATCTTGAGGGCATTATGCTAAGTGCAATAAGTCAGATAAAGACAGATATCATACGATCTCACTTACATGTGGAATCTAAAGAAACAAAAAACAAACACAAAGATACAGAAAACAGGTTGGTGGCTGCCAGAGGTGGGGATGGGTGAAGGTCGAACTTCTAGTTATAAAGTAAGTAAGTCCTGGGGATGTAATGCACAGCATGGTGACTATAGTTAACAATATTGTACTGTATATTTAAAAGTTGCTAAGAAAGTAGATTTTAAAAGTTCTCATTACAAGAAAAAATATTATAATGATGGATGTTAACCAACTTCTTTTAGTGATTTCACAATATATACAAATATTGAGTCATTATGTTGCATACCTGAAATATGTTATATGTCAATTATATCTCAATTTTTAAAATAAAGTAATGTAAGAAATAAACCATATGAAAATCAAGGGAAAGTTTAGTGATACTTAAGCCACCAAAACAGGGAGTCTCTTGATCAAAGAATTATAGGCTCCATATAGCCTCCCTTATATATTTTTATCAACTCACTGAATTAACAAAATGTATTATTTAAAAAGGAAATGCTTCTATCAGCAGAACAAATAGGAAAGTTTATATTTCCCATGTCAAAAATTATTAATTTCAGTCTTAATATCAAGATACATATATCTCATTTGTTTTATTTATTTTTTACTTTTCAAGCCATCTGAGTTTATTCAAACCATTTAACAACTACAGTCATTTATTATGATTTCCTTGGAGGAAATCTAAAACTATCAAATCATTAAGTTATTGCCATTTTGTGACTGATTGCTGATTGCATAAGACAGGAATTCAACAATGTATGCTGATTGGCATTAAATGGTTCTGTAAGACCAGACCCAGTTGTTTTTAATATGACCATATTTAAACTCTTAACTGACATCAGGGATTCTTCTAGAAACTGAAGGTCAGATGGTTTCATCACTCCTCAAACCCACAGTAAAAACTCTATTCATTTCACTGCCTGAGTCCTGAGGTGCTAGCTCCTCCCACACCTCAGAGGGTCCCATGTTTCCTCTCCCCTTCGCAGTGATCACACCAACACTTCATTATACATCCCACACTCATCATAGAATGCTCCTGCATCCTCTTGCTTTGGAGGACACTACCTGATGCTTCATACACCCCTCCCCTATCCTTATTTATCTGTTCATCTATTCATTATTTTCATCTACTGAGTTCTTTGTACTACCTAACAATCAACTGAAATGTGTGGCTCCTGGGTTACAGTGCTTTGCTTTCTTAGGTTCTGTAATCATCCTGGGTGACTCCAGAATTACTGTAGATGACCTATTTAATACTTAAGAGATCTTAAGATTCTTAATTTTCTTAAATTCAAAAAAAAAATCATGTCTATTCACCCATTCCAAAATCCAAATAATATACCTTGTCAGTCCTTGAAGTTGTTCTGTATCATAAATCTTAAAATCCAGGATCTTACTCTTAATATAATCTCCTACATCTTTCATGCTCTAACTCCCGTAACAAAGACCATTTGCATTTTTAAAGATCTCATTTGTTTACTTACTTAGCCCATCAAGACCAACATTTATATATAAATTTCACCAAGTTTTTATATCTTACTTGTCTACCAAGACCTAAATCTGGATTATTCCTAGTCACCATTCTTTGCTTTTTAGATCTTATTTAATAGATGTTCCTGCTGTTTGGGACATGACTGATCATTAATATGTTTAACCATCTGCGCTGCCTTGAACATACTTTCCCCTGGATCTCTTTATCCCTAAAATCTTCTACATGAACTCCTTAAATCCACAGTGGCATTCCCCAGGGCTCCATCTCATCCATTGTTCTCACTCCATGGACTCTATTTGAGTAATATCTTCCCACTGTCAATTTTTAATTTGGTTTATCTGTTTTAGACAACAAGTTTAGGTCTGTATTCTATTTTTCTTATGAGCATTATACTCTCTCCGCTGTGCATATTATCTAACAAGACCAACAAATAGCCCCAGATTAGCATGGTCCCAAGCTGAAATATTATTCCCCACACTGTAACAACTTGCATCTCCTTCTAGGTTTCCTTTCTCAGTTAATGTCAGTCGTCACCAGCATCCAGTAAATAACATGGTGGTTAGCCTATACTACTTCCTCTCTTCCACCCAGAGCTCCCTGAAACCATCACCAAAGATGGTTTGGTGCATTTATAGCGTTTTTGCATTACTTAGAAATTTCATTATACAAAAAAAAAAATTCTTATGACTTTTATTTTTAATAAATGTAGTAAAGTAATGTATTGGTGGTCTCTAATGAACCACACCTTCTGGTATCCACACCCTGTGGATGGCCCTACTAAGGACAAGCCATAGTAAGAAATAAAAGTCAAGATGGAAAAATATCTGGTAATGGTTTCAGGGAGCAGTCACATGAATGACGCCAGCTGAAATTGGATGGAATAAAAAAGCTGCAAATAAACACAAAGAATTGTGAGAAATACTCATATTTTAAGCCACTAAGTTTGGAGGTGATGAGTAATACAGCAATATGTAATTGAAATAATAAGTAATTCTCAGTTTTTAACTTGCTAAAAAAATCATTGAGAAAAAACAAAATGTCATAAAAATGCAAAACATCACATTATGTCATGCCTTGTTTGGGGACAAAAGAGTATTAAAAACAATCTGGAATATAAGCAATTATTTGCAAGTAACTGGAGAAAGCTTTATCATCAAAAACTCAAATACAAACTTTTTAAAAGCTAAATGTATTTTTTCCGTTTAAAAACATTGGTTGTTTAAGCATCAATGACATTTATGATTACCATATACATTGCACCAGATGAGAGAATACATAGGTACATAAATAAATACATGCAACTTAGAGCCGAAGAATATCAAGTTGAGATGAATATGCAGAATTATTATTATATGGTCTTGTTTGTTATTTTTATCAGTGATTACATAATTGAGCACTGTTCTGTGCACTTTCCACGCATTATTTTTTACAACAATCATCTTTATATCTTTCAACCACATGACATTATATTAATATAAATGCAATATATATACATACACATATATACAAACACATATAAACACCCACTCACATGCATTTGTGTGTACTTGCACACACATACATACACACACTCCTCACACCTGGTATATTTTTTAACCTGAACTGCTGAATATCAATAGACAAGTAAGTCTAAATAGTCTTTTTTATACAGCAAATATAATCTTTGGACAAGAAATAATTCTTAATCTCAGGAAACAAACTGAGGGTTGCTGGAGTGGTGGTGCGGTGGGAGGGATGGGGTGGCTGGGTGATAGACACTGGGGAGGGTATGTGCTACGGTGAGCGCTGTGAATTGTGTAAGACTGTTGAATCACAGATCTGTACCTCTGAAACAAATAATACATTATATGTTAAAAAAAAAAAAAAACAGAAGACAGTAGGAAGGGAAAAATGAAGGGGGAGAATCGGAGGGGGAGACGAACCATGAGAGAGTATGGACTCTGAGAAACAAACTGACAGTTCTAGAGGGAAGGGGGTGGGGGGATGGGTTAGCCTGGTGATGGGTATTAAAGAGGGCACATATTGAATGGAGCACTGGGTGTTACATGCAAACAATGAATCACGGAACACTACATCAAAAACTAATGATGTGGGCGCCTGGGTGGCTCAGTTGGTTAAGCGACTGCCTTCGGCTCAGGTCATGATCCTGGAGTCCCGGGATCGAGTCCCGCATCGGGCTCCCTGCTTGGCAGGGAGTCTGCTTCTCCCTCTGACCCTCTTCCCTCTCGTGCTCTCTATCTCTCATTCTCTCTCTTTCAAATAAATAAATAAAATCTTTAAAAAAAAAAAAAACTAATGATGTAATATATGGTGACTAACATAATAAAATAAAACTGAACAAAATAGATATTAATTTAAATGATAAAAGAGTGCCATAAACTGAATTTCTACTTGTTTATAAAATTAATATTTCATTAAAGAATTTACCTATTATAACCTTATTTCATTATTTTTCCCTTCTACTCTCCTTTGTCCTTTCTTAACTTCTTGAGTTAGATCCTAAGTAATTACTTTCAGGGGTTATTTTTTTCTAATGAAAGCACGTGAGAGCAAAAACTTCCCTATCAACGTCTTTGCATACTACTTTATTTTTAAATTTGGGTTTCAGTAGTAAAATTCAATTAAAAATTGTTCCTTGGCATATAAACATTCTTATCTTTGATCCTTTCATGGGCCACCTTTATCTACTTATTTATTTCATGAGTTCATTAGTGATTCAGAAGTATTATTAAGATAAATGCATGTTTAATTTCCAACCCCTTTGTTGTTTTAGTTATCTTTTACTGTATTATATTTAGTTGCATATTTCCAACTTAAATATATTTTGGTGACACAAATGTTCTGTACGATACCAATGCATTAGTATTTATCAAAATTTGTTTTTATAGCTTAAAACATGCCCAATTTTTACAAATCTTTTGTTAGACCTTAAAAAGAATCTGCATGGTTCCTCGCTCTCTGTCTCTTTCATTCTCACTCTCTGTTGCAGAGTTCTATATATATTTATTAGAACAAGGTTATTCATTTTATTATATAAGTCACCTCTATCCTTGCTATATTTTAAAAACCAAAGATAACTTGTCATAGTTGATATAATTCTAATGTGTTATTTATTGATAAATGAGGACTATAAATGTTTATTCAAGAGTAGGCAAAACTAACATTTTATTTTTCATATTTCAGTGATTTTACAAAGGAATGCTACTGATTTACGTGTCATTATATCCCCAGTTGGTCTAATTACAAATCAGGCCCTGAAATCGATGTATATTTGGTCACAAAATATCAGGAGGCATGCAAGATCTTTCAGTATACAGTTATAATAAATTTAAAAATTGCTTGAGAAGCTTTTAAAAACTGGTTGTAAGAGAATGAAAATGATGAAGAAGCTTTGATGATGATCAGAGCTTTCTGCACCAAAAAGAACTCTAAATCAATGCTTATATTATTTTATGTTAGGAAGTGGAAGAACAGAAAAATGCTGTTGAAAGGAGTCAAGAGAGTTAAGTAAATGTCTTAACTGACTCCAAAGTAATTATGTGACTTTGGGCACATCACTTCTGTAAGATTCACTTTCCTTGCTTATCACATAGGAGTTATTTTTTCTACAGTTAAGATATTTCCAATTGGAAAAATATACATGTCTGTGATTATGAGTACGAATGATTATGGCTAATTGAGAGATTATAAAGTAGAATAGGGGTCAAAAATATTTTTTTAATTTTTATTTTTTAAATGATTTTTATATATGACAGCAAAATATCCTTGTTGTTCTACTTGTGGATATTTGAGAGCATGTGGCATGCTGTGATGTATTATATAGAAATATATTGCTTTACTACTAAATAAAGGAGGCAACCACAACAGTACCTACACATACAGGCAATCAAAGCAAGCTGCCCTCTATAGTCTCTGGGGCTATCACGGTTCCACTACCAGCCTTCTCTCTGTCTTTGGGATGCTCACATTTCTAGAGCACAGTGTTCCAGGTTGTAACCTGGATTTGAACTTGAGGTCTACCACTTACTCCCTCATGTTCTTAGGCAGGATACTTCACCAAGTATTTCCTGAACAAACAGCTTCACACATATATAATGAAAAATCCTAGTCCATGTTTAATGATGAATTTTAAAGTAGCTAATTGCATTTTATTGGGGCTTGTAGGTTATTCACCACTGGTAATTCTAATCCAACATAAGGAACACATTAATAACAAAAAGAAAAATAAAATATAGTATCAACTGTGTTGAAATAGCAATATCTTTTTATAACACTATTGAGATGAATAATGACTTCCCTTCTTAAGGGTGTTTGAAAACATCATGGCATTTATTCTTTTGTCTAGAAATAGGAATCATATGCCAACTGTTTTTATATTTGCTTTCATGTGATAGTTGGAAAAAACAGATGGACTTACTATTAAGAGCTATTGTGTGGTTGACCACAAACTTAAAATATATTACTGATAAATGCTCTCAGACTGACATTCCATGCTAAGGATCTAGCCTAAAAATTTACTCAAGGGCACCCCTGAATTAACACAAAAATCCCATGATATCAAGGTAGTCTTTGGCAAGGCAAGACAAAGAAGCTGATTTGATAAATGTGGGTAGTAACAACTGCTTTCCATCACTATTCCTAGACATATCTACCTAGCATTATAACTTTATAATTAAATATAGGAAAATCTAAGATATATGCTTTATAGCATTCAAGTGAATACAACAATCTTATTTTAAAAATCATAAAGACAGAAGGGGGGACACAAGGGATGTCTAAGATTCTGGTAATATTCTGTTTATCTGGGCCTGGAGTATGTGGGTATGTTGATTTGGGGAAAATTCAGTGAGCTGTAAGATTATGATTTGTGTACTTTCCTATGCATAACATGCTTCAAAAAATATAATGAACATTACAGAGATATAAATAATTCATCAATCCAACCTTCAAATATTAAGTTTTTCTAATAAGCATGTTACCTAAAAAGTAGTTCCTTTTCAACTCTAAAATCTCAAAAAATAAAAGAAAATAATTTTGGTATATACTAATTCAAATACTGTGGATTTTAAAATTTTTCTGTATATTACTTTCCTTAAATAGTTTGATTCTCCTATTGATTTTCATGGTATTTCTATATTGGGATGCTTCAGCTGATCTTTTTTGTATATCTAGAAATATGAAACCTAAGATATGAATTATTCTTAAGGAAACATAGCCTATTTATAAAACACACACACACACACACACATTTTCCCATTGGAGAAAATTATGTAATGTTAAGGTATTCAGGTTTTGAAAAGTAAATTAACATACCAAAGTATAAGAAGCTGACATCAATGATCATGAAAGAAAAATGCAGTAGTGTGTGTTTAGGCACATATCACAAATTTAAGTACTTACAGGGTGTCACTTATGAATGACATAGCTGCAGGAAGAGTAGCATTTACCAGTGGAGGTTGACGCCAACTGGAGAGGGAAAACTCCATCTAAACACACTGAAATTCATATTTTACTAAAACCTTGAAAGGGCTAAACAATACAAATCTATGGCTGCACCTGTCCTGTGGGTACCTGTCTGAAACACAAATGCTTCTTACCAGTTGGCACAAATACAAGAAACATGAGGTTTAAATTTTGGGGCATTTCTGTAAATTAACACCCTTGTCAATAATGATCTTACTTAACATTTTAGTACATGATTTGAAAAGGAGAATACCCTCAATACCTCAGGTTTTCATTTGATTCTCAGTTCACATGAGTAAACTACAAAGAGTGAATATGCCTGTAGATGGAGAAGAAAGTTCTCTCAGGCAGCTGCATCCCATTCCTCAGGAATAGGAAGTACCAAAAGGGTTGAAGAAGTGGAATAAACTCCAAAGAGGAAAGATGAATAGGAGTGTTGAAGTCTAGGAAGAAAAAAGACAATGGAGCATGGGATGGTTCAGGGGAAAAAAAATGTATTAAATTAAATCAACTGAAATGGGTGGATTGTCTTTTTCAAGAATGCCTACAAAAATTAAAAGTTAATAGTCCGAAAAGGGGTGGAAAATATATTTTAGGCTCAACTAAAAATATTATGAAGGTATTTTGAAAATAGTCAAAACCTTATTCAATAATTTCAAAATAGTAAAATTGGGAACTATTTGGAAATAAGATAAATGAAAGCATATCTACTGGCTGCAGTAAGACTGAAAATATAAGTTGAGAAAGGCCTTAGATTCTTTTATGACTCATGATTCTTAATGTCAGTAATTATTGGTATTTTACAGGACTACGTCCTTTCTTAAAGAAATTCTTGATGTCAATAATCTCTACCCAAATAGATTCCATATATTTGGTTGTGTGAAATCTTAACAATGTTTAAGTTTAACCATTTTCTTTATATCATTAAGAGCCATTTTACTTCCTCCTTTGTAAAAACTATTTTGGCTACTCATAATTGTTCGTCAAAATAGGCTGGATAATACAGAATTAACAAATCAATCCCTAAGCTCAATAAAGGTTTATTTTTCATTCATGATACATATTCATCACAGATTGAACAATGTGTCTCCTACACATAGCTGCTCTCGGATCCAGGCTGTCAAAGAATTCCTCATCTGTGAAAATGCTATTCCTTACAGCAAGTGTAAGAGAGAAGCCGGAGACTATTTTGTGGGCCTTCAAGGTCTCAGTCCAGAAATAAAGTACACAGTTTCTGCTCAAATGAACACAACTTTGTCACATGGTCCCCCCAAATTATAAAGGAGCTGGGAAATATAGGGAAGCAAAGAGATTATTTGCAGATCATATCTTCTTTGATAAAGTGGAAAGAGCACAGAACCGGGTGGTCAAAAGACCTGGATTCTGATTTTACCACTATCAGTCACCACACAGAGGAGCTTGGGCAAGTCATTTTGTCTCTCAAGCCCCACAACTGGATCACCTGCAAAAGAAGGTCCTCTCCCTCTCTCTGTTTCGTTTTTTGTTTTTTTAACAAGATCTTCAGAGGAACTACAATAATGAAACAGATAAAAATAATTCTCTTCCTTAATTCATCGCCCCTCCCCAATTACCCTTGGAGACCTCTAAGGCACCCCTGCAGATGACTCAGAAGCAACTCTTTTTAAATTAATATAAAGTTAAAAGACTCAAAATTTTTCCCTTTCCTCCTAAATAGGTATGATGCCATATCTGACCAAATAAATAAGTTTGCAAGATTTGCCAAAAAAACTGACTTTTCTTAGAGGATTCCAACATTTTTCTTTGAATGGGTTACTGGTGTGGGGAGGTGTTTATCCCCTCAGTGCTCAAGCAGCAAGACACAGCCTATGGCAGCTGAAACCTGTCAGTTCCTGACTAAGCTGACACCTTTGACACCAGGGTTACAAATAAATACTATTATTTCTTTGTGGTTTATGTAAAAAAAAAAGGAAGATATTAATCCAAATGATGACATTTTGTATATTTTGTTACTTACTTTCTCGCTATAAAAATCTAATTAGAGCTCCAAACTACATAACTGTTTTCTCCCCATTCACTTGAAACCAAACTGCATTTTGGAATTCAAGGTGTCTGCAGGTTACTGCATTCCCCTCTGCTTTTTACAGCATCTCTCCAAGCTTGACATACTGCTTTACCTTTCCCAGATCATTAATGTGAATGTTAAATAAGGTTGGGCCCCCCCCCAAAAAAAGGTTGGGCCCAGTACCAATCCTTGAGGCCCCCTACTGGACACCTGCTCTAATTTGATATCCCAACATTTATCATTACTTATGTTTGTCGTTCTTCAGCCAATCTGTGCTTGGCCTCACAAGAGAATCTCCATGATTCTTGGTAAAGCTGACTGTGTGAATGTATTCACACTGCTAAGGCCAAAAGCCACTGATTCATGGTCCAATGGGGGATCTTTTTTTATGTGTCCATTGCTGGGAAATTTTTTTTAGTAGAAATATTAATCACAGTATCTTAAAAAATAATTTATAAAAATAAGTGTTGCAGATTAAAAGCTGTTAGCCTAATCCTCATCTGTAAATTAATAGTTAAAATCAAATTTTCAATGATTTGCTATACATTAACCCAATGTAAGTTGCCCAACACTTAAGACCCAAAGCAAAGCAGCTGAAACTATCCACATCCCTTGGTAAACCTATTCTTCCCCTTAAGCCCTCTATCTTTATGAATGCCATCAAGTGCCATTCAGTCATCACTCTATCCTTTCCACTACCTCGCTCACACTTCAACTTTCACTCACCCTCAACTGACACTGAGAAGTAGTCCCTCTTAACCTCAGAACGGTCGACTGCACTGTTTACGATGATAACCTACAAAGAGAAATTCAACTGTGGGCACACAAAACTATTTGAGCCAATTATTAACTCTATAATCTCAAGTAAGTTACTTATCTTCTGAAATTTGGTATTCTCATCTGTAAAATATCTGTAAAATAATGGGACTATTGTGAGACCATTTTAGGGTAAATATGGATCATTATTAAATCCTCAGTACCCTGTCTGGAAAATTTAGGTGGTACATTTTACTTCTCTTTTCCATATAATTCCCTGGTCTTCCTCCTTCTAGTCTCCCCTCTCTCCCTCCTGGCATTCAAATCACACTCACAATTGTCTTTCTTAATAATGAAACTATGTCATTTCCTGCTCAAAAATATTTTACTACTATTTATTTTACTTATTACCAGTTATTTTACTATTTTCATGGAAAATAATATCAACTGTCCAGAATGGCATCTTCTATGAACCCATCTGTACAGCCTGAGAATAGAATATCCCTCCCCACTTCTGGAGGCTATATCAACCCTTGCATATTTACTCAAAGAATTGATACTTCCTTTCTTTTTCAAAAATAATCAGTATTTTCTTAATTTCTAAAACTCTAAATTAAATACATTTAGCTCTTACAATTTACCAGACACTGTTTACAGCAATGAGGATACAGCAAATTTCCATAAAATAGGTCATCTCTATAATCACAGAGCTTACTTTCTAGAAGGAACAGAGAAAATAAGCAGTAATTATGCTATGGCACCAGATGGAGTCAGTTGCTAGTAAGATACAGTGGGTGGTCAGAAAAGCCACCCGGAATATGTGATGTATTTGAAGGCAGTACAGAATGAGGTACAGAAATGAGCCATGCAGAGAGGTCTGAGAAAGGTGTTCCAGGCAAACAGAGTACCAAATAAAATACCCAATAAGGGAACACTATTTTCAAGAAATAGCTAGTAGGCTAATGAAGCACAGAGGGATCTATCCAAGATTCCAAGATTCCTGCTCCCCCTTCCAGAACAGAGTTGTTTCTGGAAATTGGCCGCCCATCCATGGCTACATTTCCCAGACTCTTACATCTAGGTGCACTATGTGGCCAGCTCCTGAAAACAGGATGTAAGCAAAACTGTTAAGTGACATATCCTGGCTAAAATGGTGAAGAAAGGGTTGTGCCTACTCTACACTCTCTACTATCATTTGAATGTAGAAGCTCTACATCCATGTATTGCATTTTTTTTATTTGCTGTATATGCTGGTGTTTTAAACATGTGTGTGTGTGTGTGTGTGTGTGCGTGCGCGTGTGTGTGTATGCACGCACATTTTAAACATCTTAAAAACTCTTTCTAAATAAGGAGAACCTGCCCTTCCTGGAGCTAGCCAATCCTTAGAGATAGCAACGGACTCAGCAAGAGGCATGCCTTTGACGTGCAAACACACTGACTATATTACACTAAATGCTTTTGTTGAAGACCCTTTCACCCAGAGATACTCTGGCTTCTATCCTTCTTAAGGCTTTTTTTTTTTTTTTAATATTTCCTTTGGTATTTCACATTATTCTAAAAACATTTTGAGTTACCTTTTGACTTAAACCATCTCAATTTGGTATCCATTCCTTGTAAACCAAAATAATCTTAATGAAGACAACAGCGTGTACTCGTTCTTATATCTACCAATTCATCTGTCTTATTCAGCCACTTGGCAAAGGTTGAAAAAAGATGAATGTGGGTGAGGCATCTGTGGCTAGATAGGTCAGGAGGAACGGATTCTTAGAATATAGTTTCTGTTGATCATTTCTGGCTTCAATGTAAGTAGCTACCTATGGTCCATAAAGGCTTATCTATAGCCACAGTCCTAGAATTAGTTGATACTTTTGAAAGCTTTAAATTTTGGTGGCACAAATGTACCCACTGAAATGAATAGCATGGTACCAGCAATGCTTTATTTTGCTATCTCAGCCCCGTCTGATTCCATTCTCCAATGCTGGAGTGAACTATCGATCTTACTACCTCTCCTTGAAGCTGAGAATGTGGAAAAGGAACAGCCACTGCTAACCACCTGAGTTGAAGAAACTAACCGATTTCTGTCATAATTTCTTATAAAGCATAAAATATGTAATTGAGAAACACTGATGCATTTAAACAAGTAGATTATACAGTACCCACAAACTAGAATATATCTTACAATATAAACAGAAAAGTTGACACCATTCCTACTGTTTTACAATGGCTCTTGTAATCGTTCCAATATTAAACCTGTATCATGGAGGATTCAAGACTCTTAATACTGCTGTTCTTCACTGGAACATCCTCTTTAGTCAAGTCAGTAATATCCTCATCTATTTATTACAGTTTCATAAGTTATATCAACACTCACTTCATAATTCACAGTATGCATTTAAAAAGGTGTGTATCCTCTTTCCTAGTCTTCCTCTACTTCTCACAACGTTCCTTGACAACATCACCAAGATTTCTCAGCCAAGTTTTCAAATTAACCACTTTCCACCTTTTCTGACTTTTCCATACTATCTTTGCTTATCACCATGTCATTGACAGCTATTCTGCATATCTGCTTTCTCTTCAAACCAATCATAGAACAGCCTCAAACATTATAATATTTTTAAAAATTCCTTCTCAATCTCTAGTTAGTGTCATGAATACTCTCAATACCTACTCCTCTTATTCTTACCCCAGGGCTCAAGGCTGCTAACCCACAAAGGAGCCCTGATTACCTTAGTTTGGAATAAGATAAAGCCCCAGTTAGTGCTAGAGAGCAGCTTCTTCCTTCATCCCACTGACTAACTGAATCACTGCCAAGCAATCTGCCACAGACCAGTGAGAGCTCCCAAAGCAAAGGGTATGGTATGATTCCTTGCATTTTATGTATCTAAAAAATCATGTGCTTTGCACTGCAGCAGGAATGCAGAGGAACCAAATAACATATATAGACTTGCATTTGTAACGATGAGAATTAATGAAATACATCATCACAAACAGGTAAACCTCAAATAAAGTAGCTGTTCCATAACAGATTGTTGATATAATTTGAATATAATTACCAGCTTGAAAGTAAAGGAAAGATTATTTGTGCTTAAAGGGTTTTAAACACAAGAGAACTGAGTATTAATCAGAATGATTAGGAAAGTCTTCTAGCCAACTATTATATTTTAAGGAATAGGCATTAGAGCAATATTAAAATTCAAAAAGGAAATATTATTCATCTGAAACACTACAGACCTTATTTCATTTGAATTAATGTTTCAGTGGTAATAAAATAATTTTAAGAAAAATAGCATATCAATGTTGTTATAACCTGTAAAAACCATGATACACAGTACTTCATCAAATTCTAGAAAATATTATTTCTGATTTGCCCATTAAAATTCTGTATCCAGGTAATTGGAGCTAATGGAGAAGATAATCAGAATCAATGTCAAAGCAACCCAATCTCATTTCTCTAAAATGAGCTTGTCTCCTGCTCTGGGAACTATCTTCAGGCCACTTACAAGTAGAGCATGACACGTAAATTGAGGAGACCTAAATCGTATTGTCTTGTCAGGATCCATCTTCTATAAGCCATTTAATCTTCACAAGAACTTAGTTTTATCTATAAAAGGAAAGGATTTGATGAGAAAGCATCTTAAATTTATATATATATCTTAAGAGACTTTTAAAAATGTCAAATTTGATGAACCATGAGAGACGATGGACTCTGAAAAACAAACTGAGGGTTCTAGAGGGGAGGGGGTGGGGGGATGGGTTAGCCTGGTGATGGGTTTTAAAGAGGGCACATTCTGCGTAGAGCACTGGGTATTATGCACAAACAATGAATCATGGAACACTACATCAAAAACTAATGATATAATGTATGGTGATTAACATAACAATAAAAAATTTTAAAAAAATAAAAATGTCAAATTTGTTGATGTGTTGCTTCTGAGTGATGGGTTTACTTTTGGTTGCAAGACATCAATTCCTGTAATAACACCTGTTGTATTTGGAGCATCTACTATATTTTAGATATTATAATGAGAATGATATCTTAATCTTTCCAACATTTCTATGAAGTTACTCTTACTATTTCCATCTTATAGATGAAGAAATTTTATCAGAGAACATAAATATTTTACGTGAGGTCCTATAGCAGGAAAATGGAAAACTGAATCCACTCTAACACTATAAGAATAGGGTATGAGAAGAACAAAAAAAGAACAAGGCTATAATACTGGGCTCTTTCAGTTTAAATATTGGATGTCTGAAATACTAAGTCTCAGTGATATTAAAGAGGACTATTAAAGACAGACTAAAAGATGCTATGACTCAGTCATCAAACGTAAACTAAAGAGCCATGCAAATAGATTCTTCTCTTTTCCATTTGCAAGCACAAGCTCCAAAGATGCTTACATACAAACCTAACAAAAGAGACACAGTTTTAAAAGACTACTCTCTAGAATTTTGCTAATTGGATTTTACCTTCCATTCAGGGAAACGTCATGAAGGACGAGTTCATATTCATGGAATTCAAAGGACTAAAACTTTCTCCTTTCTGAAAATTCTACTCTCCACAAAATTACATGATTGATCAGTAGGAAGTTCCAGCTACTGGAGCAGGAAACTTAATAGCTTAGGAGAATTGTAAATAGCAAGTTTTCAGAAAAAAATAAGAGTTTTCATTAGATGATGAGGGATTTCTTTCAGCTCTAAACTAAGAATATTGAAATTTTAATTTAGTAATGGCTCAGGCTTAACTTTGTGTGTGCTATTAAAAGAGATAAGCTCATGTAACATGGGATTACTGTCAGAAAACACAATCAATTTTAAATTGTCATAAAATTATAGACTACTAAAGGATTTCAGAGATTATTTAATCCAATGTTCTCATCTTACAAGTGAGCAAATCGGGGCCTGGAAAAAATTTTCCTTATTCAAGTCAAAAGGTCAAAGAAAGGGGAAGACTAGAACTGGACTCCCTGCCATACAGCCAAGGGCTCTGCACTGTTCTGATTTCCATAGTAGGGTCCGCGTCCTATACCAGGACTTCACTCCAGGGCTGAACTGTGTGGCTGTATACTTCCTTTAGCAAACAGATACTAAGCATCTACTTTGGGTCAGACCCTGCAGTAGACTCAAGTAATACAATGATAAGATGAAATTGATAAGGTAATTGTTTCCACAGAACGTTCATCAACCAATGCATAATTATATATTTAGGTTCTGAAGAAAATAGAATTGGGTGAAGGAAATGGAAAGTAGCAAGTAGAAAATGTTTTCCTGAGTTGGTGATACCTGAACTAACATCTGAGGGATAAGTAAAAGAAAACTAATCCAAAAGGGGATGAGTCATTTTAAGATGAGGTGGAGAGTCAGGCAGAAGCTGCAGTACAGAGTGTTTATAAACCTATTGTGGCGATTAATTTTATATGACAAGTTGACTGGGCCACAGAGTGCCAGGGTATTTGGTGTCCTGATATATGGTTTAATATTATTCTGAGTATGTCTGTGAGGGTGTTTCTAAATGATATTAACATCTAAATGGTAGACTGAGTAAAGCAGATTGCCCTCCTCAATGGGGGGCAATTGGGTTGGTCTAGCCAACTAAAAAAGGTAGAGTAAGAAAAAATTTGCACACTCTGCCTGACTGTCCATGAGTTGGGACAGCAGTCCTCTGCCTTCACACTGGGCTAGAACTTGAATTTCCACCATCTACTCTTATTGGGCTCAGACTTTGATCAGAATTTACAATGTCAAATCTCCTGGGTCTGGACTTCTCCACTTTCATAATCCCAGGAGCCAATGCCTTATAATAAATTTCTCTATTCAGGTGCATGTATGCACACACAAACATATACACT
The DNA here is from genome assembly GCF_037043125.1 of Eumetopias jubatus. NCBI lineage: Eukaryota > Metazoa > Chordata > Mammalia > Carnivora > Otariidae > Eumetopias > Eumetopias jubatus. The sequence goes on along the minus strand of NW_028274808.1, from coordinate 23,880,327 downwards.
CTGTAGATTCCTAATACACCTATTTAAGATTTTTTTTTAATCTTTATGGGAAGAGAGAAGAGAGAGATAAGAAATTTTTGAAATGTTTAAGCACCAGAAGTAACAAATTTGCATTTTGAAAAGATTGTTATGCTTGCAATTCATATAGCCAATTTGAAAATGCCCAAACAGAATAAATGATGACCTTTCAGGCAGTTCACGTTAGTGGTGATGGCAGTTTGGAACAGAAAGTTTCCCAGGGAAACTCTGAGATTCATCTGGGGTCATGCATTTTTGTCATCCACCATTGACAGTTCATTTCTTCCAAGTTATCAGAATACTAATATCCTATGTACATAGATATTCTCAACAAGAAAAGCAGTTTAAGCCTTTTCATTTATTTAGAAGGTTTAAAATATGAACCACAGGTATATTCTCAAAGTACTGTTTGATTGTTTCTAACTTACTGTCTTATAAATGGTGAAATCAAGACAGACTGGTTAGAATTCTATGTATCTGTTACGTGAAAATGACTTATTGTCTACAAATATACCCTGTAGAGTGTCAGCCACATAGTTTAGTGTTTACTAAATGCACTTTCATCACTGTCTATCCTTTCATTCATGGTAAACACACTAAATTAAATATTCTTGTTTCTTCTAGAATAGATTAAAAAATCTATTTCAGAACAGTAAAAATACATATTGTAAGTAATACATATGTCTTTGCTTAGAGATAAAGACACTTGATATCTCTCTCTCACACACACACGGTACATCCAAAATATAGGGAATGGATCTAGAAAAAGAACACTGAAAATCAAATATTACAAAGAGATGAGTGATAGGTTATTTATGAAACTCTTCTAAGAATTTCTGAAATATTCATAGATAGTACATTTAGCTCATTATTCCCATATTACTTTAAGGCTAATCAAAATCAACATTACTTGTGTTCCTATTCTAACCTTAGTTCTGTTCAACAGAAGGCTGTCCAACTACCCTGTTCCCCATGAACAGTTTTATTATGCCCAAGATAAATGTTTAGTAAGGGAGATTGATAAAATTACGGAAATTTGTTTTATATGTCTCTCAAGGGAATATATATTATTTACAAATTTTCAAATATACATTATTTACAAATAGATGTTATTTATATAGATATCATTTAAAAATACTTTAGGGTAAAAGACATCATAAATAAGAAAATTATTTTGTAGTAACACAAGCAAATATGTGTCAAGTGCTTATTTTGCATTAGATACTAAGTACTTCGGGTTTTGGGGCTTTTTTGTTTTGTTTCATTTTGTTTTGTTTTAGATTTTATTTATTTTTGAGGGAGAGAGAGAGAGCATACACACCCAGGGAGGAGGGGAAGAAAGGGAGGGAGAGGGATAAGCAGACTTCACCTTGAGCACAGAGCCCGACGTGGGACTGAGACCATGATCTGAGCCAAAATCAAGAGTCGGATGCTTAACTGACTGAGCCACCCAGACGCCCCTAGATACTCAGTATTTTGAATATATTAACACTTATATTATTCACATCAACTCTAAGACACCAATATTATTATTATACCTTTATATGGATGAGGCAAGAGCCTAGAGAAGTTAAATGACATGCCTAAGTTTTCTCAGATGCTAAATAAAGAGTAAAGTAGAAAAATAAAGACTGAAACTCAAATCTGGCTCCAGACCCAGTCTTGCTGGACTGCTTCTCTAGATCAAGACTGCAGTGTATATACTACAGTGTATATTCACTGTATATACTACTTCCGTTTTGCAGAGAGTAGATACATGAGTATGATAGATTCTATTATTGCCCTTAACTATTCATTTTTCCCTTCCCCATACAAAAATGATATATACTTTCCCATTGCCATGTGATTTATAATGCCCCCGTGGGAGAAGTACTCTTTTCTCTACTGGGATCAGTTTTCCAATGGGGTATATAATACATCTGACTCCAAAAATGCCATGGTGTTATTGGTTCTAGCCACCCTAGGTTGTCATTCTACCACGAAATTTTTTTGTCATATTGACTCCTTTCATGTAGATACTAGAATGAAAAACACACATACAGCAGAGACTCTCAGCTCACATGGAACATGAATAAGAAATAAATTGTTCTAAGATGGGAAGATTTGGGGTCTGTTTTATCAGACCATGATGAAGGGAAGGAAAACCCAAACAAAGCCCAGTAGATTCCCTCAGTTGAAGACATGGAGCTGAGAGTCTGGAGTGAAAACAGTAGCTAGACTTTGAGTATAGAATTTGAGAGAGGACAGAGCTGCACAGAGAGCTCTGGAAACCAACAGAGTTCCCATTTGAGGGTTCACCTAATCAGTGCAAGAAACCACCCAAGACTAGGGAAAGAGTGAGATGTTATAGTGCCCAGCAATCACACTGGACAGGGAACAGAGCCTATTCCAACCACCTAGAGTAAAAATCTGCAATATCTGAAAACTAATAAAAAATTACCAGGCTTGCAAAAAAGCAGGACAATATGGCTTATGATAAGCAGAAAAACCAATCAGAAGAAACTCACCTGTAACTGAAAAAGAATTGGTAGACAAAGACATTAAAAACAGTCATTTTACACAATTCACAGACCTATACCTCTGAAACAAATAATACATTATATGTTAAAAAAAAAAAAAAGAAGAAGAGAAAAAGAAGATAGCAGGAAGGGAAAAATGAAGGGGGGGAAATCGGAGGGGGAGACAAACCATGAGAGACTATGGACTCTGAGAAACAAACTGAGGGTTCTAGAGGGGAGGGGGGGTGGGGGGATGAGTTAGCCTGGTGATGGATATTAAAGAGGGCACGTTCTGCGTGGAGCACTGGGTGTTATATGCAAACAATGAATCATGGAACACTACATCAAAAACTAATGATGTAATGTTTGGTGATTAACATAATAAAGAAAATCCAGTTCATTTAAAAAAATAATCATTTTAACTGTATTCCGTATGTTCTAAAATTTGTGTAGAAGCATGGAAGATATAAAAAAATACTCAAATTGACTCCTAAGGATGAAAACTATAGCATTTGGGATGAAAAATTCATAGAAAAAATTAATGATTAGATATTGAGGGGAAAAAAGATTAACAAACTTAAATATGGAACAATAGAAGTTATCCAAAATAAAATACAAAAGAATTTGTCATATTAAGTAAAAAAATAAAAAATAAAATGTTAGATATAACTATGTGCTTCCTACAAAGAATACACTTTAAATATAATGGCATAGTGATATGAAAGGGTGGAAAAAGACACCACAAGCTGACAGAAATAAGAAAACAGGAATGGCTATATTAATATCAAAGTAGACTTCAGAACAAAGAGGAAAAAAAACCACAATTTCATATGAATAAAAAGGCCAATTCATCTAGAGACATTATAACCCTAAATATATATGTACCTAATCACAGAGCTTCAAAATATATGAAGCAAAAATTGATGGTACTGCAAGAAAAAATAGGAAAATCCACAATTATAGTCAAAGATTTCAATACTGCTCTCCCAATAACTGATTAAACAAGACAGAAAGTCAGTCAGTATGTAGCAGACTAGAACAATACTATCAACCCATCTACGTAATTTACATTTATGGAATTCTTTACCCACTAAATACCTAGGTTGGAAAATAAGTTTTAAATTAATGATCCCAGTCTTCACCTCAAGATACAAAAAAAAAAAAGAAGAGTTAATTAAACCTAATGTACACAGAAAAAGCCATATAATAAAGAACATGATGAAACTCAATGAAATAGAAAACATAATCCATACAGAATTTTTTTTAAAAAGCCACATCTTTCAGGAGATTAATAAATTAATATACCCAAGCCAGACCAATCAAGAACAAAAAGAATGAAGACATAAATTATCAATGTTAAGAATGAGATTGATCACATCACTACCAATTCTATAGATATTGAAAGGAAAATAAAGAATATTATGAGTAACATTATACCAATAAATCTGACAACCTAGAAGAAATGGGGAAGTTTCTTAAAAAACACAAATTGCTAAAGATCACCCCAGAAGAAATAAAAATCCTGAAAAGTCCTATATCTGCTTTAAAAAATCAAATTTGTAAGTAAAAATTTCTTCCACGGTGGGGGGGGGGCAGGGACCTTCAGGCCCATGTGGCTTCACTAGTTAATTCTAACAAACATTAAGGGAAAAGAAAAAATAATTGTATAGGACTAAATTACTTTAATTCCCAAACTTGGTAAAGGCATTCAAATAACATTGCAGACCAGTATCTTTCATGAACACAGATACAAAAACTCTAAATTTTTTTTAGCAAATCAAATATGTCCAATGATACATAAAAAGGATAATATAATATGACTAAGTTGGGTTCATCACAAGAATGCAAGGTTGACATAAAATTCAAAAGTGAATGTATATAATCTAACAGATTAACAAAGTTAAAAAAGGAAAATCATATGACCATCTCAGTAGATATTAAGCATTTAGTAAAATCCAGCATCCATTCTTGATAATAATTCTCATTGAACCAGGAATAGAAAGGAAATTCCTCAATCTGATAAAAAGGGATTTATATTAAAAAAAAAAAACAACTAGAGCTAATATCACACTTAATGGTAAAAAAATAAAAAACTGAATACTTTCTCCCTTAAATCAAAGTAAAGGATGCCTGCTCCCACAATTTTTTTTAATTGAGATATAACTGACATATAACATTATATTAGCTTCAAGGATACAACATAGTGACTCAATATGAATATATATACTACAAAATAATTGCCACAATAAGTCTAGTTAACATCCATCACCACACATACATATTTTTTCTTATGATGAGAACTTTTAAGATCTATTTTTCTTAGTAACTTTCAAATATGCAATAAAGTATTATCAGCTATGGTCACCAGTCTATGCATTACATACCCATAATATTTATTTCATACTGGAAGTTTGTACCTTTGACCACCTTCACCATTTCACCCAATCCCTAGCCCCTGCCTCTGGCAACTACCAATCTGTTCTCTGTATCTGTGAGTTTTATTTTTATGCTTATTCCATTTCCATTCAACATTGTACTTAAGGAATTGGGCAGTGATTTCAGGCAACACAAACACATAAAAGTCATTCAGATTGGAAAAAAGTAAAAATGTCTGTTTACAAACAACATGATCATCCACCTAGAGTATTAGATGGTATCAACAAAGTTGTTACTAGAATTAATAAGTGAGCTTAGCAAGATTGTAGGATAAAAGATGAACATAAAATCAAATTTACATAAACTAGCAACAAACACTTGGAAAATAAAATTCTAAGAGTTGCATGTAATATAGCCTAAAACTTACAAAATTATTAGGAATATGATGGAAAAAGTTAAAAACACTATAAACTATGAAATATTTTTCAGAGAAATTAAAGAGGATAAAAATAAATGGAGACAAAGCCTGTATTTGTGGGTAGGAAATGTCAATATTGTTAAGATGTCAGTTTCCCCAAATGGGTCTATAGTTTCAGTACGATGTCAATTAATAACCCAGCAGGCTTTTCTATAGGAATTAACAAAATCACTCAAAATTCATGTTTAAATACAAGAAGCCTAAAATAACCATAACTACATTAACAAGGAGAACCAGACTGGAGGACTACCATTATCTGATTTCAAAGCATATTATAAAGTTATGATAATCAAGACGGTGTGTTTTGGAAAAAAAGATAGCCACATTGATGAATGGAACAGAATAAGGAGACCAGAAATAAAACCACACATATATAAACATACCCTGCAAAAATGCAAAAACATTTTTGTGGCAGAAGGATAATCTGTTCAACAAATAGTTTCAGAACAACTGGGTAGCTATATGCAAGAAAATGAACTTGGATCTATTATCTCGTCCTGCTATACATAATTTATTATGGCTTTCAGACCTAAATGTAAATTCTAAGATCATAAAAATTCTAAAAAAATTTTCTTAAATATTGTAGTTATTTATTTGAGAGATAGAGTGAGAGAGCACAAGCCAGGGGGAGAGGCAGAAGGAGAGGGAGAAGCAGGCTCTCGGCTGAGCCGGGAGCCTGACTTGGGGCTCCACCCCAGGACCCTGAGATCATGACCTGAACCAAAGGCAGATGCTTAACCAACTAAGCCACCCAGGCACCCCTAAGATTATAAAAATTCTAAAAGAAAGCAGGAGTTAAAACTTTGGATTAAGCAAAGATTTCTTAGGTACAATTTCAAATTTATGATCTTTAAACGATCATATTGATAAAAAGGACATTGGCAAAATTATAAACTTCACCTGGACGCTGTTAAGAAAATGCAGACAAGCCAGAGAGTGGGAGAAAATTATTATAGCACATAAAGGATCTGTGTCAGAATATATAAAGGATTCTTAAAAATTAATTATAACAAGTAATCCAATTAAAACTTTGGTAAAATTTTGTAACAGACAGTTCACCAAGAAAATTATATAGATGGCAAATAAGCACAAAGGAAGATGTTTAACATCATTGGTATTAAAGAAATGCAACTTAAAACCACAATTAGATACACCTACACACATACTAGAACACCTAAATTAAAAAGACTGATCATGAAAATCAGTAGTAAATATGTAGAAAACTAGACCTCTCATACAGTACTGGAAGGAATGTAAAATAGTAAATCCACTTTGAAAATAGTTTGTTAGGTTCTTGGAAAGTTAAATATACACCTAACAAATGGCCCAGCCACTCCACTCCTAGATATTTATCCAAGAGAAAAAAAATATGTCAATAAAAATACCTTTACACTAATTTTCATAGCAGCTTTATTTGTCACAGTGAAAACCTGCTAGCAACAGGTGAACAGATACACAGCTGTGGTGCATACACACACTGGAATGTTACTCATCAATAAACAGAAACTACTCATACACACTAAAACCCATGGATTGAACTCAAAGTAATTATCCTACATGAAAGAAGCCAGACAGTAAGTAGTATATACCGTATGATTCGTATTATATAAAATTCTAGAAAATGTAAACGACTCTATCATGACAGGAAACAAAGCAGTGACTGCCTCAGATACAGGTGGGTAAGAGGCAGGGCACAAGGATTCTTTGTGGGCGACAGATAGATTCACTACTTTCAAAGCAGTGATTATTTAATGGATATATACTTAGGTCAAACTTACCAATTTTTATATTTGAAATATGTGCAATTATGTTCCTATAAAGTTGTTAAAGGGGAAAACAAAGCGAGGTTGAAACTGGAAATTATAGCTTCCAGCATTATCTAGGAAACACTTTTAAATTAAGCGTATTAAAAAACAGCAAATTGTCTCTTTTTTGTTGTTATTTTCAAATCACCTTAATAAAGAAAGGTAGAGGTGTTTTGACTCCTTTTCAGAGAGATATCAAGATGAGTATATTCTACACAACAGTCCATTTTAGATTCTGTAAACTGAGATACCCAGTTGCTGTCTTCGGCACATAGACTAAACTCTATCTCCTTTTGTGTTGAGAGATACAATCGGTTTGTATCACCCTTACGTGATTAGATATGTGATGTTTGCTTTACTTCAAATAATTTCATACTACCTCGATGCCAAATTTCATTATATAATATGCATATAAGTTTTTAATTCAAATATTCCCATTCAGTAACCATTTACTGAGCAGTCAAAATATGCAGGCACTGTCCTGGATCCTCGGTAATAATAACGAAAATGGCACAGTCCTTGTTTTCAGGGAATTATTCTTTTAAAGGAGAAAGTTGTGTAAATAAGTAACTACTATACGGTAGTACTACACATGTGATAAAGAAGAATTATAAAGACAGAATTGTGAGCAACCAAATGAATGTGTAGTTTTGATGGGGGAGGCATCGGGGTGTTGACAGAGCAAAAAATGTTTCAGGGAAGACTTTTGTGGCCTAAGTCCTAAATAGACTGTTTTGAGGGGTAAAAGTTGTTGAGGCAGACATATGAGGAAAAGGATATTATGCATGAGACACAAGGATGCCTCAGTGAACTGGAACCAAAATAACTAAGTGAAAGACATAAGAATTTCATGATAATGTTTAATGTGTAACATGCCATTGCTACAGTCTGAACTTTATCCTGAAAGCAGAGGAAAACTCTTTAGGAATTTATGTAAGATGGTGATATTATCAAACCAATGCAGAGAAGGAATTCACACATAGATATTTAACCTTAGCTTCTTAAAATATAACAGCACTTTCACCAAAAGAGTATCAATGGTTTACCCAAATCTTTTCAAGTAATGATTTGTTGATGACTTTGAAACCTAAATGCTTTCATATTATTTTTCTGTCAAAACACATTATCAACTAAAGAGATGACCAAAACATTTTACATAGGAAATATTTAGTACTTTTCACATCTTTGAGATAATCCATGTGTAGACTAGTGTTTCCACTTGTATCTATCCTCTGTGTCACTATAATCTTAGTCTATTGCCTGGACACTTCTGGGCTTTAGAGGGAACACTTTCTTGAAAACCAAAGTTGATTGAGAAAGAAAATTGTGCCCATCTTCTCTAATTTCGTGACTTTTCTTTTCTCACAAGAATAAAAGCAGGATTATGCACAGGATAACCAGTTTTATTAAAGGGAAATGATGAAAGCTGTGATCCCTGAAAATACTCAGAAGAAAAGCATTTGATGTAGGAGAGTTTATTAGACCCATCTTTGACATTTCTCCTCCCAAGGAAATAAACTTCAGCAATTTACTTGTCCCCTTGGGTTAAAGGTTCCTTTCTCTTACTTGTTTTTGTTAAGAGTATTGTTGATCCCTAAACTTCTATGATCAAATTTTTAGAAGAGACGTATCTTAAAACTCCTCTGGTCAAGTCATTTCAAAAAACAGAAGCACAAAAACTCAAGTGCAATATTTCTTAAAGTGGTACACATTAATATTGCTAAATATGTGGAGCATGTACAGTGTAGACATAGCTTCAGGTTCTAAGGACATGGAAAGATTGGATCAATGCTGCATATATATTTAAACAGCCCTTTTAAAAATATGTATTGATACTTTGCCAATAATTGATAGAATATAAAATATTCAAAGATATTTCCAGTTGACATATGCCTATAGAAGATTCTGCTTTTTCTACATATTAGAAAAATATTAAGAGGGGAAGCTCTAATTTTTTATATATGATTGAGTAAAACTCAATCAAAATGAAAACTTGAGTCAGTAAGAGTTACTATTGGGTACACACAGTCCTCAAGAAACACCCTGCCAACAATTGCCTGAAAACATTTGTAGAATTAGCTATTTTTTGTATCAATTGAATACTTATTGACTTTTTTCTTATCACCAGATGCCTATAATCTTCCCAACAAACATCTTGTCTTTTCCATTTTTATTCATATTTAGTTTTTGGCAACTGCAAATTTGTATAATTATGTTGGAGAAAGACCAAATTTAGAAAAAATTGTAAAGTACAAAAATTTTTCTTTGGCTTACCTCCCACCTCTAGTGTTTCATGGAGTAACAGCATTTCTCTCCATCAATGTCTTGCCTGGATTCCTGGAGTATTGTTCCCACATTCTCTTTGACTAAACTCCACTGAGGTGTTAACTCCTAAAAACGTATTTTAATATTCCTATGGAGCTTTTGCCTTCCTGATAATGGGAACCACTGTGAAAAAGACCAGATATGCGCTGCTCACGTGCAGCCACATTCATCAACAAAAAGCCATCTCTGCTTCTGAGGTACATGGCAAGTACCATGTACTTCCTCCAATAATTTGATTACTCATGAATTAAACCAACATTCATGTTTAAAGAAAGTAAAATGAAAGCACACATATTAAATTTGTTCTATTTTCAGTTAAAAACATTTTGCCCATGAATTTCTAACTACCACACGTAATCTCCAGTTATTTCCTTTAGAGTATAAAATGTTTAAAGAATGGGGAAAAGGAAGTAACAACAGAAGTTCTCATGTAAATAACATTTAGGTATTTTATGAGAAAGAGAGGCTTCTAAACATAGGTCAACCATTGTACTTCACATCTCACCTGAGGCATGTCGGCCACTCCAGTCCACCAAATGCAGTTCCCTTGGGACCTACGCTGGATGGACACTCAAGGTCTCATGAGGTAAAAGGCTAGGACACTTGCTCTTTCTGACCAGGCAGTGCTGTGGCTGATTAATATCCACCCAAAGCCACAATCACCTTCTGATCTGAGGAGCAGGTGACGTGGAGATTCTGAAGTGTCTTGATAAATTATGCAGGCATATCATACAATACACATTGCAGATTAAAAAAAATCAGTTCACTAAAGTGGTTTGCTTTGTCCTTTTAAGGACTGAATCTAGATAGCTCATCATCAATCATTGACAACTCCTAGCATGAGAATGCTGAAAAATTAGTATGACATGGGTACCATATAAAAGCCATTTTCTTTCCCAAGGAAATTTTGGGGAAAGGAGAGAGGAAGGGAGAAAAATAAATGAGGTTATTTGACTCTAAAATTTTGCTTTTTCCACTCTTCTGGAAGCAAAAGCCCAATTTATTCACAATATTCAATGCCTTTCCAATACTACATCTTATCCTAAGCCTTCCTTCCTCCTTGCCAATAAAAATTATACCCATCTTCCAAGACTCACATAAAAGGTCAAATGATATCTGCTCCATAGTCCCATTTAGTAACAACCCAATTTCCATGTGATTCCTCTGGCAATTATATATATGCTATCTAAGTTTAAAATATCTCAGGGTACCTGGGTGGCTCAGTCGTTAAGCGTCTGTCTTTGGCTCAGGTCACAGGGATTGAGCCTCGCATCAGACTCACTGCTCGGCCAGAAGCCTGCTTCTCCCTCTCCCACTCCCCCTGCTTGAGTTCCCTCTCTCACTGTGTCTCTCTCTGTCAAATAAATAAATAAAATCTTAAAAAATATATACATATATATATATCTTCTACTACAGTCACAAAATATAATTTAAATACATAGTTGCTATTTTGCTTTCTTGTGTTTACCTCATTTCCTTAACTATTTAATAGTTCTTCAGTACAAGAACTTTTCCCTTGCATATGTTGGCCTTTCAACAAAGATTCAGTGTTTAAAAAGTTATAGGAAAAATGATTCACCACACCACTCCATTCAAAATTTGCAAAACAGAAAGTTAATTTGATTACATAAAATAATTAAATACATGTGGATTTAAAAATATATAATTTATAGTTTGTTAGACCCCATATTATTCCATAAAGAATTTAAAGCAGTAAAAAAACCTTAAAAATGTACACATTTATTTTAGCAATATATATTAATAATAAATTAGCAAGTAAAACTAAGATGCTTCTAAAACCCATATATTAAATTCAACAGGCATTAATTTTGTCCTCATCATAGGAAACCAGTTGTTTTCACTGGTTGTCAACAGTCTTTCTGAATTTCATGATTATGACAAATGTAAAACATCTTTAAAAAATATATGGGTTTCTTTATCACCCAAGAGAAAAGGGAAGGCTTCACTGGGCCTGTGGATCACCTCAGGAACATTAAGTAGGAACTTTGTTTGCCTTTATCATTTTTTTTTTTTTTTAAGAAGAAGGTAGGGAGAGAGTAAGTCGGCTGACATGAGACTCCCTGGATGGACACATTAAGACCTTCCGAGTGTGGTCCTCTCCCAGCCTCCCCCACTTCAAAAGCCCATTACCACTATTCACACAGAGACATGGCATGTTCAAAGAGGTCTGAGCAGTCCAACTGTTGGTTTTTATAGGAAATCCCCACCTTTACTTTATTTGGCTAACTCACTCTTCCTCCAGGATCCAGCTTTGATGTAACTTCCTGGGGGTCTCCATTCTTAATTTGCCCAGTTTGGGTATCAAATGACTATAGTTTGTGCTCTCATTAGACCTATCCCCATCCTAGTTTAACATTTGGTATTCCCACGTAAAAACAATATTCATTTTACCTCAACCGTGCCCAGGCTGATGGTAGATTAGAGTCACAGGGTTGAACTTAAAACTGGTCTTGATCAGAAGGTCAAGTCCTGGCGTCTCATTTCAAGGCACTCCCAACAGCTACCAAGTGGGTTTTATCAACACTAACTGAAGCCAACTCTGAAAAGTTATCAAAAAACACTGAAAGGAAACATATGGTAAAATTGTGGTTGTATTATTGCAAAGGCCCACAGAGACAGGAGCTTTAGGAAATTTTCCCAGAAATATTACCCTTTTGATTTTCATGAGCTTGAAAACAGAACATGCCCAGTAACATAATATTAATGTCAAATTCCAAAGGCAACCCTGTGATGGCTTTGCCAGCATATAATTCACTTGATAGAATTCTAAGGCTTTCATTTCTCATGACTCACACTGTTGGTGATTTAAAATTAGGCCACAAAAGGAACAGACCCAACTTCTCACTAAGTGTTTGCCTGAATTTTGCAAGACATTTTCCAGTGATAACAAACAAAGCCATAATATAGTTACCGACAATTTAGTGCTCTTTGAAGCACGTAATTTCTCTAATATTTTTACTTGAAACGTTTAAGTCTATGACTAGTGCTTTTGAGTTAATCAAAATCAAACACATTGTTACACATTTAAGTTGAAGACAGGGTTAAGGATCGTGGCTGGGGTCAAGATATAAATTCAATTCTTTACACACTTCTTTCAGGGTTTAAAATGTAGTTAAGGAATGATGTAAGACTGCTCAGTCCAGAGCCAGTGAAAACAAACGGGAGAACTGCCATGTTGGCACATCAGTAATGCATACCGCCATGAATCCCATATTTGGCAGTAGCCCCAGGCAAAGGATTTGACAAGGGATTATTAATACTGTTTAATATCAACTTTCAAAGATTCAGGTTTGAGGTGAAGAGGCCAAAGAAAAAAAATTCAAATGGATAATAAGTATAAAACATATTCGACCCTTTCTAGTACTCCAACAACTGCAAATTAATATACATGGGCAACATCTTCCCACTATCAACTTGGTAAAGTTTTTTAAAAGATAGTAATACCCACTGATAGTGATGAGATTCTCAGCACCCTTATGCTCTAATGAGAATGTAAATGGATAGAGCTTTTCTGTAGAGCAATTTAACAAAATGAAAGACCTCTCCAAAATAAAGATTCTAAAGCCTTGACGCCACAGTTTCTATTCATCATTCCAACAGAAAACAATTCAAAAATGAAATCAGAATCTCTGGGCACAAGGCCCATGCAGCAGAATTTTTAATCTGCTCCCCACCCCCTGCCTTATTCTGAAATAGCCAGGTTTAAGAATCACAGGTTTTAAAGAATGTTAATGTCAAGAAAACATGTTCATTAATGTTAAGTGATTAAAAGCAAACTACACCTTGTTAGTTCTTAAAACACACAGAAACACATACACATTTCCAAGACTGACACTACAAGCAGTGCTAGTAATAGTTATTTCTAGGTAATGAGATCACAGAAAAGGGATTTCTACGTGATTGTTATTATTTTAGGTAATTTGTATTTTCAAAATTTTATATAATAGATATGCATTGTTTTTAATTAATAAAAGCTATTTTTACAAAATTAGTGTTTAAACATCTACTATTTCAGAATCTCAGAACTACCTCAAGGGTGTTTTAAAAATGGTAAGGGTGCCTGGGTGGCTCAGTCGGTTGAGTGTTTAACTCTTCAGCCCAGGTCTTGATCTCAGGGTTATGGGTTTAAGCCCCACGTTGGGCTACACTTAAAAAAAAAAAAAAAGAAAGAAAAAAGAAAGGTAGATTCATTTTCTCCACCCAAGATTAAAAGTCCTGAATGTCTTGGGAGGGATGAGGCTCCAAATTATGTATTTTCAGATGCAGAAAATAGTTTGAGAACACTGTTGTCTGTAACAGATACTTTATACTATAATCCCTGTTAAATATGAGATAAAATTAACTGACTTCTGTAACATATCTCAGTGATTCTCAAACTTTTTGATCTGAGGAACCCTCTACATTCTTAAAATTACTGAAGACCCCAAGAGCTTTTGTTTATGCATGTTATTTTTATTGATATCTACTAAATTAGAAATTAAACTAAGAAATTATTTAAATATTAATTGAGTAATTTGCTTAAACCCAATAATAAACTCATTAAATGCTAATGCAAATAACATTTTACAAAAAATATTTTTCAAAACCAGTTAGTAAGAAAAGTGGCCTTGTTTTACATTTTTGCACATCACTATAAATTCTACATTAGAAGACATCTGTAGTATCATATCTGCTTCTGTTTTCAATCTGTTGAAATGTACTGTTTGCAAAAACTCCAGAGTCACACAGGTGAGTCTGATGAAAATGGAAAAAGAAAGACAATATTTTGGCCTTTTTAGTTAATTTTGGATATTCTTCTTTGACACTACAACAAAACTCAACAAGTGGTAGTTTCTTAAAGGTTATTTACAACATAAAATCTGAAACCTATGGGTAGCTTTTCCCACTCTGTTCCATGAAAACCCTTGGTTTATCTTGTATTTTGAGTGAATTTTTCACCCATGCCTGAATTTGTAACATAATACCGTGGTCATCTGGAAAATACTCGTTCTCTGACTTATGCCAATCTTCTAAATGGTTACATATTTCATTACACAATATTAAAACAGCAGTGTGAGGTAGCTATCAAGCTCATGATAGTAGATGCAAGTTTTCAAAAATTATAATTTTCATATGAAAGCTCACAGTTTATCTCTGGTAACAAATACTGTCAGTTTTCCTTGAGGTAACAGACCTACTTCATTAATTTTTGAGAAAATGGCTAATAGTCACGTCTGAATAACTTTTCTGTCAATGTTCTTTTAAGTAAAATGGTATTCCATTAAAAAAAAGCAGCAAGCTCAGCTCACAGGCCAATAATCCCATAAATTCTTTTCCTAATGACAATCTTTGGTATGCAGCACAAGCTTTGTATGTGTATTTTCCATTTCACCACACAGATTATTAAGCACCTTTAATAAAAATTAACCATTGTAACTGTTTGAGCAAAGATATTATTAAATGAGAGTATGTAGCAGAAAAGAATATAAGGACTATTAGTTCATTTTGGTGCTGTTCCCCTTGATCCATCTTAAGAAGCCAACAGTTTTACCTACCTTTGCTTTTGCACCATCAGTGAAAGTATTAACAAAGTACAAAAGGCAAATAATATCTTACTACTATTATGAAAATAATTTTAATCCTGAAGACCCTTGAAGGAGTCTCAGGGACACACTGGGATCTGCTGACTACATTTTCCAGCCCTGATCCACTGACAAGATTAATAGGCAGAAGCCTTCTTTCCACCCATTAAAATAATTCCTATGGCCTCCATATGATGAACTTTCACCACTCATACCCTCTTAACACTTTTACTCCCAAAAGTTTGGTTCTATACCCAGCAGTGCGCCCTGGGTAAATTCCCTAATCAACATCTACATATTATCTATCTGTTATTATTCTACAAATTAATGAAATATTATATAGCCAGTGAAATATGAGTGCAAAAGAAAATAATTGATACTGCAATCTAAGTTCCACAAAGGGAAGTATTTTTATTGTTGAATTTACTATTGTATCCCCAGCACCTTGAACAGTGTCTGACACATGGGAGACATTTACTAAATGTTTATTGAATAACTGATTTGTTGTTTCTATGAAAATAAGGTGAATCTCTTGGCTGCCTTCACAAATTTTAGAAGCCAAATTAAGTGCTGGCAAGGCAAGAGTAAAAGATAAGGAAAGAAGTGAGAAAATCTAAGAGTCTGTATTCTCACTGCTTTATGTTCTTGCTCTAAAGATATGGAAATTAGAAATCATAGATACCCTAAACTGTGATTTATCCATAAAAGTTAAGGAGAAATTACTCCCATTGCTTGAAATTAAAAAAAAAAAAAAATTCTATCGAATGCCTTTTTTCTTTCTCATTTACACTTTGATGATCCCCTTCAATTTACAATACTTATCAAATTGTGCTAGTATTTCCACAAGTCCTTAAATTGTAAAACCAAGGGCAAATGATACCAGCAATATTTCACCTTTCTGATGCACCATCACCATCTAGTGTCAACAAGTGGTAACTGCATGCTTTACTCCACAGACCTTTGACCTTGGCTTTATCTAACATGGCTTCTAGAAAGAAGGGAGGGAGGGAGGGAGGGAGGGAGGGAGGGAATATACTGAAATGCAAAGTTAATGCTTCTGGAACTTCCTTCCACAAGTTTTGAATCACCCTGAGTTGTTTCAAACTTCATATACAAATTATAGTATTTTGAGATTTAATACACAAATCTGTGTTTAGGGTAACCATATTATCATCCTAAAAATGTTGTCCTATCTCCTCTATTTATCTTTTCAGAGTGAAGACTCACTTTGTGACCTTTCTCTCTATATTTGCTCTTTAGTAATAGGAAAATAGGGCTGAATGAAAAGGTTGACTTAACCTACACATTTTAGCTAACACTCTTGAGTATGAAAACATAAAGTACACTTGAAAGCATAAAGTACACAATAGAAAGGGTGGGAACTCCACTACTATGGGGTAATAAGTGGCAAAAATCTCAGAGCTATACACAGTTGATCTACTGTAGCGAAGTGAATGCCAAGATACTAAATGAAACCTGGTGCCTCCAGGAGGGGAAATGCAATTTGCCATGTGCCTACTCAATGAAACTTAAAGGAACCCCAACAATACTTTTCTTACTGAAAGGACCATCTCCAGAAGTCTCTCTCAGAATTGTGAAATTCTACCATTAGAAGTAATTATATGTATGGAGTGTTGAATCACTATATTGCACACCTGAGGCTAATATTACACTGTATGTTAACTAACTGGAATTTAAATAAAACTTTTTTTTTTAAGATTTATTTATTTATTTATTTGGCAGAGAGAGACACAGCAAGAGAGGGAACACAAGCAGAGGGGGTGGAAGAGGGAGAAGCAGGCCTCCGGCCGAGCAGGGAGCCCAACGCGGAGCTCGATGCCAGGACCCTGGGATCATGACCTGAGCCGAAGGCAGACGCTTAATGACTGAGCCACCCAGGTGCCCCTAAATAAAACTTTTAAAAGAAGAAGCAACTGTACACTTATAATGGTAGTTTCTCCTAGAATGTATATTCCTAAGGAAGAACCCTATCAGCTCTTTTAAGTTCTTAACAACCTTCTGATTGTTAAGTTCGTTGAGACTTAGTCTAAGCCCATGTTCATTCACACTGTACAGGGAAGCAGGCCTTCTGTCTGGAGAGCTGGAGGTCAGTAGGCAGATGGGAGGCAGCACGGAAAGCCAAGGAAGATTGGGGAAAGGAGTGCAGAATGTAGGAGCACGTGTCTTCTCAGCACTCCTACGAAAATCTGATTTTGTAGCCTGGATCTTTACAAGAAAATTCCACACTGCAACATTATTAAGTCCTTCTGAAAATCACACTATCCCTAAGTTAGTAAGCTCTATAAGGCTTTATGCTAAATGTAGGACAATTAAAACTGTTCATTAAGCAGCAGTTTGAATCTAGGCTCAAATGCTACTGTGAATTGAGGGGTGTGATTAAAGATTGGTTGTTCACTTTCGCACAGGCAGCACATCCCCTGGGCGCCTGGCTACATTTGCTAAGAGCCACAATTACCCCAGTGAGTCCTGCAATAGTCCCAGCCCCATGGCCCTATCTCAGGGGAAGCCTGAAGAGGACGAACAATAGGAGACATCACTCGTTCTTTACCAGGGAGAGCTTCATGGGCATATGAGTAATGTAATTGCACAGGACTTCGTGTTTGGAAGGGTACTGAACTTGGTTTCATGCTCTGCTGTTTCCATACTAAAATTCTTTTACCTTTGAGCTTGTATTTTTTAAGTGGAGTCTGATGAGATAATAAACATGCACATGAGCAGATAAGCCACTCACAATATGCAAGTCTGCCAGTTCTTGGCTCCCCATTCGAATACAGTGTATGCAGTGCCCCTTGTGCACAGAATTCCAATGGGCCCATGATGCCTGGGAGTTTAGGAACACTCAAAGTGAATCCAAGGTATGCATATTAGATCTAAGACAGAGTGAAAAACTACCTTTTCGTTAGAACTACAACTTAATTCCAATGAAGAAAACTTGTTTGTAAAAAACATGAATGACCAAGACACCTTACCATGTCCATTCTTATACTTTTCCCTTGTATTAGCCATCCACTAATGCTGAAAATGAAGATATAAAAGGATATGGGAAAGGACAAACCATAGTTCCTTTTTCTTTGAGTCTTTCCTTACTTATCAGTAAGTTGAAGATAAAAGAGTATTGGTAGACTGTAAATATTTTAGCTATATTCACTAAGTGAAATAAAAACAGTAGAGATTGTTTTATGTAGGATTTTCATTTTTCTGATAAGAATGAAATACATATGAGCTAAAAAATACAAACTGCATATTTTAGTGATTGGCATAGTAGGTGAATGTTTTTACATTTACATTTAAAACAGGCATTACACAACATAAACAGTAAAATTCATGCTAATAATTTATTAACTTTTCTTTACATAAAATGGCATTAAATGGTAAATAAAAACACCTTGACAAGTTGAAAAGCCCATGGAAGAAAACTATTCATATTTTAGAACCTTTAATTTCACATTTTCCTGCCTTTTGAACAAAGACCCTTGCATTTTCATTTTTCACTGGGCCCCACAAATTATGTTTTTTTATACCTGGTAATGCTGCTAACCCTCTCAGACAAATTAAGATATTCCTTGAGGAAAATCAAGCTATTAAAATAACCTCTTTTTGGCAAAGGCTATAATCCTTTGTTCTCTTGGAGTATGCCCTTCCTCTCCAAATAGGATAAAAGATGTATTATATAAAAAGTAAAATGTTTACTTTTATTTATATTCAGAAAATCTTTGTTTAATGTGTAAAGACACATTTAGAGAAAAAGCAGAGACTGCTCTTGTTTCTACTTTTGGAAACAGGAATTTAGTCTTTAACTAGAGTAAAACAATGATGAAGATACATTTTTCCTGTAGCAAATAAGTATTCTTTAAATCATTTCCAGTCCCTGAGCTACTCTTTGTTAAGAGATTTGAAGAGGCATTGATAGTTTCAGACCACTGGAAGACCATTTAAATGGTTTCCTATTATTCACACTGGAAACCAAAGCTCTGAGAATATGAGACTTCCCTGGTGCTCAGCTCCAATAAGCACATCTCCCTACCATTTCCTCCACTGGAGGGAATGCTACTCTGGCTGGCAGTACCACGATACCTTCTCCACAGTGGACAACAATGGATCCCTGGGGGTGGCTGATATACCAATGGGGAGAATACAGAACTTGATGTCTGAGTTTAGTCTTCATGTGCATAGTCTTAATGCACCAATTGTTTGAGGATGTTGTCCAGATGAAATAAATTTTATAAGTATGTCAAGAAATGAGGCCAAATCTCAGAGTTAATTCATTTTGTGGAATAAAAATTGCAAAAGAATGCCATCATATTGCATTTTTATATACGTAATATGAATACAAATTTAAAAACATTTCTCAAACATACATTTCTGTTTGGTCTCAATTCAAAATGACCATTGCAGAAACACTGTAACTGGATGAAACAGTGTAATGATTATACTCAAGAACAAAGTGACCTTTCTTTCTCTTTGTGTACCGATGACAGCAGGAAATGTATGAACACAGAGAAATCTGCTTTCTTCTCTAAGGATTATTGTCTCCTCCAGAGTCAGTACAGCCACTGAGGACAACAGTCCATCAACCCAAGAAGCCACCCTGAGGAAACAACACTTTCACCTTCAAAGTCAGTATAGCTTCTGCTTTCAGAAGCAGCTCATTCCATCTGTTATAGAGCAGATATGCTTCAGAGTTGACTTTTAACTCATGTCTCTCCCAAGTCAAGAGAGGTTAAAAGAGAAAGAAAAGTAATTGATTTTTGAAAACACATTGATTATTGATATTATTGAAACGTTAAGGATGAATTCATCACAGCATTCTTTATCTTACACATTTAAAAGACTGGAAACACTGACTTGCCTTAGGTTACACAGTTAGGAATGGGCAGAACCAGGATTTCCAGCCTGGCCTTATTCCATAGTCTTTGTACCTTTCACTCCTCTATGCAGCTGCTCATATAGATAATCTTATTGCCCTGCAATGGGGATATGATTCTCATGGGTAAGCATTTATATAAGCCCCTACAATTTAAATAGTAAGGCTTCTATTGTTTTAATTCCAAATAAGTGACTCTGTTACCTAGAATGAAATAAAATAAGTACTGATATTCCTATCAATTGCTAACACTTTTACTGCTTTAATCAACAATACGGTATTATATATTTCAAAGTTGCTAAGAGACTAGATCTTAAGTTCTCACCATAAAAAAAGAAATGACAATTATGTGATGCTGTAGAGGTGTTAGCTAACACTATGGTGGTAATCCCACTGCAAAGTATAAATGTATCAAACGAACACCTTGCACACGTTAAGTTTACACACAATGTTATAGGTTAGTTACATTTCATTTAAGAGTGAGAGACAGAGAGACAGAGAGAGTAACTGACCAGAGAAATCTTTAAGAAAAGATTTTTCTCAGGGCACCTGGGTGGCTCAGTCAGTTAAGCAGCTGCCTTTGGCTCAGGTCATGATCCCAGGGTCCTGGGATCAAGTCCCACATCTGGCTCCCTGCTCGGCGGGAAGCCTGCTTCTCCCTCTCCCACGCCCCCTGCTTGTGTTCCCTCTCTAGCTGTGTCTCTCTCTGTCAAATAAATAAATAAAATATTTTAAAAAAATAAAAAGAAAAGATTTTTCTCTATTAAGTGAAGTCTAAGCCCAGATGTTATTATTTTCTTGGATTATAAAGGACTTCTGATAAAATCATGGAGAATTATTCAAAAATAAACATGCTGCCCACCTTTCTAACATGGCTACATAAATTATATTATCCACATGCTATGAAGACCTGTTTGTAAATATTGGAAATACACCAATGTACTCGGGGGCAAGTACCTTTTATTGGGAGAGGAACAGGATTTCTCTTTTTCTATGTGAACATTTACTGCCTTACGGGTGAAAGAAAGGGGTGACACTTTGTTCAGTGTGAAATGCTTCCAAATATATTCAAGAAATTGCAAACTATTTATAGAAAGGCTTTGACAGGTTTGAGAGAGAACCTGACCTTCTCTTTGACCTTACCAATTCCCACTTCAATATATTTCCCTATAGCACAAAGGTATTAAATTATTATTTCAATATATTCTTGAACTGAAAGAACATCTAGGAGGTAAGGACAAAACATCTTTGAATCTTCAACAATGTTCATCATTGCATTCTAATGTGGTAAAAATATCCTCAACCTCCATTATTACTTTCTAGCATTTATATCTTTACTGTAGATTTTTTCCTATTCTACCCCACACCCATTTGCATAAAAAATATGCCATTCAGCCTCACGTTTTGTCACTTCTTCAAAAACCTGAAAATATAAGATAAAATGACTAAGTGCGAGTACCAACTTTTTTATTTAAGACGTAAATGTTTAGGTCTTTGAAAATCTGTCAGATGTTTAGTTAGATGTCATTAAAGGTTTATTCACATAGCTGTTAGCATATAATATACAATCTTCCATCTTAAAAACAACTTGTTTGGAACAGATCAATTGGCCTGTTCCACTAGAATCTAGTGTCTAGATGACTTGTGTTGATAAACAAGTCGGTTAATATGTAGTAAGATTTAGATGGTTTGCATTTTTTTATGAAAGTCATAGAAATAACAAGTACAGGTGACATGTTCTAACTGGAATTTAAATAAATATAAAAATAAAAGCAAAAAGATATGTTTCTACACTCATCAAGACTTCTCCAAATTACAAATTCAATTTAATTAATAGAACCAGACAATTCTCTTTAATAATATAATATTTATCTACCAGTGGGAAGAGAAACCTTAAACACATAGTCAAGACGAGAGAAAGGATAACTGAAATTATAGATAATGAATTTAGATATATTTTAAAAGTCAAAAACATATTTTTATATTTAAATTGTTTTAAATCACAATCCTACCATTTTCTTTAGAATTATCACAATATAAAATAGAAGGGATGGTTTAACAAATCATCAGAAACTTTTTGATAAACAAAGAAAAAATTAAATTTTCCTCCTGCTCTAGTCTGCTTCCTGATTTATGGTATCGCCAGTCACCTTGTGGTTAGGACTAGAAGACACAAGTGTCTCTTCCATCTTATTCAGAATCTCTAGCTGCCCTGCGAATTCTGCAATTGTCCTCCATCAGTTCCTTCTCTTCCGTTTTCAGTGCTGGTACCACATTCTTTATTCTCTTTCAGATGGACCTTCATCAAACTTTCTGTCTAGTCTCTCTGGCTTTGTTTCTCTTTGTCCTCAATTCCCTCCTACACTCTGCTCCAAGTTTTGGTCAGAGAAACTATGATACAGTCACAGTATTCAGTTATTGAATATGTTTAATGGTTTCCACTCCCTAAAGCAAAATGCAGTCTCCTTTTCAAGGGCCTTTCTCATTGGACCCTAAGCCTTTACCTTCCTCATCTAATCACAATGTCCCACTTCTACAGCTCTTCTACCCCTTACTCCAGTTAAGCTCTGTTCCATCAGAACACACTCCATGATTCATAATGACCCTGACTTTTTTCCCATGAACTTCTTCTTTCTAGAAAGTTCCATACCCTACGTCTTTATGATGTCTACCATTAAAACCAAAGATTTCTCTTCTATGAGTTAAGTGTTTCTTCGTCTACCAACAGAAATGGTGCATGATAAGCCCCTATGAATTCCTCAATCTCTGCATTATTCTGTTGACAAAGAGCTGGCTGAGGCTTCCTGAAAGTGGGTGGTGGTGGTGTACTTGTTTGTTCAGTGACTGCCGATACAGGTATCACTCATCTTTGTGTACTCCATGATCTAACCCAGAGCCTAGCAGGATGTCCAGGGGATCTTTACACATTTGAACTCTGTAATGGATCAGGCCAAGAGATCTGCATAAAGACAATGCTTAATCCAAAAAGGTTAAAAACAGAAACAGGATAATCTTCTAAAAGGAGCTACGAGGCTTAAAGCCTTACTCTCTCCCTATTTTACATGCACTTAGGGAGCTAGCTAATTAAAGAAATCCTCTGGAGAATTTCTTGTAAAGGGAAGAATTCTTTGGCAAAGCAAATAATCAACCCTTAATTTATAAAGTACCTATGGAGTTAGGTGCCTACAGTACCCCCATATGGCACTTTAGGGACCCCTTTCATTAATTTGTCTATGTAAGCAAGTAAATCTAAAGAAATGTTTACGATTCTAAAGAAAATTGGGGAGTAGGTGATTTAAGCTCTTAATTTTGATCTATAAAAGGATGTTAGTAAGGCTATATTTGCTTTTCTATTTAAACTTTAAGCATAGAGTAGATAAAAGAATCTCCATAGGTAACATTCTAATATTAAATTTATTTCAGACAAAGGGCAATAAAAAGTTTTCTATGATTAAAATAAAAGGATCTATTGTGTTATTTATCTTTGATTTGGTAGCAAAATTTTGGCACTTCTTCCTCAATAATGATAATTTTTAAAAAGTCTGCTGTGAAGTTTGTTGTTGTTTTTAAAATAATTCTCCACCCCAGGGCAGATGAACTGAATTTTTACTATGAATTAAGATTTAAAGTTTTACTTTGGGTATTTTGTCATCAACCTTCAAAAGCTTTAGAAAACAAGCATGACTATTATTTTGGTACCATGTAAGTAAGAAAGAAAAGAACACACACATTATATTTGTTTACAGGCCCTATTTTTCACGAAATGTCAGCTCCAGATTTTCCATATATAATAGATTGGCGGGGGTGGCAATTTTCCCCAGGCAGGAAGAAGCAGAAGCAGCACTAGGATACTGACCCAAAGTTGAAGTTTCTTAGTAAGCAGTTTTTTGTTTTGTTTTGTTTTGACCTAGGATACATGCGTATGTTGGGGGGGAGAGGGGTTAGGTGACAGTAATTGCAATTTTGTAAAAAACCAAATACCCACAAACTATTTCTTGGTTTCAACCCTATTTTGCAATTTCTAGGCCAATGTCGATCAGAAACACAATTTATTTTATTATGCCTCCCTCCCTCACACCTTCCTTTCTCTTGGAAAAGTAAAAAGATATGTTTCTAAAATTTGTCTATGAATTACATTGTTAAAGAAATAAAGCTGAAACGCCTGAGGAAGTAACATATGGTAAAAACCTTTAAAAGAAAATCCTAGATAATGTGTAAAACTCTGTTTGTTGGAGTCCCTGCCTACCTCCTTAGCATCATCTCTATACACGTGGCTAATTTCAGTTTCAAGATTCTGTCAAACTGTTTCACACTTCCATGCCTTTGCATTTGCCATTTTCATTGCCTGGAAATCATATATTCACTGAACATTTTTATTGCGATCTACTCAGTGTGAAGAATGGTGAACAAGATATTCACAGTTGCTGCCCACATATGACTCGGTGTCCTTCCTCCCTGGCAAACCCTGCTCTCATCTTGCATCTCCTGTGCTGCCCTCTCTGCAATATGGTCCCTGACCATTTCAGGCAAGACCTAGCAATCCTTTCTTTGAGACATCGTTACAGCTTTAACATATCTTACAGTCCTTACTAAAATGCTTTTCATGCAGTTACTTACCTCCCTGAATCCCTTATAAAACAGCAAACTTATGTATCACCTCATTTTTCTATCAATATAGTGCTTAGCACTGAATGAGTTAATTAATATAGTGACTACACTGAGTAACTGATTTTTCTGGAGAGAGTAAATTGAATTTCAATCTGAATATTGTTTTACATGTATTAATAGAAGCCTTTGCAAAGCACATATTTATATGGAAGACAATTAGCATAAAATTTTAAAATGGGAAGTTGACAAAACTACAATGAATATAATCTCTTATGTGAATATGATATCTTCTTATAATAAACCTCAAAATTCCTCAATTTTGCTCCTTGAAATATAAGAATTATGATGCTCTTCTTCCATTTTCTCCCAAGTAATCATAATTATTACATGATTCTGTCTATGTATGTGGTATTTTTATTGCAAAGGTGGTTATAATTACTATCTAGAATGGCTGAGCTCTTCAGAAGAAATATGCTATTTAATTGGAAATTCACAATGGTAATAGAATGAGCATCTTCTATGAAAGCTGACAAGTTGGCCTTGGGGAGAGAAGATTTCTGATTCTTTACGAACAGAACAAAGTTCAGAAATTTGTAGGCAGCTTTTTTTTTTTTTATTTTAATTCCAGTGTAGTAGGGAGCTTTTTAAACCACACAATGTCTGTATATATGCATTAGATTTCAGTGTAACCTAAGAGCACCATAGATCCTACTGGGCTTGAATCATCAGCTAAACTTTCTTGTCCTGCTTAAAAATATATATATATATTTTTAATATGGGGCACCTGGGTGGCTCACTTGGTTAAGTGCCTGCCTTTGGCTTGAGTCATGATCCCAGGGTCCTGAAATTGAGCCCTATGTTGGGCTCCCTGCTCAGCGGGGAGTCTGCTTCTCCCTCTGTTCATGTTTTCTCTCTCTCTCTCTCAAATAAATGAATAAAAAATATTTTAAAAACTTGAATGTAATAAAACTATAAAACTGCTAGAAGAAAAAAATAACAGAGTAGGGATAACTATAGGATACTGAATTAATTTTAAGTTCCTTGAATTTGGCTATCCCATTTTATTCATCTTTGTATTCATTCCACTTCCCTACACTGACTTTACCACAGTAGATTCTCAATAAATACTAGTCATTTTTACTTGGGTCTCCTACAAATAATAAACTCAGATAGGATTCACTACTTTGGGTAGTTAGAGATAAAATGGAGGACAAATGTTTAATATGAAAACACTTTGCAAATACCTGACAGATTTAATTAACTACATGTGGTACCAGACAGACTAACAGATCATGCCATAAATTAGAAGGAGTCAGGTTTTGGTTAAATTTTATAGAAACTGTTTTAATACCAGCAGTTGCCTAGTAATAGAATGGATTTAATTTAATGTACAATGTTTCCCACTGGTAGATATTGTCCAACAGAATGCATGGAAGGTAGCAGAGGTCTGCCTTTGGCGGGGAGGCTGACAGAACACCTGACAGAATCCTGTGAGACTATAACTATTCTGTAAGTACTGTGAAAGAGAAATAAGCATGGATGAGGATATTCAATGCATGTCTTGGTTTATCCAACTATCTTAAAAGAGTGATAACATATGTATCTTATAGTCTATAAATACTTGTCCTAAATGTAACTGACTTGTAGATTGCTTCTGGACAACTTTTGAGACTCTAGAATCCTACAGACTTCAGGACTGGTCATAAACTACCCTGGAAGTGATCATCACTTTCCTAGAAAGGTGGGACTTCCTCAAGAATACAGATACAGTGGTTCATTACCTAAAATCAAGAGGAGTCATTATAAGATTATGCATTTTCAGAGGTAAAACAGATAAGTTCATGGACCTACCTCATCAAAAGAATAGAATTTCTGCAATCAACCTGGGTTTGAATTCGGTCTCTACAAGAATAAAGATAAGAAGTTAATTTTCATTGAAATTTCATGAGGAGCCCCAGCTCCTCCAGCTAATCTTAGTTGACCAATATTCAGATACTGGCTGAAGTACACCTTTTTACTTTTAAAATCCCTTGGCCAGATTGTTATCTAATGAGGAAAAGCAACATTTATAAAAGGAAATTAAATTTCAGAAGGGTAGTTTCTGTAATGTTATTTGGCTACTATCATTCTTTTAGGTTCCTTCTTGGAAGCAGTAGGAATTTATAACTCGTGGAACCAAAGGTATGAAATGCAGACATTTGTCCTTCATTGTACTATACCCATAAAACTCAGCAACATTACAGGGCAAAAATAATTATAACAAATGCTGAAATAAAAAGAAAAAACTGACTTTTGGAACTTCTGAAGGAAAAGATTAAAGTGTAGTGAGTATCAGAAACATACTCTTCAACCAAAACTACTATTCAGCAATTTGAGAACTTCAAACTTCATTATCTTCCAGTGACAAAGAAAATGTCCTCTGTAATGTGACTTTTTATTTCTCCCTGGAAATAATTCGTGCATTTCAATATCTTTGAAGAGAAAATGGTCTTATTATAGTCAACCTGACTGCCATGCTGTATTGTTTAATTATACACAATAATTTACCTAGGACTGCTTTAAAGTCAATTGTCTAGGGCTTTTGTGCTAGATGTGACTTGGGTCATAATGGTTACCTGGCTTTGTATATTATTTTTTGCACATCCTTGTATATTATTTTTAACTATAGCCTCATGAAAGAAATTCATTACAAAATATAAATTTATGGGGTGGCGGATGATGTTTTTTTATTTATCAAATACTGTGTAACAAACCAACTTAAATTTGACTGTATTTAGTTACAGTGGGGAAAATATAATATATATTGTAACATGTATGATATTACAATAAAAATGATATATATGCTTTATTTCATATTTATGTACTTACATGTCCTTATTGATATGGAGATTTTCTTTTGTCTACTAATACCAAACCCAGATTGAACTTTAAGCTTCCTTTATAAACTCAATAACAGCTAGGCATAGTAAGTTCCAAGGTGTGCCCTGTCAGAATGGCTAAAATCAACAACACAAGAAACAACAGGTACTGACAAGGATGTAGAGAAAGGGGAACCCTCTTGCACTATTGGTGGGAATGCAAACTGCTGCAGCTACTCTGGAAAACAGTAGAGAGGTTCTTGACAAAGTTAAAAAAAGAACCACCCTAAGATCCAGTAATTGCACTACTAGGTATACTAGGTATTTATCCAAAGAATACAAAAATACTATTTCAAAGGGATACATGGACCTTAATGTTTGTAACAGCAAACATTATCTATAACAGCCAAATTATGAAACAACCCATGTCCATTGACTGATGAATGGATAAAGAATATCATCCATATATATATATGGATACACATTATATATACATGTATTATTCATACACACATGTATATTAGATATACATATACTATATGTATATATGTATATTATTCATATATATACATATATATAATGGAATATTACTTAGTCATAAAAAGGAATGAAATCTTGCCATTTGCAATGATGTGAATGGAGCTAGAGAGTATTATGCTAAGTGAAATAAGTCAGAGAAAGACAAACACCATATGATTTCACTCACATGTGGAATTTAAGAAACAAAACAAATGAGCAAAGGGAAAAAGAGAGGCAAACCAAAAAACAGACTCTTAACTACAGAGAACAAATAGGTGGTTTCCAGAAGAGAGGTGGTTGGTGGGGGGGGGGAATGTGTGAAAGGTGATGGGCATTAAGGAGTGCACTTGTCATGATGAGCACCAGGTGTTGTATGTGTTGATCACTATACTGTACACCTGCAACTAATATTACACTGTATGTTAACTAACCAGAATTTAAATAAAAACTTAAATTCCAAGGTGTGCATCAGGTGAATGCATATGGGCCTAGATATTATTCTTTGAAAGCAGAATCAGACTGTCCTAAAAGAAAAGAAGGCATATCTATTGTGTTAAAAATCTAAGATGTTTCCCAAAATTTCTACTCCTTGTGCATATTTATTTTTTCCCCATTATTCAGTCAAGCAGTAATCCACACGCTGTTATGAAGAGATCTGCAGATGTAATTGAGGTCTGTAATGAACTGATTTTAGAAAAGGATATTACCCTGAGTGAGCCTGACCTAATCAGGTGAGTCTACCCTTAAAAGGAGTTCAGCTCTTCCTGGAGAGATTAGTGTATAAGAGGACTCAATGGGAGGAACAGTCTTTACTGATGGCTTTGGAGCAAGAACTAATAGCAGCTTCACGGAGTGGAAAGCTGCTCACACTTGAAAGCCAGCAAGAGAACAGGGTCCTCATTCCTACAATGGCAAGGAACTGAATTCTGCCAACAACCAGAATGAGCTTGGAAGAGTACCCCATTTTGCAGATGAGAATGCATCCTTTTAACACTTTGATTTTGGCCATGTGGAGTTGAGGAGATAACCTAATAATGCTATATGCCCCTATTTCTGACTACAGAAGTGTGAGCTAATAAATGGGTATTGTTTAAGCTACTAAATTTGTAGTAATTTTTTATGTAGAAAGAAAAAGCTAATACATCTACAAGGTAGCTAAATAGAACATCACCATTTTAGATAAATAAAATTTGTGGGGATGTTCTGAGGCTCAAATCAGAAGAATTGATTTGAAGGTAATAACTGACGTTTAGACTCATAACAAATTATCTTAATTAACCCACCATTCAATTGGGGTTAGTAGACATAAAGTACAAAGAGCATGTGTTATAGTGCCTAGCAATAAAATCTTGAGCAAGGCACTTCACCACTTTGGACCACAGTTTCTTGATCTTTAAAAGAAAGTTCTAGAACCTGGTCATCTCTGAGATTCCTTTTAGGTCAAGGCATCTAATATTTAAGTAACTGGTAATAAAGTGAATGAACTGTGATATGGTACAAAGAACATAGTGCCAGGAAAAAGAGAAAGAGACTTGGGTTAAATTCTACATTATAAACAAGCCACATGATCTTGAATAGATCGTTTCATCCCTGGAGCATGCATTAGTCACTTGATTGAAATGGGGCTAAACACGACTCTGACTCAAAACTCTCTGTTTTGAGTTTAATAGAGTTATTCTGAAAAACTGATTCCTAACATGGCAGTGAGAAACTTGGCGAACTCACTCACTCTCTGAAACAATAAAAATAAATACAAAAATAAAAACAACTACTATGAATTATTTCCAAACTCCAGTAATTAATGAAAGCCACAGACAAATTTAAAAAATCTTTTCACTGGAAATTACTGAACCTGTGTAAGACAGCAGATCTGTGTCGTTTTAACTTGGGACTACTCTTAGCTCAGTGGTGTGGTAGTCAAAAGCTGGCAGCATTACAGGCCCTGGAGAGATCTAACCACCTTTGAAATGCTGCTAAAACACCATCCCCAGAACACACTCAATACTTTGTCCAAAACTTTAGATCTCTGTGGAATGCACAAATATGCAGAAATTAAACATCACTCTCCTCAATAACCAATGAGTCGAAGAAGAAATCACAGGGAAAGAAAATATACTTCAAGATAAATGAAATCAGCAACACACATTCCAAAACTTATGGGATTCAGGTAAAACCACATAGAGAGAAATTTATAGCTGGAAATGCCTGCATTAAGAGAGAAGAAAGAGCTCAAATCAATAACTTAATCTTGGACCTAACTTTCCATCTTAAGAAAATAGAGAAAGAACTGCAAACTTAACCCATGCAAGCAGAAGGAAGGAAATTAATAAAGATTAGATTAGAAATTTAATGAAATAAAAAACAGAATAGAGAAAAAGCAACAAAACCAAAAGTTAGTTCTTTGAAAAAAAATAAAAAACTTCCTATATATCAGAAGTAATCAATCTGAACAAGCAAATACAAGACAGATTCTTAAATGATAACAGGAATAAGATGTATAATAAATTTATAAAAGAAGTAGAAGACTTTGGAAAGTACAAGTGTTTTAGTACACTGAAAACTACAAACCATTAAAAGAAATTAAAGATTACTAAATAATTGGAAATACACACCATGATCATGGAGCAGACAACTTCACATTGTTAAGATGAAAATACTCCCCAGAACGATCTACCAAGTCAACATGATCACTTTCAGTGTACTGGCTTTTTTTTTTTTTCCCCAGCAGATATTTAACAAAGTGATCTAAAATGCATATGAAAATACAAGGGACCAAAATAGCCAAAACGGTCTTGAAAAAGAACAAAGTTGGAGGACTCACACTTCTTAATTCCAAAACTCAGTACAGTTACAGTTATAAAGACATTATGATACTAGCATAAATATAGACTATGTATCAATGAAATAGACTTGGGAGCTCAGAAATAAATCCTTCCATTTATAGTCAGTTGATCTGGACAAGGGTGCCAGGATAATTTAAAAGGAAAAGTTTCATTCAAGAAATATTGCTGAAACAAATGGACAACCACATGTAAAAAGAATGAATCTGAAGTCTTTCCTCACACTACACATAAAGATTAATTCAAATGCAGTGTAGACTTAACTGTAAGAGCTAAAACTAGAGCATAACTTGGAGAAGAAAAAATATGAATAAATTTTCATGATCTTGGGTTAGGCAATGATTTCTTAGTTATGATACACAAGATAGAAGCAATAAAATAAAATAAAAATAAATTGGCTTCATAAAAATAAAGTTTATGTGTCAAAAGATACCACCAATAAAGGCAAAAGGCAATCTGCAGAATAAGATAAAATATTTCTAAATCATATATATGACAAAGGATTTGTATACAGAATATATAAAGAACTCTCTATCACTCAACAATAAAGACATAACCCAATTTAAAAAGGATTAAAGGACTTGAATAGACACCTCCAAAGAAAATATACAGAATACACAGTCAATAAATACATAAAATGATGCTTAACATCATTAGTCATTAGGGAAATGCAAATCAAAAACACAGTAAGATACTACTTTATGCCTACGAGAACGGCTAAAATATAAAAGAGAAAAATAAGTGTGAGTGAGAATGTAAAGAAAATTGAATCCTCATCAATTGCTTGTGGGAATGTAAAATGGTGCAGCCACTTTGGAAAGCAGTTTGGCAGTTCCTCAAAATAATAAATATAGAGCTACCCTATGACCTAGCGGTTATATATATAAGGGAATAGATTTTATTTATTTATTTGACACAGAAAGAGAGTGAGTAGGGGAGAGAGCACAAGAAGGGGGAGCAGCAGGCAGAGGGAGAAGCAGACTTCCCGCTGAGCAAGGAGCCCGATGCACAGGACTCAATCCCAGGACCCCTGGATCACAACCCAAGCTTAAGGCAGCCGCTTAACTAACTGAGCCACCCAGGTGCTCCTATCTAAGGGAACAGAAAACATAGGGTCAACACAGAAACTTGTGCATGAATTTCATAGTACTACTATGCATAATAGAGAAAAGTGGTAACCACTTAAATGCCCATCAACAGGTAAGTGGAAAAACAATGTGGCATAGCCAAACAATGGAATATTATTGAGCCACAAAAATAAATGCAGTACTGATACATGCTATAACATGGATGAATTTTGAAAATACTATGCTGAGTGAGACAAGGCAGTTATAAAAGACCACATATTGTATTAACTCATTTACAGAATATGTCCCAAACAACTCTGAGAAACAAACTGAGGGTTCCAGAGGGGAGGGGGGTGGGGGGATGGGTTAGCCTCGTGATAGGTATTAAAGAGGGCACATTCTGCATGGAGCATGGGGTGTTATATGCAAAAAATGAATCATGGAACACTATATCAAAAACTAATGATGTATGTATGGTGATTAACATAATAATAAAAAAAAGAAAATATCTATTAAGGA
This sequence comes from Eumetopias jubatus, assembly GCF_037043125.1. Lineage (NCBI taxonomy): Eukaryota > Metazoa > Chordata > Mammalia > Carnivora > Otariidae > Eumetopias > Eumetopias jubatus. The sequence continues at coordinate 23,847,949 of NW_028274808.1, read as the reverse complement.
GCTACAGCAACTCAGAAACTGTTCTGGCTGAAAAGGATAAAGAATTACATAAGACCAAAAAAAAAAAAAAAAGAATATGTCCCAAACAGGCAAATCCATGGAGACAGAAAGTAAATTAGATTTTAGTGACGATGGCACATCTCTAAAATATACCAAAATCTACTGAATGAGTGAATTTTATGGTACAGCAAATGTATCTCAAAAAAGGGGGGGAGGGAAGGGAAGGGAAGGGAATAGAAGAGAAGAGAAGAGAAAAAAGAAAAGAAAAGAGAGATACAACTCAGTAAAGCTGTGAAAAAGTACTATTTGTTCTGGGCATTTAAAAAATTTTTAAAGAGTTATACAATGTGGCAGTAAAGTTATTGACACAAATATTGACCTTTTATTTGCTCTGAACTAGCTGGTTGAAACAAAATTAAGAGAAAGAGAAAAGGAAATATCAAGAATTAGGGAAGAGAGATTGTTAATAACAAAGGAAAAATAAGAAGAGATGGAAGGCAACATTTGTTAACTTCTACTGTTCCTCAGGCTACCTCCCCAGACAGAGATCCCCTCCCTTGCCAACAGAATTTTGATCAAGCAAAGAGCAGTAGAGAAGTTCTGCTGATGTTTCTCTGGGACCAGAGATGGACAGTGGACCTACATCCCATTGGAGAGCCTTTATTTATGTACATCTATTTGAGTAGGCTGAAGACTTGGCTATCCCATGTGTGATACCATTACAAAGAAATAAACATTTAAATATTATATTACATTTTAGTGTCTAAATATTATTTAATGTGCTAACATGATCTAAGTACTTATGAAAACTCAAATTGCTTCTAAGTCCTGAGAATTGCTTATCCTTTATTTCCAAGTAGGCATTTGATTTGTAGTCCTTCACACATTACATATTTTAAATAAATTTCTGGCATTTATTATATACACAAAGACATTTTTTAAAATAAAATAGTTAAGATTCTACAGATATAAAAATACTTTTCTATCCTGTTGATCTGTGATAATGCTCTCTTTTGCTGCCAAATATCAAACACAGATGGGCAGATTCTATTTTAACTAATCCACCTGAGTTCTTAAGGCCAAATTGGTTTTACAATTGAAGTTTCCAAAGCATTCATTTTCTTGTAAAATAAATAGATTTACTTCTTTTGGAACAAATGATAATGAAAAACTGATAGTCCGGTAATTTGCAATGGTTCTGATGAATCTCTATGTCTTTCAGTTATTCTTATATTTACACACATTTTCCCCACCATGTAAATGTGGAAATATGGCCCTTTGGTGAGTTAGTGCTATTCAGAAATGGGCTATCCTGAGACTGCATATTATCCTATCAAATAAGAGAGTAAGGGTCAGAATGGTCTTTTTTCCCAGGTGAATAACATGTATGCTCCAAGTCTGAAGTAGAAGAGCTGTAATGGAGTACAGTTCCCTCTTCACTTGAGAGCAACTGAGACGTAGAAACTTTAAAACCCTTAGGAAGCAGACACAGGTTTTCAAGTGAAAGCCAAAGTAAGATAGTCTTCTTTTTTTCTTTTTCCTTTTTTTAATACTAACATTAGAAGACATGAATTGATATTGACTATTCAAAATCTTTCATATAATTTTCTATTTTAAGAACCCGCCATGTTTTATATAAATACCTATCATTTTTCAACATTATGCAGATATATTATTCAAGTTACAATAGAATTAACAACTGACAAAAAAAGAAAGCAGTTATTTGAATAAAAGAGTAAGTACATATATTTTATTACTTATGGAGGAAAAACAAGTAGCAGGGTGCTTCTGATATAGTTTGCCCTTGGCCTGTATTCTCTGATGAGTGAGTGACCAGAAAAGGGATGAGGTGGCCTATATACAGTATTTAAGTTGAATGTTAATATCTTCCAAAATGATACAGCAGTATTAAAGATACTGTTGACTTAAGAAATGTATGCATATGGAATAACTTTCAGAACAGCTTATGTCAAGATCTATAAGAGGAACAGAGCAACAGAGTCTATAATGAGAATGATTCCCGTGGTGTCCAAGAGGCAAGCACTAAATAAAGAATGGCAAAGGCAATGAAACACAAATCACCCCAGCTTAAGGAGAAAGTAGCAGGAACGAGGAAAGGAATGTGATTTCTAGTTCAGAGCAAGGGAAAATAGTTTCAAGAAACAGTTTGGACAGCTAATATGAATACATGAGTGAAAGCAGTATTATAGAAAGTTGAATTCTTACAATTGTTTCATGTATTTCCATAAAGGTAATAGGTTAGATTTTTAATTATGCCTGTATTAAAGTTTTAAGGCATTGCAAGGCTAAAAGTGAATATATTACTTAAAAACTAGAATTAGAAAACAACAAACAAGGAAGATCACTGTCAAAATATGCATAACTGGCTAAGATCTTTCCCACTCCAAAAAGTGAAATGCACTTTGGGGAGCACTTTCCTGATTACAACCTATTGCTTTGGTCTATGGCTTTCTTCAATAGCACATACTTGTAGATGCCATGTCAATGTGTGTGTGTGTGTGTGTGTGTGTGTGTGTGTATATATATAAATATATAGTACTACATATTACTGCATAAACAGTTCTTTTTTGCTTCACTAATGGTACTTCTAGTTTCCTTAGCTGCTCCCCAAGAGTCCAATGTACTGCGTGCATGGGATGCTCCCCCTCCCCCCCATTAACCACTAATTAGATTCTCACTGAGGCTTATGGATGTACTGATATAGATTCTAAAACCTGCATTAAATTGCAATTGTATGACATCCCTGCCCAACTTACAGGTGTGGGATTATCTCACAGAAAATTTAGATAAGAGCTCAAAATAATGGAGTCAGAGTCTTATTTCAAATTCTATTATCTACTAACTGTGTGACCTTGGCATATCACTTAACCTCTCTGAACCTCAATTTCGCTGTATTTAATGGGAATAATAGTGTTTTCAACTTACTTTACATAAAGAAACTGAAATGAAAATACAGTTTTCATGATATTATTATGCACATATTATTTTGAGGCTTTAAATAAATTAATCATAACCATTTTTTAGTGGCACAGCATTATTATCAATTAGCACACAGAGTGTCTTTTATTTGTATTTATTTTAAATAGATGTCATTTTTTCTTCTCTTTGTTGTCCCCCTAATCCCATTCTATCCTCCATATACCGAGTCACTGGATGAATTCTCCAGGAGACAGACTGAGACAGAATTTAATGGATGGGATGTTTACTGGGGAGTATCCCATGGAAGAGTGGAAGGAAGCAAGTTTGAGCAGAGGGAGAACTCCAACTATGACATAGGCCATGTTAGCCTCAGCCAACTTCAAGAGGAGCCCTGGAGTTTGTAATGGCCTCTCAGAGTTGTCCTGCATTGGCCGAGTGGTCAGAACACTATGCCTTAGTCTCAGTGTATCATTGGGAGTGAAACCTTGAGCAAGGGGCTTTCTGAAGCTGATGCAGTCCCTAAAGGGACTGACAGCTGGAGGTCATCTGCTTACATTCCCAGAAGATGGAGCAATAAGTCTTTTCTTGAGGGAATATTTGGGCAGCATATCAGTGTCCACCAGTCTCCAAGTTTTATGAATTGCATACATAAAAAATACTATGTTGGATATTTTGTTCTTTTTCTATTTTATCTTCCAATTGTGTCTATCAGATTTATTCATGCTGACGGTTGTAGACCTGGTTAATATAAAATTATTTGCCACACTTCCTTCTGTGTAATCAAATGAACAGTGTTGGTGCAGTAACAGTAGACGCCACCCCAGCACATTTATCATTGCTGTATAGAAGAGATACTATTAAAATAAAATAGATTAGTCTGTTGTACACATACTGATTAAGTTCTTGAATCAATTAACCAAGGCTCAGAAGGGGAATTCAGCCACTCCAGTTTAGTATTGCCCATACTTCTATTTCTTTCCTTGAGCCCACTTGTTGGATGAGACCAGTTTAGTTCCTGACAGAGACACAGCTCCTTCCCAAGGCCTCTTCAATCTACCCTCAGATTTTATATCTCCAGTTCCACTCTGTTTGGGCTTTTTCTCCTTTCTTACCCACCTTCACAACTGCAGTGTCAGCATCATCTAGAGTAAGGGCCACCTTTATAAACTGTCCTCCCCCAGAACGTATACACTCGCTCTATGATATACAGCAAGTGTATAATTATTTTTAATTTAGTAGTTCTAATCTTATTGACTGTATCTCTTGTTATATCTGCATAAGTTATACATAATTTTAAATAAATGGGATGATTAAATAACTTTTTAAAAATTATGTTTATCATTTTTGGAAAGAAATTACAAAAAGATTAATGCTTACCTAGTCTCTTGTCCTTATTTCTGGTTTTCCAATTCAGAGGTAAACTCCTCATTTCATATATTATCTTTCAAACTACAGTTAACCCTTGAACGCTGCACAGTCAAAATTCTATGTATAACTTTTGATTCCCCCAAAACTTAACAGCTTACTGTTGCCTGGAATTCTTACGGATATAAAATCAATTAACATATATTTTGTATATTAAAGTATTATATACTGTATTCTTACAATAAAGCTATAAAAATGTTAAGAAAATCATAAGAGAAAATATATTTACAGCAATGTACTATTTTTATTGAAAAAAAAAATCATGTATAACTGGGCCTATGCAATTCAAACCCATGCTGTTCAAGGGTCAACTATATTTCATCTTCTGACATGAAGCAGGGAGTCCAGGAGCCTCCCTCATCTCAATGTTGGCCTATCTATAAATCACAGAGCACAAGGGAAAAAACCAGAAGGAAGCTCCTCCTATGTTCCTCACCTTGGAATCTTGTGTTAAGGGATTCTTCAGTGGCCACGTGGGGTGAGAGGCTACAGAGAAGGTAGGTCTCTGAACTCACCTCAATTTATGCTTTAACCATATTAACTATCATGCATTAAATATTTGTAATATATTTTTTTTAGTTTTTTTTAAGATTCTATTTATTTATTTGACAAAGAGAGAGCGAGAGAGAGAGAGAGAGAGAGAGCGCAAACACAAGCTGGGGGAATGGCAGGCGGGGGAAAAGCAGGCTCCCTGCTGAGCAAGGAGCACAATGCGGGACTCGATCCCAGGACCCCGGGACCACGACCCAAGCTGAAGGCAGCCACTCAACTGACTGAGCCACCCAGGTGCCCCAATATTTGTAATATTTTTAAAATGGGTTTCCCTGCTAAAGAGAGGTGGGGGGGAGAGAGAGAGAGAGAGAAATTACTGATCTAATTCTTACCTTATTTAATAAGGAGATACACAGGCTCAGAATGGAATTCACTTGTCCAATATCCAATAATGTTCTCTTATTTCACATTCTCCTGTTTACTCCTTCAAAGCTAGTTGTTGTTGTTGTTTTTTAAAGATTTTTTTAATTTACTTATTCATGAGAGACAGAGAGAGAGAGAGAGAGAGAAGCAGAGGGAGAAGCAGGCTCCCAAGGAGCAAGGAGCCTGACGTGGGACTCGATCCCAGGACCCCGGGATCATGACCTGATCCGAAGGCAGACGCTTAACCATCTGAGCCACCCAGGCGCCCTCAAAGCTAGTTGTTAACAGCTGTTTGATTATTAGCTTCAGTAGCCTTGTGTCTCCTGAAATCCTACCCAGGCTCTGCTGATAGACTTCGGCTCCCACTAAGCAGCACTGTCGCTTTGAGTTGGTTTTAAGTTCAAACCTATTCCTCATACTTATCCCTGCTTGATTCCTGGTTTGGGTTTCTCTTTTTTTGTTGTTGTTTTTGTTTGTTTTCATTTGAAGTTTTTATTTAAATTCTAGTTAGTTAACATATAGCATAATATTGGTTTCAGGAGTAGAATTTAGTGATTCATCACTTAAATACAATACTCAGTGCTTATCACAGTAAGTGCCCTCCTTAATAGCCATCACCCATTTAGCCCACATGCTCACCCACCTGCCCTCTAGCATCCCTCAGTTTGTTCTCTGTAGTTAACAGTCTCTTTTGGTTTGCCTCTCTTTTTTTTTTTTCCTCCATCCCATATGTTTATCTGTTTTGTTTCTTAAATCCCACATGAGTGAAATCATATGGTACTTGTCTTTCTCTGACTAATTTATTCCACTTAGCATAATACACTCTAGCTCCATCCACATTATTGCCAATGGCAAGATTTTATTCTTTCTGATGGCTGAGTAGTATTCCTGTGTGTGTGAATCTTTTTTTTTTTTTCAGAGAGAAAGGGAGGGGCAGAGGGAGAGGAAGAGAGAGAATCTCACCCAGAAATGAACCCCACAACTATATGGTCAACTAATCTTCAACAAAGCAGGAAAGAATACCCAAAGGAAAAAGACAATCTCTTCAGGGTGCCTGGGTGGCTCAGATGGTTAAGCATCTGCCTTTGGCTCAGGTCATGATTGTGGAGTCCTGGGATCGAGCCCCACATCAGGCTCCCAGCTCAGCAGGGAGTCTGCTTCTCCCTCTCACTCTGCCTCTGCCTCTCCCCCTGCTTGCGCTGTCTTTCTCTGTCTCTCAAATGAATAAATAAAATCTTTTAAAAAAGCCAATTTTTTCAAGAAATGGTATTGGGAAAATTGGACAGCCACATGCAGAAGAATGATACAGGACCACTTTCTTACACCATACACAAAAATAAATTCAAAATGGATCAAAGACCTAAATATGAGACAGGAATCCATCAAAATCCTAGAGGAGAACACAGGCAACCACCTCTTGACATCAGCCATAGCAACTTCTTACTCGACACGTCTCCATAGGCAAGGGAATAAAAAGCAAAGAACTATTGGGACTTCATCAAGATAAAAAGCTCTGCACAGTGAAGGAAACAGTCAACAAAACTAAAAGGAAACCTATGGTTTCTGTTTTTACTAATAGTAGCCGTTTCCTTTTTTGTTTCTGTCCTACCTTGAAATGTCTTAGGTATTGACAATAGCATTACAGGTTCTCTTTTATGTTTAGCGAAGTATGTATTTGAAGTTGGGTTGGGATAAGTACGATGATGAAAGCACTGGCTTCTTACCTACTGTGTATTTAGAATAGCAATCATGTAATGAGAAATTGAATTGTAAGGGAGCCAATCATTTGTTTTGTCATCCTTAAATTTCATATGAGGAGTTTATAATAAACTAATTACTCTTGACGATTATTTGACAGGTTAGTTTCAAAGACTATGGAAAGAGATAATTCGAAGCATCAGTTTGAATAAACAATCACTATGTTTCTCTAAGAGTCTGATTAATTCTAAATACAAATGTCTTGTTTAGAATGCATTGCACTGGATATATGCAATGCACATCCCTCCCTTAATGCCGAAGAAATTTTCCAAACCTGTCATGTTTTTGAAGAACCTTATTGGCCTGAGTCTACTGTAAGGTTTGTAAAGATGTTAAGAACCAATGTCACACAATCTATATTAATATATTCACAAATAATTATTTCTATATTAGTATAAAGCATATGAACTGTTTTTTTTCTTTACATAATAAACTATAAATAAATAGGGTTTTTATTCTTATTCACTTTCCTCCTCAGTAGGTGGATGATAAAGAACTAACATATACTGGATGTCTATTTTAGACTAGACATTTTGAATATATTAAAGTTTCCTGCAAAGTAAACCTAAATCAAAATTAGAAACAGTTATTATATTCATGATTTTTAAAGTCTCCTCTGCTTGCAGAAAAAAATGATGGGTATCTCCTAAGTGTATATAATACCAACAGGATAAACATTTAGAATTCATTTACTTTAAAAAAAGATAATTAGGTATTTAGCATATTGCATAAGAATTCATCCATTTTAGTACATATTTTTACATTACATTTTATGTTACAAATCCCCAACATCACAATACATCTAATATTAAAAGAAAACACCAGTGTTATCTCTCCCTACTTGTCCTTCCTCCTTTAAATCCTCCAGTTCTTGGGGCACCTGGGTGGCTCAGTTGGTTAAGTGACTGCCTTCAGCTCAGGTCATGATCCCAGGGTCCTGGGATTGAGCCCCACATCAGGGAGCCTGCTTCTCCCTCTCCTTCTGCCGCTCCCCCTGCCTCGTGCTCTCCTGCCCTCTGTCAAATAAATAAATAAAATCTATAAAAAAAAATAAAAAAATAAATCCTCCAGTTCTTTTGGTTTCAGTCATACCAAAGTCACTATTGTTCCTCATGTACACAGGCTCCTTTGTTCGTTCTCTCTCTCTCTCACTTGTACCTTGTGCACAAATTTTCTTCTTTCCAGAAAGTCTACAACATTCTCCACCCACTGCCATGACTTTTCTCTATCTTAGTAAGTTTTTAATTGTATTTTATTTTTCCATTCAAATATCACCTTCTCTGGAAAAGCCTCCCCCGACTCCTTCACTGAAAATCCCATCCCAGGCTGAGTGAAGTGTTGCTCCAATAGGCTTTCATAACTGAAATCTCCCTACATATCCCCACTTTGTACCATATATCATTTTCTATTTAATATGCTCATGTGCCTATGTTTCCAAATTGGTTCAGTTATCCCCTTGAAGAAAGAGATGTAGTCTTGCCCAGCATTGTATCCTCAGCATCCAGCATAGTGCTTGATTTGCCAAGGAAACTTGGTGTTGTAGGATTAAAGAATGCTTATATAGCTGTGGATGGTGTATTATATTATCTATTTGTTATGCCTATCCACTAACATAACTTTTATTTATAATGTCAGGGCTCTTTAGTGTAATTATTGGGTATGACACATCAAATACATGCTGCCATACACAATGTGTAATAACTTGGGTTGGACCCCTCTTTGATTGAAAAATTTTCAAAATATGAGTGATCTCATTCTCAGTAGCTCAGCTGGATGGGATCACCATCTCCCCTCCCTCTCTGACACTGGCTTGAACTTCTCTCACAGCCTACATTACAATCCCTTGTAGTTGGCAGAGTACGTACTTGCTCTCTTACATTAAGCCCTGAAAACAGGAGAGGGCCCTTTTCATCTTTACCTTCTCCATAGTACTGGGCACACAGAAGAGGTACAGTAATTATAGGGCTGAATTGGTACACAATTAACCAAAGGCCAACCCAATTTCAGGTTTCTGTTTTAATCAGTCTTTTCAAAATAGGTGTAGAATCTTTGGGGGCTTTTGTTGTTTCTCTGGTTAAAAAAGTAATGCAACTCATTGTAGAAAATTTGGAAAGCACAGAGAAATATCAAGAAACAGAATAAAAGACACCCATACAACTGAGATCAGTATATGTTAGACTCTCAGCATATTTCCATCCAGTATGTCTTCTTCAACCATAGATGGCCTGATATCATATAAATTATTTTATACCTAGCCTTTCACTTAATGCAATAGCATATTACTTTTTGTCATTATAAATTTTTTGACCACATGATATTGTACCCCATGAATGCCCATAGCTTTTAAAGCTAGTTCCTTTGTACTGCACACTCTTTGTGGAAGACTGTTTATAATTTGTCACAACTGTCAATAACTTCATACTATTTCCATACATAATTATTGAGGGCTTTCTATGTGCCAGGTATTGTTTTACATGCTGGAACACAGCAGAGAAAAACTGAGAAAAATCCCTGCCCTCAGAGAACTGATATACTAGTTGAAGAGACAAAACATAAATGTGATAGAGTAACATGTGGTACATCAGATAAAAATGAATACCAAGGGGGGAAAATACAACAGGGAAGTAGAAAAGAAAGTGGAGGGGGTGGTCACAAATTTAGGTTGAGGTGGCCAGAGAAGGCCTCAAGAGAAGAAATTTGAGTAAAGAGCTCAAGGAGGTGTGGGAACAAAATCATCAGGAAAAGGGGTGGCACTGGGGAAGGGGGAAGACTATTCCAGAAGAAAGCATAAGCAAAACCCTGAGAAGAGCATGCCTGGCAAGTTTAAGTGGCAGCAGCAGGTCACACTGACTGAGGAGGAGGGAAATAGATAAAAATCAAAGATACCCCAAGAGGGTCAATTTTAAGCCTTTCAGACCATTGAAACCACTTGCCTTCTACTCTAAATGAGCTGAGAAGTCACTGAAAGGTTTCGAGCAGAGGAACAGCATGATGAAATTGATATTAACTCTGGCTTCTGGGTTGAAATAGACTGAAAGGGGCAAGTTTGCTGACTGAGAAGCTACTGCAGTACAAGAGGTAGGGGCATAATGTCTTGGGCCAGTGTTGCAATGGAGGAAGGGAAGAGAACCACTTATTGCATGTATTAGTAGATCAGATATGGGGTATAAGAGAATAAAATGGGTCAAGGATGATGTATAAGAGAATAAAATGGGTCAAGTGGTTCAAGAGAACCACTTATTGCATGTATCAGTAGATCAGATGTGGGGTATAAGAGAATAAAATGGGTCAAGGATGATGTCAGGTTTTTTGGCTTGAGCAGCTGGACAAAACAAGATGCCATTTAGTGAAATGGAACAGACTGCTAGAGGAACAGGTTGAGGGTCAAGGTCATGTCCATTTTCCACATCCTTAAGTTTGATATCTAAGTGGAGATGTCAAGTAGGCAGCTAAATGTACAAATCTGGAATTCAAAGGAGAAGTCCTGACTGGAGATAAATTTGGGTGTCCTCAGCATAGAGATTATTTTTAAAATAGAAAATTCTCATGCATAAATCTTTATTTAGATTTCTCGTCATTTTCTTTCCATAGATAATCATACATCAGGAATTTCCTGATTAACTTACCTAAATTATTTTCCCCAAGACACTGTGACAATTTAAGCTTTCTGCCTACATTGTCATTTTGCACTTTTGACATGCTAATTTAAAAAACAAAACATACATACTTTTTACACCTTCGTTTTGCATTACTTTGATTATTGGTGAAGATATTCTTGGCTTAGAAACAAAAAGGAAGCAAGATTCCATCAAAACAGCAAAATCTACAAATGTATGCACATGGGTACACAGCCACACGATATAATTTTGCAATATGTAAAATATTACAGTTTGTTTGAAAGAATAAGTAGGCAAAAAAATGACCAGTATGGAACATTAGCCCTATGAAATATTTAGTTATATATAGAAACAAAAATAAATTAGTATAATACTAGCCCCCAAAACAGACAAATTTACAGACAGGCCATTGTTCTTATTTAAATTAGTGCATGACAAAAGAGGTATCACAAACTGGAAGAAAATAATGGACAGTCAAGATATAATGAATTATTACTCTATTTGAGAAAAAAAAAATTTAACTCTTTGTCTCCTGCTGAATACAACATAAAATACATATACATCACTGAAGTAATTAATCATGTAAAAATCTATCCATATTTTTAAAAACTAGAAGAAATTTGGAGAATATTTCCTAATTTTTATTTTTTTAATTAATTAATTAACTATTTGACAGAGAGAGACAGCAAGAGAGGGAACACAAGCAGGGGGAGTGAGAGAGGGAGAAGCAGGCTTCCCACTGAGCAGGGAGCCCGATGCGGGACCCGATCCCAGGACCCTGGGATCATGACCTGAGCCAAAGACAGAAGCCTGAGCCACCCAGGTGCCCCATTTCCTAATTTTTAATTGAGAAAGTAAGTTTCTAAACTTAAATGGAGGAAATTACAAAATATTTTTTAAAGTTCTGTATAGGGGCACCTGTGTGGCTCAGTGGGTTAAGCATCTGCCTTCTGCTCAGGTCATGATCCTGGGAGTCCTGGAATGGAGCCCCCTTCAGACTCTCTGCTCAGTGGGGGGTCTGCTTCTCCCTCTCCCTCTGCCTTCTGCTCTCCCTGCTGTGCTCTATCAAATAAATAAATAAAATCTTTTTTAAAAAAAAACAAAGTTCTCTATATATGTAAACAATATTAAATGGTCAACAACAAATATAAAAACAATTATGGCAAGTAAGACAGGAGTTAATAATCTTAATAATTGAAGCTCACATAAATTCACTAGAAAAGACCCATAAAGGAAATAAAAAATATAAAGAGGGCATCATAATTTCTTAAAAATTGAGTGACCAATATATATAACAGTGACCTTTATCGGTAAATGAAAAAAAGACATTAACTGATAAAATTGTAGGGCACAGTTTTGCAGGTGGGGTAATGACTGAGCTGATTAATAGATGTGCATACCAGAATGAAAGGTACTCTGGCCAAACATGATTTCATCACAAACTCTAGCTCTCACTTTGCTGTGTCCATATTGAACCCCACCATCTTTTATTAACCCTTCTTGCACTTATTCAGTGACTGATTTTAAATCTCTGATCAGATTAAAAGAATGAAGGAACTAAGTGGAAGAATGAATACAGAAAGCATACATGATCATTTATGAGCAAAAATACACCGAACCAAACAATAAACTTCCTTACTGTGATTGTGAAAGACATAGAAGTTTATGAGAAAAATCTATATAAATCGTTGAGCCAAAGAAAAGATTGATTCCTTTCAGAGTAATTATTTAGTGCATATTAAATCACCTCACTGTTTGTAATGAAGAAAGAATATTAAAACATCAATTCTATTCCATTTTATAAAGGATAATGTTTTTCACCCGCTACTAAAACCCAGTCTATATTCTTACATTTCTTTTTCTCAAAACCATACAAGTTTAATGTAATGCCTCATGTAATAAAGACATAAGAATTGTTCTCCCTTATAGATTTTTTTAACATGTTGTGATGGATATGGCTTAAATTATTACTATAAATGAAACATTACATTGCTATATGGCCATTGCTCTTTAATAAAACTTGGTGCACATTTCAAATAATCATCTATAGGAATCAAAATAGTGTCTAGTCCACATGCCTATGTGCCCTATATTCAAGGAGTACTCAAATTAGCATGACTTTCTGGATCTCCCCAATCAATCCCTTTCTCCTCCAACAACTTGTCTTAAAATGCTTATAATAAGCACAATACTCCTAGAATCTATTGCAGATCCTTTGGCTTCTATTTAAACCATTTAATTTCATACTCTCTCTGACTCAAAGAAAAAAATGCCAACAGTACAATATATCATCATAATATGAACTTGTGGTATTGAGACAAGAAACTATTTTCGAATTCCACCCCCTCAGCTTTCTTTTTCCAAGCTCATCTCTTTATCTAGGAAGTGATGACACAAAAATGTAGATAGATGAAAATCCTGTAAAAAGTACTTCGCTCTTTTTTTTTAAAAATTGTGTTTAATGTTCTCATTCTTAACTTTGTATAGAGAAGAAATTAATAGGGAAATTCTGAAACAGGAAGTGGAGTTCATGTTATTTCTTTTATATTAATTTATTATGCTGATATTATGTCAGATGCATACACTAATCCACCAAGGAAAGTGGGAGCATGGTTAAGGGGTAGGAGTTTGGGCAAGTGACTTCACCCAGGCTCAAATTCTTATCTATAAAATGATGACAATAACACTTGCTCTATGCATTACATATTCTTGAAGTGTGCATCAACCAATCAACCAAGAAAACGCTCTCGAGACAAAGGTTATCAGAAAAGATGAATAGCCAACTTTTGCATCAACATGGATGGGATTGGAGGAGATTATGCTAAGTGAAATAAATTAAGCGGAGAAAGTCAATTATCATATGGTTTCATTTATTTGTGGAACATATGGAATAGCATGGAGGACATTAGGAGAAGGAAGGGAAAAATGAAGGGGGAGAATCAGAGGGGGGATGAACCCTGAGAGACTATGGACTCCTGGAAACAAAAGGAGGGTTAGAGGGGAGGGGGGTGGGGGATGGGCTAGCCCAGTGATGGGTATTTAGCAGGGCACGTATTGCATGGAGCACTGGGTGTTATACGCAAACAATGAATCATGGAACACTACATCAAAAACTAATGATGTACTGTACTGTATGGTTACTAACATAACATAATTTTAAAGGCAAAGGTTAACAGAGTATTAATATATACATTTCAAATAAGCATATTTTAAATCATAAGTTATCTCAAATTTAATTTACATCTAAACTTGGGTAAAAATGCTATCTTATGGCTCCTAGACAATTTCAAAATTCTTGAAAGATTGTATCATTGCCTTCCCAAGTCCTCCTCCTTGGTTAGACCACATTTCCAAACACTCCTTGGGACTTCAAGTAATGTAACATGTATCCTCAGGATGCAACTCCTGAGTGTGAGGTATATCACAACAGGTCTCACTCATCCCTTTGATACTTCTCTCATCAATAGCAAGATGCACAAACATAGATAAAAGCAAGCTCACTGCACTGAGATGGAAATTGTCTATTCTGAGTAAGTGATTTCTTTGAGATAGAACTGTTAAAAAGGACTCTAACATTAAAAAGAACAGTCTGGAAATCCTGGCAACCATGAGAAATGTATAGCATCACTCCTCTTTGGAAAAAGCTAAAGTTCTCTTTTCTTGTAAAAACAGAATTAAATGATTATTTTCTTAATAGTTTATCATTCAAAATATTATTGATACACACATATTATTAGGTTTTAGATACTTGTTGAAGAGCAATAAATATAATAAGGTTTGTTCCCATACAAAACTGCTTTGGAACTTAATTTAAAAAATTATGATAAATTTTTAACAGTTTTATAGCAAATTAGGAAACCCGGTCATCACCACTGAAGAAGTAATGCCCTGACAACACTAATTGCTAAGAATGTAGAATACTAGGAACTCTCATTCACTGCTCCTGGGAATGTAAAATGTTACAGCCACTTTGGAAGACAATTTGGAGGTTTCTTATAAAACCAAACACACTCTTAGCATGCGATCCAGCAATCACACTCCTTGATATTTACCCAAAGGAGCTGAAAACTTATGTCCACACAAAAGCCTGCACGCAGATGTTTATAGCAGCTTTAGTCATAATTGCCAACACTTAGAAGCAGCCAAAATATCCTTCAGTAGATGTTAGAGACTGAAAGTTTGTGTCCTCTCATACTTCAGATGTTGAAATCTAACCGCCAGTATGATGGTACTAGGAGGTGGGGCCTTTGGGAGGTGACTAGCTCATGAAGGCAAAGCCCACATGAATGGGATTAGTGCCATCAAAGAAGAAACCCCAGAGAGGTCTCTTGCCCCTTCTGCCATGTGGCGACACTACAAAAAAGACAGCCATCTATATACCAAGAAGCGGATCCTCATCAGACACTGAATCCACCTGTGCCTTGATCTTGGACTTTCCAGCGTTCAGACTATAAGAAATAAATTTCTGTTTTTTCTAGGCCTCCTAACCTCTGGTATTGTGTTATAGCAACCCAAACAGAATAAGACAGTAGGAAAACAGATAAACTGTGATACATCCAGATAATGGAATATTATTCAGTGCTAAAAACAAGTGTGAGTTATCAAGCCATGAAAAGACATGAAGGAAACAAATGCATAACACTAAGTGCAAGAATCCCATTTTAAAAGATGTAATGTATGGTGATTAACATAACATAATTTAAAAAAAAGGCTACATGCTATGTGATTCCAATTATATGACATTCTGGAAAAGGCAGAGCTATGAAGATAATAAAAAAATGGATGGTTGCCAGGGTTTGGGAAGAGAGTTGAATAGGTGGAGCACAGAAGATTTTTAGGGCAGTGAAACTACCTGTATGATATTGTAATTATGGATATACATAATTATATATTTGTTCAAACCCATAGAATATAAAACACTGAGAGTAAACCACTCTGGTAGGTAACACTGATAATGGGGGAGACTGTGTGTGTATTGTGGACAGGCAGTATATGAGAAATCTGCTGATCTTCTCAATTTTACTGTAACCTAAAACTGCTTTAAAAAATAGAGTCCTAAATAAAACACAATTAGTGCCTGTGATCACTTACTATCGCTAATGAATTTTATTTATCTCACCCTTAAAAATGGAAAGTTTGAACTACATGATCTCTATGTCTCCCTTCCAAATCCAACATCTGTCATTCTAAAATCAGGATATGATTTGGCAATGATTAGAGAAAGAAGTACCTACACCACAAACAAAAACTGATAAACCAATGGCCACCTATAATGAAGTTATTCTTCAATAAAGTTCATGTGATTGGCAGAATGGCAGGGTCCACACACTAACCCTGGTGAATGCGCACCTTACCTGGTAAATAGAGGACTATGCATGTGTGATTAAGTTAAGGACCCTGAGATAGGAGGTTTTCTGGATTATCCAAGTGGGCCCAATCTTATCACACAGGTCCATAAACATGGAAAACCTATCCAGTGTGTGGTCAGAGAAAGATATTGACTACAGAAGTAGGGTCAGAGAGGTGCAATATTGCTACTTTGAAGATGGAGAGAAAAGGCTAAAAGCCAAGGAATGTGGGTGGCTTCTAGAAGCTGGACAAGGCAAGAAAACTGATTATTTTCTGGCCTCCAGAAAGGAAACAACCCTGCCAACCACTTGGATTTAGCCCAGTGAGACCCCTATCAAACTTCTGACATCTAAAGAAGATAATAAATTTATGCTGTTGTAAACCACAAAGTGTGGCAATTTCTTAAAGCATCAATAGAAATTAATATAGCCCAAAAGAAGTCATGAATATGTTTTCTCTTTTCAGAAGAAGTGGAATTATATTTTAGCAGTATTTATGGTATATTTTGAGTAATTAGCTACCAGCTTTCACATGATCTCCATAATTTTAGGAATCTTTCATAAAGATTTATAAATATTGCTGTCATTTCTCAGGGATCCAACACTAAGTCTCAAGCAAGAGATATTATGAACTATATTGATAAGTGCTCATGACCTTCTTTAGCTACGATAAATATAAATTATCGACCCTTGTCACACAGCATTTTAAGGAACATGCTAAATAATTTAATATCCCCACTTTGCTGATTTGGAGAAAACACCACTAATAATCATGTCTTTACAAGAGACTTTAGTATTTTTATAAGATGTCAGAAGTCTAAAGTGCCAACTTTACTTAATAAGTTCAGGTTTATTCATGCTTTATTATTCCAGCAAATGACAGTTCCCTCAATTCTTTCTTCTGTGCTGTTTGCAACACTTTTTTTTTTTTTTTTAAGATTTTATTTATTTGACAGAGAGAGAGAGAGAACACAAGCAGAGGGAAAGGGAGAGGGAGAAGCAGACTCCCCGCTGAGCAGGGAGCCGGATGCGGGGCTCAAACCCAGGACCCTGGGATCATGACCTGAGCCAAAGGCAGTCACTCAACCAACTAAGCCACCCAGGTGCCCCTGTTTGCAACACTCTTAAACCAGGGAAGGATCAATAACTATATCAAAAGGAACTGCTAATTGGCTTGTGTTTTACTTTAAATATGACTCCCTATCCTCACTGAAAAAAAAATGGAAGATATTTAACTTAATATACATAGATATATGAGCTTAATTTTATGCCATGCATCTGAGTTTTAAAGATGCTAAAAAAAATCAAATACAAAACATTCAGTAAATATAGGAGATGCACAACTGTCCTATATTACTATAATTTTTTAAATTCAGTATTACTTTCAAATAAAGAACTGCCTGGACAAATTAAGTAACTACAATTAAATGAATGTCTCTCTTCATAACTTCTCTTGGCTGTCCTTGAAGAGCACACTTCAAAAATATATGCATTCATCATTAGAAAATCTATTTCCATCTGGCAAAGATATTTGAATATCAATGTGTAGACTTAAAGGGAAAGATGGACTTCACTTTTTTATTGCTTTTTAAAAAAAGCCTATCAGTGTGCTGACTCCAGAAAGAAATGGACAGGGACTCTTCAAATTTGCTCCCCAGGGGTCTTTCCTTCAGGTCACAATTAACAAGAGATTGTCTTCTTTGTTTCTGATGTTTGCTGGGCCTCTTTTATTGGTGATACAAGTTTTACATTCCCCAAGGGAGAAGCTATTGATCTCACTGAGCAACCATTTAAATTCCGGGATGAACAGAAACAAGTTTCTCAAATAAGGCAAAGAAAAAACCTGAAATGCTGTTGTTGGGTTTTTGGAATCTACTTCAGGTAGACACTTTGTAATCTTTTTACTAAAAACCATAAATAAAAAATAAATAAATAAATGGCACCCTCTCTCCCTAATTAAAATCAATCTCAGGGTGCCTGGGTGGCTTAATTAAGCCTATAACTCTTGATCTCAGCTCAGGTCTTGATCTGATGGTCATGAGTTCAAGCCCAACATTGGGCTCCTTGCTGGGCATGGAGCCTACTTAAAAAAAAAAAAAAAAAAAAACCATCAATCTCAAATATAAACATTTAATTTCTCTTCAGAAGTTCTTGACAATTCAGAGGCTATCGAATGAATGAGATGTATATTAAAAATGTAAGTAGCTGTTGGGCACCTGGGTCGCTCAGTTGTTAAGCGTCTGCCTTCGGCTCAGGTCATGATCCCAGCATCCTGGGATCGAGCCCTGCATAGGGCTCCCTGTTCTGTGGGAAGCCTGCTTTTCCCTCTCTCACTCCCCCTGCTTGTGTTCCCTCTCTCACTGTGTCTCTGTCAAATAAATAAAATCTTAAAAAAAAAAAAAAGTTAGTAGTTCTAAAACTGAAAGACTAAAAAACCAAGTGCACGCTTAATCGAAATGATGAAATTTGGGGGGATGGGATGGTACCAAAAAGAAGAGTATATCACTGTACTTACTTTAAGTCAAATTTTATTGGGAAAAACAATAAAAATTAATAGTGCAGATTCCAACAAAAGTTACTACACATGAAATCTGCATTAATAAAATATCACTATAACCATTAATATTTATTATTAACTTTTATAATAATTTAGTGACTTAATTTTTAAATTTTATTGCTAACATTTATTCCCAACAAGTTTTGTCATTTGATGTGATACTTAAGGACAAGAACTCCAGAAGGATACTACCTGGGTTCAAATCCTACCTCTGCCCTATAATCTTGGATAAATTACTTAAGTCTTCTGGTTCTCAGTATATTCATCTATAAATCAGGTTAAAATTGAATAGTGTGAAGACTGAATTAAATAATTAAAGTAACAGAAGAGTTCCTAAAACACAGTTAACAATGCATTTATATGTGGTGTGTATGGGAGGGTTGATACATGACATTTCCAGTTTTGTGGACAACTTGCCAGCTCTTTTACTAGTGTGATAAGAAACCCAAAGATGAGATGAGGAGCTTTAGAGTAATACTTTTCTCCAAAAAATAATATATCTATCTCTATGCTTCTGTACCTCTATCAATCTATCTTTATGTATCTGTATCTCTATGTATCTATCTAGCAAGGACGCTGGAAAAATAATTTTTTTAATTTATTTATTTGTCAGAGAGAGAGAGAAAGCATAGCAGGGGAAGCAGCAGGCAGAGGGAGAAGCAGCCTCCCTGCTGAGCAAGGAGCATGATGTGGGACTCAATCCCAGGACCCTGGGATCATGACCTGAGCCGAAGGCAGACACTTAACCAACTGAGCCACCCAGGTGTCCCTAGGCTGCTGGAAAATCTTATGTTGAATCAGAAAGACCAAATATTTAGGAGGAATGTACACTAGGTGTTGCATCTTTATGCCAGAAAGAAGTACCAAGAGCAAAGCGTATAGCCTAATAACATTAATAATTATCAACCTCTACTGAAAGGTTTATATGTGCCAGGCACTTTGCTGTGAGCATTTCTTTTTTCATTTTTTTTTAATTTGAGTATAGTTGGCACAGGTTAGTTTCAGGTTTATAACACAGTGATTCAACTTCTCTATGCTTTGTGAGCTTTTCAAACATAAGTGTCAAATAGCAAACTAGAGTGGCAGATGGCAGTGGGCCTCAAACCTAGGCTACATACTGGTATCCCCTGGGCAGCTTTAAAAAATATCTAAGACTGGGCCTCACCACTGGAGACTTTAAATCTTTCTGGTGTGAAACTAGCATTTTTTTTTTATTAAAAGCTTTTCTGGTATTTATAACATGCATAGAGGGTTGAGAATCACTTTGTTAACATGTTTTAAGTTTTTTTAAAAAGAAAATCCAGTGTAAAAGCAGACTGAAAAGACAAAGCATCGTCTCAATCCAGTATTCACTTAAGTTTTTGGACCAGTCTATACTAACAAGTAAATTAAAATGGCCAGTAAACAAAAAAAATCCACTCTTTTTATTCATTCTCTAAAATGGGAAGTGAAGCAATTACTATGAGTCCTTGAGTTGAATTCTGGTTCCTTTGCTTTTATTTTGGTCATGTTGTAGGTCCTCCTTCTCTTACCCTGTAATGCTGTGTGAGGAGGAGAATGGAAAAAGAACGAATGAAACATGAGAGAATAGAACATGAAAGATGATTACTGGACTTGGATGACAAGACTTGAAGGGAGAAGATTCTAGAATATGTATGAGCGGAATCAAAAAGACGTGGTAATGGATTATATATGAGAGGTGAGGTTGTCAAGTCTAAGAATAATTTTCTGGTGTCTGGTTTGAAATGATGAATAGGGGTGCCAATCTGCAAGATAGAGAGTACTTGTTGGGGACTAGATTTAAATATATAAAAGAATAATTCAGTGTGTGACACCTCTGTTGAAGATATCTACACGTTATAGAGACATCCAAGAGTGTGTTGTATGGGCAATTGAATAAAATTGAGCTTGAGGTTAGAAATTTGTTTGCGGGAAATAAATCTAGGAGATTTTGGCTTATCAGTAAATAAATCCATGAGAATGAAGAGAATGTACAGTAATAGAGAAGGCTGCCAAAATGTGTGGATTTGGATAGTGGACATTTTTTTATATTTAATTTTAGTTGTTTCAAGAAAAGACAAACCATTTTATTTAAAAAAGAATTCCAATTGTGTTCCCTAAAGTCAAGGTTAATGACATAATGATAGCTGCCTTAATGATAGCTTATCAAAAATCCTAAATAATGCCAACCAGTTGTAATGAACATATATCTTAGAAGAAATTAAGGCTTTGATGCTTTTTTAACTCTCCTAACCACCACATCAACTAGCAGTTTAAGCACTTCCTGCCTGGGTCCTACCTCCCTCCCTGGGTCCTACCTTCCTCCCTCCCTCTCTTCCTCCCTCCATCCATCCACCAAATATTTATATAATGACTACTACAGTTTAAAGATACATACTACATCAAAAACTAATGGTATGATGACTAACATAACATAATGAAAAAATTATAAGTAAAAATAAATAATAAAAATAAAGATATGTAAAACAAATAAAGGGTTTCTCGCCCTTAAAGATTTTATAGTCTAGTTAAAAAGATTTGTAAATTGTCATAATAAGGGAGCACAGAATGATTTAGAGAAGGTTCTACAAAGATGCTGCTCTTTGAAAATAAGTAGCCATTTTCTCAATAGACAAGGGAGACGCACTGTGCAGGGTAGAGAAAGCCTGCCATCCGTACTTATCTCTGCAGAGAAAAGCAGCTATGTGTTCTTAGGTTCCCTGTCGTAAATGGCTATGCTAGAATGAGTAACTCATCTAGAGGGCATTGGGAGTTTAGTGACACAATCAGTTTTTTTTCCACCTGAGAGGATGTATAGGAAAGAGGAGGGTAGGAGGGTTAAAAAAACAGCTATGCAAGCCTCTACCTCAGGATGAGGAAGAGAAGGAGGGAGGGAGGAAAGGAGGAGGAAAAAAAGGAATAAAGGAAGGGAAGAGAAGGGAAGGGAAGGAAAGGAAAGGAAAAGAAAGGGAGGAAGAGGTAGAGAAAACGGGGAAGGAGGAGAAAAGGAAAATGTTTAAACACTACAAGAAGAGCAAAGAGATGAAGTGACATTGATTCCCGTAAGTGGTTACAGCACAAGGTACTATACTGGTGAAAATAGAGTATCTTTCTCATTCTCTGAGCAGAGACCCTTCAATGAACCAGATTTTTCTCTAGTTACTCTCTGGAAGGTGGATATTTTATGAACACCATACACTCTTCCAAGCTACCAGAATAATTCTTGAAAGCTTTCTCATAAAAATTTCATCAGTATAAATAATACCTATTTGACTCTAGGTAGTATTTTTTTAAATAAAAATAAAGAACACTGATAATTATAAATACTGAGCACATCTTAGAGGAAATAAATTATGAAAAGTAAAATTTAAAAATAAAATCATTGGGGCGCCTGGGTGGCTCAGATGGTTAAGCGTCTGCCTTCGGCTCAGGTCGTGATCCCAGGGTCCTTGGATCGAGCCCCGCATTGGGCTCCCTGCTTGGCGGGGAACCGGCTTCTCCCTCTCCCTCTACTGTTCCCCCTGCTTGTGCTCTCTCGCTCTATCAAATAAATAAATAAAATCTTTAAAAAAAATGAATTAAAAATAATCATTCACTTTTCCTAACTAATGATGTGATAAATCCCCAATGACTCTAGTTTCTACCATTTCTTCATTCCTTTAGTGAGTGAGTGATGCTGAAAGGTATACTATAGTCAATTAACATGGGACAGGAACCTTCTAATAGTGATATTCAGTAACCTGTATGGCACAGAAATCAACCAATCAAAATCAGCACACCCAGAGCAAAGGACTCTGTCTCCTAAACAACCAACTCAACTACACTGCTGTGTCCTGACTGAATAGCAGCCCTGATTGTATCTATCAGCCCATATATAAAAAAATCAGTTTAATCATCAATGCTGAAATCAATGAAGGCCTGTCATTTTAGGTTGAATATCAGCTTTGATTTCAATTCAGGTATCAGCGAAACTCATGATGAATCTCATTTTTATTTTATTTTTTTTAAAGATTTTATTTATTTATTTGAGAGAGAGAGAATGAGAGACAGAGAGCACGAGAGGGAAGAGGGTCCGAGGGAGAAGCAGACTCCCTGCTGAGCAGGGAGCCTGATGTGGGACTCGATCCCAGGACTCCAGGATCATGACCTGAGCCAAAGGCAGTCACTTAACCAACTGAGCCACCCAGGCGCCCCTGAATCTCATTTTTAGATTACAATAGGAAATCTGGAATATATTTTATCACTGAAGTCAAATAAAGACAAAAATGCAATTGAATTCACTTAATATTCATGAGTATCATTGACTATTTATATTACCAAAGGTAACCTAACCCAAAATTGAACCCTTAAAAAAAAATAGGCACTTCTCATGTTGATACACTGTAGGAATACTGAAAATTAAAATGTTTTTAATTAATTTGTACTCCCTGATCTATAAGGCTTATACACTAAATGGAAAACTCTGTAAAATATGATTTTTTCCTGTGTACTGTTTTACTGTAAATAGCTCATGCTTTGAGAATTGATAATCAAATTTATTAATACCAAGGTTTTCGTAATGCTATGTAATTTATGCTGTGCAAGAATGCTTACTTAAAGGAAAAGAATTTCAACTCCTGTTACTCCTAAACTTGGCACATTCCCAGCATAAATATTAGTCCAATTATACATATGGACAATAAAATCTTGGATCAAGTTACAACTTCTAGTTGGGAGACTCTTCTGTCATCATCCTTAATGAACCCTAAATTAGATAAGCATACTTAAGAAATAATTGCCCAATAAAATCCTCCAGCGATGACTCACTAGTGGCGGCAGTTTTATGATGAGTTGAAGGAACAAAAAAGAACCTTTCCATTACTGATGGGTATGCCTCACAAATGTGTCTAATGAGTCACCACACACAAGGTCATTGGTCATTTCGAACCTGAATATTTTCTTGCCGTGATCAGAAGACAAGGACATTAAGAGAATAAAGTTTAGGGGTATGAAAGTTTTCTCTTTGACGATAGAGCATTTTAGTTATTACTAAAAGTTTACCTGGTTTCAGATGGAAAAATTATTGTCAAAATTTTTATTTTAAGGAGATTGTATATATACAATTTGTGAAGGACTGCAGTTATTTGGAAAAAATAGATAAATCTGTTCCAAGCAATGTACCAGACATATATAAATATGGGACTTAACAGATTGTACAATTAGAGATAATACTTTTTTTCCTGTGTAAGAAATGTCACATTAATGTAAACCAACTGTGCAAGAGAAGGAAGTGTTCTATTTAAAAGGAGTGAAAATAAGTCATGAAACAAATGAGAAAATAATCCTTGGTTGCATCTAATTGGAATAAATGAGGACAATCTTTTTGAGGGGGGGCAAAAATCACTCATCAATTGGTAAAATCAATAATTACATTTTAACACCTAAATCAATTATATAAATCAATATATTATTTTATATATATATGTTATATATTATACAAATCAATCTATTTATTTTAAACTCTTTGGCTCATAAATGCCTAGGGCCACACCTGGTGGGTTTGTGCCTGATCAGCCCATAGTTCTGTTAGAACAGGACAAAATCTCACAAAACCAGACTTTCATTCCTGAAAGTTTTATTCTGTATCTCCCGTACCCAGGTCCCTTTCCAAGCTCCATTTCTGCACGTGTTCCTTCACTGTTTTGATCTCCTGATCTACTTGTTTCTCTTCTGTCTTCTGTTCTTAATCCTTGCTTCCATGCTGGACTCCTCTCGACTCAACATTACTTGGACTATTTCCAGGCATTCTGACTTGGTTGTAGGGCTCTCCTGCATAATATGACCTCTTTGTCAACTCTGAAGATCATGTTCAAGAATTCTCTGGGCATGAATTTTCCTTGCCTAGAGGATCAAGTGTCAAACACAGGGGTTTAAGGTCTATGATTGAAACATAAACATAAACCCTGCTTTCTCCTCAAAGCCTCCTTTCTAATATGGACATTGTTATACTATCCCTCTGATAATGTTCACCCCAAAAGGAAGGAGTATCTCTGATTTGGGCTAATGCCTTTGTATACTGCATACCCATACCTCTTCAGAAAAATATCGACTGCATACCCATACCTCTTCAGAAAAATATCTATTGCCATTTGGTTCCTGACTATTCCTGACACTGAATTCGATCAAAATAGATATAAATATCACAAAATATTTTATTTTCTTTGATTTTCTTTACAATTCTTTTTTTAATATTTTATTTATTTATTTGAGAGAGAGAGCAAGCAAGTAAGCATGAATGGCGGGGAGGAGGCAGAGGGAGGAAGAAGGGCAGACTCCCAGGCTAAGCAGGGAGCCTGACGTGGGGCTCAATCCCAGGACCTTGAGATCACAACCTGAGCCGAAGGCAGATGCTTAACCGACTGAGCCACTCAAGCGCCCGAATTTTCTTTACAATTCTTAAGCATAGACAAATATTCTAATTTACAAGGAAGTCTGTTACCTTAATCAGAAATACATGCTCCATGGTGGGTTAGCTGGCATTCACTCAAAAATCCAAACACTTTTTTTTATATATATTTTATTTATTTGAGAGAGAGAAAGAGAGAAAGAAACAGCATGAGAAGGGAGAGGATCAGAGAGAGAAGCAGGCTCCCCGCTGAACTGGGAGCCCGATGTGGGACTCGATCCCAGGACTCCAGGATCATGACCTGAGCCGAAGGCAGTCGCTTAACCAACTGAGCAACCCAGGCGCCCCAATCCAAACACTTCTTAATTAACATAATGAATTTTAGAAGTTGTTTCTACTGACAAAACTGGTGATATTCAAAACATGAATTGGCTAGAAATATGTTCAGAGTATTCCTTCTCTTGCATAAAAAGGATATAAATAGCCCCTCATTCTTGTTCTTTGGAAGATGCTGAGACTTAATTTCAAAAGTATCCTATAGCCAGTTATGGAGGTAGAAGGCTCTGGTTCCTTATGCCTAAATTAAATTTAATTAAATCCTGTCTCTAGAATATTATAGCATTTCCATCAATGAACCTTTCATGTAGTATGTGGTCAGAGCACCTAGCAGGACAGAGAACCGAGATTTCATTAAGCTACAGGTTTTGAAATGTCCTCATGATTAATGACAAATCAGTGAGAGTATGTGTACCAAATTCTAAGACTTGCCATCATTTTAATAGTGATAGAGCAGCAGGGAAAACTTATGACCATCACCTTTAAACACTGATGAACACTCTTATTTACCAAAAGAACCAAATAATTGTGAAGGATATATTGGCTTAGGTTAGTCTGTAATAGAACATAAAATCCTGACTAAACAACAACAAAAAAAAGTATATGCCAAGGGACTGTTATTAGAATAACTATTACAGTGTTCTGAGTATTGGAGTTTATTTGCTGAAGAACAGATGACAGAGAGAGAGAGAGAGAGAGATAGAAAGAATTAGTGGTAGGATGGATAAAAATTAGAAAAGTTTCAATAAGTTCTACAAAACAGGAAATTGTCCTGAGGTACTAGGATTTGGCAGGACAGCTAGTAAGGGAGGTAGGATAGCCTGTAATAGCTGTGTATAGGGCTAGGTGAAGTACATTATATAGTAGTCCAAGTATGAGCAATTATTCCTACACTCCAGGAAATTATTCAGATTTATTAGAAAGAAAAGAGACACACTGCCAGACTTGGGTAAAAATGATGAGAATTTAGAAAGAAGGAACAGGCAGAAATATAGAGAAGAATCTATTTACATTAAGAGGGTCAAAATACAAACTCTAGTCATGCCCTTTCTAGTTACCAGTAATATTTTATATCAGGAAATTGTGGACTATTCATTCAATAATTTCAGATGATGGAATGGCCATTCGGGGACTGGAATAATTGAAAAAGTCAATTAAAGTCAATAATTTATTAACTTTTAATTAAAAGATACTCATATTCTTCCTCAATTTCTCATCTTACATTATTATCCACCTTAGAGTATTTTATAAAATGAATTTAACCTAAAATAGATTAAGATGTACTTAAGGAAAAAAAAATCTGTTTGAATTGCTGCCCTCAGCTTTTTCTGAAAATTCTTTCCACGGACCTTGCTTCTCTGGGAAAATATACTTGATTTGTCTATCCCTTGTGGTCTTCCCTGAAAACAACACTGCTTCCAAGCACAGAAAGTATAGAATGATGTTTTGGTATAAACGACAATGTTATTCCTAACTATCTTAATCCTTTTCAAAAAAGATTAGATATAGTTCAAAATGCCATGCAAAACATCTCATTATCAAATAATATACACACTTCCCCTTTCTGTGAACCGGAAGCACAATTTTATCTTTTATTTGTATCCCAAACTCATTATGAAATAATTTCTGCTGAAAAGTTTTTAAATTTCCCTGTAAAATGGTATATTCCTATCAGAATAATTTTTTTTAAGATTTTATTCATTTATTTGACAGAGAGAGAGAACACAAGCAGAGGGAGTAGCAGAGGGAGAGGGAGAAGCAGACTGCCCGCTGAGCAGGGAGCCCGATGCGGGACTTCATCCCAAGACCCTGGGATCATGACCTCAGCCGAAGGCAGACCCTTAACTGATTGAGCCACCCAGGTGCCCCTCAAAATAAAATTCTTGATGAATTCTTAATACGGCCAGTAGCACAATTTATATAGGTTTTTAGTGAGAGATTCTCTCCCATGTAAGATTTATTCATAGAAAGCATTATACTCAATTCAATTATATTCTGTATTTATATTTCATAGTTAGATATTATAGTCTATGTTGTTCTTCTAAGGATACCTTCTTCTTAAATTATTTTACACATTTTGTCAATTATTTTTTAGATATTTCATTTATTTATTTGACAGAGAGAGACACAGCGAGAGAGGGAACACAAGCAGGAGGAGTGGGAGAGGGAGAAGCAGGCTTCCCACTGAGCAGGGAACCCGATGGGGGGCTCCATCCCAGGACCCTGGGATCATGACCTGAGCCGAAGGCAGACGCTTAATGACTGAGCCACCCAGGCGCCCCTGTCAATAATTCTTCTTAATACTGCCTCAGTATCTCTTTTATAATTTGATTACTTTATGATTTTTTGAGTATTCTTTCATAAACATTTTTTTAACTTTCCTTCTATTTCTTTAATAAGTTTATTTTTATCATTATTAATATATCTTGCCTAAGTGTAAAACTTAAATCACAAAACTAATAAAAGAAAATATGTAACAATATCCTTCCTTGTAACTCCATGAATTGGGAAATATATTTTTTAAGATTTTATTTATTTATTTGACAGAGAGAGAGCAAGCACACAAGCAGAGGGAGCAGCAGACGGAGAGGGAGAAGTAGGCTCCCTACTGAGTAGGAGCCTGATGCAGGGCTGCATCCCAGGACCCTGGGATCATGACCTAAGACAGATGTTTAACCGACTAAGCCACACCCAGGAGCCTTTGGAAATATTTCTTAATACTAGCCATGCTCTCCTCTGTAAGTCACAAATTATAAGGAGAAAAGTTGATAAAAACAGGATTTTACTTCTTTGGAATAAAATATTTGTTTTTATCAAATAATGACATCATAGACAAAGTAGATAAGAGTTTACTATCTAAAATATACCAGGCACTTCTTTAATCATCAAGAAAAAAATCTGGAATCCCACCAGGAAAATTGTCAAGGTTATAAAAAGGAAATTGGCACAAGGAAAAATTTATTAAGATGATGATGGAGAGTGGTAAAGAAATGATCTACCTCACTAATAGATTGATAAAAATTTAAAATATTCAAAATAACATGAGGCTCACTGGTTGGAGTTCAAATTGAAGTGTCAATCTGAAGCACAGTGTCTAGTATTTGGTAAAACTAAATATGTGTGTAATCCAGCACCCAGAAATTTCTCAAAATACACCAGAGAAGCAATGTCTCTCCCACTCATGTGTGCCCTCATGTGCGCACGCACACACGCACACAATGAAAACTAGTACACTACATACACGATTAAATTAATCACAATGTTAATTATGGAATCAAATAGTTCGAACCAAACTAGGAAGCCATCCACGGAATACATAAGTAAAGATATGTAAGTAAAGAAGTTGTCAGAAACTACAGTTGGAAAGCAGCATGGATAGGTGTTCAATTAAACACTGAGTAGGGTAAAATAGGAAAAAGAAAACAATGAAATTTAAAGCTTAAAACCATTTGTATAAGCTAAATACACAGAGAAAATGATATGTTTATACATATACATATACCTATTCACATACACGTACATACTTATAAGGATGTACATATATCTCAGTAAATGTAAGAAAAGTACACTGGAAGCACACTTCTAAATACAATAAAAGATAGACCTATGGGAGAATGTTAGGGCTTGTCTGACATATAAAAATAAACCCAAATAACGCTTTCCAAAGACTGATGTTGATATTGTATCATTCACTGTGATCAACAAAATGCTGTGTTTGAGACATAAAAAGAAAACATAAATGAAAGAAAGAAAAAGACGAATTATCTATTAAGAGTATTAACTCTTTTGGGGTACCTGGGTGGCTGAGTCGTTAAGCGTCTGACCTCAGCTTAGGTCATGGTCCCAGGGTGCTGGGATCAAGCCCTGCATCCAGCTCCCTGCTGGGCGGCAAGCCTGCTTCTCCCTCCCCCCCCCACCTCCCCTTGTGTTCCCTCTCCGCTGTGTCTCTCTGTCAAATAAATAAAATCTTTAAAAAAAGAGTATTAACTCTTTGTTTCACAAATAGCAATAGCTACAATTTCTTGCATTAGTTTTGAGATGTCCTCCATTGTTTTATATAAAGAACTGTATGTGGAAACTATGAAGATCATAATATATGTGCATATTCAAATAACACCCGAGATTATTTGAATGTTTTATAAGTGTTACTTTTTGAATACTCTTAACAAAATACTTTTACATAAATATCTACAAAGCTTATAAAGAAGTAAAAATCCAGAAAGACCCTAGATATCTATGAAACCAATGGTTCTTAAACAATGCTCTGGAAAACTCTTAACTACTCTGAAGATGTATCAGGTTAACTACTAGCAAAATGTTTTATGGTTTTTTTTTTTTACTTTTTTTCATTTCTACCAAACAATGAAAATTTACATCACTACCACATACAGTTTAATTTAAAGAAAGCCCTTGGCTTCTAAAATGTTTGAAAGTTATTCTAGAAAAGAACTACTCATTCAGGCCCATGTCCTAAATCTAGTCACCTTAAGTCCCTCATCAATATGGAAATTACTCCTAGGATTTAGAAGCCTGAAAGACCACAGAACTTTGTGTGATGCACACACTTCTGTGAAAAGACCATCCATGAGGTGTGTATAGTTCTGCTTAGCATTAGAAAACTATCTTTTTCCTAACTTGAGTCCTTGTGAGGGAAACAATTTCCTTGTGAGTTTTACATGGCACAGATAGAATAATTAAGGCAATAAATTAGACTATGCCATAGTTATGGAGTCAGAGTACTTCCAAATACACACACACACACTTTCAAGGAAAAAAGTGGTATTTCTCAGATAATTTATAACAATTCAATAACCTTAAATTATGTCTCATAAACAACTCAAACCAATACCATGAAACTTTATTTTTATTCTGCCTGCAAACCTGATGCTAGTTTTATACGTGTTAGTGGATCATTGAAATGTAAATCATTTGTCTATACAATAATAATTTATTTTAGATAGGTACCTCCAAGACAAGGAATCTATTTCCCAAAGTGGTTTTTATGGCTTCCAATTAATTATTAAAAAGGAATGCTACACCTATGTACTAGATGTCTCCAGTAACTAACTTGTGTTAGTGATTTTGTTCTTAATAAAGAATAAAAACTGCGCTCATTAGGATTATGTCTTCCTTATCTTCCTCTACATTGGGGTGCATGCAAGCTATGTCGATAGAAAAGAACTATGCTTTAGTAACATTTCTGGCATAAGATAACTGATTCTGCCTATTCTAACCTCTATTATCAAAAAATGCTACCTAGCATTTAAATTAATAATCATGATATATACAACCAGGGGAAAATAATAGAAATACTGGGGGTAAGAACAGTTTATTAACAAGAAAGTATCATTAATTAATGCTTTTTGGAAAGGATAATTTAGGAAAAATTATATATTAGTTTGAACCCTGTGAAATTGGTGTACTTTTTTTTTTTTAGGTCAAAACCATACAAATAAGGACTACTAGAAAGGAAAATTTCTGGTTTCTTGCTGCTGCACACTGTGTCTGAAGTTAGGCCAAAAAAAGAAAACCTGTTAATTCAGTTTTTAATGTCTTTTTGATAAGTTGACAGGAATAATTTGTAACAATTATACAATATATTTATATATTTTGACAACTTTACTTAAATTATTTTTACCCAAGTTCCTGCAATTGGTATTCAAAATGTTCATGTTTGGAAAGACAGATAAGGTCTTTATTTTGAAAATAAGGAGAAAAAAAGTTTATTTATTCAACAAATATTTACCTATTGGTCATTGTATAATAGGCACTAACTGAAGACATAGCAAAGTCTCCATGAGGCCACATTCTATGAAGGACCATGATAAACAAGAAAACACAGGAATGGGCAAGATACATGTTTTTATCAAGTTTCACAGAACCTAATTCAAACTGTTAGCAAATGTAAATATAAATCAAAAATACAAAGTTTCTGATATTCTGAATTCCTAGAATTTTAATTACACTTATAAAAGACCAATAACTGGTTATTTAATCTCAGACTACGTTGTTTCACAGTCTCCAAATTTTTTTCTTCCAGATTAACCTTCTCTTCCTAATTATTTTGTAAGATCTTGATGACACGGGCCACATATGTCATTACTTCTATCATGGCACCTGTGACAACACTTAGCATAAAACTAGGACTCTAGTGACATGGATCAATTTTTCCAAAATTATTAAGGAGAGGTTTGAAAATCACTTTTACCAAGTTCACTAAGTTTCTTATTTACAGTATTAATCCATTCAGTTAATTATTTTACTTTACTTCCAGCCCACTCCTTCTGTCCATTACTGTAATTTTCCAATTAGCAGAGGCCAAATTAAAGAAGGCTTGTTATACGTATTTACCTGTCCTAAAATCATTAATTGTTACATTCTGAAGCTAAGAATTAACTGAATCTACCCACCCATCTTCTCCCCAAAATAAATCGCTTTTATATAATTCTTTTAAAAAGATTTAGGGGCGCCCGGGTGGCTCAGTCGTTAAGTGTCTGCCTTCGGCTCAGGTCATGATCCCAGGGTCCTGGGATGGAGTCCCGCATCGGGCTTCCTGCTCAGCGGGAAACCTGCTTCTCCCTCTACCGCTCCCCCTGCTTTTGTGTTCCCTCTCTTGCTGTCTCTCTCTGTGTGTCAAATAAATAAATAAATAAATAATCTTTAAAAATAAATAAAAATAAAAAGATTTAAACTGAGCAATTCCATGTTTTAATGTTGTAATGTCTTTCTTCTATTGAGGAGAAATCTGTCTCATTTAAATTTTGCTTGTTCTTTCAAAATCTGAAGAAATTACCTTGACTTCCCCACATCTGGTTTCTCCATGCTAAATATTCACGAGTCTTAGATTTATGTAATACTATTTTTCAGTAAACTTTGTAAAATAATATGATTTAATTGTTAGGCTTTTAAAATTTGTCATATAAATACTTAAGTTTCGGGAATTCTCTTGTTGGCTAACAGGTCAAATGTTGAATTGAGAAAATATGATGATTCTAATTAAAAGGCATGGTTTTAGCTGCTGAGCTAGTCTGATCATCCTCTTTTAAGCCCTTTGGTTTGTCCATCTTGTGCTCATAAACAACCCTCAATTCTGTCACTTAGAATCAACAATTCTCCATGTGTTCTTTGTGTAGATATATACTGAAACCTCGTATTTAACAGCATATTTCTATCAACAGCCAATAGTTGAATCATACTTTTAATAATGATTTAGTTTTATTAACCATAATAGAGCCTGTACTCAGTTAATCCCTCTGTAATACATGGACTTCTATCAAGTTAACTATATCCCCACCCTGTTCTTTAATAATCAGCTGTATTACCTAAATATAAAATGTTATATTTATACTTTTCATCTTATTTAAGTTATTAAACTTCTACATCTGTTTAATCTTCCCAGGCTTCTATCATCTTCAAAACCAACACTGTCTTTCATATAGTCACTTAATCAATGATGAAAATGGGTTACTCTCGGTTAAGACAGTGTATCTCCAACTTACAATGATTTTCATCAACACACATTAGGATATATTCATTCAGCTAGTTAAAATCCATTACACATTCCTCTCATCACCATTTAATATGTAAGAACATCAGGGAACAACTTGCCAAATTTCTTTTTTTGACTCAGTATTTGTGATATTTCCTCAAAACTTATTTTTAGTAGATTCATAATCTTATAGTTCTCTTTTTAAATGCATGCAAACCTTGTGTTTAATAACATTGTCAAAATTTTGAATGAGATCAATATAGTTAAATCTGGAGCTTTCATCCATATTTTGTGAGTCTATAGACAGATACTTTATGACAGACATTAACAGAAAGCATTGCTAAAATTGAGACTGAGTTACTCATTCCTTTAGACTACCTGCCCCATAATTTCCTTAAATTTCTTAGTTTCTGTTATGATATCTATTATTATGAAAAGAGGATAATAATGATATGATATGCCTGATAAGTCATTTGAAAAATAATTTAGCTTGATTTGTACTGTACTTTAATATACTTATTAAAAACCAAATGGTATTTTTCAGAACTGAAAATACAAGAGTCCAGAAGATATGTAACTTTAAGCAATAACTTTAAAATAGACATAATAACAAATACATTCGGCAATCTATACCAGAATAATTATCCCAAAAGTTCCAACAATGAGATTGCTAAATTGTTCAGAAGTAATAAAATAATCTTAAATTTCACTATGATGCCACATATTAGATAATGCTCCTGCATGTGTGTTTTGTTTGTTTTGAGGAGTGGAGGGTGGAGATCATTTTACCTGTCTTCATCAAACTAGAAGCATTCTGAAATCTCTGACACATTCCAGGTTTATTTTATTTCCACCTTCTGAAAGGTGACACAATGAGCAGAAAACAGCTGTGGGCAATGGGAATATTTCACATTGTCAAAGATCACCATAGTGTCCAGATCTCATTAGTTAGATCCTAATGGCTCACATTTCTAATCTACCACATTCTTTGACATTCCAACAAAAATCAGTGAATTCTGACGGATTTACCGCTTCCCATATCTCAAGGAATATGTAACACTACTGTCCCTTCCTCCTCTGAAAAGGCAGAATCAAATCAAATCCTGGATACTAAGGAATCTATTGAATAAATAGTAGCTCCACAATAAAGAGAGCATTTGGTAAACAAGAAAAAACATAGCAGGTTGTCAGTCATATAATCTCTGGCAGTTAAACCTGAACGGCCAATCAGATTAAGAATCAGATACAGTAATTTTGATAACAACAAAATTTCGGAAATGAACACTTCCTTGGAGAAATTTAACTTCAGTTCTCATTAACAAAATCTGGTTGCAGAAGTGCTTTACTGATTACAGAAGTAGTGTGTTACTGAGAATATATTTTGAAATATATACACATAGGACCATAAACTAATGTCTGAAGTATTTTCTGTATGTATAAATATTATTTTTACCTCCATCTTTCAACTTACCTCCTTCATTTATTTCCTAAGAACTAATTAGGTATAGAAAATGAGCATACCTTATGTCCTACATGGAAACTTGAATAAAACTTCAAAAGAATAAAAATTAATATGCAGTAGCATTTTATCTGTATATTGAAAGGATCCTGCAGAGGTCAAAAGATTTTAAAATAATGATATTATTCTAATAAACTATCACTTAAGCTATTTGTTTCTTCATTTACATATAAAAAGGCAAAGAGTAGTTGCATTAATGTTATCTATGAATCTATTTTATGTACATATATTTTTTTCCTGGTTTATAGACATTTAAGTAAAATAAATAAAAAGGATAAAATACTGTTTTAAATAATAATAAAGTTAAACAGTAAACTAGAGATAAAACAGGAAAACATTCCTTTTCAAAGTCCTTTTCTGAAGATTATACACATTAGACCCACTTTGCTACTGTTCCACTAATGACTTAAAAGCAAAGTTACAGTTTGTAGTTTTTTTTAATGCACAGAAGATACCAAAAATGACATAAGGCTCCAAAAACACAGTCTTCTAGATGGACAAAATTCATAAAATATCCTTTAGAAGAAAATAAAACACATCTTACTTCAGCATAGGAATGATTAAATATTAGTATATACTGTAGGTTTAGAACTATATATATTTAGAATATAGATTCTTTCTAATGTTTCATTTCGATGAAACACTAACTGTACATCTCAAATGAAGACAAAATAATGTGGAATATAGTAATGATGTTTCCAAGTTGTCATGGTTACTTGCTTGTCAAATAATGTTTCTAACTCATACACCATGTCTGTCAGCAATAGAAGAGCATAGCAAAACTCTCAAAGTCACCATTCACCTGAGAAGGCCAAGATAAAAATGTCAAAAACGATGGCATATATACAGATCTTGGCTGCAATTTGAAATACCGCTCTTCTGCCAGAACCCAGAAGCTTCCAGAATTAATGAAAAATGAAATTTTGAGTTGAATGTGATCTCAACAGGAATGACATACATCTATCTTTCTATCTCTTTGGAGGACTAACAACAGTGTCTCCTTGCATCAGATCTGCTTCCAATTCTTAATTGGGTTCCAAAAATGAAAATGACTAACACTGCACAGTGAAAGAATAAATTGTATAGCTGCCCACTTCTTAATCATTCTTGTTTGGTTTAGATTGATGATTTATTTTGTTTGTTCTACTTAATAAAAATATTATGATAAATTTTAATAATCCACAGTATCATAAATATGTCCAATGTAGTAGAGTGAATAAAAACAAAAATAATGTAGGAAGGTATATATATTGGCCAGTATCTTTATAATTCATTTTCATTTAATTAAAAAGAGAAATCACATCCTAATTGTTCAGTATTTTTTTTAAATTGGGATCTTGATATTAGCAAACATATCTGTATGACTTTAAAAACAAAATGTAATTATTTAAGACATGCTGACAATGTGTAGAAAAGTAAGTATTTATGTATCTTATTATAATTCTAAATATCCAGACCAATATTACCTAAACTGCATGCCAAAAATATGGTCTTTGAAACAGGGCCTGGAGAAAATAAATCTGGGAAAACTACATTCATGAAGATCCACAATTCATCTTTGTATGTTAAAGGCTTTGAAATGTTTAAACAAAATATAAAAATACTAGTTTAACTTTATTTTGTAATATATGTTTTCATAATAAATGTTCAACATATAGGTGTAAAAAGCTTAATGTTTCCCGAAAAGAATATAGTAAGAAGTCTCTGCAACAAAAGGTTGCAGTAAGTCTGTCCTTCAGACAGACTTTCTTGCACCTTAGTGCTGCACATTTATTTAATTTTGTCAGGAAACAAGTAAAATCTATTTATGCATCCATTATGGT
This sequence comes from Eumetopias jubatus, assembly GCF_037043125.1. NCBI lineage: Eukaryota > Metazoa > Chordata > Mammalia > Carnivora > Otariidae > Eumetopias > Eumetopias jubatus. The sequence goes on along the minus strand of NW_028274808.1, from coordinate 23,811,837 downwards.
AAATTTTGTATGTGACATATTTAATAAATGACAGTACTATGCTCATTAAAAATATTTGTATATTATAACAGGTCTCAAAAAATATCAGTCAGAAATCAATGTGGGAAAATGGCAGTAGGCAGGAAAGGCAACAAAGATTTCTTTAGTAATAGGTTTTCCAAACGAAGTTGCTTAAAAGAAAAATCAATGCACTCTCTGGTCATTAGAAGGATAAAATTAAAGCTATCTTGTTTCACAGCAGTCCCTAGAACAGCTGATTTTCATAAATGTGAGATGGAATCAAGTTTGTAGAAAAATAAACAAAAATATTCTAGCTTAGAGCATAATCATAAAATTCACATTTTCCCCAGATTTATAGAGGTTTAATAGACAATTTAAAAGCTGTCTATATTGGGGCGCCTGGGTGGCTCAGTTGGTTGGGCGACTGCCTTCGGCTCAGGTCATGATCCTGGAGTCCCGGGATCGAGTCCCACATCGGGCTCCCTGCTCAGCAGGGAGTCTGCTTCTCCCTCTGACCCTCTTCCCTCTCATGCTCTCTATCTCTCATTCTCTCTCTCTCAAATAAATAAATAAAATCTTTAAAAAATAAAAATAAAAAAAATAAAAGCTGTCTATATTTAAGGCATACAACTTGATGATTTGGTATATGTATACATTGTGAAATAATATCTACGATCAAGCTAATTAACATACCCATCACTTCACATAGTAACCATTTTCTTTTTCACATTTTAATAGTATATAAAATAGAAAAATATATAGAGGAGCACTAGTACATTTACAAGAATGCATCCTTTTTAAAGGGTACGAGACATCATTCAGAAATAAACACTTCTAAAAGGTAAAATGTATTTGGAGAAATTGTCTAACCTACAAGCATACATACATACAAACATATGTAAGATGTACACACACGTCTGTGAGTACATGTGAAGTGTGAATGCACTCATGTCATAAACAAAGCAAAATAAGGGAGTATGAAAGGCATGAATATGTTACTTCTCATCTCTGCATCTATGCTAGCCTCTGCATCCCTCAGCTCTACTCCCAATTGCCTCTCACACTGGCAATTGTAGTTTCTTCTACACATCCTTTATCCATGCTCCCGGTAACAACTGAAAGCTCTTACATCAGGTGAGTTTTCTCTGTTCACCAGCATTTCCTAGCCAGCAAAGAGACCTATTTGGCAAAAGGCTGTTTGGAAACAGGTAAGGTATGATGAAAAATGCCTACAGAAAAAAAAAAAAAGGGAGGGAGACTACAAGAGAGCTCCTTTAGTTGCAGTACCTAAGTTCCAAGAACAATACCTTCCACAATAATACTTTAAAATCTAAATGAGGGGGAGGCTGGGCGGCTCAGTCAGTTAAGCATCTGCCTTCAGTTCAGATCATGATCCCAGGGTTCTGGGATCCAGCCCCACATCGGGCTCCCTGCTCTGTGGGAAGTCTCGTTCTCCCTCTGCCCCTCCCCCCACTGGTTCTCTCAATCTCGCGCTCTCTCTCAAATAAATAAATAAAATCTTAAAAAAAAAATGGGTGGCTCAGTCAGTTGGGCGACTGCCTTCGGCTCAGGTCATGATCCTGGAGTCCCGGGATCGAGTCCGCGTCAGGCTCCCTGCTCAGCGGGGAGTCTGCTTCTCCCTCTGACCCTCTTCCCTCTCGTGCTCTCTCTCATTCTCTCTCTCAAATAAATAAAATCTTTAAAATAAATAAAATAAATAAAATAAAGTAAAATCTAAATGAGGAAACATAAGAAACCAAACAAGGTGTTTGAAATAATCTATAAAATGCTCTTTCAAATGTTGTTCCAAAAATCTTACCCAATAAGTTGACGAAAGGTAGGGGAAGACAGATACTCCATAAATATTAGTAATTCATTTGCATACTTTTGAAAAACACATTATTCCTTTTGGCACACTACGTAGCTATTTTGGGAAATGCTGTTTTTATATTCAAAATTCAGAAAGTCTCACATTATGGAAGTTGCAACTTAGCTAGGAGCCAGCCCAATAGCCCCCACATCATTGCTATTAGGTTGCTAACACTAAAACTTTTGCAAGCAAAAGGAAGATTGGTAGGGGGCTTCATCTGGAATTGAGCAGGACACATATTTGCTACTTCTCACCTGTGGGTCTTAAAAAACCTTTTTTCAGCCAGCAAAAGCACTTTCATATCTAACTTATTGTTTTTTCCACCCCCTTTTCTAAAGTTCAAATATTAAAAAAAAAAAGTATGGCTATCTTCCATAGTGCATGCATACAAAGTTTATATGCATCTAGATAAATAGCACCATACAAAAATATCTGTAAATTCAATAACAAACCTTAGGGGGAAATTCTGTTTGTGTATATATATATATATATATATAGATATATAGATATATAGATATACAGATATATAGATATATAGATAGATAGATCAGTATTTATGCAATTTAACTTGAGAGACTGGGTACTCAAGAAATAAAATATACCTATCCCTGTATTTCTAATAAATGTTAGCCATTTTAACATGTTTTCCAGTAGATTGATAAAGAAATTGTTGGGATTTAAAAAAAATAATTAGATTTTGTATTTAAAGAAAAAATTAAACATATTAATATATTGTATGCATAGGTTTGTAAAGTAATAGCGATACTACCTATATACTATAAAAATTAAAATCTTTTTTGCACAGAAGATAAAATTTTTTAAAAATGAGTTTAAAGTACATTCCATGAACCTCTGGTAAATAATAAAGTTATAGATCAGATTTCTACTAAAGGTCTTTGATTTCTTATCTATGCCTTAAAATTATAAAATATTTATAGCAACAGCCATGCTGTTTAGACAATATAGGTACAGCATAAAGAAAACAAGATTCAATACTCAAGAAAGCAAAAATTGTTAACACCCCAAATAGCAAACAATAACTTATAGTGAATGATGTGAGAAACAAAGGCAAAAGAAAAATTAAATTTCCTTACTACTTACAGCCCATTGACAAGTCCTTGAAACAGACAGACTAACATTTTCTCTAGGGACTCAGCTGCCTTGATGTTACTACTTTGCTGATGGCAAAAGGCAATCTTAGCCTGACCCTCCAGGATCCTGTAAGTCTACTTTAACACATAAAAATTCCTTTGGAAACTTCCTTTATCTCTACCCCGCAAGATACGTGTTGGCAATCATCCCCCAAGCATATGACCCACTGATATACAGCTGAAGAGTCTCATGACTAAGGTTTTATTAGTAATAAATGACTTTTTCCCAACAACTGCTAGCCCCCTCAAGGTCCTGGAAACCTTGCTTCCAAATTCCTTGGAGAGTTACGCTATACCTAACTCCCTCCCAACTTGAAAGTATATAATCTAATGCGCCACCCCTCATGACCCTGATGCAACTCTTTCTGCCCATGGGTCCTGTTCCTGGGCTTTAAAAAAACCACCTTTTTGCACCAAAGACGTCTCAAGAATTCTTTCTTGGCCATTGGCTTCAAACCTGACGTCTTTCCTATATCCAGGAATGCTTGATAGAAGTCCTACCAGGATATAGATACCATGGAAGAAAAGAGGGAAATAGTTCAAGAATAAGGTGAAGAAGTAATACAATATTTTTCTCAAACCAATGTTTGCAGAAATGTGTAACTGTTACTGTGCCAGTCTATTTTTTCAAGTATGTCCCAAATTTACCAGTGACCTTACCACACTGTGAACTATATCTGGTATAAGACAGTACTTCATTATGGAAGATCATATTCTGTAATCTGTATATAAAATTTAACAAATCTTCCTTTAAAGGCAAACAAGCAATTTGACTTCTTATTTTGCAGTTTTATAACTAAGATCCTGTTCTGTGAGATGGCACCTTTTCTTGGTTTTACTTTGCCCATCTAGACATAAGCAGAGTTCCTCTTTCTGTACCAAAAAAAAAAAAAAAAAAAAAATCATTATGGGTAACTAGTCCTGTATAAGTAAGTGGCATTAATCTGTACTCAGAAGCATGTAGGTATATCAGAGGGTTTGGTGGGTGCATATAACAACGGAAGCATAACTATTTTCAAGAGAACATCGTGTCTTTTGATTATTTATGAACTTTGTTTCCTTAATTATATCTATTGCAGGTCTGTGCATGATATCCTTATTCAGTATCAGAAAAAGCAGTCATACTTACAGCATAATATGAGTAGGACTTTTCATTAAGCAATATAATTTTGGAAGTAGTCACATCTTTTCAAGTGGACAGTTTGTACAACAGATTCATTATATAAAATATGTCCTGGTGTACTTAGCAGGTACAGCTATTAGCTAATCAAAATATACACTGCCAAATAAATTTCTCTCTGCCTGAATTATCAGTCATAAATTATAGCTTCACTGCAATCTTATTATAATTTTATTTAATGCTTTATTGACAAAAATAATTTAAAAGAAATAAAATGTGGAAAATTCCAATAACAAGGTAGCCCATTTAAACATGAGATTTTCTTTTTGGCTGAATTATTATTTATCCCATTATAACTAAGCAAGCAGAAGGAAAATTTATTGAAGGGATTCTGAATCCCAAGTTCATTCCTAACTCAAAGGTTCTTACAAAGTTTAATCAATAAAACGACTGTGCAAGAAAGACTGTCCAAATCATTTCTAGATATTACACTAAGATTAGATTCTTTATTTGAATCTTCAATTCTTCCATTGGTTTAGACACTTCATGGTGATCTATTGATCCATGGCAAACACCTCTTATTATAAATTGACCAACCAAATGCAGACTCTGACAATTCTGAACTGTGTTTTAATAGATCACTAACTTTGCATCCTATATAAGATTCTAGAACACTTACAATGGGACTGAACTAAAAGAGAATTCAAGGAGAGAATATGTATTTGTAATTGTGTATTCTTCTCCATGTGTATGCATTCTGACTGCATTTGAAAAGAGCTAAATGATTTTTTGCCTTTTCTATTTTGTACCATCTGTACTTTTCTCACATCATTAAAGTAATTAAGAGGTGAGCGTGTAAAATATGGAACCATAATACAACATATTTGTTTGGCTTTTAACATTTCAGGATGCTTTCTGTTTCATTATCTCATGTCACTCTTATTAAGTTTCTACAGGATATTACGGCAGTTAATATTATACCTGTTATTATTTCATTTAAATAGGAAAAATATATCCATAAAAGGAAACCAAAAAAGTTTTGCCCTCTTGATAAATAGTATAGATAGTAGCAAAGTCAAGGATTCTATTAAAAGTGATTGTCTTATTTTGCACTTGATATTCAAGAAGATACTATGCAGTCTTCATAAGGGAGAGAGGAGGTGAACATCCTCCTACTGGCTTCTTCCCAATTGTATCTATCCTTATAAGGGAGAATTGAAGTGAGCAAACAGATGCAACTGAAGTAAGTGTAGCTGCAGAGTATCCATCACCATGGTTATACCCATCAGCTTCATCCCACTAGTTCTCAGAACTAAGTCCATAGTCCACAGTTTCTGGATAGTGTAAGTTAAGAACACTCCTTCATTCATGAAGGATTAAACACTCTTCTCTGGGTCATATTCTTGGAGTCTCTTACAACAACATCTTTAAGTAAAATTTATCATTTCTCTTTCAAATTTTACATAACTCAAGAATCCTCTAATAAGAAAGATATCCCTATGCCTTAGAAATGTGCAATACTCATTTGAAGTCTAGAGATACTTGCATGTAACAAACAATAAAGTGACCAATCAATTAAATGGAATTTCATTAAATTCATTAAAATGGAAGTAACTCTGTATTTTATAGTTTCATAGAACTTTTTAAGAGATTTTTGTCTGCTCAAACAACCAATAATTTTGGTTTTTAATATATTGGGGAAAACTTTATTACTGTTCTGGGGAGAGCATTTAGTCAAAACACCTTAGATAGAGGTTCTGACCCATCCATTGATTTGTTTGGAGGCATAACGATGTCCAGTTATCTCCAGAGTCTTCTTCAACATAACAACTATAACACTAACCAGCATACATTACAGAATCACTGCCAAGAGCCAGCTAATGAATTTTTTAAGAACTATTTTGAAAACTGTATACTGGTACACAAATATGATTTTTTCTTTAATTTTTTTATTGTTATGTTAATCACCATACATTACATCATTAGTTTTTGATGTAGTGTTCCATGATTCATTGTTTGTGCATAACACCCAGTACTGCATGCAGAACGTGCCCTCTTTAATACCCATCACCAGGCTAACCCATCCCTCCACCCCCTCCCCTCTAGAACCCTCAGTTTGTTTCTCAGAGTCCATCATCTCTCATGGTTCGTCTCCCCCTCTGATTTACCCCCCTTCATTCTTCCCCTCCTGCTATCTTTTTTTTTTTTCTTAACATATATTGCATTATTTGTTTCAGAGGTACAGATCTGTGATTCAACAGTCTTGCACAATTCACAGTGCTCACCATAGCACATACCCTCCCCAATGTCTATCACCCAGCCACGACATCCCTCCCACCCCACCCCCACTCCAGCAACTCTCAGTTTGTTTCCTGAGATTAAGAATTCCTCCTATCAGTGAGGTCATATGATACATGTCTTTCTCTGATTGACTTATTTCACTCAGCATAACACCTCCACTTCCATCCACGTCGTTGCAAATGGCAAGATCTCATTCCTTTTGATGGCTGCATAATATTCCATTATGTGTGTGTGTGTGTGTGTGTGTGTGTGTGTGTGTGTGTGTGTGTGTGTATACACACACCACTTCTTCTTTATCCAGTCATCTGTCAATGGACATCTTGGTTCTTTCCACAGTTTGGCTACTGTGGACATTGCTGCTATAAACATCGGGGTGCACGCACCCCTTCGGATCCCTACATTTGTATCTTCAGGGTAAATACCCAGTAGTGCAATTGCTGGATCATATGGTAGCTCTATTTTCAACTTTTTGAGGAACCTCCATACTGTTTTCCAGAGTGGTTGCAAGAGCTTGCATTCCCACCAACAGTGGTACACAAATATGATTAATCAACCTGGAGGCAGCATATGTTTTGATTAGAAGCATGGACTCCAAAGGCTGATGGAACAGTCTCAAAACCTCTCCCCTGGTATCTAGCTCTGTGACCCTGCATAAGATTTTCATTTTTTTATCTGTCAGCAGGGATAATAACAATACTCAGCTTTTATGCTGTTAGTTTGATTCAATGTATATATTAAAATTATTTAGAATAAAATTTTTGTTGACAGTATTTGTTTACATTGGTAATATAGTTGTTTGTCAAACAGAGAAAATAAAAATATGCCAGATGTCAATTTTATACATATTGTTCTTTTTACTCATCTCAGAGAGCACACAAATAGAACTAGAAAGATGATAAAAATTAAAATACAGACCCTGTTTGAACAATTAAGACCAACTAGTATTAATATTATCCCATGGTACAAAGCCTACAATTTATTACACATCTACTAGTAATTTTTGCTATACTCTTCACAAATCTTATTGCTTAGATTCACCATAAACCTTCACATAAGGCTTATTTTCCACTGTAAAAGTACAGAAACTAACACCAGTAAAGGATAGAGGTAAGACTAACTGCTAATTATCTGGGTTCCTTTAGGTATATTATTTATTGCTTAAAAATTGAATGAACTAAGTCATAACTTGGAGTGCACTCTAGCTTAGGACTTCTCGTGTAGGGTTCAGATTGCTGTCTATGTGACCAGACTGTCAGACGCTCAGGAGTAGAGCTTCATGGGGTTAATAATAACCCAAACTGAAATGGTGCTATAATAAGACTTGAAAGTGGCACTTAATGATTCCCGGATCACAAGCCAGCAAATCTGTCACTCCAGATATCACTGTCTGCATTACAAGAAAAGCTAGACAAACTTGTTCACATGTACTGTTATCAAGAAGTGCTGAACCACTTACAAAGACTGTATTTAAAGAAGGAAATATTCAGTGGAGGGAGAAAAATGAACAAATTGGAGTCAACTAATATACTTCCAATTTTTAAAAAATAATTCAGTGAAGAGCAATAGAAAGCATTCTACTCTGGATAATGGGCCAAAGACACTCTTGAGGAGGAACAATGATAATGGATTAAGAGGGTATCTCCTAAATAAGCAACTCCAACAGTCATTGGTATGCTCAAAGTTTAAGCCCTAGTGGTCACAATTTGCTTCCAGAGGAATTTCACAAGTCCCTGACATCATTTTACAGATAAAAGGTTTGCAAACAATCAAACTGAACAATGGCTATAATGAAGACTTTGTGTACTCCTTTCAATACATTTTGTTATAACTTAATAAAAGATATTTTCCGAAGGGGTCCAAATATTTTCAACCAATGAAAAGCCTTTGGAAACAAAGAACAGGCTAAACATCAAAAACCTTAGATTAGAAAATAAAACTGAAAATGGCACAAAGCAATTTGCATCGTTTTTACATACCAAGCAATAATAGTAATCCATGCAAACACACTTTATGCAATACTAAAGTATAATGAAATGTTTCTGGTGGTTGCAGAGAGTTCAAATCACCTGTCATTTATCTTAATACACTTGATTTTATTTTCCTTACCACTAAGATATTGATGGAACCTGAAGCTATGCCAAATCATGCTCATCCCTGCTCTAGCTGCTTTATTTCAACTACCCCATGGTCAGCTTCAGACCTTGAGGAACCACATAAGAGATGAAGCAGTAACAACCAGAGAAATACCACAAAAAGCATGAAAGAACTGCCTAAAACCAACTATCCTTTGTAATGACACTGTTACTGAGTTTGGCTATTAGTCCTGTGCCCCAAGCCTTAGAAAATATATTTGATATAGGAAGATTAAATAAAGATAGTCTTTAAGGAATAATGCTATTTTTAAAATATAACTTATTCCATCAATTGTTTTCAGAACAAAAACTATTTTTTGCTGAATTAATATTATTTGAGAAACAGTGATTCAAGTGGATATAGGTTATCTAATTCTAATCGATATTCCCTGATTCCCAAAATAAGATGCTTGCACCTCATCTTCGGAATCATGAATACAAAAATACTTACACATGAAATAGTTTGGAATTCTCCATTAGACGCTAGGAACATAAAAGAATTTTTAAGATATGATCCTCATCTTCTAAGGAATAAAGTATTTTGCATATATTTAAGACAAAATAACAATTCAAGGCAACATGTAATAAATGTGTGGAACAAGAAATAAAGGTACTCTAAGAAGAAACAAATTAAAGACCTAATTGCCAGGATCTGGGAGGGGGGTGATGTCAAGAAAGATTCGTGGAAGAAGTTGTATTACATAGACTTATATTTTAAACTCAACCACAGAGGAAGAACTGAATTTCCATCACCAATTTCAAACATTGAACCAATTTTACAATTGCAACTTAAACTTCTACACAGTGTTATATTTTTGTTTTTCTCGTGGATTTGAAGCCTTTAAAAATGAAATAATGTATCTTTTTCTGAACTAGAAGTTTAAAATGTGAACGTGTTCGAAAGGTCATTTTCTGGCAGGAACTATAAACTCTAGCAAAATTGTTCTGTAACTTCAGGGCAGTGGTCTGGGTAGAGTCTGCTTTCACAGGCAACTCAGCATCCATTCCCAAAAGAGTCTGACTATCCTACATGTACTTTAATTCTATCTTGACCTGATGGAATGGTTCCTATTATCTAGTGATATTTCTAATAAAAAAATTTAAAATCTCTCAATTCAGTATATTTTTACTAAAAATATGTAAATTTAGCTTCCTTAATTTTTAGAGAAAAAGAGAGGAACCTCTCTGGATGTGTGCCCAGAAGTACAGAGATAACAGAATTGGATGTGCAAAGATAGAATATAAAATAAATATGATAGCAGTTAAACAAACTAAAATCATTCCCATAGTATTTGCTCTTCATATGGAATTTTTCTACAGCTACAAAATAGCAAGTTATAAGCTGAATGAAAGAAGTGAATTCTTTTAGGACACGGTGCAAAATTCCCATGAGGCCATTTATTATTGTGCCCCATCTGTTTGATTTATTAAAAATCACTTCAAGATCCCTTCTCTACTTCACTGTATGTGGGATGGAATTCAAAGGCAATGTACAATTTCATATCCATTGGAAACAGAACTAGAATGCTGCATGGCAAACTATGTCACCAGAACAACTGTTGCTGATTACGTAAAAGCTCAGCCTCCACCATAAGCTTACAGGCTATTGTAGGTGTTTTTATTTTCTTTTTAAATTCATGTTTTCAAATTTTATAATCATCAGTAGTTAATGATTTTGCTACAAGGACATCAAAAAATGGAACTAGAGACTTTCTAATGTGGGAACCCACTCTGAACCCAAGTTGACAGGACAATGTTTTAAGATGAGGACATTTGAGATTTAACAGATGCAGAAAGAAGCCTTTCAGAGCCTCCCTTATCTGACTAAAAGCAGCTACTTCTAGAAAATGAAGCTGCCATGAATTACTCTAGGAGACAGACCAAGAGTAAACCCATCATAAATCTGCGGGGGGGGGGGTGGCGGAGACCAGTTGCACCTACATAAACATTATCACGAAGTTTATCTCCTGTTTGTTCCCCTAAAAGCCCACTGCCTTTCCTAAAGAAACCTATTTGTTCTTCTCATAGAAGTCTTTTCTCCCCTTGCCTCGGCTAAGCGAGGGGAGCCTTTAACCATAACCCTTTAGCGAGAGAGCCGCGTCTTTCAGTAGCTCTCTGGTGCACGTGATTTTTTATATTCTCTTATTAATCTGTCTTCCCTCTGTTTAATTCGCAGGCTTACATTCACCAATCCAAGAGGGTAGAGGAAACTTTTCTCCTTCCAGACAACAGATATCAAGGCACGGAAATAACACTTCCCAAACATCAGATATGATAAAGTTAACTCATGTATCAGGACCCACGAAATGGAGGCCTCTCTAGCGGCCTGGCCCAAGTCACAAATCTAAACCGAAGTCAGCTGCACGCAGAACTATCCGTCGGCAAACCTAACACACACCCATCACTATCCTCCACCTGGGCTTTGGCCAGATTACCTGGCCCTAGAAAACAGGACCTCCTACCCAATGCCCGGTTTCCGCCTCGCCGCTTCTAACACTCTATATCCCCACGCTTGCCCCCAAATCTCTGGGGAACAGTGTGCCACCAATCGCGAGGTACCATATCCCCCCAAACCAGGGATCGCTCTCCCCTGAATAAAGGACATCAAACTCGTTACTAACTTGTTTTAGTTTTGTCACCTGGCAGTGCTGGCGACAAAATGGCACTGAAGACGCTGCTGAATGAAGTCTTAGGGAAGGCTCAGGGGGACAGGTGAAAGCACCCACGCACCCCTTTCACTTCACTGCCTCTTCCCCAGCTTCTCTCGGAGGAAGCGCAGCTTATATTGCCCTCCGAGCTCTTCGGAGTTTGTCCTAATCCTTCCGGGTGGAAACCTGGGGCGCGAAAGACTCCAGGTGTTTCCCATGAAACTTAATGGGCCGAAACACGTGTTTGTGGCCCACCACATCGATGAGGTAGTGCCGCAGGGGTTCTGACGGGTCTCAGGACCTGTGCACGGGCAGCCAGAAACACTAAGCCTGGGTGCATTAGGGAGGATAATTTCAACAAAGGGAAACAATAGGTAAGTCTCATTCTAAAAACATTAAGATGGCAGCGTTAGGGGAGTCGGAAGCCTGGAGGGAAAGCCACAGCATAAACCACGGGGCGGGGAGGGGAGGATGCTTAGGGAAGTAAATTCAGACAAGAAATTCCTACTGTTTTGACCAATAGCACATCAAAATCTAAATAGGCACAAGTCGGACTATTAAAAGTCATTAAGGCATCTGCCATTATGAAGAAACCCTTGCGAAAGGAATAATGAAGGTATTGCTATTGAGAATCTTAGAGGCCAAAGTGGCAAGATCCCTGGGCACAGATGGACAATGGAAAACTGCTAGAGCAGTCACCACTTTGTCATTTGATAGATATAAAGGGTGTTAGAAAATATTAGCTTAATGCAAAGCTGATAAAATAAAGGAGATTTTCAACGTTTCATGTTTGTGAGCCTGCTTCTGGGCTCCCAGGGAAGCTAAATTTTAGCAATTACCAAAGTCAAAATGTCTGGACAAAATCTCAAAGCGTAGGCTCTATTTCTGCCCCTACCACACATCCTACATCTGGTTTGTTTAAAAAAACAAAACAAAACAAAAACATTCAAAACAAAGATGAGAAGGAGAAAAGAAAAACCCTCTTTCCCATAAGATTAAAGTCATACAGCTTTGCACATACTAAAAATGTAAGATAAAGTCTGTAACTTTCTGGAATGCCCTTCATCATGATGATTTGTAACTCTTTATGTAAAAAAAAAAAAAAAAAACATATATAGCGCTGCACCAAATGTTCCTTCCCTGGAGTCCTCTCTTTCTTGTGAAAATTGTGTATCCTGGGCAACAGTCCTAACTTGGCCTCAAATAAAACTCTTTTCTATTCCCTTTAATTTTTTTTTTTAAAAGGTTTGTTCATTTTGTGGTGACAAAGCAAAAATCTATCATGAGTTCCATAAATTTTGGTATTCTTTATCCAAGGAAGATATTTCAAATAAGACTAGGTACAAAAAAAAAAAAAAAAAAAAAAACACATCTTCCAATTTACATAAACAGGTTTATCCATATAATTCTAAATTCTTTTTTTTCTAGATTCTTTGAAGAAGAAAAAAATAGTGGTAAGAGTGGGGATATGTTAGTGACAATGTTTTGCATTTTTTTAAAGATTAATTTATGTATTTGATGTGAGGAGAAGGGCAGAGGGTGAGAATCTCCAAGCCGACTCCCTGCTGAGCGCCCTATGCTGGGCTCCATCCCAAAATTCATGAAATCAGGACCTGAACCAAAATCAAGAGTCAGACAAGAGTCAGACGGCCTGAGCCACCCAGGTGCCCCTCTTTAGTATTTTTTAATATAAATAAACTTCAGAAAGAACAATCAGATGTATAATTTTCTCAAGTTTTTTTCAACATAGTAAATTGAATTTGAAGCTAAAATTCCTAATATGCTAAAACCTTAATCTGTTAAAGTTTTTTTTAATTTTTATTATTGTATTATGTTTATTTCAAGTATATTCTCATATCATTACCAAGGAATTAAGACATTTTCTGTCTTAAAAATTAAAAATTTTATTTTCTTTATTTAAATTTAAAATTTGATTTTCTTATTTAGTATATACATATACTCACAATATTAACATGGTCTTTAGTTATCATTATCAAAGACAAAATTTTCTCTTGACAGAACATCAGTCTAACTCACATGGCATTTCTTTTTGTTTTAATTTCTTAACATCAGTAATTTACTGCACTCACTGCATGAGAACTCCAGCTTAAAAAAGGGAGCAAGAGAAAATTGCATATTAAGAGTTTTGTCCTTTACTTTCATGTACCAGAAATCAAAATGTTTTAAGATATGACCCAGCAGATAGAGCAATATATAAAAAGATGCTTCCCAAAGGTTAACTCTTTCTTCTCAAAAAAATGCATGCCTGTAAGTATATGGGCAGGATGGCTGAGATGGACAGCTTCCCTTAGGTTGCTTGAAAAAGCAAACAACTCCTTAAAAAACCCTGGTATTACAGATACAAAGGCAACATTCCTGGTCCAGGAAAACTTGCCATTTTCCCAGGTTTGGTTTGGCTTCACTTTTCCATTGCTGTCCCAGCTGGAAGAAAAAGCACAAACCAATCAGTACCATGGTCGTTGTTTCCTGTGAGCCCTGGCGAAGGGACAGGAGGTCCAATAACAGGGGATACCTTACAAAATAAGAAAAACATGCATAAAGGGAAGCATGCTTATTTTGGACAGGATAATTACAACAAGGCAGAGATGGCTTTTTTAACAGTGTTGAACAACAGAGTTTAGATGGCTGAAGTGTTGATGATCTCAGTGGGTCTAAAGTTAATTATATGAAAAATGTAGATGAATTTACAAAAGGGAAAATATAAATCATGATTGATGTACAGGGCAATCACTAAGAAGAACACTAATCAATAATTCAAACTTTGATTCCAGTGAAAACGTTTCATATTTCCACAACATAGATATTAAATTTTAACAGCATTTACACTGCTCTTTTACTAATTTGCAAGTCAAATTTCAGCCAATTTTGTAGAAAATAAGTATGTAAGATAATAAGTGGTTATAAGGAAGGATTTTGTCATCATGTTTCACTTACACAAATTATAGCTAATCCAGGTCTTTAAAATAAATTATATTGATAAAGTAAATATATATAGAACCATCAATGTTAAAAAACTTTATTCCTTGACTTTGCTAAGTTTTGGAGGATCTTGGTAAACACCATCCCTTACTGGAGTATGCACATTTATCATCTAAGTATCTCAAATGCACAGTGTTTCTATGGGGGGCGGGGGCATGGGAGAAGTTCCCAGCTTTATTGAGGTATAATTGACAAGTAGAGTTGTATATATTTAAGATGTATAATGTGATATTTTGATATATATCATGAAAATGATTATCACAGTGAAACTAACATTTTTTTAAATTTGAGTATAGTTGACACGATGTTACATTTGTTTCAGGTCTACAACTTAGTTCTTAATTCTAAACAAATGTTGGAATGATACTGTATTTTGTTGTCCTGGTTTGGTGGGACTGCTGGGTGACCTCTCAGTCGATGTTTTGATTTTGAAAAGAGAACTGAAGATCAAAAGGATTTTCTTAAATTTCCAAAATGTCACAGTCCAATGAACACACCATATAGTGTCTCAGTATCAACTACATTTTTAATAGGAAATTTAAATTTAAAATATACCATATTAAGGTATCAGATACTTAAACTCAAAAAGATATAAATAAAATCCACCTTTGGAGTTGTTTAGTATATTAATGTAAAAGAGCAAGGATAACGAGAAGAAAAAAGAGAGAGAAGGAAGGCAATATAGAGAAAGGAGGAGGACGTATAAGGAGGAAGGAGACAGAGCCCTGGAAGCAAAAGATACAAATATTTGAGGAAACTATTGAAATAATTCTACTAGGGTGTTTCTTTCTCTTTTCAATAATTGGCATATGGAGAAAAGGAAAAAAAATCTATGTAAGATTTAAAAGCAAAAATTAAATAACATGGTCCTGCTTCATTAAGGGGATAAATTCCAGTCTGACTCAATGTTCCTTCTGTTAATAGTTAATACAAATAATGCCAGGATTTTTCCACACAGAATAGGAAGAAACAGCTGCCGTAGAGTTCAGTCATCCTCGTTAGTACATATTTGATGACTTTGGAATATCCCAAGAGCCTAGACATTGCTGACTAATGTCCCATCATAGTCAAGTCCTTCTGGCCTCAGCTGACTTTCAGAGACATGACTACTTGTCCAACATCTGCCAGATGTCTCTGCCTTCATATGGTTTTAGGTCCTGGTTCCTCCTGATTGGCTTGTCACACTACCATCCAGGTCATGTGAAAATAGTTTATGAAAGCTAAGATGTTTTGGATAAATTCATCTCTTGGCCGGATTCTTCCAAGGAATAAGAAAATCAATTTATCAGTGACATTATTCAAGGTTGAAGAGTGCATCAAATATTTAAAACTGAATATTGGCATATGCCTTGTAGTTATTATGCACATGTCTTGGAATTTCTAATTAATTCTCAAAGTCAAATATTCTGGCCTGTTTTCCCTTTAAATATGCCTGTGCCCAATGAGAAAAATGTGGTAACTCTTATTATACCCTATAGAGTTGTAAGCTAACTGATGTCATGAAGGTGAAAAGTAATGTAAAATGAAGCAAAAGAAGACAAAAAAAAAAATAGAATCTGCCTGAAGGGAATAGAAGAAATACACGCTACCAGACATAGAAGATTTGCAGATTATTATAATTTTGTCTCTGAATTTGGCTTTAGGTGTGCTGCTAATTAAGGTTAAAAATGAAAACTAATTGGTGTACACAGCTTTTATTAAGTTTTTGTGAGATCATATTATTTAGTCCTCACGGGGCAGAAAAATATTTCACTGTAGCTTTGTTAAGAACAAAATTGTCATTCATTCAAACTGATATTTTAAAATAAAGAATTACCATAAATGCTAAAGGCATAACAACCCTGAGGTATTTCTCTATGTAGGACTTTTGATAACCTACACTATATATTTTTCTTCCTGTAGATCTAATTTAATATAGAGACTAAATATGTAATTTTAATATAGAGGAATGGATGGCTAACATATCCATCTCTCAAATATTAAATTTATTTAAAATCAAATGTCTTTCTTTAATGGGAGCTTCATTATATTTACTTCTTGACTGCATTCTTGAAAGTGCCCCTAATGTTGAGACTGTGCTGCTGTATCAAGTGAGAAGCACAGGCTTTAGATATGAGAGAGAGACTGAATTGTTATTATGCTATGAAAGTTTAAGTGCCAAGCTAATATTCTGACTCTGACATATTGTTATGGAAGTGCCTTATATGATGCCTGCAAAATAAATGCTCTACAAATGTTAGTGGAATCTGAGGCCGAGGCAGTCCAACACACTGATCATTGGCCTATGGGCCTCAGAGGGTCCGAGTGCAGTAAATCTAAAGGAAATAATTTGGGTAACCTGTTCTGAGTCCTCCAAAGAATGAAAACATACCCAGAAGCCCCTTATTAGTCTCTAAATCTATATTTCGGGACCATCTATTGTAAGGTCTGTTGGTATATTAGAAAAAAACATGGATGAAATCCAAGGCTGACACTGAAGATTTGAATTCAGGTTTTCATGGTTAATTAATGTCTTCAATGCCCAGTAACAGATAATGCTTTAATATTATGAGGATATGGAATTTGGCAGAAGCAGCTCCTCAGCATTATTTCAACAGAATGACAAGTAGGACTTAAAGTTGATGATCATCATTCACCAAATAATTATGGCCAGCAACCTAATTATTGCTTTTTTTTTTAATAATAGCCTTTTCACTATTCTTAAACTTGGATTTGTAGTACTATTGCCCAGTATCAGGAAAATACTGGTATTTCTGCACCTTGAGATTAGGTCGTTTTAGACTCCTAGCAGATAATTAGAAAACTTAAAGCTGTTCTTTATTAACTCAAGAATGTTTTATGAATCAGATGATATTTTGAATTAACTATGATTTGTTTGAATAAATCTTTTTGCTTACTTTTCTCAAGTATTTTACATTCGTTTGGTCCAAAATCTATTATAGGGTTTTTAGGTATCTGTGTCAGATATATTGGTTGTATTAGTTCTTTCACTATTTCTCATAAATTTCTCATTAATTTTTTTGATGGAGTCTTTTATTTATTTTTAAAAGACTTTATTTTTATAGCAGTTTTGGAGTCATCACAAAATTGAGAGGACTGTTCAGGGATTCCCCATAAACTCCCAACCCCACATATGCATAGTCTCCCTCATCTTCAACATCACTAACCAGAATGATACATTTTTTTAACAAGGATGAACCTACACTGATACAACATATCACCCAAATCCTATAGTTTGCATTAGGGTTCACTCTTGGTCTTGTACTTTCTATGAATTTGGAAAAAACTATGAAGATTTATATCCATCATTATAGCATACAGACTATTTTTATGGCCCTAAAAATCCTCTGTGCTTTGCCTATTTATCTCTCCCTGCCTCCCACCCCTGCCAACTGCTGATCTTTTTGTTGTCTAGATACTTTTGTCTTTTCCAGAGGCCATATGGTTGGGATCATACAGTATGTAGCCTTTTCCATTGATTTCTTTCTCTTAACAATTTATATTTAAGGTAGTTTCATGTCTTCTCATGGCTTGATAGCTGATTTCTTGTCAGTGCTGTGTAATATTCCATTCTCTGGATATACCACAATTCATCCATTCACCTACTGAAGAACATCATGGTTGCTTCCAAAGTTGAGAAATTATAAATAAAGCTACTATAAACATCCATGTGCAAGTTTTTGTGGAGACATAAGTTTTCATCTCCTTTGAGTAAATAACAAGCAATGTGATTGCTGGATCCATAATAAAAATATGTTTAGTTTTGTAAGAAATCACCATACTGTCTTACGTAGTATCAGTACCATTTTACAGTTCTACCAGCAAAGAATGAGAGTTCCTTTTGTTACACATCCTCACAACTGGTGTTGTCAGCATTCCAGTTCTAGCCATTCTAATGTGTGTATAATGTTATCTCACTGTTGTTTTGATTTGCATTCTCCTATTGATATATGATGAGGAGCACCTTTTCATATGCTTATTTACCATCTATATATTTTCTTTGGTGAGGTGTCTGTTAAGGTCATTGGCCTAATTTATAACTGTATTGTTTTCTTGTTTTAAATGTTCTTTGTATATATTGGATTATAGTCTTTGATCAGATGTGTCTCTTGCAAAAACAGTCTCCCAGTCGGAGGCTTGTCTTCTCATTTTTTGGACATTGTCTTTTGCAGAGTTGTAGTTTATAATATTAATGAAGTTCAGCTTTTCTATTATTTCTTTCATGGATTATTATCTTTGGTGTTGTATCTAAAAAAAACCTCACCATACCCAATGTCATCTAGGTTTTCTCCTATGGTATCTTCTAGGAATTTTATAATTTTGCATTTCATAGTTAGGTTTTAGATTCACTTTGAGTTAATTTTTTGGGAGAGTATAACGTCTGTCTAGATTCACTTTTTTTTGTATGTGGATGTTCGGTTGTTCCAGCACTACTTGAAGAGACTATCTGCTCCATTGTATTGTCTTTGCTCCTTTGTCAAAGGTCAATTAACTATATTTATGCGGCTCTATTTCTAGGTTTTCTATTTTATTACATTGATCTATTGTCTCTTCTTTTAACAATACTACCCTTATAGTAAGTTTTGAAGTTGAGAAGTGTCTGTTCTCCAATTTTTTGCTTCTCTTTCAATATTGTATTGGTTAATCTGTATCTTTTGTATCTCCATATGAACTTTATAATCAGTTTGTTGGATATCCATAAAATGACATCTTTAGATTTTGATTGGGATTGCGCTGAAACTATCCAACAGGCTGGGAAATTTGACATTTGACACTAGAGTCTTTCTATTCATGATCATGGAATATCTCTTCATTTATTTAGTTCTTCACTGATTTCACTTATCAGAGATTTAGTTTTCCTCATATAGACCTTGTACATATTAGATTTATACCTAACAATTTCATTTGGGGGGATACCAATGTAAATGGTATTGTGTTTTTCTTTCAAATTCCACTTATCCATTGTTGATTTTTGGACAGCAATTTACTTTTATATATTAACTTTTTATCCTGACACCTTGTGGTAGTCACTTATTAATGCCAAGAGATTTTTTTGTAAGTTTAAATTTTCTACATAGATGGTCATGTCATCTAGAACAAAGATAGTTTTATTTCTTCCTTCTCAATTTGTATAAGCTTATTTCCTTTTCTTGTGTTATTACATGAGCCAGAACTTCTAGTATGATGTTGAAAAGGAGTACTGAGAGGGAAAACCCTTGCCTTGTAGCAGAACTTAATGGAAAAGCTTCAAGTTTCTCACTACTGGTATGTCAGCTATAGGGTTTTTTGTAGATCTTCATCAAGTTATGGATGTTAACTTCTATTTTTAGTTTACTTCTAGTTTTATCGTGAATGAAGTATTGGATTTTATCAGTTGGCTTTCTTGTATCTATTGATATGATTCTGTGATTCTTTTTTGATCTGTTGATAAATTATATTAATTGATTTCTGAATGTTGAAACCAGGCTTGCTTGGGATAAATCCCACCTGATTGTGGCTTATGACTATTTTTACTCTTTTGGGGGTTCAATTTGCTAATATTTTATTGGAAATTTTTTGCATCTATGTTCATGAAAGATATTGGTCCATAGTTTTCTTTTCATGTAATGTCTTTGTCTGGTTTTGCTATTTGAGCAATGCTGGATTTGTAGAATGCATTAGGAAGTATTCCCTCTGCATCTATCCTCTGAAGGAGATTAAAGAGAATCAGTATAATAATTTCTTCCTTATGTGTTTGATAGAATTCCTCCAGGGAACCCATTTGGGTCTGACAATTCCTATTTTAGAAGGTTATTAATTACTAATTCAATTTCTTTAATATATGCCTTTATAAATTGTTTCTTCTTATGTGAGTTCTGGCAGATTATATCTTTCAAGAAATTGTTGTATTTTATCTAGGTGAACAAATTTGGGGCTTTGATGGATTCTTGGTCACATATACACATTTCCTATTTAACCTGAATTACACTGCACAAAAAAAAATTTATGTAGCTCTAACTACTTAGTGTTTGTTGCTTTCCTAATGATATGAATTTCCATTCATCTTACAACTTTTTTTGGTCAATTTTCAAATATTTCCATCTAATTTAATGGTTTATACTTTATGTCATAATAGTAAATGTATCTTGGGCATATTTACTTATGTTTCTAGAAACTCACCTGCATATTCTTATAATTTCTGATTAGTGCCACTGATCAGGAGTAACAATAAAAAGACATGCCACATGATCCTAATATTTTTAGCAACCTGGTCTTTGTTTGCAAGAAATCTAATGCTGATTTCATCTTTTAAGGTGAGCTGTAAAGCCATTTAGGTAATTTTCATATCATTATACTGAAAATACTAATTAAGTTTCCATTATATCTGTAAATTATAAAGATTATAAAATTAATAAAACATCTCAGACATTCTTCTGACACTAAGGCTGTTTTAGAAGTCCCTAAAGATAGCTTTATCCATGAGATGAACCTATAATGGGAATTTTGGTGTAAGTGACTCTTGACAACACTGTGCCACTTTTCTCAGTAAACTCTTTGTTTTCTTCTTTGGTTTTTATTCACTGTTATTTTAAACTTGACACTCCTGTGACCCCTATTTGAAACATTATCTTAATCAGTCACTGGTAAGATATTTTTTAAATATGCCTCTTCATGGAGACAGCTGGTACAATATTAAAGATGAACCCTAATATCATATTGTTCATGTTTAAGTATACATGTTATTAATATAAACTACATTATTTCATGAATATTCGCAGTTGAGATTATATCATTATTACCATACTGCTAGAAATAGAATCTGACCTCTATGAATTCTGTTTTTTGAAATTTGTTTTAAATTTCCTTTAAGAAGGAAAATTATACAGTATACATTTCCCTCGTGATAATTAAAAATTATGACTGCCCTAATAAAATTAAACCTGTATCAACAAATTATGAAAGTTAAAATGGCTAGATTTTCAAAGTTCTGAAATAACATAAAATCACTAGTTAGAAGAATCTCAGCTTGTTCCTAACTGGTTTCTGGCAAACTCTAATAGCAATTTTGTTTATTCATCTCAAAAGATGGTTGTTGTTGGCCCTTCTAAAGTAACTGATGAATTACATGATGCAAAGATTAAATAAAACTGAATCTTAATTTATGCTCTATAGAGTAAAATTGGTACATTCATTCTGTATAAAGAATTTGGCCTTCCAAATTTTCACTTACTTATTTGAAGAGAGAAAGAAAAGGGCAATTACAGATTCAATATTTCACCCCAGAAATTGAAATCACACCATAGTTTACCCAAAGAACAATGATCCTTAGAATATATACCAGCTAAGTTTGGCAAAACAGAAAGAAGTAAGCATAAAGAGCTAATAATGTAGAATTGTGTATTCAACAGAAACATGTATGTATTTTTTAATTAACAACCTAAACAAACTTCCCACTCCAAAACAACTAAAATTTCTGGATCTTTATAAAATTTTTCTAAATTCAGAAAATTTTCTAAATACTTTAAAATTAAACAGGTAAAATGTTAAAGGCTGAAAAAGTTATTTAAAAAGTGTGCATCTAATGGCAAGAAAGCATCCGATCTTGAATTCACTTCAAGGGCATCCAGCAAAACCTGATAGCTTTGAGCCCCCTTTTGAAGACTGCACCAGACACAAAAAGAGGACTCAGAATCTAGGGCTCATCCTAAAAGGGAGGTCTGAGAGATCTCTGTGGAAAAATGGAACCCCAGAGGATTTCACCACTATCATTGTTTTTCTAAAATCTAATAGCCAGTAGTGATTCATGTTAAATGTCCCTAAGTTACTAGTACTTCCAAAAACACTTCTGTTGTTGAGAAATGTACTTTGCTTTTACAAAATACTTACATTAGTACTTGTTTTCACCAACTGAAAGAAATCCAAAGAGGATTTTCATTTTTACAAAGAAAGGTGAAAAGTGAAAATAGCATTCAACATTTGTCTTGCAGCAAGCCTTTATACTCTGTAAGAGGCAGCACACACCTGGAGCAGCGAGAGTGACATCATCAAGCTTCTCCCCAGTAACTATACTCAGCATCCCAGCATCAAGCTACCATACTTTTGAACTGCTTCTGTGATCATCTGTGTTTATCTCAATTTATTTTTTGCATCCTTTAGCAAGATGTTCCCTAAGGTATCAGAACTACAAGAGGTTACATTTTGTATCTGGAAACACTTCCAAAATGTTCCATATAAATTAATGGTAATTGTGTCTTCACTTTACACCATTTTGTTTTATGGAAGACTTAATAGGAATGTTCTACTTTGGATAACAAGGAAAATTATACCCAGCCTGCATCTCAGAGCATTAAAGAATTGAGAAATATGAAAGAAAGATTAAGATACATGAGAGTAGACTGAAAATTTCCTACATATCTCAAAGTAAAATAAAGACAGAATAAGGCAGAAACAATATATTAAGGGATAATGTTAAAGGTGATTTTTTGAAGTGATGAAAGGTATAAATCTTCAAATTTAAGATGCCTAAAGCAACCCCATACCTATACACAGCAAAGTGAAACTGAAAACACAAAAGACAAGGAAAATGCCCAAATGCATCCCAAGAAATATTGTAAGTTAATCTACAAAGGAACAACAGCTAAACTGACAGGTGTGTCCTAAATATGAATAACAAAAGCCTAAAGTCATTAAATAATAACTTCACTCTGCTAAAGGAAATAAAAAGACTTTTAATCTGGAATTGTTTATAAAAAAAGTAGCTTTTAAAGAAGACAAGAAGGGGAAAAAGGACAATTTTATAAAGGTAAAATGGTGATAATTTCCAAAGATCATATTCTAACTAAAGAAAATTACAATGAAAATAATTTAGAAACATGGAAGGTGTCAGAAATAATATGCATAAAATATGCTAATTTTGTTTTTTAATGTAGATATTAATGTCTTATTTAAAAATAGAGTGAAATATTAGATAACAATCATTAGTGTTGAATAGTAAATAAAATATTCTAAGATCTTTAAATCATTTGGTGTAATGGCAAAAGCATTGATTAAACTTAGACATGTTTTAGTTCAATGTACAAGTAAAATACAAGGGTAATTTATAGCAGATGGAAAAATATATTAAGTAAAAAAAATCTAATCGATCTAAAATATGTGACCAAAAAAGAGAAGAAATTAATAAAAATGTATCAATAAGTCCAATAATTATAAATGAATGAAACTTTCTGGTTAACAGGCAAAGACTATGAAGAGGTATAAAAGCTAAAACCAGCAAAATGCATACACAGGAAACACTCCTAAACCATAGAAACACAAAGTATGGATAGAAAAAGATGGAAACCAGAAAAAGAAAATCATCCAAAGAAAGCTGATTGGCTTTATTAATATCAAATCCAAAAACTCTTTAAAGCAAAAATGAATTACTAGACAAAGAAAATCACTTTCATCTAATTAAAGGATTTATTCACTAAGAGTATATAATAATACCAAACTTTAGTGAACCTAGACTTTTTCAGACATATTAAGGAAAAATTGCCATAACAATTAGGAAAAATGGACAAATTCCCCCATCATAGTTCAAGATTTATTTTTATTTTTTTATTTTTTTAAAGATTTTATTTATTTAATTGGCAGAGAGAGAGCAGAAGCGGGGGGGTGGCAGGTAGAGGCAGAGGGAGAAGCAGGCTCCCCACTAAGCAGGGAGCCCAATGTGGGACTCAATCCCAGGATCCTGGGATCATGACCTGAGCAGAAGGCAGTTGCTTAACCAACTGAGCCACCCAGGCCCCCATAGTTCAAGATTTTTTTACATGTAACTCAGTACATGTTAGATCAGATCACAAATAATGCAGATTATAATGAATAAAAGCATATACTAAATAATCAGAAATGTTATAGAGCATAAAATCGGAGACAAAAAAATTCATGATGACTATATTAGTAAAATAGCACATTTGCCTAGCATTCTAGGGGAAGGTCAGGATTTAAGAGCTCAGTACTTTTTTTTCATTTTGCAAACTCAGCTAAAGAAACATTTGATTTGAAAATACTTGATAAAACATTGGAAATTTATCTTCATAGCTTACGCTTTTAGAAAAAATATATATACTAACACATATATACATAACAATGTGTATTTTGTTTATAAAATGTTTCTTTGGTGTTGTTCTCTGTTTTACATTAGCTTATATAGATTCTGCATGTTAAAATAGAGTAGATTCATCCAAGTCTATAGCAGAGCTATAATTGGAAACAACTTTAGATAGAGGAAGCCAGAAATACAAATTAGCAGAGGATATGAATCCAAATGTACATATATTTGCAAGAAACTATATATGACCATTCAATACCTATGTATATGATCAGTATTTTAAAGAACCAACTTATTAAATTACTTGAATATATTTTAGCATTTATCTTACAAGTTAATTCACTTTAAAGTTTTGTCAATAATAAATAGGTCTTTGAGTATATATTTTTTAAAACAGTGACACAAGAGCAACTGTTATTTCTTCTCTGATTTCAAATGGCCAATTAACATTTGATTTTATTAATGTTTTTATTATAGTAGTATGATTAAAAATTAATATATCTTATGAAAATTGAACTAATTTTTGAGAACTAAAGTAGGATTTAAAAATATATTTTAGTTTACAATTTCTGTTGCTTCCAAACACATACAACCCTATAAATACAATTTCATTAATTCCTAAAAACAAATATATAACTAAATTACTAAAATTTCAGCTAAAACAGATTTTAATTTTTTCTACAGTTTTTACTTTTATGTTTCTTTCAATTTGCCACATATAATTACTACCTTTTCATTGTAAATGTTCTCATTTATCTCATGTTTACCTTGGGGCAAAATATTTCCTTATATCAGTTATTTTAGAAAATGAACTAAAAGAGGAATGACAAATATCTGAATATTTCACCACAGTTTCTCCTAGCTGTACCAGGGCAGACATAACTAATCAAGTATCGCATTCTTTCTCACTGAGCCCAACACTTCTGCAAGGCCTCAGTTTGTGCTTTAGCTCTGGCAAAGTTGGACCAAAGGAATGGACACAACCAGGATCTGAGCC
Organism: Eumetopias jubatus; assembly: GCF_037043125.1. Classification (NCBI taxonomy): domain Eukaryota; kingdom Metazoa; phylum Chordata; class Mammalia; order Carnivora; family Otariidae; genus Eumetopias; species Eumetopias jubatus. Next base: position 23,786,549 of record NW_028274808.1, on the reverse strand, counting down.
AGCATCCCACATAGAGAGAACATTAAATACTCCAGGGTCCTTCCAGGGACTTCATCTCAGGATTACTGATTTCTATCTCAACCTGGGAAGGTCTTTGACAGTCAGAATCCTATTCCAGTGAATACTAAGGACTGGAGACTTTACGCCTGTGTCAGATATAGGACACCTTTGGTAGAGCAACTACCAGCTGGAATCCTGCACCTAAAGCTAACTCTTGTCTCATTTTATACTCTTAGGATCACTAAAGCAACTTGAAGCCTGATATGTAGCTAAGTGAAAATTTCAAACTAGCTAGAACTGTTAAGTACCTCTCTTATAGTCCGTATCTTCTTCAAAACATGGTTAGGATTAATATATATTAGAATATAATGCTTTCTGAAACAGTGGTTTCTAAATTTTTGAAACTTACACCTAATACACACACACACCCACCACAAAATAAATTTAATGAGAGAATAAAATAGAGCAGACAACTTTTTGTCATGTAAGGATAGTTAAACAAAATGAAATAAAACTAATCAAGTAACAAAAATGATGACCATAGTTTCATAAAATAACTTCAACACATAAAAGCAAAAAAAAGGAATGACATCATCTCAGAATGCTGAACAACTGGCAGATTAATATTGACCTATATAAATGTTCATTTTGCTAAGAGCTGGTGAAAATTCATCACCTGTCTACAGATAGAGTTGACATGAAAACAAAAGAACTCTCAGGTAAGATTAATGCAAGTAGTATTCACTCGAGGCAAACAGCTGTTGGGACTTCAAGGTTTCTGCACACTATTCTCCGGATTCCTCTCCCATCCTGCTTTGTCACAATTCAAAGAACTAAAACCACATTAATTGCAAGCTAACTATTCAGCACTTTCAACTCTACCTAGTTGAATGAAACAGTTATAATGAGTAATCCTCTCATTGAATGACCTAGCAATGTTTAGGGAATCAAATCAGTACTTGATTTGATCAGTATATGATCAAAGGAATCATTCAATTAGTCAACTAAATGTTTGCAAGTTTTGTTTATGTTTATACAAGGATATGTTTTTAATGTCCATTCTTAAGTCCCTGGAAATATCTTCCCTTTGAACCTATCGATTCTATTTTTGAATATTGCTGATAATGACAACGTCAAAATAACCTAGTGACCCAGGCTTTTGAAATCCATACTATACAACCCAAAGAGTCTGGAGACATCCTGAGATTTCATAAACCAGAAAGTAGCAACATATGAACACTGCTATAGGGATAATAGCTGCCTTCTAAAAGTACTTAGCATCTTAATGCATTATTTGTCATACCAAGTATCTACAAAATGTTCTCAAATTAGAAGATGAATAGTCTAAATAGACTTAAACATATATTTCTTGATTAGGTGCTATATTTATGCTCTCACACTATACCAACAAGCAGCAAAAATGTACATCTTTTTCCTTTTTTTAAAGATTTATTCATGGTGGGGGGTAGGGGAGAGGTAGACGGAGATGGAGAGAAAAAGAATCCCAAGCAGACTCCCTGCTAAGCCCAGAGCCCAACATGAGGTTTGACCCCAGGACTCCGAGATAATGACCTGAGCTGAAACCAAGAGCTGGATGCCCAGTCAACTGAGCCGCCCAGGCACTGCAAGCATAACCATCTTAATATCATTAGTAATATTCTGATTTTCCCACTAGAATATATGTGCTTGATGAAAACAAACCTGGAATACTAACACAAAGCAGATATAAGCTAAATTATGGATGGGCTAAAAATTAAACATGTAAATAAAAGGATCAGATAGTACAAGAATATTAAAAATATCCTATTAACTGTTGGGAGTCAGGAGGTCTTTTTAATAAGGCAGAAATCCTGGGAGCTGAAAAGAAACAGACATGCATATTTGATGATGTATGAATAAATTGTATGTGCTTATAGATAACTGAAGACACTATAAATGAAATCAGGAGAGAAAACACAGAATGGGGGGAAATTTTACAACACATATGAACCAAAAAGGAACTGTATTGTTACTATATCAAAAGCTCCTGCAAATTAATAAGAAAAAGACATTCTAATGTCTGGCAAACAATAGTAATATAACATGGCCTGCCAGTAGGGTTATGATTTTGATAACAGTGGACCAAATATTTGAGTTATGAGTATATTAGAAAATTTAAAGCTATGTTATGGATTCATTACCCTGAAAGTGAACTTCAGGTAATTATGTCCCATTAACTTAATAAAAAGAGAATACTATGTAAAAGATGCAGATAAAATACCACAGAACCTAGTTGACTAACAAAACAAGACCAATAAATTATACAAGTTAGTAAGGAGAGGTGATTGCCTAAAGTATGTGAATAAATATAAGTATATTCTTATATTTACATATATGTACACTTCTATAAATATCCATGTTATAATACTTTTAGACATGAAAATCCAGTTACATGAGCTGTAACAATGTTCCTATTAGGCAGCCTACGGTGCATGCCACCGTCAATACAAGGCATAACCATCAGTCTTTTAAACCACATGAGCCCAATCTTTATTTCTAATTGCATGAAAGCTACTGCTAGAGAGAGCCACCTACTCAAGGAAGGTATGAACAAAGAAACACCAAGAGAATAAGGGAATTACAATAAGATCTGACACTGAAGTTCACATTGTAGAGAGAGGCCAGAGAACTTATTATGGTACATTTATAAACTGAATTTATGGAGAAACACAAATTATAAATAAGGCAAAAAAATCTGCATTACAATTTCCCCATTTCCTTCATAACCTCTACTACAAAGTAGACTTTCCTAATTAACTCTCTCATATCCTGTGCAAGGCTCACAGTAGGCATTTAATGTTAACATATTTTTGCATTTTATTCCTCTAAGGCCTCTGTGTTTGGCAGTCATTCTAAGTAACATCACAAAGACTTGGTTGAATTTCAAAGACTGGCAAAGAAAGACAATTCAGTTTGGGGTCAAGACTGCTTTCATGCTGCTTTACTCCTGAATCAAGAGCAAATAGAGAGGTGTCTAGGTGGTTCAGTTGGTTAAGTGGCAGGCTTAGGCTCTGGTCATGGTCTTGGAGTCCTGGGATCAAGCCCCTCGTTAGGCTCACTGCTCAGCGGGGAGTCTGCTTCTCCCTCTGCCCCTTCCCCCACTCTTGTGCTCTCTCTCCCAAATAAATAAATAAAATCTTTTTAAAAAAAAAAAGAGCAAATACAGTGAAAGTTACCAATATCACTCTCACAGTGAGTATACACAAATTCTTGAAGACCATCAGGTTCCTCCCAGTGGTCAGTATAGTTCAGAGGGAAGGCAGAATCTAAGTCAGAGAAGTGAAGAAACTGTAGGCTCACTGTCTCATACTCTGCTTGTTCAGGGGTGAGCACATCACTCATCACCCAGCACGTAATGAAATATTGCCGGGGCACAGTTATACTTTGTGTTCCATTTCTAGCTGCACCATCGCCAATCTCAGTAGGGTATTTTCTGTGCACATTAGTGTGTTCTTTGTGAATATGCTTCAGGTATTTCTGAGAGAGCAGGCAGTTAGTTAGACATGAGTTGGAGGCAGGGGCAACGATAAAGAGGTTACGCATTAGAAGCTGGGGGCACAACATCCTGACCCCTGTGGCTTCCAAGACCCCAGGCCTAACAGACCAAGAGCCACAGGTGCAGAACATGAACTCTCCCCTTCCACCTCTGCCCCAGAGTAGCCCCTAGACTCATAATGCATCTGCATTGCAGTTTTAGCCACCACACCCATGGGGAAAGGCTACTATGATGGTTCCAGTAAGAACTCTGTAGGGTCAAAAACTCCCTCTCCTGACTGGTAGGAAGAGTCCCTTAGGTGATTGGAAACAATCTCAGTCAGAGACTGTCCTAGGTATGACCCATCACCTATGCACACATGAAAAAAACAGACATCCCTGACCTTGGTTCAGTGGCCACCTCTGGGCCTGTCCACTCTCCTTTCTTGAGAGTGTACTTTTTTTTTTGCTCCTTCAATAAAGTTTCTCTGTTGCTTCACTGTCACTGTTTCTCAACTGAATTCTTTCCTTCAAGAAGACCAGAACCGAGAACCTGACTCAGCTCAGTAACATTTCCACTCGTGTAGCTGGGTTCTCACTCTAAGTTATAAAGTGCCAAGCAGGGATTAAATCTTTATCTTTTGTGCACTGCTGAATGTCTGGCACAGTGCTTATATAAACAACCAGTGTTTAAATATGTTATTAAAGAGCAGGGTAGAACACGTTTCATGTTCAAATCAGAGGATTCTTTAGAAATATGAGTTTTTGCCTCTTTCTGTATTAAGAGTTCAAAAACATAAAATGAACTTAGAAAATGAAACAAAACAAAAACCTCAGTATGGCCTTATCCCTTCCCCCTCAAAGAAAGTAACCCCACCTACATCAATAGAGTTGAATCCAGCTTTGAGTAGAAACACTCCCATCTAACAAGCCAGGTGTGAGTATTTGGGGAAAGAGAAGCTGATCCTACTACAAGAAAAATTAAGAAGAACAGGGACAAAAGCAAAGGATCCTGGAAGTAATTCAAGTTCCTTAATGGACCATTAGCAAGTACTCAGTGAGGAAGTGCTCCAGATTTGGGTGGATGGCACTGGTGTGATCAGTGGCTGAACTCAGTGAGATCAATTCAGGCATTGCAGTGCCCGGAGCAAATTGATTGGGCATTTTTTATTTATTTGTTCATATATAAGTGCTTCTCTGTCCTGATGTATACAGCTGCTGCAAGGTGTGAAAATTCCCAGATCTTTGATCCTTTCTTAAAAATATTTTTCTACTAGAAAAATGGGGGGGGTGGGGGGGGAGAAAGGCATGACAGTCCACATGGCTCTGTAACTAGACTGTGCATAATATTGTTATGCTTAGGTCAGTAAAGGCATAGTTATCTCTTCAATGCAAATAATCAGTTTTGCAAGGTGAGCAAGAGCAAATATTAAGTATTTTATTCACTGCCTTTAATCCATTATAGATGACACTTGGAAGAAAAACATTAAATATGCTGACACCTCATAAGGATTCTGTAATTTTAATGTATAGGACATTAACGCATCACATTCAGCAAAACTTTGACTGCAAGCAAAGCCTTAATGTTGTTGTTTTTTTAAAGATTTTATTTATTTAGACAGAGACACAGCGAGAGAGGGAACACCAGCCGGGGGAGCGGGAGAGGGAGAAGCAGGCTCTACGCTGAGCAGGGAGCCCGATGCGGGGCTGGATCCCAGGACCCCGGGACCACGACCCGAGCCAAAAGCAGATGCTTAACGACTGCGCCACCAAGGTGCCCCAAGCCTTAATGTTTTAATAAGCCATTTGATTTGCCTCGTATGCAGCTACATAGGAATGAAAATTTCTTTATAAAATTTATCAGATTGCATTTTAAAATCTGATGATATAAGTTGATCCAATTATTTTTTCCTACTTCTTTCCACCAAAGTTGTATCTAATGATAGCAAAGACTTTTTAAAAGGCATTTATGCATTTGTTTGAAAAAAAGAAAAGCAATAAGCCTTCTGAGATTGCTCCATTATAGAGAAGGGGAAAGGGGAAGGAGTTTCCATAGGCCACAGAAGGCTGCAGGTTTGTCAAGGGACAATATTGACATTGTTCTCTTTTCTGTACACAGAATGGGTAGACTTATCCCCTCTGTAAGAATAATCCTAGGACTGATCAAGATTTAAATTACTGAATTAATAAGATGTGTGAAAAAAACACCATATTTTGACGTTTCCTAGCTGGCTGAATAGAAACTGCAAAAGTTTCTATCATGATAAACGAATCATGATAAAATGAGGAAAATTATTCTTCCCTCTTAATATACTGGCTCTGAGAAATTTAAAATTAAAGAGATCACGTAAGTGCTGAATTTCACTGATAGGACTAAGGAAGAAATAAAGAGTACTAACTCTGTTTAAATGGAAAGATATTTTGGAAAGATTATCCTCAAGTTCATTTATCAATACCATCATTACCATCATTCACCATCATCACCATCATTAAAAGATCTATCCCTTAGTTCTAGCTCTTACGACTCCTCTTTCCTTCATAGTCAAGCTTTTTAAAAGCAGAACCTATACTGGTAGTCTTGACTTTCTCTTGTCATGTTTATTCCTTAACCCACTCCATGTGGTTTTCATTTCTTCTTCTTAATGTAACTGCTTCCACCACCACAGTCACTCACAACTTCCTGTTTTGCAAACTCTGTGAATGCATTCAATTCTAATGTTACCTTCATCATTTGCAACAATTCGCACAGTTAACCCTCTTTCCTACCTGAACTCCTTCCTCCTTGTCAAGGTGCACTACTGACTTTTTTGTTTTCACTTCTCTCTTCTTGCACATTCATTCTCTGACTCAGGTTTTAGTCTTCCTTTCTCCAACCTACCCTTCAAAGCTGGGATTTCTTGACTTTCATCCTCAAATGTGTCTCTCTTGTTCTCTTTTCTCCCTCATTTTTCCTGGGTGATCTTAGGTACAGAAATACCCATAAAGATTTTCCACACATCCTACAACTCACCACGGCCAATATACACTCAGCCTATTTCTGAACCAGGTACTGGCCCAAAATTTGATCTCTCAAGTTTACAACCATAAACCCAAGGAATCAACCTGAAAAGGCAGCTTTAAAATTAGTATACGTACTAATTTTTTAGGGTGGAAAATCCGTTTTCATGTACCTTTTTAAACTCACAGAGAGATGTAGTCCATGTAATAAATAAACAAATAAATACTTTAGATGAAGATTAATTACAGCAATGATATATTTTGTACCTTATGAGGAAGAAGATATTGATCAGATACTACTGAGAAAAGTAATGACTAGAAATACTGCTTTATTTTTGACCTTAGACTATTGTATGTAAATTAAATAAGAACGAACAGAGGATTCGGGTTGAAATGGGCACCTATTCCTTTACATTTTTTAAAGATTTTATTTATTTATTTGAGAGAGAGAATGAGATAGAGAGAGAGCATGAGAGGGGAGAGAGTCAGAGGGAGAAGCAGACTCCCCACTGAGCAGGGAGCCCGATGCGGGACTCGATCCCGGGACTCCAGGATCATGACCTGAGCCGAAGGCAGTTGCCCAACCAGCTGAGCCACCCAGGCGCCCGGCACCTATTCCTTTAAAAAGAAAAGCCTTCAATATATAGACCAAACAGTTACTGTGTAAAAAGAAGATTGATTTTGCTACACATGACTGATTTGTCTAGAGTATGAAGATTTATTATCATAAGAAGTTATTATTTCAGGAAACTGAAGATAAAATCAATACGTTGGAGATCATTAAATCTTGGCATGAATTGAGCACTGAAGGCAGGATATTTTATTGGGGCATTGGGACATTTATATTTTGGGAACTCTGGAGGTCATTTTGCTAACATTCTTCATTTCATTTCAGTCTAAACAAAGGAAAACAAATTATCTTTTTGGATTATCTCTGCTGAATGTTTTAACAATGTGTGCTACTCAACATTTGATTACAAAGTTTTGTTTTGCTCTATAACTGTGATCAATAAAACCAAGGCAGATGAGAAACAAAGTAATAAAGGTTTATAGTCAATGTAATAATTCTAGAACAAAAACATTTCAGCCAAAGAAAGCATAAAAGAATTTGACAAAAGATGGCAAGTTAAAGTAATTTGTGTTTAAAACTATCGTTTTAGTATAACTAAAAGTAAGCTATTTTATCTTTCAGTGTAACAGTAAATGAAAACAGGTTATTTCTTAGATTTTGTCTTTCTCAAATACTGTAAAAAAAAAAAAAGAGAGAGGCTTTCAAAATAGATTTCAATAAACCAAGTGACTCCAAACTACTCCTGAAACATTGAAACCATACTCTCCTCAGGAGTAGTCTATTCTCTTTTGCAAGATGAATTTCATCTTCTGGAACATTCAGTAAATGAATGGCCACACTCAGAAGCTTGCAGAGAAGATGAAAAATAGAGCAGAAGATCTTTATGGGAAATGACAAGTTGAAACAGACCAAATAAAAAAGTTGTATCACCAAGTACGTGTGACTTCCTTCCTTCCTCTCTTTTCTCACTGCTCACCTCTCCTTTCCTCTTCTTTCTCCTCTCTCTTCTCTCCACTTTCCTCTCTTTATCTCCTCTCTTCAGAAGTACCAAGAAGGTTAAGACTTAAATATCTTTAATTTGTAACAGTCACTATTAACATAGTATTTCTAATAGCAGTCATCTTGGATGGAAACAACACTGGATATGTCTAAGTGGATCTGTGTTTTCAATTTGATAGTAGAAATATTTTTATTATTTATTTGTTTTTTTAAAAGATTTACTTATTTGAGAGAGAGAAAGAGAGAGAGAGACCATATGGGAGGGGCAGAAGGAGATGGAGAGAGTCTTAAGCAGACTCCATGCTGACTGTGGAGCCCATAGTGGAGCTCGATCCCACAACCCTGAGATCATGACCAGAGCCAAAACCAAGAGTCAGATGCCAAACCACTGTGTCACCCAGGCGCCCCAAGAAACATCATTTCTAAGTTAAGCCACTGGCAATGAAGTTATATTTCAGTGACAATTTCCAGAGAGACAGGCATCCATGTAGGAGGAATATTATTTGAGAAATGTGGATGTGATGAGCAAAATAAAACATAAGCAATAAATTAGAGTTGAAATACATGAAGATATATAGTCAGAAACTGTTAAACACTAAATCTGTATTACTAATGACATTATCCATAATGAAATTGGGTTAGAAGACTTCTAATAAAAAATGTAAAAGAAAGGTTAGTTGATAATAGAATAATAAAAAGTCTTAAATTTAAGATTTGGAAAGAGCAAAAATTAATGAATACTTTGGGCTAAAATTAAAACATTCATGTGTAAACAAAAAGAAGTCAAAATTGGAGAGTAAGAAATTATAGTCCATATGTAAATGAACAGTATTTCTCTTAGCATCAATTTTGTGGAAAAAATCAGAAGAAGGACCAACGTTACCTAACCCCTGATACTCCAGGTATTCTTATATTAGAAAGGACATTATTTAAAAAATAGTCCTAATATAATCATAAAGAGTAACATCTATCACAGAAGTAGTTAAACAGTGTAATAGTTATACCTCAATCCTACTTGTTATGCTAAATTAAAACATAATTACCAATTATGTTTATGTAACTATAAAAATTTAACATTATATTAGGAACATTTTTAAAAAACATTGTCTTGTACTCTTCATATCACATAAACTTAAGATTTCCAGGGAGTGAATTTAAATACCTACAATGTATGTTAAATTCATTGTCTTTGGAAAGAAAAAGAGAAGCGGGGGAAATTTTTAAATGCTGACCATAATAAATTACTCTTCAATAGTACTAAGAAATAAAATGGTGAGATATTATATAATATCTCAAAATATATTAAATATTGGATATTGGACATTAGATAATTAGATATTAGATAATATCTCAAAATAATTCTTAGGTGTGGTGGCACCTGGGTGGCTCAGTCGTTAAGTGTCTGCCTCTGGCTCAGGTCATGATCCCAGGGTCCTGGGATCCAGCCCCGCATCAGGCTCCCTGCTCTGCGGGAAGCCTGCTTCTCCCTCTCCCACTCCCCCTGCTTGTGTTCCTGCTCTCTCTATGTCTCTCTCTGTCAAATAAATAAATAAAAATCTTAAAAAAAAAATTCTTAGGTGTGGCTAAAACATGTCAAGTTTTACCTGATAACAGTGAATTCATAGAAGTTTAAATATTGTTAGGCTGGTACCACATAAAAAATTACAATTACTCACTAGTGTAAATGCTCTGATTAAGTGATAAGATGCAATTCGGAATGGTTAAATGATTAAAGTCATAGTCGCGTGCTCTACAAAACAGCAACATCTCCAAATTCTCTGGTTATTTCAAGAACATGGGACTTCAATTTCTGTAAACCTGGATATAACAAAACTTTTCAATTAGGTTACCTGCATGTTGTCAAACCTATAAGTTGGACATGTACAGTAAATGACAAAAAGTCACCTTCCCTTTTAAGTTGAACATTTTCACATTAGTTCTAAAAAGATAGCTACTTTTATTGTGAACAAGCTACTGTTGCTTGCCTAGTGAGCATTCTTAAACTGATGGACCCGCCTATCTTAATGCATAAATTCATGTGATATGATGTTTTTCAATTAACATTTTTGTATTATTTTTATTTTTCCCCTCATATTCACTCTACATCTTGAGTAACATATTGTTCTGAGTGTTCATATTTTATCTAAAATACAAGAAGGAATTCTGAGATAATTATTCTCAAACCTACATAAATGGGCACACCTGAATATAATTTTCCTAAATACAAATTATTGTTAAGCATAATCTGAATTATTATTATTTTCTATCATTGCACTAAGGTCATAGGAATTATAGGCACGGTTTGGCTCATGGGACAGGTCTGATCACTCTGTCTTTGTTCATTTTGAAAGCACTTTGAAGTTATGTCTATATTTGAATCTCTTAGCGTTTTCAATTCTATGCAGGTAATGCTGAGTTAGTGAATTCTTTATGTTAGACTTAAGCTCTGGATCCATCATCAGAAAGGTGAGTATAAAAAAGTTGACCTTTGATAATGTTGATGAATCTGCTTTAATTTTTTTTTTTCATCCTTATCTTCTAGCAACTAATAGAGTGATTTTGCAGTGATACTTGACTAACAGAACTCTGACAAGGATGAAGGGAATTGTATAGGCATATAGGAAACAGTCTCTTTGACTCTGCCTTTACTAGAATGATATTCTAAACAAGCACAAAAAAGGAAAAAATGCTGATTTGCCTTAACTCTAAATTTCCAAAATACTTGCTATTACCCAGGACATTAAAGACAGAGGTTTTTAGTACATTGGGATTTTTCTAAGCAATACACTTTAGAGGAAAGACCTTCTCATACAAAGTGAAATGCTCAAAACCTTCCTGGAGATAAGATAGGTACTTGGTTACAGCTATAATTGAAATCAACATTGCAAAACTCTAGCTCAGCTCTCAAACTGAAATAAATATGGCAATGTTTATATTTCATACATATAATGTCTTAAGAGAGAAAACTTTTTATAACATAACGCAACCCTCTAGTATAAAACTATTTTTGATGATGAATTTACAGGCAACTGGCTAATGTAAAAGCCATCATACAACTAAATTCGTATTTCATTGATTTTCAGATTTTTGCTGTAAAATATTCTGGAATCTATGTTCAGAGCACAATGCTTCGTTTTGTTTTGTTTCGTTTTATGTCATTAAACTGTTGAGAGAACACTAATATATTTTTACTATTCTTTCACTTTTTAGGGAGGGTAATGAATTTTATTATATGTCAGTTTGATGAATTGCCAGTCTTTTTTAATTGAGAGTGATTTTTCCATAAGCAAAAAAATTTTGGTTCTGTGTGCATACACACACACACACACACACACACACACACACACACTCTCCCACACACAGAGATGTATATGTGCCTTATCATGAAGAAAAAAAAAAAAAACCCAGAACTTTATGTATATAATGTAAGGCAGACTATTGTAACCTTTATGATATTTTATGGTTAAATTAATTTGAAGGACTTGGGGAAAATTACTTCTTAGGCTCCAAGAAAAGCTATCTCCATATAAAATTGGACTTGATTACAATTATTATCATTAAATAAATTCTGTAAATATGTATAATTTTTATATTTCTTATGCAAATACTCATGTAAATATAGAAACAGATGGTGATATTGTTCAGTAGAATGAATATGTATTAACATATGCATCCAAATTTATTTGGCAAATATGTATTTTCATCTTCTTTTTAAATGTAATGGTTAATATAAACCTTTAGGTAAAGTAAATATATTTGGAATACTGCAATACGTACGTGGAAAATTTATATCTGTTTACATTACTTGAATGTATTTTTCCTGGAAGCTGTGGTAAAATGTATTAAGCTTTCCATTTCTAATCATTTGATTTTATTGTTGATTTTTAAAATTAGATTTATTTTGACAGTGAAGTATATTTTATATTTAATGTACATGTTTAGTTCCCAAACCTGACTTTTACAAATCATTCACATAATTTGAAATGAGGTAAGACTACCTTACTTGCCATGTTTTACTTGAGGTAAACTGCTAAACTTTCTTATATATGGTATCCAGATACATTTTTAAAATCTGTTTTGGAATTCGTAGTGTTCAGAATAATTATTTTAGTCCCTTATTTTTAATGGTAACTCTATATATTACAAATTCAACTTAGTATATTGTGGATATATTTATGTATTGTGAATTCAAGCTATCTTCTTATGTTGGATGCTATACTTGGAAGTACAAATAAAGCAAAAATCAGCAGATGTAGCTATTGCTGTCCTGAAAGCTTAAGATGTCTTATGTAATGCACATTCATTCATTTAGTAAGAGATAGCAACAACATTTACAAAAAACACTTATGTGAGAATCTGAGAGTCTAAAATAAATATATTTTTAGGTGAAAGCAACTACATTTAAATTTCTTTAAATTTTTAAATATTTTTTCTTTAAATTTTACCTAGTTAACATACAGTGGAATATTGGTTTCTGGAGTAGAATTCGCTATTTCGTCACTTACATACAACACCTGGTGCTCATCACAAGTGCCCTCTTTAATATCCATCACCCATCTCGCCCATATCCACCCACTTCTCTCCATCAACCCTCAATTTGTTCTCTATCATTAAGGGTCTCTTTATGGTTTGCTTCCCTCTCTCTTTTTTTTTCTCCTTCCCATATATTCATCTGCTCTCTTTCTTAAGTTCCCCACATGAGTGAGATCATATGGTATTTGTCTTTCTGACTGACTTATTTCAGTTAGCAAAATACACTCTAGCTCCATCCATTTTGTTGCAAATGGCAAGCTTCCATTTTTTGGGTGGCTGAGTGATATTCTATTGTATATTTATACACATCTTCTTTATCCATTCATCAGTCAATGGACATTTGGCCTCTCTCCATAGTTTGGCTATTGTTGATAATGCTGCTATAAACATCAGGGGGCATGTACCCCTTCGAATCTGTATTTTTGTAACTTTTGGGTAAATACTTAGTAGTGCAATTGCTGGATCACAGACTTACCAAAATATTAAAGTACTGACTGAATCATACAGTCTTTTAAGGAAATAAACAATAACACATGTAAAAGTCATAAAATTGACTTTAGTTTATCAAATATTCAGGTATAGAGGCACCTGGGTGGCTCAGTCGGTTAAATGTCTGCCTTCAGCTCAGATCATGATCCCAGGGTCCTGGGATCCAGTCCCACATCAGGCTCCCTGCTCAGCAGGGAACCTGCTTCTCCCTCTCCCTCAGCCCCTCCCCTGGCTCGTGCGCACTCTCTCTCTCTCTCTCTCTCCCTCTTTCCTCTCTCAAATAAATAAATAAAATCTTTAAAAAATATTCAGGTATATTTTAGCATATTACTCATGAAAGAGTAATTTCATTTTGTATCATGATGGATAGAATCAGCAGGGGTCTTTGGGGTTGTTTTATTTGAAGTTTTTCTGTTCTTTCCTTTTTCTTATGTTTTGGCGAATAAAAGAAATTAATCGTTTATTTCATTTAATCAATAAGTAAAAATTGAAAAATACCAAGAAATTTCACTTCTAGGTTTTCACCCAAGAGAAATAAAAATATAGATCTATAAAAAATTACTTGTATGCGAGGGTTAATAGTAGTTTTATACAGAACTGGAAAAAAATAAAATGTTGTTGGTGAATGGATAAAAAACTGGTGGTATGTTCATACAATGGTACTTAGCAATAAAAAGGAATATAATACTGATACATAAGGTAACATGAATAAACTCAAAAATATGATACTGAATAAAGAAGATTTGCACAAAAGAGTACATTCTGTATGATGGCATTTGTATGAAGCTATAGAACAGGCAAAACTAATCCATAGTCAAAGAAAAGACAAGAAAAGAAAGAACGGCAGCTGCCTGGGGAGGTGGAAACTGTCTGGGAAGGGGCAATCTAGGTGGTTAGAGCTACATTTTGATAGGGATTTTGAGTTACACAGGTTGTATGCATTTGTGTAAAATTAGAAAATTTACACTTGAGATTTGTACATTGTATTGTATGCAAATTTTATCTCAAGAGTACAAAATTACCAATATTGAACTCTATGATGTATATGCTGAAATATTTAGGAGGCAGCATGCCAATACCTGCAACTTATTTTGAAATGCATGAAAATTCCAGGGTTGTTTGATGGAGGATTAGAGAGACGGGTAGGGGTAGGTGGATCCTTAAGTGATAAGCTAATGAGAACAAAGTGTTAATTTCAGAATCTAGGTGTTACATATACGGGTCACTGTGAAATTTCTTTAATCGTCCCATTAATTTTAAAATTTTCTGACGTGTTTGAGCAAAATTAAAAAGGATATATTATAAACCTCTACTGCATATGTGCAACAAATACTTTCTTCTTCATTATGGTGTGCAAAGATACTAAACATTTATACTAAACACTACTGTCAACTATGTATATATATTCACCAGTAGGTTGCAAAGCCTTTTTTTCTCAACAGTACAACCAAAAATATGAAAGCATGAAGTTATAAATGTTTCGGATATCTAACAAATATAAGTTATTCACTAGAGACACATGGACATGATATTTCATTGGGAAATCAGTCTCTATAGTGGACACAATTGAGGTGTGATTGAATTTAGACTACATATTCATGATTCCTTCACAACCGGTGAAAATATTGTTTTCTTTATTTGTTGACCAGCGTATTAATTTTGGTTCTGTGGGAGTGAGACAGAAAGACTCAAAATTAACAGACTGCAAATTTTCCAAGGATATCTGTAAGTTTTCAAGGTGACATGGAGTAACCCCCAAATTAATGGATAAATCTAATGTTGCTTACAATGTATGTGACATAATCTTTTCTTAGTAATATAAGTTTATTTTAAAAATACAGAAGAGTAGACTAAATGATTTAACAGTAGCTAATGCAGATGTCTATTTTTTTAAAAATCTGATATCTGTGTATGGGCTTTTGGGTTCTTCTGTTCAGTAGCTGCTCACAGCAGCAAAAAGCAGTGTCATTTTTCTAATAACACTTTATGTGATTAGTATCATTTCCCTTTAATTACAGATGAGGAAGTAAGGGAAATGATACTAATCACATAAAAGTGTTATTGGAAAAGTTAAATGAGATCATGTGAAAACAATCAAACAAAAAGCAGTGTCATTGGACATTTCAGTTCCTTATAATGCATCTATGCTCTAGAGCAAAGCATGAGTCCAATCAGAACAAATTGTTCTTACATTACATTTTGAAGATTCACAGTTTGCTAAAAGCTCTCACACATGGGTTTCAAATGTTTATCTATTATGTTTTTAATTTTAAAATTGAGTATTAAAATATATGTACAGGGAATAGTCAATGGATCTGAAAAAAAAGATCCTATATGATTAGTCACTTTTTAATCCTACTGCTTGGTGTATCATTCTCTTCACCATCTACATGGTTGTATTAGAAAGTAGTCTTTAAGAGAGAAGAGTCACTACCTTGTTTTTAAAAAAGGAGAGTAGAGGCAAAATGCAAGGAGCAGGTAATTAGCTTTTCCTGGTCTTATATCACACCCTGAAGGAAATGCCAGTTTTAACTGATTACTATAGAACTAAGCAACCAATCAAAAGTTTTCTAACTGCTTTTCATTTCAGAGCTCATGCTGCCATTTCAATAACCTTTAGTTTTATTTTGCTGCCAGATCAGTCACATAACAATCCAGAAGCAAACAGATTGTTCAGATTATAAAGATGAAGAATGAAATACATGTGTAATATGTGTTTCACATGTAATATGTGATGTTATGCAATAATGTTGAGTAATATTTCATGTCTATTTCATATGTAATATTTTATGTATAGTATGGAATGCATATATGTACATTTGGCAAAAAATTTTCCATAAAGTTTTTTTAGGATATCAACTTATATATCCACAAATAACAATTTTTACCAGAGCTTTTTGAAAGAGGACACAGGATTTTTTTTCTCTAAAAGGTACTACAATATAGACTTTTTAAATACTATGACACATGGATCAGTTACCGTTACAATAAAATCCCATGATTTGCTTGGTTTGATCATTTTATTTTTAGCCAGGGATTAAGATACCATCAAACACAAGTTGCTTCCCCCAGTTCTCTGTGATGGCATTGGGAATTGTACCAAAGGAACATTTCTGAGAGCAGAAACTAACATCTAAGATGCAATGATTCTAAGGAAATGTTGGCAGTTAGATTTAAATATACTAGAAATTCCACAAAGTAGGACTCTCTGTTTAACTCCACCACAAGCAACTGAAGAATGTAATCTTCATTTTACATCTTGAACAACTTCATTTTCTTTTTTTCTTGAACAGCTCCAATAGTCACATTTCTGGGCTAGGGATTGTGTAGTTCCAGAAGTGTGAGGAAAATTAATCCATCTCTGTCTTATGAGTTTCAACATTACTGAGACACCAATGTGAAACAGTCAAGTCTTAATACAATACATTACGTGATTGATCAGTGACTATAAATACTGAACCACTTCTGAGCTGTGAAAGAAATAGCCAAAGAAGCCTACTTATACAGCATCTGTCCATAGTTGTTGTTGTGTACCATATCAATTACAGAAATTAATAATGTGACTTACACACCCTGTAGTTGGTTTAGTGCTATGAACACAACTATGTAGTTGTTGAAAGTAGAATTACATCCACTCAGAAGAGAATGAGGAATATTGTCTTCCTATCACAAGGAAAAGATGCACATACATATACAGAGAGACAAATTCAAGTGGAAATTGCAAAGCCTATTTTAGATTTTAGTAAAGAAGAGAATGCATTATTGTGTATCTGAGGATGTCCTTTTATGTGCTCATTATTTTAACTATAAGTTCTGGCTGCAGAGTCTGAATCAATGCTTCAGTGGTGCCTGAAGTGCACTGAATTATGCCTTTTAATCTGTGGGTACTTTTTGTCTGCTAATGAGCTTAAACAATCTGCTGACCTTTCCTGCTCCATCATTTTCCTTTCCTCAATATTTTTATCAGTTGGTCCATTTCTCTCAATCCTAAGAACCATCATAGATTCAAATGGACTGCCTACTGACTGGTTGTTGGCTGTCGGAACAGTGAACTTCTCTGGAATGTTTTGGAAAATACATTAGCTTGCACATTCAAACAAGGAAACCACAGGGTGACTTCAGAGGAACAGAATGTATATTACAACTGTTATTACCAGAGAAGCAAGAAGCATAGGGGAAGGAATCTCACAAGTGTTAAGTGCTTGGGTAGTACAAGACTGTCGCATGCAGGACACGGCAGCTGGCTTTCAGTGGGTATGGCAGGAAGGCCCCAAACCATTCACTGCCCAGTCATAAGGGAGTACGCCAATCTATTTCATAATGTATTTGGATTTCTGAATGCTTTTCTTATCCCTTCTTGTAGAGCATTTATTATGTCATCCTTTACTTAGTTTATTGTATGTTTCTCCTCCAACTAGTCTGCAAATTCTCAAGACCAGGTAACAAGCATTCTATAACTATAGGACAAGAAAAAGGGCAGGAGAAAAAGATGGTTTGTTCCATTACTTCCTTAAACATCAAATATGTGTTTGAATTCCCTAAATGGCATATGAATTATTATGTCTATCAGCTTCTGATTTATTTTCCCCAGCCTCTCTTCCTCTCAAGGGATGAGGGTTTCTAATAAAGACAATAGTTTATATATTTTTATTCTTCAGCATATTGTACCATTAGATTAAGAAAAGACATTGCCTCAAGTGTAATAGTACCCATCCTAATGAGGAATACTAAAACAAACAAACAAAAAAAATCAGATCAAGGCCATCACATATCTTTCTATATAATTTATGATCTATCATGCATGCAACAAAAATGAATTAGTATTCTCCTTTTAGGTATAGATAAAACAAATATTGTAGAAAAAATTTCCCAATATGCTAATTTAAAAAACACACCGTGTTATCCCATTTGAGCATTTATTGGTTTCTCTGTACTTCATCAGTAAAATATGAAAATACTTTCCAATTTGAAGATATGAAAAATTCATTTTGGTATATTTGACATAGTACCTGAATAAAAATAGCAACACAATCACTGGTCATTTAAGTAAATGTCAGATCAATTGGATTTCATGTGAAAGGTTGGCACAAAGATAATTGTTTAAACAGTGTGTTTAAACATAATAGAGGTACCATGCCACAAATGATGTTTGTACTTGGGCAAGTGTCCCTCATAGAGAAATTCGTCAGAGATGAGATATGCAGAACAAGAGAGCTTGTTCTGCCAGATACTGTGAGAACAGTTTGTTCTCTTCCATTGCAGGCATGAAGAAAAAGAAAATCCATATAAAATGTCACTGGCAATAGGGGATTAGCCCTGTTCTAGTAAAATGTAGGTCTCCTCAGGGCTTGCTCTAGGCAAGATTATGAAATAGGAGGAGGAAGAAGTTAACAGAGGGGGAAAATTCTTGGACTGAAAGTTTGATTTCTGCATTTCATTCCATTTCTGAACTAAAAGCAGCATCGATTTTTTTCCAAGCATCTTCATTTATTTGTATCTCAGTTTGATTACCTGTAAAATAAATATCTCCGAATTCCCTTCTAATTACACAAAGCCTATGATTATAAGTCTGTCTTTGAATTCCATCACACCACATAGCCCTTTCTCCTCTATGTGAGCAAACACAACACTTTTCTAACTTCTGGTTACCAGCCGCCAGGGTCTTCGGCTGCCTAGTGGCTGCTCAGAATCACTCACTATAACGTGCAATCCATAATTCCAGGGATATCTCCCTCTATGGCTTTGCTTTGAAAACATTTTTTCCTTATATTCCTTCACTAAAGCCCAGCCCACAAGTTTATTTAATTTAAATCACAGTTAATACTTCTGGGGAAGAAGCGTATTAAGCAGGAAGGCTTACCACCATATAAGGCATCTACGGGGTCCTCAGTAAATATGTAGTGAATGAATGGATGAATGAATGAATACATATGACAAAATGGAGGTAGACTGGCAACTTAGTAACAATTCTAAAAAGTGGGAGCTATCCAATAAGGTATACATTCATTTTCAAATTTTCAAAATAGTATTCTTTTGAAACTCAAGCTAACTTAAGGAAATTCATTGCTAATCGTCAAAATTTAAGGAAATGTAGGGGAAATACTTTCAGGCAGTTCATCCTTTGTATCCTTCCTCAAAGTCCTCTGTTTTAAGATACTGTTTATTCCCTTCCAGCAGAGATCACTCACTGAAGTTCCCAACTTTCCATCAAATTTATTCATTTCTTCCCAGTGCATTCTAAAGTCAAAACTTCCACCCACCAATCCTCTTACCCCAGGGAAAAAAAAGGTTCGCCCAAGTTGTTCAATAAAGTCCCTAAAACAATAGCACATGGATTCTATATAGGTTACAAGAGTAAGTAAAACTTTTCTTTAAATCCTATGCAAAATTTACAGGAATAAATAAATTTATATTTTAAGCCCTGCATCGAAGAAATGGAATAAGCCATAAATGTCTGTAAATTGAAAGGTTTGGTTTAATTGAAGCCTCTTCCTGCCCACCTTTTGCATTTTGTGATTCTGTCACCACTGTAACTACGTGCTCATCGAATCAAATCTTTCTACCCTGACTTAGCCTGATGGTGCAAGATTGCATCACAAAACACATTAACCTATTAAAGTAGATTCAGATATAAGACATGCAACCAAGATGGAGCCTTGACATACAACTTTGTTGTTCATTTCTTATTCCCCATAGAGAAGGCTCACCTATGGAGAGGGAAACTTTGTCATCAGTAGAAATCATAAAGATGCCCTGCCTAGACATTCTTAGCTTCATATTTCTGTGAAGATGGTGTTGCTAGCCAGATCCCTGAAAAACAGACTCTGAGATAGAGATTTGCATGTAAGAATATCATTGTGGCAAACTCTGAGGCACAACACTTACAAGGAGTACAGAAGGCAAGATTGGGCAGAGGGAAAATTCTAACTCAGCCAATCCCACAGGAAGCTCTGGAGAAAGGATGGCTCCAAAGCACTGTCCTGAACTGAAGCAAGGAGAATAGTTATTTATAACCCTACTTTCAGTGGTAGCTACCCCCAGGAAAAGCAGTTCCCTTCAGTCCAGAACAATTCTCAGAATTCAGTAAGCAGGTGATCCACTCCAATACTCCCAGAAGAATAGACCCAGAAGAATGTATGTTTCAATCCAGAAGAGGAGATCTGGGGATGCAGCAAAGCACCCGCTACTGATGAACACAGAAAAGTAAGATAGAAAGCTATGCCCAGGCCTCTACTGTTCAGTGTTCCTCCAACTGAAGAAGCTCATGAACGCCAAGACCACTCAACTCCCTTGTGGTTGCTCAGAGAGAGGACCCACTGAGTATTAATCCACCCAGGAGGAGACTCACTCATCTCTGTTCACTAATCCTGGAGTAATTCTTTCATATGCTAAAAGACACAAAGTGTGTTTATTGGGAATGGAAAGATAACAGACTGCCAGGATGTTAGGGGATCCATTGACAACTATCCATACCATAGTTCCCATAATTCAAGGTAAACCCAATTGCTATCATTACATGACTTGATTATTAATCTAACCATTGGATATTTCTTCCTCAATAACACCACTCAATCTGGCCCACCAAAATGGTAGGTGAGATGTTTAACCACTCACTTGTTCTATAGTAAAATTCCAAGTGGTACAGGCCATTTTGGGGGGACTTGAGGGACCCATGCCCGAAAAAAATAAAAAGACAAGACACATTGAAAATAAAAGAGTGGACCAAAATGACTAAACTTAGAAAATGAAAACAAAAGAAAACACAGATAGTGACACACAATTCTTGTTTTTTTACACTTAGCAAATGTACTATAATATAAAAGGAATGAAAAGTTTCCAGCAATACAGGGACAAATTTTAAGCTCCAGAGTTTTATTTGGAGATAATAATATGCCTTTTTTAAAATAAATCAATATATGTAGAGAAAATAAATAATACGCAGAATTTGAATATGACGAACAATTGTGATAATCTGATTTGCCAAAGATCTTATATTTTACTTCTAAAACAGGAAAGAATATAATTGTCTAATGTTCACAAAACAATTATATAAAAACTCATCATATGCTAGGCCATAATTTAAATATTGATAAATTTTAAAAGTAAACCCCTTTCAAAGATGACCTTAGACTACACCACCAGTAATCTTTTTTTTAAGATTTTATTTATTTATTTATTTAGAGAGGGCACATTCGTGTGTGTGCATATGAGTGGGCGGAGGGGGAGAAGGAGAGGAAGAAGGAATCTCAAGTAGACCGTGGAGCCAGCCACAGGGCTCAATCTCATGATCTTGAGATCATGACCTGAGCTGAAATCAAGAGTTGGATGCTCGGGCGCCTGGGTGGCTCAGTCGTTAAGCGTCCGCCTTCGGCTCAGGTCATGATCCCGGAGTCCTGGGATCAAGTCCCGCATTGGGCTCCCTGCTGGGCGGGAAGCCTGCTTCTCCCTCTCCCACTCCCCCTGCTTGTGTTCCTGCTCTTGCTGTCTCTCTGTCAAATAAATAAATAAATAAATAAATCTTAAAAAAAAAAAAAGAGTTGGATGCTCAACTAACTGAGCCACCCAGGTGCCCCTACAGCACAGGAAATCTAAGAATAATAACATTGAACAAAAAATTTGGAATTAAAAAAAAAAGACACTGTTGCATAGTTAGTGGGTCAAAGGAGAAACCAAAATTAAAATGTCAGACTGTTTAGATTAAGAAATCTATAGAGTCCTTCCCAATGAGTGCTCAAAAAATTGTCTTAAGTTATTAAAATAATGAATTTATTCATCTCAAGAAAATTGTATAAAATGAATAAGAGACACCTGAAAAACTGTAAGGAAGGCTATCAAAGGCAAAATAAATAAATAAGAAAAAAGCACTCTGAAAAACAGCTAAGAATACGGACAAATCTAGGGCAAGAATTTTAAAATTTCAGAAATCAAGAGTAAGAGAGGTAGGAAACAGTTTCACGTTATCAGAGAAAAGAAACGGGAAATAAGTAATCAGATCAAAAGGAGATGATGGTTTACTATATTTAAAAAAGATTCATATAACCTACATTCAATTGTATATTGTTATGTTATTTTGTAACAGAGAAAAATATTCCATTCATATCATCTCACCATATAATCATATGTGTTCATTAAAAATCTAGAAGTATATATACAAATTGTTAACAATGATTAACTCTAGAGAAATAAAAGTTTATAAAGGATTTTATGTATATTCAAATTTTTATGAAGTACAAATATTACTTATACAATATCAAAAAGTGTATCCCAATTTCAAAGGAAGATAAGAAAATATTTTAAAAGCCTAATTTTAATAATACCATATTAACCAGTTTCTACTTAAGAATGCAGTGCATAGTATCATCACTGATATGTTCCTGTGTGACTGCCAATTTTTAAAAAATGAAATGCAACATGACATTAATGCGCACGCACCTGCTATAAAAGTTTTGGGGTTATTTGTTTGTTTTAAGTAAATAGTATAGAAGAGATGTGTTGTCCAACATGGAGTAGTAGGGACCTGAGCAGTATTTCAATAGAATATTTGAAGGAAAGGGATTGAATGGCAAAGAGATATGGGAAAGCTATGCATTTAAACTACAGCTAAGGTTAAAGTTGAATGAAATTGTATTTGAATTTTGGGAACAGAGTACAGAAAAAAAAAAGTAGTGGCTAGAAAAGGATGCTCTTACTTCCACTCTCTCCAATTTTGCATTTGTTCATTCATTACATGATTATTAAGAATTTCATATATGCCAGGCAATGTGCATAACTCCAAGAATACAAAGTTTAAAGTCAGTCTCTCATTTTAACTGCTCATGATCTTGTAGGGAGTAGGAGTGAACTGCAAATTCCTTACTCTATAGCATAGATTATTACAAAGTCACTATTCTCAAACTTTAATATGCATTCACATCACCTGGGTATCTTAAGATGCAGGTCTCCTGTGATATCTGATTCAAAATTCCTAATCAACATCACTGGTTCACTGACCACAGCTTGAGGTGCCATTATAGAGCCTCTCACCTGTGTGCTCTCTCTCCAGTCTATCTGCCCAAATGTGCACACAGATTCTCATTTTCCATCAACTTCTTTCTATTTTCATCCTCACCTTCCTTCACTCATTCTTCACTTTCTTCTTAGGTGAGCTCATCCACACCTCTCTGTCTTATGACTTCAATAAAGAACACTCACAACTCTTTCTAACCCTCCTTTGAGCTCCAGACTTCCATATCCAGGTCTTGACATCATCTTTTATATCTACAAAGGCATCTCAAACTCAGTATATCTCAGGAGGAATGTACCATACTCTTCCACCTGAAATCACTCAGAAAATACTGGCCATTTTGAGCATTTCATATCTCAGTGAATAAAGCATCACTTACCTAGTTGTACAAATCCAAAATTTTGTAGACCCCCACCTTATTCAGTTCACTATTCAGTGCACTTGAACTCTTACATTTATTTCTAATCTATTCATTCTCTCTCCCTCTACTACCACCAGGCTGGCTAGAAGTTCAATCATCTCTCCTCTGGATGATGACAATGGCTTCGCAACTATTATTAGCTTCCACTTCATCCCACCCAATCCCTTCTGCATTCTTTAGCAACACTGAAAGGCTTGCCTCATTTTTCGATAAAGAGAAAGCTTACTCTTCATTTATTTTTCAGGAGCTCCTTCTGTTACATTTCCGCAGATGGGTTGCCCTGCTTTTGGTCATCCTTACTCCAGTGCTTCCTCCTGACACACCTGTGTGCCTCCAGTGTCTTTTGCTTGGAGTAGTCTCTTTCCTCTTTTCCTACTTAATTTCTGTTTGTTATTCAAATCTCAGCTTAGGGGCGCCTCGGTGGCTCAGTTGGTTATGCGACTGCCTTCGGCTCAGGTCATGATCCTGGAGTCCCGGGATCGAGTCCCACATCGGGCTCCCTGCTCAGCGGGGAGCCTGCTTCTCCCTCTGACCCTCTCCCCTCTCATGTGCTCTCTCTCTCTCTCTCATTCTTGCTCTCTCAAATAAATAAATAAAATCTTAAAAAAAAAATCTTTAAAAAAAAAAAACAAAAAAACAAATCTCAGCTTAATCGTCACTTTTTCAGAGAAGCCTTTCCTAACTTCCCGGCATAGTTTCAACGCTTCTATCATGGGCTCCTCTAGGAGGCTTACCTCTTGTTAAAGGCATTTGTCACCTTTGGGCTTCCCCCACACCCCCGGTTCGTATAATTATTTGACTGATAACTGCAAACTCCACAAGAAAGGGAACAGGGCTTGATTGCATTTGCCATTTATTTCCAGGCACTAGAACAGCATTTTCACAAAGTAAACACTCAAGAAATATTTAGAATAAAATGTTGATGACAAATGATCTGTGCCTAAATCTGCATGTTTACAGCCAGATAACTGAGCAACCCAGAAGAGCTCTGCGGCCTCCCTGCAAAGCCCATCGCTCCAATTATACAGCTTTCCACCGGGAAATTATTTTCACATAAAAATTGCCCAGTAAGCTTGTTTGAATTAAATGAACAGGCAATGCAATGTGCCTATCTTGTACAGAATTTAATCCAGCTAGAATTTATGGAGCCCAATCTGGGCATGGCCATATAATAAGCACAAGAATAAAATGTACCAATTTCGGTGTCTTATCACATTGGTTAGAATGAATGTGTGGCTCTAATTTAGTGATTGAATTACTATCAGAATCTGCACTCCATATGGCTCTTTCATTTGATTTATTCAAGCAATTTGTTGTATCTCATCTTGATACTATCAAACATATAGTATTACAACATAATTGTAGTTTCTATTAGGATTTTTGCAACAGATTGATTAAAATCACTTGAATAGATCAGCTGGGAACATTTAGAACCCCAGCATTTTATGTAAGCTTACTAACTTAGATTTACAGGGCAGACATTAGAAAAAGATGGATATGGAAAAAAAGGATTTTTCAGGATTTGCTATAAACCAGGGATATATTCCCAAGACTGATCAATTTACTCAACATTTTATTAAACATCATTCAGTAGATCCTAGATTAGGATGATGTGAAGATACCATACTACATTCTCTCAGGGTATTAAAAGTGTAATGGGCAAGATAGACCAGTCAATGGATAATTAAAATGGAGGGGCTCAGAGCTATAGGATACATTTGTGCAGATGACTGCACAAACACACACAAAAAATGGAACATAAACAGTTATGGAATATAATATTAGCATGGGTAGCAGGTTTAAATATGGCTGCCTTAAGAAGATGATTTCTAATATGTGTTCGAAGGCTAGAAAAAAAATCTTGTCAGTTTTGGTGTTTGAGAAGGCAATCTGGACAGAGGAAACATTTAATGACTTCACTTGTACATAAATTATCAGTAACAATTAATGGCTAAGTCTTTCAAATTTTATGAAGTTCTGAATCAACTCTTCTAATTACCAGGATTACTTTTCATTTGGGCTAGTTCTCACAAATAATATTTTCCTGTGTAAATAAAAGATGGAATTGTGAATTGCAGAAATAAATGAGCATATCCCTTCACTATACAGTCTATATTAGCCTTATGAGAAAATTTAAGTCATTGTGCGATTAATACTACTATCTCTTTTGGCAAATGTGACTGAACTGAGAATGATGTAAAGCTATTGAGAACTATGACCCAATTAAATCTTATATCCTGTAAAATTAGATTTCTTGCCCTCTTCCAAATAGAAACATTGGAATGTGTTTGTGTTTTAAAATCCAATGTTTTTTCCACAATTTGCAATATATGTTGTTATTAAGACATACTATTAAATGTGTGTGTCTACGAGATTAAATTTCTGGGTCACTACAGTTAATTGTGTTGTGACACCCTACCCTATCTGGATCCCACAACTGCACACTGAAACATTTACTCATTCTTAAAAAGCTTTATTGAGGGGCAACTGGGTGGCTCAGTCGTTAAGCATTTGCTTTCGGCTCAGGTCATGATCCCGGGGTCCTGGGATCGAGCCCCACATTGAGCTCCCTTCTCAGTGGGGAGTCTGCTTCTCCCTCTGCCCCTCCCCCTGCTTGTGTTCCCTCTCTCGCTGTGTCTTTCTGTCAAATAAATAAATAAAATCTTTTTTTTAAAAAAGCTTTATTGAGTTGTAATTGACACAAACAGCACATATTTAAGTGTGTAATTTGATGTCTTGACATATTTATATAACTGTAACATTATCATCACCATCTAAGTAATGAATGTATTCATCACCCCAAAATATTTTCTCTTGACCCTTTGTAATGCCTTTCTCTTTTTACCTGTCCCCAACTATCGTCTCCAGTTAACTTTTTATCTACTTTATGATAAGGTAGGTTAGTTTACTTTGTTTGTTTGTTTTATATGAATGGAATCATACAGAATGTACTTAAAAAAAATCGTGCTTCTTTCACTCAGCATAATTATTTTGAGATTCATCCATATTGTAGCATCTATCACTTGTTCATTCTTTTTTATTGCTAAGTAGTATTCCATCGTATGATGTAGCGCATCTGTTTTTCTTTTAATCTATTTACATAATGACGGACATTTGGTTCATCTCCAATTTGAGGCTATAGTAAGTAAAGCTGACATGGACATTCATATACAAGTATTTGTATGGATTTAAGGTTTTCATATGTA
Source organism: Eumetopias jubatus (assembly GCF_037043125.1). NCBI lineage: Eukaryota > Metazoa > Chordata > Mammalia > Carnivora > Otariidae > Eumetopias > Eumetopias jubatus. Next base: position 23,759,817 of record NW_028274808.1, on the reverse strand, counting down.
TTGGTTAAATACATAGGAACAAAATGGCAGATGTATATTTCAACTTTAAGAAACTGTCAAACTATATTCTGAAGTGGTTTTATTCTTTTTCATTCTCTGTTGTATGAGAGTTCTTGTTCTTCCACACTCTCTCCAAAACTTGGTAAGATCAGTTATTTTAATTTTAGTCATTCTAATAGATGTATAATGATATCTCATTTCAGGTTTAATTCATATTTTCTTAATAACTAATGATGTTGAGCATCTTTTCCTGAGTTTGCTTCTCATCCCTGTACCTTATTTGGTGAAATGACTATTCAAATCATTTGCTCATTTTTAATTAAGTTGTTTTGTCATTATTGATTTCTAAGGATTATTTAGATATTCTGATACAAGTCCTTTAACTTATACATGAATTGCAAATATTTTCACCTACTCTGGCTTGTTTTTTTTTTTTTTAATCCCTTTAACAGTGTCTTTGAAAGAGGAGAAATGTTTCAAACTTGATGAAGTGCAATATATTAATTTGCTCTTTGATGAGATTGTGCTTTTGATGTTAAAAAAGTAACAACTTTGCCAAAAGGCTTGATTTCTTTCCCCCTGCAGTTTCCTTTAGGAGTATTATAGTTTTAGACGTCACAAGAGGTCTATGGTAAGTTCTGATTTATTTTTATATGGTGTGAGGTACAGATTGAAATTCACTTACTTGCATATCAATTTTTGACAGTTCTAGTACCATTCCTTGAAAAGATTTGCCTTCTTCATAGAATTACTTTTGCAACTATGTTGAAAATCAGTTGCTCACATATGCATGCACCTATTTCTGGACTATTCTGCTCCATTGATAAATTTGTCTAACTTTGTCCCAATACTGCACTGGCTTGATTATTGCAGTTTTATAAGTCTTGAAATCAGATAGTGTTAGTCTTCTAATTTGGTTCTTCTTTTTCAATGTAATTTTTGGTACTCTAGTTCCTTTCCATTTCCCAGTTAATTTTTGCTTATCAGTTTGCAATTTAAAAATTGTCTGTTGATGTATTGATTGGCATTGTATTAACACTAGAGAGCAACTTGGGGAGAACTGACCTGCTAAAAATATTGAGTCTTCCACCCATGAACATAGCATGCATCTCCATTTAACATAGGTATTTTTCATTTCTCTTAACAACATTTTACATTTCTCAGTGTTTTTCACATGTTCTATAAATTTGTTCCAAGGAATTATTATTTCCAATTTTTTGTTGCTGATTTATCTAAGTGCATTTGATTTTTTTAAAGATTTTATTTATTTATTTATTTACTTATTTATTTTAGAGTGAGAGCAAGAGCGAGAGCAAGAGAGAGAGAGACAGAGCAGGATCGAGGGGAGGAGCAGAGGAAGAGAATTTCAAGCAGACTCCTCACCTAGCTAGGAGCCCCATGTGGGGCTCCATCTCACAATTCTGAGATCATGACCTGAATCAAAACCAAGAGCCAATGCTTAACTCACTGAGCCATCCAGGTGCCCCAAGAAGTACATTGGATTTTGTATATTGATTTTTTATCTTGCAACCTCGTGATTGTTAGTTCTGGTCGCCTTTTTAAAGACTGCATTTGATTATCCACTTGGATTGTCACATCATCTTTAATGTCAGTTTAATGTCTCCTTTTTCAGAGAATGCCTTCTTGATTTTTTTTTTTCCTGCTTTATTTTACTGGCTAACACCACTGGTATAATATTGAAAGAATATTCTGTAGCCAGAACAAATATCTTTGTTTTATGACTCATTTTAGGGGGAAAGCATTAAGTTTCTCAACATTAAACATGATGTTAGCCGAAGGTTTTTCATAGGTGTTCTCTATCATCTTAAAAATTTCACTTCTATGCCTACTTTGCTGAGAGTTTTATCAGGAATAAATGCTGAATGTTGTCAACTGCTCTTTCTGAGATATTACACTCTCTATTTTGTTAGTGTAGTAAATTATATTGATTTACATATGTTGACCCAATCTCTTGCATTCCTGAGATAAATCCTACTTGCTCACTAACCTTATCATTTTTATATGTTGTTGGTGCTATTTGCTAAAATTTTATTTAGAGTTTCTCTATGTCCATGATGTATATGGTTTGTAGTTTCCTTTTCCCAAAACACCTTTATCTGTGTTTGGATTTAGGTTATTGTGGACCTCATAGAATGAGTTGTAAAGTGGAACTCTAAGCTCCACTTCTTTTTTTCCAGGGAATAGAAGGGGTCCCTTAAGCTGCACTACCCAACTTTATGGCCTGGGCACTTTCTCAAGGAACTTAGCTGAGTTAATCATAAAGCATACTCCTTTGGTTTCACATCTCGCAGAATCATTGTCATTGCGTGCTGCCTGGTGACTTGAAAACTGTCGTTTTATATATTTGTCCATTATTCTTGTTGCTTCAAGTGACAGGATAAATCTGGTTCATTTTACTCCATTTTGGTCATAAGCTGAAGATGGAGTCAATTGTCAGTTGAAGATAGAGTCAAGATTGTCAATAATATAGACTTATTTTTTATGAGGCCACAAGTGTCTCGTGTCTAACAGATGTTAAAAGGACTGATGTATTAGGTAGAACTTTATTTAACATACACATGCTTTGGTCTCTCTGTCACTATCTTGGTTAAAATCACTTGTGTGAAACAAATATCTAAAACTTTAGAGTAGTGGGGACTATGTGTTTCTCATCTTTGCAGCTCTCATATGATTTTGCAGAGAACCTTGCTTACATTCGGCACTAAAAAATGAATGTTCCAAGGCACACTTAGACAGCTGCTTTGTGTATATGATGTTTCCATGGTGTGTGGATTTGTGTAACGGCATCTGAGCTTCCCTGCCACCCTTTCCCGAACTCTCTTTTTACATGTGTAATATTTTTTGCATCATTTTATCAATGTGCTTCCACCATAAATTGATTTCAAAATACCCAAGCATTTCAAATTAGCTTCACTTTCTTCTTAGTTCTTCTTTAAGTACAAATGTAAATTGTTATTTTCATTTAAAGGGACTATCAGTGCACACAGCTTCCAATATAGTCAAGGATCATTTCATTTGTTACCCAAATTCTAAGTAATTGTGTACGACAAACCTTATTTAATTTTTTATATTTATTTAATTATCTAAATCAACATTGTCCAATATAAATAGAATATGAGCCACATAAGGAATTTTTCAATTTTCTAGTAAGAAGACTAAAAATGCAAAAAGAAATTGGTGAAATTAGTTTCAATGTTATATTTAATTTGGCTCAGTACATCCAAAAGGTTATCATTTCAACATTGATTCAATAAAAAAGAAACTTTAATAATATATTTTATATTCTTTGTCTCATACTAAGTCTTCAAAATCCAGTGCATATAAAATATTTACAGCACGGGCGCCTGGGTGGCTCAGATGGTTAAGCGTCTGCCTTCAGCTCAGGTCATGGTCCCAGGGTCCTGGGATTGAGTCCCGCATCGGGCTCCCTGCTCCTTGGGAGCCTGCTTCTCCCTCTGCTTCTCTCTCTCTCTCTCTCTCCCTCTGTCTCTCATGAATGAATAAATAAAATCTTTAAAAAAATTAAAAAAATAAAAAAATATTTATAGCACATTCAATCAGACCAGCTACTTTTCAAGTGCTCAGTAGCCACATGTAGCTAGTGACTACCATATTGGATAAGTGAGAACTATATAATACTTTTGAGGTTATTTTCAGCAACTGTGGTAAATCAGTGCTAGGATTCCATTTGCCTGGCATGCTAATAAGCCATGTTTTATTCATATACCAGCTATAGTAAATGCTTGAAATTACCAATAGTATCTTCTTGAGAAATTCTGGTCACTGGGTTTAGAGTGGCGTGACTGCTCCTATTTCTGCCATTTATCAATTTTGAGAGTTACTAAGGTTGTTAATATCTTTGTGTCTCCACACTCTCACCGAAGAAATAAGTATAATTTTTTGTTGCTGCAAATTCATAATTTGATGTAAAAATCAAATAAAATAGACGTGAGTAGAGTTAAAAGAAGTACAAGATATCATCTAGAATTACAATGGGATTTTTTTTTTCTGAACAAAATGTCTTCCACCTTTGCATCAGCTTGACAAAACTTCAGACAGGCTTCTTCCTGACTCTAGTCCCTGACCTGCCTTTTCTTAGGACATTTACTCTAGAAAATTTGTAGTTGCCTATTTTCTTTCAGCAGTGGTAGCAAATACTATATTTTATTTGAGAGTCAAGGTAACGGAAAGATGTTAGGACCTTAAATATATAATTCAGTCTCTTTTTAAAGACGTTTTTATTTTTAATTAATTAATTAATTATATTTACCTTTGGTCCATTCTTTCTTTGTTCCTTTGAGGTGTAAATCTTTTAAAATGTTCCTTGCCAGTTATATAACCCAGGAATATCTTTTCTCAAGGATCTGGGAATCACCTCTTTGAAAGGTAATATCGAGGAAGTTAGTGCCCCTTTCCAGTCTCTGTGAGAGAGTAGGATCCTAACTGGTGGTCACCTTTCTGGTGCTGTAGAACTACCAGAGAACATTTACTTTTCCTTTGAGCAAAGCCAGGTAGCCAACAAAAATGACCTGTGTTCTTAGCCAGCACACGCAAACACACCACCATTTACCTACAGCCTCACCCTCTGTTTCAGCAGAATTGAGCTCAGATTTAGTTCTGGTCTTTCCCCTCTTTGCAATTGCCTTGAATAAAGTCTCTGTTGCCTGTTTAACCTTGTCAGTGCAAGTTTTGCTTTGACACCACCTTGATGAATTCTCTTTCTTCTCTGATTTAAAGGAATCTCAATTTGAACTATATTAAGTTTTGACATCCCATGAGGTTCATTTTCCAGGAAGTCAGCATCACATAATCAAAAAATCTCAGTGGTTTGGAAGATGGAAGAAATCAACTCTGTATTCTACTAGATCTTTGTATAACCCTGGAAAAGTTGCTGATACCTTTGATAAAGGGTTTCCTCCTTCGCAAGATGAGAGGATTTGGGTAAGGAGATTTCTTAAATTGCCTTTGAATTTGAACCTCTTTGAATCTACTCTTGAATGAGCCCTGCTGATTATTTAGGCTAAACCAGTACATCCATGTTTTTAATCAGTTAATTCACATCAACTTTATGTACATGACAGGAGACTATGTTTTTTTTTAGTTTAATGAACATGTTCCCATTTACAAAAGGAAATGAATTAAACACGTAGATTCCCTGAGGGTGAAAATGAGCTACAATTTTTCTCCACCTATAAAGCATCTCCTATCACTGTTTGCTGACTTGCAAATCATTACTGAATGTTTCAGCACATCTTTTTACTTGTTGACATTGTGCAAAGTCAGCTCTTGAACTGCCCATAATTGCTGGACTCATGATTTGCTTTTTTTTTATTCCCACATAGAAAAAGATGTGATTAGTAGTGTACATTGCACAATACGTTTTTATGGTACTTTAAAAAAGTATATGTTGTAATTTAAGTTTTCACCTTAAGCAGAAACACAAACGTGTCATTTTACATGGCATCTGCTGTAACACTGAATACACATCTGGGAAATTAAAATTAGCTTGTGATGCCTATAGTACTACAACCTTCATCAAAGTACACCTAGCAATGGGAAGAGCTAACCTGAGGAGCATTTACTAGGTAGTAGGTCAGTGATTCCCATATTCCTGTGCACTTAAGAATTATTTAGAGACCTTCCAAAACCCAGGCCACACCCCAAACTAATTAAATCATAATCTCTGTAAGTGAAATGCAGCCGCGGTCTTTTTCAAAGCTCTCTGAGTATTCCAAAGTGCAGACAAACATGGGAATCCCTGTGCTGGGCTCTGTGCTGGTCCTCTGCATGTATGACTCTACAGTCATTTTCACAACCATCCGATGAAATGCACATCCTATTCTAAGCAGTAGTCCTAATACTACAATTCACAAAGTACTTGGAAGCAAAGTGACTTTTGGAAAATTCAGCTGGGTGAAAAAACAAGATAAGCGAGGAGGGAAGTGAATGGCATCACTTCTGCTCTCCGGGTGACCCAGTGTCTGGACATTTGAAATTCCCAGGCCTCTGAAGTGGAGAAAGGACTTCAGCCTCTCTGTATGCTCTTTCTCCAAGTTTTAGGTCAAGGCCATGTTCAAAAAGAGAGAACCAGGGAATCCCAGCCTCCTCTAAAGGGGAATTGGATACCAATGGTCCACCAGATCATATTGAGAAGAAAATCAGGATCTGGTTCTTATAGAAAGTCTGGGTATATAAAAAATAATAATAATCACAAACAATGATCTGAAGGACATATAGGCTTCCATGCTAGTGAATCTAGATTCTTCCCCTCTATGAGGAGAGCTAGACTCCTTATTTGACTCCGTTGGATTTTCAATGAATTTCATATATATATACACATATATTATATATATGTGTGTGTATGCATATGTATATATATACACATATATGTGTAATATATATGTAATATATATTACATTATATATTATATTATTATATATTACATATAATATATATACACATTTTTATTGACACTGAATTATATTTTAACATGGAACTTTCAGCTTCTGTTTAGAGATGTTATAACCAATACTTTGTTATCTGATATTGGACTCAGTGAGTGTTTCAGGGATAAACCACAGGAGTCACTTTTCTTCATTTCTGGGGCCAGGAAATGCTGTGCTTTCCCATAAGAAGTGTTGTGTTTTCACCTTATCAACAATATATTTTTTTTAGTAACTCCACTTTTTCCTTGCGTGTTTTGACCACAAAGCATGTACCCAAATTCGTGTCCCTGTTTCCTAATCAACAAATCCAGATGTGCAAAATTTTGCATACCAATATTCCTTCTGAAATAATATTCCTCCTTTAACTGCCTTTAGCATCCCTGGCATCTCTTGTTTCTTATTTTTAACTTATTATATGTGTTTCATAGCTATCTTGTACCTTATAAATATATTTATGGGCATTTATTCTCATAACCCTTGTAACATGTCTACCTCTAGCTGACAACAGTACATAGAGTCAAAGCTCATGTTCACTCATAGCAGTGCTATTCTCTAGTTAGCAGAATACTAGCAGCATTCAATGAAGAATTAGAATGGATATACAGTGCAAAACTATGACAAAATAAGATGAAAAACTTACACCCTCACATACCAGCATCAGTCTTGAGATAACTGTTAATCCCACTGAAGAATTCCTGAATTATAGAACATTTGCAGCCCTTCCATTTGTATCAATCCCTGATTCCTAAGAATCAAGAAAGTATAAATAGGCCACATTTATGACCTGACTTACCATATGTAGTGTTTTACGTTCTGAAAAATCATTTCCTTGAGAATTTGGGTGAAGTATGCTGCTGAACTTAAAATTACACTTACCTAAAGTAATTTCTCACTTCCCTGTGAGCCATGCATTTCAAACATGTTACAGCATATGGAGAATACTCAAGTCTACCAATGTATTTGCCCTCAAAGAAATTTAGTACTTTTGTGTTGTTGTTGTAATCCCTCTTCATGGATAGCATTCATTCACCTAAAAACAGCATTGCGGACATATCTGGTACAGAAGCGTATGTAAGGGAATTCTGCTAGATGTCTCATCGAGGGCGGGCATTCTGTGTTCTTCACAGTTGAGCCCCCACCTCACCTGGCTCCGAATCTCTTTAAAGAATGAGGACTCCCATTCTCTATCACCAGCACCAGTTCCTGGCAGAAAGGTGACACTGAATGAACATTTGCTAAATGAAAATGAGGGAATGTCTTCACCCAGTGCTGCACAGCTATTTAATATGTACGTAATACACTGATGAACGTTTGCTTTATCACCGGGTCTAAGCGGTAGTGCTTTATCATCTTCCACAACTATAGCATCGTTCTTTTTTTCTTCCCTTATCATCCTGAGAACTTATTATATGCCAGGCACATTATAAGGTATTTTACATGTCAGTTCACTTAAACCTAATGATATTATCATTTGTTTTTTAAATACCAGAAAATAAAGACTTAAGAGATTAAAAAATAAAAACAAAAGACAACAAACTTGCCTGAAGTGTACAACCAGCACAAATGGAAAAGCCCAAATATGAACCAAGGTCTCCCGAAGATTTAAACCTTCCCCTTACACTCATAAAACCAAATGCCTCCCTAATGACTAAGGCATACATTTTTATATGAATATTACACATATCATACACAAATTATCAGCCTTCAAAATCAGGAAAAAATTATATATACACGTATTTTTTTCAAAACTACCAATTCCCTTACTTATCTTTTCCTTTGCAACTTGGGGATGATTTCATGTCACCAGCTTTCCCCTGAGTGTGGACATACTATTTACAGTCCCGAAGCTACTCGTTCTCAGTTATTGTTAGATAAGTTCTGCCAGCATCTCATAGGCCATCTCAACTCCTCTCTATTTCTTTAAAATTTTACTATGTTTTCTAAAAGTTATTTTACATAAATTATGCCTGCTTGCCTTTGATGTCTTTTACTCTCAACTTCTATCACAGTGGTTTCTGCTTAATTTTATGCACCAGCTTTTATCAATGTTTAGCCTTAGTTGGGTTTTGTTACCTCTATCCTGACTTCTAGTAGATCTGAAGCATGTCTTCAGATATCAGTTTTCTATGCATTAATACTTTTTTAAAATAAAGTAAGGCTTTATGGAGCACCTCTTATTTCCCTGACACAAAGAGAGACCAAGGGCTTGATTAACTCTTTCCTGCCATCACAGAGATTACTATTTTCTTACAGAGACAAAACATGAATTCAAAATAAATAAAAACATTCAACTTGAATATAATCAAACATCTTGTCCCAGCAAAAATAATTTTTAAATAATGGCTTATTCTTGTCATAAAAATAAGTAAATTGGTTTACCATAACATACACACACCCACACACACACACACACACACTTAAATCCAATAGATAAATATTTTGGAATTGCTACATTTTATTTTCAGAATATATTCAATTATCTGCATCTATAATTCAAACATCATGATCCAGAAAATTTGTAGCCATTAAAAATTAAGTGACCTACAAAGATGGGAAAGGAACATAAGATGCTTACATAATCCTTTTTGAAATTTCAAATGGATATGCCTTTTTTAATGCCCTTTCTGCTACAGTTGTTCAGTGTTGCTTTTTAATGTTAACTGCATAATCTCCCCTGAGAAAATTTTACTTAAAGAAGTGAATGAGGCAAACCTTGGGCAGAGACTGCATTTTTAGAAGATGTTTGCTAAGTGCACTTGAATCAAAGGCACTCAATATTATTAATACCAGTCCCCAAAGTTCAAAGCCACACCTTTTAAAACAACTGACATCCTGCACTGAAAAATATTTTCACTTACTTTTTCCTAAACATGGTAGACTGATTATTAGGTTATGAATGGGTAGTGATAATTTTGGGTAGCTGATAACAAATAATCCGTAAAATTAAAAAAACAGTGATCAAAAGGCAGTTTTGCTTTGTCCTAGTTTCTACTAATTTATTGCTTTATATTTTGTTTTTCTCACTGTGTGTTAAACATCAGTAATAAAGTATTCATACATTTCAAAATTTTAATAATCTTTTTTTTAAAGATTTTATTTATTTGAGAGAGAGAGAATGAGAGATAGAGAGCACGAGAGGGAAGAGGGTCAGAGGGAGAGGCATACTCCCTGCCAAGCAGGGAGCCCGATGTGGGACTCGATCCCAGGACTCCAGGATCATGACCTGAGCCAAAGGCAGTCGCTTAACCAACTGAGCCACCCAGGCGCCCTTTAATAATCATCTTTAAAATAATTATCTCAGGGACACCTGGGTGGCTCAGTTGGTTAGTCTGGCTCTTGGTTTCAGCTCAGGTCATGATCTCATGAGTCCTGGGATCAAGCACCCCCCCTCCCCCACTGGCTGCATGCTCAGTGGGGAGTCTGCTTGAGAGTCTCTCCCTCTGCCCCTCCCCCCACTAGCATGTGCATACCCTCTCTCTCCAAAATAAATCAAAATAAAATAAAATAAATATTTATCTCAAATATTCCTCATGACAAACTTAGGAAATATATAAATACTGATTTGCCAATAGAGATATCAAGGTTTAGAAAAGCAAAATGGTAGCAATCACCTAAGCACAGAGAGGCCAAAGCTTGGGCTTCCTGGCAGCCAAGTAAGGCCATGTGACAGCATTCTGACCTATGGATTGAGGTAGACCTATTGAGGGACATTGTTTCACTGGCTGAAAAGGAAATTTCTTGACCTGGTCATTCTCCCCCCCCTCACCAAGGAAAGAAAGTAGACACAAGCAGACGCAGAAAATAAAGGAGAGCAAGGTAGAGTAGGAAGCAGGAAGGAAACTACTTCTCGTTGATCAGACAGCTTGGCAAGCCCAGCATACTCACATAAAACCAGTGATGTTCTCCTACCTGTTTTATACCACTGTATTTTAAAGGTTTAATTTTTTTCTTATGATATCTTTATGTTTGCCTTAATTAGTACAAAAATCTGTATGTGTGAATGTACCTCGCTATCTATCTGTCATCATCCATGCATGTGTTCTCTATCCATCTTCATCGTTAGTCTATTTTCCTTCTCGATTCCACTGCCTACTCCACACCATACCTCATCACTTGACATCTGGATGGCTACTAGAGCATTCCCTTTGCTCATAAACTCTCCTTGACACAACTCACTAAACGTAAGACTGCCATACTAAATCTTACTTAAATATGACTTGTATGAAATTGTTTCTCTTGCTCAGAAGTCTACTATCCATTCTTATTTGCTTTGGAATAAAGCACATTCTCTTAGCCTTACACTGAAAGCTCTTCCAATCTGATCTCGCCGTATTTCCTACCCTGAAATTACCCTGTAGACACTCGGATCAAATACCATTTCTTCTAGCAAATCGTGCCCAACTACATTAGCTCCAAATTAATTGGTTTCTTAATCTTCCGTACTTTCTTGTCATCAGAATATATTTTATAGTTTCATGTGTATCTTTCCACCTGTATTAAAATGCTGCCAACATGACGGGAATACCTTTTAGATTTCTTTTAAGAACCCCACCTGTGACTCATTGAGGGAAGAAGCACATGGTAAAATTTGATGCCTACTGAAATATATTGCGTTAATTCTGCAAGCTTCCATGTGAAAAAGCAAGGAGAAGGGTGAATACATTTCTTCAAAAAAAATAATCCTCAGGATTAAATTGTTTTAACTATCCAAACAATGCATTAAAAACTAGAATTGAATAATGTTCCTTCATACTTTCTTCCATTCCAACTCAAATCCTGGTGAGTTTTTGTTCCTATGGCCCCAAAACTTGAAGGTTCCAATTTACTACAGATAATATACATGATCTATGAGCAGCACATGCATAAGTATATATAAGAAAAGCAAGCATGACAACGAATAAGCTGTTTATAAGCCCCAGTGAATAAGATCTACCACACACTTGAATCAGAACGCATTTTCCACTTGGCAATGTAACAGCCAGATCAAATGCATTCCCTATTCAAGAAAATAGCATTTCAAAAGGGAATGACATTGTATGAAAATACTAGTAAGATTGAAATCAATCATTTTTTTTTTTTTGCTGGACCCCAGTGTTGGTGGTTATTGTCTCAAGTGACTGAATGCAAAAAAAAATTGCCAATATTTGATATAACACCAAATACATGGGCTTTGAAAACAGGTCACGGTGGGTTTAAATACTTGCTTCATAATTTACAGGTCGTGTGATTTTGAGCAAATTATTTAATTTCATTGAGCCTCTGTCTCATCATAGAGAAAAATAATAGCACCTTTCTCAGAAGATTATAACAAGAATATGCTATAACATTATTGTTAACATTTTTAGTACAATAGGTGCACATTAATTGCTAGCTTCTCATACCTTCTTGAGATACTTTGATAATAAAATGATAAAAATGGTCTTTGACATTAACATTTCACGTATGAAGAGTTATAATTGTTTACAAACTACATGATATCTGGCAAGTTAATCACCATGTAGTCTAACTTCACCTTCCTCATCTGTTCAGTAGGGACAATATTTCCTACATTATTTGGCTGCTGTGAGCATATACTAAGTTGATAGATGCAACATTATTACAGTCATTGTTAAATTGTAAATGCTCAATTTAACAGTTTGCTTTAGAGAAACTAAATTACAGAACATTTTATATCTTTTTTAAAAAAGATTTATTTATTTGAGAGAGAGAGGGAGAGAGTGGGGGGGGCAGAGGGAGAGAGAGAATCTTCAAGCTGACTCCCCCTCTGAGCACGGAGCCCAACTCCGGGCTCGATTACACAACCCATAAAATCATGACCTGAGCCAAAACCAAGAGTCGGGGACTTAACCGACTGAGCCACCCAGGCGCCCCTGGAACATTTTTTATCTTAATTTTTCAAATTCAAGATATAATTTTTGGGGGGGTGACACTAAAGAATACATACAAATCAGTTTTTTTGTTGTTTTACCACTAAAAGTAACAACTGCTACTTATCATTAAAACATTTATGAAACATCTATGATGTGTCGTTTTGCTGATTGTCACAGAGCTGATGAAAGTGCGCAGATTCTGGAGACAGATGGTATAGTTTGTATCTCAACTCAGCCACCTACAGTTGTTTGTCCTTGAACTATTCACTTAATCCTTGCTCCCTCATCTGCAAAGCCTGACAATACAAATACTTGCCTTACAGGTTTATTTGAGGATTAAATGAGTTAATATCTGTTAATAACATATTTAGAACACAGTATTATGGAAGTACCAGGGCTTATTTCATTGTACTAGGAGTTTTCACAAATTATTAAGTGTCTGCAATACTCCTTTGAGAAAAGCACACTTATTACCATTTTACAGGGGAGGATACTGAAGCCCAGAGGGCTCAGAAGTTTCCTAACAAGATAGGCAGCCGATGAGGGCATCAGACCCTGGTTTTCCTATTTCCTAAGCTCATTTACATTTTACTGTATCATAATAAAGTCCTAACTATACTGCATATCTATTATACCTTTATATTCTTCTGTTTCTATATATATTCAACTATATAAAATTATATCTTATTGTACATGCGCCACAAACTCTTTATTATCTCAGTTTCTTTCAACCAATACTCTCTTTTAATTCAGATTTGTATCAGGTCAGTACCTAACATAAAGATGCACCAGAGTGGAGTGATATTTGAATATTTAGCCTAATGACATACTATTCTCATAAAAATTATCTTCAAGAATCTCTTTCTCCTTTTTATTATGGAAAATTCAATCATATGCATAAATATAAAAAATAGTATAATGGACCCCCATGTATAATTATCAACTCATAGCCAATATTCTTTCATCCATACCTCCAATCCTCTGGAATTATTTTGAAGTAATTTCCAGACAGCCTAACATTTAGTCTGCAACTATTTTAGTATAAAATAGTGGCTCTGATAAAACATAACTGCAATCCCATTATCAACCATAAAACAGTAAAAATTGCCTTGAATAAGCAAATCACATTCCTCTATGTCTTATGATTTAAAAAATACTTGTTTATTTTTGCCAAATATAAGTAAAGTCCACATCTAGAGATTATTTTTTTCTGTCTCCACATTCTCCTTTAATCTATAGAATGTTTCTCTTCCATTTCTGGCCTTTAAAAAAAACAGGTTTTTTTTTTTATTCTATAGAGTGTCCTTTAATCTGGATTTTGTTTATACAACCCCATGGTATCACTTAACTTGTTTTTTTGATCATTGTTTTTGTCAAAAGTTGAATATTTGATCTAGATGGTTGATCATATTCAGGTTTGATTTGTCTGGACAAAAATATCTTTTCAATAATGTAATGCTATAAAGTCGAAAGCTCTTGTTTATTTTTCTAATGACCTTCCGGGGCACTTTTGTACCTTTGAACTAAAATTAAATTCCTTTTGGCAGGCTATATTTATATTTTCAAACCTCTGCTTCGTGTAGTTTAGCATTCTGGGTTTAGGATTGTTTTCAACAGCATTCTTGTTTTCATCAACTTAACACAGAAGTTTTGATATTCTGTATACTTGTGTCACATTCATAATCCATTTGTGGATTTGTCTGTTTATAGTATGCATGGATTCCAGTAAGAGCACTATTAATCTTTTCCTTTCAAAATGTCAGTATCCTTTATTAAACTGCTAATTACCCTCTTTCTTTAGTCCCAAGCTCTGTTTATTTGAAGTCAAATAAATCCCCAATGGTCAAATATGAAAAAAAATGAGATAATATTCTTGAAAAATTTGAAATCAGAAATGAATAAATTTGGATTCTTTCTTTTGCTTCTCCCCTCACTTACTAGCCAGTCAAGAATTCTTGAAGAAAACTACATAAGGTGTCTTTTCTCCCTGTTTTCCCTTAGGATGGAAAGAGCAAAGTGCCAGAAACTGATGTTTCACTGGAGCAGGCCACTGCTTTCGCTGGCTCTCGCGTCCTGTTTTATGTGTTAGAAGGCATATTGTCACGCTTCTCTTAGGCAAGGAGAGAGGAGGGTATTGTTCCTTTTCTGACACCCAAATAACACACATGAAGTCACCTTCTCTCAGGCCATATTCTGTGCTAAGACAGAGAAAATGGAGATAAAAATTTATGGGAAAAGTAGGGGCTAAAATATTCCAAGATTTAGAGCCTGACCTCAATGCCTTGAATTACAATTCAAAGTAAACAGAAAGCGGTTCAGAATGCAGGATGTGTTCTTAATGTATTCTATTCACTTCACTGCCAGAAATGAATTGTTGCCTTGTGTACAAGTCAAAGCATCCTGGAGTGGCTCAAGGAGGGGCTCAAGCGAAGGGCATCCCCGTTGTCCACTTAGGGCACCAGAAGAACCACTCGGGCTGTACCTGAGACAACAGATTGCTGAAGAACATCCAGCGAAACACCAGTGAAAGCCAAAAAATACTCTTTGAATATTTAAACTGCTTTTAGGACTGGGAGGTTATGGAACAATAAAGCTCTAAGCCAAAGAGCAAACAACTTATTTTCAAAGGGAATAAGCGAAAACTCTCAGCTGCTTTGGTCTTTGGTGGGGGGGGGGCGGCGCCCATTGCTGTTAAATTCTGAAACATCCAGATGTGGGGTTATTGAATTAGAAAACACTTATGTTAAATATAAACAATATACAGAATTATAGAACATTTGTTAACATTCTATGTTGTAAATTACAGTAAATCCGTAAACATTTTTGATACAGTATGTTGGCAAGTATTAAGTATTGTCAAAGTTCTTATGGCAAATTGTAGTAAAGATATTTTACTGACATATACACAAAACACTTCTAAAAATAATTATTAAATGGGAGGCCATCTACTGATATTCACGGTGCTGTCAAACATGGACTGTGATAAAGTAAATTACTCTGAGACTTTTGGTTATTATGTTCAAATTCATAGCAGTAATTGAACAAATCTGAAGTGATTTACTCTTGATGAAGTACTCAATCTTAGGTAAATTATATTTTCCTGCTGAATATGTAGAAATGTGGAATAGTATTTTACTCATTAAATTTATATATTTGTCAATTATACATTTAGGCTAAGTGCTGTATCATTCAATATTTTTTATTTTTACATAACTTTTTTTAGAGACTCCTAGCTTGAAATCTAGTTGGAGAAAAGGTGTTAAATGCAAGATACTCTGTCTGACCTGATTCTTCTCCATGTAAGATTGGCCTGCAGAAGCCCAAGGCAAACTTTCATGACCTATCAATTTAATAATAAAAGTTTAAGTAGTCTATTAGAGTTTTTCATAAATTGCCACATAACTTTGAATGCAGGATCAGGGATTCAAATTCCGTTATCACTGTTCAGTACAAGGTGAAGTGTAAGAAGTGTGGGAAAAATCGAAACAGAGTATAAATGGTCAATTTATAAACTTGAATTGAGGATTCATCTTGAAATAGTTTTCCTAAAATGAATTTAAAGGACTTTTAAATTAAATACTACATGTCTAGATGCCTGCAGGTCAAACTTAAGTCTTCTGTTCCACGCAGACAATATGCTAAAGAAGAACATTATTGAAAATGACTGTGATTACTAAACTGTGAATCACAGTGTTTCCATGATTTGTTAAGTTATCCCTGTAAGGTACTTAAAGATTATTAGCTACATAGTGAGACATTGTCCTTTATAGGTAAAAATGAAATACATTTTTTAAAAGAAGAGATATCATAGCATTGGCTCAAAAACACCAAAAATTTCAAAATTAACTCCCCCAGGAAAGGAAATAATCAAAGGAAAAATGAAAGCATTTAAATATCAAAACACTTCTCTTGCCGACCCGAAAATAATATGTCCCTTTTTACACATCCCACTTATTGTGTGATACATTTTATAGATTCATTTTTTCAATATTTCTACCAATAATTGACATGCACATGATAATTTGATAATCTTCCTGCTACTAAATCTTGTACTCATGGTATGAGGCAAATATTCTAATGGTTGTTAATTTTAAAAAATTCTGATTCTGCTTAAGGACTCCCACTGGTAACTTTTCTTATTACACTTGCATCTTCTACTTATATACCCAGGCATCCTTTCCAAAATATAGCAAAAATATCCTAAGAATCTTTTGGGAAAATATTCTTTGATCATAGGTATTTTAAGTGGAAGAAGCTTACCTACATTATTAATGATCACAAAATAATTAAATCAAAACCATTTACACTTTTAATTTGAAGTTGTATTGCTTCATAATTAACTCAAATGGAGGATAAAGTAATTAATTTTTCAGGAAACAATTTCACTGCATTAAGTTAAATATCAATTAATATGTATATTAAATTGCCAGTAATGTTTTGAAAAATTAATTTGCTCCCAAACTTTCAGAGCGGCAAAAATTTCATCAGTGTCTCAATGTCTCAATGTCAAGTAATTCACAAGTAAAACACAGAGTGGATTTAATTACAATAATCACTAAGGATATAATTATAGTTCTATTTAACTTTTCTTATTTGAGCCTACCATCCTAATTTTTATGGTGTAATCTGATAGACCCTCTGTATGCTACTGATTTTTCTAGATATGAAATAGTGCTTTAAAATTTATTATTTTGTGAGATACATGAAAACATCTCATCCTTTAGAAAAATATAGAATCCCGTGATATCTGAAGAATATAACTAGTTTATCTAGTAGTATTAATAAAAATCAACTACATGTAAATTTTAAGGTTAACAAATATACCATTCTCTAAAAAAGTCCTAAGAATAAAGGACAAACTTCCTAACGAAGTCACCCACATTTCCCATGGTATAAGATATACTTTCTAGAGTCCACAGTGATCACATAAAACTGACAACGTCCATGGCTCTTCCTTAAGAGTTCCTGCGGAAACTTATAGTTACACCAGCCACTAGCTTGATTTTTCCTTATATCATAAGGTTCATTTTTAGCCTAAATACGGGTCAAGAATAGTGTTCTTTTTCTTACTATGAGGGAGAAATGAGTACATTTCAAATCATACAATTTTTATGTAGCTGATGAATCTGTTTTTTAAAAATATTTTTAATACAGCATGACAAAACCAAACCCCAAGAAAAAGCTGTTATTCTAATAACTGACCAGAGAATTGTGCAGAAATACTTACTATATGTTAAAACACATCTTAATAGAAATGTTTCACTGTGAAAATAACAGACTCTGGGCTAAGGAGGGATGATACAATTGTTTTTTCTTAAGAAATGTAGAAGAAAAATACTTTCAGAATATTAACAAATATGTCTTTAATGTTTATTTATTCCTGGGCGTGCAAAGTTTCCACATAGTCTCCACTAATTGAATCAATGACATTGACAGGGTGGGTGGGCAGGGGCAGTGTATGAAGACTAGAAACATTGATAAGTGCTCAATTTAGAGTTACAAAAAAATAATTTTGTTATTTCACAGGCTCTTAAGAAAGAAATGTTCTTTCATGGGGCTTTAAAAGCATGGATATTCATTGAGAACTTGGGGCACAGAGTTTGTGGTCCGAACACTAAATAGAAGAGTGAAACATTGTTGGGTTTATTCCCAGTGCAACAGAAATCCCAGTTAGGTTTAGGGGAGTCCCAGTGCAGAAGGGTCTGTACCCATATTTTGGAATGGTAACTTGAGACACAAATCTAGTAGGGTATACATATCCAAAATGGTGGTTTGAGTGGTAACTTCAATAATAATTGAGGAAGCTATCTAGGAGGATGGTCCAGGCTTACCCATGAAAGTGTTCTGTGCTCCCCAATAAGATGTAATGAAGAAGATACAAATTTTTTGTGCCCCAGGAGGATTATGAAAATGAGTAAGCAGAGTCCACAGAGCAGAAGTGGCCTTGGGGATTCTGTTCCCTAAGGAAACATACATCATATGAAAATCTTGCATTGATCAAAGAAAACCCTAAACTGCTCATATCTCAATCCAGAAATAACCTACCCTCAATTGTCAAGGTTACTTTTCTGTCCTCTACAAAAGTAAGTGCTCCTTAATTAAGTATATAGAGAGACAATAAGAAACACAGAGTTTCAATTCTTTCTTACCCTGTGTTTTTTTAGAAAATCATCCATGCCCATTACAGAAATAAGTATTAATCTGGGATTCTGGACGAACAACTAAAGAGAAGAGAGTTGGAGGCAGAGTAGCGTAGAATGAGTGAAGTTCCATGGTGGGTACCAAGTTCCTCTCAGTGTAGGGGTGGCTGGTGGAAAGTTCCGGGAGCCAGGAATGACTGAGGTACTAGTAAAATGATTGTCTGTACTTTAAATCCACACTGCTTCATTTGTTTTTTGCTGCTGACCAACGCCCTCCCCTTCCAGTTCTAAAACTTCAAATGTTGCCCCCTACACAGTCATGTCTTTTTGTACTTTATAAAAGTGAAGAAATAAAAACAGTGGCAATTAGCATAACTCACTGAAAAAACAGAACATCTTGCTTGGTGTGAAAAATCAGAGTATAAACTGAAAATTTAGTGGGATTCAGAGCAAGAGGTAACCTAAAGAAATAACCTGCACCTCCCACTCCACATTAAGAATAAATAAATAAATAAAATAAAAGTCTCTCTTGAGAAACAGAAAAGGTTAGGGTTGTGATCCCAATTTATTTAAATCTCAAAGGAACTTGTAACTTCTACCCCAACCCAGGCCTATGATTCAGGTGCATCTAAGCAGCTATAAGTAGCTTATATTTCGAACCCAGTTTTTTGCTATAACATTGTTTACACATGATTTTTTTTTGAAATTGGAAAATACAGAAGACCATTAAAAATACAGAAGACCCATTAAAATATTTTAATGAATTTAAACCACTTACAATGATACCACCTCAAAATATTATTAACATTTTGGCAAGCAATAGGTTATTATTCATTTTTTTCTTTTATTGCTTTACATCCTGTATGTATATATTTTTTCAGACATTAAAGATGAGTATCGCTTCCTTATTCTGCTGGCCGACTTTATTCTCATTTCATTCAGAAATTAAACAGGCGACATAGTAACAGGTACTTTGTTAGTCAAAATATGATGCAAAGACCAGCAACATCAGAACCCTGGGAGCCATTTGAAATTCAGAATATCAGACTCACTCCTGAACTCTTCCAGCAGAATCTGCACTGTAACAAAATTGTTACTCCAATACTCCAAGTATTGTCAGTGAGCATTAAAGCTTAAAAGGCCCTAGTTTAGGAGACTGCTCATGCCTAAATTCTATGGCTCCCAATGACTCATAAATATCTACCTGACGGCCATCGCATCGGTTGGCCACATGATGCTTTGTATGCCATCAAAGCACTTAGGCCGAATATATCCACAGCTAACTCATGAGTTTCTCCTCCCCAGATCTGACCTTCTAGAGCTTCTTACATTAGTGCAAGAAAACTAGTGTTACCCTTGAAATCTACCTTCTGCCCATCCTCCACATCCAATCTACTTCTAGATCTTATAAAACACCTCTTGAATTCATCTTCTATCTCCTGTCTCACTCAAGGTGCTGCTTACGACCCCCTAACTGATATGCTCACAGCAAAGAGTGATCTGCAAAGAGCTGATCATATCATACATCCCACTTAAACATTCAAGGTCTTTCTGTTGTGCTTAGGTTAAACACCAGCAATACAGGATTCTTCATGGTCTGATTTGTACTCGCCATGCTGGCCTCATCTCTTCACGTGATTCACGATAACCTTATTCCCATTACTCTCACATGCTCGGTGTCTTCTCTCACAGGTCCTTTGCATGTGTTTTCTTATCTTTGCATAAATTCTCGTTCTTTTATTCATCTGTTCATATACTCAACAAATATTTGTTAAGCATCTACTATGTGCCACTGGAGAGCTTTGTGTAGAGCATAACATGGTCTTGCTTTGGTTTTAATGGGATCACTCCAGCTGCAGTGATAGGACATGACATTCACCCAGGTGAGCATATGCTCAGACTTGGACATAAGCAGTAGCTGTGGAGGCAGTGAGGACTGACTAGATTCTGGGTGTATTTTAAATATAAAGTTGGCAAAATTATCTTCACTTCATTCAAATTTAATTTTTCTTTAAATAAATCTCTGCTTAATTTTATTCCCTTAGGAAAGTACCCTCTGATCTCCCCATGTCAGATCCCTTATGGGTTGTTGCAGAATTATGTACCTCTTCTCATGTATTTCAGTCACACTGGCAGCTTTACATTTATTCCTGTGATTATTTGTTTTAAGATCCACAAGGGAAGGGACTGGTCATAGTTGTGTGTGTGTGTGTGTGTATGTTAACTCTGCTATACCCACAATGCCTAGAATGCTGCTTAGCCTACCCATATTAGGCACTCAGTGAGTATTTGTTAAATGAATGAATTTAGAGGTATTTATTCCTAGTATAAAATTCAGATGAGGTCCTTCATGTTTTAATTACCTCCCCAGTTTCATTTCTCAAATACTGTACACCTTTTTTCTTAAAACATTAAGGGAAATAGGGTTTCCCCTCTCTGAAACGCTCTCCACCACTGTCTTCTGGGAAATTCCTAAACATCTTCCATATCTATATGCGTAGAAAACATTTTATCCAGAAAATTTCCTTGAATCTGATGTGTTCTCTTTCTAGTGGAGAAAAATAGCAAGAAAGAAAAGTTTTTAGGGCTGCCTGAGTGGCTCAGTTGGTTAAGCATCTGCTCTAGGCTCAGGTCATGATCCCAGGATCCTGGGATTGAGCCCTGTGCTGAGCAGAGAGCCGATTCTCCCTCTCGTCCCCACTTGTGCTCTCTCTCTCTCTCGCTATCTTTGTCACTATCCGTCTCTCTCTCTCTCAAATAAATAAATAAATAAATAATCTTTAAAAAAAGAGAGAAAGAAAAGGCACTCAGTGTGGCTCAGGACCATGTGAGGTTTAACATCACTAAGATATACTGCTTGAAGTGGGAGAAATGGCTGCATATGTAAATAAAGAGTGGGCATGGGAGGCATTGGGCCATGAGAGGTGTCTGGTCAGGGAGACAATGAAATGTATTCAGCAGGGGGATGATTTGGTCAGATGTATGCAGAAAGATTATCCTGGCATCTTTGTGAAGGATGGGTTACGAGTGTGAGAGACAACTTGGGGACCGGTGCAGCAGAGCAGAAGCTGTGTGATGCCCACCTGATCGATGCTGGTGACAAGACGGGAAGATAAGAAGCAAGAATGTTAGAAATAATTAAGTCCTTGGGAGGTGATTAATAAGGGATGGGCACAAAGAAAAAGGAACTTTTAAGATGAGGCCAGGTTTCTGATTTGGGTGATTGAAAGGACGTCGGTACCATTAACTGTGACAAAGTACCAGGAAATGAGGAGCGTATCTGGAGAGCAAATTTGTGAGATCCGCAGGTTAATGTTGGAATACATCCAAGTGGGGAACCCCTCCTATGTTTATGTCATGAAGCACTGGCACCTGCTGAGGAGCACAACTTCCACTAAAGGCAATTCAGTGAAGAAAGGAGTATCCTTGGAGAAAGCTGACCTCAGGCAGACCCTCAGCCTCTGTGAAATTCAGCTTCTTCCGTGTAAAATGGCAGGATAATAACTATATTATGTGAAAATGACATTATGTATCTCACAGTTTATTATGAAGATCATGTAAGATGGATCTAAAAATTTTATAAATTGTAACATTACACAAAATTATCAGGTATCAATATTGCTACTAAAGTTCTGGACTCCAACATATCTAATATGCATAGTAATAGAAACAGAAGACATTTTAAGACTCAGAGTTGCATTGTGTTACTAGGCTTTCATTGTGTCCATTTCTTTATTTCTTAAGAAGACAGGAGCATTTACTTAGTTACTGTTCTGTGAGTGGTCATTTCTGGGAAGTACCAATTTACATAAAAATTCAAGTTTCTGATTAAGACAAAATTCATTTTAAATAATTAAAAAGCATGACTCCTCAGACATGCATTCAGACAACTGGCACAACCATGTGAAGGGTGATAAGAAGGAAAGTTCTTGTAACAGCCTGATGATGATGGTTCCTGCATGAGCATTACAGAAAGTTAGATGAAGGAAATCGGACCTGTTAATGAGAAGCTCTCTATCTATCTGGTATTTTCTCAAAGTTATAAGTATGGTTAGGAAATCACATCAGAGGAACTCCAGAAATCTTCTGAATCTCCTTTCAAGGTCCTGGTGACCCATTGCCACAATGTGGCACTCAGATTTAGAAATGCTCTTTTCACAGGTGCTACTCCCTGTACATAATAATTATTCAAAACTTAGCTTTTTGGAAAGCTTGACAGGCATTGAAACCTCGGCCCTCACTTCTAAAATGTATGCATTATATGGGGCATCTCCAATTATACAGGGGGGTGCTTTGTTAATGGACAGACCACCATTAATATTCTAAGTCCTGTTTGCCTTTAATAAAAATACTCATAATCTAATTAATATCACTATCAACCCGGAGGTGTTAAGGAGGGTGCTGTTTTGTGTTAAATTTAAAAAAAAAAATGAAGATGAGGTTGGGAGACTTCTCTTTCCTTAAGGGTGCTGTATTTTTCTTAGCTTTCTTTTTAGAATTGAATAGCTCTCTTTAAATTTCTGATATTTGAAGCTAAGCATTTATTTTGTAATCAGGTATGTCTTTGTTTTCCTTCTCCACATACACACAGCCATCCAGTTTCTTCTTAGTATTACATTTACATATTTAATAGACTAAAGGTATTCAATTCTAGGAGATCCTTTAAAATTATTAGGATTTTAATCAATGGTAATATATTATTTTTCTACTATAAAACATATATATTATTTTGTGGATCATCCCAGCAAATGACAGAAAATATTATCTGTCATATGCTTTTACGACACAGCACACATGATCCCATCTGAAAAAAAAAATCTTATTGATGTAGTCAGGAAAATCCTATTGATAAAGTATCTGTAAATAAGTAGCATATTTCTAGAAGTGAGTTCATTGTTAATAAGGATTAAAGCAAAAATATGCTAGCATGCAGGTTCTTTTTATCACAGTAAAATTTATTCAAAGATCATATAATCCAGCTGCAATGCTTCAATTGAAAGTTAATTTAGCTGTTATTAATATGTGATGATATTAATCAGGAGCATCAGCCTTCCATTATCTTCTGTACCACTAAAATATAAGGCATTATTATACTCAAAATTTGTGCTAGTAGAAGTAGTACTAGTCATGTCATTGCTTTCAACATATGAAGTAAAGAAATGTAACTTCCCAATTGTACTGCTTTCTTGTCAGAAACATTAAGAAGATTCAGCTAAGGAATAAAACATTCACTAAAGTACTGTGCCTTTTCAAACGTAACCGAAAAATAGTGTAGCTATTGCAAAATCATAATAATTTAAGGCCCAGGAGCACTAACCTAAAAGGAAAAAGAGAAGTGAACAAGTGTACATAAACATGTTTTTCCAAGTTCCTCAGCAAAGATAATGGAAAAAAAAAAAACTGTTCAGAATACAATCTCAGACTAAGGCATCTTTCTCATGAAAAATACAAACACTCCTTGGCAAAAAGTAACCTCTGAATAAACTTTTGGGTTACAGTTGTTAAGTTTTCTAGTCGTAAAATGATGTGATCTAGTTTGTAAATGTACTCAGCGCCTATGTGGCATGCTTTTAATAGCAAAAATGATGCTGGATAGCATGGCATCACTAATTACTTATACTTAGTGCTTTGGAGGATAAATTCCAATTCAATCCATTAAAAAGTTAACTTTTTCATTAAGGATCAATCCTATGTATGAAGCAGAGTGGAAGACTCATTCGGACTTTTTCTCATAACTTCAAAGCAGCTTTAATTTGCCATTACAAGTTTCAACAGCAACAACCAGGAATTTTACTAGGTGTAACTCTCTATCTGAAGGCAATTCTTGATATCTGAGTCTTGTCTTGTGCAGGTTTCAATTCTTTTTTAAATTTTTTTAATTTCTATAAAATCAGGATGTGGATGCAGCACCATATTGAATATGTTCTTATGCTCATTCAACACAGACCTATATATAACTGTTGACTTTTTTAAAGTATGCAAAAAATTATTCTGTTTTTTTAATTCTATTAGTTAGCATACAGTGCAATAATGGTTTCTGGAGTAGAATTCAGTGATTCATCACTTACATACAACACCCGGTGCTCTTCACACCAAATGCCCTCCTTAATACCCATCCCCCATCTAACCCATCCCCCACCCACCTCCCTCCATCAACCCTCAGTTTGTTCTCTATCATTAACAGTCACTTATGGCTTGTTTCCCTCTCCTTTTTTTCTTCCCCCACTCCCATATGTTCATCTGTTTTCTTTCTTAAATTACACATATGAGTGAGATCATATGGTATTTGCCTTTCTCTGACTGACTTATTTCACTTAGCATAATACTCTCTAACTCCATCCACGTCATTGCAAATGGCAAGATTTCATTTTTTGATGGCTGAATAATAATTCATTATATATTATATATATATACATATATATATATGCCACCTTTTCTTTATCAATTCATCAGTTGATGGACATTTGGGCTCTATCCATAGTTTGGCTATTGGTGATAATGTTGCTACAAACATCGGGCAGAAAAGAACATCCGATAGATAAAAGTTGGGAAAACTGGACAGCAACATGCAGAAAATGAAACTGGACCACTTTCTTACACCATACACAAAAATAAATTCAAAATGGATGAAAGACCTAAATGTGAGACAGGAAACCATCAAAATCCTACAGGAGGAAAAAAGGCAGCAACCTCTTTGACCCTGGCCACTGCAACTTCTTATTAAACATCTCACCGGAGGCAAGGGAAACAAAAACAAACATGAACTATTGGGACTTCATTCACATAAAAACCTTGTGCACAGCAAAGGAAACAATCAACAAAGCTAAAAGGAAACAAAACAAAACTATTCTAAATGTTTCCAATATCATCTAGCTGTTGATATTCGTTATCGAACAAAGAGATTCATTATAGAACTCAACTTATTGAATTTAGTCTCTATTTTAGGATTGATAGCAAGAATTTAGCTTCTTCCATAATCTTGGGTACACATAGATTTAATGGTCTCATCTATCCCTGGGGAAGTTTTCTGCCTGGTTGATAGATGGCAGAAGCATTTGGTGGACAGCAGAACTTTCAGATTATCTCTTACAGATTCTGACTGGTTACCTCTTACTTATTCTGACTGGTTCTTTGTCACAGAAAAGAGTGTGTGAATGTTATTATATAAACACACAGATGTGGGAAACAGTTCAAGTCAGTCACTTACAAAATGCATGGGGTTTCTGTTAAATGTAAAACATTTTGCTCAAACAAAATAAGATCAAGCCATTTTTGGAGGTACAGAAAATAAATCAGCAGTTGTAACACATGCTAATACTTGCCGGGGTAGATACTAATTCCTGCACATAGCAGAGGCCACAGTAAGGGAAAAGAAACCGACTTGGAAAAGGTGAAATGTGTACTGAAATTTGAAAGTGAAGAATTAACTAGGCAAAGAAAAAGGAAAAGGAGGAAAAAGAAAAAGGAATAACATTTGCTAAAGGAAGGAAAAGCAAGAGACAAAGCCGTACAGAGAAGAGGCTCAAGTAACTTTTAGGGTCAGAGAAAAGGGGAAGTGGTGAGCAAGAGCTTGGAGTATCAGGTAGAGGCCAGATCAACGTTAACAAATTTGCTATATGGAACATGGTGCACCCAGGCTTCCTGCTGTCTTAGCCTTAGTCGATTTGGGCTGCTCTAACAAAAATACCAATGAATGGGTGGCTTCAATTACAAACATTTATCTCTCACAGTTCCACAGGCTGGGAAGTCCAGGATCAAGGTGCCCACCGATGTGATACCTGGTGAAGACCACTTCCTGGTTCATTGAAGGTCATCTTCTCTCCATATCCTCACATAGAGGAAGGGGCATGGGAGCTCTCTGGGGTCTCTTTTATAAAAGCACTAATCCTGTTCATGCAGGCTCCATCCCCAAGATCTAAGCACCTCCAAATGCTCCACCTCCAGTACCCTCACTCTGGGGATTAGGCTTCAACATATGAATTCGGTAGAGACATAAATGCTCAGGTGGTAGCAGGACCCTTGCTCTTGAGCTTCCTCACAGTCTAATCACCCTTCTCAGTACAATTATCAATTAATTTACCAAATGAGGCTACCTGGGCAGGTCATATATGCTATACAAAGTAATGCAGATTTATCTGGTAAATAAGAGAGAAACAGTGAAAAGTTCAAATCAGATGTTCAATAATATCTGTCCGTTATTTAATCAAAATTATTGGGATGGAAGCATGAACAAGGGTGTTACGGGCTGAATACCTTCCCCTAACCCAGATTTCATATCTTGAAGCCCCGACCCTAGTACCTCAGAGTGTTATTGTATTTGGAGACAGGGCACTGAAAGAAGTAATCAAGGTTAACGGAGGTTATAATGGGTCGGCCCTAATACAATTCTACTGGTGTCCCTACGAGGGGAAATTGAAACACATAAATTGCTAACAGGGGCCGCCATGCACAGAGGGCCGGCCATGTGAAGGGACAGCAAGGGGGCAGATCTGCAAGCCAATGAGAGAGGTCTCAGAGAAAACCAATCCTGCCCGCACCTGGATCTTGGGTTTACCACCTTCAGAACTGTAAGAAAATAATTTTTTTCTGTTGTTTAATCCACCCAGTCTGTAGCATTTTGTTCAAGGGAGCCCTAGAAAATGAATATAAAAGGGTTTACCCTTTGAGAATGGATGAACTCAGAGGATATTCCAGGGTCACAGAAATGAAGACCAAAACTGAGGCTCAGGCCAGAGCGACTAAAAGAAAGAGCAAAGCTGCAAGAGCAGCTCAGTGACAGACGGAAGAGCAGCTCGCGGTTTGAGTTCAAGGGCATGACCAAAGATTGAGGAATGAAATGACTCTCTGAGTTTCAAGATGAAATCGGGTCAGGAATAACTCAATACAATTTGACAACACAGAGAGAGGGTTGTTCGTGTAAGGAGGAACTACATCATCACATTTCTAATGTATGATTTCGGAGATTTAGGAAATACCAAGCCTCATCCCCCAGACTCATCTTTCTGTCTCTGGTTGATTCATCAAATGTTGACTTTGTTGGGGTGAGAGTGTTCTGTTTTGCAGAAAATTTGTGCAAATTTACCAGGCTATTTATCACATTTTCTGAATCAGTCATGTACATTTTAGTATGAATTAAGGAGTTGAGGGTAATAATGGTAATTAACATATATCAAGCATTTCTATGGAGTAGATGCCATTATTATCTTAATTTTGTATATGGAAATCAAAGCACAGTAAAGGTAAAATCCTGTTCTTCGTTCCACAGTTAGTAAGTGGTTAGGCTGGGATTCCAAGGCAGGCAGTTTGGTCCCTGAGTATACCACTTCTGGAAACTTCTATAAAGACTGAAGAGAGCTTGGGAACACTGAGCTTAAGGAGGGCACACAACAAAGATAGAGAAAAAAAATGAGTTTCACCCTTCTCAAAAATTATTCCATAGGGTTTCCCTGCAAATGGTAATCAAATGTGCTTAGAAACAAATAGCGAAATCGGAGGGGGAGACGAACCATGAGAGACGATGGGCTCTGAGAAACAAACTGAGGGTTCTAGAGGGGAGGGGGTGGGGGGATGGGTTAGCCCAGTGATGGGTATTAAAGAGGGCACGTACTTCATGGAGCATTGGGTGTTATACACAAACAATGAATCATGGAACACTACATCAAAAACTAATGATGTAATGTATGGTGATTAACATAACATAATAAAATTTAAAAAAATTTAAAAAGAGAAATGAATAGCGAGCCACCTTAAGATATAAATCAAAAAAATAATAGAATGACCACAAATATAATTGACAATATACAATTTAGCTTAAAAAGTCACCAGTATTTAGTCAATACAAAAATAGAGCATGTGATATTTGATTTTATAAAAAGAAAGCTGAAAAGTAATTCATTTAAATTAAATCCTTTAAATTGGTAAGCTCCCACATCAGTCCTAATGAATGTAGTCAGACAGAATGGCTGTTCTATCATGTGCTTTTCTTTCTAGATGGCTTTGGATAATGTTCTGGATGGCACAGGCTTCCGAGGGGAAAGGGGCATCATATTCTTAAGTTACCCACAATGGGACCATTTACATTATTTTCATAAAAAGTAGTAAAGTTCCTGATTTTTTTAAAAGATTGATTTATTTATTTTAGAGAGAGAACAAGCACGGGGGAAGGGCAGAGGGAGAAACTCAAGCACACTCTGTGCTTGAGCATGAGCCTGACTCTGGGCTGGATCTCACAACCCTGAGATAGGGACCTAAACCAAAACCAAGAGTAGATGTTTAACTGCCTGCACCACCCAGGTGCCCCTAAAGTTCCTGATTTTGATAGGCATCATCTTTCTCCAAATGGTGATACCATTATTATAATGAAGGTTCCAACAAGTAATTTCTAATGTTTTTAATTGCGAATTGCACCCGCTCACTCATTTTTCTAAGTAAAAGGGAGAACCCCTCTTCTAATTTCAGAGCCTTCTGATTCTCCCTAAATCCATGTCATCACACATCATAAGACTCTCTGAATACATTTATTTCCTAAAGCCCTGAGTTATCACCTTGTGAATTATAGTACAATCCCCTAAATTCTGATTAATACGTGTAATTTATTTTTTCTACTATCAAGGAACTGGCCATGCGTGGTATAGAGCTGCCAGGCACAATTTACAACTTGGAAAAGGCAGGAGACTTGGGTAAGACCAGGAGAACACTAAAGAAAAAATACAATGTTTCCCAGAACATTTCATAAGTTTGCAGTATGATAGCAGTAATAGGCGGTAAAGAGTTTCACTCAAATAGGGACCCAGTTCTGAAGAGCAGCAAATGAGTAACTGGAGACTTTTAAGGACAATGACAGCTACTACTGTACTGTTCTAGGGACTGAAGTGTTCTTACCATATGTTTAATGCTATTTTTAGAGTGCTCTGCCATATTGTAGAATTTCTAAAAAGACACTAAATGTAGTTTCATCTGTATTCTCCCCAACTTTTCCCTACAATACATAAAAAGAAAACATGAAAATATAATAATGCATAGGGTGATATCACTCGGGAATCACCCTAAGCTGTGCTAACATAAACAATGGGAGTCTCATCAATGACCAAATAAATAAAACAGAACCAAATACATACAACTCCAAGTTTCATTATCAAAGAAGTATCTGATAGTTCGAGTCTGATGGAAGAAGAATTTCCCATTCCACTGTACGTTGTATGTGACAATTAAAAGAAAATAGAACAGCAATTATTCCCAGGAATCTGAAATGTTGTATTACAATGAAACACTCAAATCTTATAAGGTCAGAACTATTTTATTTTAGGAGACTAGTGTCAGCATAATAAGGACTAGTTAAGTCTTTTGATAATAAGGTTAAATATCAGCTAAGGTTCAGTTTGCTTCTTATGAAGGTTTTAAATTAATAATGCAGAAAATTAAGTCACGTTCTCAGGCTGAATCATTTGGAGAAGCTTCAGTGAAAAATCTGGGCTCTGTGGACAGGCCTTATGTGGAGTTTTAAGTCTGGTTTCTCTACTTCCTAGTTGTGTGACCTTGAGTAAGCCACTTAACTTCACCACATATGGTTGTAAGAGAGAACATTGCCTGGCATGTAAGAGCTCAATAATATTAAATGTTGTCATTGCTATTGTCATTAATACTGGCCAGTATCAGAAAATACTGACAAAAATTTATTGATGCTGAACAAAAAGATGGTAAAAATTCTGCTATCCAATGGTAAGACTGAGAGAAAGGTAAATAATGATTTGACATCCAACATTAAAGAACACTAAGAGGGCGCCTGGGTGGGTCAGATGGTTGGGCGCCTGCCTTCAGCTCTGGTCATGATCCCAGGGTCCTGGGATCAAGTCTTGCATCCAGCTCCCTGCTTGGTGGGGAGCCTGCTTCTCCCTCTCCCTCTGTTGTTCCCCCTGCTTGTGTTCTCTCTCTCTGTCAAATAAATAAATAAATCTTTAAAAAAAACCTTAAAGAACCCTCAGAAATTTAGAAAACACAATTTAGTTTTGAAAATTATGACTCCTGGGAAATTAAGGGAAATCCCAATTATTAGCCCTCGTTTGTCCCAGAAAAAAAAGATAATTAGTAATTAATCAATTTTTACGTTACGTAAAAGTTCCTCCAAATGACAAAAGTTAGTGAATTTATATTCAAGAATATAGGAAATCATAGGACTTCTGTGGAATTTCTACTGCTAGCAATCCAGCTATGGTGGGATGTGTCAAAAGATTAACGGGATGCTTTAAAAAAAATTCTGTGATGGGATTATATTTTAACCCAGTGACATTTTCATAGAAAAATTGCAAAAATCTATCTTGACAATTTCAATCTGCATTTCATAAGACTGTTAACACTGGAAATTATACCATCAGGGAATTTTAAATGTGCCTCTTTAGACGTTTTTATCATGCAAAGAAAGCTAGCAAAAATGTTGACTTTTGCATATTAAAATATCAAGGAGCAAAGTGCTGTGTCATGCATTTGAAGGAACAAATTTTTATTTTTCAAAGAAAGTAAATAATAACTCTTGAAAATCGTTAAAGAGGGAAGTGTAGTATGCTAAGTTAGCACTTTGGCTGGTACATTTGTTTGCAGCAACATTAGTACCAAAATTCAGGGACTGCGTGAAAACATTCTGCCCTCCACAGACAAGCAATTAGCTTTTCCAAGAAAAAACATATATCTGCAAAAAGGACAAAAAAAGAAAAACAAAACGGAAACAATCCATTTGATAATCACAACAACAAAATGCTCTTACCATGAGCATTTCCAACCTCAAATACAAGTGTATTTAGACAAGAAATCAACTTTTTCCATTTTTGTATGCCAGATTTTGCTATTATGTTACAAAAAGACTGTACAGAATATAGTGTTATGATGAAATATTTAAATATGGCTTTTTAAAAATTCTGAGTCTTGATTAAAGAAGACTATCTTGAAAAATTTAGCTTAAATTCTTAAATTCAGCGCTGAAGTTCTACTTTTCTTTCAACATTTATATCTTTTTATGGATACAAGGCAGTAAGAATCATGTAAAGATAGAAATTTTGCTTAAATGTTTAGAAAACTTTTTTCATTTATCCTTATATATTCAAAGCAATTAAACTGTAATTACACAATTTTTGTGACTGAATATTTAGACAGGGGCTATTGAAGTTCATCCAGACTCTTCCAAGTGTTATAAACCAGTTAACCATACTCTTTGTCTTTTTGAACTCGAAAGGAAACTTCTAGCCATTACAGAATCCCTTGAGAAGTGTCCTGATGGTTCTGTTTGTATGTTTGTTAACTCAAACAAAGCAAGTGTTGCTTTTCTAACTACTCAAATGAAAAATCTAAATGAAACAGTTAAATTTGGCTTTCTCCAATTATTTTATGGGTATTTTAATAGAAATTAAGAAATCTAAAATTATTTACATAAGTATTTAACATGACCTTAGTTGTGAGAACACATTGAGGGCAGCCAACTGCAAGATATTTTTCATGGTAATAGCTGAAATTCTATATACTAGATTTTAATACTTAAATTCCAAACTGTGTCAATTTTGAATGAATTCTTCTATCATGTGTTCTAATTGGTAATAAATATTTTTTTCCATAGAAATTGTATAGTTGTCAAACTCTATGCCCTCTAGTCTGCTAAAAGTAAAATTATGCCCCTGTTTAAATATATCATTTAATTGTTTTTCTCCAAAATATTTATTGTTGCATGAAATTATCGCCATTAATATCCATTATGAATGGAATGCAATAACATTAATTATATTGATGCTGATAAAAACACAAAATTATGAGTGCATAATGTATACCATAAATTAATTCTTTTCTCATTTAACTATAGTGATTAACAGTAGAAATATATTATTTAGCTCTTGGCATAATTTACCAAGCAATTATATTAAAACAAGGATATCTCAATTAGCAGGTCATGTTTGCATATAGTTTTCAACCTACATATAGACTTCTCTGTGTATCTACCCTATTGCATTAAAGAAGCTGTTAAAATCTACCCTTATACATATTAATAGATTAATAGAATAAGTAGAGATTTTTAAAATTATACCTTACATACACATTATATTTTCTGCTTGCTTATTAATCGAATAGGTGATAGTATAAATACTTATTCTTTATCACTGTTCAGCATTTGCTGAAATCACTGAAAAGTGATTTTTTTTTCTGTTCACTTTTAAGGTCAGAACATGTTATTTGGTTTTTTGTTTTCTCATGCACTGGTAAGTGACCGAACCACATTTAAAATGTTAGGAGTTATCTTGCTCTTAGGTTTATATTTTAAAAAGTTATTCTGCACAAATAGTTTCTGTTGCCAACTTCTTAATGGTAAATAAGTGGATTTTTAAGGAATGGAGCTCTGGTAACATTTCAAAAATGATGTCTAGTATGCATTAGAGAAAAATGCATGCATCACATGTTGACTCATTAAGTGATAAGTAGACTTATCTTCCTTATTTGATCATTTGATGCACAGATACATATATCCTTTTTCTGAAATTAAATCTAGATGGATTAGATTATCTCAATACATTTCTCTTTGGTTGTACTGAAATAAAAGTCTTAGCTATGAACTCTTATGAACAAGCCAGCAGATTGAAAATAAAATGATCTGAATAATGGAATCATGAAGTTGTTATGGATGGTAAGAGCTTCTTTGAGCATGTATTTTATTCCCACCAATTGAAGTGCAGTGTATTTAATCTTTCCCTTACCATCTATAATACAAAGGAATATGTTCCTCCAGGAGTGCTTGAAATCACTTAAGTAAAGCCTATTTCCTTTTCTTTAATGAACTCCTCCCTCCCTCCCTCTTCCCTTCCTCCCTTCTTTCTTCTTTCCATCCATCCACCCATCCTTGGTTCCTTCCTGATTCTTTGATTCTTCTACAGTAATCTCTTGAGGTAATTAGTGCCTAGGAAGGAGAAATGAGCTGAGTATAAAAGGCAGCATGAATTGCAGAAAGAAATCAGAATCGGAACAGGCATCCTTGATTTCAAATTTTAATTCCAGCACTTGCCAACTCTATGCACTTGAACCAATTACTTAACCTTTATGATTTTCAGTTTTCCTCACTGCAGGGTCGTTTTGAAGATAAGAAGTAGTATGCAAAAAGCATGTCACATATTATATTCTTAGTAAATAGTAGTGATGATTAAGGAGAAACGTATGTACATTTTCCGAGGTTAAACTGAAAAATCATAAAGAAAGGTGCAACTAAGACAAGTTTGTGGGACATGTGAAGAAACAGCCTGCTTCTATTGAGCATGGACAGTTATGCACACGCTTTCCCACTTAAACACTATTTGTATTACTGATGATTTTATCCACAGTCAAGATGGGATGACCAAGAGCAAAACCTAAAATGTAGCCACATTTGGGAGCTGGATCCAAGACAGGTTAAAATCTACTCAATTTCTCAGGACTAGTGAGACTAACAGAAGCTCTTTGTTTGCTCAAACATCTCCCTTCTGAAATGACAGAGGGTAGACAGGCCAAGGGAAAGTGGTATCAAGAAATGCTTCAAGGCTGTCCTGAAAACAACCCTGAAGCACCGCAGCATTTCTGTAAATGGCTGGGAAACCACCACAGACGACAGGACCTTCTGGCTTACTGCCATCAATAAAGAAATGGTCCAATCATTATGAAAATAAACCAATTCCAGGGAGGCCAAAGAATGTGCTGGGCGTGGGTTCAGGTCCCCAACGCTTTGACACAGGATGTTGTACATGGACACAGCTGCAGGTCCGCAAGGATTTTATCCACTTTCTCCAGGAATGGTGCCTTCATTTTGTATGTGTCTTTGTGGGTGAAAGCTTCTTATTCATTTCTTCACTAAGTACTTATGAAATAGTTGCTTTATGAGTATGCTTATATTTTTGAAAATTTTATTTATTTGAGAGAGAGAGAGAGAGCACAAGCAGGGGGAGCGGCAGAGTGAGAGGGAGAAGCGGGCTCCCCGCTGAGCAGGGAGCCCGATGTGGGACTCGATCTCAGGACACTGGGATCGTGACCTGAGCCAAAGGCAGACGATTAACCGACTGAGCCACCCAGGCGCCCTATGAGTATGCTTATTGCTGAGAAAGTTTCAGTACAGCTGTTCTGACTGACCTGAAGCCCCACCAAGTTTCTACTCAAGAAACATTAGACTCGACACCAGCACCCTGGACCTATGATCAAGTGTCCATAGCATTTGACCACTCAGCACGGACATGTGATTCTCTTCCCTAAAACACCAATGAGCTCCATAGGGTTAGCACATCAATAGGTGTGCTGTCCAAATCACCAAATCCAGAGGTGGTTCTTTGACCACTAGTCCATCTCGACTTTATAAAAGGATTGATTCCTTCAGAGTAGGCATAAGCATTGTGACGACTCACAATTCTGTTGGGAGAGTTACATCTCTATGCATGTAAGCAGTTCATGATGACTCAGTTATTTCCAGAGGGCTAGTTATCTCTAGGAACAAATAAGCCAGTCCAAGCAGCATTCTGTAAGAACTGGTCTGTTCATTATGGACCTCAAAATTCTGAAAGACCTGGTAGAGTCTACTAGGATAAAATGTTTATAGTAAAACTTAAAAATTTCCTTTAAGTTAATTGACAAACATAAATGATAGATGAACTGTTTAAGAATATCTGAATGAATGCTGTAAGACTGAGTACAATTTGTTTTATTGCTACCTGGAAATAAATATATAGAACAAGCAATAAATAATAAGTAATGTGGTTCTGGTATCAGTTTCCAATCCCTTCTGTCTTAGTCTGTTTCGGCTGTTACAACAAAATACCACAGACTGGGTGGCTTATAAACAAAATAAATATATTCACAGTTCTGGAGGCTGGAAGTCTGAGATCAGGGTGCTGTCATGGTCAGAAGAGGGTCCTCTTCCAGGTGGCAAACTTCTAATCATATCCTTACATCCTGGAAGGGGCTAGAGAGCTGGGTGGGGTCTCTTTTAGAAGGGTACTAATTTCATTTGTGAGGGCTCCATCCTCATCACCTAATCACATCCTGAAGGCCCTACCTTCTAACACCATGACCCTGGACATTCAGGTTCCAACATGTGCATTTGGGGGGACACAAACATTCAGGCCATAGCACCTCTGGTCTAGCAATGTATGTCAATTTCTGGTTATTTGTCATGTATTGATCTCTTTTTTTTTTTTTTTGATGGTATCATCATGATTTTCTGCTACTTCTGCATCTCCCTTTTCTTCTTATTTCCATTTTTTTTGGTATATAAGGACTAATATTATTGGCAAAAAATATTTTTTTGAGAGAGAGAGTGCACATGAGCAGGGTTGGAGGGGCAGAGAGAGGAGGAGAGAGAGAATCTTAAGCAGGCTCCACGCCCAGCATGGAGCCCAACTTGGGGCTCAATCTCATGAGCCTGAGCCAAAATCAAGAGTCAAATGCTCAGCTGACTATGCCACCCAAGCGCCCCAGCAAAAATTCTGATTCTCTATATCTCCAGTTGCTAGAAGTTTTTATTCACTTCACAGCTTTTATTGGTTAAAAAAAAAAAATCATTGCCTCCATTACATTTGTAAATTATTCATAAAAAGTAAAATTCATGGGTCTTATTAACCCCAGCAGTTAATTAAGGGACTCCATCCTTCTACAAAGTTTCCCCCAAATATTTCTGGGATTTCCGTAGTAATGACTTACATGGGCTCACATACCACCCATTCCACTAGCTTCACTGCTTGCCCACAGCTCCTACATTCAGAGTAGCTCCTGCTCGTAAAAGGCAAGTAAGTAGATGATGAGCCACATGCATGGCTGTTTCACCAGGGAAATTTTGTGGTGGAGGTAGGGGTGGTGGGTGGGTTGGGAGGTGCTGGGAAATGGCTTTCTCTGCCTTTGCATCACACTCTGTTGGTAAGATCACAAAGGAGTGTGTCTTGAGTGAAAGAGGGAAGTGAGGGAGAGGGAAAGGGAGAGAGAATAAGGCAACTTCTTCCATGGGGTTAGACAGACCGAGGATCTACAGTTACAACAAATACTCAGAATCCCCCAGGGCTTTGTAGTGGATGAGAAACACAATGCCTAATAAGTTGTCTCACAGAACCTTTCTCAATACCCTTGAAAATTATCTGGAGAAATAATATTTAAAAAATAAATTTTTGGATTCAAGCCTAGATTTGAATCCTGTGTGGAAATATTAGTTATGCGATAAATTTTTTAATCTCTCTAAGACCCTGTTGCCTCATCAGTAGGTTGGAGTAATGATTATTCCTACTGCAGAGGAGCTTTGTATAAGATTCATGAAGACAATATATGCAGAGATCTTAGCAGGCCGCCAGGCACATGGTCAAGAAAAGAGATGGTCTCTATGGGGTGCTTCGGTGGCTCAGTCAGTTAAGTGTCTGCCTTCGGCTCAGGTCATAACCCCAGGGTCCTGGGATCGAGTCCCGCATTGTGTCCCCCATTGAGCCCCGCATCAGGCTCCCTGCTCTGCTGAGAGTCTGCTTCTCCCTCTGCCTCTTCCTCCCTCCCCCGACTTGTGCTCTCTCTCTCTCGTATGCTCTCTCTCTCTCAAATATATAAAATCTTTAAAAACAAATAAAAGACCCAGCTACCCCATCCCTCCCACCCCCACCACTCCAGCAACCCTCATTTGTTTCCTGAGATTAAGAATTCTTCGTATCAGTGAGGTTCTAGAGGGGAGAGGGGTGCGGGGATGGGTTATCCTGGTGATGGGTATTAAAGAGGGCACGTTCTGCATGGAGCACTCGGTGATATACGCAAACAATGAATCATGGAACACTACATCAAAAACTAATGATGTAATGAATGGTGATTAACATAACATAACAAAAAAATAAATAAATAAAAGACAGGGTCTCTATTGTCACCATTAGGTACTGCTTCCCTGAAAGTGTACAATCATGCCTAGTCAGCCCTGGATGCAGGCTGAGCTTTTTCTTAGCATGCCTCTCAGCTCCATGTAAAAAAAAATTTTAAAGCCTATTGTTCTGGTCCACAGGCAGACCCAAATCAGAGGCTGAAACAGCATAAGTTCAAACTGATCCTCGCACCTCGCTTCAATTCCATCCCTGTCCAGAGGCAGTGCACAGCTGCTTGGGCTTCTCTAACTTATCTAGAAGCCAAACTTACTTTTCATAAATGCTCTCATCACTATAAAACTGAAAACTTTATGTAAAAGAATTCCCTTAAGACACTGATACTGAAATGCCATCAGACATTAAGCACAAGTCAATCATATCAATTTTCTCTTTCCATCCAAGGCGCCCCAGCACAAAGCCTACATCTTTCAGAGGTATTTTGTCCTGTACACACACACTTATTCATTCAGCACACATTGTTCAAATGTCATTATCTCACAGGCTCAGGGATATCTTCAATATTATAAATAAACAAGAAGGCTCATTTTAAGATGAGAAGAGAGAAAGTAAGCAATGAATGGATGGATGGAAGCAATGAATGAAAACAAACGAATAAGAAAATATCAGGGAGGAATAAGTATTACAGTGACTGGAAATGCCCACACAGTTACTCTAAGTTGGATAGTCAGGAAACACCTCTTTAAGGAGGTAAAGTGAGATCTGAATAAAAAAAGGAATCAGGTACAAAGAGATCTGGTGCAAAAGAAGTCTAGGCAGAGGAGAGAGCTGGTGCAAAGGCCCTAAGGCAAGAGCATCTTGCTGCACTTGAAAAATGCAAAGAAGACTAGTATGCTGGAATTCAGTGAGGGAGGGGGAGAAGGTAGGAGGGGAAGGTGAGGGGGAAGGATTTATAGAGGTCCCTGAGTCATCCTAAGGAGCTGAAAAGCCAATGGAGAGTTTTAAACAGGAATGTGACTTGATAGGATGAACAGTGATGGGAATGGATAGCAGAGGTGGAAGACTGGTAGTCTGGGGGTCAGCAGGAGGCTACTGCAATTCTCCAGGTGCAGAGAAATGGAAGAATTCAAGGTATCTTTTGAAGATAAAGAGAACAGAACTTGGTTTGGGCAGGTCGGGAATAAAGGAGGAATCAAAGATACTGTTGTGTGGCTTATGCACCCGAGCTGTTCAGAGCCACTCACTATATAGGATAGGGTATGTTGGAGGGACTTGCTTTCTCATGGATTCACATCTCCACTAAAGCAGGCCTCTGCCCTCAGTTCTTGCTCCTCTTTGCGGGAGGAGGTCTCACTTTCCTAATTGGTATATTTGGAAGAAGCAAAGTAGGGGGAGTTAGCTCCTTACTTTCTGCTTTTAGTGTCTGCTTGACTTCAGAAGGCATACATTCTCAGCTCCTCCAGCCTGTGTGTTGTATGGAGATAGGTAGGTGGTCAGGCTCCAGGTCACAGCCCAGCCTGGGAACAGATGTCATCACAGGAATCTCTTTGTGACTCTACAGTTAAGCATGTCCCCTGACCTGGCTTTGATCACTAACAAGCCTGGCCTTTGTCACTCCAACAATCTGACCCAAGCATCTCTCTATCAATTGCTTGAGATCTCAGGACTCTCCGAGGAAATATTGGGAGAATAACAGATGTGGGGGAATCAGGAAGCAAGAGTTCTGCTTGGGACATGTTAGAGTTAAGGACAGATAGCTGGATATTTCAAGTAGACTCATGCTGATTTGCTTGGAAATTGAGGGTGAGGTCAGAGGTAGAAATGTAGACTTTAGAGTCATTGGTTTACGTATTATAAAACTGAGCCTATGATTTTATTGGCAAGTCATTATTAAATAAATAAACATATTTTATGAGTGTGTAAAAGGAGCCAAAATAGATTATAGCAGCATCCATCAATGTCACTGTACTGTTTAGAAGAGATCAGATTCCTCAAACCAGATCAGATGTCATCAGGCCAACTGACTGAGAAGATGTTCTCTGCTGAGTCATGCTACCCCACAAGGCCTTCCAAAGTCTTCTTCTTATAGATCAGCTATCAGCAATTTATCCTTGGCTTGCTCCGTGCAAATAATTTGATGCAAATAAAATTCAATTAAAAATCCCACACACTTCACCTCTGACTCATCCAAGGTGCACATTGCCATAGTAATTGGAGACATCTGTCCTACTGAGCAATACAGGAATAGGCTTGTGCAACTCAATCTCCCACGCTGATTAAGTGACTACCTCACGTGGAACTGAGATGGGGATCAAGGTTGGGTACAGAGGGGTGTGTGTGTGTGTGTGTGTGTACACACGTGTGCACACTCGTGCGTGCATGCACACACAGAGATGTTCTCATGTACACTGTCCGTTTTTCTGGCTCTCATTATTAGTTAAAACATATCCATTGTCAGTTCAACACCAGAAAATATTAACTCCAACTTTTGAAGTCACCTCACTCAAATACACAATTCTATTAGAGTGCACAAAAAGATAATATTAAACAATATGATTGGCATTACCAATAATCAAAAGAATGCCTTACAATTTATCTGAACTATAAAATATTTCTTTTCATTATGGTCAGTATTCCACCTGTCAAGTTCCTAGCTAATACATCTTAATAAACAATGAAAAGTAGTTAACATAATAATGCTTATTTAAAATATTCATGCTTAAATACTTGTTTTCTCTTTCCATAAATATAGGCTTTTTCTCAGTCTTATTATAGATAAAGAAGACCTCATTATTTACATCATTTTTGGGGTAAAATTTAAAAATTCAGCCTAAAGTGATAATTTTAGTGGATTTTGGGAAAGCCATCTACATTTTTTAAATGCTTGGTTTCCTGAGGGTTTGAGTGGCTCAGTCCATTAAGTGTCTGGCTTTTAATTCTGGCTCAGGTCACGATCTCAGGTCACGCTGAGCGTGGAGCCTGCATAAGATTCTGTCTCCTGTCTGCCCCTCCCCCCAAAAAAAGCTTATTTTCTTGAAATCAAATAATAGCTTAAAAATTCAGAATTACTGATTTTTTCTTTGCAAAAAGATTTTTTAATGTTTAAATTCATTAATATTTCTGGCTAAAGAAGTATCATATATGCATGAATCTTCGATAGTTTTTCAACCCAGCAAGTTCATCTGTCTGAAGTGTTTTGGATTTAAGTGTTAGTAGAATTAATAAAATTGTCCAATATTAGAAGCTATTTTCTTTTAAAAATTAGCCATATTTAAAATGGTATCAAGTTAAAATATTTCTGTGCTTGTTATTCTGATAGATTTAGAATTGATATCAACTCCATAAGCTGTGGAATAAAGCAAAAGAATTGTACTTCATGTCTTGCTGAAAATTAGTTTGATAGTATCTGAAGAGGATGATGAATTCAGACCTCTTGGCATTATCTACAATGGAATAAAATATTGCCTTGAATCTCCTACAAGCTTGTAGATATGTGCGAAAAGACCTGTTCAGACTTGTGTTCAAGAACCTCAATCACTGCACATAGATCAGAATCTCCTGGCTTATCTGAGGTTATGCACCCTTCTGACTTCTAATTTCTAAGTCCAAAAGTGAATTAACAAGACTTACTTTAGAGCAACTTGTTAGAAATTGAGATCTCTCAACCAACCTACTGAAAAACTCTTTCATTGGGACTTAAGAGGAGAAAGAAACAAACAGTGGATTTTAGAGAATACAACCCATTCCTCATGTGATATGAATTGTTAATCTGTGTCTGGTTTCCTACCACAAGACTCACACTCTGCTACTCTTCTCCATCGATGTGGAATTTAAAGAAACAAAACAAATGAACGTGGGGGAAGAAAAGGAAAAATAAAATAAGATAAAAACAGAGGGAGGCAAACCTTAAGAGACTCTTAAATATAGAGACCAAATAGGATTGTTCAAGGGGAGGTGGGTGATGGGATGGGCTAAATGGGTGATGGGTATTAAGGAGGGCACTCCTTGCGATGAGCACTGGGTGTTGTACATAAGTGAGGAATCACCAGATTCTACTCCTGGAACCAATACTGCACTATATGTTAACTAACTTGAATTTAAATTAAAAAAAAAAAGGTCTTCATGCCTTTCTTTCACTGCTAAATCTTAATTCCCTTCTATCCAAATGATCTATATTTTTGTTGTTGTTCCTAGAATTTGCAAATGAGCATTACCACCTCTGACCCATTACCCAGACCCTGACCAGAAAGCCCTCTATGTGCAGAAAGCACACTCTGCAAGGACAGAAATATTATTCTTTCTCTTTCAGACCCATTTCATATTATAACCCTTCCAAGAAACATCCTGATGACCCCATTTTATAGAAATACAGTAATAAAATAGAAGTGTAGCCATGCATGTATATTGCCTTTCATATTTTGGTCTTTGCAATACCATGAACTGGCCATGAGGGTACTATATAGTCATTCACAATGAGGCAGGCTTAAAAAACGTTAAGGTGAACTGATAAGGTAACATTGGCAATTCCATATTCTACCATCTGTCACTGTCAGGAAACAATGTATCCCATATAAGTGAATTACTAGAACTTTTTTTTCATTTTGTTAAAAAATACACATAATACAAAATTATTAGATGTTTTATTAAATGATGCAAGAAGTGAATGTTTCAGTTAGTAAAATACACTGCTTTAAGAATGACATGTTCAGAAATTTATATTGAACTATTTTTATAATGAATTAAGTAATATCTGATATAGAACAAAATTTAACTTATCTTGATGATACGGGATCAATATACACATAATTTTACTAGGCCGAAACATAAAAATAATAATAATGATGATAACTTTCATTGGTACAGTTATTTTAGCAATTGCAAAGTACTTTAATAAACACCGACATTCGGACAGTCCTGCAAGATATTTTCCACATTTCATAGATGAAGGTGAGGCTTGCAGGGTTCAAGTAACAGGAGGTTCACAGCAAGCACACAGGAGAGCCACATGCTTGAGCATGAAGCCACAGACATGTGGATAGGAACTGTCAGCCCTCCACTAAATGGCCCTAGACTACTATGTGCATTTTCTTCATCCTTTTGTCTGATTAGTCAGTCAGTTATCAACTCCTCCCGTTGCCAGAGAACAGTTAACAGTTATTTCTTCCTGCTGCCAGTTGTCATCATCTGTTTCCAGTCTATGAGCTGGAAAATCAGATAATCAAGGTTGCTGAAAATTAGACGTGAAACAGATTAAATAGCATCTGAGGGACAACTTCTATGAACTCAATCAAGTTCATGGCTTTGGTGCACAAGTCCCAGACAGACTATCATAGTAGTTCATGAGCTTTCTCCAACAGCCCCTTGGTTTATGACTAGATTTTAGAAGAGAGGGTATACTGTTACTGCTCCTTGGCCAGGTGAAAAGTGACTATATTTACATTTTGCCCTCAAATTGGGGACAAGAACATGCCAACAGGTGTGCCTTCTCATCTCCACACCAACCTCTTCTGTTTGGCATTCTTCTTTATTCCAGTGTTTTAAGAGGGACCATTAATGGACACATGGATTACTTCTCCGTGTGTGGTTGCCCATGACACTCAGAGTGTGGGGCTCATTCCAATGCCAGTGTCTGAACCGGTGTTACCACTCAACTAAATAAGTGCAGAAATTAAGAGTCAGCACGTAAAGATGCCTATAAAAATTCAACAATGATGCAACATTTCAATCTTTTTTTTACAGCACTGGTATACAACAGATTGGAAATTTTTTTCCAGAAGTTCCATGCCATAGAGAATTTAAGAAGCATGAACTTTGGTGTGTCCATAACTAGAGTACTAAATAGTAGACAAAAAAGGTTATGTGAGAATCCCATCTGGCCCGTGAGTCTCCAGAATATGAAATACTAACTTGTCTACCCTTTTTCCAAATACTGACCTGACCTGCTTTCCCTCCTTACTCTGTTTTAGTTCTCTGGCATTAGGAAAATTTTCCCAATCTGCTTTGATAAGACATTGGCCTCCAAGTTAAATGGAGGCTTACAGAGTCTAGAATACAGGAACCAGGATAAATCACATTTAAGCTCTTACATAAGAATACCAGAAAGAGAACAATTAAAATAGTAACTTGAATATCACACTCAAATTTCCAGGGATTTTACATGTCCAAAGCAGTTGGACTTGTAA
Source organism: Eumetopias jubatus (assembly GCF_037043125.1). Lineage (NCBI taxonomy): Eukaryota > Metazoa > Chordata > Mammalia > Carnivora > Otariidae > Eumetopias > Eumetopias jubatus. The sequence goes on along the minus strand of NW_028274808.1, from coordinate 23,716,337 downwards.
TTCACTGACAGCTCTTTTATTTGTATACGAGTATAACTTGGACATATGTGACAATGCTTTCTACTGACTTTGCAGATAACCAGGTACCATAAACAGACAATTGTTCAGTAAATTCTGCTTTTGGTGGTTCTAAATATGATGGTAACAAAACATTAATCAATTTAAGTAGAACCAAAACCTTCTTTGGGTTGCATAAGCTGAAAAAAATAAACAACCATCACAATTGTTTAAAGAGGCACAGATTTGATGAGAAATTTTTGAGATAGAGATTTTCATTCCACAAAAATATTTAGTGTTCACCATGCCTGGCATTTTTCTTTCCTTCTTTTTTTTTTTTTCTTTAGATGCTTGACATAAATGAATGAATAAGATCAACAAAACTCCCTGGCTCTGTGGAGTTTACTCTCTAGCCAGGAGAGAGATGGAGACAAGAAACGAGAGACATATTAAATAATTGATTTACATAGTATGTCAGAAGGTGCTAAGTGCTTCAGATAAAAGACAAAGAAAAGCAGAGTAACCAGGACCAGAAGCATAATAACACAATAATAACAGTGTGATGAGGACAGTTCTCTGAAATGTGATTTTCCAGCAAAGTCTTGAGCAAAGATTTGAGCAAAAAGTTGGAACTAGGCAGTGGCGAATAATAACATTATCTAGAGTTAACAGAATACTTACCTAAGAGATACTCACAATTTAATGACAATATTTAGCATAATCTTATTCAACCTGAGTAAATGTATTAAATGAAATGGAATTCGTGGTCTGCTCTAAGAAGTTTGAGTTTCAAAACCAGGAAGACTGAGCAAGTTCAACAAAATAATGTGAACTTTATGTGTGTACATAGTTGAGAGGTTCAATCCCATCTGCTCTCATTTTCTTTCCAGTCTTTAAGAGAGAAATGCTATATATATATATATATATATATTTTTTTTTTTTTTTCTAATCGAGACAAGGGAGACACATGAGTTTCAGGCTGTCATTTTGAAGACACATAATTGGATCTTCGCCTCTTTTCTTTTTTCTGCTATAGTTTTAAAGGCCAGAAAAACCTGGAAAATAAAACCTTTCCCCCTCAAGCACTTTTTCTTGGGCTAGCTGAGAAGTGGAAAAGCTGAGAAGATGATCAAAGAGAGTGCTAAGAAACCACAGGTTGGAAAAAAAAGCAGATAGTGGTCAAAGGCTTCTCAGTTTGAAATCCCAAACTTCTGAGGAGCCACCAGAGATAGGATGACAACCCAACACTGGGAATTCCAGAGCTGCTAATAGGCCATGTAGGACCTCACAGTCAAGCAAGTATTTAGGTATGTATGTATGTATGTATGTATGTATGTATGTATGTATGTATTCGAGGTGAGGGAAGGAGAGGGAGAGAATCTCCAGGACACCGATGCAGGGCTCGATCCCACAACCCTGAGATCATGACCTGAGCTGAAATCAAGAGTGGATGCTCAACTGACTGAGCCACCCAGGTGCCCTTAGATTTTGATTTATAGAACTGCATTCTCATTTGGTATGGGAAGAAAATTAGTCTTAAAGCAATTTCTGATATTCGAGATGAGAAATTACAGAGAAAAGTACCAGACATAAACATTTGTTTCTTTAAATTGTGCTCCTGGGGTATCACCTGTACATGTGAAGTAATTCTAATTAGTAATACTAAGAAATGTTTATCTAAAATTATCTGATATATGCATTTATCTATTAGTCTTACTCTTTGTTTAGTATATATAAATTTTACCTGGTGCTTTAGACCATGCAAACATTCTACATATCATCAGAGAGTCTGGTATATCTAGGTTCAAAATTTGTCCCCTCAAAGGTAATCCTAAAAACCTAATACATAAAATTAAAATTTCAAAAGTCTTACCCTATGCACTTGCTTCTTAGACTATCCTATAAAGCAACATTTTCCAAGTTTTTCGCTTCTACAGTATTCCAATAGAGCTCATACAGAGAATTTGGATTTTTATTGTTTATATTAAAGCCTAATATGAATGCCCGAAACTTCTTTTTAGGTTCTTCCAAAGGGAAAAATTCTCACACTACCTGATTTTTCCTTTCAACATTTCAAAAAAGTGTTTGATCTCTTTTCTGAAAGAAAATACCTAAGATGATAGAAAGAATATGATTTCTGAATGTTCTACTATTTTCTACTTGTTTTCAAGCACTAACATTTTTTGGGTGAAGGAAATTTTTAAGTTTTTAATAATCATCAGATTTTGTCATGACTGCATGATAGATTTTTCCAGAAAGAAAAGGAACACAAATCACAGATTAAGATAAAAATTGTGGACAAAACATTTGCTATTGTGCCTCAAAGTAAGACATGAAGAAGTTCAAACAAAAGTGCAGTAATTCCATTTATATACATTGTCAGATCCCAGCTGTGCTCAGATACCACTGGAGCTTGGGGCACAGCTGTGACATTATAAAAGGGACACGATTGCCAATCAGAGCTTGGCTTGAGAGATTCATGGTCCAAGCTATTTGCTAATAAAGCTTCTGGAACTCTGTGTCTGTTTCAGTTATTGTCCCCATGAACAACCTTGTATTGTGCAACTAAAGACATTGCAGAATTTCTCTATTATACTTTATTATTTGCCATAAGGAACTCTAGCTTTGAAATAAAGTTCAACAGTTTCTCTTATCACTATACAATTCTCTTTTTGAGGAGACACCTGAATATCATGGAGCCAAAAGCTAAGTCCTTATGTTTACTCCGTGACTGACTGGCTTATTGATGGTTAATACTCTTTTAATGCTTATTGAAAATGGCTTCTAAGCTAAAGATCGTACCATTCATAGAATCACAGAGGAGAATAATTGTCATTATTACTGTTTTGCACCTGAAATGAAGTCTCTAGTTTCCTAAGTCTGTACTGTGGGTATGGCCCAAAATGGCAGCTTTCCCAATAGTGTCTCTGTGAAACCTTAACCTCATGAAATGTGTTTGTTTTTTGTTGTATGCCTGCCAAAGAACATCTTTGGTCAAATAAGTTTTTGATCCTCCTCTTAGAGAGTAACAATGTGCACAAACTTATTACAGATTCCAAGATATCCTGGAATAAAAAAAATTATTTATCTCTGTTTAATATCACATTATATCTCTGTAGAACACTTCTCCCTAGAATATTAATCCATATCCCAGGGCTTTATGTAACACAAATGGGCAAGGTATTTTAAGTGTTGTTAATTTTAAAAGAATCAGTTGCTGTAATCAAAATTTGTCTTTGATCACATAAGAAAAAGAATTAATTTTTCCAGAAACGACTGTATATGTGACACTATCGTTCTGGGAGATCTTGATTTTTTATGGCATAAGTTGTATTGAGCTAGACACATTCTGAATAAAATTCCGCCTTTCTAGAATACTTACAGATAGATATCCTATCCTCTAATTGTGTATAATAGTATTTACACTTAAAGATGCAGAGAAGTTATATAACAGGAAGCAGAATTCCATTAATAGACCCAAAGATATTGCCAAGAGGTAAAGTTATAACTTCAGATATGGTGAATATCAGACAATGTCTTCAAAGTTCAAAAATATGTTAAATTCCTTGTCCTTATAAATCAGCATCACTTGTTTTCTATACTAGTTTTAATTTGTGACCGTAATTGTTAAAAAAAAAAGAATTTGAACATAATTTATGTTTAAAATGTCAGATCTAGGGTGCCTGGGTGGCTCAGTCGGTTAAGCGTCTGCCTTCGGCTCAGGTCATGATCCCAGGGTCCTGGGATCGAGTCCTGCATCAGGCTTCTTGCTCTGCAGGGAGCCTGCTTCTCCCTCTCCTCCCCACTTGTGCTCTCTCTCAGTATCTCTGTCTCTATCAAATAAATAAATAAAATATAAATAAATAAATAAATAAATAAATAAATAAAATGTCAGATCTATTTATAGTATACATTTATTTAGCTTATCCTATGCCTGGCACTGTTCTAAGCATGTAATATCTATTAACACATTGATTCCTCATAACAAACCTACAAGGAATGGATTCTTATTGCGTCCATGTTAAGTATCTTGAACAAGGACACAGGGCTGGTAAAAAAAGAGTAAAGGCACTGATACTTCTAATCATTATGCAATGTTGCCTAAAAGTTTTTCTCTATTTCCAGAGATCATAAAATTTTTCTTCAACTGTCCTTTAACTTGTCAAATAAAATGAACTTGGATCATAATTGTAAGACTTATTAGAAAAATTTAATTCCATCAGAATTGAGAATGAGATTGCCCTAAATAGTTTGCTTCTCATTTTTTGGACTATAACAATTCTATAGCTTTTATGAAGATTAAAAACTCATGCATGCTCTTTGTTTTCTTCTGAAGTCTTTATTAGTAGAAGCCAGTTTCATAAGAAATACATTTTCTAAATAAACTTGCTTGTTGCTTCTTAGGTCCCTTCAGTCATGTTGATTCAAGTGAATAAAATATAAACCATCAAGTGATATTATAAATGCTAAGTAACATTGATCTCAGAGGTAACTTTTACAAATAGCTTCATTTATTCCTTTTCTGGATGCAAGGATTAGGTACTTTTATTTATGAGATTAGATCTGCATATCTAACCCAGACTATATCATTCATCTTCATACATTACTGAAACAAAATCATATATTTTCATGGTGTTTAAAGGTCTGCAAATCCTCCAAATTCTATTCATTTAGAATAAATTCAAGAAAATTTAAAGGCCAGGTTGCACACTGTTCATAATTCAAGTCTTCCAGACAATTATAAATGTGCAAACAGAAAAGAACGTTCTCCTGCATTTTGATAAGTCACTATCTACATGAAACCTAATTACCTGTTATAACACCAGTGTTTACCCAGAGGTTATTGGGAGACACAATTGTTAGCATCACAAATTCAATATCTTGTTGTTTTTTTAAGATTTTATTTATTTATTTGACAGAGACACAGCGAGAGAGGGAACACAAGCAGGGGGAGTGGGAGAGGGAGAAGCAGACTTCCCACCCAGCAGGGAGCCCGATGTGGGACTCGATCCCAGGACCCTGGGATCATGACCTGAGCCGAAGGCAGATGCTTAACGACTGAGCCACCCAGGCGCCCACAAATTTGATATTTTGTGAAACAAACTTTGATTTGTAGATAGTCTATATATAATATATATACTAACAAAACCAAATAATAAAAGGAAAACTTCAATGTGCTTTGGTATCCTACTTTAATAATTTTGAAAATTCTGATAACCTTGTGTTAGAAAACTGGAATTCAAGCATCTCAGAATTAGCATTTGAAAAATGGGATTTTATTTATAGAAACAAAACGTATGCCCATATGTGCATGTATTTAGGACAATATTACATAATATTGTATTTAGGCCATATTCCAAATATATGTAATTTTTTTTTCTGCAAAGCTTTTGCTGGATATCCTGTGTGTGTGTGTGTGTGTGTATGTGTGTGTGTGTGTGTGTGTGTGCGTGCGTGCATGCGCACTCATGCACATGCATATATGTGAGAGCTTAAAAATTAGATTGGCTCTTGAAATTGAATCAAAGAACCTTAGTATGACAACTGTAATTTTGAAACAATTCCCCAGTGAATAGTTTAAAAGAATATATATATATTTTTTCTTTTACTCATGAGAGGAAAATGTTATTTGAGGATTTAAAGACCAATCCAGAAATCCCTTATCCATTGTAGAATAAGAAAAAATAGTGAATCCCATTTTTGTTTCTCTACAAGTTTATCAATTTTTGATTATGCTTTGAGTAGCAGAGTTTTAAGCCAAAGCCTTTATAAATCTATTTCAACGGAGCAAAGCTATCATCATGCCTTCTGAAAATAATGGCTTCCATGAGATTGTTATAATAGATCATCCTGAATTAGAAATCCTTTATGTACTCTCATTCAAAGCAAGCAAGTGATCTGAAATGGAATGTGTGCCTCTTTATTCCATTCACTTCGCCACACATTTTCAATTCAACAAAAGTTTCCCGAGTACCTACTCTGTGCCAGGCACTGTTCTTAGTTTAAGAAACAAAAAGATGAAAGCTGTCTTCACAGAGCTCATACTTTTGCTAAGGAGATGGACATGAAAAAGAATTACATCCACACAAAAACCTGAACATGGATGTTTATAGAAGCTTTATTCTTCATCATCAAAACCTGGAAACAGCCAAGATGTCCTTCAGTAGGTGAATGGATAAATAAACTGTGGTACCTCCACACAATGGAATATTATTCAGTGCTAAAAAAAAACATTAACTATAAAGCCATGAAAAGACATGGAAGTCCTTTAAATGCCTATTACTAAGGGAAAGAAGACAATCTGAAAAGGCTACATAATATATTTCTGACTATGTGGCATTCTGAAGCCAAAACTATGGAGACAGTAAAAAGATCAATGACAGCCAGGGTCTGGGAGGTGGCAGGGATGAATAGTTGGAGCATAGAGGATTTTCAGGGCAGTGAAACTACTCTGTATTATACTATAATAGTGGATATATGTCACTATACACTTGTCCAGACCCATAATGTACAACACCAAGAGTGAACCCTAAGGTAAGGTAAGGACTTTTGGTAAGGTAAGGTAAACTATGGACTTTGAGCAATAACAACGTGTCAATGTGGATTTACCAATTTTAATAAATGTATCATTGTGGAGGGGAATGTTGGTAATGGGGAGGCTGGGGGGAGGGGCATATGGGAAGTCTTTGTATGTTCTGCCCAATTTTGCTGTGAATCTAAAATTCTCCAGAGTAAAATCAATTAAAAGTAATAATTACAGGATACAGTGGTACATGCAAAACAGCATGACTTGGTGCAAGACTTGGAAGCAACAAAGAAACTGGAAGGAATCCCCAGTGGAATGAACAAACAAGAAATAGTGCATAAAATCATATCTAAGATGGGTTGTGAAGGCTGAATAAGTTTTCTTAATACCAAAGTTCTTGTTCTTCCTATAATTATGATTTAATTTCCATCTTCAGATAATAGCACAGTGAAAATATTTCTATTCTAGAATGGGAGCAAGAATAAGGTTTTAGGTCCCAGAGTCCTGGGATGGAGCCCCGTGAATTTATAGTTATAATATCCTTAGAGTAATAAAATAAAGATTTTTTTTAAAGATTTTATTTATTTATTTCAGAGAGAGAGAGAATGAGAGATAGAAAGCACGAGAGGGAAGAGGGTCAGAGGGAGAAGCAGACTCCCTGCTGAGCAGGAAGCCCAATGTGGGACTCGATCCCGGGACTCCAGGATCATGACCTGAGCCGAAGGCAGTCGCTTAACCAACTGAGCCACCCAGGTGCCCCAAAATAAAGATTTTTTAACAATGATGTGATACTGCTAACCTCATGGTAAAGATTTCATAATTTCAGCATAATAGCTGATAGAGTTTTAGGGATATATTTGTGTCTAAAGCAGTAGATGTTAGCTATCCAAAGCATTTAAAGGAGCTAGAAAAAATGATGAGAAGGGATGTAAAGTCAGATAAAAAATGGAAGGATCCATCTCATGTAGGTAAAGTCATCAGAACTTCATTAAGTAAAATACTTATTGAATATGCACTACACACAAAGGACAATTCTAGGCTCCTAGAGTATAGAGACAGAAGCAATTTTCTTTCATTGAAGTCCATAATATGGTAGAGAGACAATTTAGTAAATGATGATAATGTGGTTAAAGACTTTAGCAGAGGTATCCACAAAATCATATGGAGAGACTCTAGCAAAGAAAAGACTAAAGAAAGTGTTAGTTAGCCACTTGGGAAAACAGCAACAACAAAAAAATCAAACAACTGTGAAGTACAGTTTGAATAAAGGAAACAGAATCTACCAATTCGGCAATGTAGGAGACAAGATCGAATTGTAATTTTAGAGAACATGATATATGGAGACAAATTTCCTAAAGGATCACTCAGAAAAGAAATTCATATTTCATTTTTTTATTTTTATTTTTATTTTTTCTAAGATTTTTTTATTTATTTTTTGACAAAGAGAGACAGCAAGAGAGGGAACACAAACAGGGGGAGTGGCAAAGGGAGAAGCAGGCTTCCCGCTGAGCAGGGAGCCCGATGCGGGGCTCAATCCCAGGACCCTGGGACCATGACCTGAGCCGAAGGCAGATGCTAAATGACTGAGCCACCCAGATGCCCCACATATTTCATTTTAGATCAATATACCACATTTCATTTGTTCATGTGGAAATTATCTCAATTGAAACAAACTGCTAGAAAGGTCTATCATAAAGCCAATCTGTATTGAAGTAGTTTTATTCTAGCTAGAAGACTGTGGCTCTTATTCTTAATGCGCGAAGTTATTCATTTAAAAAAAAAAAAAGGCTTGGGGCACCTGGGTGGTTCAGTCATTAAGCGTCTGCCTTCTGCTCGGGTCATGATCCCAGGGTCCTTGGATCGAGCCCCACATCGGGCTCCCCGCTCCATGGGAAGTCTGCTTCTCCCTCTCTCTCTCTCTCCCTGCTTGTGTTCCCTCTCTCACTGTGTCTCTCTCTGTCAAATAAATAAATAAAATCTTAAAAAAAAAAAAAAGTCTTACTGCCCAAAATGGCAAATAAGTTCACTATTACATGCCAAACCCAATTACCTCTTAGATGTTTGGTTGAAGCATTTAGTATAAAGATCCTAAAGCCTTGTCTAGGCCAGGAGGTAAAGAGTGCCATGCTTGATTGGTGGTATCTGCCACTCATCAGGAAGTAAGGAGTGTTAAAACTCAAACTAATTTCTTAAGAAGCTATTTATTTTGCATTAGGCTAAGATCCCTGGAAACAAAATCCATAATATCAGTGATGGCTAACATTTATCCAGCACTTACAAAGTGTTTCCCCCATAGAAGAGCTTGACATCTATTAATTCATTTAATCCTCACAAGAAACTTGAAAGATGGAAACTAAGCCACAAGAAAGTCAAAGAATGCGTACAAAGTTGGCAGCTAGTGAGGCTTCCAACTCCAGCACTAGACTTGAGAGGAAGAGCTCTTGCAAGCTATACAATTTTCGGGGGGAAAAATATTTCTCTGTCTTTTAAGGGTCTTCTGGCTGGTCTAAGAATTAAATTGACATGAGACAGATTAATGAGATAAAACAAAAATAATTATGTACCTTCAGGAAATCCACATAAACATGAAAGATTCCAAAGACCACCAGGCAAAATGAGTTATTTCTTTCATTCTGGACTAAGGAGAAGGGGGAAAGGTTTGGCACTTCAAAGGGAAACAAGACAATTTACAGCAAGAATGGAAAGAGTAAATATTTCATAAACAAATATTTTTTGGGCCATCCAGAAAAAATGGAGGCATAGAGAAGACTTTGATGAAATAGGCCTTGTTAGGTTCTTCCCCATTTACCACACCAAGTTCATATTACATTATAGTTATCTATGATGATAGCTCCCTTCTTGGAGCAGGTTCTCTATCTAAATTCTTTTAGGTAGTTATGTGGGTGGCAAAAAGAAAAAAACCTTCTGTTTCTTAAAAATAATCAACCTAAAATAATCCCCCCTGCAAAGAAACATATTTTGGGGTGGCAAATTTTGCTCCGCTACATAATAGAGCCTCCCTGTCAACCATCCGTGCTAAATTATTCATAGGACAATGTCAGCTATATCAGTAATGCCCTAAAGACTATATATATTCAAACACTATTCAAATAAACATTCAACAGGGTTCATGCAGACATAGCAACCTCTCTCAGCCCCTTTACTCTGGAACCAACCAGAGTTTTCACTGTGCAGTCCTCTAATTGAGTTGCATTTTAGTGTCCACCAAATGTGGGACAGGGAAAGGAGTCTGTGGTTAGGCAGTTTTACAGACTCAAATCCCAGTGTCTGTGAATCTGCACAAATAACTTGTCTGAGCTTTAGGGTCCTCATGTCTAAAATGAGAATATATAAAATAGCACGTTTGCCAGTACTTGGGAGTAATATATCTTATTCTTCAAAGTTCCCTAATTATTTTGCTGAGGCATCCTATATCATAATAAGAACCACAAGGGCTAATCCAGCCACAACGCTGGCCTTGGTGGAGAAGGGCTGCAGAGATGTCTCCGGGGCACACTAGGAGGAAGTACAGTCAGGGTGAGAGCCTTCACCATTACTAGCCAAGAGCACGGCTCTCAATAGGCTGGGACCAACATAACATATACCTGAACACCTAGCACAATGCCTGACATACTGTGTATCTTCCAAAATGTTACTTTCTATCACTTCTATATATCTTTGTATACATGAATAAATAAGTTAGGGCACTATTTTACTTTTTTAAAGATTTATTTATTTATTTGAGAGAGAGAGAGTGCTTGTGAGTGGGGGAGGGGCAGAGAGAGAGGGAGACCAGCAGACTCCCTCCTGAACGAGAAGCCCGATGTGGGGCTCCATCCCAGGACCTAAGATCATGACCTGAGTCAAAATCAAGAGTCAGACGCTTAACCAACTGAGCCACCCAGGCACCCCCAGGGCACTATTTTAAATGCAAAGTTTCTATTTTTAATTATTTAAATATAAAAAAGAGGATTCCATCTGTGACTATTATTTCCCATTTTCAACTTATTTTGAATTTCCATTTCCATTTTCAATTTATTCGTTTTACATTCTATTTTGCAGGAAATGCATAGTTTGGATGAGCAAGGACAAGACAAGAAACTGAATGTGTGTGGTATTTTCAGAAGAGGACCATATGAATCCTACAGTTCTATAATGTTGTCTTTGGGGTTATGATATGTTTAAATATGGTAGATCTTTTCCATTTCTTAATGCGTATCTATGCTTGTCAACACCAAATTACTCAATATACTGCTGATATGTTTGGGAGAAAAATATTATTCATTTAAATATTCTTGAGTTGTACTTTTTTTAAAAAGATTTATTTATTTATTTATTTGAGAGAGGGAACGTGAGCAGGGAAAGGGATGGAGGGAGAAGGAGAGAATTTCAAGCAGACATCCTGCTGAGCACAAAGCCCAGCACAGGGATCAATTTCATGATTCTGAGTTCATGACCTGAGCTGAAATCAGGAGTCAGATGCTTAACTAACTGAGCCATTCAGGCACCCCAAATGGTAATTTTTTTAAGCAATTTCTTTTAAGTAGGCTCCATGCCCAATGCAGGGCTTGAACTCACAACCCTGAGATCTAGACCTGAGACCAAGAGTTGCGTGCTCGCATGCTTTACCGACTGAGCCACCTAGGTTCTCCCTTTTTAAAGTAATTTTTAAGCCATATAAGAAACTTTCATAAAATATACATAAATATAAACTTTTGAAGCTTTTTAAAAGATAAAGACATTTGTTGAAATAGTTTATAAGAATCATGTATGAAGGTAAAATACACACACAGAAATAAATAACATGACTCTGTTTAGTGAAATTATGGCTCATTCCTGTGAGTAAAAACTGAGAAAAATCATTAAGAGTAAAAGACCCTCTCTTTCCTTAAAAACTCTCATACTGACTATGGCTTTGCATTCTGCATAAATCCTTGACTTACTAAGTACTCCTGAGATTTAGGTCATTCACTAAGATGTGATTATTTAAAATCATTTTTATACAAAGTATTGATTAATTGATATGGCCTCCTGTGTAATTTCATTTTAGCATGCTTCTGGATTATAGAAATTATCTTAAGATATTAGGTTTGTATTTATGATATGACTCTCTTAATCATCATTATAATCATGAATTATGTTCACTAATATTAGTTTCTTCATCTATGGCAAGTAATCAAGAGCATAAATGGGCTTTGGAATCAGAAAGTTTATATGTGAGGTGGTGAACTAGCTGTGTGATTTACCAGTCCCTTACTTTGAATGCAGGAGGGTTGTATGCTATTTATTATGCAATATTTCAGTAAAAGGAATAACCATTATATATCCTTCAAAGCATGATTTTCAATGGCTTCATAGATTTAACATTTGTACACACTATAAATTGTTTTATAAAAGGCCAATTAAAGACATTTCTCCCAATCTTCCTATGTAAATCAATAACCTATATTTTTGCATGAATTTTCATTTCCTCATACTACGTTATTCACATCAGAAATCTTCCTCCATTGTGTATAGCGTTTTTGAGAATATTGATGTATCTCATCACACTTGAAACACAACACAGTGTGAGGCAGCATGTGCTCTTACCTGCACTACAAACAGACCCTATTTCCCTAAAGTCTCACCAACACGGGCAATGACCACATTTTTTTTTTTTAATGTAACAACTTTCTAGAGAAAATACTATCTTTTTTTAAATTTATATTTCTTTCAGTACCAGGAATTTGAATACTATTCACATGCTTATATCCATTTTCCATATATCTGTGTATTGAGTGTCATAGTTAGACTTAATGGCTAAAGTACAACTTACTGGGGCACCTGGGTGGCTCAGTTGGTTATGCATCTGCCCTTGGCTCAGGTCATGATCCAGGAGTCCTGGGATAGAGCCCCAAGTGGGGCTCCCTGCTCAGTGGGGAGTCTGCTTCTCCCTGCTCATGTTCTCACTCTCTCTCTTTTTCAAATGAATCAATAAAATATCTTAAAAAAAATAAAGTGCCCCTTACTGTCCACGCTATAAGTTTCAGTAGTTTTTAATTCTATTTGGCACACTATTTACTTAAAGTAGCAGGCTAGTTCTCCATTATAACTTATACTTCATATGTTTGATATATTTAATTTGCAAAAGAAAGTAAATAACCAGCAAGCATTCTGAAAATGCAAATTTAGTATCAAATAAATAAAGGGATTCTTTGACTTCAGCTCATATAGGAGTTATTACACAAAACCATGAAATAGCAAATTCATTACTGAAGTGGCTATATGATCCAACTGTAGTCAACAGATATTTAAATACAAACGGTTCTGGGGCGCCTTCGTGGCTCAGTTGGTTAAGCGACTGCCTTCGGCTCAGGTCATGATCCTGGAGTCCCGGGATCGAGTCCCGCATCGGGCTCCCTGCTCGGCGAGGAGCCTGCTTCTCCCTCTAACCCTCCCCCCCTCATGTGCTCTTTCTCTCTCTCTCATTCTCACTCTCTCAAAATAAATAAATAAATCTTTAAAAAAAAATACAAACGGTTCTAAGATAATAGCAGTTTTAGCTGTAGTTTTTATTTCCTTTGCTGAAAGTCTATGCGTCCCTCCCACCCTCTAATAAAATAGTTTTTCGTGTGAAACTCTTTACACACATGTCTAAATATAAACTTCGATTTAGGGCGCCTGGGTGGCTCAGATGGTTAAGCGTCTGCCTTCGGCTCAGGTCATGATCCCAGGGTCCTGGAATCGAGTCCCGCATCAGGCTCCCTGCTCCTTGGGAGCCTGCTTCTCCCTCTGCCATTCTCTCTCTCTCTCTCTCTCTCTCTCTCTCTCTCTCTCTTTCTCTGTCTCTCATGAATAAATAAATAAAATTAAAAAAAAAACTTCGATTTAATAAACTTCTAAGAAATACTACATATGACATAATAAAATGCTTTTGGGTACTACAGCATTTTCTCCCTCCCCACATCAAACAAGAATGCAGTTTTCGCTCAGTCAACCCCAGATCTCCCCGTAAGGGGAAAGAGGGAAGGTGATTTTGTTTTACATCAGGGCAGACATTGTCTGTTTCATGAGTTCTTCAACTGCAGTGCCCTCTACTTCCATCATGAAAGTCATTGGCAGTTTCTCAAAAGGCATATTAGTACTTCCTGACTAGATGCTTTGTTATTTTTGCTCCTTTCCTTAATCACTTAACCCTTCACCACACAGAACAGCTGGTGTGGTAACACACTCATCTAGAATGAGCGGCATGGAATGTTTTACCAGAGCTTCTCCAACCATCAGTTGGGAGTCTTAGGAGTTCATCATATTAAAGAAGACAAGGGTATTGTTTGATTTTATTTTTTAAATCAGTAAATAAACTAACCATACATTTGTTTTCTCTTTCAGCAGAACAGCATGAAAGCTGCCAAATGTATCTTAAAGGAGATTAGAAAACTCAGTCACCAAGGGAAACAAAAGCAAAAATGAACTACTGGGGCTTCATCAAGATAAAAACCTTCTGCACAGAGAAGGAAACAATCAACAAAACTAAAAGACAACCTACGGAATGGGAGAAGATACTTGCAAATGACATATCTGATAAAGGGTTAGTATCCAAAAATCTATAAAGAACTTATCAAACTCAACGCCCATAAAACAAATAATCCAGTTAAGAAATGGGCCGAAGGCAGGAATAAACACTTTTCCAAAGAAGACATCCAGATGGCTAACAGACACATGAAAAGATGCTCAACATCACTCATCATCAGGGAAATACAAATCAAAACCATGATGAGATACTGCCTCATACCTGTCAGAATTGCTAAAATTAACAACACAAGAAACAACAGGTGTTGGTGAGATGCAGAGAAAGGGAAACCTTCTTCTTACACTGTGGGTGGGAATGCAAACTAGTGCAGCCACTCTGGAAAAGAGCATGGAGGTTCTTCAGAAAGTTAAAAATAGAGCTACCCTATGATCCAGCAACTGCACTACTAGGTGTTTACCCAAAGAATACAAAAAAACAGATATGAAGGGGTAGGTGTACTCTGATGTTTATAGCAGTGTTATCAACAATAGCCAAACTATGGAGAAAGCACAAATGTCCATCTACTGATGAATGGATAAAGATGTGGTATATATATATATACAATGGAACAGTATTCAGCCATCAAAAACCAGAAATCTTGCCATTTGCAACGACATGGATGGAGCTAGAGTGTACTCTGCTACGTGAAGTAAGTTAGTCAGAGAAAGACAAATATTATATGATCTCACTCATATGGGGAATTTAAGAAAGAAAACAGAAGAACATATGGAAAGGTGGCCAGGGAGGGAAGGAGAGAGGGAAACAAACCATAAGACACTCTTAACAACAGAGAAGAAATGAGGGTTGGTGGAGGGAGGTGGGTGAGGGGAGGGGCTAGATGGGGGATGGGTGATAAGGAAAGCACTTGTGATGAGCACTGGGTGGTGTATGTAAGTGATGAACCACTGGATTCTACTCCAGTAACCAATATTGCACTGTATGTTAATTAAAATTTAAATTAAAAAAAAGGAAATTCAGTCACAAAGTGTGCTTAATATTGACTTTCTTGGTGGTTTTGACCCTATAAATATAATTTTAAATTATTTTTAATATTAGTTAAATTTATGTTTCTATGTTATAAATTTATGCTGGTCCATTTAAAATGGGCCAGCATATAGAGAAATCACATCAAACAATATGGTGAGTTGTTTTTTAATATATATTTAAATAAATCAAGACTTTTCTTATATGTTTACTCTGTGATTAGGGACGCCTGGGTGGCTCAGTCAGTAAGCATCTGCCTTTGGCTCAGGTCATGATCCCAGGGTCCTGGGATCCAGCCCTGCGTTGAGCCTTGCGTTGAGCCCTGCGTTGAGCCCTGTGTGGAGCCTGCTTCTCCCTCTACCTCTGCCTGCCATCCCCACTGCTTGTGTGCTCTCTTTCTCTCTCTGTCAAATAAATAAAATAAATAAAATCTTAAAAAAATAAAATAAATAAATAGCATGTTACTTGTTAAAAACAAGTAAAGGTGGAGAAACATTTTCCTTAATATTTTCAGAAGTTACTAAAATAGTAAACAATGAAATTAAAATATAAATTAAAAAATATAATGAGCTTTCCTATATTATAAAATAATTTGTTAGAAAAATAATTTCTTAGCATATAATATATAAAGATGAGGGAGCTGTTTTTTAATTAAAATAATTATGAGATTATATTTTATAGTAAAATAAGTTTGTAAGTCAAAAAGTTTAGAAAATGCTGGTTTCAATAAACCATGGCTCTCATTTGTGTTGTAGGTGGCAGGACTGTCTTGTGAAAGCCAAACACATTGCTTTGGTTTAAGCTGAAATGGGAGAATCAGCAGCTTTGCCTTGGGCTGTGCAACCCTTCTCCGACTTGCTCTCGCAGGGTTCTTTGTGGAAAACGATTTGAAAACCACTGCCAACCTTCTTCCCCTTCAAAGCAAGCACACTCTAGACAAGCTCTGCCCACCCACCGACGCTTCTCCGCAAATCGAACTTCACTGCCATCTCTGGACTCCATGTAATGTAGATGCTGATTTACCTACAGACAAAACTTTTATGTATATAAAAGTATATATATACACATAAGAGTTTTTACATATTACATATATATATATAACGTGTCTCATTAATATATGTAAATAAATATTATATATGTAATATGTACAGCAACCGTGCTATATTGAATAATCCAAAATATCATGGGCTACAAAACCAAACATTCAGCTTAAAATTATTTTTTGCTTGCCACATGTTCATCTGGCAGGGGTGCACTGTTCAACCTGGTTCTCTGTCAATTAAACCCTTCTAGTTCTGCCCACTCTTATTAAGTCAATTAGAAAAATTCACTTTGCATTTGGGTTCATTAACTTATTAAGTGCCCCACTGGGAAAGTTGAAACTCTTTGGCAAGCACATGTAGTTTTCTGCAATACTCTTGATATGGTCTGCCTTTACTTTTCAGTGAAAATATTTCACTTTAGAGTAGATGAAATTATTTTTTCCCCAAAAAACACATAGGGTATGAGGAGTGATTATTAAAAACATGGTAAAATTTCAGAGATTTCTGAAAATCTATGGTGAATTAAGATGTTTTTATTAGGATTGAGTTTAAGACAGATGAATACTCATAATTGTGTTCAATTAAAAAGTGTACATTGAGAATTCGCTGGATGGAATTATTCAGCTCAGTGTTGTGAGAATTGCAAAAATGGGTACGATTAGGATTAATTAGGAGTTAATTGGTCTTCATGTGTGCTGATGTATGATGGATAGAGTTAGGAAGACTTATCTCCTACCAAGAACACAGCTAGAATGGAGACCAGAGATGCTACAGGTAGTTTTGTGAAGGTAATTTTACATTATTTTATTATAGTAATGTGAATATAGAATGATATAGGAGCATATTAGAATGATTTTGTTTTTTAATATATGTTTAGAACTACAGAAAGTAAAGCGCAACAAAATCTCCTCGGTTCCTAATTGCCGGATTTAATCAAGACGTTGGGTATGCACTTTGGATATCAGATATAGATCTCAGTACATGGGAAGTGCCACGAGCTTTTTTTTTTAAGATTTTATTTATTTATTTGTCAGAGAGAGAGACAGAGTGAGCAAGAGTTGGGGGAAGGGCAGAGGGAGGGGACAAGCAGACTCCCCACTGAGCAGACTCCCCCTCCCCAAGGCAGGGCGCCCTCTCAGGACCTTGGGATCATGACCTGAGCAGAAGGTGGACACTTAACTGAGCCACCCAGGCATCCTGCCATGAGTTTTTATATTTCTTTATTGACATGATTACTAAACACAGTATTTGGGTTAACAAGCATTGCAAAATAGCTAACTAGTAGGAGAAATACACACAGAAAGAAATTCTTGCCATTCAAGCCTGGATGTGTATTGAATATTATTTTAAAAAGACAAACAATAGAAGAGACATGGTATAATGTAGATAGTTTGGAGGATCAGATTCCCTTTGTAGACTTGATGGCAACTGAACTGGGCCTTAAAATGATAGGATGAGTAACAATGACTTTGGCTTGGATGTATGTCTTATGGAAAGAAAAATAATGTTCTATAGATAAGTATAAGGGCAAATGTATTCGGCTTCAGAGTTCATTATATTTTTAGACCTGAATTAAAACATGTTTGTATACCTGTAGCTTAATTGGTGACATTCAATTCTTTTTCCTTGGGGCTGAGCCACAGTAGTTTGGGTTTCACATTGAGGTAACTTTAGTAGGTCAGTATTGAAGTAATTCTGAGATGTGATGTTTGTGCTTATCACTTATTATTAATTATTGATGCTTGCAAAGCACTTTCGTTTGTGTTTACCTCCCTGTCTTACACGTATGGAACAATGTGACTACATTGATCTGCAACCTGGTGTGCTGTTACTCTGACAAAACAGATGTTCTGATCAGAGTTGAAGGCTCCTTCCATCAGCCAAATTGATTGCAAGTGACATCTGACAAAGTGGCTAATCAGAGCAGTAGTCAGTTCCCTTCAGTGCAGACACTATCCAATCAGACAGACCCTCACTGGCCAAGCGGAGACCAAATTAGAAGAAAAGGATCAAGAACATTCTCCACCACACCGTTTAATGAGATGAACTAACATCCAGAGACTGGCCAGTAGATTTTTCCATTCAAATATATGTCCTAACATGAATGCAAAAGATGCCATAGTCTCTAACATCCATTCATGCATTGATATTATATAGACTACATTCTATTAAATTATGTTGTTAGTACACTAATTTACATGCAATGATTTCTATTTTGGCTATGTGCTTTCGTATTGATTTTCATTCTACAGTGAAGAACATTTTTAATACTCTTGTGCACACTTTTAAAAAATTAATGCAATGGAATTTTTACTTTTTTATTAAAGAATCTAACATCTTGCATGCTTAATACTTTTTACACATACCATATATCATTACAGAATGTGTAAGTGCTAGATAAACCAGTATTTGAGATACTAGTAAAATAAAAATATTAGCTTAAAAAAATAAACATCAAACTAATGCACATTCAGGTTAATTTCCAAAATCATTTTTTTCATTAAATAAATGAATTATTTACTTGTATCAATATCAGCTTATGGATTCCTAACTTACTCAGTGAGTTATAACCTATTATTAGTGTTGTTTATTTTGAAGTTAAAATTGTCCCAGAGTTGACCAGTGAAGCCTCTTCAAGCCTGTTCCACCTCTTTCTGTGATTGAGTGCCATTTGTAATGTGTTGCAAAGTCAAGAAACATGATACATTCTTAAGATAATAACTCATTGAAATTCAGTTAAGAGGTTCTCAATCTTGGCAGTCTAATAGGTTTGATAGTCTTATAGATGATTTCTTCTAAGACTGGACTGCTGACAGCTGCTTTCTTCACCTTCAAACCCTTCTTAACCTGCAGGGATTCAAAGACCTCTTCAGATGCATCCAAGTGAAAAGTGAACGACTCGCCAACCAGGTTAAAAGTATAGAAAAAAGTGGCAGACAGGATGAAAAATAGGGAAGGGACATGGGAAGGAGGCCAAAAAGGACAAGAAAAAAATATATATATATGTTGAACTGGGTCTTAAATATATATATGTTTATATACACGTATATATATATGTTTGGCTATATACACATACACACACATATATATGTATATGTTTGGCTTCTTTCACTCAATATAAGCTCTTAAGATTTTGTTGCTGTTTCTTTGTAATTTGTTCTTTTTAATTGTTGTGTAGTATGAATACCACAGCTTTTAGTTAGCCATTCCCTAACCATATAGGTTATTTCAATTTGAGGCCTATTACAAATGGTGTTATGGACATTCTTATTTGCATTTTTTGTGGACATATACATTTCTTTCTTTCTACTACATACCTAGAATTGGAATCCTTGGGACATAGGGTAGGTGTATATTAAGCTTTAGGAGAAAATGACAAATAGTTTTCCAAAGTAATGGTACCAGTGCTAGTGATATGTGAGAGGTTCATTGCTCCATTGTCTTATCAACCCTTGCTCTGTCATTCTTTATAATTTTAGCTATCATGATGAATGTAAGCAATATCTCCTTGAAGTATTAATCTCTTTTTTTTTTAGATTTTGTTTATTTTGGGGGAGAGAGAGAGAGAGAGAGAGAGCATGAGCAGGGGGAGGGGCAGAGAGAGAGGGAGAGAGAAACCCAAGCAGACTCTGTGCTGAGCATGGAGCCTGACGTGGGGCTTCATCCCACAACCCTGAGATCATGACCTGAACCTCAGATGCCCAACCAACAGAGCCACCTAGGGGCCCCTCATTGTGGTTTTAATTTCTATATCTTTTTTGGTATTAACATTTTTTAAAATGCTCCCTGGGTGACTATAATGTACATCCAGATGTGAAACCACTGTCTTAAACCCTGTAGCTTGGAACTGAAGAATTGCCCCCGAGCTGGAAGGATGGAAAGTATTAGGAAGCTGGGAGGAGATAGCTTACCGTGAGCCCGGGCTACTGCAGTGGAAAACAGGAAGGGCTCATGAGAGATGAGGCAGTCAAGAAACAGAGGCCAGGGCCCATTTGAACATGGAAGTCACTAATGTTAATGTCAGAATGTGGGTGGTGAGAGAGAGAATCTGAGCCATAATTTAGAGTGTTCAAATTTGAGAGAAGACTAGTTTAAGCTGGGTTGTTTTATCCCTACAAGTTCACCAAGATTTCATCATGAGGAAGGGAGAAAATCCATAGCAACATGTTTTAACATGTCTCACCTTCCTTTACTTAGGAAAAAAAGGAGTTAAAGAAAAATCCTCCATTCACGAGGGCTTCATGGAGAGTGGTTTCCTAAGTAGACATGGAGGCTTCAGTGATTTCAAGACTATAAAAACAGGTGATAGGGGTATTTGCTAAAAGCAGGATAGAAATCCCACATAGCAGTGGGAAGCGAGTCGGAGGGGTGGTGGATGGGCTGAGTCACATACACGGACAGCACAGATCTGGATGTCCCAGCTGGGGGAGAATCCACGGGAGCTTTGGGCATCTACTAGTGCCATGGGCAGTGGTGGGATGCTCTGTGTTTGGGACTGGTCCTCATGGTTTCCTTGAGAGTTTCTGATTCCAGTTTTTTGTTCCTTGAGACTTTCCTCTCTACACTGTGTGGAGGTGTGTGGAGCTGCTCCCCAAGTCTCGTGGGGGGTGTGACTGAGATTTGGGGCAGAGTTTCTTTGAGGGGGAAAAAAAAGATTTTCTGATCTAATAAATTTTGGAAATGATATATGCCTACAAATTATATTATTACCTAGTCTTTGAGAAGTCATGTGGTTATAAAACAATCCAACTTTAATTTTGCTTAACCCAATGTTTTCCAAGATCTCTGATTACAAAGCATGTTGAGGGATAATGGTATCCATTGAACCATGTATGGAAAACATTACCCCCAACATATTTATTCTTGGTGTTAAGAAATTATCTAGCTGGTACACTTCTCTACATCACTCTAACCCACGCAACTAAGTTTCCTTGACCCCACTATAGGCTCAGTCCTTACAAATCCAGCAGAGAAAAATCTAAGGAACATGACTTCAAAATCCAATCTACCTTAGCAGTAACTACATCTGTATTCTAACTCAGGTTTGGTAACGGAGCTCCAACCTGGTGCCTGTGATTGTGTCTAATTCATAAAATTACAAATGTTTTCTCTTCCCTATTTAAGCCTTGCTTGGACAGCAGGTCTCATATTCTAGCCCAGCTAAGCTTCACACCCTGTCATGTTCACACCAGCTCCTGGAACTGGAGCCATGAACTCCATAAGCATGAGAGGAATTTCGTTTTCTTACTGCCACTGTAATAATTGTGAATTTCCTACTTATTTTTTTTTCCTGACACATAGTCACTTATTTATCTTTTGCCTTGTAGAGAATCTCCATTCTCTTCTTATATCCCTTTCTGCCAGGCTGGTTTTCCTCTCATCTTCTGTAGCTGATTTCACATATGAGTACTTGTTTCCACGGTGTGTCTGTCTGGTCTATACTATCACGTGCTGACCTACACCATTGGTCCTGAACATCCAGTTGGAAAGACAGCTTACTGCTTCTATCTATCATTAGAGCCACAGATAACTAAGAGCAGGCCAATGAGAGTAACTAAGGGGAAAAAGGTTTAACGCCATTTTGAGTTTAATGAAATTTAACCATAGAAAAGAAAGTTGAAGTGGCAAGTTTGGTTTTACCTTTTTTATTCTTTCTTTCTTTTTATCAATGAAGACATCAGAGAACTCATTTCTGGTTAGTTTTTTTTTTTTTTTAATGTTTGTTAGTCACCATACAGTACATCATTAGTTTTTGATGTAGTGTTCCACGATCCATTGTTTGCATATAACACCCAGTGCTCCGTGCAGAACGTGCCCTCTTTAATACCCATCACCGGGCTAACCCATCCCCCCACCCCCTCCCCTCTAGAACCCTCAGTTTGTTTCTCAGAGTCCATCGTCTCTCATGGTTCGTCTCCCCCTCTGACTTATCTAAATTTTTATTTCAAAGTTTTCAATTTAATTTTATTATGTATGTTAGTCCCCATACAGTACATCATTAATTTTCACTGTTTTCATTTAACACCCAGTGCTCCACGCAGAACGTGCCCTCCTTAATACCCATCACCGGGCTAACCCATCCCCCCACCCCCTCCCCTCTAGAACCCTCAGTTTGTTTTTCAGAGTCCATCGTCTCTCATGGTTCATCTCCCCCTCCGATTTCCCCCACTTCATTTTTCCCTTCCTTCTCCTAATGTCCTCCATGCTATTCCTTATGTTCCACAAATAAGTGAAACCATATGATAATTGACTTTCTCTGCTTGACTTATTTCACTTAGCATAATCTCCGCCAGTCGCATCCATGTTGATGTAAAAGTTGAGTGTTCATCCTTTCTGATGGCTGAGTAATATTCCATTGTATATATGGACCACATCTTCTTTACCCATTCATCTGTTGAAGGGCATCTCAGCTCTTTCCACAGTTTGGCTATTGTGGACGTTGCTGATATGAACATTGGGGTGCATGTGGCCCTTCTTTTCACCACGTCTGTGTCTTTGGGGTAAATACCCAGTAGTGCAATTGCTGGGTCATAGGTTAGCTCTATTTTTAATTTTTTGAGGAACCTCCACACTGTTTTCCAAAGTGGCTGTACCAACTTGCATTCCCACCAACAGTGTAAGAGGGTTCCCCTTTCTCCACAACCTGTCCAACATTTGTTGTTTCTTGCCTTGTCAATTTTTGCCATTCTAACTGGTGTAAGGTGGTATCTCAGTGTGGTTTTGATTTGAATTTCCCTGATGGCTAATGATGAACATTTTTTCATGTGTCTGTTAGCCATTTTTCAAAGTGCTGGAACAATCTTAAAATTTGTATGGAATCAGAAAAGACCCTGAATTGCCAAGGAAATGTTGAAAAAGAGAAACAAAGCTGGGGGCATCATGTTGCCCAATTTCAAGAGAACTTATTTCTTAAGAAATGTTTCACTGTCACATAGGTTTCTGTTCTCATTGATATTTACCTGGATCGCCTTCATTCAGTTTGGATATTTCTGAGCAGAGATTCTGAAGAAAGCATTTCTTACCATTTATACATATGCTTATTATGAGTTTGACATAAACTGGCATGTCATGTTGCTCCATGAATATCAGATTTCTGACACCCAGACCCAAAGGTTCCAATTCTTAAATCATGACTGCCTTATCTTCCCTGACAAAATTGAAAGCAAGAAACACATTTTGCATCTAAGGTATGAAATTAATGTGATGTATTTGACCTTTGCAAAGTAGATGTGATGTGACGAGGCTAAGACTTGGCAATGCTTCAGAACCTAGTACCTTGGCAATAACTAAGCAAAATGATATTCCCCTCCATTCTCCATATATATATAGATAAGTATCTGTAAGAGATTATCTAACTGTTGTTCCTAATGAAATTATACATAAATACCAAATAATGGTAATCATCTATTTTCAAAATCACCTCAACATTAATCAAAATATTTTAAAAACTAATCGCCCAACCTTTTATTTCTCTTAGCTCTTTTCTTATGTTAACTTGTATAGTTCAGTTCAGCTCAGTCCCAGCCTTACTCACTTGATCCTTAATCTCCATTTTTTTTCCTTTTTTAAGATTTATTTATTTATTTATTTGAGAGAGAGCGAGAGAAAGCATGAGTGGGGGAGGGGCCAGAGGGAGAGGGAGAGAATTCCAAACAGACTCCCTGCTCAGCACAAAGTCTGCCATGGGGTTTGATTCCACGACCCAGAGATAATGACCTAGCCAAAACTCAGAGTCTGATGCTTAACTGACAGAGCCACCCAGACACCCCCTCAGTTTCTGTTTAAATATGCACCGGCCTCCACCTCTCAGGCAGCATGCAGTTCAGAGGCTACCCATAGCTTTTACGCCAGTGTCCCTTCTGTTCTCCCCTCCACACTGTACAAATAAAGTACCTAGAAATTACTAAATCCTGGAATGCTGCAAAAAAGACACTACCTTTCCTTTCCATGGGAAGACTGGTTTACTTATTTGCTCCCCTTGTCCCATGTCTTGGCTGGAAAGAGGCTGTAGGATAAAACAGTTTCATACTTGGATATATTAGCTCTGCTTTTTCCTAGGTAGGTAACATTGGCAAAATTATTTTAATTCTGTAAGACTCAATTTTGCAAAGGCTCCAAACCTAGTTTGTATATGATCATACCACTTCTCTGCTTATAATCCTTGAGTATCTCCCCATTATCTGTAGGATCGAGTCCATTCCTTGTCTATTTAAAGATGAGAACCATCTTTAAAACCCACACTTATGCACTAGTTAGGCCCAATCCCTCACTGCCAATGATTTGCTGGGCAACCTTGGACAAATTCCTGGCCTCTCTGTGTTCTACTTTCCACAACCATAAAATACATATTGTGATACTACATACTTTATATGAATGTTAAAGTCAATATAATGTCTGACTCACATAAATTTTCAAGAAATGATAGTTACCAGTATTATGAATTGTTTCTATTATTTTGGCTATCCTTTCATATTTTTGGTAGGCCTTGTTCAAAATATGCCTCTAGACATACATAAGTGGAAAATTTCAGTTTCCACAATACAGACACAGATAATGCATGACTGTACAGAAATTTCAGAAGACACATGAAACTAGTTCTGGGAACATGGCAGAGTGAGGGGCAGCATTACTGGTTTACATGGATGTGACCCATGTCCGGACAATGGCATGGCCCTAATGAGATTGAGAGTGTCAGGGCCTGGGAGTGACTTTACCCAAGGCTCCTTGGACCACGTAGATTTGTCACTTGTGCGGGGCTGCTGGCTGCTACCACCAGCCAATGAGGGTCATGAAGGAGACCTTGAGAAGCAGTGCTTGCTCAGCAGTCTAACCCCAATCACACCCTTGCGGTGCTCAATAAAGCTATGGAGCAGAACAGATCACCGTCCTTGAGCGGCAGTCCCATCCACAAACCCAGCCCTTGGAAAATACCTTGGAAATACCCTGGTAAGCCTTCATTAATCCATCGGCCTGAAAGGCCCAATTCCCTTGACCTGTCCTTTTCACCAAATTCCCTGTTTTCCTTAATTTTCCCAATAGCTAAACTAAATATTACACTTCAGTGAAATATACCAATGGTAAAACTGGATAAAATATTTAGTGGTAAGATGCCCTCCTAGTGTTCATTTTTAAACCTGGTTAGAAAATGCACGTGAGCAGTTCTTTGTCCCTAGACAATTCAATTTCTGAAGGGCTTGGTCCAGAATGCCTGTGTGTGCGTGTGTGTGCGTGTGCGTGTGTGCGCGTGCGTGCGTACGCGCGCGTGTGTGTGTGCGTGTGTGTGTGTATGTGTGTGTGAAAACAGCCCTCACTCTTACCCTTTTACGCCCACCTCAGATCAAGTATTGCTATTTAATAACACTAGTCTCAGGTATTTTGACTTCCAGAGCCTCGGATCTAAGTATCCTTCAGAGCTTTCAGCTGTGGGCACGCAGCTTACATAGGAAAATATGAACAGATCTGAAAAGAACATGCTATTATTTTCCTGTTCTGTTGTGCATATTAATTGGGAACAAAAATCTCTTTTTCCTTGTGCCTCCCATTATAATTTCAGTGACTTCAAAACAGGAACTGTACTTTGACATCCAGCCACAATGCCAGGTCCATCGTAAGACGAGTGATAAAATCATTATTTAATGAGTAAATAGATGCATAGGTGAATGAATGGATGCTGTTTTCCTAAGTCTTCTTTCCCTTAAGGTGCATGAAAAAAAACGAACATTAAAAATAATAGTGTCTAAATCTAGATAGGATATGCCTACATTTCCTTCTTTGTAATTGCATCTTGATTTAAACCTTTTTCCCCCTCTCTTCTAAATAAAGTTCTCTGTCATATTCAAAGCTGGCTAAAGGAGATTTTGCCAAACTCAGGGTATATGCAGGCTTAATGTGAGCTAAAATGTCAATATTCATACCGCTCCACTTCATTAAATCCACCTTCCTAGTAACTTGGACTGAGTAAAATTTATTTTTTTTAAAGTCCCGAAATTGTGCTCGTGTCAGCAATGCAGCACCTGTTAGTCATCCTGGACCCAGTTCACCTTTTTGAAGCTACTGCTCAGCGTTCTGACAGGCAAGGTTTATGACAGGCAAGCTGAAGGTGAGGGGGAGGGATGTACAAACAGCGGCAGACAGCCGAGCACTCACCTCTGCCAGATTGCGTGCGCGAGGCTCCGAGTGCGTGAGGTCACACTGTCAGCAGCCATGATGGGAGAGTGGGCTGCCATGCCCTTAATTGGGTGCACATGCTTTGGCACCACTGTGCCCTGATTAGCACGGTGCGGGCCGACTGGCACTAGCCTGGAGCACAGCACTTTCAGGGGCAGAGCATATGGGAAGTGCAGATGTTCAAAGGGTGGCTTCACCCCATGTGCAGCCAGCAACCCTCCTTGAAGAATGATCGTATCCTATCTTAAGTAAGTACATGCAGAAAGGATCTGCATAAAAGGGCTCTCTCATAATCTCCTATTCAGAGACTCCCCACTTGGTCCTCCTATCAGGCACTCTGATTTTAAAATATGTGTCATTGAAGCACACAAACATTCTTCCCTGTTCTATCACTGAAAGGGAAGAAAGATTATCAATAACACTGAATATCAGAGAAAATCAAAGATTCTCCCACAGCAAGCCAAATGTTACCAGGTCATATAATTTAGCAGTATACAGCATTAGGGTATTATTTATGCATATACTAATTAAACAAGTTTATGAAGCACCTACAATACGCCAGAAACATTGAAGGGATAATGGACCGAGGCATGCAGAGAAATGAAGGCCAAAAAAAGAAATTCATTTACTTACAAAGGACACAGTGTGGCATGGTGAAATGTAAATTAGATGACAGCTAAGTAATTAATCCCGATTCTTCCAATAATTAGCTGTGCTCCCCGGGCCTCAGTTTTCTCACTCAGAGCTAATCATGTTCAACTAAATGATTACAAATGTCCCTTCCAGGCCTAAAATGTTATGAATTGATATCCTTTATCTTCCTTATCATGTAGTTAATTTATTTCCATTCGAGAATCTCAGAGCCTACTCTGTTCCAGGCACAGTTCTAGGTGGTGGAGACACTCTGGCCATAAGACACTTGAGCTTACATTCTGCGTGGCAAGACAAATTTTAACATATAAGTAAGTGCATACACAATATACTGTTAAGGACTCATCAGGACTGTGAAGAAAAGTGGCACAAGGAAATAAAAATAGAGAGCACTAGGTAATAAATTTCGTAAGGATGGCCAAAGTAGATGCTTCTATTACATTCTAGTGGGAAGGTACCAAGAATAAACATGAATGCCAATCAATTAACAAGATAGTTTTAGATAGTGATTTTTTTTTTAAAGATGAGGAAGTTGATAGTTGATGAAGGAGTGGGGCCATAGGTCATGCCTGGCTTTAGGGGAGTTAGGATCATCTTGGGGAGTTAGGATCATCATGTCAAGTTCAATGGAAATGACATGACAATTTTATCCTGAAGGAAGTGTACTCTGGTGGTTGAGTTTAGAGAGTGGATTGCAAAAGGGGGTATGTTTAGAAGCAGGAGGACCATGGGTGGTCCTACAGAAGAGAGACAGCATTGGCTTGCACTGGAATGAGAGCAGTGGAAATGAAGTGAGTAAGTTCATGACAGATGGAATGTGAGGGCAGAGAAAGAGAGAACATAAAGGATAATTCCGAATTTTCACTTGAGCAACAAGGAGGATTGAGGTATTATTTACCAAATGGAAGAAGACTTGGGGAGATTAAAATCTGTGAAATAGGATCTGCAGAGGTTGAAATGAGGAGGTGGAGCAGGAAATAGACTGAGTCGGGACTCTGAGGCAGGAAGAAAACCAGAAGTGTGGGGCCATCTGTATATGCAAACTTAATAAAGGGTAGCATAGAAGGCTGAGCAGTGTTGAATACCTATTTGAGATTTTAGTGATTAATTGAAAGGGAAATTAGTCAGTAGGATTGTGTGATTTTTTTGAGCAGTATACAGGTGCTCGGCAGCAGTTATGAGGACAATTGATGGCTTCACCCGTGACTGGACTTTTGTCTCATGAGTCAACATGAGTGAACAGATGGCAACACCAACACAGGAGTAAAGCATGTTTGCAAGGAAGTGGTTGTAATGAGGAGTCATTGGCTGCAATCCTCAAATGGCAATGTGTTGGGCCACACGTCTAATAACTGCCATGTAGCAACGTAGCAGAAGTTCTTTCCTGGGCACAGCTTTTGCCCGTGGAGCACAGCTTGTGTCAGAGAGCAAAGTACAGGAGTGGAATCATTAAACAAATAAAAAGAGTGAACAAACAAACTGGAGAAGTGAAGGACCAAGAATGTTTAAAGGAGAGTAAGTGGTAGAGTCAATGGGTTGGGGCTATCTATGTGCTTGTAGAACTCTAGAAAGAGGATACTAGTGTTTAAAAGAAGGAGGAATGAGAGGCATCTGGTGGCTCAGTCAGTTAAGTGTCCCACTCTTGGTTTCAGCTCAGGTCATGATCTCAGGGCCATGGGATCAAGCCCTGCATCAGGCTCTTTGCTCAGTGTGGAGTCTGCTTGTTCCTCTCCCTCAGTTCCTTCTTTCTCCCCCCCCACCTCTCTCTATCTCCCTCCCAAATAAATTAAAATATTTTTTTAAATAAAAACAAAAGAAGGAAGAGTGAAAGCTGGTTGTTTAACAGTGAAATGCTTGAAATGGTGGCATGGATACTTCAGAGATTTTAGGAATACTGACACCCCCCTCCCTCTTCTCTCTCCTGCTCTCTATCTCTCTCCAAGACTGGACAGCTGCTCCAAAACATTTACCACCCTCCATTACCTGGGGTTCCTCATCTCAGGAATCCATGCTGCCCCAAGTTAAAAGTTAAAATTCACTTTCCCAGCCTCCCTGGGGCATTACGATCTAGAATCTGCCCATCATACTTGCTGGCAGTGTTTGATTTTAGAAGCTGGTGACTAGAAGCATGTACCCCAAAAATATCCATTCAGAAAATGTGGAAACACACACATCCAGCTCCCAGAGGTAATGGCGGCAGAGATAGCATCCTATGCTCACTTCAGCAGAGCCTGCTGGCTGAGCAGCAGCTATGTTTCCACTGGAGCAGGTCTTTATGGGATAATTTGGGTCTTGTTCCAGACTTTGAGGCCTCTAGTCGTGGTTCTTGCGTCTTTGTAAAGATTGTGTGTGTGACTAAATATCCTTTGCTATATTCCTTGTCTGCTTAAGCTAGTGGGTTCTAACTGATACAGATATGATACAGTTCCTGGTGATGGTAAGCATTTGATCATGGCAGTGGATGAAGGAGGTGAAGCCATCAAGAAATGGAAAGATCTGGATCTCAAATAAATAGAAAACTTTATAAATTTTTCCCTGGAAAAGTCTGGCAATGCTTGATACTCAAGTAAATGCATATAAACATCTGGACATCCAAACAAAATTCAGCGAAGAACTCCTTGCAGGTCACTTTTCCAGCATCACATCTACCACTCAACATACCCACACACTGGAAAGGCTATCAAAGGCCCTGGTGTCCCTGCCGGGGACACGGTGACACAAAGATGCCTATGTTTTCCAGTCCTTTCTAGCCCAGGATTTTGTTTTTCAAAGATTTATTTATTTATTTGAGAGAGAGAGCACAGTGGGGAGGAACAGAGGGAGACAGGGGTCTAGATCTCATGACTCCGAAAGCACGACCTGAGCCAAAATCAGGGGTCTAATGCTCAACCGACGGAGCCACTCAGACAGCCCTCTAGCCCAGGAATTTTAACATAGTATTTACACATACTAGACGTACAAAAAGTCAGGCTAAACAATTATCACCTTAGTTAAGAGCTTATAATTTTCTACTTGGATGATTTAGCAGCCTCCCATCTATTTTAAGTTTTCCACATAAAAGTTATCATGCCTCTTCATTTCCAAAGAACATCAGTGAAAACTTATTCTCTTTCATAAGACCAAGACCTTCAAGAACATCTGGAACAGAATTCTATCTGTTGAATCTTATTTGCCATTGAAGTTGACAATAAGACATAATAAGGACACAGGTTTGGACTTTACCCAGCTTTATCTTTACTCTCTTACTTTCAAAGCAACCTTATGCATGCTGCATTTTTCTGGTATATATAAAAAATAATAATATAGTTTTTACTTTTGTGAGTTAATAATTTGCTTTATGATTTATAATAAATCTTTATTTTTCTCTGATGGCTAGTATGTTCCAGTGAACAAAAACCATTACTTTGGAAATAGTTGTTTTTATTTTTACCAAGTCTCCATTTTAGGCAAGTCACTTAATATTTCATTCTGCACAAAATAGAGATATTAATATCTAGCTTGAAGGACTGGGTGAGGCTAAGATACAAAAGTAAAGCACCGAGCATAGTGCCCCATAGTGGGCACATAAACATACACAAATCACTCTGTTCTGTTTCTGCAGAATTAGCTAGAAGTTGGACAGAAGAATCAAGTTGTACATGAGTTAGCAGGACACACAGAAAAATATGATTAAATAAATGCACCAAACTTTTCTCTTTTTTTTAAGATTTACTTATTTTATTTTTATTTTTTTTAAAGATTTTATTTTTTTTTATTTGAGAGAGAGAGAACGAGAGATAGAGAGCACGAGAGGGAAGAGGGTCAGAGGGAGAAGCAGACTCCCTGCCGAGCAGGGAGCCCCATGTGGGACTCGATCCCAGGACTCCAGGATCATGACCTGAGCCAAAGGCAGTCACTTAACCAACTGAGCCAGCCAGGCGCCCTTTGCTTATTTATTTTAGAGAGTGAGGGAGAGAGAGCAGGAGGGGGAGGTGAACAGGGAGAGGGAGAGAGAGAGAATCTTAAGCCAACTCCCACTGAGCACGGAGTGGGACAATGGGGCTCGATCTCATGACCCAGGGATCATGACCTGAGCTTAAATCAAGAGTCTGACACTTGACTGAGCCACCCAGGAGCCCCTGCACCAAACTTCTCTAATTATAATTTTTAAAAATTTTTTATTTATTTATTTGACAGAGAGAGAGAGGTAGAGAGCACAAGCCTGGGGGAGAAGTGAAGGGAGAAACAAACTCCTCACTGAGCAGGGAGCTCTACGCGGGGTTTGATCCAGGAACCCAGTGATCATGACCTTAGCCAAAGGCAGACACTTAAACGACCGAGCCACCCAGGCCCCCTCTAATTATAATTTTATATCAGTTGTGATTTTGAATAACTACCTAACAATCGGACAGAAGAATCAAGTTGCCAGCAAGTTAGCAGGACACACATACATATACAAGTACATACATATGATTAAATGTTTATTTTTTTTTCATTTATCAGTTGTAAGTATCATCTCTAAATTTGCTCTCAACATCCTTTTACAATGATGAGAATTAAGCTCTCATTTCCTTTCCATCATTTTCCCAAAGTAACATATTTTTTCATTTTGCTGAAAACATATATTTTTTTTTTTTTTTTTTGCTGTCTTTGATTCATCCTGATTCGTTACTATGACCATGTAAATGTTTTCAATGCTAGCCATGCAGCGCACTAGGATTATATTCCCTCTTAACATTTTTGGGCTTTGCTCGGTTGTATTGGGCATTCGTTTGCTCAGGCTACCACAACAAAATGCCACACACTGGGAGACTTAAGACTTAAACAGAATCTATTTCCTCACAGTTAGAAGCTGGGCATCCAGCGTCAAGGTGCCAGCAGAGTTGTTTTCTCCTGAGGCCTCTCCTTGGCTTGCAGATGGCTACCTTCTGGCTGTGTCCTCACACGGCCTTTTCTCTGTGTATGCGTCCTGGTGTCTCCTCTTCTTCTTGCAAACACACAAGTCATAGTGGATCAGGGCGCCTCTTTTTAACATAATCACATCTTTAAAGACCATATCTCCAAATACGATCACCTTTTGAGGTCCTGATGGTGGAACTTCAAGACATGAATCAGAGGATGGCACACCTGAGCCACCACATGCCACATAATAAACCACCTCAGCACTTCCCTGGCCTCTAGCAACATTGATTTCTCACTGACATTACAGGTAGGCAATCGGTTGGCTTCAAGTATGTTCTGCATTCCTTTTTCATACTGTGATTTAGGCTGAATGGGAAGACCCAATCTGGGACATGCCGTTCCTGAAGTAAAAAAATGGGAAATTGAGCTGAACTATGTTATTTCATTCAAGGTTTCTGCTTTGATGTGGTGTGTGTCCCCATATTCTATTGATCAAAGCAAGCTACTTGTAAAATACCTCCCTTTGGAGGGAGGGCAAGAAGTAAGTGTATGTGTACAAATTACATTCTACCACAAATTTTATTTTTTTCTTAATTATCCCAGTGCCTAATGCTAATTTTGCTAACATCTCAGGAGATGGGTTAAATACCTTTAAATACTAACTGATCAAATTTCTCAATCTACTAACTCCATTTGGTCTTCCCCTGGAGATCTTCCTCCTAAATATTTCCATCTGCCTACTTCAGTCTAACCTGTTGACTGAGCCTGTGGCACAGAGGTGATCATAAGACTCCTTGTCAACCTACCCGATGTTGGATTATGTTTCCAGGATCCTATGTCTTCTCTTAAAGAAATCTCGGTCGCCATGCAGATTACAAGACGTGTTACATTTTGTTTTCACTACCGCAACTCAAAAATAGTCAAGCCATTCTTAGAGCATCCACACATAAGGCACCTAAGCTCCCTATACACAGAGAGTAGATAGAAAATTATATTTGAAAGCAGAAAAGGGGAATTACAGATAATTTAAAACACATGTCTTTGGAAGAAATTTATTAGGTTAAAGGTTTTTTTATAAACTAATGGCTCATTTAAAATGTCTCTCTGGGTCATATTAGAAATGTTTTTTTAGGATTATTTATTTATTTGTTTGAGAGAAAGGAAGAGGGAGCGCGCACAGAGGGAGAGGTAGAGGCAGACTCTCCTCTGAGCAGAGAGCCCGACATGGGGCTCGATCCCGGGACCCCAAGATCATGACCTGAGCTGAAGGCAAGGCGCTTAATCGACTAAGCCACCCAGGAACCCCAATATTTGGAATCTTTTCTATATCTAATTCCAAAAATATTAGTTTCTTGCTAATTCTGAGAGTATCATAGGCGAAATCAAAATGCCTGAAGTTATTATTTTATATTTCCTATTTAAAGCACAATAATAAAGTGTTTTTGTACACACACAAATCTATAATTATAGTCCTTTAATATAGAATTCTTGATTCAAAATTACAAAATAAAAATAAATGTTTGCATACCCTTACTTAACTGAGTCTAATTACTCTGAGCTAACAAAAATAGCAGTTGTCAGTTTCTTCCATAGCTTGCATAAGTGCTCATCAAAGTTCATACACTGCATCTCATCTCCCATACAGCAGATGAACCCAAACTGCCCACGCTCACACTTGCTAAAAGAGTCTCCATATATATTAAAACGAGTGGATTTTTAGTGAGTACGTTTTCAAAACAAAACAATGACCAGATTATTTACACCATTTATTAAGGAATAGTTTCTCTCACATCCTCCATAAACGGCATATCCACGTGGACAGCTTTGTTGTAAAATACATTACAATTTGGAGGAAGTTTCAATTTAGAAAATAATCACCAATATTCTCAAGTTATGGATGCAAGAAATCATCCCCATTGAAAAATATATAATTAGGTCTAAAATATTTAAAATACAATTTTCCTAAATTAATGACACTTTTATTTATTTTTTTAAGTACTTATTTCTTTATTTGAGAGAGAGAGAGGGAGAGAGAAGAGGGGCAGAGAGAGGGGGAAAGAGAATCTCAAGCAGATTCTAAGCTAAGCGCAGAGCCAGATGTGGGGCTTGATCTCACGACCTGGAGTTCAGGACCTGAGCTGTGGATGTTCAACCGACTGAGCCACTCAGGCACCCCCTAAATTAGTGACATTTTCAAAAATGCATTTATGTATTTGTTTGTTTGTATTGATTATTTGACCATGTAAATCACTTAGCAAAGTAGGTGATTAGGAAAATATCACCCAGTAAACCAGTTAACATACTATGAATAGTTAATAGGATTTCCCTCCCTCTCATGTGGCCCCAGGTCTCTTATTTAATGTCCTCAGTTCTCCCTAAAGTCTTCCCATTCTTTTGTCTTGGAGCTTTATCTTGAGTTGAACATAAGGGAATAGAAAAACGGGTGTTGGGGAAGCAATGTGCTGTGGCTCTGCCGGTCTTGAGTCCCTGAGTATCAGAACAAGAGTTCTTACAAGGTATGCCAAGAATTTAAGGCCCTCACTGCTCCTTCCCCCAGCTATTCTCAGGACTAGGTTTGCAGCCAGCAACCTTGAGGGATGAGGTAACGTCCATCTGGGGCAAAGAACTGCCATGTAGCCTTGACTTTGGGACCAATATGATGTTAAGATTCTGGGCTCTTATATTCTTCTGAAGAGTGCTTGGGTAGAGTTTATACATAGAACATGGGTTCCTCCCTCCCTTTCTGGATCTTTCTTTGCTGGGATTCTCCCTACCCATTTCTAATGGCTGTGATTGACCCAAAGTCTCTCCTCTAGTTCCTCAAGCCAGCAAAGGTGAGATATTTTATCTAAACGTTAGCCACCTTACAGGGTACTCAGGCTAAAAAGTCATCAAAAATGGAAATTTCACTGAATGCTATTCCTTTCCTCTGAAAGTCAACTCTTGTCCAGTATCTGACTGGTTTCTTGTGGCTTTCCAATGCATTAGATAGTCATTTTCCATAATTTGTCTAGAGTTCATAATCTGTGAAAGGAACAGACCAATAGGAGATAGATTGGAATAGTACCAGCAAGAGAGAAATTTTAAAATACGTTACTTATTTGGGGACAGCTGGGTGGCTCAGTCAGTTAAATGTCTGCCTTTGGCTCAGGTCATGATCTCGGGGTCCTGGGATTGAGCCCAGCATCACTGGGCTCCTTGATCGCAGGGAGTCTGCTTTTCCCTCTGCCCACCCTCCCCCCCAGCTCATGTGCTCTCACTCTCTCTCTCTCCTCTCAAATAAATAAAATCTTTAAAAACATAAAATAAATAAAAATATGTTACTTATTTTATAAAGGAATACTACAACTTGATACTGTTAACCTTCTGGGGGATATTTAAAATTTTTTTATAGTTGCATATAGTAAAATATCACTCTGTATGATTGATTTAGCCCATTTGAGTCAGTAAAGATATAGAACTAGGAAATGTATGCAAAGACATGCAGTTTTAATTTTGTTCAAGAGAATTCAATAAACAGACCTAGGTTAACAAAGTACTGCCTGGTAGGAGTCCTCAAGGAATCTGGTAGGAAGAATATCAATTGTTGAGAATGGCACTTTCAATGTACTTAGGGATGATTTGAAGGTACTTAATTTCTTTCCCATGTCTCGTATACCTCTTGTGTTTGTCTAGAAAATCCTTTCTTTAGAGAATAAATCAAAAGTAAACTTTTTCTCTGGCCCAATATTAATGTAGTTCCACTGCACTGTATGATTTCCCACTAATTTAACAAAATTATTTCTCTTTAGAACTTCCTAAGAGAAAAACAGAGTCCAGTGAAAATTACTATAATATGTAAACAATCAAAACTGTGATGTGCCCACAAACATAGGCACATTTAATAAGCAATACTAATCCTCATTCAGGAAGTCAATTGGTTATTTGATTGTTTATATTGTCCCTCTTCTGTAGGGATTTTTGCATTGCTTTTAAAAAGGTAGCCTACATCATAATTTCTTACATGTAGAAAAAGTTACATTAGAAAGCTACAATATTAAGTTTGACAAAATAATTTAGAAACTCTACCGACAAATCATTTGGCTATAATTTAAGTTTATTACCATGAAAAAGGAGCCCAATTTATCCCTTCATGACCATCAATGATCTTTTAGAATCTCTTTTAAAGTGCAGATCCTTTTAATGCACTTTTAAACTTTTGCCATAGTTGTACTGTCTTCATTATTCTGCAGTGACTTTGAATATTGCTTTTCCAAAGGTTTAAATTATTTTTACACACATAGTGCTTCACATAAGCCCAGTGAACCAGTATGCATGACTGGTTATTACTGTCATAATTTGAAAGACATCCAGAAAAATACTTAAGTGAGGTCATGGGACACTTCTACTTGAAATTGAGTCATTAGTATTATTTAGATTTAACTTCCTGTAATTTCTTTCTAAGAAGAATTTTCACTGCTTCATCTTACTTATTTCATTTTATACCCATTAGAGTGGAGGGTTGCCTTGATTCAAGGTTTGTACTTCTCCCTAGATTAGAAAAAAAAAAGTTTGATTCCCCGAATTTATTTTATTTTTATTATTCTAATATTTTATTCTGCTTCTCACTAAGACTCAAATTTTCCACATTTTAGGATATCCCTTTGAGTTTCTATCCTATGTTTTCTCTCTACTTTCCAAATTTTGGTATTCTCCAAAATTTCCCACTCTGGAAATTCTTTTCATTCTGTATTTTATTCCTGTATAATTTCATGTGTGGCCAAGGCATCACCCACTCTACACTTCTGTGCTCCAAACTCCTGTAATCAAATGCTCACCAGACATAGCTATCTCTATGTCTCAAAAGCCCCAAACCACAAATATCTGAAGGAGAATTCAGCACTTACCATCATAGGTCTCAATCATTCCATAACTCCATGGAGAACACCATCATTTTCTCATGCTTTACCCAAACACCAAGCCATTTTCACTTTTGCCTGCTCCCTTCCTGCACACGTATTGTATGACTAAGGCCTATTGATTCTCTTTTGCTCGTTTTCATCACTATGTCCACTTGACTTCAGTCCCCACCAGCCTCATTTTCTCCCTATGCTGTTTCAAAGGACTTCACTGCCTCCATGTCTTCAGGCTTAATTTTCCTAAATTAATTCCATATTACAGTATTAAGGGGGACTTCCAAATGCACCAATTGGATCATATGAGCCCTTCAAGATCTGGACTTGATCTTCGCCTCTTGCCCGCCTACACCCATGTATCATCCAACCATACAGAACGACTTGTTTCAAGTGCTACCTATTCCTCTCTGCCTCATTACTTGTTCTGGCCTCTATTTCTTTTTTTTTTTTTTTTAAGATTTTATTTGTTTATTTGAGAGAGAGAGAGAGAGCACATGAGAGGAGGGAGGGTCAGAGGGAGAAGCAGACTCCCTGCTGAGCAGGGAGCCTGATGCGGGACTCAATCCTGGGACTCCAGGATCATGACCTGAGTCAAAAGCAGTCGCTTAACCAACTGAGCCACCCAGGTGCCCCTGGCCTCTATTTCAAATTCCATTTTCCCCCATCTCTTCCTTTACACACACACAACACACATGCATTTTGGTATTCCTCCCTTACTTTCAACGCAACATTCAAACATTCCTTCCCTGTAAGACTTCTTTCTCCTGCCACAGGAAGCCTTATCAGGACTCTATGCTTACTGCTATTGTTCCTGTGACACCCCTTGCCACATGGTCTTATAACTGCTGAGTGATTGATCCAATCCTCTGAACAAGCCATGCAATTCCTGGGGTCACCATGTCTATTTCTGTAAGCCCAACACTTTGTTAAGTGCTGAGCACAAGGTAGGACTTGAATTTGAAGTATATAAGTGCATTTTTAAATGATTGGATCCTTGTTTCACACTTTTCTGTTCTCCTATTCCTATCTTAACTCAGTTACTGCTAGCAGCTTTGTTCTAGTATTTGTGTTGGTTAACTTAGAAATCTACCCTATTTTTTCATTCTCTGGTCACTTTGGGGTTATTTTTAGGCTTTTATTTCTCTTCTGTGGGGTATTATGGTAACTGTTCTGATACTCTAAACATACTTTCTTTATATCTGTAAAGATAATATTCTCCTTAACTGAGCTTTATAGTTGGATTTTTTTTCAGATTTCTTTCACTTACTATTTTTAAGATTTTCATAATCAAATTTTATCATATTTTGTTCTCTATTTCATACCTTCTGATATAGTTGCTTCAACTCAAAATATTCTACCAATGTATTCAATTACTTCCACTTCTTCCATTTTTAAATAATCTCTATACATGGAATATATTATTCTTTTTTATTTCTTTTGAGAATGTGCATCAGTAGGCTTTTAGACCATCTTATTTCCATTCCATAACTTTCAAATTCTGCCACCCAGTCTCTCACTATGAGATTTTTATTCACAGAAAATTTTTGACACCAAGCCCAATACATTATCATGGAGGAATATATAGTTGGGAAGCAAGAAGTTTTCTCTGTATATGAAAAATGGCTTGAACTGACAAGCAAATACAGTCTCTCTCAAAAGTAATATCTTTATACAAATCATCTATATTCATTGAGGTTTTCACATGATATGAATAATCAATAACTAGGGAGAGAAAAACCCTTCTAAAACTGAAATTACCATGAATTATATTTGAATATGTGGTTATATATATATAATAGTTTGTATCTTTAAAATATATATGTAGATGGTATGTAAATATCTATAGTTTTTAAACTGAAATGATTGTCTGTTTAAAATTCCTAACTTCGTATAATTTCCAGTCATTTATTTCTATATATGACCTTATTTCATTGCAGAAATCATGCTTATATGTACACACACATATTTGCATACACACACAGACAGTTCTCATAGTGATTATTTTTTAAATATGCATACTGAAAATCTTATATCACAGAATTTAGTTGTCTTTAATTTCACAATTGATCTGAA
This sequence comes from Eumetopias jubatus, assembly GCF_037043125.1. NCBI lineage: Eukaryota > Metazoa > Chordata > Mammalia > Carnivora > Otariidae > Eumetopias > Eumetopias jubatus. The sequence continues at coordinate 23,677,571 of NW_028274808.1, read as the reverse complement.
GAATCAGAGCTAGAAGAGACCTCAAGGAATTATTCAACCTTGTGCATTTAGTTATATAAATCTTATTATCCTTACTCTATAGATAAACCAACTTTACAAAGGTCATCCAGTAAGTAGCAGCAGTGAATGTCTGAGAAAAAATTTTCTTAATCCTATTCCCTTTACAATGCTATTTAAATACCTTTGATTGCTATCCATTGACTGCTTACCAAGACTTCTTATGAAATATTTTATGCTTAATTTCTACCACATCTTAGTTTTCTCAACTTGATAAAATGATTTTGTATGAGTTTCTTAGACTATCCTTATATTTACCACTATCAACCTCAGAATTCATCATCCTTCTTTCATCCGTAAATATTTATTGGCCTCCTATTCTAGGCCATGCACTGTGCAAGATAAAGAAAGCAAATGTAAGCCATCATCACAGAACTCATAGTCCATAAGCACTGCAGTTTGAAAAGCATCACCAAACCTCCTATGTCATGCCATGCAGAAGCATGTTAGAGAGATAGCTAATAGAAATGGAGATGGGGAGAAGAACACTATCCAAAACAAGACCTATAGGATGAATCAGAATAGCCAATTGCCCTGAAGAGAATTCATGTTTTAGGCATAGCAAGTACCATGCATAGAGGGCGTGGCACATCTTGGTGACTGAAAGTACTTTAGAACATCTGGGTCATAGAGTGTAGAAGCATTGTCATAAAAGAAGCAAATGATGATGTGAACAAGGGATCAAATCAACGTGAACTTTGAAATCCTTGTAAAAGAAGTTAGAGTTTATCCTCAAGGCAATAAGGAGTAGAGAGGTAAACTGTTATCCTAATGTCCTATTATGCGGTAAGTAAACCATTCAACATCATTGCGATATTTATTCCTGGGGGCTAATCCCATTCTAAAGAGACTTATCTTTAGGATTATCACCCTGCTCAGTTTTCCAATTCAAATATCTATCTCTAGGTCTGCCCACTCTCGGTTCTATGGTGACAATTTAGGCTTTAATGCTAGAAAACATAATAATTACCACAATTTATTGAGTGCTCAACAGTATCAGGGACCATGCTAAGTGTTTTACATTTGGTATCTTGATTTATTACCAGTAAAAAGTACAATACGGTCCTTTTTATCCCCACATTATATATGAGAATATTGATGTTCAGAGAAGTTATTTGTCAGAAATCGCATAGTTAGTAACTTGTAGAGTCAGTTTTATATCTATGATCTTCTTACATCCATACTTCTTTTACATACAACGTGTTCTTGCAAAGAATTCTGAAAGTCTAACATGCAAAACTTCAAAACAGTGAGTACACTTTGTAAGAAAGGCCCTCTTTTGCTAAAATCTTCTAAGATATATTAATACCATTTAAGATATTCCCCTAATTTAATATCTTTTTTAAAGTATTTCTTCATCACTGCACACACAGTCAACTGAATCAAACCCAGCAAACCACAGACTGAGTTTAAATATTTGTTGAATTCTTTGGGTCCTACTTTTTTCTATAGCATCAGGTATATAGGCTCTGTGCTCCTAATACTAGAGTCAGCACTTTTATTTTTCTGCTTTATATTAATTTTTATGAAACAAGAAGAGCAAAATACGATGAAATCTAATATTCAAAAAATTAACCTTACTGGACAAAAAGGGATTACTGCTAAAACTGAAGCATTGGCTGATAGGCAGCACAGATACTCAGTATTCCAAAAAGTTGTTTATTCATTTGATGATCAAAGCCCATATTCTGAGTACCTAAATGCAGCTGTATAGATTTCATCACATAATTTAGGACAGTGCAGCGTTTTAAAAGCATCCTGTTCAAAGTCTAGAATTGCCTATACTCACAAGGTTATGATGAGTATCACAGAAATTCATATGTGTTACTATTTTCCATGTGTGTCTATCTCAAGATTTTACATTGGGGTAGAAGTTTCCTTCACAGTTTTCCCAAAGTTCTTTCTGGCTAAGCCCACCCAGCAGTATATTGGTCCAATATGTTTGGGAACAGTAACATACAGGGCTTTTCCCCCCGGATGCCATTGTTAATTTCACTTTTTTCATCCTATTTGTAGAGTTATGATCATTGACCCCTAAATGTATTGCCTTAATTTTGCTCACTGTAGGATTCATATATTAATTGATTTCACACTCTTGATCTTCTCTAACATCTGTCATTTATTTTGGTCATCTTGGCCTATCATTAACTTGCAGAACTTAATATCATCTGGGAAGCCAAAGAATGCATTTCCCACATCCTTTTCCAGATCACTTATCACAATATTAAGCAAAACACATGCATCTTGAAATCTGTCACTCTTCTTATCTACTTTAAAACCTATGCTCTATTCTTTATAGGCCATAAATGTGTATGCATGTGTTTCATTTTATGTGTCTTTAGGCCTAGACACGTGTGTGTATGTGCACACATGCACACACAAACACACACACACCCTCAGAAGAGATGAAAGATGAAGTAGCTAGGTGTAGAAATATGTAAATTTAGAGAAGACTCTGCTGTTCAACACTAAACAAAATTATCAATGCTCAACAAAAATTCTTCCAGTGTGAATTGTGCAGTACTTTTTCCCTCTGCTACATGCCACTTCTGCACTAACTAACCAAAAGAAAGACACCTAAAATTCTGATGATTATATTAGCTGCTCTCAACAAGTATTCCTCTGATCACCATAATTATAATTTGGGAAGACTGCAATACATAAATAATTGCATTCGGAAAATGATAAACACTAGATCCATTTGCATATTATCATGAGCTCAGTTTTAAAGGTCATCATCTCTGAAGGCTTTCCTATACAAGGACAACTGGAAAATCTCCCTATATCTACATGTTTTATTTCATTATTCTGCTACCGATGATATGCAACTGACACTTTCAGTATGTACAGTGGGGTTTTGTGTGTGTGTGTGTGTGTGTTTAATAACAGCAAGACATTTATACCCATAAAATGAAAATGAACAGGTAGTAACTGACTGGGACTTGAGTTTAAGGTAATAGACTAAACCCCTCTAACAATGAATTTCTAAGCACTCAGAGGAAAGAATGTAAGGAGTACAAATTGCATAGGGCCCATGGGCTTTCCAGAAAGACTTTGAAATCCTTTAGCTTGAATATGAAAATTTATTGCAAATGGATTTTTACAGCACAGCGATGTTACTTAAAGAGTAATTCAAGGCTCAGTGTGATATTTAGATTTAATATTTTACAAGCTTTAGAGTTAACTTCTTTTAACTCCTTGGAAATGCAAACATGGCGTCGTCTTCTAGCTGAACAGATGTGTTAGCCTTTTCATTCATTATGGTTTTAGAGACCAGTCCAGTGGAGTATAGCAGCAGCAGCAGCATAGGATTTGTTGTCAGATCACTGAGGTTTTCATCCTAGATCTGCTACTCCACCAAGGGTCCCCTGTTGTTACTAAGATGCTTAAGAAAAATGGACGGGTAACAATGCATCTCTCTTAGTAGAGTTGAGATAATATGTACATTGTAAGTGTAACAAATTTTAGGTAACTTCCATCCTAGGAAATACTTAAGAAGTTTCTGACCTCTTAGGAATGCTTCCTCATTTTTCAAGGGAAGAAAAAACAATTATTTAGACAAATCTGATTTTCAAAGTAATAATTACATAAGCAAAGTTCCCTCTTTAATTTATAGTCCTCAGTAATAATGTTTATACTGCATAATTTTTAAGTACTTAGAGAAGCAATTTGATAAAATGAGTTAACATAAAATGAGAGATGGCCATATTCTTCCTACTAAGTTTCTCAGAAAGGGTTTTTCTATTAGTTTATTCAATCTGAGTGATTAGCATATAATTCCATGAATTATTTTGAAGGGTAGCTAAGTTTCTTTGAGAAATCCTTAAGCTGAATGAGATATGATGAAAAGAACAAGATTGAACTTGAAAACCTAAACTCTACTCACAGATTTTCTATTCACTATCCATACCATCTTAAGCAAGATATTTACAATTTTCTGTCTTACTGGATCAAAATCCTTGCCATGTATAATTCATGGGGGTATAAGGATCAAATAAAATATACAGATCTACTTTATAGCAGTCTGAAAAAGCTTTGCAACTATTTTCATTTTACCTATTTATGAAATTTCTTTGAATTCAGGAAAATTAGCATTCAAAAATTCACAATATATACATGACTTCTAAAATGTAATAGTGTAATCTGGGTCTCAACATTAACCACAAAACAAAGATGAACTTTGGTGGTTTTCCATAAGTGGCATATTTGTATGGGTAGGTGGTCTGCTCTGATTGACCCCTTACAGGAGAAGGCCTTTAGGAGGATGGTTTAAAAAGTGAATATGAAGAAGGAAGAGTGAATGAAATAGAGGTGAGTCCACTGAAGACTGTTGACCTCCCCTGGGCCTCCCACAGGACACACAGTGGTGACCTATAATGACCAGAAAGGTAGACGCTTCTTTACGGGAAATTGCTCAGGACTGGTCTCACTGACCAGAGACTGACTAGATCTGTCTCCACGGATTTCTAGTCCCTTGCCACAAACTCTAGCAGGCGATGTCAGCATCTTTTTTTCTCAGTTTTGCTAACTCATTAAAATTCTCTTCTCCAGTTTCCAGCAATGATCTGGCTTTTGGTGAGACACTCTTTCTACCTGCCTGGGCTTTATCTTCTGGGCAGCTTCTCCGTGCTGCATGTATCTCTTCCCCAAGTAGAGGAAGACAACTCCAAGAAGTCTGGAGTCTGGCCATCTAGGAAGTGTGCTTTATGTAAGAAACTCTTCTATGTGAAACTCAAAATATCATCAAGGTTGGGCTGAACCTTAAAGAAATTGAAATTTAGGGGCATCTGGGTGACACAGTGAGTTGAGCATCTGACTCTTTATTTTGGCTCAGGTCAAGATCTCAGGGTTGTGTGATCAAGCCTAAAGTCAGGCTCTGAGGTCAGTGTGGAGTCTGCTTGAGATTCTCTCTTCTCTGTCCCTCTGCCCTTCCCCACTGTGCTCTCTCTTCCTCTCTCTCTCTCTAAAATAAATAAACGAAATCTTCCAAAAAAATAAATAAATGGAAATGTAGGATTGAGATTATTTATATATCCATAGTGTAGTCTGAAGAGTGTCAAAAATAACAACAAAACCCCATCACCCTCTGTCAGTGTTCTTTGAAATTCCAAAATTCTCCCATTAATTTCACTTCAGTGGTTAAAGCATTTTCTCTACAATGATAGCATGTTAAATGCTTACATACTGCCTTAAATATAAGGCACATCAGCCTGTCCCAACCTACTCCATAACCTATTGTCACATATTAATTTTGTTGCTTTTTTAACTAGGCTGTGCAAAAATTGGATATAGAACATTAACTATGTGATGGAGGCCACCAGTTTGGGACAGGGATGTAACCAGGAAGGTCAGGCTTGAATAAGGGATCACAGCTGGGAGGTATGAAAAAATACACACCTCCAAAGAGAAGATGGCATACTTTGTATTTCATATGCTTAATAATTTTATGGAAATAATTTAATTTTACTTAACAATTTTACTGAAATAATTTAATTTTACTGAAATAAATTTAATAAAATAATTTAATAAATACATCTGCCCTCAATTGAAAAACTCACTTCTAGAGAGCAACATATGGAACATATGGCTGTTAGCATGATGTTCCAGAAGGAGCCCCACACCCAGCCTTGCAAAGATTGTCCACAAACCTGTGGCATTCCTGATGTTGGGAGTAACTTTTTGAGCCTTTAAAGAATTACATGCATTCAGTTAAAAGCTGCTATAGAAAAGACTCATTTTAGGGGCACCCGGGTGGCTCAGTTGGTTGGGCAGCTGCCTTCGGCTCAGGTTGTGATCCCAGAGTCCCGGGATTGAACCCCACGTCAGCCTGTTTCTCCCTCTGCTCCTCACCTCACTCACTCACTCTCTCTCGTTCTCTTGCACTTTCTCAAATAAATAAATAAATAAAACCTTAAAAAAAAAAAAGACTCTTTTTAAAGGCAGAGACATGTTCATTGTCCTATAAACTGATCACAACCCATCCCAGCATGCTCTTTCTACACAAAGGGCCAGGCTGCTGAGCCAGCAAGGTAGCAGAGGAAGGAGGCTATGAACACGTATCATGTGGCATATTTTGTGTTGTTTTTCATTCAGAGAAGTGACCTCCTTCACTGTGTTAATAATCAGACCAGCCTCAGAACCGCAGATAACAACCTGTGAAAATATTGCTTGACTATAATTTCATTTCGCATTTTCTAGTGCTACCCTAACCTTCTTTGCTGACTTAATATGAAGGGGGAAAAGAAAGAGAGAAAGGATGAATTGCACCATCTGCAAATCCTGACTAATGATTCACAATGAAATTAATACACAAGATTAATGAAAATGACAATTTGCCATGGTTAATTTTATATGTCAACTTGGCTAGCCCATGGTGCTCAACTGTTTGATCAAACATAAGTTCAGCTGTTGCTAGGAAGGTATTTTTAGATGCGATTAACATTAAGTCATTTGACTTTGAGTAAAGCAGATGACCCTCCATAATGTGGGTGGACCTCAGCCATCAGTTGAAGACCTTAAGAACAAAGAAGGAGGTTTCCTGAAGAAGGAATCTGGTCTCAAGACAGCAACATAGAAACCCTGCCTGAGTTTTCAGCCTACCTGCCTTATGAATGTCAGACACAAGACTGTGATAATCTACTCTTAACCTGAATTACTAGCCTATGGAAATTGCTCTGTAAATTTCACACCTGCCAGTCCCCACAATCTCTTGAGTCAGTTCTTTAAAATCTTTTATATAATGGTCTGTTTCTCTGGAGAACCCTAATACATGAGTTATAGCTCTGACTCGTGTCCCTGTCTCTTGTTTCCATTTCACCTGCTTACTCTTTGTCCTATTTTAAAAATATTTCTGAAAGGTACCCCCATTCTCTTTTCATTTTTTGATGCATAAAAGCAAATCCTAAGGTCCCTAATTTGGATGCAAGCTATTAGTCTTGTGTCCCTGTGCTTGTTTGCTTCCCTCCTCTCTGGCCATTGAAACTTTCTCTGCCTTTTATTCTCCAGCGTTGGAAAACCACTACATTTCTCCAAACTGATGATACTGCTCTGACATCTGGCTGGACCTTTTCCCGTGCTGTGTCATCTGCATGCCATGACCTTTCCTTTGGTCCCACTCCTTTCGCCTGCCTGGAATACACTTTTTCATCTTTTCTAACTGAACAAAGACAACATGTCATGTAATAGCTCAGCCTGGTACATCAACTTCCTCCTCTGGGCAACCTGTGAATCGGTACAGAAAATTGTACAGCCTTTATCATGTCATCTCAGTCTCTTTGGCTAGACTTTGCAACTTCCTTCTTCCTCTTCCCTGTATCCTTAGCACCTACCCACCAGCTATCACAGAGCATGCCTTAAATAAAACTATACTGACTGATAGATAGCCCTGCACTCTTTTGGTTCAGCTACTTTAACTTTAAATTTCATAATATAGTATGTAAATCAATGTCTTCCTTTAGATATCTCTTGGGTTCAGAGTTCAAGCTACGCAAAGATATCATTTTTTATATTCGTTCTAGAAAACATAAATAGTTACAATACATGGAGTCCAGACAAAAATATGGACTATCATTCCTAATCTAGGGAGAGGTGCTTCCAGACTAAGATACGCACTTTCCAGACTTTGAGTGTATCTAAATAATTTAGACGTCTTTATATTCCAAGATGGCATTCATTTTTAAACTGCCCTGACATTTTATGGGGTCATTTCCTTTTAAAAGCATACTGAACTCTAAGAAGGAAATGAGTATGATGATAACTTTTGAAGTATCTTTCATAAAGGAACATGATGGTATAGAGCTAAAAGGGGCATTGCAGTTCTAGCACAGCAAACTCCATTTTTTGCGAATGAGGAAGCTGAAGACCAGGGATTTTTGTGACGTGGCGGAAGGCACAGAGATGGTGAGTGGTAGAGCCTGGACTACAACTCTACCCTGAAAGATTGTCACATCAGTTACCTCTCTTTTATTCCAGGCACTATCATAAACTATTTACATTCAAAGGAGCAATTACACAAAATGCCTTCGGTATTAGGTGCAAAATAGACAAATGCTTCTAATTTTTTGCACATATTGGCATTGTGAGACAATATTTTCCTGCTGCAAAGTCTAATTCACTAAAAAAAAAAGTGCTTCCTTCTCAATTTTTCTCTATAGCAATTTAAGCTCCAGTGAATCACTGACATAAATACAAATCATGTGAAATATACCACGCCCTCACCCCCCAAAATCAGCATCTTAAGTATTACTCCTCAGGAAACTGATCAAATTACACAGATCAAATTAAAAGATCTGGCTCTCTTGCTATAATATTACAACTTCAAATAGACACTTAGAAGATGAAGTCCGCAGATATAATGGGAGCTCTTCCTCCCTGCAAAGTATAAGAAGATGAAGAAAACTTAAACACATCCAAATACCTTTGGGTATTTTATGAGATTTTATATTTTTGGCTTTTCTTTGAAATTTTTTGAGATTTTTGGGAAAGGGATGCTTACAAAAGAAAAGAGGAGGAAATTCTATCTGTTAGAGGCAAAATGGGTGACTATGAAGGCCAGTGGGCATGTGGAGGGAGAAAGACATTGGGAAGAAGAGGGTGTAAGGAGAGAGAGGGAGGGAAGACTGTGGTTGCAGGAGAAGAGTTACAGGTTAGTGGGAGAGGCGGTAAGGAAAAAAGAAAAGGAGATGGAGCTCTTCCAAGGTCCCAAGCAATGCTCAGAAATCACTTTTCTCACATAATCCCACTTCAGGGTAAACGCGTCTTCAATTCCTGTCCTTTTAGCAATGAAATAAACTATTAATTTTAGTTGCCTAACATATATTATTTGCTGCACTATAACTGTTCTCTCGGATGCTGGCCGCCCTTTGTCCGCTACCACCCCCATCACCACTCCAGTCCTAATCCAGCCAGAAGAAGTTGCTCCAGGTCTGTGTGCTCAACTTTCCTCCACACCTGAAAGGACTTAAGCCCAATGAGGAAGTCAAATACATGTCTTCTCTGCCTCCCTCAGCAAGGTCCAGCCGCCTCCTTCCCATGCCCCTTTTTACTACTGTATTCTCTTCTTCTGTCTAAAAGAAAGGAGGAAAAAGGGATCTTTCCTTAGAGTGCCGCCTCTCAATAAGGAACATCATTTTGACAAAGACTTTCATGGAATGTGCTTCATTTCAATTGACTGGGAGTTTAAAATCTATGATATTTGACAAGTCGTGCATTTCTACATAATTACAGCGTGCTTTGGGTAGCGTTTTAAGTCATGAAGCCAAAAGCAAAGTGATTTTAACAACTTGAAATGCTAAATTACTTGTGTGGAATGTTCCTTATGGAGACTCACTGCTGTAATGAAATGGAATTTTTTTGTCACAAATAATAGGAAAAGTGAGAAGTTCAGTCAGAGTATTTGGAGGATATATTTGACTTAACTCTATTGTATCATTAATAGGCATGACAATGGCTTCAGTGTTAAGAACCATTACAAAATCGGGCACCTGGGTGGCTCAGTTGGTTAGGCCACTGCCTTCGGCTCAGGTCATGATCCTGGAGTCCCGGGATTGAGTCCCACATCGGGCTCCCTGCTCAGCGGGGCGTCTGCTTCTCCCTCTGACCCTCCCCCCTCTCATGTGCTCTCTCTATCTCATTTTATCTCTCAAATAAATAAAATCTTCGAAAAAAAAAGAACCATTACAAAATCATTTCAAAATATGAATATGACAAGAAATAAATTAGAGAAATTGAGCTATTAACATTAAAGAAACCCATGCAGTAGAACACAAGTGCGTTCCGTGTATTTACAACAGTTATTGCTGTACTTTGGAGTGCTGTGCTTGGCAGATTTTCCCCTGTATAATAATAGAAATAAGATCTTGCTGTGAGAATTAGATTATGATAAGCATTAGAAAATCCTTAACTTAATAGCACATTAAAGAAAATCAACATATGTCACAATATATGACAACCAAAGAAACTCAATCTTCTATATGAGGAGCAAAAATGGGATTGCTTTTCTCTCCTGTTTGCCATTTCCATTATAACATTGCCCTCCTTCTACACCAAACTCCAGGAACAGTTCTAAATTTCATTTTTATCTTTAACGTGTAGTTCACATATGAGATAAGAACCTTCTTCTACTCCTTCTCCTGGGAAAACTTCCAAACTAGTATCTTTCTCCTAGCCCTGCCCACTGAGATTTAGATTAATGTAGATACTACGTAACCAGCAGATGTGCTTAGGTGGTCCATAAACCCATCCAACTCAAGAGTTGCCATATAAATGGACCATTTTTCTCTTCGAAAACCTTATCCCTCCAGTATTCTCTGTCTCAGTTGATGGTGATCCCAAGAGAAACCTAGGAGATACCCTCCCTCTCTCTCAGTACCACATCCAGCCAATAAATTCTTCTGCTTTCTAATCCTCTTGATTCCCTAAATCGACTCTGTTTCAAGTCAAGTCTCCATCATTTCTCCTGTGGAGAAATGGTAGTTTTTTGACTGTTCTCCCCATTTGCAGACTTGACTTTTTCCAACGCACCTCCCACGAAGCCATCGGAAGGATCCGATACTTCTTGTATCCAGCACATGTTGAGTTTTGCCTCTTGATCCAATTGGTGAGTCCCTTGGTTTAATAGGATGTTCATTCCACTTACATTTATCTACATTTATTGATGTGACACATATGCTTGATCTGACTTCTACCATCACCAGTTATGTTCTTTTCTTTCTTTGCATTTATTCTGAAAATTTAGATGTACTTTTGTTCTCGTGGTTACATATAACAGTAATTTTACATAATATCCGAATCCTCTTTTTTCCTGAGTTTCTCTACTATAATCAAGAATTTAAGCAATAGGGCGCCTGGGTGGCTCAGTCGTTAAGCGTCTGCCTTCGCCTCAGGTCATGGTCCCAGGGTCCTGGGATCGAGTCCCGCGTCGGGCTCCCTGCTCCTCGGGGAGCCTGCTTCTCCCTCTGCCTCTCTCTCTCTCTCTCTCTCTCTCTGTCTCTCATTAGTAAATAAATAAATAAAAATCTTAAAAAAAAGAATTTAAGCAATATATTTTCCTTCCCCTCTCAATTTTACTGAGAGTACTATTTTCTTAATATTTATATTTATTCTATTTAAGTATACTAATACTTATATTATCTGATTTATGACTTTTAAATTATATCTTTTGACCCTCAGCTTTAGAAACCCACATCCTTACACTACTTCTTAGCTTTTCTTCTCTTCCCTCCTCCCAAGCTCACCCTTTTAAAGATATGTAATTTTTACGTTGTCAAGGCTTGTAACATTCACATTCTGTTTTAAAACTGTAATTCTCATACTTATTTTAGCCTTTTATCCTTCATTTAATTGGATTCAATGCTCACTGCCAGTCTTTATCAAATGTATTATTGACTGGATTTTAACATCATGATTTCATCAAAGACCATGGAAACTGTATTCAGTGATTTCTTACACATTAAAAAAATGTTTATCTGCTGCCTTTATAGACATTTTGCTTACTTTGCTCTAAACTCTGACGTTTTTTTTAAATTATTTTTTTTAAGAATCTCATAGACTCCATTTTCTTTTAGTCCTGATTGTTGCTATGGGTAACTATAAAACTAAATTAATTTTACTGCCTTATAGAGAACTTGAATTTTACATGTCTGCTTAGGCAAATAGTTTTGTCTTTAGAATTTAGTAATTTTACTAGGCTATGTCTCAACCACAATTATTTCCTGTTAATTTCTTGAGGATATGTTTGGTCCATCATTCTGTAGATTCAGCCCTTTTTTTTTTTTTCCCCTACAAAAGGTTCTTCAACTGTATTGTTCATAGGTTTTCTGCTCCTTATTTTGGTTCTTTTATTCAGAGATAACAACAAAGGGCATTTCAGATTTCTCATACATTCTTTCTAATCCTCTTTAACTCTTAATTTTGTCCCATATCTTCTCTAGCCTGTCCTCTAGTGAATTTTTTTTTTTCATTTGCCTTTTGTTTCTCTTGTTCTTTTTCTAATTTCCATTTTCTTGTGGCATCTCTGTAAAGATTCCATGCTGGTTTCCTTGTAATTATTTCTCATCTTTGGGTCCTGGAGAAGATATTTATGAGGAAGGCAGAAATGAGGTGGTTCAGGCCATGCTCCAGCCTGATTTTCAATGAAATTTTGTAATATTTGATTTCCAGTATGAATTTGGTTTGTAGCCTTTACTTTCTTCCAGTCAGTTTCTTAAAAGCAATCATGCCATTCACAATGCCTGGTCACTGTCCTCCATCCATATTGGCTCACTGAAGGACTCTACATGTAAACTTAAACCCACCATCTACTCTGTGTCAAACAGAGCCCAGGAAAGTTTCCATCACCATCCTGGAGTCCTGCCCCCCTTCTTCACAAAGAGTGGGTTGATGGTATGTGTTATGGATAGAATTATGTCCCCCCAAAATTCATATGTTGAAGTCCTAGCCTTCAGTACCTCAGGATGTGACAATATTTGTAAGGAATTGATTGTAATGAAGGAAGAGGAAACTGATGAGAAATAAGAAAAAAAAGAAAACATCAAAGTTGCATGAGAGATTGAGGCACTGTACTATCTTGCATAGTTCTTTAGATTTGTTGCTTTTATTACTCTTGGCACTTAACTAGAATGTGATTTTCTTAAGGGTAAGAGCCATGTATCATGTATTATATATGTTTGATAGACACAAAGTGGTTTTGTTTGACTTCTTTTGAATCCCCAAGACTCACTCACCCCCTCTACCACATGGTGTTTAGTCCATATTAAGTAGTTAATAAACACATATTGGCTAGTTAACAGATAACACACCCACACAGAGAGAAAAAAAGACAGAGAGAGATGGACAAAGAGGGGGTCAGGAGAATGAGAGGCGGGATGTGGGAGGTAATTTCCAACACACTAAGTGATTTACAGAAATTACTAAATCCATGTTGGCTTTTTTTGCCCCCTCTAAACTACAGATCAAAGCACTGGATTTCACAGTTAGAATTACTTCATTTATTTATTCATTTGATTTACTTCTACAGACAAATTTCCATTTGAGATCAGGAATGCTTCCTTACATCTGTAGCTTATGAACTAGTAGTCACATTCAGATGGAGTATCTACTCTTAAAAGTAGACAGACAGATAGATCTTAACACAAACAAAATAATACAAACTGAATTACAAAGATGTTCAGAGAAAACTGAAACTGTACCATAAAAACAAAGAAACTACAGATTATAAACATTCATGTCAATATCCCACCTTTCTTTGTCAATTATAAATGAGTAAATTTCCCCAGTTGCTATCGAAGTTACATAAAATGATAAGCCTTGTAATCACTGGAGAATCAGCATATAACTGATCATCTCTTCTTAGAAATGCATGCTACTAATTTTACATGTATAATTCATATAACCTAAACTTCCCTCATTAAAAAAAGAAAACAACCTTAGGTAAATTATCTAGCATGTTAAAATGTTCTTTTACTTCCAATTCTACTAAAATGGGCTTTTAAAATATGATTTTCTGAAATAAACTGTTCTACGAGAACTGATAAATTAATTCAGGAAAGTCTCAGGATACAAAATTAATATACAGGAATCAGCTGCATTTCTATATGCTAATAATGAAGTACTAGAGAAATTAAGAAAACAATCTCATTTACAATTGCACCAAAAAGAATAAAATACCTAAGAATAAACTTAACCAAGAGGGTAAAAGGCCTGTACTGTGAACACTACAAGACATAGATGAAAGAAATTGTGGAGACGACACAAACAAATGGAAAAAAATATTCCATGCTCATGGATTGGAAGAACCAATACTGCCCAAAATAATCTACAGATTTAATGCAATCCCTGTCAGAATATCAACATTTTTTCACAGAACTAGAATAAATACTACTAAAATTTTTATGGAACCACAAAAGACCCCAAAAGGACAAAGCAAGCTTGAAGGAGAACAACAAAGTTGAAGGCATCACAACCCCAGATTTCAAGACATACTACAAAGCTATAGTAATCAAAACAGTATGGTACTGGCTCTAAAATAGACACATAGATCAATGGAACAGAAAAGTAAGCCCAGAAATAAACCCATGTTTACAGGGTCAATTAATGTATGACAAAGAAGTCAAGAATACACAATAAGAAAAAGACAATCTCTTCAACAAATGGTGCTGAGAAAACTGGACAGATACATACAAATTACTGAAAGTGGGCCACTTTCTTATATCATGCAGAAAAATAAACTCAAAACAGATTAAAGACCTAAACGGGAGACCTGAAGCCATAAAACTCCTAGAATAAAACATAGGACTTAATTTCTTTGATATTGGCTATAGAAGTGTTTTTCTAGATATATCTCCTCAGGCAAAGGAAACAAAAGCAAAAATAAACAATTGGGACTACACTAAAATAAAAAAACCTTTGCACAACAAAGGAAACCATCAACAAAAAGGCAACCTACTGAATGGTACAAATGATATATCTGATAAGAGGTTAATATCCAAAATATATAAAAAACTTACATAACTCAAAACAAAACAAAACAAAACAAAAACAAATAATCTAACTAAAAATGGACAGAGGATCTGAACAGACTTTTTTCCAAAGAAGACATACAAATGGCCAACGGACACATGAAAAGATGCTCAACATCACTCATCATCAGGGAAATGCAAATCAAAACCACAATGAGATATCACCTCACACCTGTCAGAACAGCTAGAATCAAAAAGACAAGAAATAATAACTGTTGACAAGGATGTGGAGAAAAAGGAACGCCTCGTGCACTGCAGTGGGGGGAAAGAAAATTGGTGCATCTACAATGGGAAATCAGTATGGAGGTTCCTCAAAAAATTAAAAATAGACTTACCACATAATCCAGTAATTCCATGACTGGGTATTTGCCCAAAAAAGCAAAAACATTAACTCAAAAAGATATATGCAAAAAGATATATTTATCGCAGTATTATTTACAATAGCCAATATATGGAAGTGACCCAAGTGTTCATCAATAGATGAATGGATAAAGAAGATGTGATATAGTGTGCCTGGGAGGCTCAGTTGGTTGGGTGACTGCCTTTGGCTCAGGTCATGATCCTGGAGACCCTGGATCGAGTCCCACATCGGGCTCCCTGCTCAGCAGAGAGCCTGCTTCTCCCTCTAACCCTCCCCCCTCTCATGTGCTCTCTCTCTCTCGCTCTCTCACTCTCGCTCTCTCAAATAAATAAATCTTTAAAAAAAAGAAGATGTGATATATATACACAATGGAATATTACTCGGCCATAAAAAAGAATGATGAATCTAGAAGGTATCATGCCAAATAAAATAAGTCAGTCCAAGAAAGGTCAATACCATATAATTTTACTCATGTGGAATTTAAGAAACAAACAAAAACAAATAAAGAAAAAAGAGACAAACAAAGAAAGACTCTTAAATATAGAGAACAAACAGGTGGTCGCCAGAGGGGAGGAGTGGGGGCGGGGTGAATAAAATAGGTGAAGTGATTTAAGAGTACACTTATCTTGATAAGGAATGAGTAATGTATAGAATAGTTGAATCATTATATTGTACTTCTGAAACTATATCTTATGTTATATTAACCTGTATGTTAATTATACTTCAATAAAAAATAAAGAACAACAAAAAGAATATTTCTCATTAATAAGTGGATTTACTACTTCATAAAATCCATGATAACTTTCTGTCATTTATCCCTATGAAAAATGAATTTTTTTAAGATTGATTTATTTATTTGAGAGAGAGAGAAAGGGAGAGTGAGGGGAGGGGCAGAGGGAGAGAATCCTTAAGCAGGCTCCCCACTGAGCCCAGAGCCCAACTCGGGGTTCGATCTCATGACCCATGAGATCACGACCTAAGCTGAAAACAAGAGTAAGACATTTAACCGGCTGAGCCAACCAGGCACCCTGAGAAATGAATTCTTTTAAGAGTTAAATTCTTTCTTATATTTCATGGTCTTGACTTTTAAATTAATATATGATAACCCTTTATATTCAGTGATTATCTTGCAAAAATAATCAGTGAAGTAATTACAAAATATTCTCATGGCCATGGGAACATAGTTGAAAATACCCTGCCATTTGAAATTTTTTAAGAAGTGACTGCCTGGCACCATGGTCAATCTCCAAATGAGCAAGTCTGTTTTCGAGAAGAATGGAGAACTCTGGTTGGCACGTGGTCATTAATGTTCTTTAGATCAATAGTCTCCAATGTCACTGTTTTATGTTCTTCATAGATATCACACATATCTTCTTTTGATGAGCATGTCTATGATGCTTTTCAGACAACAAAGAAGTTCAGCCTACATCGACATATTAATCATTTTGTCTGCTATGAATTTTAAGGCACCCCTAAGATTATTGATTACATGTCATTGCTTATTCAGATGAGCAAAATAAATATGTGAAGACATTAAATAAGTTGTTTAAAACAACAAAACTGGTAGCATTAGAAGATTTTTCAAAGAAATCAGGATCTTAGCACATCCTGATGTCTAATGTAATATACTTTTGCTTATTAATCTCTAATATAATGTGAGTTTTACTTAATCTCTAATGTAATGCAAGTTTCACACCAAAGGCTTTTTTTTTAATAAAACCTTATCTTAAAAACCCATACCCAGTATATCTTCTCTTTCTTAGCTCCATTAGCAATGGTCAGTATAATTCAGCGATGATAATTATGATTTTGTGCTTAATCTACTATGTGCCAAGTGACCAAGTAATTTGATAGATGCATATTATCTAAACTTATCCCAAAAATAACCCTAGGAGATCTGTGCAATTAGTTGTCCTGGTTTTGATGAAGGAAACAGGGCTTCAGAAGGTTAGGTAACTTAAATAAATGTAAATAGCAAAAATGTGGTGGGGCCAGTATTTGACCCACGTTTATTTAACTCCAATATCCAAACTCCACCTATGGTTATTTAGTTTTTATGTCCTCAAATTGTATATTCTCATTTTGATGTTGAGTTCCTTAAAGATAAAAATCCTATTTGCACTTCTTTTTATTATGTATAATGCCTCAAAGCTTAAATGATAAGTGATCTTTGATTTAGAAAAGGGGTAATGATCAATAAAGGTGACATGCAGACCATTAGATAGGCTGTGGAAATCTAAGACTGCAAATACACGATGGCTCCATTTATTAGAAAAATAAAAATAAAAAAAGCTGTTATTTTCAAAACAAAGAAACCTGAATTCCTAGGGAGTGGCATTATCAATTTTACTAAAATGGAAGGACTTGGAATGTGGCCTTTGT
Source organism: Eumetopias jubatus (assembly GCF_037043125.1). Lineage (NCBI taxonomy): Eukaryota > Metazoa > Chordata > Mammalia > Carnivora > Otariidae > Eumetopias > Eumetopias jubatus. Next base: position 23,660,255 of record NW_028274808.1, on the reverse strand, counting down.
TGGTGCTCCTCTTAATCCAGCACTTTTAAGTAACCCAATACCTTGCCCATAGTGAGAAAATAACACCTGACACATAATTCCATTTTACAAGTTAGTCCCAGAACAGCCTGAGCCCTCATGAACATTTTATTTTGCTTCAGGTCTCACTGCTACCCAAGCCACCACCTTTGCTACTCTTTTTCTCACTCCTGTCCACACATCTCCCCTAGTTATGAATTGAACATTCTTCTGACATTCATCTCCACATTTCGCCAGTAAGTCAATACACTTTCTTGTGTTGCTTCCACATTTCACCAATAAGTCAACACGCTTTCTTGTGTTGCTTCCAATCAGTGTCAGACTCTGGCTCTCTTGCTTGTGTGCTTCTGTGGGGGTTGTCTCTCCCCCACCAGCCTCACCTACCCTCCCACTCGGTATAGAACCCACAAATGGCCCAAAGTATGGGTTTTTGACCTTCCATTTACTTGAGGTCCTAGAATGAGATTTTACTCTTCCATGGTTAAGGAGATACAATGTGTGTGTATATATATATGCCTGTGTGTGTGTGTGTGTGTGTGTGTGTGTGTGTGTGTTTCTTGACTTACAACCTGGTGATTTTGTGAAATGTAATTAATTTCCTGGATGTTGAATAATAAAATCTAAACTTAATAAGCATTCTTCAAAAAATTACCCCTTGTATTTAAAACTATTTAAAAAGGGCACATTCAAATGAAACATTAAAATCCTAGGGGAACATGAAAGTATCTTATTGCAACAATATTTAAATTATATACCAATTTCTCCTTAAATCTCTTTGTTCAGAAATGAGGAAAACATTTTCCATAATCCTAAAAATACACCGTGGTTGCTAAAGACACATGCAAGCTTAGGTTTGGAAAAGACCACTCATGTTCTTTAGTCCAGTCATCTCTAAGACAGATATTTCTGCAGCATCCTAAGTTCAACACCTACTGAAAAATACTTAGTATCTGAACAAAAGTGCTGTAGACTTAAATTAATCCTTGATTTATCTTCTCTTCGACAGTGCAAATAATTTTCTTTTCCATGACATCCTTCCCACAAATCTTTACTTATTTCTCAACTAGCTTTGTGGTACTTGAATATTTTCAAATATAAGGATTCTTTTCAACTCATTGGAAAAAAAAAAATATTTCCTCCTCTACATTTTCCTCCTAGAGTAACCTTGACCCATTTTTTCCAGCCAGATGGAAACTTTAGTCAAGGGAGATTTCAACTATGTCAGTGAATTTCTGAATATCTTACCTTGTGTATTTCATAGTAAGAAAACATCAATTTTATTGTCTGAGGGCAAGTTTTAGCAAAATGATTAATTAGCTTATCTTATCAGAAGACAACACGATATGGAAGGACATGAGATTTGTACTCACACATGGGATTTAGTTCTTATTTGTACTAAGGTTTCTGCTATGACCACAAAATTGAGTGAATCATTAACCTCTCTGTACTTGTTTCCCCATCTGTAAGTGAGTGTAATAAACTCACTTTATAGAACTATTGTAGGGTTCAAAAGTATCCAACACATAGTCAGTGTTTCAAAATTATTAACTCATAATATTCTGCCGGATGTAGTAAATTTTGCCCAGAAGCTACTATGTACACCAAGAGGTGCTGGGGCTTTTCTAGCTAGTGGGGCAGATATCTTAAAATTGTGCAGTCTTTCCTGTATGTTTCACGGCACAATCCCACATGCATGATGGGACATCTACACATGTGATATCATTAGTCATATCCCTTCTGCAAAGGCAGAAATGAGACAGATTCTCAACAACTCAAAGACTGGTTTTACTCTCCCGCCATCTTGTTTTCGCAGACCCAAAAATTCTAGTAGCTTATTGCACTTCTACCAATAGACAAGTCTAATTGGTTTCAAAATATTTTCAGATACCATTGTGATCAGTGAATTGTCATTTGGAATAGATCTTATACACATGGGTATGCCAAATAACTTGCCAGAAAAGTTGACAGTGTTTATTTAATGAGATTGATTTTAATTTCATACTATAATTAATTATTTATTAACATAAATCTTCCTTTTTATGTGGGTTCAACTAAGTTAGTGTTAGCATATTAAAGCTTCAAAAGCTTAGAGAGAAAAACAAAAACTAAAGAAGAGGGTCGAAAACCTTAAATTTACTCAGAGTATTAAGTCATTTTCTGCAAACAAGCTAGTGTACCTATTGCAACATTCACTGAGAAACTATAATGCACAGAATGCATTTATCAACCTAGCTTTCTTACTAATTACCATGTAAATTAAAATGATGCTTTATTTTTATTTATATTTATGACATTCAACGAAAAGGTTATTATGCCATTAGCATCATCATGGCATGCCTCATAATGTCATTTCCCTCTCATCCCTTGGTGTGAACACAGCAGCACTGAAAGTGTGTGTCAAATCACCAATCTCACCGAAAAGAAAAAGAATCTGGAAGCACACTACCATTTGCTGAGTATCCATGTGCTGTGCAATGCACACAATACTTTATATAAGTTGGCATTTGACCGTATTATTTCTCACCCATGTTTTGCATAGGCAACCATGTTTAGGGATGCCTGAATTCATATACACAGTAAGTACTGGAGCTGAGATTCATGCTGTCTCCTCAGTCTGTGATTGTTCACCTATTGCATGAGAATCTGTCCTTCAAAAGAAGCAATTATTTTGCTGCTGTACAGTTATATTAATACCATATATTTAAAGCAATAACACATTTTCTGCAAATACTTCAGGAAATATCACTCATTTTCTCCACTATAAAAGTAACTTGGCCTCAATTTTTCCCAAATAAGCATACTAGCAATGCATTTATTTTACATAAATGAAGATATTAATTATTTTAATAAACTGCAGAGTCTAGAGGGTTTTAGATACAATGAACAGTGCCTTCATGAGCTAGACATTTGAGATCTAAAACTAGGGAAAATACGAGCTCCTCTTTCTAAAGGGGAATAGACCACAGGTGAGAACATGGCTGTGCCTTGCTGATGGGACATCTTTTCCTTCTTGCCCTCAAACACAGATGTCATCCTTACTGGATGCCAGTCCTTAAACCATCAATGTATCATATAACACACACTGTCCTACAGGAAACGATCAGAGAAATAGGCCCAATTCTCATGGATTTTGCACCCCAATTGCAAACAACTACTATTTTACTCTCAGCTTTCCTTCTGGAAATTATAAACAAAGGTGAACCAGGATTTTCAATTTCTCTCTGCTTAGAATTTAACAATAGTCACAAGCCCCTAATTGTCATAAGATAAATACCATTCTTTGTTTAAACTTATTTGCATATAAGATATTCATTGGAATACATTTTATTTCTACTAATGGTGGAAACCAGTGTCTTCAACCTATTGAAAATTTGACATTAAAATGTTGGTTAATTACCATAGTTTTATAATGTAATCATTTCATCTAATTTTACAAACAATTACACATGACTAACCTGAATAGACTTAAGTTTAATAATTTAATATAAAACTCAGAACAAACTGTGACTACTTAGTATTCATTTCTTTGATTTCTCTATTGCTTTTTTCAGTTGACTAAAAATGAATAGATTTTTAATCTCAGGAAACAAACTGAGGGTTGCTGGAGTGGTGGGGGGTGGGAGGGATGGGGTGGCTGGGTGATAGACATTGGGGAGAGTATGTGCTGTGGTGAGCGCTGTGAATTGTGCAAGACTGTTGAATCAAAGACCTGTACCTCTGAAACAAATAATACATCATATGTTAAAAAAAAAAGAAGAAGATAGTAGGAAGGGGAAAATGAAGGGGGGGAATCGGAGGGGGAGACGAACCATGAGAGACTATGGACTCTGAGAAACAAACTGAGGGGTATAGAGAGGATGTTTGAGGGCACATACTGAATGGAGCACTGGGTGTTACACACAAACAATGAATCATGGAACACTACATCAAAAACTAATGATGTAATGTATGGTGATTAACATAACAATTTAAAAAAACTTACTGTGAAACATAAAAAATAAAATAAAATGCGGAATAAATGTTAAAAAAAATGAATAGATTTTGGCATGGCCAATGAGCATGATACTAATTTCAACATTTCTCCTGCCTTTCTGGGACTTGGACAACTAAAGTACTTCTTGAATTTAAATTAATGTAAATTTCTTAAAACACCGCCTCTAAACATGCAAAGCCTGAGTTCGGGTGTAGGTGTTTCTCTTCTGCCTACTTTTGAGACTTACCAAAAACTTACTTTTCACAGTACAGTAATGCTCTTCATGTAAAGAATCTGGATGGAAACCTAACCTTCTTTGAGTTTATATACAAGATTGAGAAGTAAAATGCACACAATCAAGACATCTGTCTCCAGGCCACTCACAAACTGGGCTTGGCCATTTCTTACCAGTTTGATCTTGAGTGAGTTACTTAGCCTCTCTGTGCCACCGTTTTACAATCAAAGCACTCATCTCTTAAGTGTATGACGGGGACTGAGAACATAAACAGAAAGTGCTTACACCAGTGCTGTGAGCACACTGAGCATTCAATAAATCTTAGCTATTGTTGTGGATCATATTTTATCAATATAGCTGTCAAAATGTGATAATGTGATTTTAATTTATGGATGAAGTTATTGCTGAGTGAGTTAATAATGTGTTCAGAGAAGGATGAATGAAAAAGGAACAAACAATTGAGTATATAGGCATTGTTCCACAAAATGTGGGTCAGTCATATTGTGTGAGATTATACAGTTGTCAGACCATTTAAATTTAAATCTGTGGCCTAATCAAAGTAGTAAAAATGTTTGAAACTTCTAGCATAGGCTTGTCCTATATAATTAGTTGACATGTTCTTCGTCAAATTTTTTTTATTATGTTATGTTAATCACCATACATTACATCATTAGTTTTTGATGTAGTGTTCCATGATTCATTATTTGCGTATAACACCCAGTGCTCCATGCAGAACGTGCCCTCTTTAATACCCATCACCAGGCTAACCCATCCCCCCACCCGCCTCCCCTCTAGAACCCTCAGTTTGTTTCTCAGAGTCCATAGTCTCTCATGGTTGGTCTCCCCCTCCGATTTACCCCCTTCATTTTCCCCTTCCTGCTATCTTCTTCTTCTTCTTCTTTTTTAACATATATTGCATTATTTGTTTCAGAGGTACAGGTCTGTGATTCAACAGTCTTAGACAATTCACAGCGCTCACCATAGCACATGTTCTTCGTCAAATTTTCAGTTAGAGAGAGCATTAAAATTTGTTTCTCGGAGGAAAAAAAAGGTTGAATTTTAATGTTTGCAGACAAGGGTCATAATATCTCTAAGAAATAAATGTAATCAATCATTATTTGCCATTTACTTACATAGCGACCCCAAGGTCTAGTTCAACAGTTATAAGAAATATAGTAAAGGCAAACAAAAAATGCCATATGTTTTGCCAAACTATACTGCTTCATCTTTAAAATTAGTACTTGAAGTAGAAGCACCTGGGTGACTTAGTCAGTTAAGCGGCTGGCTCTTGATTTCGGCTCAGGTCATGATCTCAGGGTTCTGGGATTGAGCCCTGCATGGGCTCCCCACTCTGGGGGTAGTCTGCTTCTCCCTCTCCCTCTGCCTCTCCCCCCGTTCATGCTCTCTCTCTCTAATAAATAAATAAAAATAAAAAATAAAATAAAATTAGTACTTGAGGTTTGACTTACACACCCTGAATATAGTTCCCAAGACCAGTATCTGCATTTTTCTGTATCTGAGCATCATATCACTATATGGCAACATTTCTGAGTGTGGAAGCTCAGAAAACACTAGAGACATGTTACTTCCAAAGAGGCAGCACATTGGGGGCAGCACACAGACAGTACTAGATCCAAATCAAAGGTCTTCATCTCCAGAAGTACAGTTCAAACTTAAGCACATCCCTGAAAAGAAAAGATATGTTCACATTTTTGGAATTAAGTAGAAGAGTAAGAGCCAGAGAAACTGATTAATTAGAACTTTGTCTGCAAGAGCTCCAGCAGGTGGGAAGTAAGAAGATACAGCCAAGGGTTGACAGGAAACAAACAGATGGTTAATGACTCGTGGGTCGATAAAAGGGCTGGTTTGGGACTAATCTCACAATCACCATCTCTTCTTACACTTTTTGTCTTCATGCCAAACAGGTGTTTGGAAATCTGAATACTGAAAGGTCGAATAGTTAATTTAGGAGGCTGGAAAATTAAAATAGCAAATTAACACAGGAAATGCTAAATAGCCAAAATAAAATCTGGACATCTTTCTTCATCTAGATTGATAGGTGACCTGAATTTTTCCTTGAACAATTAAGGCTGATTGCTTTGATTCTGCACATTAATTTGGTGTCATCTGTTTGATTGACAGTTATATACATATTTAGAATAGAAAATGGAGTCATTTGATAATCTGTTTTCATATTAAAATAAATGTTTTGATTTATTACTATAGACATATTTGAACTGAGAGGGTAATCACTTTTCTCACATACACCCTTTTCTCTTTACTTCTTTTGACCAGAATGGATGGTGGATGAGCACATGCTATCAACAAACTTTTGACTGAGTTAATTCAATTAAAAACAACTCTTACTGAATCTTAAAAAGAAAGTTGTGTTTTTTCAATACTTTTTTTTTAAAGATTTTATTTATTTATTTGAGAGAGAGAATGAGATAGAGAGAGAGCATGAGAGGGGTTAGGGTCAGAGGGAGAAGCAGACTCCCTGCCGAGCAGGGAGCCTGATGCGGGACCCGATCCCGGGACTCCAGGATCATGACCTGAGCCGAAGGCAGTCGCCCAACCAACTAAGCCACCCAGGCGCCCCTGTTTTTTCAATACTTTTTACATTCACTTGTATCTGTAGAGACCCTCATCATTCTGGAAGACTAAATCATCCCATGTCATATAGAGATCCTATACTTTTGCCACATACCTTTCGGATTACATTCCACACAGACACCTTATGCTTGAGTGTAAAGATTAAAATAAGTCAAAATATTTCCCAAATAAATTAGAATTACCCGACAACCTTGTTAAAAATGTAGATCCAAATTCTACCACAGATCATCTCACTGACCTGTTGGAGATGGAACTCAAAAATGCATCTGATATAATTTTTATGCACACCTTTAAAGTCTGAGATGCATTGCTATAGATAGCATCAAAAAAATTTACTAAGAGGACTCTAAATTTTAAATCACGGTTTTTATACACACTACTTTAAGAACATCTATGTGAAAAGCACATGAAATGGTCAGTGAGAACACTGGTCTTAGGATCCCTGAAATAAACCCTGTGACTTGTAGGTCCGTAACGTTTGACAAGTCTTTTAACCTCCCTAAACTCTGGTTTAACTATCTGTCCCATTGAATGCTTAAGGACCGTTCTTTTTCATCCTACCATGCCGCAATTCTACAACTGGTATTATACTGATGCACTGTTATCATAAATCCTTAGAACTCTGTAATTAATATTAGATACAGATAACTTATTATGTTTCAATTTCTTAAAAGATTTTACTTATTTATTTGTCAGAGAGAGAGCATGCAAGCACAAGCAGGGGAATAGGCAGGCAGAGGGAGAAGCAGGCTCCCCACTGAGCAAGGAGCCCAATGCAGGACTCGATCCCAGGACCATGGGATCATGACTTGAGCTTAACAGACTAAGCCACCCAGGTGCTCCTGTTTCAATTTTTAATAGTTGCATGTAAATGTGTATTTATTGCCACCCACTAAACTATTTTAAAATGCTTACTTTGTGTTCACAATAATTTGGAAGTGGGAAAGAAATTTTTTAACAAAATATATCTAGGCTGAGTATTAAATCAGAAAAGTGATACGAGAATTATTCTAATTTACATATATTAAATGAATATTCATTCCCTGTACTCAGAGAAAGGAAATAAATTCTTAAAAAGCTGTTTTGTATATTAACGTCTGGATATCTAAGGTGTAAAAGAAACCAGGCAATTGTAAAATCTCCTTGGTGATCTTTGTAATATAACTTTTAAAATTTTACATTTCAAAAGAACCAGGAAAACCAAATTTTAATGTCTCTCTATTATACACTGATCAAGCCCTGTAAAATTCAACCTGATAGAAAAGAATTGAGATATCATCACATGTGTTATCAGGGCTTCTCAAGAATGGAAAAGCTTTCAAATATTTAAAGCAGACCTGTTTAAAGCTATTCACATTACTGCTTACAAGATAGCAGATGTGCATCCAACAAAAACTGGGATATGCAGAATGTCATGTGAGAACTGTTTGTAGATTTCTGTTGGCCACATATGACAAGTGTGTACTCATAGTATCACATTCCCAGGGTGCTGTTAGAATTTTTCTGAGGTCGACTTGGCCATTACTATAAAAACACAAAGTTCAACCCTGGCTCTGTTCCTTAGTAGTTCAGCAGCCTCAGCAATAATGATGAACCAATGAATAACTTTCTCAAAGAAAACGGTAATGTTAGGTTTTCTTAGGTATAGGTAACATGATAAAGAATGTTTGGTTAGATTTTAAGAAGAGAAAAGTTGGATACCTGGTTGACTCTCATAGAAAGTCACAGATTTACACACTTATTAACCACTCTACCAAATTCTCTGAGTAGTCCAAATTCCTCATCACGAACTGAGGCTGAATTATCCAAACTCAACACAGGAGTATCTTGATATATAGATTAAAAATCACTCTTTCAGGGACACCTGGGTGGCTCAGTCATTAAGCATCTGCCTTCGGCTCAGGTCATGATCCCAGGGTCCTGGGATCGAGCCCCGCATCGGGCTCCCTGCTCCGTGGGAAGCCTGCTTCTCCCTCTCCCACTCCCCCTGCTTGTGTTCCCTCTCTCGCTGTGTGTCTCACTGTCAAATAAATAAATAAAATCTTTAAAAAAATAAAAAATAAATAAAAAGCGTTCTTTCATATTCTGTCTACCATGGTAATCATGTGCTTGCTTCATTGCTAGTATTTTTGCAGGCTAATCAGCACAACAATTGCTGAGAAAAGTGTTTCAGTGATACCCTCCCATTTATATCAACATGAGTAAGATTCATTTAGGAAAAACAAGCGTATATTGTGTGACTTGAGGTACAAAATTTCCCAATTTTGAATTTGGTTTAAATAGTGGATTGTTGGACCTCATCATGTAAAAATGTTAGAACATTAGCACTTGTTTATTATGCCTCAAAGTGAAAAGCTGTGTTTTATTGTATTATTTTGCCCTCAAGATTAATTGATTTGTGATGATTTGAGGTGTTAAGCATAATTTAAGTTATGAAATTGAGACCAGAAGTTCTAACAATCTACACAATACTCTGCTCATTAAACAATCTATATGTGTGCTGAGTAATTTTACATGAGTGTCAACTTGTAGAAATATAGCAATATAATTTGCTCATAAATATTTGAGTAGATTCTGCATGCCAGGTTCTTTTATGGGCCCATGGGACATAGCAATATACAAGATAAACAAGAGCTTTGTTTTTGTGATCCTTACCTGCTGGTGGGGGGAAAAGAAACTACATAAATTAAAAGATAAGTGTAAATAGAGTCCCATGCCTGAAATAAAGTGGGAGAATGGGACAGAAAATGATAGGGCAACTCGTTTAGATTGGGTAGTTTCTGAGGAGACATTTGAGGTAGGAATTCAATGTCAGAAAAGGAGTTATCCTTGTGGGAAGCACTTCTCAATTAAAGAATAGCAACACACAAGCCTCAGGTTATTGAGAGACTAGCACATTCCAGGACCAAGGAGATGGCAGTAGGATTGGAACATAGTGAACAAGATGAGGAGGGGGATGGGATGAGCCAATATTACCTTCATTTTATCCAAAACCATGAGCTCCATACTGTGAAGTCAGAAAAGTTATAATACCTCTATGATAAATAGGTTTTAAAAAAGCATCTTAATTATATGACTAACATTTGACCTATTCAGTTCAGTCCCTTACCAGATTTTCACTTTTATACTTTATTCACAATGATAAATTATCCCCTATCATTTGCTGATATCATAGTGAACGCAGTTGAGTTAGCAGTTTTAAATTAAAATGAAATCGGATCCCCCCAAAGCATGAGGACTACAGGTTTCTGGAAAAGAAGTGTACACTCTGCATACTCTCTCAAATGTTTTCTGTGACCAAGCATAATTCATTGAGCCAAGAAGCTCCACTCATTGTCAAATCAGTAACGGTTTCTTGCGCGTACTCATCTGATGGAAGCGAGCAACAGGCGAAAGCAGGGTAAATGCAATCACAGCTCATAGTTTCAAAACTTCATGATTTTCAATAATTGTAATTGAAGCGTTGATAGATCAAACCAAATGTGCCTTTATTTCTGCAAATTCAATTTTATGTTCCCAGGAAAACTCACCTGAAGGTTCTACTCTTCCCTAAATCAGACTGATTTTTAACAAGGATCAAGCCTTTTCAAGAAGCAATTTACTTTGTCAACTCATGCTCAAACTGATGAACTGCCTCATAAAAGAGAGCAGTTGCATATTTTGAACAAATCATGAAGGTCTCAAGATATGCCTCGAGACACAGAAGAGGCTCTGTGTTGTCGTTCGGCACTGTTGACGCACCAACAGGGCCTTAGGGGGGATGAGAAAAACACCAAAGTGTGCCTTATCTAATGCATATGAGAAACAGCTCCTTTGGTTTCCTGATGGTCTGTGAAAAGAGGGGCCATATAATTTATCTTCCAAACTGGGACGCTTTCAAGATTAAAAGGAGGTTCTATTTACAGCTGCGGGGAGACCACGGGCACTAGCCAGGACTATCCCAGGCAAACTGTGACACGTGGCCTCCTATCGACAAAGCACAGGCCCCAGGAGACTTCAGAAAATTACACCTTATCTCTTCACAGAGAAATATGAAGCATAATAAATTGTAAACATTTTTGATGAAGGAAAAGACTGGGCCACCTTATCTAAAACCTCTGAGCGTTAGAACTTCCCTTTCACTTCACTGACTTTGTACTGTGCATAAATAGTGAGCACACTGATATAAAGAGGCCCTGAGCTTCTTGCAGAAAAGCACCCCACTCTTTGGCTGCAGTTGTCTGTGCACGGAAACATTGCCTTTGTGACATAGAGAAGACTGACCGGGATGCACCAAGAGTCCCAGCGGACCCCCACTTAACCCATTTATTACCAGGTTTGGAAAAATTCCTAGTGCTAGAAGAACAGGTGCAGGGTCGTTCTCTACAAATAGTGGCAGGTAAATCTCTCCTCCCTATACCTGGCTACCCTTGGGAATTCAGGTGGTATTGGCCTTATTACTACCAAGCTTTAACTCGTGGCTTAGAAACCTCTCCAGCCTTGAACATGAACTCCTGATAAGAAAAGAGGTGCTGCAGAAGAAAATTAAAGGAGTAGAGAGGAAGAATAGATGGAGGGGAAGGAGGGATCAAAAAGAGACACAAGGGGGAAAGGGAAGACAATGAGGAAGAAGACACAGAAAATGAAAAGATTGAAGCTAAAATGGTACCTATTCCTTCTCACATATTTACACTTTTTTTATTAACCTGCTTGGTACTTGAGATTGTTGGGTGCTATGAGAGTCTCACAGAACTGAAAGAAAACCCTACAGACAGATCATTCGCAGCATCTCACTCAGACCGTAACAAACTGTGACTTGCCCAGTATCACACCGCTCGTCAGTAGCAAAGTCAGTTGCAAAACCCATGTCTCCTGACTCGTGAGCCCAGTGTTTTATTTACAAAAGTGCTTTGCTTTTCTAAAGTGCTAATCAGTTTATCTAATAAAACATCAAGTTGGAGTTTCTCTATTCAGTTCTGGTTTCATCAGTTTAGAAATGCTGCACTTGTTTGAAAGATCCCAAATATATCTGTTTCTGAAATGTTCACCCGTTTCATATCTTCCCCCAGTTTTTAATTTTAATATACCTTTTACTTCTCTTTACAGGAATAATATAAATTTTGGCATGCAATAAAATTTGATTGAGTAAATAAATGAAGAGAAGGCAGTAGCCCTACAGGCTTTAACCAACTGTGATTTTCCAAATATAAATTATATACAGAAAACACAGGGTCTCAGTCACAACAGATAATGCCAAATAGGAGAGGAATAAATTGTGTAGCCTGTGTGAATTGCCTTGTATCTTCAATAAAGCCACAATAATTGGGGACAGCCTACAAATTATTATTCTTGCATTACTTGCCTATGACAACGGAGTACTTCTAAACTAAATGAAGTGACCAAATACCTTTCCTTGAGCTTTCCTGGACAGACTGTAGAACCAAAATGCTAACAAATAAATAAGTAAAGGGTCTTTCTGACTATGTGTGATTGTTTATATCTGAATAATGAAACTCCTTACCTAAAAATACACTTCATATTTATAATGTTATTTGTAATGTAATTTTCCTCTATTCTTTTGATATGTAATGTGCCACATATATATTCACTTGGAGAACCAGACTTTGAGTATTGTACATGAATTGACTATGGTAAATTCTCTCCTAAGTCTTCTTCATAATATATTAAGACATCTGGACATAAATACAGAGCAATAAAACATAAATGTGAAAATCCTAAAATGCAAATTACTAACATCAGAAATAAAAGAGAGGTCATCACTACTGATCTTATGGAGTCAAAAATATAATAAAGGAATATTCTGATCAACTCTCTGAAACACAAATTTGCAATTAAGATGAAATGAACCAATTCCTTGAAAGACAAAATTTATCACAATTCACATGTGGAAAGACACATAATTTGAATTAAAAAATGGAGTCAATAATTCATAATATTCCATAACAGAAAGCACCAGACCCAGATGGCTTCACTATTGAATTCTACCAAACATTTAAGAAAAAATGATACCAGTTCTCTATAACCTCCGCAAAAAAAAAAAAAAAAAGGGATGGAATACTTTCTGATTCATTCTATGAGGCCATCATCACCCTAATATCAAAAGCAGATAAAGATATTACAAAAAAGGACCATTATCTCTCTAAAAATCCTCAACAAAATATTAGCTAATTTAATCCAATTGTGCATAAAAAATTATACACCATGCCCAGCTGGGATTTATTCCAGTTGTGCAAGGCTGGTTCAACACTCAAAAATCAATGAATATAATCTATCACTTAAATAGATCAAAGAGGAAAAATGACATGATCATGATGCAGAAAAATCATTTGAGAAAATTAAAAATTCAATTTAATTTGTGATTAAAATCCCCAACTAACTAGGAGTAGAGGAGAACTTCCTCAATATGATAAAAAAAAAATCTACCAGAAACCTATGGTCAACATCATAGTTAAGGGTTAAAAAAAACAAAAAAACTAGATACTCCCTCCCTAAGATCAGGAATAAGACTAAGATGTCTCATCTCACTATCCCTATGCAACACTGTGCTAGAAGTCCAAGTTAATGCAATAAGACAAGAAAATAAAATAAAATGTACTCAGACTGAGAAGGAAGAAATAAAACTGTGTTTGTTTGCAGATGACATGATTTTCTATGTAAAAAAATCCTGAAGAATCAACAACAAAACCTCCTGGAACTATTAAGTAATTACTGCAAGATTATAGGACTCAAGATTAATATACAAAAGTCAATTACATTTCTATAGTCCAACAACAAACAATTGAAATATGAAATTAAAGACATAAAACTATTTACATTAGCACCAAAAATATATTTAGGTATACATCTAACAAAATCTGTATGGGATCTATATGAGGAAAATTACAAAATTCTGATGGAAGACATTAATGATCTAAAGAAATGAAGAGCTATTCCATGTTCATGGGTAAGAAGACATAATATTGTTAAGATGTCAGTTATGTCCATTTTGATCTATAGATTCAATACAATCCCCATCAAAATCCTAGCAAGTTGTTTTTCAGTTGTCAGCAAATTGGTTCTAATGTTTATATGGAGAGGCAAAAGACCCAGAGTAGTAGTTATTACTAAAGAAGAACAAAGTTGGAGAACTGACACTGTTTAACTTCAAGACTTACTAAAAAGCTATAGTAATCAAGAAAGTGTTGTTTTGGCAAAAGAATAGAAAAATAGACTGTTGCAACCAATAGCCCAGAAATAGAGCCACATAAATATCTTCAACTGATGTTTAACATAGAAGCAAGGGCAAATTGATGAAGAAAGAAGTCATTTCAACAAATGGTGCTAAAATAATGGAACATCCACATGCAAAACACTGAATCTAGACACAGACCTTATACCTTTCACAAAAATTGATTCAAAATGGATCATAGGTCTTAAAGTTAAATTCAGAATTACAAAACATCTACAAAATAACATAGGAGAAAACCTAGGTGTCCTTGAGATTGGTGATGACTTTTTAAACAGAACACCAAAAACGAGCCAAGAAAGAAAAAAAAGTTTTTAAATTAAAATCTAAAATGTCTACTCTGAAAATGACTCCAGTAAGAGAATAAAAATGCAAAGTACAGACTGGGAGAAAACATTTCAAAATACACATGTGGTAAAGGACTCCAAAATATATGGCTCAACTTCAAATGTCAAAACCCAACAATAAAAATACCCAAATAACCCAGTTAAAAAGTGGACAAACGATCTGAATGGACACATTACCAAAGAAGATACACAGATGTCAAATGAGCCTTTGAAACGCATGTACTACGTCGTATGCCATTGGGGAATTGAAAATTAAAACAAAAATGAGATACCACTAAACATCTATTAGAGTAGCTAAAATCCAAAACACTGACAACACCAAATGATGGTGAGGATGTAGATCAACAGAAACCCTCATTTATTACTAGGGGGAATGAAAATTGGTGCAGCCACTTTGTAAGAAAGTTAGAGTTTTTTTCTAAAGTTAAACACAGATGTACCACCTACTCCAGAAATCATGCTCCTACAGACTTACCAAAATGAGTTGAAAATTTGCACTGACACTAAAATCTGCCCGATGTTTATAGTAGCATTGTTCATAATTGCCAAAACTTGGAAGCAACCAAAATGTCCTTCAATACGTATGGATAAACAAACTATGGTACTATCTATCCATACTGTACTAGTTACATACTTGTAACTGTCCATACAATTGAATAAGATTTGATGATAAAAAGAAACGAGTTAAAACTAATGATGTAATATATGGTGATAAACATAGCATAATAAAAAAAAAAAAAACTGTAAAAAAAAAGTCAGGGAGGAAACTTAAATGCACATCTCTAAGTGAAAAAAGCCAATATGAAAAGGCTGCGTACTGTAATGATTCCAACTATCTGACATCCTGGAAAAGGCAAAACCGGAGAGAATTAAAAGATCAGTAGTTTCAAGAGGTTCAGGGCTGGAGAGAACAATGACTAGGTGGAGGACAGAGGGACTGTAAAGGCAGCGGAACCTAATCTGCATCAGACCGTATTGTAATACACGATATTATACATTTGTCAAAATCCACAGAATTACGCAATACCAAGAGTCAGTCCTAATGTAAACTATAGATAGACCTTAACTTATAAACATATAGCAATATTGTTTCATCAGTTATAACAAATATACCACATTAATGCAAGATGATAATAATAAGGGAAATTTGGGGAACTGGGGGCAAGGAGAATATAGAGGAACTCTTTGTATTGACTGCACAACTTTTCTGTAAATCTGTTAATGCTCTAAAAACGTGTACCATAAAAAGAAAATCCTAAAATGGTTAGAGAGATAACTGAGGCTATTAGTGAGACACTGAAAATTTAGGATTTTCATTTGGATTTTACCGCTTAAATAATAAGAAGCTAATAAAGGAGTCTAACCCAAGGGGAACTAGAGGAAAATTAATTTGATTCGTGTATGAATACAAGAGTCCAACTGGGGTAGTAGAGTGGAAATTAAGGAAGAGGAATCACAAGGAGGATCAAAGGTTAAAATACATGAAATCTAAAGCTAACAAGGAGATGAACTCAAGAACGTTTGGTACCATTAAACACCCAATAAATTCTTAGCATAATAGGAAAAAAGCATAAAGGAAAACATCCCCCATTATAAGAAAATATTAAATCTACTTGGGCTACTAAACATATAAATATGTAGCACACAAAAAAACTGTCAAAGCCAGGCAAATAAAGTATCGGATACCAGAAACTCTAAATGACAAAGCCACACAGACAATGGAAATACCCTTTCAAGCTGCAGTACTCCGGGGAAGAGATAACAGACAGTGACTTGCATTTTCATAATCCTCAAGTTCAGGACAACATATTTCGTGTCCCAACTGACCTTTCTCATGTTTCTCTAAAATAGACTAACTACTCTCGCTTCTCAATTAGGAAATTGTCAGGGGTGAAATCTGGGTCTGCCCCAACTTGTCAAATCCCTCAGGTTTTAATGCTCTATTTTTTGAGGTCATCCTCAAAACAGTCCCTCGCCCAGGATTCTGACCTCTTCCGTCAAAGCCACCCAGAAGCCAATTATGTAATACAGCCTCCGATACAGAGGTCAATTTAGGGTAGAAATCCATGCCTCAAATGATGGATGCAAAGTATTACACAAAAAGGCAGCAAAGGAGTGTTTGAAGTCAGGCATGCTCTGCAGCATCAAAGGAGGGAAACCACACAAAGAAACACATTTCTTTAAGAAGTAGAAAGTAAAATTCTCTTCCTTGACTCACTTACCTTTTCAACCAACAGAAATAGCCATGCAGTCTCCTGTATGTTCTTCCAAAAATGCTTCAATGCAGAAACTATAAGTATGTATACATCAATATTACTTTTTACACTAGTTGTATAACCATATGTAAGCATTTCTGAACCAGAAAGGATGAGCAATGTTTGTTGTCAATGATGTTGTTGTGGGAATACTGTCAACTGCCACCCAGAGAGTTTATATACATATTCCTCTGTGTGTCCCAACACAATGGGAAAAGTCTATTTCACTAAATTACTGCTGACTGAATCTTTGTTTTTTAATCTTTGCTAATCTGAAAGTTTTTTTAGTGATTTTTGCTGTGAAATTAAACATTTTTAAAGTTATTTGCCACTTGAATTCCTAATTCCCTTTGTAATACATTGTCAAAGTCATGACTTTGAATATTTATCTATTAACTGGTTTTTGATATTTGCTATAAATGTTTTTGTATGTCAAGAAAATCCGTTTCACTTCTGTATTTCTAACTCTGTTCATGATTTTTCCCCCTACGTTGTTTCTAATTGTGGTCAAAATTGCCAATCTTTAATTATGGCTTCTGAGTTTACTGTGATGCATGGGAAGGCATTCATCACACACATATACCAAATTTCACCAAAGTTATTTTCTATAACTCAGTGATATTTTTTCAAATCCTTTATTTACAGTTTACAATGGGAGACGGGGGGAATCTCAACTTAGTTTTTGCTAAAAGAGTTAGCCAATACTTCCCCAATAATATTGAATATTGCATCTTAAATTCCTCTCAAATAACTTGTAAAATTTGGTATTTAACTGAATTGACTTCTCAAATATCTTGAATAGTTTCAGTTTCACTTATCTGCTTATACCAGTCCAAAAGGGTTTAAATTATTATGTCTTATTAAATTATTATTAAATTAATATGTCTTAGTAGCAGTACGGATGGATACTTTATTACTCTTCTTTTGTAGATATTATTTGTCAGATCTCATATTCTTATTTTTCCACATGAACATTAGTAGCATTTGTCAGTTCTCCAAGAGTTCCTGATATTTTCAAACATGTTACGTGCATTTATAAATTGATTTAGGGAGAACGGACATATTAACACCATTGAACATTTCTATATATGAATAAGATGTATTTTCCCATTGATTAAAATCTCATTTATATAAAATATTCTAGTCTAATTTTAAATTTCTCTCTTGTAAGCCTTCTTCTGCATGTGTGTCCAGATAGGCTAAATGTTTACGCCCAGATAGTTGAAATGTATTTGCTATTGTAAATGAAATCTTTCCATCTATTATATTTTATAGCCTATTATTACATACAGACTACTAATTTTTATGTTTTCACCCTTTATGACCCACCATTTTATGGAATTCTCTTACTATTTCCATTTGCATTTATATTTCTTGGACTATTTTTTTCATTTTTTTAAATTTATTTTTTATTTTTTTATTTGACAGAGAGAGAGCACAAGCAGGGAGAGTGGCAGGCAGAGGGAGAGGGAGAAGCAGGCTCCCCGTCCAGCGGGGAGCCCGATGCTGGGCTTGAACCCTGGACTCTGGGAATCATGACCTGAATGAAAGGCAGAGGCTCAACCGACTGAGCCACCCAGGTGCCCTCTTGGACTCTTTATATATAGCATATTATATGTAAATGATTCCAATACTTTCTCTTAATTCCTAGTTTTGAAAACACTTTCCTTCTTTTACCTAATTATGGGGTAAAAAAATCCTAGTAATTTTAAATAGTAACAGTGATAGTAGTCATCATTCCTGTTTCCAAAGTTACTGAGAAATCTTTTGTTTCATAATTAATCATTATTTTTGAGGCCTGTATCAGAGGAAGGAAACTGTTCTTCATTTCTATTATATTCACATATTTTTCTTTTTTTTCTTTTTTATTGTTATGTTAATCACCATACATTACATCATTAGTTTTTGATGTAGTGTTCCATGATTCATTGTTTGTGCATAACACCCAGTGCTCCACGCAGAACGTGCCCTCCTTAATACCCATCACCAGGCTAACCCATCCCCCCACCCCCCTCCCCTCTAGAACCCTCAGTTTGTTTTTCATTGTCCGTCGTCTCTCATGGTTCGTCTCCCCCTCCGACTTACTCCCCTTCATTCTTCCCCTCCTGCTATCTTCTTCTTTTTTTTTCCTTAACATATATTGCATTATTTGTTTCAGAAGTACCGATCTGTGAGTCAACAGTCTTGTACAATTCACAGCGCTCACCATAGCACATACCCTCCCCAATGTCTATCACCCAGCCACCCCACCCCTCCCACCCCCCACCACTCCGGCGACCCTCAGTTTTGAGGTTAAAAATTCCGCATATCAGCGAGGTCATATGATACATGTCTTTCTCTGATTGACTTATTTCACTCAGCTTAATACCCTAACAGAATGAGAGGGGAGAGGGTCAGAGGGAGAAGTAGGCTCCCCGCTGAGCTGGGAGCCCGATGTGGGACTTGATCCCAGGACCCTGGGATCACGACCTGAGCCGAAGGCAGTCGCCCAACGAACTCACATATTTTTTTTCTAATTCAGGATGTGGTGTCGAATTTTGCCAGATTAATTTATGGATGTATTTAAAAAGCAATCTTTTTCTCCTCTCACCTACTAATAAGGTAAACATTGCATTCATAGATTACCTAACACAAATCCACACTTGCATGCCTAACATGAACTCCCCTTCATCCCATGATCAGGGTACATCACTTGTTCGTGCATTGCTAATTTTGATCCATATTCTTATGATTCTATAGATATTCATAAATGAGATTATTTCACTTAATTTTATGTGCAGATTTTAAGGTTTTGTTGTCATCTCCTGTTGATGTGTAAAAATATTTTGGAACTTTTACTTTCCTTTGGTTTCCTAGAACAATGTGAATAGCATTGAAGTTCTCTATGCCTCAAAGTTTTTGAGAGAATTCACTTCTGAAACTACTGGCCTAGCATGTTTTGGATGCTTATTCTTTGAAAATGCTCCCCGTTTCTTCCATGGTCATGGATCTCTTTTGAGATCAATTTTGGAGACTTTTAGTCTCTTAGAAGTCATCAATTTTATTCAAGTGTTATATTTATTTGAATAGGCTCAGGCAAAGTGTTCTCTTGTAAGCCCTTTAACTCATTTTATACCTGTGATCATTCTGCCGTTCTCATTTCTAATTTACATAGTCTCCTGTTTAAATTCAATTTACTAGTAGTTTTTCTTTTCTTCTCATCCCCACCAAAGAGCTTTTGATTTATCAAAACTAAAATATGTATATGTATTTATTTATTTATGCATTTATTTATTACTGGTTTCTCTTTGATAACTCACTCTTTTTCCTTTTGTCTCCATTAGTTTATTCTTTCTGTTTTCCATGGGTTCAGCCGGTTGCTCTTCCAAGAAGTTCTTATTTGGATTTTTAATCAACTCCGTGACACTTTTTCTTATTAGTAATATGTGTCTTAAACATGTGGCTTTTAAGTTTTTTCAGGGCATGACACTCTCAGAAGATGATAATACTTTTATAGCATACAGGGTAAAGGTGAGGCTGTTTACTATCCAACACCTTGCTTCCTGCTGGAGGTCCTGAGGACGGAAGAGAATGAAGATCTCCACACACCTATAACCCACTTTCTGCACACCAGTTGGGAAGCTCTATTAGTAAAATCAAGTGGCTCTTGAATGCCATGTTGTATGCATTCAGATATTCAGTACACAACCAGTGAACAACCACACTAGGAGCCCAAAATACAAAATGGGTCAGGGAAGACTTCCAGGAGCTTGGATATTTAAAATGATAAGAGTGCAATCTCACCAATTTTTGGAGAGTACACAGAACTGGTCAGGTAGCTTAGCTTGCAGTCCCAGTGCTCCATATATTTATTGTATGTGTGATCCACATCTCTGCCTCAGTTTCCTCAAACTTCACCATAAATATAGAGGATATTTAGAAATTAAAATGACAAATGCAAATTATCATTATTAACGTGTATAGAAAAGGGCCTCTGGTGATAGTATGTATATTTCTATGTTTGCCGGTGTGTGCTCAATAAATAAATATTCAGTGGAATACATTTCCTATTTTAATGGAACAAAAAACAAGCCAACTGACTAATGTTAATTGTTGTGTAATCACAGATATAGGCTTTCCCCAGTTCGAGTGAACGTATCATAAACTGGTTACATTAAGAAAAAAACTACTACCACAGAAGGATGGATTTGGGCTTTGATTTTCTCCATTTTTGAGGTTTGATTGTCCTATAACATTTTTTTAAAGATTTTATTTATTTATTTGAGAGAGAGAGAGAGAGAGCACAAGCAGTGGGGGAAGGAGAGAGGGAGAGGGAGAAGCAGACTCCATGCTGAGCAGGGAGCCTGACAAAAGGCTCAATCCAGGGACCCTGGGATCGGGACCTGAGCCGAAGGCTTAACTGACTAAGCCACCCAGGCATCCCTGTCCATAGCAACTTTTAACAAGTAAATTGAGAAAGGCTGGCTAGCATTGCTCATCATCAGAGAAGATCAAAAAATCAAACAAAAAAACCCCGCAGGGATGCCTGGGTGGCTTAGTTGGTTAAGCATCTGCCTTGGGTTATGGTAATGATCTCAGGGTCCTGGGATTGAGCCCCCCTACATCAGGCTCCCTGAACAGTGGGGAGTCTGCTTCTTCCCCACCCACCACCCGCCTGCTCATGCTCTCTCTCTTGCTCTCTCTGTCTCTCAAATAAATAAAATCTTTAAACACACACACAAAGGTAATGGAGTCCTTGAACACATGGCTGGTGAAATCTCGAAGATTTTTCCTGGTATGTTTATGGATGGTCACACAGAATGCACAATAAGAGGATGGGGTCTCCTCTGTTCCAGTGCTTACAGACATGTGAGCCCATTGGTTTGGAATCACTTTTCATTCTCTGCTAATAAGTCATGAGATACACACTTCATAATCACCTCAGAAACGAATTAAAATTTACATTTTGAGTAATGACACTGGGGGTGAGTTTTAAAATTTGAGAAGGAATATTGTCAATTAGAGAATGGGTACTTATTTCAAGTATAGATGAGGATAAAGGAGAAAATCAGACTAGAAATACTCAAAGAATAATAAGACCTTGGTGAGCATAGTTATTTATTTGGAATGAAGTACAGGAGATTTAGTAGCAAATTTGAGTAACATTGTGAGATGTCTGGACCTAAAGCAGTTCTATGATATAATCAAATAAGGAAAAATGGGAGCAGTTATGAGCTAATTGAGAACGGTGCAGTAATAGGTTGGCAAAAAAAAAAAAAAAACTACCATTTATCACACCCCATCTAAGTACTCATACAGTTGTTGGGTAGATTGGGTGAGTTAATATATGTGAAACATTTGGGGCACACAGTAAGTGCTGTGAACATGTCAGCCATTATTATTATTATTGTTGTTGTTGTTAAAGTTACAAGTGGCATTTTGGGACTTGCTATGATTATTCTTATAACAGCATTATAATTAAAGTAGACAGTAAAAAACAATAAATAAATCGCTTTATGGACAAATTTTTACTGTAATGTAACCAAGATAACAGAAACACATTTTTTCAAGAAATTTTTAATATTAAATGTTTCCAAATGAAATAATAATCTTGACGATAGACATTATAGTGTTATATAGGGCATTTTACAAATACGTGTCTTGTGAGCACTGTCTTTTCTTTCTGTCTCCTTTCATCTCTCTTGAGGACACAGTGACATTTTCATGAGTTAATTATTTAGAGTCATTTTATGGTTTTAAAAAATCTAGCACGAGCTGAGAAATCTAGAGTGAATTCATAAAACAAATGGGACATCAGTGAGAACACTGGATGGAGTTAAATTATTACTTTGACATCCAAGAATGTATTCCTGTTATTTTGGTCTTTGGAGAGGGAGGTAGGAGGCCGGCCAATTAGATAATCCCTGAGCTGTTTCCAAAGACTTGGACAGTGTCAGTATTATCCAGAGATTATTAAGAAGATACATTAGGCTCTAGAGATTTTAGGAGAAATTGTAGGCTCATAAAATTATGTTCAAGATGATCACCTAGTAGTTGCTATAAGATCCATGGATAGAGCTGACCCAGCTGAATGCTGCATGAAAGTCATTATTTAAAATACATGGCTTTCTAACAAGATAGCCAGAGAGCCTTTGGTTACTTTCCATCACAAAATTATGGGCCTCTTATTCACACAGGGTAGGCAATAGGCTTCATCAAAGCAGAGCAGGTGTGCACATCATACTCCACAGGACACCTGAGTCTGCTGACTCCTTTGTCCCTAAGATACAGATTGCAGAACAGCATGTCACCAGCCATCACTTTGGTGAGCAAGTTTTACAAGAGCCATTAAAACAACCAGTCCTATGGTCTCTTTTTTTCTCTCTCTCTCTTTCTGCGGGGTAGGAGGGAGTAGTAAGATGAGGCTTGAGTATTTCAGAGACAGCTCAAAAAGTTCACATCTATTTTGCAATATTAGTTATATGAAATAGCTGTGAATCTCGACCTAGAGAACATGGCTGGAACATAAAACAAAAACCTAGATAAGAAGCAAATAATACTCTGCAACCACTGCCTTGCCATCTACTCCATTTCAAATAATATTTCTGTATTTTTTATATCCACCATGTTTCCCTGCTAATTCATTAAATGTAAATACAAGGATATTTTGTTTTGGACCTTCTGCTCTTTCCTTGCCCCGTTTTCTCTAGAGTCACCCATTCCAGTTGCTTCAGATCTTCCCCACAGAACAATAACCTGAACAGGTTATTAGCTTTGACCTTGATGCTTGAACTCCAGTTTGTGATGGTGTAAAAACACGGCGCCAAAATTATTTGACACTCTTCCAGTTGAGATGTAAACATCTCCTCACCCTGACTCTGGGCTCTGTAAGTGCTTGACAAATAGAACCAGTTGAAAAGATGCAATGCCAGTTTTGGGGCTCATGCCTTCAAAATGGGCAGTTTCATTTCCCATCTCTTGTTACTCTTGCTCTTGAAACCCAGCCACCATGCCATACGGAAGCCTGAGCAAACTTTGGGGAGGAAATACAGCTGCTGGCCCACAGTCCTGATGGAGCTCCCAGATGACAAGCCAGCACCTACTTATCAGCCACGCAAGGGAGTTACATTGATGGTGAGTCTTCCAGCCTCTAGGCCAGCTACCCCAAGTGATGCTGTGTGGAGCAGAAACGAGCTGTCCCTCACAAGTTCTGCTTTACTTGCTGATTCACGAACAAAATAAATAATCGTTTTTATTTGATGCCATTGTTTTGGGGTAGTTTGTTAAATAACAAAATATAGATGAAATGAGTTCTTACCTGTGAAATCCCTACTTTACCTCCATCTCAAAAATCCTTGTCAAATGTCTATACATTCCATCTTCTCTCAACATCTCAAATTCTCTCCCCTCAAATCCTCAATTCAAGTAATGATAACAACTGATCCACCTTCATACTTGGCTGTAAACCTCTCTCATTTTCTCCCTCCTTCATTCTTGCTAATCAATCTTCAAATATAGTATCTTCCTTCTGGAAGCCTCCTGATTTCAGTATCTTCCTTCTCATTACTGTTTTAGTCAACCAAGCAGTGTTCTTTTCATCTGAACCAGCATTGTGAGATATAGGTGGAACCAGCTGTGTCCCTGCTTCCAGCCTTTCACGCAGCCTAAGAGTCACCTTCCAAAATCATTGCTTCCAAAATCATCACACAAAGGTTCCCACCTTATTAAGGTCCAGACTTGTTAGCCTGACCTTCCACAGTCCACCTCCAGTCATCTTTCTTCTACCATATTCTCCCTCTGCTTTCATAGACTTTTCCCCAAAGCCCCATATTCTTACTCCCTCACGGAGTCCACATTGCTCCAGCACACTTCTGTCAAATAGCACTCTTTTCCATCTTTCTCCCGGGACACATATGTACAGTCTTTTTTGCAACTACTCAGTCTGTCTTGTACCATGAAAGTAGTCTTAAATAACATGTAGGTAAATGAGAGTGGCTATGTTCCAATAAAACTTTATTAATAAAAAAAAAATGCTGTGGCCAGATTTGGGTCTATAGGCAATAGTTTGACAACCCCTGATCTCCAGTTCGGAAATGGTGCTAGGTACTATGTTTCTAATCATTTCAGAATTTTGCTTTAGGCAAAAAATAGGAACATAAATTAATTGGAACCAGAATATGCACATTTGTTATCAGCAATAGTTGGCCATACTAAATGTGAAAATTAATTGAGATCAAACGGGCTATTGTGTCCTTTTTGCCCTAAATCTTACTGAATAAAATAGTCCAGTGATACCTTTGGATAAAAGAATTCTTCAAATTATTACTTTAAAATCAAACACAGATTGACTTCATATACAACATATTCCAACAAGAACTTGGTGAAAATTTTAGTATATTGGATAAAAATGACTTTCAGTCAATTTAAAAATGTAGACTAGATCTTGTTCAGGTTGTTTGGGCTGAGTGACAAGTCCTACTTAACTAAACCACATCCAACTATTGCTGCTCAGTAATACTGGTACAAGAGAAGGCTTCTGGTAAGAAAAAAAAAAAGTGTATCACTTGGAGTGAAATATACATAATAAGTACACGTGAAAAGTGAAGTAAATTTCACACAAAAGTCCGTGGAAACAGCTGGCTTATTACTCTTCAAAATATTTTTGTTGGGTACATTATCATTTTTCTCATTCTTAAAGTATCAGCAACTCATTATGCAGTAGTTTAGAACTGCAACTAACTCAGTGATATATAAATGCTGTCATCGATTAGAATGCATTTTTCTGGAAAGGCAACCACAATCATGGATACATGCTCTCTAGATGAGTGTAGCTTTAGGGGTAGAGATTGTGTGATTTTTCTTCTAGATTAGTGGTTCTCAGATAGCCATGCTCATGAATTTTCATATCATCACTCCATCTATCCAGTATAGTAACATTTTATTTCTACTAAATTGCTATTTCTTCCAATTAGAGCTCCATAACAATTCACTTAAATTATTTTGCTTTCAAGAGTAGTGTGTATTATTTGTTCCAAATATACCAGACATTGTTTACTTCTTAAAGCAAATATTATCTCACTCAACTGGTATTAATTTATAAATCAAACATAGCACAATGGAAAGAAAGAATTCAGATTCAGAAGATGAGATTTCAAGCCTCGAGTCTGACACCTGTTAGCTGTGTGATGTTGATCAAATCATAACTTCTCTGAACGTCTGTCTTATCAGCTGGAAAATATAGGAAAGAATACTTGCTCTATCTATGGCTCATTACATTGTGAGGATCTCATAAGATAATATACTTGTAAACAATTTGCATGCTGAAAATGCTGTGCAAATGTGAGTTACTGTCATTATTTCTCCAATCCTCCTTTTAGATAAAAAAAAACCAGCATTACTAAAGCAGCAATTTAACCACTCAAGAAATAAATGACTGCTTTATCACATTCATAAACATTAACATGTAACCAGTCAGCTGTGCTCAAAGGCCAAGATCTCCAAGTATCAGAACAAATATATGTTCCATATGTTAGAACAAATGCACAAACTCAATATATATTACCCAGATACACCTTAGGTATTAACTGCTTTCCTCAACATATACATGTAGATTGTACCCTTGAAGAAATATTTGTTGATACCTATTATTCATTTGGCTAGAATGAAATCTATAAGAATTCCCCTGTAGTTTGTCTCCTTGCTTCAGTAGATTTTCATGAGCACTTTGATATTTAGGAGGGAAAAAAGTCTTCAAATCCCATTGTCCCCTAAGTTTTATAAATTACATACCAGGCTTTCTTTTTTTTTTTAATTTTTTTATTGTTATGTTAATCACCATATATTACATAATTTGTTTTGGTGTACTGTTCTATGATTCATTGTTTGTTCATAACACCCAGTGCTCCATGCAGAATGTGCCCTCTTTAATACCCATCACCAGGCTAACCCATCCCCCCACCCTCCTCCCCTCCAGAACCCTCAGTTTGTTTTTCAGAGTCCAGGCTTTCTTTATAGAATTTAACAGCTAATTCAGAAAAGCACTTAAGGTTTGATATCCAATCAATATAGTCGGTTTTGGAGGTTTTGTTTTTGTTTTGTTTTTTTTAGAGATTTCCTAATTTCTGAATAGGGCAAAGATTGTGGTGAAAAGTCTTCAAGAGAATGTTTTTTAATTTTTTTAAAAACAAAAAGGATTTGAGAGTTTCAAGCTTATCCTTGGTTTAGCTGGATTCTCTGAGATCTCTGAATGTGGCTTCCAAGCAGCCAAGGAAGAAACGGTAGGAAAGAAGTCGGAGACACGCTAGGGCCCCCAGAACTGCCTCTCTGGCCTCTGCTGAGTCGTCTGTGTTTGAGCACTCTGCCCAGCCTCCTCTGTCGCTCTAGGGAGCAGGTTTATTTTTTTATTTTATTTTATTTATTTACTTGTCAGAGAGAGAGAGCAAGCACAAGCAGGGGGAGCGGCAGAGGGAGAGGGAGAAACAGGCTCCGCATTGAGCAGGGAGCCCAATGCGGCACTCGATCCCAGAACCCTGGGATCATGACCTAAGCTGAAGGCAGACGCTTAACGACTGAGCCACCCAGGTGCCCCAGAGGGAGCAGGTTTATGTACATGTCTCTGTGTGTATGTGTATGTGAGAGAGAGGTCACATATAAGCCACTTGCATGGGTGGTTCACAGGGTCTTTTCTTGACTCATGTAGTTAACAGGTCAATCAAAAGTAAGGTTGAGAATCCCGGATCAGGATTAGCTTAAATTGTATGGGAATAAAATCCCTATTCTGTGCAATCTGCGGTGTACTAGAAACTTTCAAAAAGGCACCCAAGGAAACCAAGTTTTCCATATATGACAGGTTATTATCCCCATGTGACAGCTTGCAGATCAGTTCCAAATTGTTATAAATACATGCCTTTAAGTAATAAGGTGTCTGCTGCTGTGGTATTGACTTTGTAAAGGAGTGGAGATATGTTCCAGATAAAATCATGTACACTGTACACAGAAAATCTCTGAGATTTTGTTCTTAACAGAGGCTTTCTAAATTACAAAGTGGACATTTTCTCCCAGTTCATTGCTATTTGTAGTAGTAGGCACTCTGTCAGAAAATTGCACTAGGCAATAAATTATGATTCGATCTTTTTTTCAGAAGTACATTTTATTTATGCTTTACCCTTACCCTCTCCTAAGGATGTAATGAACCATCTAACACTCTAAATATAGCACAACTGATAGAAATAGCAATGGACATTAAAAATATTTACATGGTAGCAAACAGCTTAAAAGAGCAAATAATTCCTTTAAAAATCCTTTATTTTTCTATTACAAAATGTCCATGCATGATAAAATTGGGTCAGAATATTTTTAGGTCAGATGACAGCTCAATCCCCCTCCCAACTAGCTCGGTCTTTAGTAATATAGCTCCTCTTGCATTTTTCTCAGATAGCATGCTTTCATTCTATCCTATGCAGAAATTTCTTCTTTCCCTGCACTTTTGGTTCCTTCATTCCCCATAACTGCTATACTTACATTCTCTCCATCTGGCCTCATGTTCTTCTAACAATGCCTCATGATCCTGAGGAAGAGTTAATAAATAAATAAATAAATAAATAAATAAATAAGCACTTGTAGATTGAAAAAAAATTCCTGTGGTTTTGTTTGGGATTGTCATATTGGAAAAGCTACATCCAAGCATATTTAAATAGTGAGAAAATTTCTCATGTAGCTATATTTGAGCTTTCTTTCATAAAACTAGTCTTTTCAGATGTTTTCTCTCCAAATCTTAGATGTATAGTATTTAACCTTGACCCCATGAAATACATTTCAGCTCGAGGCTATATTTTCCTCACTACTCCAACTAGATTTATTGATTGCTTTAAGTGGTTTAATACCTACTTTTATCAAAGATTTTCTTTTAAAGTGGCACTAACTTTCAGATTAAAAAAAAAAAAAGCTTTTCTTTTCAATTTCCCAGATGTTACAGCACTACAGTGATAATGTTTGCAATCTGGTATTAAGGTTTAAAAAATCTCGTCTTGTGATGTAATAGATAGTGGCTTTTATAAAGACTCCATTATCCCCCCTGAGAAAGTAAATTGACATGCTAGGCCCATCACCCGTGCTTTTGGTCTACCTCACAAAACTGTTATCTCTTTCATTTCAACTAGATAGTAACAAAATTTTCAAAGAACGCTTTTGTTGATTTTCCCAATTCTCTCAAACTTTGCGATATTAAATCACTGTCCCATTTGCATATGAATACCTTGTAACAGTATTTCTTTTTAAAGATACTGTGGTAGCTATCAGCCCTGGGAATTAATCCAAATAACAGCCTCCGAAGATGGCCTTCTTTGGTATCTAATCAAAAGCATCAATGCCATGACAGCAGCCCTGCTGGGAATCTTGTCAGATCTCATTTATATGAATGCATTGGATAAGTGAGCCAATGGATAGTGGTTTCAAATAACCACTTTCTCTGCGTTTTCACTGGGTTGCCACAATGATTTTGTAATGGGAACATAAACCAGTTAATAAGCATCCACCCTGAATGTATGATGCAATTTAATTTTGCCCTTTCAGCTTACTGGGAACTGTTTTCTCAAAGGACTGTCTGAAGTTATCCTTCATGGCTTTACAAACCAGTATTGTCTAAAAAAAGATCTCCATCCCCCCTTACTCCACCTGACGATTCCATTCACCCTCCCTCCCGGGTCTTTCCAGTTTGTTCTAAGAAGCTACAACAAATGACATTTCTTTTAAACCCAGAGGATACATTGGCTCTAAGCACAGGAGTTTCAATACATTCTAGAGGACTTCTCATCTGAATGTCAGAGTTTACAAAATGTGGTACACGGCAAATTATCCTCCCCGATACCAAGAAGCTACTTTGAACAATCGCCAAACACACACGAGGCAACACTCTGGGTAAATCTCCACTTGAAGGTGATTATATTAATCCAGGTATTAGAGTATGGTATAACTGCATGAAACAACCAATGCAAAAATCTATACATATAGAAAAATGTGGGAATTTATGGTACAGGAAATAAATCCATAAAAAGGTAGAGAAGATCACATGCTAGAGTAAATCAGAAAGCTTTTCGGGCAGGTCTGTGGGCCCTAAACAATAGGTGGGTTGGCAGGATAAATAAATAGAAATCATTTCAACCAAGGAGACCAAGGCCCAATAAGCAAAGTTTCCAAAAATGGTGCCGATACATGGGGGGAAGAAAGTATATTTTAGAAAAATAAGAAGTAATCCAACAGCTCCTAACCTGAACAGAGGTTATGTTTTGAACAGTTACAGAAAATAAAGGTCAGATGGATATGTAAGAATTTGAGAGAGCCTTTCAAACCAGATGGAGTTGTTGAAAGTAGGGATACACTGATGTGCAGGGATATAATGTAAGTGTGATACAAAAATCTGAAAAATTGTATATAAAAAACAACAGTGACTAATTTACTAATCTCTCAGGGACTGTTTCTTTATCTTTGAAACTTACAACTGGATAAAATAACACCAAGTCCAGTATTCCCAGCTCCAATATTTGGTGGACATCCTTAACCAAAAAACTCTGCAATATATAGAGAGAATCTGGAATGGGTATAGAGAAAAAGATCCATAACTTCCAAGTGAGAAACTCAGGAAAAGTTTAATAATTGCGGCACATTGAGCAGGATCTTAAAGTATGAGAGCAATTTAGAAAAGTGAAATGCAAAACAAGGGCATTCAAGACTTAGAAATGGTGAAACTTAGATAAATAAGATTTTCATTTTCCCTCCATTCTAGAAAATCATCATCTAGTCATAAGTATTCAAAAATGGATTCGAACATCTTATCTCCTAGGAGCTGAAATATTGTGCATTTTGTAGGACATCTTCCTGGATAAGAAAGGATAAGCACAAATAATTGAGAGTTGAAGATACATATATTTTGGGGCACCTAGGTGGCTCAGTCGGTTGAGTGTCTGCTTTTAGCTCAGGTCATGATCCCAGGGTCCTGGGATCGAGTCCCGTCTCGGGCTCCGTGCTCAACAGGGAGTCTGCTTCTCCCTCTCCTTCTGTTGGTCCCCCTTCTGTCGTGCTCTCCTTCTCACGCTCTCTCTCAAATAAATAAAATTTTGTAAAAAAAAATACATATATTTTAAGAGCCCAACCTCTTAACCAGGAAGGCAGAGACCAAAAAGGGTTGAAAATAACAACTGAGTGGCTGGCATATGTCTCTCTCTGTCTTAGATGCTCAATTTATCTTATCTCATTTAACAATCAAGGCCAATGATAAATTTCCAGATTTCCTGTCTTGATTCCTTACACTACTAAAAAAAAAAAAATCACTCTTACAAATAAGCTGAGTTATGAATATTAGAACAGTTCTTGTTTGTTAAATTTTATCTTTAAAGCTATCACAGGATTCAGGTGATCTAGAAAAACTAAGTTTGCCCTCAGAAGACAGGAAAAACCAAAATGCACAGATGTGACATATTGCTCATAACGTTACACCGTGCAAGAGCTGTTGGTATATCAAAACTTGGAACTTTCAGTGTGAGTAGTATTGAGTCAATGCTGATAGTTACAGTGTAAGTAAACTGACCCAAAATGTTCTCCCAAAAAGCCTACTTGCAGATATTTGTCACCCAATAGCTCTCTGGTACTGCTCTGTAACTAGAAAATCCCATTTTGTGAAGCTTTAATGTTTGTCTGCTGTTATAAAGGGCTCACAGCTCGTGACACTGATAGCATTTTTCATACTAGCTTCTCACTTTCAGGTACTTTACAACTTTATGTAGCATCCTCAGTTATTTCCAAGAACATTTCTCAAATAAAACTAACCAATGCTACTACTTTTTGCTTCCCTTTCCTTGGCAATTATAATGACTTACACATTTTATAGAGATGGATGCCCTTTCTTCTTGTTCTTTATCATATCCAGGCCTTCTTTCTCCAACTAGATTACTAGTTTCTTCCTCTCACGTCACTTGCATTGGATCTTATACGTAATACTTGGTGGGAAAACATGGTACTCAGGAATGTTTATTATATATTTATAATGTTATTATAAAGTAGAATATATATATATTATTATATATTTATAATGTTTATTATATATTTATAATGTTAATTACAAAGTAGAATCACAGAATTTTAAACCAGACAGGATATGGAGTTTATGTTGTCCAGACACCCTATTTTACAGCCCAGGAAATGGGGACAGGCTCAGAGAGGTTAAGATAATTTGACCAAGATATGTCAGCTGGCTAATGACAAGAACTTTGGTATCTGAGCTACATTCGTGCTTCTCACACTTCTCAAGTCATCCATTTAATAAATATTTACTACGTACCTTCAAAGTGGCAAAAAGGACACAAGAAAAAAGAGTGAACAAAGCACCTACCGTCATTGTTCCTGACTAATGTATATAAACAGAGAATAAATAGAAAATGTAATGAGACAAGCATAGCATTACGGTAAGTACACTAGAACAACATCTTCCCTAGGCTCAGAAGATCAAACAAGACTTCCTGTAAGAAACTATGTGTCACATGAGAGCAGAACAGTGAGGGAACAAAGTGAAGGTTGCAGTACAGAAGGCAGCTTATAAGAAAAGAAGGGGATAGACCGGGAGAGAGGGTTAGAAAGAGAGGAGAGTAGACAGGTAGGCGGGGACAGATTATAAATGGCCTTGACCTTACTAAGTTTCCCATTTCTATTCCAAAATCCATTGCCAGTTTTTAAGTAGGAAGGATACTTGGTCAAAATTGCCTTTTAGAAAGATGACTCTTGTGGTATAGAGAATGAATGCATCTATATTACGAGGATGGGAAGAAAAAAAGAATGTGTTTATCTTCAAAAAGTAAATAAACCTTGGCAAGGAAGAACTTCGTATTGTGGGAATGGAGACTACCAAGCTTAATTATTGAAATGGTTCATTGCAAGCCATGGATGGGGCACGACACTCTCAGTTCTGAAGACAGCAGTTCCAAACTAGATGGATCATGTTTGCAATGCCAGGGCAGCGTCTCCAACATGGAGAGACATGGCTTAATTCAGAATGGGAAAGAATTTTCAGCTGAGCGTTCTCAAAACTCCAAATACTGGAATAGTCTATTTACTTGAAGAGTTCCTCTTCAATTGCAAAAGCAAGTGCCAAAATACCATCCAAGCTCCTGATTCCTCTGCCAATTCTGACTAGTGACGCGCTGGTGCAGTTACTCCTAAGCCAGCCTAATTTTTAAAATTATTATGAGGTCTGAACGCTGGAAATGCCAGAGGGGAAAAATAAGATCAAACAATGTGATTGCATTTTAGTTCAAATTCATTCATTACCTAGGCAAGACAATGCAATTATGGTCTTTACAAAAAAGGGGAAAAGAAGAGAAGTATGTGTTTACATGAAAGAAATTCATAAATCTGCTTTTAAAAAGAAACCAGTACAAAATTTTATTTCATGCCAGACTATATATTATAGCAATAAATTCTGAAAAAAACAATATAGGTCTAAAAATAGAGGAAATATTAAAGTATCACACATAGCAGTAGTTGCTTCAAGGAAGCACAAACTTGGTATTTATGCAAATTATGAAAAATAATTACAAGAAGAATATGCAGAGATTTATACTCATTCTAGCAATGTTGATTATTCTAACATCTTCCTTGTTTAGCAAGTTTTATTTTTTCTTCTGTAACTCAATTAATTCTTTAGAAATTCCCATCAGTAGAATGAAGAGGTAATCCATTTACAAAAAAAAAATAATTATTTTGAAGGAACAGGAAAGACTTTGCATATAATTGTTGGGTTTTGCTGTAAGATTTTCAAATGACTGATTTATCCCTGCCTTTCCACATTTATCATCCCTCATCTACACTGAGACCCCAACCCCTCTGCCCTGAGTTCCAGGATTCCAAACACAGCCAGCATGTTCAGGCCACTTTTCTGTTGTTTGTGCTACTTTTCTGAGTAAAATGGTGTCTTCCACCTGGAAAACTCTTAGTCATCATCAAAATAGAGTAAAAATTAACTCCTCCATGTCACCTTCCCTGATCTCACCAAAAAGAATCATTATTTTCTTCTTTATGCTTCCATCAACATTCTTATATTTTTGATTTACAAGATTCATAAATAAATTCAAAATACCATGTTTTAATTTGCTATATATTTTATATTCTTTAATATACTCTTATAAGATATCAGTGAAATAGATGATGAATAGATAAATATATATAATAATATTGATTTGTTATACACACATATAAAACTCTTATTTAATTCACAAATGGTACCATGATAGTCCATGTCCATACTGTGTGTACTATAATCTGTTGCTCAAAAAATGTGATGATTGAATAAAGTAGATGAATTAAGATAGTGCTAGTGGTATCAAAATGGTATCTTAAAATTTTACATAACAGCTAAAAGTATCAAATTCATAGGTTTTTTATCTGCATAGATCTGAAAATGTTGAGGAATAATTTCCAGGTGCATTGATTTATCAAAATCTACCTGTCATTTCACAGGAAAAAAAAGAATATCGAAAAGCAAACTTTCCATTAGTTAATCTATAGTTAGCACTCACTGATAACCTATCAGCAGGGCGCTGAGCAAGGCAAAGCACTGGGAATGCAAACGGGAATAAGACCGGATCCCTTGGGGCGCCTGCGTGGCTCAGTTGGTTAAGCGACTGCCTTCAGCTCAGGTCATGATCCTGGAGTCCCAGGATCGAGTCCCGCATCGGGCTCCCCGGGAGTCTGAGTCTCCCTCTGACCCTCCCCCCTCTCATGCTCGCTCTCTCTCTCTCTCTATCTCATTCTCTCTCAAATAAATAAATAAAATCTTAGAAAAGATCCCTCAAAGAGTTGTGGGAAGGTTGTTGTGGGAAGGTTGAGTAGACAGGAGCAAGAACAGATAAATGTGATATCGAGGATTAGACATTTAAAATGGAGGTGACTACAAGGTATAGTGAGAGTGCAAGAGTGACAATGGCAAATTCCACCTGGGAAGTCAGAGAGAAAATGTCCAGTGTATTCCATCCCAGGAAAATGGGATGAGAGTGGCTTGGCAGAAGTGGGAAGGGTGTAGAAAGGCATAGAGACTTGACAGTCAAGGCTTATTCACGAACCCGCTTGCGGTTAAGGATGGCTGAGCATAAGGCGTAAGTTGGAAGAAATCAGGACATGGTGTTAGAGAAGCAGACAGAAGCCATATCTCTAAAGGGCACCTATTCTAGGGCAGCTCTTTGGGCTGTGTCCCATGGGGCGGAAGTGGGGACTGATGCGGCATTCTTTAATTTAGTCCCTGCCCCCCCGCCCCGCCCCGCCCCCACAGGCACAGAGTCCAGAGGCGGGGCTAGGATTAGTTGCTGAGGGAGAGATCCCCTCAGTATTTCTCTGGCATCCCATTCATATCTCTAGACACATTCTAATTGCATGCATAATTCAGAATTCCACACATTATGTCATTTTAAAGACTAATTGGAATGCACAGGATTAAAAAGAGAACACTCCATTTGAAGATTTACTTTTTTATTTAAAACACCGCATATGTTGAAGGTTGGTCATGAATGAGACCATTTTAAGAACTATAGGGTTGTCAAAGATGTACAAAGTACAACCATCACCCTCTAAAACTTCTTACACCTTACACTGATGTAGAAAGGGGAAATGTATGCATACATATTTTTTTAATTTGCTATGTAAGGCATATCAGGAATAGGTGTTACAACTAAATGATATGAGACAGCCGTCAGCAGAGAAATCTGTTAAGTACCACTCTGTATCCTGAATAAACATTTGGAATTTGAATAAATAACCCTGGGCTTACTAGACCAGATGTGGAGAGCAGTTCTGAAGCAACTGCTATATTTGAATTCATCCTTGGGAATTGTGTTATACGGGGTCAGGGAAACGATATGTTTTCTTCCCATACATAAAATTTTCACAAATATTCTTATGAATTGATTAAAAAAACAGGCTTTTGCTATCATACCATATTTATATTTATCTGTTATCTGCACTCCTTGGATATTTAAATAAATTGAAGACAACCTAAGGAAAGTGGTAAACCCCATGCAATTCATTTATAAAAGTCTCACATACTGCATGTAGAAACTATACTCAACATTTGGAAGAAAAATAATTCAATATTCAATATTAATGTTATCAACAGAGAAGAAACAGAAATTTATAAATAGAGAAACCCAAAAGAACCTAACTTTTACATTTTCAATTTCAACATGTAATTTTTCAAACCTTAAACTCTTTAATACAGCTATTTATATTCTGTTTCCTTCCTAAATTCAACTATGCTTTTCCCATGTGAGACTCAGGATGTTGACCTATAAAACAAAAAGAAATATCTAAATATATAGTATGGAAATGATAGAGATTCATGATGCAGTGGGCCATTATTCAGGCTGAAAATAAATTGGTTTTCTTTAAGAAAAAAACCCCTATTTTAAAGATATTATGTGCCAGGTTCTGCCTCCTGTCTTTTTTCCCCCAATCCCAGAAGAGTTAAATTAAGTTCCAGAGTTTAGAATCAATCTCATACATTGGTAAAAGAAGTTATTTTTCAACAACCTCCAACCTACCTCTGATTTGGTTCAGCTAGGTTGATGTCCTTGCTTACTCTAAATGGAAATGCTTTCCCATTCCAGAAGCCAGGAGCCATTTCACATACTTCGAGACTTGGGGTGCCATCCTACTCTCAAAACCTTACCTCTGAGGAATTAAATTTTGCTTCTGATCTCCAGTCCCCTGCCTGAGACCCCGCTGCCGGGGATACATATCCTTCCACAGATGTTTTGCAGGCCTGCCTGCCTTTCTGGGCCTCACCATGCCATCTGTTCTGGGATTCCCCATCACTATGTTCTGACCATCTCTCCAGACGCTCTCATTCATCCTTGGAGCACTGACACCAAATGCTCTTCTGTGTTCCCTCTCATTGCCAGTGACAATACTGAATTTTATCTGAACCCTGTGATCCTGGAAAACAGTGAAAATTTAAAAATCCTCCTATCCTTTGTGTTCTGAGAAATGGCTCCCTGCAAAAACAAACAAACAAGCAACAACAACAACAACAACAAACAAAAACCAACGAACCAATTAATCAACCAAAAAACACCCTTCCAGATATAACTTAGATAAAACTGATGGGTACCCTTGTCTACCTCTGACAAGGCAAGAACCTCCAAAATGTCCATTCTTTGCCACAGGAATGACTAGCTGATCAATCAAAACAAAATGCTTGACCATAGGGTTGAGGGTCCATTTCTGGACTCTCTATTCTGTTCCATTGATCTATGTGTGTATTTTTGTGCCAGTACCATACTGTCTTGATGATTACAGCTTTGCAATAGAGGTTGGAGTCCGGAATTGTGATGCCACCAGCTTTGCCTCAACTCTATGGTCAACCAATCTTCAACAAAGCAGGAAAGAATGTCCAACGGCAAAAAGACAGTCTCTTCAACAAATGGTGTTGGGAAAATTGGACAGTCACATGCAGAAGAATGAAACTGGACCATTTCCTTACACCACACACAAAAATAGACTCAAAATGGATGAAAGCCGTAGATGTGAGACAGGAGTCCATCAAAATCCTAAAGGAGAACACAGGCAGCAACCTCGTCGACCTCAGCCGCAGCAACTTCTTCCTAGAAACATCACCAAAGGCAAGGAAAGCAAGGGCAAAAATGAACTATTGGGACTTCACCAAGATAAAAAGCTGCACAGCAAAGGAAACAGTCAGCAAAACCAAAAGACAACCGACAGAATGGGAGAAGATATTTGCAAATGACATATCAGATAAAGGGCTAGTATCCAAAATCTATAGAGAACTTACCAAACTCAACACCCAAAGAACAAATGATCCAATCAAGAAATGGGCAGAAGACATGAACAGACATTTTTCCAAAGAAGACAGCCAAATGGCCAACAGACACATGAAAAAGTGCTCAACATCGCTCGGCATCAGGGAAATCCAAATCAAAACCTCAATGAGATACCACCTCACACCAGTCAGAATGGCTAAAATTAACAAGTCAGGAAACGATAGATGTTGGTGGGGATGTGGAGAAAGGGGAACCCTCCTACACTGTTGGTGGGAATGCAAGCTGGTGCAGCCACTCTGGAAAACAGTATGGAGGTTCCTCAAAAAGTTGAAAATAGAACTACCATACGACCCAGCAATTGCATTACTGGGTATTTACTCCAAAGATACAAATGTAGGGATCTGAAGGGGTACGTGCACCCCAATGTTTATAGCAGCAATGTACACAATGGCCAAACTACGGAAAGAGCCAAGATGTCCATCAACAGATGAATGGATAAAGAAGATGTGGTATGTGTGTGTGTGTGTGTGTGTGTGTGTGTGTGTATATATATATATATATATATACATATATATATATATATAATGGAATATTATGCAGCCATCAAAAAAACCCAGAAATCTTGCCCATTGCAACAATGTGGATGGAATTGGGTATTATACTAAGCAAAATAAATCAATCAGAGAAAGACATGTATCATATGATCTCACTGATATGAGGCATTCTTAATCTCAGGAAACAAAATGAGGGTTGCTGGAGTGGTGGGGGGTGGGAAGGATGGGGTGGCTGGGTAACAGACACTGGGGAGGGGGGGTATGTGCTCTGGTGAGCGCTGTGAACTGTGTAAGACTGATGAATCACAGACCTGTATCTCTGAAACAAATCATACATTATATGTTAAAAAAAAAAAAGGAGAAGAAGATAGTAGGAAGGGAAAAATGAAGGGAGGGAAATCGGATGGGGAGATGAACCATGAGAGACTATGGACTCTGAGAAACAAACTGAGGGTTCTAGAGGGGAGGAGATGGGGGGTGGGTTAGCCTGGTGATGGGTATTAAAGAGGGCACGTATTGAATGGAGCACTGGGTGTTATACGCAAACAATGAATCATGTAACACGACATCAAAAACTAATGATGTAATGTATGGTGATTAACATAACATAATAAAAGAAAAAGAAAAAGAAAAGAAAAAAGTGCTTGTTAACCAACTGCTAGATTCTCTCCCTCCCATAAGCCCCTGAACTTTGGACCACTCAGCCTGAGCCTGCAGACAACCTTCCTCCACAGCCATTCTGGAAAGTAAGCATGACCTCAGAATAAACCACCCACCACCATCTCTCACATTCCCAAACTTCATTCTTTCAAGCCTTGCTTACTTGTGTCTATAAAAGAAGACCCCTTTTGGCCTAACCCTTGGGACACTTGAAGAGCCCTGTTTTGGAGCAATCCCCCAATTGCCATATTCCGCTTCCCTTTCTGGCAATAATCCTTTTGAATAAAATCTTTCCCTAGGTAAGTCCAGACTTTTTT
The DNA here is from genome assembly GCF_037043125.1 of Eumetopias jubatus. Taxonomy (NCBI): domain Eukaryota; kingdom Metazoa; phylum Chordata; class Mammalia; order Carnivora; family Otariidae; genus Eumetopias; species Eumetopias jubatus. Next base: position 23,621,266 of record NW_028274808.1, on the reverse strand, counting down.
ATTCCACACAGGTCAGTGAGCTTGCTGCCTGCAGAACTCCAACAGCTAGACTTGTCCCTCTTGCCTAGAGCAGTTTTTGTCTCCCCCCCCACACACAGAGGCACATTCTCCCATGACCACACCCAAATTTGTGTCCCTAGACCCCTCCACTCTGTCTTGCAAAGCTTACAGAGTCTTTGCACCACAAGGACACTTTGGTTTTCTTATCCTGAAATTTGTTCAATTCATAATATCTTTTAGTAGTCAAATACCTAAAAGCAACATCCAGATTATTTTTTATCAAATATTCTTCCAAGATGACCAAATATCAGTGCCACTAAACATCCTTTGACACATCCAGAATGGAAGCCTTAAAGACTTTAAGGAATCTGTCAGAAACTCACAAGGAAAGAAATACTACTATTAAAAAAGTATTTCTTATTACGTGAGATGTGTGCTTGGTCACAGGCTATGCATAGGGACAGCATCATTTAAGTTTTTAAAGCATTAAAGTCACAGTACTCAGGTAAATTTAGAGGTGTGTTGTTTTTTTTAAGTATTACAGTTCTTCTTCAAATTCTTTGTAAAAACACAGAGATTAAGTGTCACTGTCTTTGCGGGAAGCTGCTATGTTTCAGGGGGCACAGCAAAGAACCTGGGGGTGGGCACTCGGATGTGCACTGTCTTTGTCCTCAGAGAGGCACAACGGGGGTCTGTTTTATGAAGTTGGATAAACATACTCCCACGCATGCATATACATATACACATATTTAGTGATCTCAGCATTTTAGAAATGACACTAGTGATGCATACTATATGACTAAGTAGGGCCAAAAGCATGAGCCATTCTATCCTCTCCTCCTCATCACTGTAGGACATTCTGTGGTCAATTCGGGTATTATCTAAACCGGTGTTTGTGGCCTTTTGTTAGCAGGAGATTTTAGCAATTCCTGAGGGAATGTGTTGCTTCTACCCCTACGCTTTGTTCTTCTTGCTATTTTAGGGGCCAGAGTGCTGAGCACACTGCGCTGGGCACGATCGTGGAGGTGGAGCGATGGCGAAGGGGCGAGCAACCAGCAGCAAGCAGGAAGCAGAGGGTCCTCATCAGAAGGGCTGCGATTTAGAGGAAGCCGCTTGACTGGAAGGACCCCTGGAAACACTAATCTGTAGCCTCAGCTCTTGGAACAAAGCTCCACATACCCAGAGCGCTCGAATTCCAGCAAGGGATATGAATGTAACAAAGAACGACCCGTGCAAATGGGAAAGATTAAGAAATGCCTGATTATGAAGAGAGTGAAACAGAAACGCTCTTCTGCATCAACAGTAAATACACACTAAGCATACTCCCTGCTGAACAGGGAGCCCCATGCAGGGCTTGATCCCAGGACCCTGAGATCATGACCAGAGCCAAAACCAAGACTCTGGTGCGTAAGGGACTGAGCCACCTAGGCGCCACTAAGCTAAATGGTTTTTGAAAATTTTTCTCATCTCAACAGGTTGACATTCACCTTTTAAAAAAAAATATTTACCTTCAGTTAAAAGTTATCTCTGGTTAATGTATTGCAATCCCTTTCAATGTTTGTTACTTTAAGAATAAATGATATAATGGGGTTATGACAACCCTGACAAAAATATTTCCACCGCTATCAAATATTATCAATAACTGTAAGCATTATGAGCAATGAATATGTTCCCAAATTATGCATACTGTCTTATGTTTTCGGAATATTCATCACCTGGGTCTACAGAAGAGATGTGAATGACGATATTATTGCTAAATCCATCAAGTTGAACATAATATATTATTAATATTTCTTAACACACTCTATTTTACAATTATTTACTGAGCACTCACTATGGGCTCACTGTTGGGCTGGGATATGGGGTTTATGGAGATGAATTAGCTGAACAGCTCGAAGCATGAACCAAGTTACCAATGCTTTCTCAAAATGTGATATGTAACCAAACTTAGGAAACCCCAAGGTTTTATAGCCAAATACTTAAAAATTTATTAAGAATAAATACTAGTGATGTATTAAGTTACTTCCTAATAACTTAAAATAAATATGTCCTCAGGAAGTTCCAAATATATCTTATATGTACAACCAGATAACATTTCACTTATTTGTCTGAATAAGGTAAAATCAGAAATACTTAAGGTCTTTTTTACATTTTAACCAGAAGAAATTCTGGCTTCTGGGAAACCAGTAAGTATTTGTATAAGCATTGCACTCTCTTGAATTTTTATTGACTAACTGAATAAATACAAGACACTTTCCTTAACTGAAAGCAAATTTTTCTTCAATGAACGGTTTCTTCCCTAGTTGAAGAACAGTTACTGAGCCTCCTAATTGGCACCAGCTCTATTCATCATATACATCATCAAAGGCCAAACCCCTGCTTATTCCACAAAGTCAGCCATGAGACTGGCATAGCAAATGGCTAAAAACATCTTGAGAAGAATAAATATAGTTTTGGTGGGAGTGAAAGACATTTTTCAGCCTGAAAGAGCTGCTAGCTCTTCATCTTTTCCATTTTTAATCTTTTCTATTTTATGACAAGACATTAACTAATACCCTTTAATGAAATGAATGGCTTGATGTTAATTACTAAGCAAGTCTTTTCATTTGTAATAGAGCTAAGCAATTTAACACCTTCCAGCCACTTCCTAGAACAAATGTATAATCGTAATTCTTTCAATGCATTGGTGGAAGTACATAAAAGCCCCTGGAAATTGTTCATTTTGCTTACATGAAGCTGTTAACTCAGTTAATTACAAGTCATTGTCTTGCTATTATTTTTTTATACAGTTTCTTTCAACACAGCCATAATATTTAGCAAGAACCAGGCACACTTGGGTGCAGTTAAAAAAAGGAAAAGACTCAAGAATAATTATAGCTGGGAGAGGGCATACTAGAGGCCCTGAGATCCTTATATGCACAGCACCTCATCTTTGACTTGCTTATAGATACTGTGTGAGTCATCCCTGCCTGCCCTGGCACTCTGCTCTATATTGCCTAAGAAGATATATACCAGCAGCCTATGGAGTCCTAACACTCCATCTCCTCTCCAACCAAGTCTTCCTGCCCTTACAGCCCACATCACATGCCACATACCGATGTAACAGGGACTGACTGACTGAATGAATGAATGCAAACCAAATGAAGAATTTATATAGATTTTAAGTGATCATTTTAATCCAATTATGCTAATTTCTGGGGTAGTGAGGGCTTCCTCCCCAATGGTGGCTCAGACTAATAGTCTAACCGTAAAAGCCTCTCTAACAGTGACTTTGTTCGTAGGATTTGTAAATATGACACAAGTGGTGTATTTGAGGGGTTTGGAGCAATTGTTAAATTATTGGTAGCTTGAAATCAATCATGGTGGATATTTACACCATGGAAATCGGCAAATTACAAACAATCAGGACCCCCCCTTTTTTTTTGAGAGCCTGTTTACCAGAACATTATTGCAAAGCCCTCACAAAATTTAAGAAAAGTATCCCAAATGTTCCCAACTTTGTAGCAATCTACACATGATGCCCCATTCACATTTTCTGTCCAAACTTTTTGTAGATGTGTTTTCATCAAGTCTACTTCTTAGGATTATAAATTTAATAAGAGTATTAGTCATTTTATAAATAAGTACTTCTTTTAATAAGTTGAACATGATTTTCTTAAAATGTCAATGATTTTAGTCAATAAGCCATGGCCTCCTTATCTATACATTTAATGATTTGATAGCCTTTGGTTGAAATCCCTTCTCTGGCTTGGTCTTTTCAGGCTGGAAAAGCCTATTTATTTAGATTCTCCACATTTTGCTCTTCTTCCTCTCAGCTCTTTTCCGACTTTCCTCTGGCCAGCTTTCAGTTCAGTCTTTTCTCAAATGCTGCAATCAGAACCATTTCTGGCATCTCACTTGTAGGGGGAAAAATTCTGCAACATCCCCACAGCAGCATGATGCCTGTCACTCTTTTGTCCTTACTTATGAGTAATGCCCATTCATTTTAACAACAGCACAACAAAACATCAGGCTCCACAAACAGAAAAGATAATAAACTCGGACCATATCCAAAGAGATGAATGAAGTTATATATAGATATATATGAAGGTATATATGGACTATCATATCCAAGACTAGTTGAAGTTTATATTTACTCAGAGCAGGAAAAGAATCGCATTAGATTCTTAATATCAGATGTATAGAAAAAAATGTTCATATGAAAGTGTGGAAACCTCTTAATAATGTTCTTTTTCTAATATTCCAGGAAAATTTACTTTTCCTAGTAAGTCTGCTATCAGGCAGTGGTTTCAATGTTCTCTTATTTAACATTACCAGTGAAAATAAAAAGCATTCTGGAAAATTAATATCAAGAACATCAGATTTGTCAGCTTCTTTTAAGTATACACTGATTAACATCTATAACATACTTGATTAAGGCAGATGATTGAGGCCAATTAATTATTTTTCTTTTGTAAGAATATTTCACAAATATTTAAACATCCTTTTTAAATCAAGCTTTTTCATCTATACTTATTCCCTTTACTGTTTAAAAAAAAAGAAAAAAAATCTTTCTGGTATCAGTTCGAAAAGCTTCACTTCTGTGGGTAATGTCAACTCATAAACATGCCTATGGTATTTAAAGAGAGCTACATGGTAAGAACATTGAGTCCTGTTTGGGTTTTTTTTTTTTAACTTCTAATAACTTGTTGATTTTAAATCTTCAAACACAAACCAAACTAAATTACATGGCCAAGAAACTATCGGAATCTAATTTAAACTGTATACCCTAAGTCATGTTCATAAATAATCACAATCCCTAAGCAGAAGTTCTAAGCAGTGAGAAGGTCTCTGTAACTGTACTGAAAATCAGGGTTCTTTTTTTTCCTTTTGTGTAAATAAATACTTTCAATTTTAGGATAGATTTTTAAGTAAAAACCAAAAAACGAAAAAACAAATGAACACAAGCTTTGAAGAATTCTCAAGGTAGCATATACTCCTTATATAAAATGGGCAAGATTTAAAGCACATACTGCTAATTCTACATAATATAGATAGAGACATCAAAAAGTCCAATTCGGAGTTCCCAAGTTATTTTCTATGGAACACTTATGTTTCACAAAACGTCACAGATGATATTCTAAAAAAGATATAAGGAGCATAATTGGAAAACTGTGTAACAGAAAGGAAAACAAGTATCTTAGAGCTTTTAATATATGAATATACTTTTGAATCTCTAAGGGGGAGAATGCAGTGTGCGGTGTTTCTGAAACATTTGAATATAAACACTTTGTTCTGAACATCTTCTTTGTTTTGGAAAAACAATCGTTTCTCAAGGAATGCTGTTTTGAAATGTGGATTTTGTAAGAGTTTGTTACTGGTTTGCTAGCAGGTTTGCTCTGCAATTGCTAAATTAGAGTGACTTGGGTTCATTGAAGTATCTTAATATCCAATATGCTCTCCTACATCTAATTCCCCACAGCTGGCAAGCAAAGAAAAAATTACGTGTAAGTGCATTTCTTGATTTTTGACCCTTTGCAAATTGTAGGTAAATTATGGTTCTGAGCGTTCAATTTACCATTTTGTGTGTGTGTTTGCTATTAAGTGGATCAATATATTTCCCTAAAAGCATATATTCTATTTCTAATAATATTTTCCACCTAAAATACTGCTGAACACTTTCAGATAAATAAACAAGTCAGGAGAAGCAGAGTTGCTTAAATTGGATCATTTTAGCTGGTTTTGTATTTTAATCTAGCTTTTCACTTGAAAAAAGAGCAACAGAATGATGTTAAATAAAAAATGATGTTGTATAATTTTTCCATTCACATTTTCCTAGCACATGAAGGAAACAAAGTGGCCTTGTCAAAAAGATTCAGTACCTTATTAAAATGTGTAGAAATGTCTATATGCTGCTTTCTAAATATTTACCGACTCTAAATAGATGAAGCTAAATTTGGGGCAAGAAAGGCTTTTTTGTCTTTAGAGTACAGGGGATGGACCTTTACAGATTCTGATGGTTCTTACAAATTGTGGCACTGTTTTTCCATTAGGGTGGGTGAACATGTCAGATAAAGTGTAGACTGGGTACACAGCCCTGCTTAAGATCATTTTGTATAATCCAAGGTTATTTAAACATTCTCTGATTCAATTGGCTGCTTCTAGATAACAATGAGTTGATTGTATGATTCAATGCTTTAAGCCCTGTGAGAGTATCAAAGTCACCAAGGGACTCCAGGGCCCCCCCCCAAATCTCAGGTATCACTCCAGCACATTCAGTAACCAGTACCATCTCACACATGCCTGATTTGTGATGTGGGGTAGGGTGGGGTGGTGATCAGAGGAGGTTAGAAAGGTTTTACACCCTGTCTTAGAAGAGAGAACCAAAATGAAGACTTGTTGAACTGCAAACATAGAGGATGGAGTTCAAAACAGAAAACAAAGTCTACATCATGGGATGAGAACACTGCAAGTGGATGAAGCAAAGAGTTTTCTATCAGTCTATGGATTCATCTATTTTTAAACAGATAGTTAATACTGGATTTAAGCATGACCTAGGCTAAGCATTTTGCTTTATACAAATATTTCTCTGAATTTTATTTTCCTCCTTGACAAATAGGGCAAATTAATATCAATATAAACAAGCCAGAACATGAAGGCCTTTGCGGAGCTTGGTGACTCTCCAGTTCCTGCTGCTAAATATTACCAGAGAATAAGCATCAAAACCAAATTCCTCTAGTAATTTTGGTAATAAAATTTCCTGAGCACAGTTCATATCTTTAATGCTTTCCAAATTCTCAAAAGAAAAGGCTATGGACAACAACATTTATCAAATATGAGAGCGAGATGGGTATGTCTAGGGGATTTTTTTGAAAGCTATGTTTATACATCAAGCACACTTTTTCTAGATTGTATGTTTGAGATCATTGCACACTGGGAAGTTTCCTAAAAATGTTATCATTCATGCAATTTATAAGGTCAATTATCCCCATCAAAAGTTTCATTGTTAGGATGATGGCTATTGTTTTATTAATAGAGATTGCCTGGAAATGACACTGTGGTGGTCCTGAAGTTCCCCCATCTCCTGTCACATCCTCAGAGCCACTGTCAAAGCCACTACTACTTTCTACTTAATTCTATGCTAGAGTCAATTATATTGTTTCTTAAAAGATTTATTTATTTGAGGGGGGGGAGAGAGAGAGAGAGCACAAGATGGGGGAGGGACAGAGGAAAAAGGTGAGAAGCTCAAGCAGACTCCACACTGAGCAGAGCCCAATGTGGGGCTTCATCCCAGGATCATGATCTGAGCCAAATCAAGAGTCAGATGCTTAACCGACTGAGCCTCCCAGGTGCCCCAGAGTAAGTTTTATTATAAAGTGTCCGTACCTCTACTCAATGCATTAAACGTGGGTGGCTAGGTACTTATTGCCGAACTCATTTAGGGCTCAAAAATAATGCAATGGCTAACAGGCATTTTAAAAGCATTCTTGGGCTTGAATCCTGTGTTATCTTGGGCAAATTTAACCTTAATATCAGATGGTAGCAAATGTTTTCACCCTCAAGGATTAAATGAGATAACACACATTAAAAATTTAGCTTATTAACAATTCAACAATGACTAGTTACTAGTTACTAATAATAATACCAACAGAAACAAAAATCATCCAAATTGTTGCCCTTAATGCCTCCTTCCTCTCCTACAATGATTTTTATGAATATTGACAAGTAATCACATAATTTTTTCTGTCTATATTGTTTGCTTCTATAACTGGGTTCAGAGAGCTTTTCTAGTTCAGACAGCACTTCATCTATTATCCAACAAGACAGCTTATCCTGCTCAATCCATCCTTATTTCAAATTCATTTCTATCTTCCCATGATAACCACAGTAGAATTGAAAACCGAACGTAACATGGAAACAAATAACATGGTTGCAGTCTTTGCAGTGACAAGTTGCACAGACTTGCAATAATGATGACCACCATGTAATTAATGAGCAACTATTATGTGTCAGGGATTCATAGCTCCACTTACGCAATGAGAAAACTATGATGAAATAACACTTTGTGTACTAAAATTAACTCTGGATGCGGGGCGCCTGGGTGCAGTCGATTAAGCAACTGACTCCTGATTTCGGGGTCTGATCTCGGGGTCCTGAGCTCAAGCCCTGCATCAGGCTCCGAGCTCAGTGAGATTCTCTCTCTCTCCCTCTGCTCCTACCCCACAACCACTCACATGCACTCTTTCCCACTCTCTAAAAAAACAATCCTTAATAAATGAATGAATAAATAAATAAATAAATAAATAAATAAATAAATAAATAAAAGTAACTCTGGATGTATCTTAGGTTTTTGTTTATCATCTTCCTTTTGCCTTTATTTCTTGATTTATTTATTTTTCATTCTGTTGTTCAATCTTACATCTAAACTCCTTCCCTTATATATATATTTTATGCTGAACATTGAAGAATGAGTCATGAATTAACTAATTTGAATTATTAGTTACTGAGCTATTAAATTAACTAATAGTTGAGTGACTTATCTTTTCCACATCGCCCACGCGATGCCAGGGACCAGAATAGGGAGGTGTGGATTCAAACCCAGTTCAGTCTGATTTCCCAGCTCAAGTCCTTCTTGGTAGGGCCTATTGCTTCCACACTAAGTTTGCACTGCAATAAGTCATGATGACTTAGATAATTCTTAGGGCTTGGACCCTATTACGTGTACGACCTGGAGTTTTGAAAACACAGAGCACTTGCAGCTGATTCATACCTGAAAAAGATGTCTATACGTCCGTGGTTAGCTCAAGTTTCCTGTAGTTGAGGAACTAGGAAGCTTTTTAGGAATAATTGTACTCCTAATGATGACAGATCAAAGTGTGTGATTTGGGTGCTTATTTCTTAAAAAGATCCTGTCCAAGAAGGCTTTGCTCACAGTGAGCATCTCAGTGAAAAGCACTGTGGAATGCAGAGCTGGGACTTGCATCGGTGACAGCCCCAGGAGAGACACTGACTGCCTCAAGAAAGCTCAGCTGGAAGACCCTCACAACAGAGATCCTCCAGAGCTCACAAATAACTGCCATAACAGCAAGAGTCAGCCTCGTACCTCTGCCAAATCTGGAAGAAACGAGAACTCCAACTCTGAAGTTTGGGTGGGGTATCACACTGGAATGGGCATATTCATTACAATTCCATGAGATAATTCTTCAGACAAGATGACTAGAACACTTTTGATTGTCCAAGAGTAAGCTGATGGGGCCTGGGGATTTCATCCAGGTGTAGGGAAAGAATTTACCCCAGAGCGTTCAAATAGTCAGAGGGGAAGGGGGAACGTTGCTTCTGATTGCACTCTGAGAAATTCTGCTCTTTCACCATAATGCTTGAGTCGTTGATTTTATATTTAATGTGGGATATGGCACATTATTACATGTTGATGTATTGTGGGGGGGGCCTCTAAAATTGCGAGCACTGAGAACCTAAAGAATTTTCCTTTCAGATCACTTTAATTCAGAATGATATGATGCTAGAATAGAAGGCAGCGAATCTGGAAACTGGCCCTATTCCTGTAATGCTCACAGCATACTACACGCTCTGGGCAAGAGATTTCAGGTAACCCATCTTGTCTAGTCTTATTAAGCAACAGTGATAATTTCCAACATTAAGAAATCACCAGAAAAATGCTATTTTAAATTACGCTTTTTTAACCTGAAATATTTTTCACTGCATACTAAAAAGTAGTATACTGCCAGTTAACCTAAGGTGTTTGATAAGAACTTGTTGTCCAAGATATTTCATGACAATTTCTTTGCCTTTCCAAGGTACGTTTGCAGTTGCTAAGGAACCGTATTTCACAGCCATGGCTATCTAGTAATACCATATGTGTATAATGTCAGAATAATTATTTGATAGTTATTGTGAAAACCATAAATCATGAGCATTAGGAGTAAGAAAAAAATTTTAATTAGATTGCCTGCTACAACCATAATATAAAGTCTAGTCCTCCACTGAAATAAACGTCCTAGCGTGACAGGGACCTTACGTGTTAGTTTAGCATTCTACCCCCGGCCAGGCACAACTCTGGCACACAGAACGCATACAAAAATGCCTGTTGAGGGAATAAAGGTGTTTCTTCTCACTAGTACTCAAGAGAGAAAAATTATAGAAGGCTCAAGCAAGGTAATTTTCTTAGGAAAGAAATGGAATGCCTTTCTGAGAATTATAAATGGAAATTTTGCAATCATAATATTCTCATTCACCAATTTTCCAAAGTGTATGGATAATAGCCATGTCATTGGAAATTGGTTAACAGTGCCATTTTAAACTTGTTTCTGATAAATTACTCCTTTCTGAAAACCATACCTTATAAATAAAAAAGAGTACACAGAAAAACTACTGATTTATTTAATAACCACTATATTTGAGACGAGAAGAATTAACCCACCATGGGCTCAGTTTCCCCATCTCTAAATAAGGTTATATTTCCTTATAACCTGGTCACTGTAATTGTTCATCTATCTATGGCCAACTCGTGTGTTTATATATCTGCAGTCACTACCTTGACTTACCAAAATATGTTTCATTTCTGCTTCCTAAATGAGGTAAAACATCAGTTGCTGGTGCCATTTTAAAGTTTGCATTACAAAAGGTGATGTGTAATCAGGCAAATTGAACCCCACACAAATGTTGATGTCACAGTTTTTGGCAGAGGCTTAGACGTAGAGTATGCATTTTTATGTATTTGATGAAATGTCTTTTTGTTATATACTGCATATTTTCAACAAAACTCTAAAGCTCCTTTTGTTATTTTTATATCTCAGAGTTACATATAATTGTTTCATATCCTTAAATATTAACTTGTTCCTAAGACTAATGAAGGTCCTCTATGCACCATACTTAAAAGGGGTCCTACAATTTGTTTTTGGAAATGTTTTTCACCTCACCAGGTTAACATTCATCTTTAAAAAAATGTATTTAACATCAGTTAACTTTCAGTGAAGCAATAATGCTTAGAGAGACACTAATTTTTTAATTAATTTTTTACCTAATGTTTTCTGGTGTGCTGTATCAAGTGTTCTATTAAAGCCCTGATACATTCCATGGGCTGCTTACGCTGTCTTCATTCACTATGTAATTTTACAAAACAATAGAAATCAAGTTTGTCTAGCATAATAAACCCCTGTGATTTTTGACCCTACACATTGTTTTCCTCTGAGCACCTGCAGATTTCTTTTTCCTTTTATTTACAAATGATTGCACAGGGTCATGAGACACTTTTGATCAGAGGACAATATTCCTCAAGTACTGCCATATTTCTTCAGTTCTTCTGTTCTCTCCATGAACATTTTCATTAATTCTTTGGTATTTTGAATTCAGACATGCTCCTTATATAGCCTACATTTGATCAACTATTAAATTAAGTGGGTCAGTAATGAAACTAATCTAAAACATCACAAAAATTTAACCCTCACATTAAAGAAATGTCTGTGATGGTGGAGAGAGGAAGGAGTGGGCATTGGAGGCTACTGACTGCTTTGAAATCCCAGATCTACAATGTGAACAAATTTGAACAATCAAGCCACTTAGTATTTCTGAATTCTTATCTTTTTACATATAGAATGGGGGACAGTAACACCAAACTTTCACTGATATGGAGACAGGTAAAATATTTAAAGAACATGACACAGAAATTTCTGTTAATCATAGACGATAAAACGTATGTTTTTATTGTCTCTGCCTCCCCTAAACCCGAATAAGATGACAATAAAGAGAATAAAATTGTAGAAGCCCCACAAGGGCAAAGACAATAGGCAAGGGGAAAACAGCTGACCAGATACGTCAGATGATGAGAGAAGAGAAGTGACAGAAAAGAGAGAAGATTAATAATTTTGAGTGATTCAAAATAAAACAATAAGAAGACCATAGAAAACTAAGCAAATGAAAAAACTGAAACAATGATTAATTCCAGGAAAAAGGGAAATTTGTACAAAAATGAAATGCAATCAAAGTACAAACTAACAAACTTACGTAACTTCTACACAAATATAATGATGTAAATGCTTACTAAAGAGTTTTAGCTGAAAGAATATTAAACTATATGTGAAGGTTAAGAATGTAAGAGAGGTAAATGCTAATCAATTATTTTGTGAAGTCAATTTTTAAAAAATCAAGAACTAGTACTGTGAGTAGTGTATTTTGTTCATTTGTAGCTGTAGTTCTGTAGTTTTATTTGATTGTTTTGTTTTCTATATACGAAGATAATGCTAAAAGCAATCCCTAATAAGGTTGAAAATAATCTCCGGGGCGAAGGGTAGAACAAGTAACTACTCATGTGCATTATAACCTTGTAATACTATTTTCTTTTAAATTATGTACAAATTATTTTGAAAAATATATACTTTTATAGAAGAATCTAACAAATGTATGATATTCTCCTCTGACTTGTTACTCAATTTTATTAACATCCTAATAAATATCATTTGGTCAGGTTAACATTAAGTTCATATAGTTAGGTTAAAACTGTACAGCAGTATAAAGAAATACAATTAACCATCTCCTAAATCAAGCCCTAACACAGATTCTCACGAAAACAAAATGTAAAGTGTCTCTCAGAGGATAATTTACTTTTTAAGCACTGAAAACTGGAATGGTATTCAATGTACTTGGTCTAGATCATCTTGAAGTTGTCTTCCCAAACTTAGATCTAAGATAGTATAAGTCATTCAAAATATATTATTAATAATCAAAACAGTATGGCTATTACCATTAATAGTGTTTGAAGAACAGTAATATAAAACCTCAATCTTCTAAAACCCTTGAGAACCAGATTTCACCACCAACACACTCTATCCTCCTCACACTTCACCTCATCCTTCACAAAAGAGAGAGAGATGGAGAAAGAGAGAGAGAGAGACAGACAGACAGAGAGAGATCTGTTTCATTGGGTTAATTTTTTGATACTCCACTTGAGTTTGGGCATGGTAAATCTCTCCAGGAGAATGCTTAAGGAAAAGCTTCCATGGGAGTTTGGCTCACTGCCATACTTGGCTGAGTGGAACAGGAAAGCTGAGGCCCAGAGTAGAATCTCTGGAAGGGTCTTTGGAGGGATGAAGCTCCTGCTCTTGGGGAGGCACTTTTTTCCATGTAACAGACAACATAAACACTTGTCTCTGAATCCTCTGGACCAACTTTGTGAAATGTACATTATTCATTTATTGATGATGGAGTCGGGCTTGTTTTTCTGGGACTGTGGCAAAGTGTTAAATCTAGCTTCTTAAGTAGGAAAACCAAAACCCCCAGTTTGGTCCCGCGGTCCAAATGTACATCTGCTGTTCTAATGTCAGTATGGATAGGGCTGCCCTTCATCCCAGTAGGGTACAGAATGGATGATGAATTATAAAGTCATTGACCTCCAAAGGCCCCTATTAGGGGAGAGATAAGGCAACACATAAAAGGCTATGTGAAAAACGTATTTTATACTTAGCTAATTTATTTACAATAAGAGCTGTTCTAAAGTAAAAGATGCATATTGATGACTTTTTAATAAAGTGAACAAAACAATTCGCCTTCTCCTTGATGAATTGAGTCAATAATTGGGGCATTATTGTTAGGATATGATGAGAATTTGATGAGCATTAAGTTGATACAAGATATCAGGCTGAATAGCTCATCAATGGTTAATGAACTTAATTTTGAAAAAAAAAAAAAACTGCCTGTTTTCAGCTTGGATTTCACTCATTTGCTTCCTTCACAGAAAAGTCAGTTAGGTGTGCAGCCGTGTGACCTCCTGGGTATTAGAATACGACTGCATTTCTCCATAATTAATTAGCAAATCAAAGGTTACAGCGGTCTTCTCTAGAGTGAAAGGAATAGCAAGGAGGCATGCTCCCTATTGTTCTCACTATCTTGTGTCTAATAACCATCAATTATTTTTGCTCAATTAATACAACCCTTGAATTTACTGTATACTTGAGTCTCACTTATACTATAGTTAATAGGTGTGAAGACAGAAGATGCTTCCCCATTTCGAGAGTTTTATCAGGTGACACTGATACTGTTCTCCAAGCAAGCCTGGATTCCTGACTTATAACTGAATTTCAGACACAAGCTAATACAAAAATTGGATGTTGGATGCCATGACAAGATTAAATTCCAACATGTTAACTTCCAAGAAAGAGATTGGCAAAAAAATCATATTACCACTTGTTCCACACACTGTCAAAGTCATCAAAAAACTGACTGAGAAGGCCAAAAAGAAGCAAGAACAGGGAATAAAATTGCACCAGCATCGAAACCAGAAGTAGTACCAACCACATATCTATCACAGATACACTGCTGTGTGAACCAAAGCAAAAAAAATCGCAGGGCACTTCACAGAATTTTGCTTTCCTGAGAAAGTTGGCACGATGCTGCAGAAAGCAATCAGAGAAGATTCTCTAAGTCTCTTAAAAGTCTCCATTTTGAAGAATCGAGTGCTGGTGATGTGGACCCCTTGCCTGGTTATGGGTCAGAGGCTCTTGAGGCCAGACTAGAATCAGAAGGAACAATTATTTCTTGTTTTTCATTGTTACATAATTAATTGTGGTGAGGTTTGAAGGATAACCCCTGCTTCAGTAAGATGAGGAGATCTGGAAGGGAAAGTGGATCCCAGAGACAGAACCCGAATTTACCAGCTAACTGGTCACCAAATTAGGGCAAGTTAAGAGCAGAGGAGAGGTTCAAGGAAGAAAAGGCACAGGACAAGACAATCAGGCAAACTTGACTTCTCACCAGTGTGCCCACCAGCCAAGACAGTCAGCACAATTTTGTGGGCCTAGTATTAATGCAGTGGTTGCAAATTACTTGGACAAAAAGCACAAAAAACTCCCTCATAGCCCAGCTTTTCACACTGTCCTAGGCCCCAGAGGCTCTGACTAAACCTGGTATGTTCTAGCCAGCCCTTCTGCTTTAAGGATAAGATTTTAAATGCAAATTAAAATAACAACAAAATATCGCTTTTCACTTACATCACTGCTATGATTAAAAACATTGATAATAGCCAGTTTTAATGAGGTTGAGGGAAGCAGGCACCCTCTTAAAGACTGCTGCTATAACTATCAACTGCAAAAAATCTTCCCGGAGGGTAATTTGGCAATCTGCTCCAAATTCAAATGCATATTCACTGACCCAGCAATTCCACTTCTAAAAATACACACTAATAATCAGATGAGTGTTCAAAGATATAGTACAAGGATATTCTATTGATAATAGAGAATAATTAGAAACTAAAAAAAATGTACATCAATAAGGATTTGGAAACATTATGGGATATTATACAAAGGAATACAGTGTAGTCATTAAAAATAATTGTATATGTCTATATTTAGTTATATGGGAAAAATCTGCAATGTGTTGGCAAGTGAAAAAAGCAAGCTACCAAACAGCCGTCTGTGGAAAATATTCATTGAGAAAAAGTCTGAAGGGCTCTACACCAAAATGTATATGGTAGTTATCCTGGCTTGTGGATTTATGAATGATTTTCATATCTTTCTTTGTAAAAGTATGTATTGTCTAGATATTTTAAAAGGAAGATGTATTGCTTTTATAATTTAAAAATATAGATAGTATTCACATTTCATGTATTATTTCTAAACCACCTGCATTTCCCTTCACTGGGCAAGTGACACACCCCAAAAAGCTTTTGTACGTCAAAATCTGATTTTCATACATCATCTCATAAGCAAATATTTTGAAAATCCCACTGATACGCAAGAGCTCTGTTTTAAGGTATCACATGATCTGTCTGAACAGCAGTTTATTTGTTTGCATTTTCTGTTACTTTGTAAAACTTA
This sequence comes from Eumetopias jubatus, assembly GCF_037043125.1. Classification (NCBI taxonomy): domain Eukaryota; kingdom Metazoa; phylum Chordata; class Mammalia; order Carnivora; family Otariidae; genus Eumetopias; species Eumetopias jubatus. The sequence goes on along the minus strand of NW_028274808.1, from coordinate 23,605,463 downwards.
GTGTCATCAGAAAATGGACATACTAATAAAGTTGATAAGACGGATAATTTTTAGACTACAACTGAGAAAAAAATAAAAATTGTTAGCTATGCCAAATATAAAATTTAAAGTCTCAGACTTGTGTGGTACTCAACTCAGCCATTTATTTTAATGGGTGAATCAGCTGACCTTCACTTCCCTTTTGAGAAGGTCCCTTCTCAAATCCTTGGATCCATACCCCTCATGGAGCAGAGAGGAAGTCCTGTGACCCCATCCCCATCTCCCCTTTCCACTCCCACATCCCACAGACAAACTCACAAACAGAGTTGACTGGAACACGATTCAACTGGGCTAATGAGGGCCTTTTTACCAAGGATTTGGATCGGTACGAAGAAATTAAAGTTGGCCCCTGTTCAAGATTAAGTTGGAAAAATATGCTGGGATTTTTGAAGGTCCATTTCTACCTAGACACCAAAAGATAGGCAGAGTTAAGAAAAATGTGTATCCACAGGAAGAGAGAAGCTGGTTTATTTTGTTTTTACAAGTTTTTCACCAGGAATAACTATATTCCCTGCTTGGTTTCTGAAAGATACCATAAATTCTCCTTTTGGCTTAAGCTAAATTTCTGTGGCTCTCTACTGTTTGCAAATGATGAAATCTCTGATAGGAAGCCTCTAAAATGGTCCTCAGTGATCCTCACCTTCGGGTATCCCATTGGAGTGTGCACTGGATTTAACTTGGCTTGTTTCTAAGTAATAGAATATGGAGGAAGTGATGGACCCTAAGTAACAGGCTGTATTGGCTTCTGCTTAGATTCTCTTTCTCTCTGTCTCATAACTCAACTTCTAATAATGGAGGGTGCCAAGCTGTTAGGAATGTGGTTCAGAATTGCAGAATCCCCAGAAACACGTTGCCGTAGTAAGACTGGGAAAATAAAGCAAAGTAAGAATACTTGCACAATGGTAAGCGAAGTGTCAGAACAGATCTGTAAACAAAGAGTAGGGGGTTTTTTCCCACTTAGAAGAGTAGCAGTGATGATACTGGAACATGGTACATGGAAGGCTATCAACAGGACATAAACAAATGTCCTGGAGAAAGAGAGCAGCTAGTGCCTTCTGGTAGAATATCCAGACACAGTAAAAGCAGATCTTTGCAAGTTCTAAGACAAAGATGTCAAAACAGATAACAGCAATAGGTAGAAACATGACAGAAGAACAATGAAAAGTTACCTTATCATCAATTTGAGAAAATGAGAAGGGCATTGAGGGGAACTGAGAGACTATAAATCATACTCACTTGTGATAACCAGGTGTTTTGGGTTTTGTTTTTGTTTTTTTTTGTACGTTTAAATTACCAGTGCAAGAATTTTACTGAGGCTGTGCCATAGTAGATACATTTTATTTGCAAAAAAAAAAAAAAAAAAAAAATTTAATGTATCAATTAAGAACACTAGCGCATTGTCTAAAGCAAAGATACCTGAAACCTAGTATGTCTGCCTGACCTGACTGCTGTGTATAGTGACTTTTAGGCCAAAGACGTTTACGGCAGATGTTATCAACCCCATTATCCCCAGCCTACCTGGTTGAGGAAAGGGATTATATATGTTTGGAGTCCTTCCTTGTATTCTCTAAGCCCCAAATAAATGAATATATGAACTGTAGAAGAGTACAGAGGTTTTGCTCAGGGGCCACCAAGAACTTATCAAAAGGTTTTTCATCTGAACCAAAGAACACAGAAAATTATTTGAGAGACTATCTTCTCAATACCCCCAGGGGCTGTGTATAGCTAATACCATTCTAAATTTATAGGAAATAAAAAATCCATTACACACAATGGATAGCTCAGGCCATGAGGGCATTAATTCTCTCGTAAACCCAGCTGCATGGTAGGAGGGAAAACAAACATTAAACTTTTGAGCTGCTGCAACCAAAATAAATGTCTAATATGTATATTGATAAGAAATATATTGAAAGCTATGGAGTCACCAAAGTGAAATTTACAACTCATGTTTAAAACCGGTACATTATGAAACTAACTCTATCACCTCCATAAAAGAAGACCAAAGCACCTGGCCAGATGCAGAGACACAGCTCAGAGCCTATATTAGTCAACTTTCACTAGTCTCGCTAACAAAATCCAAATGGCTAAAAAGAACAGAGGTGTATTTCGTATTCACAGCACCTGTTGACTGTAGGTCAGCTGCTTCTTGGCTCTGCGTGTCCCTTCACTGGGAGTCAAGTTAAAAAAAAAAAAAAAAAAGGAGCCCCCACCTGGAATATGCCATTCTCTGGAGAGAAGGATCAAAAATAGGACTACAAAACTTTTGTTCAGGCTCAGCATGCATGGGCCACATTGTTACGTGTGCAAGGCTCATATGCAGGGGTGGGAAATACACGCCCCCTTAAAAGGGGCCACCAGAGCAGGGACATATAGGGACAGACCCCAGTACTGAGGGCAGCAAATATATTGAGCAAATAACACAATCTATCATCAACTGAATCAGAAAGAGCACAATACTGTAGCATCTGCCCTGTCTGAGTTATAAATAAAAGGCAGTCAACAATTGTAAACAAATTGTAAACAAAATTGGAGGAAGCAATTATCCTTCAGAAACTGTTGAAGAAAGTTTTATGGGTGGCTCAGTCGTTAAGCGTCTTGCCTTTGGCTCAGGTCATGGTCCCAGGGTCCTGGGATCGAGCCCCACGTCGGGCTCCCTGCTCAGCGGGAAGCCTGCTTCTCCCTCTGCCACTCCCCCTGCTTGTGTTCCCTCTCTCGCTGTGTCTCTCTCTGTCAGATGAATAAATAATAATAATCTTTAAAAAAATAAAATCGAGCTTTAAGAAATTACAAACAAAAATATTCAATTGACCCCTTTAGTCAAGACTCAGGTGCCCATTCACAGCCTGCCACCATTTGTATAAATACATCTTTTAAGGAAAATTTGGTAAAGCTTGTGAAAAGCCAGAAACATATTGTTGTCTTGACACAGAAATTCCAATTTTTAGAATTTACCTTAATTAGATACTCCTAAGGTAGCATAAAAGATATATTCCCAACTATGTCCAACACAACTATATATATAAAGCTAACCAAAACGGGAAATATTCTCATAATTGAGCCATAAGATCAGTTTAAAAAGTTATGAGGCATTCATAATAATAGAATGTTCCACAGACATAAAAGTGATGCCCAGGAATATATATGCCTTTTGAATGTATTTATGATAAAAGACATAATTGATCGGAATACAGGAGTGAATACACACTGGGGCTCCACGGATTAAGCCTCCAATTCTTGGTTTTGGCTCAGGTCATGATCTCAGGGTTGTGAGATCAAGCCCTGCATGGGGCTCCACACTCGGTGTAGAGTTAGCCTGAGATTCTTTCCTTCTCCCTCTGCCTCCCCTTCTGCCCCTCCCACCCACTCGAGTCTGTGTTCTCTCCCTCTCTTGCTCTCAAATAAATAAATAAATTCTAAAAAAAAAAAGAAGAAGAAGAAGAAAGAAAGAAAAGAAATGAATATGCACTATAAACCTGGCTTGGGGGAAAATATGAATATTTTTAAGCATAAAGAAAAGACTATGAAGATAACTGCCAAAATACTACTAGTGACTATTTTCAGACAGCATGTTTATAGGTACCTATGATTTTCTTCTAGATGTTTTATCTTTCAGGAAAAATAAATTAATCCCTCTAAAATAGCTAATGCCCAAACATGCAGATTGTAGCTGCCCTGGAAGACTGAGCCCTTATTTCTGGCTGGAGGCTTTATGTTCACACTTACGAAAATGATCACCCTGACCTTGAGAGATTTGATTGCCTGTCATCTGTCATAAGAAAATTCAGCAAGCACGATAAGGAAAAGACCCACTGTATCTGCACAGTGAAATTATTCTCGATACAGAATGTACTCAGAAAGAACATATCTAAAAAGCTATACAATTCTTGATTGTCACAGTTTGCTATTTTTCAATAACTTTTTATCACCTTCCCAGTCAAAACAACAAACCGTATTTTTTTTAAATGTCCATATCTTAGCTAAAGGCATTTTCTCAAAACTCTCTGACTTTGCAGTAAGTACTAATTTAAAGAAAGGAGCTCTCAAACATTTTCTTTTCTCTGAGAATCATAAAGAACAAGAGCAGAGGATCTGAAATTTAGGTGAGCATATACCTGCTGCTATTTATCCCTTGAGATAATACAGAAGCAGAAAAAAATAATTAAACAGCTCTGTCAGCTAAAACCTCATACCACAAAGCTAGGCAATTGTATTTTATACTTATCCATGAATATTTTTTTCTGCTCACCATGTGTTTGTCCTCCAGCTCATCCCAGTCACCCGTTCTCCCAGGTCCTCAAGGCCAAATCCTCTGCCACAGATCTTTCCCTTTTTGTTAGCTGTTTGTGGAATCTGAGGTCCCAACAAGGTTGTTCTCCACATAGCTGATATATTCGTGTATTTTCTTATATACATACAGCAATAAATAAAAAATGATAGCTGTAGCATTTGATATATACTTGGGTTAAAAAGACTTTCTCAATATTTAATCTACAAGGAGCATAGTGTGATTTAATATTTTCCATGAGTAGTATGAAGAAAAAATATTACTACTTTATGCTAAAGCCTACTGAAGCATATTCAGAATACTAAGGAAGGGTAATAATTCTTCTCGTTTAGAAATTCATTTGGAACTTATAATTCATTTGGAATTCATAATTCATGTGGAAAATACCTTGATAGACTCTTTGAATATAAACGGTGAGGCCTTCAGGACATGGTCTACAAGGTAAGGCAGGGGAGTTTAGAATACCAAGGGAAGGTTTGCTTCAGAGATGAAAGGTGACCAAGGGTAATGAACAAAGCTCGAGGGAAAGAGAAAGATCCTAGAAATATGATACGAAGTCTGAGCCCAAGGATGGTTATATCAGTCTGTGTTAGGTAATAGCAGATAATTTGGGGGGACAAGTAATATCTGACATTGAACTTGAGGTTGGCTCCTGCCCTTTGATGTCTGCCTTTCTCTACCCACAAAACTTGCAGTCTAAACTGAGGGTTCTAGAGGGGAGGAGGGGAGGGGGAGGGGTTAGCCTGGTGATGGGTATTAAAGAGGGCACGTTCTGCGTGGAGCACTGGGTGTCATGCACAAACAATGAATCATGGAACACTACACCAAAAACTAATGATGTAATATACGGTGATTAACATAACAATAAAAAAACCCTTGCAGTCTATAAACTGGAAGTCTGCGACAGTCTTATGTCAGTGGGGACTCAGAAGAATGAAGGAAGAAAGAAGGTGCCCAGCCTGGACCAGTGAGAGAGAATAGCAGCATCAAAGATATGTGATGTTTCTTTAAAATCTTTAACATAATATAAAATTTATCATCTCAACCCTTTTAAAACATACAGTTCAGTAGTCCTAAGTACATTCACAATGTTGAGCAACCCATCTCCACAACTCTCTTCATTTTGCAAAAGTCAAGCTCTATACCCATTAAACACTCTGTTTGTAGGAATCCGACTATTCTAGATACCTCATATATATGGAATAAAACAGCATTTGCCTCTTCATGACTGGCTTGCTTCACTTAGCATACTATTCTCAAGGTTCATTCATGTTAGAGGGTAGGTCAGAATTTCCTTCTTTCTAAAAATTGAATAATATTCTATAGTTTGCATTACACCACATTTTGCTTAATCTTTCATCTGTTGGACAGTGGGTTGCTTCCACATTTTGGCTATCGTGAATGCTGTTATGAACATGGGTGGGTGATGAGAGTTTGGAATCGGTGTCCACTCTTTAGTCCAGACTGACCAGTTTTTCAACTTTGAAAGGGGGAAAAGCATGCATGTGAGTTATGCAAAAACTTTTTGTTGTTGTTACACACATTCATCACCAAACTTGTCTTAAGTTTTGTAAAAAAAACCACATTTCCATAGGAAAACTATGTATTCAAGCCCACATCTCCACTTCCTTGTCCAACAGGCATCTCAAACTTCACATGTCAAAACTAACTTTCTGATATTCCCCTCTAATCCAGCTGTTATTGGTGCTAGCCTCTTCTCAGTTAAGGTCAATGGGATCCTTCCACTAGCTTAGGCCAAAAGCATAATGTGACCCTTTACTCCACTCTTTATTTCTTTGTGGGCCAATCCTGTGTACTGCACCTTCAAATTATTTCCTCACCTGAGCCATTTTCCACCACACCTCCTGTCTAAAGCCTCCATCATCTCGTACGTGGACCACTCTGATGGCCTCCTCACGGTCTGCCCATCACTGCTCTTGCTCCCATTCTGTCCATTCTCAACATAACAGACTTAAGTCAAATCATGATGCAATCAGGCTGCCTCAACAGCCTCCCTGTCTGTGTAAGATCGAAACACCTTGCAATAATCTCTCAATCTTTATAGGATCTGGTCTCCCATTCTCTCTCTGACCTCACCTCTACTACTCTCCACTCTCTTCACAGGGCTCCACAGGTCTGACCTCTCTGCTATCCCTCAAACATGTCAGCCTTCCTAGCCTTAACCATTCACCCCCAACCATCCTTGGCCCACCTTAATGTCACTTTTCTTGGAAGGTCTTTCCCAGGCAACCATATTTAAAATTGCAATTCCCTCACTCCTTGAAACACTCCCTACCCTTCTTCCCTATTTCATTTTTTCCCCATAGTATTTAACATCTTTCAATATACTATGCATTTTATTTATTTATTCTATCCATTATCTGTCTTCCACCATCAGAACGCATGCTTTGTGAGGGTCAGGATTTTATCTGTTTTGCTTATTGCAGTATTGTCAGAAGTGAGCAGTGCCTGGCACCAATTTAGTGCTCAACAGCTTTTTGTTGAATTCATGAAATATATAAGAACGAAGGAATTATTTAAATGAATGAAAGCAAAGAGTGAAGTCTTAGGAAAGACAAGATGGGCAGAAAAGTAAAAAGTGGAAACCAACAAATGTCAAGTAAGAGTCTTGCATTTTATTTAGTTGACAAAATATAAATGTGGCATGCCAAATATTTGGCAATTAAGAAATTGTGAAGAGAGAAAGAGGCAAACAGCTTTGACTTCATGATCGAAGAGAATCACTATAGCAGAATCAGTTTATCTTACAGTGTTTTAATCTTATACTCTGAACAAAACTCGAGTAGAATGAAGATACTGATGACATTTTGAATGTCTCACTTATCAACTCCCAAGACCAAAAGTTTCCTTACACCTGGTAAGAAAGTGGACAAATAATTCCAGCCATGCTCGGAGCTTTACATTATTCAACAGACTAAAGACAAATGAAGAAATTATCAAGAATTTTTCTAACTGGCCAGAAGTCTTTTAGTTAGTACCTGTCCCAGACCTCAGCAGAAGGAACATCTTAAATGGGGTCATTGGAGGAAATGGCATTCAAGTCTTACTAAATGAATCCTTTTCTTTTTCATAAACTCTATGAAAATTGCTTTCAACCACAGCCATATATGCTTCAGCTTCGAGGCACATAGACAGATACTCTTTTATGACTCAGTTCTGTGTTTCTAAAGTGTTTTGATACACAGACAACATTAATGCAAGAAGAAAGCCTCCCCTCTCCAACTTTTCACAAGCCATATCTTAAAAGTGCCAGCCTTTGAAATCACACTCAGTCTAGAATTACATTGCATTTTTTATGAGAGTTAGGCAAATCCTGTTTCTCTGAAATGGATTACATCCAGGACTCCTTACTGTCATCTTGGAAGCACACCACTTCTATGTATTTCTCTTCTTATTGTCTCTGTCATCTTTTAATTATTTATTAGGTTTTTATAGCATCTTACCTCTAATCAGTTCAAATCCCATTTGGAGAGTTTTTAGCAGCAGAATTCTATAAACATTTCTTAAGCTCTGTACTGCCACAGTAAAACAGAAATGAAACTGCAGAAAGAGTCAAAATAACAGAGATGGAGAAATGGAGATTAGAGCGGAGGAGCAAGGAAACTGGTGAGAATAGGTAGCAGTACATTTGCATAGGAAATCTAATCCTTTAAAGCACTACCCTAGGGGCGCCTGGGTGGCTCAGCGGGTTAAGCGTCTGCCTCCGTCTCTGGTCATGATCACAGGGTCCTGGGATGGAGGCCCACGTAGGGCTCCTGGCTCAGCAAGGAGTCTGTTTCTCCCTCTGCCTCTCCCCCTGCTTATGCTCGTTCTCTCTCCCTGTCAAATAAATAAGTAAAATCTTAAAAATAAATAAAGCACTACCCTAAAATCCCTTCATGCTCACTTATACCTCCTAGGCATGCTGTGGCTGGGCTGCAGGAAGATGACCAAGAACTTGGGCCTGTGTCCCATGCTGTAGTTAGTCATCTGTGAAGAGCTCCATCCATAGTGACTGGTTTGTGCTTCCATAACACGTATCATGCGTTTGCCACTGTTCCAAGCACGTTGTGAGCAATGACACATTTAATCCTCACAACATGCTGTAAACACAATTAGTGGCCTCATTTCCAAGCTGAAGAAACTGAGGGACAGCTACAAAGTGGCAGATCCAAAGTTTGGCCCCAAGTGTGTCTCCATAGGAGCCATGCTGTTGATCATGACTAAACTGCATTTATATGTGTTCTTCTGCTAAAAAATAGGAATACTGGAGACTTCCTTTCACTCTCCTTTCTTTGACTTTATGGTTTCTTTTCCTTTCAATCTTCAAGTTATAATAAAAATAGTTAATGATTTTATTTATATTATTTCTTAAAGAAAAAGTTCTACTTCCCATTGCCTAGAGATCCTAAGTAAATTACTATTCAATTTGATGTTGATTTATTTGCTTAGAGTTATCTTTAACTGCCTACTTTTGTTACACTGATCTTGAGTACTCTTTCAACTCTAAAATTCTCCCTATTACTTAGTGCAATTTATCCTTTCTTGAGCCAAATATGAGTAAAATGTTTGTAAGCAGAGGATTAGGAAAATAAACTAAGTTTCATTGTCAAGAGGAAAACTTAAATTCCTATCCCATGGTTCACCATTTCTAGGATTGAAACATCTTATTTCATATTGTTTTAGTACAAAATAAACTATTTAGGGTGCCTGGGTGGCTCAGTCATTAAGCGTCTGCCTTCGGCTCAGGTCATGATCCCAGGGTCCTGGGATCGAGTCCCACATCGGGCTCCCTCCTCGGAGGGAAGTCTGCTCTCCCTCTCCCACTCCCGCTGCTTGTGTTCCTGCTCTTGCTATCTCTGTCTCTGTCAAATAAATAAATAAAATCTTAAAAAAAAGAATAAACTACTTAATTCAATCACAGATATTGTCTTCCAATAAAATATATTACATTTAAGTATTTAAACTATTGTGGCCAGAGGAAAGAGCTAAATGAGAAAGTCCAAGTGGAGCTAGATAACTGAGAGTTTATTCATTTATGGTAAGTTTTAGATGGCAGCTGAAAAACGGTCAGTATAAGCACTGAAGATCAGTAATCAAAGTTCTCAATTTGAAGTAATCAAATTTCAAATCAAATCAAACCAGTAATCAAATTTCTCAAGTTGAACTGAAGTCAACTGGCCCCATAAGTATTATTTTAGATCTGCTCTCTGACCCATCTTTTCTGTGTCTGCCCAACATCTGAAGTTTGCTGGTCACTGAGACTTCTATACATGTATGGGAATCACTCCTGCCCAATGACACCTTTGATCTTGAGCTTCGACTTCTTCATTCAGTCAATCCATCAGTCATTTATGCAACAAACACTTACTGAGCACTTCCCCTCCCCAAAGATATAAGGACAAAGAGAATAGTTAGGATTTCTGACTTGAGGAAATCTAGCAGGAAAACATACAAACAATGTATAAATAGACAATTGTCCACATTCCCTTAATCAAATCACCTATGGACACAATATTGTTACTATAGCTCCAATTCTTTGTGCCACAGCTGCTGAACTATTTTTTTATTCAACAGACTAGAAAATTTGACAATCCATTTTAAACTAAGGAGTCCACTAGATCATGTATCCTTGGAATCCATGTGTTTAATTTTTTAGTTGTTTTAATTGAAGTATAGTTGACATGTATTAGCTTCATGTGTACAACATAGTGATTTGACAGTTACATACATTACAAAATGCTTACCACAATAAATGTAGTTATCATCCGTCACCAAAGTTATTACCATATTACTGATTATATTATCTATGCGGTACTTTTCATCCCTGACTTATTTTACGACTGAAAGTCTGTACTTCTTAATCCCCTCCACCTATTTCGCCTATTCCCTCATCTCCTCCCCTCTGACAACCACCAGTTTGTTCAACCACCTCTATATTCCTCAATCTGATTCTGTGTTGGTTGGTTGGTTTTGTATTTTAGATTCTGCATAAAAATGCCATCACACGGCATTTATCTTTCTCTGTCTCACTTATTTCACTTAGCAAAATAGCCTCGGCATCCATCCATGTTGCCACAAAAGGCAAAATTTCATCCTTTTTATGGCTGAGTAATATTCCATGATGATTTATTGATGGACACTTAGGTTGTTTCCAAATCTTGGCTATTGTAAGTGTTTCAGTAAATACAGGGGTGCATACATCTTTTCAAATTAGTGTTCTCATTTTCTTTAGGTAGGTAACTACTCAGAAATGTAATTATTGAGTCATATGATATTTTAATTTTTTCAATTTTTTGAGGCATCACCATACTCTTTTCCATAGTAGATACACCAGTTTTCTTTCCCCCCAGCAGTACACAAGGAGGGTTCCAATTTCTCCACACCATACCATACCAACATATAATTTATCTTTATGATGCTAACCATTCTGACTGGTATAACATGATATCTCATTGTGGTTTTGATTTATATTTCCCTGATGATTAGTGCTACTGAGCATTTTTTCACGTCTGTTGACCAACCGTGTTTTATATCTATTCGGGTTCTCTGCTCGTTTTTAATCAGATTACTTGTTGGTTTGTTTTGGTGTTGAATTGTATGAGTTATTTATATAATTTGGGTATTAACCCCTTATCAGATATATCATTTGCAGATATATTTTCCCATTCAGCAGGTTTTCCTTTGCTGTTTCCTTTGCTGTGCAAAAGCTTTTTAATTTGATGTATTCTCATTTATTTATTTTTGCTTTTGTTTCCCTACCTTGGGGAGACATATCCAGCATATCCAGAAAAATATTGCTAAGGCCAATGTCCAAGAGATTACTGCCTATGTTTTATTTTAAGAGTTTCATGGTTTCAGGTCTCACATTTAGGTCTGTAATCTATGTATATGGTGTAAAAAAGGAGTCAGTTTCATTCTTTTACATGTAGCTGTCCAGTTTTCCCAGCAATATTTATTGAAAATACCGTCTTTTCCCCTTATATTATTTCATCCTTTGTTGTAGATTAATTGACCATGTAAGTGTGGGTTTATTTCTGGTCTCACTATTCTCTTTCATTGATCTATGTGTCTATTTTTGTATTAGTATCATACTGTTTGATTATTACAGCTTTGTAGTATAGTTTGAAATCTGGAATTGTGATACCTCCAGTTTTGTCCTTCTTTCTCAGTATTACTTTGGTTATTCGGGGTCTTTTGTGATTCCATATAAATTTTAACAATATTTTTTCTATGTCTGTGAAAAATACTACTGATATTTTGATAGGATTGCATTAAATCTGTACATTGCTTTGGGTACTGTGGACATTTTAACAATATGAATTCTTCCAAACCATGAACATGATATATCTTTGCACTTATTTGTGCCATCTTCAATTTCTTTCATCACTGTCTTATAGTTTACAGAGTATAGGTCTTTCACCTCCTTGGTTAAGTTCATTCCTAGATATTTTTTTTTTACTGTTTGTTTATTTTTTTATTATGTTCAGTTAGCCAGCATATAGTACATCATAAGTTTTTGTTGTAGTGTTCAATGATTCATTAGTTGCGTATAACAGCCAGTGCTCATCCCAATATTTTATTCTTTTTGATGCAATTGTAAATACAATTGTTTTCTTAATTTCTCTTCCTGCTAGTTCATTATCAGTACATGGAAACACAACAGATTTCTGTATATTGATTTTATATACTGCAATTTTACTAAATTCACCTATTAGTTCTAATAGTTTTTTGGTGAAGTCCTTAGGTATTTTTTTATATATAGTATCATGTCATCTGTAAATAGTGACAATTTTACTTCTTATCAATTTGAATGCTTTTTATTTCTCTTTATACTCTGATTGCTATGCTAGGACTTCCAGTACCATGTTGAATAAAAGTGACAAGAGAGGACATTCTTGTCTTGTTCCTGATCTTAGAGGAAAAGCTTTCAGCATTTCACCATTGAGTATAATGTTAGCAGTGGTGTTTTCATATTTGACCTTTATTATGTTGAGGTTTGTTCTCTCTAAACCTACTTTATTGAGAGTCTTTATCATGAATGGGTATTGAATTTTATCAAATGCTCTTTCTGCACCTATTGAGATGTTCATATAATTGTATCCTTCATTTTGTTTATGTGGTATATCCCACTGATTTGTGGATAGTGAACCATCCTTAACCCTGGAATAAGCAAAGTCAGTCAGTCAGAAAAAGACAAATACCATATGATTTCCCTCATACGTGGAATTTAAGAAACAAAACAGATGGACATATGGGAAAGGGGAAAAAAAGAGAGAGGGAAACAAACCATAAGAAGCTCTTAACAATAGAGAACAAATGAGGGTTGATGGAGGGAGGGAGGTGGGGGATGGGCTAAATGGTTGATGGGTATTAAGGATGGCACTTGTTGTGATGAGCACAGGGTGTTGTATATAAGTGATGAACCACTGAATTCTACTCCTGAAACGAATATTGTACTGTATGTTAACTAACTAGTATTTAAATAAAAATTTGGAAAAAAAAATCCTACTTAGTCATGGTGGATGATCTTTTTAATCTATTATTGAACTCAGTATGCTAATATTTTGTTGAAGATTTTTGCATCTATCTTCATCAGGAATATTGCTTTGTAATTTTCTTTTTTTTTTTGTAGGTTCTTTGTCTGGTTTTGGTATCAGGGTAATGCTGGCCTTGTAGAATGAATTTGGAAGTATTCCTTCCTTTTCCATTTTTCTGGGATAGGTTGAGAAGGATAGGTAGTAACTCTTCTTTAAATATTTGGTAGAGGGATGCCTGGGTGGTTCAGTCAGTGAAGCATCTGCCTTCGGCTCAGGTCATGATCCAGGGTCCTGGGATCAAGTCCCATATCTGGCTCCTTCTTCAGTGGGAAGTCTGCTTCTCCCTCTGCCTGCAGCTCTCCCTGCTTGTGCTCTTTCTCTTTCTCTCTCTCTGACAAATAAATAAAGTCTATAGATAAATAAATAAATAAATAAATAAATATTTGGAAGAATTCACCTGTGAAGCCATCTGGTCCTGGATTTTTGTTTATTGTGAGTTTTTTGATTAGCAATTGAAATCCATTACTAGTAATCTGTCTGTTCAGATCTTCTATTTCTTCCCGATTCCCTTTCAGAAAATTGCATGTTGGTAGGAAGTTATCAATCTCTTCTAGGTTGTCCAGTTTGTCAGCATATAATTTTTCATAGTAGCTTCATATAATCTTTGGTATTACTCTGGGGCCAGTTGTAACTTTTCATCTTTCATTTCTGATCTTACTAATTGTGTTCTCGCTCTCTCTCTTTTTTTTTCTTTTTGAAGAATGTGGCTAAAAGTTTATCAATTTTGTTTTTTCAAAGAGCCAGTGCCTGGTTTTATTGATCTTTTCTATTTTTTAAATATATATTTCATTATTTCTGCTCTGATCTTTATTATTTCATACTACTTACTTTGGACTTTGTTCTTTTTCTAATTTTTTTTAGGTATAAGTTTAGATTGTTTATTTAAGATCTTTCATGTTTCTTGAGGTAAGCCTGTATCCCTATAAACTTCCCTCTTAGAATTGCTAGACTATGCATTCTGAGAAACAAACTGAGGGTTCTAGAGGGGAGGGGGTGGGAGATGGGTTAGCCTGGTGATGGGTATTAAAAAGGGCATGTACTGCCTGGAGCACGGGATGTTATATGCAAACAATGAATCATACAACACTACATCAAAAACTAATGATGTAATGTGTGGCGATTAACATAAAACAAACAAAAAAAAGAATTGCTTTTGCAGTTGTGTTTTCATTTTCATTTGCCTCCATGTATTTCTGATCTCTTTGATTTCTTCAGTGACCCACTGGTTGTTCAGTAGCACATTGTTGAGCCTCCTGGTGTTTGTGGTTTTTTCAAGTTTTTTTCTTGTAACTGATTTCTAGTTTCATCCTGTTGTGGTTGGAAAAAAAATGCTTGATATGATTTCAATATTTTTAAACTTAATTGAGAAATTGTTTTGTGGCCAACCATGTGATCTTCAAAAATGTTCCATGTGTACTTACAATGAATGTGTATTCTGCTTTTGGGGATGGAATGTTCTGTATATGACTAAGTCCATCTGGTCTAATGTGTCCTTCAAAGCCACTGTTTCACTATTGTTTTTCTGTCTGGAATCTATCTGTAATTTAAGTTGGGTGTTAAAGTCCTCTCCTATTATTGTATTATTGTCTATTTGTCACTTTATGTCTTTTAATATTTGTTTTATATATTTAAGTGTTCCTAATTGTTGTGTCCTCTTGTTGGAGTAAATCCTTTATCATTATGTAATGTCTTCTTTTGTCTCTTTTTATATCTTTGTTCTAACGTCTATTTTGTCTGATATAAGTATTGCTACCCAAGTTTTCTTTCTGACTTCCATTTACATGGAATATCTCCTTTCATCAGGCACCCTGTATTTTCAACTTTCTTATCGGCTCCTTTCTAAAAGCCACCGGAAAACTGTTTTATAAAGAATATATTTTCAATAGTTATTTAATTTGAACTACATAGCTTTAAATATTTAAGTACATAGGTTTACAGGCTGCCCATATAGCATTTCTAAGTTCTCGATAAGAAAAAAATATCAACTAGTGTTTGATAGAACTTTACAAAATGAAGAAAGATGTAAGAAATTGTGAAATATCTATGATGCATTTAATCCAGCAAAACATCTATGATGCATTTAATCTTATGAAATGTTTTGGGAAAATGAAAATAACAAAATTTCAGTTATTTGGAGCAGCCTATATTCAAAGTGTTGAACTGATTACATAACTTATGTTTAGACTGTCAAGTAAAATATTATAAGGTTCTTTGAAATATAAAAAAAGTAAAAATAATAACTTAAAACAACAGCAGCAACAACAGAACCAATTTCACCTAGAAGAAAAATAAGGAGAATGACTCTCGGGATACAGCCATTATCAGCTACTTACTCTTTTAATTGGAAAAGATAAAGTAATCTTTGAGGTAATTAGCTTTCCTGCATTATAATTATCAAAAAAGTATATTTTAAAGGCTTAAACTAAAAAAGAGATTTTGCAGGTAAGAGAACCTACTATCAATTTCCAGCAGAGTGGCTCAGACTTAAGAAGGAGTACCTCATGCTTGAGTAGCTGAAAACAGATCTAGAAACATAAATACCCTTTACATTTAAAATGCTTTACCACATTTCACTTAATTTTATCAGGCGTATGAGATAATAGGTTGATCTCATTGTAATGGATGAAGCACCAACTGAAAGAACACCAGCCCTTCAGGGCCTCTGAGCTCTGATAATTTTTCAACCTGTGTAAGTTATTTCTCTTTTTAGTTGATTCAATTGGATATCATATAAGAGGTCTATTAAGTCCAAATTTCTCTGTGACAAAAAACATTATTCCTACCAGTTAGAAGTTCTTCTGATTTCAGTTTTAGTAATTTTTCCCTTATAATCTTGTTAGTGTTTGAGTCTTATCATCTTTCCTTAAAACTAAGGCAAACAACAAGCTTACCGTAGGTGATTTATTTGCAATCTGTTATTGCGTATGTGTCAAGTATCATATTTTGGTCTTAGTTGTAGAGACTCATAATAAAACCTTCATTCAATTCCATCTATGTTCAAAGAGGTCCCTGACAGCCAAATCAATTGAACAGTGTGTTTTTCAACTCCAGTGAAAAAGAAAAGGGGATCTTGATTACTTGCATATTCTTTGTTGCAGGAAAGAGAACTAATATCTTCAAAACAGAAGTGTCTGTGTTTAAAAAGCCAACTGCTATATGAAACAAATTGCAAAATCCAGTTAACCAAAATAGAATTATTCAACATTAACTATTGCTTAGTGTAAAGGGAAAACCCTTTTTTACTGTACCCTTTTTATAAAATAGAAACTAAATGTTTTATGGATATAACTAGTGGAAAATAAACTAGATTGTAAGTCAGGAGATTGAGCAAATCATTTAACTTCTCTAAGTCTCAAAATAATAATTTATAAAATATTAAAATAAAATCTAAAGATTTCCCCCAACTTATGTGCACAACCCATTTGTATGTGTAGCTAATCAAACATCAAAGAATTCTCTACCAAATCTCAAAAGGAGGGATCATTCATGATGAAGACACTGTCTTGAAGATTTTTTTTAAATCTTCCTAGAATAGAATTTTACCTTTACTGAAATGTGTTGAAGCATTTTAAGTGTGTGCCTTATCTCTTCATAACATTTGGCAAAAGTGGATACTTTTAAAATCATTCAATATCACAGACACAGATTTTACTTGAATTTTTCACACTAGTAAATAGATGGATAGTTTTATTGCTAAGGTGTGTACATAAAAAGTAAAGGAATTACTTATTACTGAAAACTGATTGTTAGCACTTAAAGTCAAAGAAGTCATTATTTTGATGGTGTTAAAATATTGCGATCTACTCATTACAACATTCAAAAATAGAAATGGTCAACTAATTTCTTCTCATTGGAGTGTAAGAAATTATAGGCAGCCTCAAGAAGGAGGCAATAAATCTAGGACTTAAAAACCTAGGCTTGCTGCAATAAGCCTCACTTATATTTGTGTGACCTTGAGCAAATAATGTGTCTAAGTCTCAGTTTTCTTGTCTATGAAACAGAGGATGACAGTATCAGTTAAAGTTTCGGGTGGTGACCAAATGAGACAATCTCTATTAAGCACATGACACAGTACCTGGCACGTAAGTAGCACTCTCTAAATGTCAGGAAATATTACATGAATCTCCTTCTTTGTATGATAAATAGAGAAGTATCTTGTGTATTGTCATAGGTAGTATGTCTTCACAAAGTGGTATAGAAACCAAAGCTCTTTAAATACAACAGAACAGAATAGAAAGCCCAGAAATAAACCCATGCATATACATATACACCCAGCTAATTTTCAAGAAGGGAGCCAAGAATACACAATAGGAAAGTTTAGTCTCTTCAACAAACTGTGTTGGGAAAACTGGATTTCCACATACAAAATAATAAAATTGGACCCTTACCTTACCACTCAAATTCAATTAAAGACTTGAGTATAAAATCTGAAACCTGAAAATTCCTAACAGAAAACACAGGAGGAAACCTCCTTGACATTGGTCTTGGCAGCAATTTTTTGGATTTGACACCAAAAACATAGGCAACACAAGCAAATATAAACAAGTGGGACTAAAACAAACAGAAGTTTCTGCACAACAGTAACAAAATGAACAAACTACAGAATGGGAGAAAATATTTGCAAATGATCTATCTGATAAAGGGTTAATATCCAAAATACATAAGGAACTTATGCAACTCAATAGCAAAAAATAAAAATAACCTGATTAAAGAATAAGTGAAGACATACAAGGTATATAAAATGAAGCTCAACATCACTATTGATCATGGAAATGCAAATCAAAAACACAATGAGATGTCCTCTTACGCTTGTTAGGATGGCCATTACTAAAAAGTGAAAAAATAACAAATATTGGTAAGGATGTAGAGAAAAGGGAATTCTCATATAATATTAGTGGGAATGTAAATTGGTACAGCCAATTGTATGGGAAACAGTATGGAGCTTCCTCAAAAAGTTAAAAGTAGAACTACTATATCATCCACCAATCCCACTTCTGGGTCTATATCCAAAGGAAATAAAATCACTTTCTCAGAGATACCTTACTCCCATGTTCATTGCAGCATTATTCCTAGTAGCCAAGATATGGAAACAATCTAAGGGCTTATCAACAGGTGAATGGATAAAGAAAAGGTGAGAGAGACAGAGAGAACAGAATATTATTCAGCCTTTAAAAAAAAAGGAAATTCTGTCATTTGCAACATCTGGTATGAATCTGGAGGACATTAGGCTACATGAAATAAGTCAGACACAGAAAGACAAATGCTGCATGTATCTCTTCTGTGTGGAATCTAAAAAAGTCAAACTCGTGGTAACAGAGTAGAATGGTGGTGCCTAGGGGCTGGCGAATGGAGGAAAAGGGGAGATACTAGTCAAAGGATGTAAACTTTCAGTTATAAGATGAATACATTTTGGAGACCCAGAGTACAGCGTGGTGATTCTAGCTAATAATAATGTACTATATACTTGAAATCGGCTGAGAGTAGATCACAAGTGTTCTCAACCCATACAAAAACTGGTAACTATGTGAGGCAACAGATATGTTAATTAACCTGATCATTTCACGATATATATGTATACCTAAATATCAAATTATACATCTTAAATATATATAATTTCTCTTTATCAATCATACCTCAATAAAGCTGGAAGAAAATAATATTTTAAGATACACATTTTTCTTAAAACTCATTTTTAAAATAGCTTATTTATTTTTTGAGAGAGAGGGAATGAGCAGGGGGTTAGAGCAGAAGGAGAGGGAGAAACAGACTCCCCACTGAGCAGGGAGCTGGATCCCAGGACCCGGGGATCATGACCTGTGCGGAAGGCAGACCCTTAAACTGACTGAGCCACCCAGGAATCCCTTAAAACTCGTATTTTGTTATTCTTGGAGATTAATTTGAAAAATAACCCTTGGAAGTACACAGAACAGTCCCTAATTTTCATGTCTTGTAAATTTAGAATGATAACCAGACTAGACAATTATTAGGTGGCATTTTTATTTTTTTCTCAGACACAATTTCCTCATGAATAGACATTTTATTTAAATATTCTTTTTAGTCTGCATCTCAATTACAGGCCACCATTAGTCATGCTGCATATTTTACAACATCTAATTCAATGCATAAATGTGCAGAACACGATGTGAGTGCTGTGGTAGTCACGGCTGAGTAAGACACTGTCGTCATCCCGAAGTCTCCAGCTCATCAATAACTAAACTGCTAGGTCAAGCGGGGTAGGCGCAGTAAGAGAATATGAAGTTAACATTATATCTATATTGGGCTTCAAGCTATCTATAGCCTACTAAATAAGGTTGATACACTGCAGAATTTAGATAAAAAGAGAAAGAAAAGGACTTCCGGGTAACCAAGACTGCAAAACCAAGGAACCAAGTTAAACAGGAGGAGAACCATGTCAGGAACAGAAAGTAGTGAAATCTGTAAGAAGATGGGCTAATTAATTGTAGGAAAGAACAGAAAGATCATTTGGGACTTTTTTGTGGACAGCACTAAATACCAAGATGAAGAGTTTAAACTTACTAAAATTTACTGTCCGTATGAATTTTGAAAATTATTTTCAATGAATAATAAAAAGGAAGAAATTCTATAATTACATATTAAACATTTTCTTACTATCCACACTGCAATGAATATACTATCAAATTTTTAGTTAAGTGAAAGTACCTACATATCAAACTCAAAGCTTAATTTAAAACATCTGCTAATTGAAAAGAGAGACACTTTCTGTTGGCACCTTCTGCATTGTACCATGAAAATTCCTCTCTGGTGATGTGCTCATGGAATCCACAGCCATGAGTTATCTCTTCCTTAGCCATATAATTTTATCATCTTTCTTTTTTTCTTATTTTGTACAATATGTTCTATTTTCCACTTCAAAGACATTGATTTCTTACACACCTCACATCTGTAAATATTCAGCATTTGGTGCCAAAATAGTTTAATTGAAATGTCTCAAAAAACAGCCATGTTTAAAAAAAGATAATGTCTGAATAAACCAAGTTTCTAAAGAATAACTTTGAAACATATTAGATTTATACTAAAAGCATCACAGAAATTCCAAAGTAATATTTCATAGAATCATTATGTGATCTAACTAAATTATCAGTCAACAGTTTAAGGCAAATGGCTAAAAAATATACTTTGAACAAAGATATACAAATATAAAACATATTTCTCTTTACAAGCTTCCTCAGGTAAACAAGCATTATCAAAAGAAACTACTTATTAACAGCTGTTTGAGACCTGTGAGACTTACTCTAGGGAATAATTATTTTCCTTTCCACAGATAGAAAATTCAAAGTTCTTGAAAAACCTTATTAAATCAAATATAAGCTATAGTTGAGATCAAATAGCAATATAGACTCATGAGCACAACTCCAGAATAAAGGAAACCCAACATGACAGATAAACATTTATTTATTTGTTTGTTTGTTTGTTTGTTTATTTATTTTAGAGAGAGAGAGTGCAGGGGGAGGGGCAGAGGAAGAGGTGAGAGAGAATCCACAAGCAGACTTCTCCCCAGCAGAGTGCAGAGCCTGATGTGGGGCTCAATCCTAGGACCCTGAGATCATGACCTGAGTCGAAATCAAGGGCCGGGTGCTTAACCAACTGAGCCATCCAGGCATTCCCAACATGACAAATAAGGAACATGTCAATGTACTCTGATAGTTAAATTTATGCCCTGAGGGGGATTGTTCCTCTCACATCAGCTAATGGATAAGGGAAGAAGAGCCAAATTTGCAAAATTTGATAGACTCATAAGCTGATTAATTTTTTAAAAAGGAAGTAAATCTAACCAAAGAGGCAAAGAATCTGTACTCAGAAAACTATAAAATACTCATGAAAGAAATTGAGGAAGACACAAAGAAATGGAAAAACATTCCATGCTCATGGATTGGAAGAACAAATATTGTGAAGATGTCAATGCTACCTAGAGCAATCTACATATTCAAAGCAATCCCTATCAAAATACCATCCACTTTTTTCAAAGAAATGGAATAAATAATCCTAAAATTTGTATGGAATCAGAAAAGACCCCAAATAGCCAGAGGAATGTTGAAAAAGAAAAGCAAAGCTGGTGGCATCATAATTTTGGACTTCAAGCTCTATTACAAGGCTGTCATCATCAAGACAGTATGGTACTGGCATAAAAACAGACACCTAGATCAATGGAACAGAACAGAGAGCCCAGAAATGGACCCTCAACTCTATGGTCAACTAATCTTGACAAACCAGGAACGAATGTCCAATGGCAAAAAGACAGTCTCTTCAACAAATGGTGTTGGGAAAATTGGATAGCCACGTGCACAAGAATGAAGCTGGACCATTTCCTTACACCACACACAAAAATAGACTGGAAAGGGTTGAAAGACCTAAACATGAGACAGGAGTCCATCAAAATCCTAAAGGAGAACACAGGCAGCAACCTCTTCGACCTCAGCTGCAGCAACTTCTTCCTGTACATGTCACCAAAGTAAAGGGAAGCAAGGGAAAAATGAACTATTGGGACTTCATCAAGATAAAAAGCTTTTGCACAGCAAAGGAAACAGTCAACAAAACCAAAAGACAACCAACAGAATGGGAGAAGATATTTGCAAACGACATATCAAATAAAGGGCTAGTATCCAAAATCTATGAAGAACTTATCAAACTCAACACCCAAAGAACAAATGCTCCAATCAAGAAATGGGCAGAAGACATGAACAGACATTTTTCCAAAGAAGACAGCCAAATGGCCAACAGACACATGAAAAAGTGCTCAACATCGCTCAGCATCAGGGAAATCCAAATCAAAACCTCAATGAGATACCACCTCACACCAGTCAGAATGGCTAAAATTAACAAGTCAGGAAACGACAGATGTTGGCGGGGATGTGGAGAAAGGGGAACCCTCCTACACTGTTGGTGGGAATGCAAGCTGGTGCAGCCACTCTGGAAAACAGTATGGAGGGTCCTCAAAAAGTTGAAAATAGTGTTACCATACGACCCAGCAATTACACTACTATGTATTTACCCCAAAGATACAAATGTAGGGATCCGAAAGGGTACGTGCACCCTGATGTTTACAGAAGCAATGTCCACAATAGCCAAACTATGGAAAGAGCCAAGATGTCCATCAACAGATGAAAAGATAGAAAAGATGTGAGATATATATATATATATAGATAGATATATAGATATATATGCAGCCATCAAAAGGAATGAAATCTTGCCATTTGCAATGATGTGGATGGAACTGGAGGGTATTATGCTGAGCGAAAAAGTCAATCAGAGAAAGACATGTATTATATGATCTCACTGATATGAGGAATTCTTAATCTCAGGAAACAAACTGAGTGTTGCTGGAGTGGTGGGGGATGGGAGGGATGGGGTAGCTGGGTGATAGACGTTGGGGGGGGTATGTGCTATGGTAAGCGTTGTGAATTGTGTAAGACTATTGAATCACAGACCTATACCTCTGAAATAAATCGTACATTATATGTTAAAAAAAGAGAGAGTAGGAAGGGAAAAATGAAGAGGGGGAAATCGGAGGGGGAGACGAACCATGAGAGACTATGGACTCTGAGAAACAAACTGAGGGTTCTAGAGGGGCAGGGGGATGGGTTAGCCTGGTGATGGGTATTAAAGAGGGCACATACTGAATGTAGCACTGGGTCTTATATGCAAACAATGAATCATGGAACACTACATCAAAAACTAATGATGTAATGTATGGTGATTAACATAACATAATAAAATAAAATAAAATAAAGGAAATGTTGAAAAAGCAAAAGTCAATATTCAAAGAAATATCAAAATCTAAAATATACAGTGTACATCCACCAATGGATGTAAGTTTAGGGTAGGTTCTGACAGAATACTTCGCTTTGTTCTATGGCCTAAAAACAAGAGATGAGGGCTCTCCACTTACGTCATCAGATGTCCTGGTTGTTTAGGACACCCCCGTAATAGACTATGTAGACACTTTGGGATAGGCTCTCTGGCTTTCATGCTATATACCTGTGGAAGCAGAGAACCTCCCACTCCAGCCTAAGGCCAGGCCTCCACAGCTATTGCCCTGACGATATCACCACTTTCTACAACGTGAGTCTGTGAGCCTTGTGATTGGGAGCCAGCCTCACCAGGAACTCCATACAACCATTCCCTTTTGCATTCCCTGATGTTTCCCCAGGACACTTTTCTCCCCTGCCTAGGGAGATCTCCTCTTCCTGCCAAGGAACTTCTTTAAAGCACTTCCCTTCTCTCTTACACCTGCATGACACATGGCTACAAACATATCAAGTGTTAGAGCTTTAACCGAAGACTGGGAAATCCATTGACTCCAGATAACCTCTGCAATTCTATTCACCCCAAGTCCCTAAGACAGTGATTATAAAGCATGGCCCAGGGCATGAAATGAAGAGATGGAAAATATAGAGGAGGCACACAAGTTTTCTACAAATGATACTTTTACTCTTAAGTACAAAGAAAACCCTATCCAATAAATAGTACTTATTTTTAATCAGGAGATCACACATTAATGCTAAATATGGTGAAGTCAATTAAGAAATGATACAACAGGGCGCCTGGGTGGCTCAGTTGGTTAAGTGACTGCCTTCGGCTCAGGTCATGATCCTGGAGTCCCGGGATCGAGTCCCACATCGGGCTCCCTGCTCGGCAGGGAGTCTGCTCCTCCCTCTGACCCTCTTCCCTCTCGTGCTCTCTATCTCTCATTCTCTCTCTCTCAAATAAATAAATAAAATCTTTAAAAAAAAAAAAGAAATGATACAATAAAATTTTTAGATATTGGTCTCACATTTGGATACAATGTGAGATTTTCTTCCGTTAATTTTATGTACTAAAGAACTGGAAATTATATCCATAGACATAAAAAAATGGTTATTTTGTTTTGTTTTGCTGAGAACGAACACCGAGAAAAAAAAATCTAAAAGAATACATGTTTAAATGTCTAGAGATATCACTTAAATAATAATTAATCTGTTAAGGAAAAATAATTTTAATCTATAATCTGAAGACCAAGAAATACAATAATGAAAGGCAATCTTAATTGATTTTCTTTTCCAGGTAGAGGGACTGAGGAATGTGTGCAAATAGTGAATTATCTCTTCATTAAGCCTCTTTGCCTTAACGCATTTGCTCCAACTGAAAACAGAATTGTAAAAGAAAAAAAAATGACAGATTTCATATCTTCTGATATTATTCCACAGTATTTCATAGTTTTGACATATAGAATATTACATATGTGTGATAAGCAGTCACCCCAAAGCAAGCATTTGAAAGTTCTCATGATCTCAAGATGTCCTAGCAACTGTAAACCAAGATGTCCTAGCAACTGTAAACCAAGAAACCAAAAATTCTTTAAGTAAGGTGAACAGTTCACAATCCATGCTGAGAAATACATTATTCTGCGATCTAAATGGTGAAAAGTGTATACAATCCTTGCTTTTGGAAAGTAACTTATGACTGAGAAAGAAAATGAGTATTGTTTGGGTATAGCCTTAATCAAAACCTGACATCCTGAACAACAGAATTCTACATAATTAATCTAAGAAGAATGGCAAGAAATCAAGGATAAGTGGCAAAATAAAAACAAATTTGAAAAGCACATAATCTGATCATTAGCAGGACGAAGTAAAGGTACTTTACTCAAAAATGAGACAAGGTAGGAAGAAGGATTGGGTTAAACTCTGCCCTATATTACAGCACCCCCGTGAGCTTGTAAAACAACTGGACTATTTCATACCAGACCATACGTGCCACTGGACATGCCAACTCCCACCCAGTACTGAAGTTTAGATCAAAACCTTCTGTGTAATACGTTGGCTGCATCATAGATACATTTTTTTCCTACATGGTATAAAATAATTAAAATTGATCACAGAGATCACTTTTCCAGATCTCTCATATCATCCCTACATTCAAGCTGGTCTTTGCTAAGTCATTTCAAGAAAAATAAGCCTGATCATGATCACAAGGAAAAACCATTAGCCTCCAGTCCAGCAGAACTACAATTATGATGTCACGAAAAACAGGGAGATATTCTACACTTTATTCTTCCTGGTTTCCTTTAGTATTTCAAAGCTGCACAAAGCTATTGTCTTACATAGATATATAAATAACTTTTGATTTATCTTTCTCACTGGCTATTCCAAAACCATGATGTAAAGCTATTGGAGATGTTCCAGTTAACTGGAACAAACTGACTTGATAAGCTCCTTTGTGAAATAATATTTGCAGTATTACGTGCTTTGGGGCTCAAAAACATGTCCTGAAAGTAAGACTTAGTCCAAACATTACCCGACATCTGCTCTTTTATTTTGCTCTGTTTGTTGTCTTTGATGAAAAGCAATACTCACTCTGGTCTAGGAATGAAAGTGGTCAGAAATTTAGCACAGATGCAAAGGGCATGTTGACAAATAGAGCACAACAGAAGGCCAGCGTAGGAACCTTGGTTCATATAGTTCATTTAGTTCATAGTAAACTAAAACAATAAAAGATCAAGTAGTATGTATACTCAAATATACTAATAGTAAACTAAAACAATAAAAGATCAAGTAGTATGTATACACTCGAAGATAAATTTACCTTCTCATACATACACATCTATCTCCTGATTAGCAATACTGATTTATTCCTGAAAATAATGCCACTTAATTAAAAGTCATTAAATGAAAACAATTTTTTCCATTAATTTTAATGGGGAAAAATTATGATGTGTTGCATTTCAATCCAAAATACTCAATCTTCACAGAGAAAAAAACATGTCCTTTGAATAATGAAAACAAGTTATGTGATAACAATTTGAAAGTAAGTAGTTTTTACATAAAATAGAATGAAGAATAAATATTATATTTATATTATATTTATTCTTTTTACCTTCTCTGTTTTTTTCAATGCTAAGTTTATAATTATCTTGTACTCAAAGTGCACTTAAAAATAAAGATATAGTACAGAAAAATTCCAAAGGGCCAAATTAAGACTAAATATGAGAGTGCTTAAGAAAAAAGTGCCCATGCCCATCAGACTGAGAAGTCTTTCCAGCATACACTACACAAAGAGAAAATGCTTTGGTTCATACAAATAGTGTAAAATGAAGATTTGTTTCATATGATATTTTCTGATTAGAAACTACAGTGTTGAGTAAATTGGGGAGTGTATTTGCTTACAATCATAATGTTGACATATAACTTCTTAAAATAGACTTATTTAATGTATATTGTGATGGAAATGTGATAAGCTGAAAATAAAATATCATTCAAAAGCAGATAACTTTTCAAGAACTGTTCAGGCAAAAGGTCATTAAGTCAACAGCTGTTACGTGAGTATGTATCTATGCATCTGTGTGTATAATTCACAACTGCATTAAATAAAGGATGGACAAACATCTGTAAGATAAAAGTTATATTTGGATTCAGAAGAAAAAGTAAAACAGGATTATTTGAAGAGCTGTACTTTGTTTCTTCACTCTCCTGATAACTACTTCTAATGCTTCCAATTTTTCAACTTCCAATTTTTGAACTTCTGGTATATCCAGGCAGTGGCAAAAAGTCGTCAAAGGATAGTAGGTAGGTCACAGCATGGTACATAACTTATTCTCTATTCTGAGAACACTTTTTTGGTAAGACCTTTTTTTTTTTTGAAGTACAGTTGACACACAACATTGTATTAGTTTCAGGTGTAGCACAGAGTGATTTAGCTCTACATTATGTGGCGCTTGCCACAAGTGTAGCTCCCATCTGTCACCACACAATGCTATTACCATACCATTGACTATATTCCCTGTGCTGTACCTTTCATCCCTGTGACTTACTCATTCCGAGCCTGTACCTCCCACTCCCCTTCTCCTATTTAGCCCATCCCCCAACCCCTTGTAACTAACTATCATCATAATGTCCATTAAAGCAAGCTCTCCTTTATTTAGAATCATAGTCACTAGTAAACATAAATATGAAAATATCTTGGCATATTGTACTCCCCTATGGTATTTGTATTTCTCTGTGCTATTGCACTTAGCATAATACCCTCTAGGTCCAACCATGCTGTCACAAATGGCAAGATATTATTTTATATGGCTGAATAATAATCAATTGGGCATTTAGACCACATCTTCTTTATCCATTCATCTAACAATGGACACTTAGGTTGCTTTCATAGCTTAGCCATTGTAAATAATGTTACAATAAACACAGAAGTACATATTTCTTGGGGTGCCTGGGTGGCTCAGTTGGTTAGGCATCTGCCTTGGGCTCAGTTCATGATCTCAGGGTCCTGGGATCAAACCTCACGTGGGGATCCCTGCTCAGTGGGGAGTCTGCCTCTCCCTCTGCCCCGCTCCTCTGCTCCCTCTCTCTCAAATAAATAAATAATTTTTTTTTTTTAAAATCTCATTTTATTTCCTGAGATTAAGAATTCCTCATATCAGTGAGGTCATATGATACATGTCTTTCTCTGATTGACTTATTTCACTCAGCATAATACCTTCCATTTCCATCCACGTCATTTCAAATGGCAAGATTTCATTCCTTTTGATGACTGCATAATATTCCATCATGTATATATACCACATCTTCTTTATCCATTCATCTGTCAATGGACATCTTGGCTCTTCCCACAGTTTGGCTATTGTGGACACTGCTGCTATAAACATCAGGGTGCACGTACCCTTTCAGATCCCTACATTTGTATCTTTAGGGTAAATACATAGTAGTGTAATTCCTGGGTCATATGGTAGCTCTATTTTCAACTTTTTGAGGACCCTCCATACTGTTTTCCAGAGTGGCTGCACCAGCTTGCATTCCCACCAACAGTGTAGGAGGGTTCTCCTTTCTCTGCATCTCCACCAACATCTGTCATTTCCTGACTTGTTAATTTTAGCCATTCTGACTGGTATGAGGTGGTATCTCATTGAGATTTTGAATTGGATTTCCCTGATGCTGAGTGATGTTGAGCACTTTTTCAAGTGTCTGTTGGCCATTTGGCTGTCTTCTTTGGAAAAATGTCTGTTCATGTCTTCTGCCCATTTCTTGATTGGATCGTTTGTTCTTTGGGTGTTGAGTTTGATAAGTTCTTTATAGATTTTAGATACTAGCCCTTTATTTGATATGTCGTTTGCAAATATCTTCTCCCATTCTGTTGGTTGTCTTTTGGTTTTGTTGACTGTTTCCTTTGCTGTGCAAAAGCTTTTTATCTTGATGAAGTCCCAATAGTTCATTTTTCCCTTGCTTCCCTTTACTTTGGTGACATGTACAGGAAGAAGTTGCTGCAGCTGAGGTCGAAGAGGTTGCTGCCTGTGTTCTCCTTTAGGATTTTGATGGACTCCTGTCTCATGTTTAGGTCTTTCAACCCTTTGCAGTCTATTTTTGTGTGTGGTGTAAGGAAATGGTCCAGCTTCATTCTTCTGCACATGGCTGTCCAATTTTCCCAACACCATTTGTTGAAGAGACTGTCTTTTTTCCAATGGACATTCTTTCCTGCTTTGTCAGACTAGTTGACCATAGAGTTGAGGGTCCATTTCTGGGCTCTCTATTCTGTTCCACTGATCTATGTGTCTGTTTTTGTGCCAGTACTATGCTGTTTTGATGATGACAGCTTTGTAATAGAGCTTGAAGTCTGGAATTGTGATGCCACCAGCCCTGCTTTTCTTTTTCAACATTCCTCTGGCTATTTGGGATCTTTTCTGGTTCCATACAAATTTTAGGATTATTTGTTCCATTTCTTTGAAAAAAGTGGATGGTATTTTGATAGAGATTGCATTGAATGTGTAGATTGCTCTAGGTAGCACTGACAACCTCACAATATTTGTTCTTCCAATCCATGAGCATGGAACATTTTTCCATTTCTTTGTGTCTTCCTCAATTTCTTTCATGAGTATTTCATAGTTTTCTGAGTACAGATTAAAGAATCTTTGCCTCTTTGGTTAGATTTATTCCTAGGTATCTTATGGTTTTTGGGTCCAACTGTAAATGGGATCACCTCCTTAATTTCTCCTTCTTCTGTCTTGTTGGTATATAGGAATGCCACTGATTTCTCTGCATTGATTTTATATCCTGCCACTTTACTGAATTCCTGTATGAGTTCTAGAAGTTTTGGGTGGAGTCTTTTGGGTTTTCCACATAAAGTATCATATCATCTGCAAACAGTGAGAGTTTGACTTCTTCTTTGCCTATTTGGATGCCTTGTATTTCTTTTTGTTGTCTGATTGCTGAGGCTAGGACTTCTAGTACTATGTTGAATAACATTGGTGATAGTGGACATCGCTGCTGTGTTCCTGACCTGAGGGGGAAAGCTCTCAGTTTTTCCCCATTGAGAAAGATATTTTCTGTGAGTTTTTCATAGATGGCTTTTATGATATTGAGGTATGTAACCTCTATCCCTAAATTCTGAAGAGTTTTGATCAAGAAACGATGCTGTACTTTGTCAAATGCTTTTTCTGCATCTATTGAGAGGATCATATGGTTCTTGTTCTTTTTTTTATTAATGTATTCTATCACATTGATTGATTTGTGGATGTTGAACCAACCTTGTAGCCCAGGGATACATCCCACTTGGTCGTGGTGAATAATTCTTTTAATGTACTGTTGGATCCTATTGGCTAGTATTTTGGTGAGAATTTTTTCATCCATGTTTATCAAGGATATTGGTTTGTAATTCTCCTTTTTGGTGGGGTCTTTGGGTTGGGGATCAAGGTAATGGTGGCCTCATAAAACAAGTTTGGAAGTTTTCCTTCCATTTCTATTTTTTGGAACAGTTTCAGAAGAATAGGTATTAATTCTTCTTGAAATGTTTGCTAGAATTCCCCTGGGAGGCCATCTGGCCCTGGGCTCCTGTTTATTGGGAGATTTTTGACGACTGCTTCAATTTCCTTAGTAGTTATAGGTCTGTTCAGGTTTTCTATTTCTTCCTGGTTCAGTTCTGGTAGTTGATACCTCTCTAGGAATGCATCCATTTCTTCCAGGTTATCTAATTTTTTGGCATAGAGTTGCTCATAATATGTTCTTATAATTGTATTTCTTTGGTGTTGGTTGTAATCTCTCTTCTTTCATTCATGATTTTGTTGATTTGGGTCACTTCTCTTTTCTTTTTGATAAGTTTGGCTAGGGGTTTATCAATCTTGTTAATTCTTTCAAAGAACCATCTCCTAGTTTCGTTGATCTGTTCTACTGTTCTTTTGGTTTCTATTTCATTGATTTCTGCTCTGATCTTTATTATTTCTCTTCCCCTGCTGGGTTTAGGTTTTATTTGCTGTTCTTTCTCCAGCTCCTTTAGGTGTAGGGTTAGGTTGTGTATTTGAGACCTTTCTTGCTTCTTGAGAAAGGCTTGTATTGCTATATACTTTCCTCTTAGGACTGCCTTTACTGCATCCCAAAGATTTTGAACAGTTGTGTTTTCATTTTCATTGGTTTCCATGAATTTTTTTAATTCTTCTTTAATTTCCTGGTTGACCCATTCATTCTTTAATAGGATGCTCTTTAGCCTCCATGTATTTGAGTTCTTTCCGACTTTCCTCTTGTGATTGAGTTCTAGTTTCAAAGCATTGTGTTCTGAAAATATGGAGGGAATGATCCCAATCTTTTGTTTCTGGTTGAGACCTGATTTGTGACCTAGGATGTGATCTATTCTGGAGAATGTTCCATGGGCACTAGAGAAGACTGTGTATTTTGTTGCTTTGGGATGGAATGTTCTGAATATATCTGTGAAGTCCATTTGATCCAGTGTGTCATTTAAAGTCTTTATTTCCTTGTTGATCTTTTGCTTAGATGATCTGTCCATTTCATTCAGGGGGGTGTTAAAGTCCCCCACTATTATTGTATGTGGCGACTAACATAACAAAATTAAAAAAAAGACTCTGCCAAAGCAAAAAAAAAAAAAAAAATTGCATATTTCTTTTCAAATTAGTGATTTCATATTCTTCAGGTAAATACCGAGAAGTGGAATGACTGTATCACATGGTAATTCTATTTTTAATTTTTTGAGGAACTTCCAAACTCTTTTTCACAGTGGCTACACCAATTTATATTCCCACCAACAGTGCACAAAGGTTCCCTTTTCTCCAAATCCTTGCCAACACTTGATATTTCTTATCTTTTTGATAAGAGCCATACTGACAGATGTAAGGTAATATCTCACTGTGGTTTTCATTTGTGTTTTCCTCTTTGATAAGAGCCATACTGACAGATGTAAGGTAATATCTCACTGTGGTTTTCATTTGTGTTTTCCAGATTGACTATCTGTGTGTCTTCTTTGGAAAACTACTTATTCAGTTCCTCTGCCCATTTTAATCAGATTATCATTATTATTATTATTATTATTTGGTGTTGAGTTGTAGAAGTTCTTTATATGTTTTGGATATTAACCCCTTATTGGATATATCATTTGCAAATATCTTCTTCCACTCAATAGGTTGCCTTTCATTTTGTTGATGGTTTCCTTTGCTGTGCAAAATCTTGTTATTTTGATACAGTCCCAATAGTTAATATTTGTTCTATTTCCCCCTTGCCTTAAGAAATATATCTAGAATATTCTGAGTATATTTCTTAAAGAAATCATGAGGAAACCACTTTGTTCATTCCAAATGATGGAACAACAAAATCTCAAAGTAGACCTCTCTACCTACAAAATGATAATTTTTCATTATCAAATAAAACTTGATATATGTACTTGATGTCTCATAAATGTTTATCCAGATGTGAAAAATACCCTTAATTTAATTTTTAGATTGACAAAGAACTATACCAAGTTTATGCCATCAAACTATAAAAGAATACTCTGTAATAGAAAAGATTATACTAAGTTAATATAATTTACCATACCCTGGAAAATGCAGAGATGCCAAATGATCTTCTTGTTTTGTCTTTGGGTCATTTCCTATGTTAGTGACTAGTGGGCTCTAATTGGATGAAAATGTTTCAGAGGATTGATTTTAATCCAAAATGATACTAAGGCACATTCTTTCAATTGCCTCTTGGGGAAGAAAAATTACTATCTGCTTGTTTACTTTTCATCTATGTTTCTTATGAAAATATAGAGTAAAATATGCCAAGATGTTTTCCTATTTATATTTACTAGTGATTACGATTCTAAATAAAGGAGAGCTTGTTTAATGGGCATTATGATGATACTTAGTTACAAAATACAGTCTCTTCTCACAAAATCTAGCCACACTTCATGAAAATTAACTTTCCTAGCTAGCATTTATTATTTGAAAATACTTCTTGGCATCAAGTCTAATTACTATATACTGTGCTGAGTAATAAAGGTCCATGTAAAGCAAACAGAAGAACGAATCATTATAAGAAAGAACAATGAGCAAAAACTATTTAGATGCTTAAAGTTGGAATTGACTACACAGTTAGCTTTTATAGTGCTGAAATATATGTATTTTATTTATTTTCATCTTCCATTTCAATAGCATACTGCAATTACACATTTTATATACTTTCTGAGAGACAATCATCTTCAGCGTGTTTCATTCTACTTAGCATGCTTGTTCATAAAAGGAAATTGTAATTCTTCATCATTTCAAGTGAAGTGATACATTAAACTGTTTTATATGCCTTCATCCAGATGACTTTTGGTAGGAACCCAACCCCATCTCAGTAGAGATTATCTGACCCTTTAAAAAATTCAAACATATTTAATATTTAAACACAAATAAAATATGTGTCATTTCTAGTTATGTCACACATGTTTAAGTGACCATCAAACAGACTGGTTTGAAAGCTAAAATAAGTGCATCTACATTTAAGTAAGAGAGGCCAACTAAAACAAAACAAAACCACTTTGCTCTTAGTGGCAGGATCAAAGTTGGGGAGTTGTGTAGAGATCTCAGTTGCTTTTTATTCTTCATTTGCCACCCTCCAATCACCTTTTGCCCTTTTAATTTTTTTTAGTATTCTGCTCTGTGTCTCTGGAGGCTGGCCCCCAGGACTCCATACCTCTAGCCCTCTTCATGAGGTTCAGGCAATGAGAGTTATGAGACTGGAGGATAAGAGCAGAGAGATGGCTGGCTATTTCTTCACCCACTCCCTTCTTTCTCTGGTCTTCCAGAAGTAACCACCATGGATCCAGTCTTCACCAGACTTTGATAATGTTGGTTCATCCTCTCGGCCAAATATCTCTCATTGGTCCCCTTTACTAAATTCTAATCAAAGGTCCTGTTAAGTATGCTATCTTTTTCTTACCTGGCCCCCTGACTAACAAGTGGAGACTAAGACTTGGAGAGCCTAAGGGCAATGAGGTCCAAAGTGACGTTGTCCTGGCAAGATCCGCCTTATCGCCCAGGGTGCGTTAATTTAGGTCCAGAAGCAAATGTCACCCTGCTACATGTAAATTGGAAAACTGAACTCAGAATTTAGGAACAATATAATTATAGTGGCTATCTTAATTAGGGACTCGATAAATCTCCCAAAGCACTCTCTGAAACAAAATTATGTATTTGAAACAACAGGATTAGGAGAACAGAAGAGAGGAAGGATGGGACTTGAGGTCAGCCTTCTGCTGGTGCTCCTGAAGGCTTCCACTGAAGGATTAGTAATGGCAACAGACGTCATATACTAAAGAGCCCAACACAACTCCTGGGGTTCACTATAAATGTATGAGAATTACATGTTTGTTTTTAAGACAAAATATTAGTTTCATCAAAATAAGTAAATTGCTGCTTCAGAAAAATACACCATGTTTAGCACAAAGCTTTAAGTACTCAATGGGATGTTAACACGTATCCGGTTTGATGTACATGCATGTTCCTACTTGTTTAAAGCACTCTTTTACGTATTACTCACATGAAATGCAAGGAATGTACCTAACTATCATCTATAGACATAGCTAATATGGTAGCTACTAGCTATATGTGGCCATTAAACTGCAAACTAATTAAAGTTAAATAAAATTAAAAATTCAGTTCCATTTCAAGGGCTAGTGGTTATCATATTGGACAACAGACTAGATCCCTTTAGATCATAAGCCAATACTACTATACTGCACTGCTTGAGACATTCTGATGAATGAACGTCTTAAATAAAAGCATAATTCCATGCTTATATAAATTATGGATATTTAGAGTTATTTATGATAAAATGAAATAATCTAAATCTTTAAGATCTGCAACTTGATTAATGATAGTTTCTGACTACAATAACGTCATACGCAAACATACATGCTTTATAGACACATTAAAAGCATTTTTTAAAGCTTTTTCTTCAGTTAAAATAAGACAAAGTTCAAAATAATATTGACTTAAGCAACAGAGAAATTAATTTCTCTCACACAAAAACAGCCCAAACAGAAAGAGTCTCCAAGGGTTATATGATTGCTCCAGTGTAGGATTAAGACCCTCCATCCTCAAATCAGATTTCTACATGATTTACGTGGTAGGACTGTGAGTAACATCTTACTCCTGACAAGAAGGTAGAAGAGAAACAAAAGGGTCAGGCACATTCTAACAATCACACCTGTCCCTTCAGTTAACATCCTATTGTTCAGAACCAAATAGCATTACTAAATCTGGATGCCAGAAAGACTGAGAAACTTATTCTTTAGTTAGTGGGACACAGACCCAACCAACACTTCTCTTCCAAGACAAAAGAGAAGGGATACTGAGGGGACAACTCAAGTATTGCCTCATTGCTCGGTCCATATTTTCCACTCAAACTTTTCTTTTCACTAATTACTAGTCCCCTATCTGTTAACTAGACTCTGAGACCAAACATACAGAATTAGCAGAACTACACTGGTCTCCTTTCAATTAGTGGATATTTCTTTGGTAGGTATTGCTGATTGGCTCCTAAACTTTATAGAGCTACTTAAAGAAATATAATAAATCATAGTAAGAGAAACCAGTTAAAATAATAGATTTAACCACTTATTTTGTTTTCAAGGGAAAGAAATTATGTAGAAAAATCTCCAAGTCAGAGGTAGAACGTTTTCTTAAGTATACAGCCTCTAAAAACAGTTGCTATTGATAATTACCAAAGTCTAAAGAGCAGTCATTTGTCAAATCATCTCTAGCGAGTAAGGATTTGTCCATTGATCAAGGGAATGCTAACTTTCTACCTTTGAAAATTAAAATATCTGCTTAGAAAATAGTATGTTGATTGACAGATACTTGTTTGGGTTGGAAAATCTGAAAAAGGACAGTAATCTATTCAAATACTGGACTTAACTATAATATACCATAAAATAATGTTATTTCATTATAGCTTTATTATATTTTTCCATCTCCTAATGGATTATTATTGAGGCCACATTCAGGTACCCTCCGTTTTTAATGTTCTTACCTCCTCCTTGTCTCCATTGTCTATGTGAGTCATCTGTTTTTTAATCATACTAAACATCTCACGGTGAAAATACTAATTATTTTATGAAATTACCAGTAATGGAGATAACTTTCCAACTATTTGAAAGACAAATTTTACACAGAATTCCTTTCCTTTCAAGTTGGGAGTTAGATCACTCATTCACTTACTTTTTATTCAGGAAACATTTGCTTAGTTATTAGCTTGTGCTAGACATTATGTTCAGGGACGTAAGGACTCCTTGTGTAACTTTCGGCTTTTATTTATGTAAAGGCTCCTAGCATTTCTTAGCAGGCAGTTAAAAAGTAAATTTGGGGCATTTACTATATACCTAGAATCCTCACACTTATTGAGAGTTAGTTTTGCATCAACAGGATAGCAATAAGACTAGAGAGAATGGGAGAAAATTACATGGTTTGTGTTAAGCATGAAAGGTAACAGGAAAAGCGTGACAAAAATGTTGCTGATTGCAAATGTTAGGTTTGATTTTGCCCAAAATACTAACTTTGAAAACTCACTTTTTAGCTACTGAGTTTTATAAGCATTTAAGCAGATCACATAGGCCCTATTGCCTAGTATCAACTGTCGATGACTTCAAATTTAAAAAGATAGATTGCACATTGTGGAACTTTTGGAGACAGTTTAAGGGAAGCTATGATTATATTTCCACTACAATGCGTTAAGAATGGAACCCATTTTATTTCAGGAGCTATAGCTATGAAAGATCAATGAGATGTGATACCTTAGGTTTAGCATCCTTTTCAAGTGAAAAAGAATCCCGTGATTAAATATAAAAGAACTAGATAAAAATCAACTTAAAATATATTTAGTTTTATATTGAAGTGATTTGTGATATTTTCTTTAATAAGCTTTATTTCTGTACTTTTTCTTTGTAATAACTGTAAATTTTACCTAAAGTAATCTCAATTCCTAGTCTGTGCAAATATTTGTGCACAGGTATTGCTTGTAAGCATTTTTGAAGCCCACTGGTATTCAATTTTATTGTCATTCTTAATTTTTTGCATCAGCAAATAAATGCAAAATTAAATATTTCCTGTTCTGCTGTTAAAGATATGCTTCTTTATTTTCTCTTTTAATATTTTAAAAAGATTTCATTGATTTATTTAGTTAGTTTTTTTTAAGATTTTATTTATTTATTTCACAGAGAGAGACACAGCGAGAGAGGAAACACAAGCAGGAGGAGAGGGAGAGGGAGAAGCAGGCTTCCGCTGAGCAGGGAGCCCGATGCGGGGCTCAATCCCAGGACCCCGGGATCATGACCTGAGCGGAGGGCAGACGCTTAACGCCTGAGCCACCCAGGCGCCCCTAGTTAGTTAGTTATTTATTTAAGAGAGAGCTGAGTGTGGGGGGGAGGAGCAGAAGAGGGGGGAAGAATCTCAAGAATATTCCCCACTGAGTGCGGAGCCAGACTCTGGGCTTGATCTAAGGACCCTGAGATCATGACCTGAGCTGAAACCAAAAGTCAGATGCTTAACCAACTGAGCCACCCAGAGGATTCTCTTTTAATTGTTTAAAAGACGAATGTACCATCTACTCTTTATTGCTGGCCCAACAGCCATTTCCATGTTTCCCTTTATCCTACATGGTAGAATCCCAATTTCGTTTGTTTCTATATAACTATAAGTACATCCTGAGAGGGTCTGATATAGGAAGACAGGTAGGTTTGACTCATTAATGAAAAATAAAGCTCCAAGGAAGATTTGGGGAAGGGATGGCTTACAGGTAAAGTTTCCTCCCTCTTAAAAACATGCGGAAGGAAGGAAGGCTCTCTTCATCCAATGGCTACATCAAGCCTGGACAGAGTGACTGCAGCCTTTCTGTGGCTATGAAGAGAGAAAAAGGGAGTACCTGGGTATCTGAAAACTTGATCTCATTATTGAGCCACTAAATTAAATAACCATGGAAGAACTTTGCCTCTGCACAACTTTTGTGTGAGATAATTACTTTTTTTCATGGTTAATGTGTGTTAAGTGGTGATTTTCTATTTTCTTATAGCTGAAATTATTCTAACAGATATAAAACACCATGAAAAATGAATTTCAGTAAGTGGCATACATCAACCAAGAAGTTTTAAATTTATGCAAAAAAAAACAAAATGCAATTTTGCTTATTTAGATCTACTAGCTGATTCTTGAATTAAGTCCTAATATTCTTTAGCATTCATTTAAGTAAATGAAACCAGTGATGTTCACTACACAATATTTCCTTTCAGTCCTTTGCTCCTATTTTCACATTGCATTCCAAATCAATCCATATTCATGTTTAACATGTCTTCTAATATAAGATCATTATATTACCCAAATTTTAAAAAATGATAGATTTTTTTAAGAATTGGTATTTTTCATCTCTTTCCCAGATATTTGAATAGATACATAAGGTAATTCACACTTTAGAAGAGGAGAAATATTTTCAGAACAGCATAGTTATGAAAAGAATAGAGAATATTCTCAGGATAAATGACTATAATATACAATTAATTTTGGTGTGACTTTAGGATAGTCACTTTTAATAAAGTTTATTTTTCACTATGTGAGTTAATTTCTCACAAACAATATGTATTACAGTGTACACAGGAAGGAAATAGAACCAAAGTCACCTAGAGAACTTTTTAACATCATCGTAACTTTTAGGCACATTCTTTCCTCTCCCTAGCCCCCACCCCTCAAGTTAAAAACCAATAAT
This sequence comes from Eumetopias jubatus, assembly GCF_037043125.1. Classification (NCBI taxonomy): domain Eukaryota; kingdom Metazoa; phylum Chordata; class Mammalia; order Carnivora; family Otariidae; genus Eumetopias; species Eumetopias jubatus. Next base: position 23,567,526 of record NW_028274808.1, on the reverse strand, counting down.
TTATTGACTTAAAAGCAAAAATACTGTTTCTATTTCTTAACACCAGTCTACTACAATGAGAAGGTTTTTAAAAATGTATGTAAGTTCTTGGTGAGTTTAATCAGTCATGACATTTTATCAGAGGGAAAATAAAAAGATAATTTTAAAATGCATATCACATCTTCAAATACAGAATTTCAATTCCAAAAAACTATGTGAGATCCTTTGTTATATGAAACAAAAATAAGCTCACCAAATTTATTAATGAAAATGATTAAGGGTTAGGAGAAAACATATCTGTTTGGGTGTGTATGTGCCATGCATTTGTGTGTGATATGTTGTAATTACAAATTGTTTAAAATTCTATAAAACATCTTATTATCCCACCTCTGCGTATGCATATCACTGCATGCATATGTAATTTTATCCATACCTACATTGTAAGAATTTCCAGTTCCCATGGATTCCAATATTCTTTAGAGAATCTGACAGCAGAGTACCTCTCAAACGTAATTCATTAATGTGAGTTTTAAATGAACTAGGACTTCTACAAGTCGAATAAAATAAATCAAGAATAGGCCCAAAGAAAATTAGTGTGATCAGTAGATTACACGTCCTCTTTTTTATCCTTATGAGCTTTTAAATTGAATTAGCTCTTAGAGCATATGTTACTAGAAAAATTGTCCTGCACACACATATTCTTTAGTATATTTTAAAATATCCTTCTTAGCGTATCTACAGATCTAAATTAGCTGAAGATGTAAACATAGAATTGACATATGCCAGTGTAAGAAATTAATTCACTGGGGAAATTTTTGTCTTTATCTTTCTACTTGGTAGTCATGAAATATGTTGGGATTGTTTTGTTTTGTTTTCACTCCTTGGCATGACTCATTTAGCATTTCTTACAAAGAATAGCTCTAAATACTAAAAACGGTTTCCAAGTAAAAGTCCTGTTGTGCTTGTTTTAATAAACAGATAAGGATCATTTGTACTTAGCAGAATTTATTTGCATATAAACAATTAATGTGTTAAAGTTTTCCAATCTGCCATTTTCACATGAGGAATAATAAATATACAATCGGCAATATTATTGTCGCTACTATTTTTGTTTTCTTCAAGTTATTCTTTGTCATATTGTATCAGGAGGTTATTCAAAAAGGAAAGAAAGAGGGGAAAAGAAAGGAAGAAAGATGTGGAAGGAGGAAGAAGAAGCCAGAAAAGAACACAGTAATACCTTCCCTTCTTTTTTGCAATATGATCACTTCCACACTTATCCCCCATTCACTTAAATGTTCATTAAATATCCAGAAAATGGCATGGATATGCTCTTAGAGATGGAAGAAACTATAAAACTATTAAGAGTGTGGCACATAGTAGACAATAAAGCCTATTTGTTAAACGAAAGCACTTTAGGAAGTTGGCTCTGCTTTCACTAAAATATAGTTTGTTTCTGCTTTAATGTAGATCAATGTGCATTTCCTTCAGTTTAGAAGTAAGAATTCTGAAAGGAAAATGTCCTAGGTTACATTTTTTAAGGGAAATAAATTTGGAAAGTCAATTTTGTCAGGGAGTAAAGAAAATTAAGAGCAACTTGACCTAGGTCTACACAATGACTTTTATTTATTCATTGCATTAACATGCCCCTTATACAAAAGAGAACGCATGTTTCACCACTGGATTCATGACCTCCCGAGGGAACGTTTTCTTGAAACACCTGCATTAAATGATCATTATCAGTTTTTGTAAGGAAAGCTTGCCATCCAAAAGTTGACTCGGGACCCAGATCATGACAGTCAAAACAAATCTTGGCATACATTTCCTGTTGAGTCTAAAGAACTCCTCACGTACAGTTGTCATTTCAAAATAATTTATGAGGATGGAAAAACCATCCTGCTATCTTTGGAAAGCTCTTTCTTTCATTTCCTCCTTGGCTCTCCACTGACTTCCTGGATGCTACAGTCCCAAAACCTCATCTCGGCATCCCAGGTCCATAACAACTTAATCACAACCTACCGATCTTCATTCATTTCCTGCTACTCTCCACAAAACTGCCTGTGTTACACCCCCAACCAACTCTGCACCTGCCAGGCCCTTTCAGAAACCCACGACATGATGCCCACTCCCCCTGAAATTCTCTACATTCAGTCCCTACTTCCCACCATCACATCACCAAGGGCAAGATCCTTGGCTCATTTATTCTTGTATCCCTTGTGCCATAAGCTTGTTCAGGTTTTAAGTGACCTCAGTAGCAGCATGTCCTCCCCTTCACGGAACAGCCTCTATCTAGTATTTGTGAGCAAATCAGAAAAGGAGAGACGGAAGGACAACTAACTCAGTACTCACTCATTCATCCATCCAAAATGTGCTAGGTGGCTACCATGCCCTAAGCATGGCCAGGCCGGGGGAAGAGAGTGGCAAACAAGATGAAGCCCTGCCCTGACCTGACAGTGTAATTTTGGAATTAGAATTAGAAGCCAGACACTTCCTGGTCTCAGTCAGGCTCTCTTCAAAGAGTGGCCCAGTTTGCCTGGAAGTCAGAACTCCCTCTGCATGAAGCAGGATACGAATATATAGCTGGATACTATTCAGATACTTTTCAGATCGTTTTAAAATATCAAAGTGCTTGCTTAAACTCGTATTTAAAATTGTGTGTGTTTGTGTGTTTTGGTTTGTTAGCAAACAAAACTACCGATGAAGATTGGCAATTTTATAAAAGGTCTTCAGTAACAATGGCATGAGAAATAGTATTTCTAAAATAGGTTTGTAGCAGATAAATGACTACTATTTTTTTTAAAATTCAATCACAGTTGGAAAAGGTGTACAATTGCTTGTTTCAAAATTTCAGTTGGCTGGAAAATAATGAATTTTATTTTCCCAGTATGGATTTAGGTGTCCAATGACCTGCTTTGATCTCCATCTCTTATAACTTTCTTATAAATATCAAGAATGCAGTGTCACAAAAATAAAACCTCTCAAATATACTTTAATTACAATAATAACTATAATTGAAATCAATTCACAAGCTTAATAATTACACAGTATATATTAGCAATCTATCTAAAAGCCTTTGGGTTTATTTTTCCAGGATGGTTATTGGCATATAATTCATTCCATGAATTAAAAGAGGCCTAAACTGTAATATATACATTGTTCAAGAATGAAAATTCTAAAGTTTCTTATGATCTAGTCAGTATTCATTTTATTCATTCTCCAAAAGAAAATATTTTGTATTCATTTCCTATTTGCAAACATACCCAGCCCGGGCAGGTACACTTATCATAACAAATGGTGTGGAAAATATGTTTGACCAAGTTGAATGTCACTGCTTAAGAGATTTAAACTAAGCTATAAATCTGAGAATGTGAATCATATTTAACCTTGAAAACAACTTGAGTTAAGCTTTTAAAGTTTTTTTTTAACCCTTAATATTTTTAAGCCAGACACATTGGGACCTCAAACTCTCCTACAGAACATGTTTCTGTTTATTCATATTGTTTTCAAAAATATCTATTTACTTCTCTACAATACGGGTAAGTAGGTAATATGTGACTTGGGAAAAACAAGCAATGAGGATACAAAAATGACTAATATTTAGTAAATGCCCCACATGAGCTTTATCTGTAGTAATAAGGCACATACACAAATAAGAACAAAAGGAGTTGAAGAACTATTGTTGTATATCAGAAGAGGAGTAAGGCCTTTGCTTAAAGATTTCAGCAGTCATGAGTTCTACTCATTGAATTATACAAAATGTTTCTGCAATAGTCAAGATTAAATTAGTCCAGGAGAAAAGTATTCCCACTTTCACCTCCCTTTGAAGTCCCACCCCCCATGGCATGACCCTGAAGGGGCCAGCCCACTGACTGGGATTCCGCTCGAGTTACACAACCCTGGGCAAAACTATGTGTCAGTTTTCTCGTCTGGAAAATGGCACAGAAGCAGTACCTATACCAAAGGGCTGTGCAGATTAAATCATGTGTATAAGGCACTGGGAACTATATACACTACAGAAGCTCTGGAACTGGAGCTATTATCATAGTTTGGCGCTCTTAACTCTGTCCTGATAACCCCTCTATCAATAACAGCAATGTTCCTACACCAAAATGCTATTGGTTTTTGTACTATTTCTTCATCAGTGTAAAATTTTATTCGTGAATGCCCTTGACTGTAGAGGTAATTACCCTGGTGACATCCTTTTATTCTTTCCAATGGCCAAAATTCCTGGAGAAGATGTAAACACAGCTTTAGCTACAGCCGAGCAGTGTTTTAACGAGTACTGTGGGGAAAAAAAATTGAAGCATGAACACTAATATATCTTAAAATACACCTGAAATGCAAGATCCATTTTAAAAAGGCTAGAACATAACAGTTTATTTCACTTATAATAAATCAAATATGCTAAAAAATATGTTGAAAGAAGAATCACATCACTCCGTTTAAATATCTTCAAGTTATTGTGATTAAGCACCAATAGAAAATACTTTCTGTTTTACTCTCTTCTACCACTCTGAGATTTGGATTTCCAAATCTTTATTTTCCAGAGGGAGAGTTGCTAACAACTAATCCAATGGCTCAAATCAATGTTTAATGGTTGACAGGCACCAATGTTAAACACATCAAGAAATCCCCCGTACCATCAGGAAAACAAACCAGCTTCACAACCATGGAAGTTTTCTATGATTTTTTCTTATTTCAGAGCTGCACAGCTCCTAAAATTATCATTTCCGTTCAAGTCTCCGTTCAAGTCTTCTGCTCCCTAGCAGTTAACTTCAGAGAGAATTTTGAGCTGCTTTGAGGAAATTCTGCTGGGTTCTGTTTCTTTGTGTTTTCTCATTCCAAAAAAGCAAAAACAGCCTGAACTGGGTTTATTTTAAGCTGGATATATAGAGGAAAGATGACTTTCAAAAAAAAAAAAAAATGTGTTGAAATAAGAATTCCCAGATAAAGAAATAGATTCACACCAAAAAGTGTTTTCAAGTGGCATTACAGCTGGGAGACTTTGCTCTTTTGGCAGAGATTATTTAATGCCGGCCACTAACTTTAGCCACCGAAAATGGTAAATACTAGGAGTGGGGGTGGAACGTGGGAATGTGTCTGTCTGGAACCTAATTTAGACAAATAAGTCCAACGGAAGCACTTGATGGCAACGGCTAATGTCTTTTAGGTGAGTTTCCCTGAAATACAGTGTATTTTTTCCTCTGAAGTTTCCAATGTGACTGGGAATAGAAATCATAATAGCATTCATGGAAGACATTCAGAAGGAAGATAATTATCAGAAATATGGAATATTGTTTGAGTATGTTTTTAATGTAATTTTATGCTTAGCCAAGCACACTCAAGCATTTAGGTCCAAAACACTAGTGATGAAACTTCAAAACTGCCACACATTGGATTTTTGACAAATTTGTACTGACTTACTATTTATTTTTCACATCTATTAGAGTATTTTCTATGTGTTAAGCACTGTTTTAAGCACTGTCCATTAACTCATTTCAATCCTTTGACAATCCTATGTGGCTCATACTATAAATGGTACTTGACAAATAGAAAAACAAAAACAAAACTGACGCACGTAGTCAAGTGCCTTGCCCAACACTCACAACTAGGAAATACTAGTGTAAAGAATTTGAGTTCAGGTAGGCAGTCTATAGATTCCCGTATCTACAAGCATTTTTTTTTCCCCTTACAATTGCTATCTCTTAGGATTTTCCACAATCTTACCTTAGGCAAAATAGTAGTAGATAGTGCAGAACTGTGGTGAATCTATAGTAGACTATTCCTCTATAAAAATCATATTTTCTGGGGCGCCTGGGTGGCTCAGTCAGTTAAGCGACTGCCTTCGGCTCGGGTCATGATCCTGGAGTCCCGGGATCGAGTCCCGCATCGGGCTCCCTGCTCAGCGGGGAGTCTGCTTCTCCCTCTGACCCTCTTCCCTCTCGTGCTCTCTATCTCTCATTCTCTCTCTCTCTCAAATAAATAAAATCTTTAAAAACAATAAAAATAAAAAAATCATATTTTCTGCTGATGGCACCATTTGGCCATGTACAATCAACAATTTCCCTAACACAGAGAATAAATGAAGGCCTCATTATCTTTGAAATTTATAACCATGGACCCTATTTTAAGACAAAAATATAAGCAGTTATCTTAAAATTGCTATTTCTCAAACATGTTTCTATCTTACTACACTAGCAGCTAAAAAACTGGACCAAAAGTCCTACTGGCATTCTTCTACTCTATAACTAGGCAATATAACTTGTTAGAATATACATTTTTCTACTTACAAACTTGAGAAAGCTATTTTTCACTTTGCCTAAAAATAAAATCGGGCTTATTAACATTTAATGTTTTCTGAGTTGACTTTTATGCAAAAACATTTTTCTCCTCGCTTGGATAAACAGTTTCCACATTGTCTCAGTATGTCTCCTTATCTTATCTCCTTATCTCCTTATCTTCCAGTAAGCTTTTGACCTGAAATATTGCCCATTCCACACACCCCCATACTCACCCTGCTCTCCCTTCCACCCTTTGATGTAACTCACCCAGAGTGAAATCGGTATTGTTAGTAAAAGCATTCTCTAAGAGGTGGTGTCTACCTAAGTTTACTCATGGTGGGCATCAGAGACTTAGAGCTCAAACAGGTCCTCACTTCAAACAGATATGGGTGTATAACTTAGGGTGATAGACAAAATAATTCACCCCTCGCCCCCAAAAGATATCCACATCCTAATCCCAGAACGTATAAATATGTAGGGGAGTGTTTTAGGTTACCCGAGTGGCCATAATATAATCCCAAGGGTCCTTATTAGAGGGATGCAGGAGGATCAGAGTCAGAGGAGGAAGACAGAAGGATAGAAGAACAGAGGTGGGGGGGATTTGAAGACGCTACAGTTCTGGCTTTTGAAGATGGAAGGAGGCCAAGGAATGAGCCAAGGAATACAGGTAGCCTGTGGAAGCTGGAAAAGGTAAGGAGACCAATTCTCTACAGCCTTCAGAAGCAGACAGCTCTACTGACAACTTTATTTTAGCCAAGTGAAACCCATGTTAGACTTCTGGCTTCTCCAACTGTAAGAAAATAAATCTGCATTGTTTCAAGCAGTAAGTCTGTGATCATTTGTTACAGTAGCAATAAGAGACTGATATACTTGTAAAGTATCTATAACCTGGAATGGAGTTTTTTTTTTAAGATTTTTTTTATTTATTTGAGAGAGAGAGAATGGGAGATAGAGAGCACGAGAGGGAAGAGGGTCAGAGGGAGAAGCAGACTCCCCGCCGAGCAGGGAGCCCGATGCGGGACTCGATCGCGGGACTCCAGGATCATGACCTGAGCCGAAGGCAGTCGCTTAACCAACTGAGCCACCCACGCGCCCTGGAACAGAGTTTAAAAAGAAACTGTTAATGTTAAACTGGAAATGTTAAAAGTGACAGGCCGTTTCCTTTAAAATAAAATTCTCATCTTTTTATCTTAAGCATTCCGTGTCTGCCCAATGAACTCTGAATGCTATATAGATGCACATTCAGCTTCTCCTGATGAGGGAACTAGTGAGAACGTTTACACCATGAAAAGTGGAATACAGTCTTCCTAGGAGTCTGAACCAGACTCCCCTCATACTGTCCTACTAATCATTTTCTGGGGGCCTTTCAGTTTTCCTGAGCCAGGTATCCTGCACCGGGAGAGCTGGGTCCTCCTGCCAGCGCCCTTATTAACCTGTGAAGATTATGCGCAGGATCTGTATATGTGATTACTCATTCCGAATGTCTGACAATTAATTTCTCTGAAGGTTTACCTTCTCATTGCAAGGGCTTGCTGCAGTCTCTGTCTGTTGACTTTGTGGTCTTGGCCCTTGGCATACTCGCCGTCATGCCCAGCCCTCGGCTCTCTCTACAACCTGTGCATCTTTCCATCTCTCGCATCTTTGCTTCTTGCTGTCTTCAGTCTCTTCTCTGTCAATGCTAAAATAATGGCAAAGGTTTTATTTTTATCCCTTTGGTGACAAGAGTCCAGGCCTGATTGGAGATCTAATTCCATCAGTTGCCAACCCAGTGAAATTCTGCTGTAAGGCAACTAAACAGTTCTGCAAAATTAGCCCCGAATGTTACTGTTTAGTATGCTCAAGGACGATACTGTAACCCTATCGCTGCAACCTATTTTTCATCTCAAAGATTTTACCTCCCACATTTCAGTGTAAGTTTATAATTAATAATTTAAACTGTATGTTTATGGTAAATGAGACTTGACACCAGAAACTAAGAGCTATTCCTTTATATATTTATAATGGATTTTAGGCATTTATACTTTCTTAAGCTTAGATATTTTCTTTAACACAAAAATTCTCCCCAAATGCCACATTATAAACTAGATGCCTCTGTCCTAAATACAAAGGTCTAGTTCCTTTCTTTTTCTTTCTTTCTTTCTTTTTTTTTTTTTTGGTCTAGTTCTTTTCATGCAAAATTTGTTTAGTTCAAAATTAGGTTGGAAAATATCTCATTGCCTCCTTTTAGCTCCCGAGATGTTCCCAAATATTTAATAAAAAACAGTTATAAATTATTTTAAACATTAATTTATTATTTGGAATTGAATACATTTAAATATTTTGGACTTAAATCTATATCATAGGGCATTATTAAGAGTGAGTGGATGAAGAAAGCAGACCTGTATCAGAATATCCCAGTGGAAACATACAGGTATCAAAATTCCAGTAAGTTTAGGAATCATTTTATAAGGGCTAGAATATATGAGATGTTACCAACTTGCAAACCGATGAATGTGATCATCTAGGGTCATTCATTTTCTCCACTGTTTTACTTTACTCTTATTCCAGCTTTATTGAAGTATGGTTGACAAATAAAAGTCATATATATCTAAGGTTGTATAACATAATTTTTGAGAGGTACAGGGTGATTTAATATATATTGTGAAATGACTACCCCATTATTGTAGAGCCAAGATTTTATTATATTTGGAGTATCATGACTTGACAGAGCTTTTCAGCTCACTCTTCCTATGTAAAAAGCCAGCCCCAAATTTAGTCACTACAAACAACTAAAATTTCTTATTTCTCATAATTCTGTGAGCTGCAGGGTGGTTCCTGTGCGGCTCTCGTACCTAGGCTCACTCGTGCTGCACTTGGCTGTGAGGTCAGTTGGGCTAGAAGGTCCATGCCTGACACCTTTGGTTTTCCCCCATGCAGCTTCTCAACCTTTACCAGGACACACTGGATTCCTGACAAGGTGGTCCCAGGGTACTGTACCAGGAGGGAGGGCACAAGGAGAAATGGCAAAGTTTCTTGAGGCCAAGACTCAGAACTGACACAATGCCATGTTTACCCTATCATGTTGGCCAAAGCAAGCACAAAGTCAGCCCAGATTCAAAGGGTTGGGGAAACAGACTCTACCTCTTTACAGGAAAAGCTGAAAAATATTACAGATATGTTGTTCAATCTACCACACACAGTGAACTCCAACCCTTGTGAAGTGTGATTATTTTATAAACAACCTTTTTATTATTTTTAGCACATAATAAAGGACATCCTCAAATTTGACATCTGAGTTTGTGTCTACTCTTTCTGTTTTCTGTTCTTTGGAATAGATATGAAGAAATACATATGAAGAAAAAAGAGCAGACATAATATCTTCACATAAAAAGAAGTTCTACTTCAGAATGTTGCAGAGAAAATTTTTAAAGTTAACCTTTGTTCAAAACAAAAATTGAAAGTACAATGTCAGGAAAATAAATGGAGAGAGAACAAGGCATTGTTATCTTCCCAAATAGAATTCTCAGGTGCAAATAATAGAAACTGGAGCAGAAATGGATAATTTATTGGTGGGAATTAGCTCACAGAAAATGCTGGTGAACCAAAGCTAAAGCCAGTCATGAACCAAGGAATGACAGGCAGCCAAGCTCATGCCAGAGCTGTCGACTTAGGTAGGACCTAGGGGTCCCTTCCCCACACTGTAGACTCAGACAGCCCCACCTCAAAAAGAAAAGATGGCCTAAAAATAACACTGACTACTACAGTATCCTTTATTATAAATATAACACCTCTGCTAAACTTATTTGTCAAGTCCCAGTTATTTCATCTGGTCGTTTACATAGGAGATAATACATATACATATATGCTGATTCAAGTAGGTATGTATATAATATATATGATACATATACATTCTGACATATATAAGGATATGCAAATAATGATACATATGCATGTGTACAGACAGAAAACCAAAAGACTATATATGTATTATTTAAACTATAAACATTTTAACATCGTTGACTAGGCTAATTAAAAATATAAAACTAAGTAAATTTGCCTCAAAAATCTTAACAAATTTGCATTTTTTACACCAAAATATGCTTTTATGTTTGTATCAGTCTGCTCAAACTGACATAACAAAATTCTATAGACTAACTGGCTTAAATAAGAAATATATATTTTTCACAGTTCTGGAAGCTGGGGAGTTCAAGATCAAGGTAGCAGCAGCTTTGATCCCTGGTGCGATCTTTCTTCCTGGCTTGCAAACAATTGCCCTCTCCCTGTGCCTTCACATGGTGGAGAGAAAGAGAGAGAGAGAGAGAGAGCGCGCTCTGGTTTCTCTTCCTCTTCTTATAAGGACACTAATCATATCCTGGGGGAAACCATCCTCATGACTTCATCTAAGCCTAACCACCCCCCCAAAGTCCCCATCTCCAAAAACAATTATATTGAGGGTTAGAGTTTCAATATATGAATTTGGCAGGAGGGGGGATGGGCTCTGACAATCCCTAACAACATTAAGCCATGAAAGAAGAAATGGTAATATATTTTTCATTAAATTCATATTTTATATTTCAACACATAAGAGAAAACTTGAAATTAGGAGTTTCTCATAATTCTTCTATATAATAAATACAGATATTAAATGTCACCAGTCCTTCAAGGTATCTTTGTTCTAATCTATCATATTCCACTCACTCCAATGGGAAGTTATTGAAAATTTGTCAGGAAATGAAAGTTTTGAAAATGTCATATTAATCTGGGGTAGTGTATACATGTAAACATCTTATGAAAAGAACTGTTATACTTTGGAATAAAAATAATTCAAAGGAATGCATAACTATAGCAAATATTTAGACATTATTAAATATCTAAATATTAAATATTATTGAATTTGTGCCCTAAAAACAATCATTAAAATACACTCCTTAATAATAACAGTAACAACCACTACCACAAAATACACTCCTTAAGAATAATAGTAACAACCACTAGCACAAGAGTAAAAGTAACAACCACGAAGAGGCTACTAAGTGTCAGTATCTTTGCCACTCAGGCACAGGTAAACACAGAATACTGAGCATGAAAGAAGCATGGAGCTCAATATTGCACAGCTAAATTATAGTCTCAAAACCGGTGTGACTCCATGACTCCTGTTCTTTATCCTCCACTGTGCTTTCTTGACAAAGGACTAGATCTAGAGTCAGATATGGGTATTAGGGAAAAGCGTGCGCTAGCAGGCTAATGGACTCTCTACACAATGTGCAATTCACACGAAATAGAACTTTAAACACAGAGAGTAACGTGAATCTTCTTTTATAATATAATTATTTATTTAAAAGACAGTTTATGACCTTCCTCTGCCCAAACTAGCCCACCAAATCTTTGTAAATTTCTAGAAATGAAGTTGTAGACAGAAATAATGCCCCAATTTTGGGAATTTTCACGGAAATTTCATAGAATTTTCATATTCATTCACTCATCCATTCATTTCTTCATTCATTTAGCAAAGGCTTCTTGAGTGATTGCCATGTGTAACCAATGTTAGGAGTATGTGTGTGTGTTTTAGTCTGCATTTTGTTAGCTAGAGATAACAGCAAAAATCTGAAACTCACTTTCAGTCTAGATCATAGATGCAATTCTCACCATTAAAGTGATTTAATTCCTATTAAACACAGAATTTATTTCTGTCTAATGTTCCATTTTTTTAAACTTTTAAATTTGTGTAATAAAATTGAGTGGCACCATTATTTATGTGACTGGAATGATCCATGTGTTCTCAAAATCATTATCATTCTGCAATACTTAAGAGTTATAACTAATTATGATTTTCGGCCAGGAAGGAAAAGAGGAAGAAAATTATGGCTTCCATTTAGGACTAGAAAGTAAGTTAACAGATCACCTTCATAAATAAAAATAAAAGAGCTGATACCCCTGTACGTGCAATAACATAGAAATCCAAGTTTGCTAATACCTGCCAATAATATTAAAGTAGAAATCAGTAATTACCATAAAAACTATCTCCCAGGAAAACAAAGGACATGCTTTACTAGCTTCAGAAAAAAATAACCCTCGGGCGCCTGGGTGGCTCAGATGGTTAAGCGTCTGCCTTCGGCTCAGGTCATGATCCCAGAGTCCTGGGATCGAGTCCCACATCGGGCTCCCTGCTTGGTGAGCCTGCTTCTCCCTCTGCCTCTCTCTCGCTCTCTCTCTCTGTGTCTCTCATGAATAAATAAATAAAATCTTTAAAAAAAAAAAGAAAAAAGAAAAAAATAACCCTCAATTAAGAAATAAATGATGGTTATGAAAACTTTGCTGAAAAGTATCAAACCTCTGGGGGGAATTTTTTTTTTCTTTTTATTTTCATTTGGGTGGAATAAGGCAAGCATTTTTAAAAGCACAGTACTCTCCTATTCTCTACCCAACCAGTCACATGATGATACTCAAAGTGCCAATTAGAAAAATAGATGGGGGGGGCACATGGGTGGCTTAGTGGGTTAAGCATCCAACTCTTGATCTCAGCTCAGGTTCAGGGTCGCGAGTTCAAGCCTGTGTTGGGCTCCACATAGAACCTAATTCATTTTTTTTAAAGATTATATTTATTTCTTTATTTATATGTGATAGAGAGCAGGAGTGAGTGAGAGAGAGAGAGAGAGTGAGCAGGGGGAGGGCTAGAGGGCAGAGAGAGAAGCAGAGTCCCCGCTGAGCAGGGAGCCTGATGCACTACTCATCCCAGGACCCTGAGATCGTGACCTGAGCTGAAGGCAGACGCTTAACCCACTGAGCCACCCAGGTGCCCTGGAGCCTATTAAAAACAAAAAACAAAAAAAAGAGGAGGATTTGTAAAGGAGAATGACAGCACCTTCAGAATAAATGGCATATTTGCTGCAGTCTATACTTCCCTTTTTCTGTGTTTTAAAGGACCCAAGTCAAGCTTTCAAATTTCACTTGGGAAAATTATTTAACTGAAAAGACCAACTCTATAGAAACTGTTTTTTTTTTTTTTATCCAAGGTAAGCCATTCATCTGTGTGGAGGGGGGGGTGAGGGTGGGGGGTGGTTCACAAGCTCCTGTACCAAATCTCCAAAACTTAAAGTCAATTCTGAAGGCATAAATGTTAATTTACATCTATAATTTAAGACTGGTTAAAGTTCCCATAAATCATCTTTGGTCATGGGATCCAAAAATGTGAAAAATTCAGTAAGAGTCTCACTAGTATTCCACCAGGACTTCTTTAGCCCTTGGGTTTTCTATGTTGCTCCTGGCAATCACTGTTTCCTCCTACAAAGTATCAGAATATGATCTCACCCCTCTGCCGTGAGCATAACAAGATAGGAAAGGATGGAGTCCCATGAATTCTAAAGCCTGTGTCTAGAGCTACCTGGAGAGGAGGCATCACGGACGGCCTCACCATGTGATGTGTGAGGTGTAACTATGAAACTCAGCTTTTCTTGGTTGTCTCTTTGGTTTTAATTACTGTCGTGTGCAGCCACATCACAAATGTCACAAAAGTCATACCACAGTCATGTGGGAAGGAATGAGCCAAGGTGGATAGAGGGCAAAACAGAGTTAAGTCAGAAATGGAAATTCTCTCCACGATATTCCTAAGTCAGGAACTGTCAATAGCATTAGACATGACAGAAACTAAAAGGACCTAGGCAGGGTCATGGAGCTTGTAAAGGCTAGGCTGGGATACAAACCCATGTCTCTCGTACCCCAAATCCCTCTAGCTTCTCTTCCACTCCCTCCACCTCAGACCCCCTTCTGGAATTCCATATTCCATTCCATTCACAGAAATACTATTTGCCTATTATAAACATTATAGGCAAAATTCAAATATAAAGGGACATTCAGAAAGTTGCTAAATATACTTTTCCCTCTGTATCTCCTTTGTCACTGGGCCTAGCGAACTCTCTAACTTTCCCCATCCCCAAAATCAGATCCATGTTAAAGAGGCCGGAACAGAAGAGACCTCAAACACCTGCCCATAACTCAAGAGTTTTCTTCATATTTAATCATCTATGGTTACACTTAATCTTCACAACAATCCAGCAAGGTAGAACAAGGATCATCATCAGTTCACTTCACAGGTGAAGAGATACTCTTGGAGAAATGTAACTTGCCAAAAGACACGCAATTAATAAATGTTAGTTCAAGGCCAAGCCTGGACTTTTGTCAGTGTTGGAACTACATGAGTCACCCGAGTTCATTGTCTTCAATTCTCCGTCTAGGCTCTCTGATGGGTACCATTCAAGAGTTTGTGAAACATGCCGAAGTGCCATGCTTGCTACGCTCAGCTCCCAGGAAAAATTATGCTCAACCACCTCAATTGCACAACAGTAGAGAAACACACACCACAATCTAGAAAATGTGTGTGTGTGTGTGTGTGTGTGTGTGTGTGTGTTTCCCCTTTTGGTAACACCTTTGAAAAAGCAGGATACAGACAGGTGGAACATTTTTCACAGCAGAATCATTTCTCTGTTTAACCTCATGTCGCTCTTCCTTTTTCCAATAAGAAAGAATGACAATATAACTAGGTACACAAAATGTCAAGCCAGTTGGGTCAACAGTATTAAAAAAATGCTCTTTCTATATTCACTTTTTGTGCCTCTAAAAGGCTTATCCATTCATGCAGTTTCACTTTTCATTCTTTATACCGGATTAAAATAATTAGAGAAGTGTCCTCCTCTGGTCCCACAGAAGCAACTGCTCCAGAGGCTAATGGGGTCCATGCAAGGATCAGAAAGACAACACTTTAATATGAAAATGCCACATAATCAACTGGGTAACAATTTCACAGCTGAAGATTCTGGATCAAAATCTCCATGCAAAGGAGGATTCCAAATGTAATGTTTCATCATTGTTAATATTTGCCTAAATAAAAGCATTGCCGATAGAAATATTTCTTAAGTACTTTATTTTTTTTATTTTTTATCGAGGTATAACCGCCAGACATTTACATATACTCCTAAATTGCGAGAACAGACTATCAATATCACTTAGAGATGAGAGAAATTAAAAAGAACCCGGGTAGCGTCACTGTACTGGTACAAAGCTGTACTGAAACACAAAACTCATGTCTGTCTAACCCCAAAGCCCCTCTTGCTTCTGTTACACTTTGCCTCGGTCCCCTTCCTGGAAGTTTGTATTCCATTCCACTCTCAGAAATAATATTTGCTTATTGTAAGTATTTTAATCAAAATTCAAATATAAATGCATATTTGAACATGTCGTAAACAGTCTTTTGCCTTCTATCTCTATTGTCTTTAGAGTAACGCAATCTATGGTGATGGGACAGTTATTTGGCTTCTCAATTGTACCAATGCCAAGCTTGAGGGTCCAAACCCCTTGACAGAACTGCAATTTTGCTACGTACATTGTTATCCATTTTAGCTCAAACAGAACACATGGGACTTCTGTAAAACACTGTCTTGAGTTCATCAATTTACCTATACAGTAAGAAGCACATTGACTCTTCATGCAAATGCCACAGGCTACTTACAACCTAAATGGGCTTTGGTTTTTATTTTTTTTTAATAGAGAAGTGTAGTATTAGTATATACCTTGTAGTTACTGCAGCAAGTGATAAAAACTGAGTGTCAATAAAGGAGAGAATAAATGAACTGCCAAGGTCTTGTAAGGCCTACCATCAGGAAAGTCATTTGCAACATACATGTGATGTAGCTAAAATATCACATGCAAGATAAACAGTGCTTCAGGATCAATCATTTATTTTTCCATCTAAGGATCAATATTCCCTTTTCCATTTCTTAACCAAGCAATGACATTGATTTTAAAATAGAAAAACAATTAATTTTGCAGTTTATTTACATACTATACAAACAGAATTCAAACTGACTTGTTTCGTCTACTTTATGTTTTACATAGATTTTGCTACAAAACTAAAGTTTTCCTTCTTCAGTAAAATCCTTTTGGGACTCTATTTAGGTGACTCACAATAAAAATATTTATCATTTTCCTGTTGCTTTATCTTTAGATTTATCATATGTGAGAAAACAGAAATTTGTACGGCCAGAATTATTAATTTTTCAAACCATGACCAGTTATAGTAGGTACTTACTCCCACCTTTATTTATTTATTTTAATTTTTTTGTTTTTTACTAAAGAATAGTTGACACACAATGTTACATTAGTTTCAGGTGTACAACATAATGGTTCAACTACTCTATTCATTATGCTATGCTCCCCACAAGTGTGGTTACCATATGTCACCATACAACACTACTATAATACCATCAACTATATTCCCTATGCTGTACCTTTCACTCCATGATTTATTCATTCCATAACTGGAAGCCTGTATCTCCTACCTTAAACAACACTGCTTATCATCCTACACCCCTTCTTAAAAACTGTTGAAGAGAACTTCATATATCCAAAGGTAATAAAGAGACAAGCAAACACCTTAAGATTGTTTCACAATAACTACATGAAGATGAAGCCATCAAGTAAGTTTGCAATTTATGAATTCTAGAAACCCAAAGTCAAATAATGTTTTCCCCCAACATAAAATTCAAACAATATACCTAAGGGTTTTATCTTAACAGTTGCCTACAATAGGAAAAGCATGAATGAAAGACACTTTACATAGGAATAGGCAAATAATGTGAATTAAATCTGTATTATCTATGTTAGACTGTTACTTTAATTTTTATCACCACCAATAAAACACCAATGCTTCAAACTGGACAGCTTACTTTGTTCTTAAAAATGACTTGAACTTTTATGTACTCTATCTTATTTCATATTTCTTATTAAAGTATATTTAACATACAATGTTATATTAGTTTAAGGTGTACAATATGACTCAACAGTTCTTTTTTTAAAGATTTTATTTATTTATGTGTCAGAGAGAGAGGGAAAGAGCACAAGTAGGGGGAGTGCCAGGCAGAGGGAGAAGCAGGCTCCCCACTGAGCAAGGAGCCTGATGCGGGACTCGATCCCAGGACCCTGAGATCATGACCTGAGCCGAAGGCAAACGCTTTACCAACTGAGCCACCCAGGCATTCCTGACTCAGTAATTCTATACATGACTCAACGCTCATCACCATAAGTGTACTCTTAATTCCCTCTGTCTATTTCACCCATTCCCCCCCACTTACCTCCCCTCTGGCAACCACCTGCTTGTTCTCTGTATTTGAGTCTGTTTTTTTATCTCTTCTTTCTTTATTCATTTGTTTTGTTTCTTAACTCCACATATGAGTAAAACATATGGTATTTGTCTTTCTCTGTCTGACTTACCTCACTCATCATTTTACCCTCTAAGTCTATCCATGTTGTTGCAAATGGCATGAATTCATTTTGTTTATGACTGAATAATATTCCATCGTGCATATATACTTCATCTTCTTTATCCATTCATCTATGATGGACACTTGGGTTGCTTCCATAATTTGGCTATTTTAAATAATGCTGCAATAAACACAGGGATATATATGCCTTTTTGAATTAGTGTTTTGTTTTTTTTTCCTTTGGGTCAATACCCAGTAGTGGAATTTCTGGATCTTATCTTACTGGAAAATGTACAAACCAAGGGTTTGCTTTCTTGTGGTGTTTTTTTTCTCACCCACCTAGGGCCTTGCCTTCCTTTGGAATGCTCACAGCACTTTATGAGATATAGAACCTGATACAGAGGAAGGAATCATATTAAGTACTACCCTTTCCAGACTCACGTAGCACAGTGATCTTTCCTAAACTCTCCCCAGAGGGTTGGTCATCTCTCTTTTTTGTCCTAACTGTATCCCACACATACTTCAATTACAACATTTCAAACAACTGTCAGCAATTATTTATCTAGCAGTCTGTCTCTCCAGAGTGCCATAATTTATAGACAGGATCATGTTTGATTCAGCTCCATACCTCTAGGCTTCATATAAAACAGTAAAAGTTTAATGAATGAACATGGCCCTGGTCTTTAAGATATTTTATTCTAATTAAGTGAATAGAGATATGCACATCAATAGTTAAATTTAAAACATATTCAGTTCTTGAAAATATATTTCTAGAAACACTTCAAGGTAATGAAACAGGTTGTCATGTTAGCTCACATCTCTACAAAATGGATTGATCAGTCATTAAACGCCACCAAGTTTATGGAAGCAAAGATAACTTCATGCCAGGTGGTCAAGGAAGGCTTTGCAGAGGAAGGGAGCACTGAGCTCCATATTACAGGCTGAGTTCATTGTGCACAGTGTAAAGGGCCTTCTGGGAAGTGTGCCAACAAGAGCATCAGTATTTCATGAAGGTGGTGACTGATCCAATTAGCTGGAGCCAAAAGTCCTTTTGAGCAGAAAGATAAGAATAGGAAGATAAGCTGCTTTTACACAGGGAAGAGTCTTTAATGAGGGACTAAAGAGATTTTTTTCCAACAAAGGAGTCATCCAAGATTTTGTTTATGATGGCATAATCAGAGTGGTACTTTAGAGAGATGAATTTGCCTTTAGAGGGATGGAGGGGATAAGAATTGGAGTGAACGATGAGATGGGAGGATACGAACTGAAAGGTTGCTGCAGTAAGATAAATATTATCTAATGAGGACCTAGAGTAAAATAGCTTGCAGAAGAAAAGTATTAAAGGCAAGCAATATTGTCAAGAAATAATTCACAGAAGCCCCAAGACTGAAGGGATATGAAACTTGAGAAGGCAGACAGAGGAAAAATGATGGTTGTTAGGTTTCAAGCCTTTGTAAAGTAAGAATTTTGGAGGCATTGGAAGATACAGAGAAATCAAGAGGCTAAGGAGTTTTATAAGGGGGGGAAGCTCTTTCATTCTAGACATGTGAAGGTTGAGTGGATGGCAGGCTAATCAAGAGGAAAGGTGAGGTAGGTGACTGGAAGAGTGGACCTTTGAGAGAAGATGGGGATCATCAGTTAGTGGGACTCATTTTCCAGGATGAAGGTTTAAGTCCTGAACGAATGAGGTATGCCCAAAAGAGTGCATCAAGAAAAGTTAGGCTAGACTTGAAAGGGACAAGGCATCCATGTTTAAGAGATGGGAGGGTGGAGGGGAACTGGAGAAAGAGGGGGCAGAATATGAGAGAGACAGCAGAAGGATGAGGAGAGTTAGGTGGCTGAGGTCAGGGAAGGACAAGTGTTCGGTCAGAACGTGGGGGGCAGGGGCGATAAGGCTCAGTGGTGCCAGGGAGGGAGATATGGGACCCAGAGGGAACCATTCTACCTAACACTCAGGAGGTCTGGAAGCCTGGAGGAAGCAGCTTCCAGCAGCAATCCTGAGGAGTCTGGAAAAGAACGGCAGTTAAGAAGTAGAAGCAAAGCTCTCCCCATCGTTCAGTGAGAAAGTCTGGAAGTGAAAAGAAGAGGAAGTAGCTACACCAAACAATAAGACTCAGAAAAAGGGCTGAAGATAGGAGAAGCCATAACATTTTTATACAGACAGGGAAGGTAAAAAGGCAAAGGGAACCTACAAAATCCTGGCTACATTTAAAAGAGAGTTTAATATGGAAAACACACTTGTTCTAAGAGAAAATTTACATTCAGTAGCTTGACAATTTTAATGTAACTTCTTCTAAACTCTACAACCTTTAAGGAATATAAACTGATGAAAGCCTTGCACTTCCTTTGGTTGCCTAATGTGCTTTCAGATTTCTCCAAAATCTTAGGAAACTTTTCACTTAAATTTCTTAATCTCTTTTAAATAGTTTCATATGTCTAAGTACTGCTTACCTCTGTTGTTTAAAGAAGAGTTATGGGGCGCCTGGGTGGCTCAGTTGTTAAGCATCTGCCTTTGGCTCAGGTCATGATCCCAGGGTCCTGGGATCGAGCCCTGCATGGGGGCTCCCTGCTCAGCGGGAAGCCGGCTTCTCCCTCTCCCACTCCCCCTGCTTGTGTTCCCTCCCTCGCTGTGTCTCTCTCTGTCAAATAAATAAATAAAATCTTTAAAAAAAAATAAAGAAGAGTTATAAAGCAGCAAAACCACGTTGGAAGATATATATTGCAAAAAAAAAAAAAAAATCCTTTCAAGGCCAAAAGGAGTCCCCTAGAAGAACATGTTAGTAGGTCAAAAGGAAGTGATGCCCACAGTTTGCAGGAAAAGGGATAGGGGAGAAATTCAGAGCCAGACCAGTGATATCATCAATTATGTCCAACATAAGGTATGACACATTATAGCAAAAAATCAATTATCACCAGTGACAGGTATAGTTTAAGACATAATTTCTAACTAACCCATCCAAATAATTTGCTTGTAATGTATTCTGAAGTTTGTTTTATATTTAATTAGTAGCAATTTCCTTCTCATAAATAGTGTTTTCCAGAAATGAGTTTACAACTCAATTGTGAGAAACTCAGAATATATTTTTCATAGATTTTTTCCCTCAAAGACAATATAGAATATGCTGATTCTGTTAACATAGTTACCTACAAAAGCCAACTTATTCCAGAGTATATCTGAAATAAGATGCATTTTTAGTGATAGTTACTTCATTGAAAGCTCTTAAGAATTCTGTGAGGTAAAGATTATTAGTATCTTACATCTGCAATGAGTCAACTGAGAAAACAGAGGTCAAATAACGTGCTCAAGGCTCACATAATAGTATGTAAATACATATAATATATAATATATACACATAGATAAATGTATGTAGTAGAGTTGACCATTGAACAATACAGGTTTGAACAGCACAGGTCCAGTTATATGCAAATTTTTATATAAAAACAGTACAATACTGTAAATGTATTTTCTCTTTTGTGATTTTCTTAATAACATTTTCTTTTCTCTCATTTACTTGTAAGAATATATAGTATATAATACATCTAACATGCAAAATATGTATTAATCAACTATGTCATCACTAAGGCTTCCAGCCAATAGCAGACTATTGGTAGTTAAGTTTGGGAGGAGTCAAAAATTATGTGTGGATTTTTGACTGTGCAGGGGGTCAGCGCTCCTAAACTCCCACACTGCTCAAGGGTCAACTGTATCTATGATGTGATATACAATGTAATGTAATTTACTACATAGACACAGAGAATGTTTTTTAGTACTATCTAAAGAAATGCAACTTTTTTCAATAAAATGTTGCATTTTTAATGGCCAAAAAGTGAGTTTTTCAGAGAGGTATGCTAGAGTGAAAAGGAATCCTTGACTAGAAGTTCCAACCTTCATCCTCACTCATGACTTCAAGTGCATCACAAACACCTGTAGTTTCTCTGTCTGAAAATAAACCGTTTAGATTAAATAACGGCTAGGCGACATTGTAGAACCAAAATTATATGTTTCTGTGATCAATTTCTGTTACATTATTTTATGTATTCAGCTAGATTTGTAAGGAAAGTTAAATCCTTGTGTTGTAAATCTCTAAAGTTCTTTGACTTTCATACAGAATATTGAGACTATTCGAAAAGAGTATTAAAAATTAAGGTCTTGGGAATTGGAGAGACCCATACCCAATCTTCACTTTTTATTCCCATAATCTCCTCTTTCGTTTATTTTTATAGTCAGACACAGGGACAGAAAAGTTAAAAGTCAGCATAAAAGTAAAAGAAAAGTGAGGATTTTTTTTTAATCCTTGCCTTAAAATACCTACGTCAAGCATCAAAAAATAAATAAATAAACAGAGGCGGCAGCAGCTGGGATCTCGTACTTTTTGTGGAGTAGGAATTTTGCGTAAGTTAAGACAAAATTCTACAGGTGAGGAGATTATAATTGCTCAACGCCACACCATTACCAACAGACACAAATGTTATGCAAATTTCCACACTTCCAGTTTTCTCATTTTTTTTTAAGATTTTATTTATTCATTTGAGAGAGAGAGAATGAGAGAGAGAGAGAGAGAGCACATGAGAGGGGGGTAGGGTCAGAGGGAGAAGCAGACTCCCTGCCAAGCAGGAAGCCCAATGCAGGACTCGATCCAGGGACTCCAGGATCGTGCCCTGAGCCGAAGGCAGTCGCTTAACCAACTGAGCCACTCAGGCACCCTCCGGTTTTCTCATTCTTGACCACCACCAATGACAGACATTATAGTCATAGCCTAAATAAATCCATTGCTCTTCTTCCTCATTTAAAGGAGACTACACGTCTGTGTGTGCAGACATCACTGGATGTCTGGCTTGTTCCCAGCTAATCATAGTGGTCTCTCTAACCTTGCCCAATCATGAGTTTAGTCATGGGCAGATAATGTAATTTTGGCCAACTGTATTTTAGGTGATGCCAGCAATGTAGTTTCTGTGAGGGCATTACTCACCCTTAAAAAAAATAATAAAGTCATTTCTTTTACCTTCCACTGAGTGTTGTGTTTTGAAAATTTCATGTTTGTTCCCTTTAATTGTATGATCCTAAGGGACAAGCCTGAAAAAAAAAAAAAAGAAAAGAAAAGAAAAGCCAAGACCAAAGGATTCCTGTGCAGGAAGATGGAAAGAACGTGAATCCTACCATTACTGAGCTGCTGAAACTGAGCAAACTCTGGATGCCTATTTATATGGTTAGGAAATACTCATATTGTTATAACCACCATTAGGGGGGATTTGTTGTTATTTTCAGCCAAAAGTACCATAATTGACATTCAATGCATGGTATGAAGTCATATGTGATCTCTCTTCCCCCAGTATACTATCCCATAAAAATTCTCTCTGATTCCTCTTCTATAATCCAACTTCCCACAGTATTCTTCCCTCATGACTCTTTGACTATGTCCTTTATAACTCTACTTCATAAAAAAAAAAAATAACTCTACTTCATAACAAAAATTCCCTATAGTCACAATCTGTCCATCAAACTTACTCTTTGCCTGAGTTGCAATTTGACTCTTGGCTCTTCACCAAGGAATTGCTTCCCCCACAGCCAACTTTGTAATCACTCACTTTTATGGACTATCTTCAAGATGCAAGACTTTCCATCTTCCTAAATGATTTAAATACCTATACGAAGAATAAACAATCCAATACTCTCTCATCCCCCGGTACTCCTCATTTCTAGTACCCTTTTTCACCAATCCCCCTCAGACATGCACTACCTCACCATACTCAGCTGGAACTCTGGTAACTCTTAAAATCTAAATATAAGCCTCCTGCTCTCTGCCACCAATCTCCTATCCTTCCATCTCTTACTCAGTTACTCCCACTAAATTTCTTATTTTTCCCCCCACCAGCTTAGAATTGAATACCTACCATTTCAAAAACTTCAACTTCCTTATTCTTCCAGTCTTCCTCTGTCTCTGCCTAGAAATCTTGGATCAATACATCTGTCCAAATATTCTACAGCAACATCCAAGATTCTATTTTTATAAAAAACAAAACAAAACAAAACAAAACTTCATAACCCCTGAATAGTCACAGTCTTCAACAGAAATCAGGCCCTCTATCCTGATCAAGATGCCTTCTGTGTTTCCTAAGTTAATTCTTTTTCCTATTATCCACACAATTATTTCTCATTTGCATCCTTCATTAAAACGTCCTACCTCACTACCACCTCTCCATTCCCGGGAAAAGACCTGCCTCCAGGGTAACAGCCATAGGAGGAGCTCTCAGGTAGAAATCCCCTGTTTCCTGCCACCATACCTACTACAAATTCAGCCACACCTCTACCCGTCACCCTTTCTTCCTCCTCACTGTAAAACAATGTCCTAGCCTCTCAAGTACCGATAATCTCTCTGCTTGTTCTCTAGCTGCCGTCTGCCTACTGCAAGGACTAGCTCTGGGGATTATTTCCTGATTTTTTCATATCTTCAACATTTCCCCTCTACTGACTCCTTGTCATCAACACAAAAGCATGTTCAAGGTCTCTCTTCTTAAAAGGTAAAAAGTGCAGTCTTGTGTGGCTTGAGTGGTAGGCTGAATAATGACCCCCAGAGAGAACCTGGCCCTAATCTCTGGATCCTGTGGATTTCACCTTATATAACAAAAGAGACTCTGCACGTGATTAAATTAAGGATCTTGTGATGGGGGAATTAATGTTGATTATCTCGATGGGCCTAAATTTAATCAAAAGAGGCAGGTGGGGGCAGATTTGTTGACAGAGGAGAAACAAGACAATGTGTGACCAAAGCATGGGGAGAAAGAGTGATTGGAGATGAGGGAAGGGTCACAAGCCAAAGAATGCTGATGGCTTCCCAAAGTAGAAAAGGCAAAGAAATGAATAGAACCTCCAGAAGAAACCAGTCCAGTTGACATCCTCATCTCAACCCCATAAGACCCATGTCAGACTTCTGGCTTCCAGAGCCATATGAATAAACTCGAGGTGCTTTAACACTAAGTCTGGGTTTATTTGGAAACTAAAACACCATCCCTCAAGTTCACATGTCCCTCTAGCTACTCCCTATGTATATATGTCTACTTGTGAAGAGGTATACCTCAAGAGCAGATGTCTTATAAGCATAATAATAGCAATAATAATAATATTAGTAATTAACACATATTAAAGATGAGAAGACCTGAGTATCTGCATTTTCTTCTCCATCATGTCACATTCCAGTTAAAAATTTTAGTAACTGAAAAATATGTATGAGGACCCTCAGGATATATATTTGTCAGATAAGCCACTGGGGAATTTGAGTTCTGTATTTACTTTTGGGGTTTTGTTTCCCATCATTTTTATACGGCTACCATCACCTAAGGCTAGATCAAGCTATCATAAAACAGACTGATTACTCAGAATTATGGAATACATAAGCATCCAGATTCCATTTCTATATGTAACTAGGACTATTATCTTTTTTTAAATTTTTTAAAATTTTATTTTATTATGTTATGTTAATCACCCTACATTACATCATTAGTTTTTGATGTAGTGTTCCATGATTCATTGTTTGCGCATAACACCCAGTGCTCCACGCAGAACGTGCCCTCTTTAATACCCATCACCAGGCTAACCCATCCCCCCACCCCCCTCCCCTCTAGAACCCTCAGTTTGTTTCTCAGAGTCCATAGGACTATTATCTTTTAATGGAACTACCTAATTAGATTCTGCTTTTGCGCTAAAGTTTCTAATAATGTGAGTATTCAACTTTAACCTGAATATTGAACAAAAGGCAAACTTGTTAGGAAAACAAACAAATGGAAATGTTAAATGGGGTCTTGAATATGTATGTATATTAGTCAAGTTGCTCATAATGGTCACATTTCCATGTATAGAAGAGATTCAAAAGAACTTTAAAGTTTCCCCTATGCTGATTATTGGACCTTAAGAAATGACTTTATGGGCAGTTAAATAATAATATATTCAAGATTATTTTGAGGTTCTCAAGGGGCTTCTTAAAACCTATCATTCTTAATTAGAGCTGTTCTCATAATGATTTAGCTACTCTGACATCAACACTAGCTAACTTATTTCAAGAAGAGAAATGTGTTGTATAGAACTATACATGAAGAAAATCCTCTTGAAGCCATATTTCAATGGGTTAATTATATTTAATCATTTTCACTTTGTAACTAGGCCAACATAAAAAGTATCCTAAGACTTCAACTCAGGATTCTCATGCTATCTCTTTCAAAGCGTCTTATAGAATGCTTTTAGATAATTTGGCTATTTTTGTTTGTTTTTATTAAACTTGGGGAGAAATTTCACTGATGTTCTCTTGGGTATGACTTCCCAGCTTCTCAGCATTTCAATACATCAAGTGGACTGATTGAGAGCCTTGGTCAAAATTCAAAAAATATAATTTGTTAATGTGTTTAAATACATGGATTTCCCCTAGGAAGAACCCATAGACCTCAAGATAAGAGAACAATGGTATCTCAGAATCTTAGGCAATAGACATAAATTTCTTAGAGGTGATGCAGAGTTTTTTATGGTAAATCTACTAAGATGTTAAAAGTGATGGTTTTAGATATCTCCAGGGGACTGAAAAATCACCTAAGGCTGGAATGGGGGAAATAGTATAATAAGCTAAAATAATTTCAACATCATTACCTAAAAAATAGATGGTATTTTGTGTCCCACTTTGGGGCAACAGATTATGGCTGACCACAGAACTGATGGAATAAAAAACCATGGGAACTTGATTTGGGTATTTGCTCCTTGATGTTCATGATCCACATAATAAAAATTAAAATTCTAATGAATGGAAGTCAGTAAATTTAGCAATTTAAGTGCATGAAAACATTTAATACTTCTTTTTCCACCATTGAAGGGTCACATGTAAAAAGAGAAGTTGGAAAATAGATTCTATCGGGCAAGCATATTTTTATGTTAAATGCATTCTAAAATAATTCCCGTTTAATTGGAGATAAGCTCATATAAAGTTTAAGAGAAGTTAATATTTATTACTTCTTAAAGCTTTAACCATTATAAATGCAACAAAAGTGACTCTGCCCCTCAAAACATTTTTTTAAAAGTAAAATATACATTTTTTTTCCTTTGGGAAATCATATAGAAAATCAGCATACATTTATTGCAGAAAAAGTTCATGTTTCTATATATAAAATATGTAAAGACCCAAAGATTTATATTTATGAAAAAAATGGTTTTCTAATATAAGCTTATTAGTATGGATAATAATTAGGTTAAATATTAGTTAAAATGCTATCTAGTACTTTTCTAGCACTTTGCTATGCAGTATCAATCTACACATAAAAGTGTTACAAATCCTAAATGCCCTATTCCTACAGAGATTTATAAATTTCATGGATATATAGAAATCTCTGTATATTTGATAAATAATTTTAGAGGATTCCTATAGCAAAAAATCAAGATGCTTGACATGAACCCCAACAACTTTCTGTTCTGCAAAAAATAATGAGTTATAGGTCATGAGAAAATGATAAACTTGACATTTGTAATTATTGGGATATTCTCTAGCAAAAGGAGGAGATATATGCTACCTTTCCCTAGGGATGAAATTTCTCTGGAAAAAAAGAAATCTAAGCATTTGCAGCTATGAATGGTTAGTAACAATATGGAATTATACGTTTGCTGTTGTTCATCTGTGACCTTTAAGAATACAGATAGTTTATAATTTGCATAAGTTCCCACAATTTTGTTTTAAAATGTATCCCTTCTTAATTCCATTGACTAAAGTTTTGCATATTCACGTTAGCCTTTCATAACTTTTACTCTAGTATACAAAAATGTTAACTGATGCTCAGTCATTTAAAAAGAAAGCCTATTTTTATATATAACAAAATTTAGGCACCAAAAGTGATATTAAAAATCATCCATTATTGTATGAATGATCTATAATTATTTAATTTTACTTATTTTAATTCTTTGAACATATAAAATATTGTCAATATTAAATAAATGAAAATGTATTATTTTTATCATAGAAGAATAAACAAAATAATAGTCCAAAAAGCACACACTTTACAAAGAGGTTTATTATTTAAGACATAAATAATAAACAGGAAAATCTGAAATCCCAACACTGCTTTCTTTTTTTGTTTTGAAAGTTAGCATTCATTGAAGTTTGATTGTTTTAATTTTGACTCACCCAACTTTGATGTGTCCATGAGTATAATCGCTTATATAATATCCAGTATACTTGCTAACCAAAATTAGTTTTGAAATCCAAAACCTCTGTACAGTTTCTAATTGTTTCTTGGGTTTTGTCAGAGTATTTTGTCATGCTAGACATGCACATCTTCCTGTACAATCTCATGCCAGTTCCGTGAATAGTGGGGAGCTCACGTTAGAAATTTATCTTCCTAAAAGAGGCATATTCCTTCTAAGGGTCGTATTTAAAAACCTCAGGCACAAATTTTGAACACTTTGACTTAACTTCCCCTTTCTAAGGTAATTGCTTATCCAGGCTGCTGAAGGAGAATTTTAAGGACATAATCTGGCAATTGGTCCTTCGAGATGTTACGAAGAGCAAATGAAAACAGCAAACTCAGTAAGAAATGAAGAGCAGGTGTTCTTTCAATTAGAAGGAAACAGAGAAGTTTCAGATAATGAGGCTGTGATGAAAACTGGTGGAGGAGACAACATATAAAACACAATGTTAAGGTTGATATTCTTCCCACACACTCATCTGCATGCTTCCTTAATTAAATGAGCACGTTAGTTTGCATCTTTTAACATTTAATCTTGAAACAACTCCCTCTTTTCATCTTTAAATAATGACAATGTAGATTGCTGAATATGTAAAACACTGTAAGAAATTAGTTTATAAGTCTCTTAGTTAACTGAAGTAGATTGTAGCATCTTGTGGCATTAAACTAGATACATCAGAATTGCAATTAAGATAATCCTTGCTCAAGATATTAATATGTGAATACTTTGCATTTGCATAAAGCTCTCTACTTTATGAAAGTAGTTCTATGTAAACTGCCTAGAAAATACTTTTCTGGAAATTCATTGTATTTGGTATCCACAAGAAGGAACTTAAACTTTCAGGAAAATTCTGTTATCTGACTATAACCCAAACAGTCAAAATCTTCCTGAATTCATTATTTCCACAGGCACTGTTTTACTTGCTTCGGGGGAAGTCTAGATTTCAGATTGCTGTCTAGAGCACTCATACAACCACATCTGTCTGTCTAGCAATACCTGTAGGTTAGTTTACCATTGCATTTAGCCACTTAATGGTTACTCAGGATGTCTAGGGCCAACTGGATGTGAGACTTCCATCAAGCGTGCCATGGGTCTTTTTTAACACAGCAGGAGCAGTAAACATAAGCTTTCTTGGCCCAAATTACAAAGCTTCATCCCTAAGACAAGCTGAAACCAAACCCTTTGCTGGAGCAGTCTGACTCCACCAAATTCTGCTTAGTTTTGGTGAGCTCTGTAATAATAATAATAATAAACCACTAACAGTCACCATTAGAAGGACCATATGCACTTTTTATTGATAGACAATGGATTAGACCCATTTTTCAAAAAAAAAAACTCTGAGGGTGTCTATGTGTAAACTAAGATAGTGATAAGTGATAAACTAAGATAGTGATAATAGTGATAAAGCCAAAGATAGAAATCTCAATTTGGGGGTGCCTGGGTGGCTCACTCAGTTAAGTGTCAGACTCTTGATCTCAGCTCAGGTCTTGGTTTCAGTGTCGTGAGGACAAGCCTCACATTGGGCTTCACGCTGGGCATGGAGCCTACTAGAAAGAAGAAAGACAAGAAAGATAAAGAAAAGAAAAGAAGAGAAAAGAAAAGAAAAAAAAAGAAAGGAAGGAAGGAAAGAAAGAAAGAAAGAAAGAAAGAAAAAGAAAGAAAGAGAAAAAGAAAGAAAGAGAGAAAGAGAGAAAGAAAAAGAAAGAAGAAAAGAAAGATCTCAAAATGTGTTTTCAAGAATGCCATTTTTCCTTCATTATGTTTGACTATTGCAAGTGCATGCCGGCCCCTGGCCTGAGCCTGCCCTCATCAACAGCACACCTTTAATCTCCTCGTGTAGCTTAGAGACCTAATGTAGCACAGCAGCATCCAGAACATCTCATGTATGGCCCCATCTACTCTCATATCCATTACTACTAGCGTCTGCCCAGAGCCAGTAATTTCATTCCCAGGGATAAGGTTGAAAGCAAAGGCATTTCCCATTTCAAAAAAAAAGATTTCTATGTACTATTTTATTCCAAAAAAAAAAGTTGGACCTTTACAAGTTCCGTAAAAATATACAGAATTCCCAGAAAACTTCCAAAAGGGGTACAGGAATATCACTATTAAAGAAAATATAGAAAACTTCTTGTTACTTATTCCTGGAATTGTCAAGTATTTCAAAGACATAAAGGGATAAAATACGGTTATAATAGTTGCAGCTGTAGTAGAGAGTTAGAATACCAACAGTTAGAATACCAACAGATAGAATACTAGGATTGGGAAAGAATACCATTTACCTTTGCTCGAACTATATCTTTTTATGCCAAGAAAACTACAAGAAAGTTATGGAAAGATTTTTGGCCAGGAGGGAAGATCAAAGGGTAAGAATCCTACTATCACACTGAAGACAATCGTTTGGTAGAGTCTATCTTTCAGGAATTATGTCCTGTTTATGTGCTTATGTTCCTTTCCAAAATTGATTGGATCAAAAAAAGTGACTTTTATAACAGCTAATGTTAACCCCACAAAGTAGGGCTAAGAATTGAACTCACTGAACGAACTTCTTGGCGATTTCAGTGGCAGCTTCAGCTTGAGTCCCATCCCCAATGGGCTGGACTCTCGATGATAAAAATTACACCCAACCCAGACAGGCAGGGCTATATAATCAAGCTTCTTGTCCCCATTTACCTGAACCCCACACTGAAAAATCCGCAAAAGAACATCACCAGCAATGCCTTCTCTTTTTTCCCAATTTAGAGGCATTCGTTTTCCACTTATCATTTTTGAAATATCCGCATACACAAACTAGCCTATCTACTTATACAAATTAAAGGATGAAATTCTCCTATAAAAAGTCTTCAAGCAAAACTAAGCAATAGCAATAAGGTTTACAAAACAAGGGCTCTGCATGCTGAAATCAAAACAAATAAAAATGTCATTTTAATTTTACATTGGTAAACATACATGCAATAAAATCTATGTAAAATATAGACCATTTGTTATGTAAAATGAATATATTTTAATAAAATGTTGTTTTTCCATTCTGTTAGATTTTGCTTTCCCCAATGGGCTGAGAGATAATTTATTTATAGCTTATAACTTTCCTTAAGTTTCTGATGAAAGCCTTTATATTTTAAAATATCTCAAGGAAACAACATTGTTGAAGCATGTGTACAAATAAGGAGAATATTATTTAATGCAGGCCTGTGTAAGTTTAAACAACCTATGTGATCTATTATAAATAAATAAAATACCTAGACTCTGAGACTAGTTGAGCAAAAAAGCAGTTAAACTTGGTGAGATGTGAAATTAGGTTTTAATGCATGCAAAACACATCCCAATGCATATTTTTAGGTGTAGGCTGATTGACTTTTCTCAGTGTTTAAAATTAAAAGCTGACTTTAGGCAGTTAAGAACCTTTGGAGGGTTTTTGATATTATTAAACTCAGGCACTTATATTTGCTCTACCATAGAGCCATGCAAAACCCAACACTTAAGTCTCATCTGAGGATAGATTTTTACGTGACCATCTGTCCATACTGTCCCACACAGCTAGCTCATCAGTTTCCCTCTCCAGGGTGAACCTGCCACCGTACACCAGGGACCATACTCAGCTTTTTACCTCCCAATCATGGTTCACTCATTCTCGCCAGTAGTCATGAACATCATATTAACAATTACAATGAAATAACAACTGGTACATAAATATCTAGGGGTCAAGCATTGGTGATTGTATCCATGTCACTATCTCCTTATAATCTCCCAACCTCTATGGGATAGGTACAGTGATTAATCCAATTTTACTATTTTAGGAAATTGGCATTCAATAAATTTTAAGAGCTTGGCCAAGTTCACACAGCTCACAAGTAGAGCTGGAAGGGAATCCACGTCTCTGTGATTCCAAAGCTGAGCAGAGAGAGAGCATGTGCTAAAATTCTCTTCTTGGAGACGGTTAGAGTACACTGGTTTTCTCCTTCAGTAAGCAGACTGCAATTCAGGGTACTCCAAGGTTTCCATGATTAGGAAAGTAAGATCTTTTATACACAAACTCTGTTCAGTAACTATGTTTTGAGTACTTTTGTACAAGATATTAACTAAGTGGGTGGCTATCCTAATATATTTGTTTGTTATTATTTAAATTCATTTTTTTCAGAGTTTAATATTCTATGGATTTAACTCTCAGAGATTACACGTATGGATTACTGTCATAATACTATTTTCCTTAACTATCTCTTGTGTTTCTCCAAAGCAGATTTGTTTTGATACAGTTTACACAGACATTTAAGTGTGTGATTTGGGCAAAACACAAATTAACAATCTTGACTTGTCTGTGCTGAGTTAAAATACATTGCTGAGCCAACGTAATCCGTAAACGCTAGTGATCAGGTGCAAGGCTTCAACTGCATGTTCTACATTCATATACTATCATTTATTTCCTATTACTCACGGGTCAAGATAGAATACCAAATTCAATAGAATGGTCACTTGAGAAAGACATGTTTTGCCTTTTTTGATTGTCAGGCAGTGAGGGGAATTTTACCCCAACATGCAATGTAACACTTTGCGTATCCCAATAATTTTATTACACTATAGTGTGAGTGCCTCAGGAGCCTGAGTAGATGACATATTTACCTAAGTGATGACTATTATCCCCCTCATCTAAACGAATACTGAATGAAACAGGTGTTTTCACTACAGTGAAATCTGTCCTGAGCTTATGGATCGTTTCTAATCACATACTCCGTAATGAATTTGGAGGGGGGAAAGCAGTAAGATCAGCCACTAGAAAACAACTTTTATTCAAAGGTTAATTAATTTAACAAATATTCATTAAGTGTCTACAATGTATTACGTACTTTTCTAGATGTCTGGAATAAAACAAGATTTTTTTTTAATGTAAAAATAATTTGACAATAGTTGTAAAAAGAAATATAGAAACAGTTATAATCAGCGACAAGTCAGGTCCTAGGCATCCAGTTTCTAAACTATTTAGTCTCAACAAGAGTGTGAACTTTTATTTTTTTATTTTTTTAAAGATTTTATCTATTTATTTTAGAGAGAGATAGAGAGCACAAGCGAGGGAAGGGGTAGAGGGCGAGAGAGAATCCCAAGCAGACTCTGCACTGAGCGCAGACCCCAATGTAGGGCTAGATCCCAGGACACTGAGATCATGACCTCCAAAATCAAGAGTCAGATGCTTAACCGACTGAGCCACCCAGGTGCCCCTAAGAGTGTAAGCTCTTAGAAAATTACATAAATTACAGTACCTCGAAATCATTTTGTTCCAAGGAGAGCTCAATACGAAAAATCCCAAAGTTCCTCTGGATTTGAAGAGAAGGACGGTATTAAAACAGATTACTTTAACTGCAAATGAAAGAAATCAAACTAAGTTGATGTATGTCTGAGGAGGGGAAGACTGAAGAGGAAAAAGAAGCACAATTTACTTTCGGGGGAATATTATAGCATTCTGGGAGGAACAGAACTCCTTCCTGTCTGTTCAGCTTCATCCTTTCTCAGCAGCAGGAGTCCACAGCTGTGCACTGCATTTGGTAGACTAAAAGCTTACTTTCCAATCTTTTAAAATTGTAGCAACACTAAAAAATAGGTCTACTTTATCATAAGTGAATCCAAAAATTCTAACAGGGACAACACTACCCCCTAGAATGAGTATTTGAAATTTGTTAAAACATCTTTGGTTGTCATAATGACTTGGGGGATCCTCAAATCTCAGCAATGTGTGGGACAGTTATGCACCACTCCGCCTGGAACCCAAGTTCACTTTACTTTTCACACATTTTTTCAAAAGTTAATACAATTTTGCACAATTAGTAAGTTGTCCAGGAATAAAACATCCATGCAAATGGAAAGAAATGCTGTATTTTATATTGTTCAGAATTTACTAAGAGATGCTCACCACTTCAAAAAATATCATGTCACCACCAGGAAAACCACTCATGGAATTTGAATGACATACCTAACACATCCCTGTCAATCTTCAGTTGCAGCTTGTGCACTCACTGTATCCTAGCATTTACATTTTGAAATAAATAGAATCTCATCATGAAATGTTTTCCTCTTATTTTCTTTTATTTCTCCTTTGTATTGTGATTAGGTCATGCTATTTTCAAAATTATGTGCAAGTAGGTTATATTATCAAAGCACTTGTGAGAGAATTCTAAAGGGGGATTTGTAAAAATTATTTGCAAGGAGGTTAGGTTAATAAGATAATCTTTAAGGAGGCTTTATACAAAATATTTGATATGAAAATGGATATTGATCCATTAAGGTTGAAATCAGGTTATTTCACCCATACATCAGGGCAAAAGAATCTCATTGTCCTGGCTTGGGTCAGATGTCGCACCACGCCCCAGTTAGTTATGCTTAAATAGCCAGACTTGAGAAGCGAAAACAGAAATCCATCTTTAATGGCAGTGCCACCATCTCAAGAGATCCATGACAGACAGCTTGTTATAGTTCCTCCTATAACGCTATAGGTCTGGCACAAGGATAATCATAGATGATATAAATTAGGTCACTTCACCCCTTCCAACTTCCCCTTTTATCTTCCCCATTCCTTTCTCTACATTATAGTTAGGATATCCTTTCCTGTTCTCTCTTTATGTGGAACCTCAAACCAGATTACCCTACACAGGTCTTCTCGTTCATTCAATCATCCACTTACTACAATTTCTAGGTATTGACTGCATGTCAGGCATCAGTCAGATACTGGGACATAGCGATCATGCAAGATGACCGCCTTCACGGAGCTTATACTTTACAGGGAGGAAAAAATAAACAAAAACATCTTTTTTAAAGCTTGTTTTGAAACGTGAAAGTGTCACTATAAGAAAATGAAACATGATAATATGGTGGGGAATAACTGGGAGGAATTGCTTCCTTTACTGGAAGGGACTACATCCTGTCCTATGAACAAATGCCCTGTGGCACCTACTTAGCTAACAGATCTGATAAAGAAGTTTGTGCTGAGAGATTAACGCTCACAAGTGATTTAAGGCATTAGCTTTCACCAGTGTTGTCTATCACAGAATTAGAAGGATTTTTTTGCTAGTATTTATTTTAGCACCTTCATTTTATGTTTGATGTAAGTATTTCTGCAAGTGCACTTTTTGTTTGTTTATATATATATATACACACACACACGTATATATTTTTATATATACACACACATATTATATATATATATATCTCATAAATAATATACGTGATGTATATATAGACACAACCAAAGTTGCTTGGTCAAAGTCCTAAAGTCACAATGCTCCTTACAGATTCCAAAACTCTGATTTATCAAGCTTATATAAAAAACTATGTGTGTGTATACATGTGTATTACTAACAGGAAAAGAAATCTGGGGGGATTGGCACCAGAGTGGCTCAGTCAGTTACGCATCTGCCTGTGGTTCAGGTCATGATCCTGGGGTCCTGGGATTGAGCCCCTTGTCGGTCTCAGCAGGGAGACTGCTTCTCTCCCTCTCCCTCCGCCTGCCGCTTCCCCTGCTTGTGCGCTCGCTCTTGCTCTCCCTCTCTCTCTGTCAAATAAATAAATAAAATCTTTAAAAAAAAAAAAAGAAAAAGAAATCTGGTAATCTGGTATGAAATTCTATCACAGAGAGGCAGTATCCAACAAAAATTTAAAACAATTAAAGAAAAAATATAAAATTGATAAGTACCAACATTCAATTTTATCAACATTCATTTATCATTTATCAACATTCAACATTTATCAACATTCAACTGCAGATAAGTAGGATTTCATGAGAGTATAGTTTGAGAATCAGTCTCTGAATCCAAAGGCATGATTTAAATGATAAAAATTTTAGACAATATGGGAAACATATTTTTTTTCCAGGACATAGGAAGATTAGAGAATCTTAAATCATACCACATAGGGAGCTTTATATCTCACCAAAACTTAGAGCATACTTTATCATGCCTAAAAATCTCCTAGTGTGTTGCTAATCTGAAATTGAGCTGAACCAGGATTACCAATACCAGAACCTGGAACCGGACACCAAAGATACAGAAACTGGAAAAAAAAAATTCTCCCGAGGCTAAGCATTACAGAGAGTAGAAAATTCAAAATCAACTGCATGTTGGGAAGTCTGCAGTAAGATCTTAGCTACAAAAATATAGTTTCTGCAAGTTTTTGGTGTGTATCATGATAAAAGTTGCCCCAAAAAGCCAGTGGAAAGATTTCTCCACCTGCGCCAAAGATGACTTCTTGTGCTACCACCACAGGGTAGTGATAAACCTATAAAAAGCCCCCCCAACCAACAAAATACCATAATCTCAGAGATACAGAGAAGGGATTGGTGGTTGCCAGAGGTGGAGGGTTGCCAGAGGTAGGAGAAATGGATTAAGGGAGTCAAAGGTACAAACTTCCATTTATAAAATAAATGAGTCCTAGAGATGTAATGTACAGTATGGCAACTATAATTAATAATACTGTAAGGCATATGGGAAAGTTGCTAAGAGAATAAATTTTAAAAGTGTCTCATCACACACACAAAAATTCTGTAACTATGTATGGTGACAGATGTTAACTAGATTTATTATAGTGATCAAATATCAAATCATTATGTTGTATGCCTAAAACCAATATAATGCTGTATGCCAGTTATACCTCAATTAAAAAAAAAAGCCCAGGAATATGTGGATGATCATTAGTCACAGAAACTAAGTAGTACTTCATCACCTAACTCAAGTTTTTAATCATTGTTGGACCAGGTAACCGAAGAAAGAAAGAAACAAACAAAGAAAGAAAAAAAGGAAGACAGAAAGAGAAAGGAAAGAAAGAAAGAAAGAAAGAAAGAAAGAAAGAAAGAAAGAAAGAAAGAAAGAAAGAAAAGAAAAAAGAAAGAAAATAAAAGAAAAAAAAGAAAAGAAAGGAAGAAAGAAAGAAAAGAAAAAGAAAGAAAGAAAGAAAGAGAGAGAGAAAGAAAGAGAGAGAGAGAGAGAAAGAAAGAAAGAAAGAAAGAAAGAAAGAAAGAAAGAAAGAAAGAAAGAAAGAAAGAAAGAAAGAAAGAAAGAAAGAAAGGAAGGAAGGAAGGAAGGAAGGAAGGAAGGAAGGAAGGAAGGAAGGAAGGAAGGAAGGGAGTGGACTGAAAAAGAGAACATTATTTCCCCCAATGTAAAATAATTCTGGTCAGCCACCAAATATTGCCAAATATATATCAACAAGGATGTAATAAACATCTAACATGTATCAGAGGTAAAGTAGATTAACATTAGGATGGAAAATATAAAACACAATCTACAATCCATAGTGTTCATACTTATATGTTTATCCACATAGCATAGAGTCAGTGCAGAATATATACATAGATAAAAATAAGATCTAAGGGGCGCCTGGGTAGCTCAGTTTTTAAGCATCTGCCTTTGGCTCAGGTCATGATCCCAGGCTCCTGGGAGTGAGCCCCGCATCAGGCTCCCTGCTCAGCGGGAAGCCTGCTTCTCCCTCTCCTACTCCCCCTGCTTGTATTCCCTCTCTCGCTGTGTCTCTCTCTGTCAAATAAATAAATAAATAAAATCTTTTTTTTTTAAAAAAAGGTCTAAAAAGGTACAGCATGATCACCATGGGTGCAGTTACTAGGAGAAAGCATCTTAAAAGAGATAATATGGTATTTCTTGGATAAACTCCATTATTAACTCAGTCCATTTTTCTCCTTTCACAAGGAATCGGGAAACTTATAAATACCAAGCTGGATAAATAAAAGAAAAATCACAACCAGACATAAAAGTAAAGAACACAAAAGATAAAAAGAAGGTCTTCAAAGTAGCTAAGGAGAAAAATACTACATCTATTAAATGATATTTGGACTAAGATTTGATCTCTCACTGACAGCAGTGGAAGTAAGAAGACAGTGAAATAATATCTACAATATACTAGGAGGAAATCCCTATTTATCTAGAGCTGTAACCCATAAAAAATATTTCAAACATGAGGGTGAAAAAGAGATCTTTTCAGGCTACCAAGAAAATTGGGTTTGCCATCACCAAGTGTACTTCAGACAAAAGGAAAGTGATTTCTGGAATGAAATTATTAAATCAAATATAAATAAGTTAAATGTAGTAAATAAGAGGCAAACATTATCCAGATGGATTTCTAAAATCTAGATATGTGCTGTTTGCAAGAGATAAATATAAAACTTAAGTATACAAAGGGGTTGAAAACAAAAGGATATCAGAAACACTAACCCATATTATGGTAATAATAGGGGTAACAGTACAGTGTAGGTACTAGTTAAAGCTGGTGGAGCTACATTAAAATCAGAAAAAAATAAATTTAAGGCAGAAATCATTACCAGACATAAAGAGGTCATTACAAAATAAAGGTCTCAACTCACCAGGAAAATATAACAATTTAAACTTAAATGTATCTGATAACATAGCCTCAAATATGTAAGGCAAAATTTGAGAGATCTGTTAGAACACCAACATAACAGAAAATTTTAACATATCTCTTTCATAATTTATAGCTTAAACAAACAAAACAGAAAGAGTATGGAATATAAAAACAGTATTAATAAACAATCTAATAAGACTTGATCTCTAAAAAATGAAAAAAATACCTTCGTTCCAAGGAAACT
Source organism: Eumetopias jubatus (assembly GCF_037043125.1). Lineage (NCBI taxonomy): Eukaryota > Metazoa > Chordata > Mammalia > Carnivora > Otariidae > Eumetopias > Eumetopias jubatus. The sequence goes on along the minus strand of NW_028274808.1, from coordinate 23,529,234 downwards.
CTGAACATGAATATTGGCTTTATACTAGCGCTTAAATAATTTTTGCCAAGTCTCAAAAGACTGATATTATACAGACAATTTTCTCTGCCATATACAGTAGGTTAAGAATGTATAGTGGAGTTAAATGTACAAAGTGTGTAGGAACACAAAGGAAGAAACAACCATCTCTTCCTGGGACTAGGTACTAGTCAACAAGTGGGAGTTCTCTCATCAAGGAAGCAGAGATGTATTCTAAACAAGTGTACATGAAATATCACAAAGATTGCAAAAGAAACTGGCATGATCAAGGAGAAGTGAGTTATTCAGGAAAGTTATGGTAGAATGTGTGTGTGTGTGTGTGTGTGTATGTGTGTGTTGGAAGGTAAGTAAGAAAACGGTCATACGTGGCCTGAAAATGAGCAAACTCTATTATCATGTTTTATCATATTGTGGAGTACAGATTATAAAATAAGCAACAGGGGATAAACAAAGATTTTTAAGCAGGTGAGGGACCAAATATTTTATTTTAAAAGGGAAATCTGAAAATATAGAATGTGGATTGCTTGTCGAATATGTTGGGCAGAGGTAGACCAGTTAGATGGTGACACAAAGCTGGCTGGTTCCTTAATAAAAAAGAATTTCCCCTTGAAGAAGCATGAACATATCTCACTTCCTAGAATCCCTTATTCTTGCAAATCACATTTTCTTAGGAGTTCCCTCACTGGCCATTGTTATCAGCCATCATCAGTTAGATTTTGGTCCCCCATTCCTACTTTGATCTGTGCATTTCTACATTACTTTACTCTTATTAGCCCATGTTATAAAACCCATACAACAGCTAAAACACATCTATCATGATTAAGTAACCTTTACTGAAAGACTAAGCATAACAAGGATAAAATAATTACAAACCATTCTATCCAACAGCTTGAGATTTACAGGTCACTAACAAACCAAATTCATTAGCTATGATGTGCATTTCAAAATACACATTGGCCCAGCTCTACTGAGATTACTTTGGGTCTGCTCTCTATCTAGTTAGGTGGCTTAGTCCTTGGGCCACCCCATGGAGACAGAGCCGTCAAATCCCCAGAGGCAGATAATGTATCTGACTATAAAAAATCTGATCAAACTGTCAAAAACACACACACACACACAAAACAGCTAAGGAAATTGTGAAACGCATTTCATGGTTCTGGGGCAGTGTATGCAACAGTTTCATCGAGGAAAAAAAGCAAAATTTATGATTATTATCTCCAAATAATCTGTGGTTTCCTTTCGCCCCAACCTGAACATTTTAGTCACAGTTAATCACTGGATACAATCGGGTCTAGCTTCTAGAAACCATCTTTTCTTTATTTTTGATGGTAACCTTAGGCAGTTCTAGAAATCTCTAAATCCCTCTCCAACCAGCATCAGGCCCAGGCTTGGTGCCCCGGTTTCCAGTACTTCCCAACTTACTCTGAGATGACTTACTAAGAATAAGAAAGAGAATATATAAATCTCTTGACGGTGATTCCAACCTCACCCCCGGCCCTGTGGCCACAATTGCAACATCACATTAGAATTGACAGTGGTATGGCCAGCACCACTGCAAGAAATCCATGTGTATATGTGGAATAAGACAGAGGACCCTTGACGAAAAATTCAGATCAGAGATGAGACCCTGACCTAGGGCAGAGTAAGTTGTTAGATTTAAGCGACTACGAAACATCTAGGTAAAGATCTGGTAAGATTGTCAAAAATTGGGGATGTGGCTTAAGTGAGAGGGGCAAGGTGTATGTGCATTATCATGCACCATCATCTTGTAAGTACAAAATAGAAGCTATGGGTAAATGAGACTATCAAGGAACTATGTAGAAAGAGAGAATCAAAATATACCATGGGACAAAATCTCGGGCAACAGAAACTTCGGAGAAGGTATACATAAAGGAGCTATTAAAAGATTCTGGGAGTGAAAAGTCAAATAGGTGAAAGTTCTTACCTGGCATTTACACTGAAAATATTAAAAAGTATCATTCTTGCCAAGCATTCAATAATGTATATACCAAAGAACTAGAATGTTTATATCTACCGATATCAGAGTGAGTCGCTGGTCTTATAATGTAACATTTCGATACTGGACTATTTAAAGAGAAGGACAGAATATCATTTAAATCAAATGTTCTTTTGGAACGGAGCACAATATTTATTCTGTTTATTTTTGGGTTTACTTGAATTCATTCTTTTTGGAGGTTTTTTTGTTTGTTTTGTTTTTTTGTTTTGTTTTTAAATTGAGATTTTCTTTTTAAATTTAGATTTTAGTTTTGTCAAAGTTGTGTGAGCAAAGTTTAAAATAATCAAGTTGTTCAACAGCAGTGTACTCTGACCTCCCACCACCGCTCCCCGCTCCCTAAAGGCCACCACTATCAGCTTTTTTTTTTATTATGTTATGTTACTCACCATACATTACATCATTAGTTTTTGATGTAGTGTTCCATGATTCATTGTTCGCGTATAACACCGGGGCGGGGGGGGGGGGTGGGGGTGGAAATAGGATTCATTCTTTTTTAATGAAGCTTTAGATTGTTAACATTCCCAAATTTTATTTAATGTTTCTTCTTGTTATCCTTATTCATTTGTATTACAATATTATACAGCATGAAGCAAAAAGTTGAAAAAATAAGATTTCAGTCTTTGGTATTTTGATTACACTGTGCATGCTGGAAAACACTAAAGTATAGTTCTACAACTTTAAGCATGGAGCTTAACTGAGACAGGGAAGACAAACTGAGACAGAGAAGACAAAAAAATTACCCTCTGAGCATAATTTTGCAGATAATTTTGATATTTATTACACGACACCATCAGGAACTGCTTACTCTTTGGACCATGACTCCAGCATGAGCCTTAAGAAACTTGATGAGATGAAGTAAAATATCAAGAAGTCTAAATTGCCTCTGCAGCCTTGAGCCATCGACTGATCCAAACATCAATTTTAAAAAGTGGGTCTGAAGAAAATTAAACAAGATGCTGTTAAGATGAGCTCATTTATTTTAACTTTTCTTAAATAATGTCTCCACCCCAAACAAAAGTACTAGGCATTAAAAATGCAGAGATTTAGAAGTGCAGGTGTGCATTCCCCCCAAATGCCAAATTTGAAAACAAAAAATAATAACAATAATTTAACACCGGTTATCTTAGAACATGTACAGGTGCTGATGGCATCAACGCTAAATCACAGTCTTTCCCTCCCTGAGTCGGTGGGTTTCATTCTGTGGCAAGCAGGGTCAAAAGTTACGCAGCTGTTACATATAATGGAGGTCTTGCACACAGCATAACTGGACACACACAGCATAATTCAAAACTTCTAAACTCTGTGTCTGCTGACAAATTAAAGTAAATGCATGCTGAGATATAAGCTGTTCAGAAGAGAGGCTAAATAGTGCAGCATGACCACTGACACATTATGAAAATACTTGAGTCTCTGCAAAAGGTCTTAATAACCTTTAAGTATATATGTATTTATAACCACTAAGTCCTTATAAAAGTACATAAGAAGAGTGAAGGGGAAAAAAAGTATTATGAGGCCAGGAATTAGGTTAAGATACAAGTATACTTGTTAGAGATGGGCCACAAATCTGCCTCTAAGCTTTTTGGCAACTAAGGCAAAAGGGAAAATACAATCAGTTTTATCATGAAAAGGATTCCTAAGAATAAATACCAAGCAGGTGCGTAGTTGTATAACTAATTCTGGTACTCAGACTAGATAGAATTTCCCTCTCTTGAGTCTCATGTTGAGAGGGAGGTGGAAACCTAGAATATAAATCAATAAGGCTTTAGGTAAGCAATTTCTCTCCTTGAGTTGGTTAGCTTCTCCTTACTTGGATTTTAAAATCCCTCAAATACTCTGAGTAGATATAGACTTGTGAAATCACAATGATAACAGTATTTTCCCATTCATGACATTGATTTATTATATCATGTTTCACAAATATGCTCTTGCTCATGGCAGCCGAATTGGTTATTTCTACCCAAGAGAGAATCAAAGGCTCTTTTATCTCATGTAGATAATATTTATTTTTCCAGCCATTCTAAAGAAAGATGGAAGTTTAAAAACGAATGTGAAAAGAAGTTAATGATAATGTATGGGTTACTAACTGAGCCAAGTAAGCTCTTGGCTCTCAGAGATTTAAGGTTTGCATTTTTAACTATTTAGGAGTAACCCAGAATGCTTGCCAATTACAGCCATTAATAATTCAGCTGAGACACCGACAAAGAAGGTGTGAATGTATAAGGCACCAGCCGAGTAAGTCAGCCTGATTCCCCATGCAGAAGCTAAAGCTCAAATCAGCTTGGTTGTGTTCTTTTCTCCATATTACTTAAACACTCACTCTGGTGAATGAAAGAATCTAGGTTTCTTTGAAGAAAATGGTCTCCAGAAGAATGACAAAATCTAGTTCTGATGATGAAAGAGAAGAGATCTAAGAAAATGATGGTTCTTAGGCAGCAAATATGTGTTATCAGATAAATCATCCCCTCTAGTCAGACTCTTAAATGTTGACTTACCAAGGTTTGGTAAAGCATTTCTCAAAAAAAGGTATTATTCAATATTGACCTTCCTATGAATATAAAAGAAATGTCCTTCCAAAATTATATTGAGTTATCTGTATATCTTCTATTTGTGATTCCTGGTATAAATATAATTTGGAAAAACTCTATTAAAAAAAGTGTATCAAGATTCAAAGCCAATTTTACACTGCAATAACACTTAATTTCTGTTAAATTGGAAAGACTGCCATTAAGAACTTTAGTTTTATTATGGATTAAATCACCTGATACTTATTTCCAGATTTCTGGGATACCATAACATCTAAGGACTTAATAATTTTAGTGTCAGTATAAAAACTCAGATTGATTTTTAAATTTTATGATTAATAGTAAATGTACATCAAGCTGGAATGCCAAAGCAACACTAGAGGTTAAATCCAATGTACAGTCCTGACAAAATGAACATTATTTGCAGTGACCTGAGAGGCAGAATAATGAAGAAGACTAGCGGACTTGGACAAAATATAGAGAGTTTATTTTAAAAGACTGGCACAAGGCTATGAAACTCTTATCCAGTGGTCTCAGTCTATGATTTATCTATCACTCTCTTATAGGTTTTATTCACAAACACCAACCGTCAGTAATCTGGCCCAAAGTAACTGATTAGGAATAAGCATAGGAGTAAAAATAAATATGGCCTGTGAACAATTATTCTGTAACAGGAGTAAATACTATGACTACAAGTAAAATACTATCAATTTTATTTGAAACAAGAATATTAAAGAAATTCAGTGAGAAATTTCTACAATCAGATGTTCTATGAACTTTCTGGAATTGTGGCCTATATAAAAGAGCATAGGATTTAGAAATGGAGGGCATAGATTTAAGTTCTTCTTCCATTATTTATTAATCATGTAATCCTTGACATTTCACTTGATTTTTCTGTCTCCATTTTGGCATCTATAAAATAAGAATACAATACTCAGCAGACAAACTTATAATGATATTCAAACGAGGAAGTTTTTGGAGAATAAAAAGAGCTGTGTTAACTTTATTTACCAATTTGAGAAAATGATTTTCTTCCAGGAGGGCACAAAAATGGCATTCTGAAACAAGTACTCAGAGCTCTAGTCTCTGAGACCGGCAAGACAGAGATCCTCAGAGGTCCTGAGGTTTTTACCCTGTGTTCCCCAGTCTTAACAATTCTGGGATCAGCATCCCCGGGGTCAACGGCAGGGGCCAAGACTTGCAGACAGCCCCCAATCTCTCTTGAACTAGAGCTGCTCCCCTTTTATTGCTATTAGATATTATAAAGATGTTGTTTGAACAAATCTTTCAGCTGTGACTAAAAATGACAACAGCAAAAAGTACTAAGGAGATTCAGTTTCCACCTTGCGACACCACCATCACCTGAGAAGCTTGAAACGAAGAAGGACTATGACACAAACTCGGGTTGACGGCCAAGCCAGGGTTTGAACAAGGACTTCCAAGTCCTACTTCAACCAGATGAGTGCCATTTCATCCACTCAAATCAACAACTTTAAAGGCTCTCAGCTGGCAGAGGTCTTAAACCAAGTCTCATAGGACATTAGTCTACAATTTTGGAGTAAGAGTTTTAAGTACTTTGGGGTGCCTCTGACTTCTAACTACTGGTAAACTCCATTTTGGTGTAGGGTGATTGCTTTAATTAATATCTAAGGCTGAAGTTTTAGCTTTTATTTCACAGATGGAGACTGATATGGCAATTAAAGCCTTCCTGACTGGATAATAAAATCCTTTATTTTTAAAGGTCTCTGATGTCAAGTTGGTGTAGAACACTCTAGACAACCTATTTAATACCAACAGAGCAGAATAAATGTTCTAAAATCTGATGAGGGCTTACAGTATTTTTCAGAGTGAATCTATAAAAATATTGTTTAGGAGTGTCAAGAAAACTCTCAAGGCATTTGGCACAATTTTTAATTGTTAGGATGTGAGTCTGCGATTCTCTTAGAGGAACGGTAATCCTTTAATTTGCTCATTCTGGGGTTGGCCTAGAAGTCTCTAGTAAGTTTCATTAAGGATGTAAGATCACCGCATGTTTCTGTAAATTTGCGAAGAAAAAGAAGGGACTTGGAATAAAATAAAAATGTAGATGTTAGTATATTAAAATCTACATTTTTATAAAATGAGATAGCTCACTTTTAGTCATATAGAGATTTAGAAGCTAAGAATTTTAACACAAATTCTCAACAAATCAAGCAAAATTCTCAATGACTTGTAAACTTTTATTTTGACACATTAACATTTATTCATTTACCTATTTAAATGCATATCCTCAAATATTTCACATTTGAACAAAAGTACATGGTCATTTTCCTTACTAACGTGAAGTTGTAATCTCTGCCAAGTTGTATTTTAGCTGAAATTCCAATACAGGATGAGAAACACCTCACTAAATATTACATAAAAGGAATGCCCCCAAAAGACATATGCTGATTTATTGTCTTATAGCATTAAGCCATCTTGTGTAGCTATGATTTTGTGTCCCTAAATCCTAAAATATTCTTTTCCTGGACCTTCAAAATTTGATGTATTCTCAACTGGTAAAGTCTGAAGATCAGCAAAGCTGTAAGAGCCAGTATGAAGACTTGGAATATATGCTGAGTGATGACAGCAGGCCCCTGAAGATTTCAGAAATGGTCATTTACACAACTCCCCTCAAATTTTAAACAAAATTGTTTATTTTTCTGAATTCTTTTTCCACTCACATCAAAAATGTTCCCTCATCCCTCCTGACTGTATAAAAAAGAATGTTTCACTACTGTTCCTTGAAGTTTATTTCAACTTCAATGAAACAAGTCTGTATTCTCAGTATAAGGAAATCAAGATTAACTGTTTCTGAATCTTCATGATTGCTTTCTCTTATCAAAAGAGAGATGGAACTAGCCCTGGATGGAGAAAATTGTAATAGCTTTAGATGTGAAAGACGTCAAATAATTCAGTATTCACAAATGTTTCCTAATTCTAAGCCAAGAAATGAATACATAAAGCCAGTTGCTAAAAATATGACATTTGTTAGAGAGTACTATTTTTCACTATGGAATGACTAACATTAAAAAAAAAGGAAAAAACACCTACTTATACTCATCACAAAGCCTCCTACACTGCAGCAACCCTGACTTTCCTGAGCTGAGTGTCTTATTGATGAAACAAAAAAAAAAACATTTTTAGAATTCTTCTAAGTGCCCACTCTCTTATTTGATTGAAATTGTAGACTAATGTACTATGAGACTTGGTTTAAGACCTCAGCATTTTTATACCAACCACTTGTTTAAACACCTCTGCATTTCTCTTTTTTGCTAGACTATCATTTCTCACCATGCAATATTTTCTTAATGACCTAATTGTATTATTCAGGGAAGCTTTTCCTGGCCTATCTAGGGCAAGTTTCAAGTTCTTGGTAAATGAAATTTTATTTAAAGAGATACAATTAAGTAACAGTGACTGGACCACATTTAATTAACTCAAACAAGTACAATTATATTTATTAAAAAGTTGTTTTATGCATCTCAAGATTATGCAGTTTATAATTTTTGCACCTTATAAAATGATAATCAAGAAAATATTCCGGAAGCATACTGTTTGTATTCTGCAAGCAACGGGAAAATTTCATTTTAACTTCTAGCCAGTCATCCCATTAAAGGAACAGTCCTGACAAATAAATAAATTAAAGCTGGGATCAAATAAGACTGCAAAAATTATACTGTACTCCTGATGTGTTTTATGTTTTTGATCTCAAAGCAAATTACAATTATCTACAATATATGCTTAGCATCTGAAAACATAAGTTCCTGAAACTCCTATTTCAAAAGCTGAGTAAAAGACTCACCAAAGTCTTATGTATTACTTAAACATAGCCATTTATTCAACCTAATATTTCTTATAAATACTACAAAAAGCAAATTTCTAAGTGGCAGCTCCGAAAATTACTAGTGCATAAGATATGTTGTTTAAAAGAGGGCAACCACAGAGCTAACATAAAAGGGAAAGCTACTATCTTAAATATCAATTACGAAAAGTCCTCTCTAACTCAGAGATATTTCAGGATAAAGGGTGGTTTCTCAAATATCAGTATTCATTAACACCCACATTTTCAAATCAGTAACCCATATTTTGGGTTGTTTGATGTTGTTTCTTCTTTAAAACAACACCAGGGCAAAATCCAGAGTAAAGTTTATACATTTATTGGAGAAGCAGACAGAGATCAAAAGGAAAAGAACAGATGAAAAGTCTTTGGTTGAGAACTCTCTACCTTTTCAACACTGATCTGTTTCATCAGGAGCTTGTGTGCCAAATAGAAGATGAAACATCCTCACCTTCATTAGCAAGTTTTATACATATAACTATATTTTAGTTTTCCACCAGTATATCTTTTAATGTGCATATTATCTTTAGTTTTATGATAATGACAAGAATGGCATAATACCTACTTATTGGAGTTTATCTTTAGTTTGAAAACTTGCAAAAGACTGTTTACTGAACAGCATATAAAAAAATCAACGTCCACACATCCAGCATAGCAAAAAATACATTCTTTGCTAAAATCTCATAAGGAGAAAATAGTTTCCCACAAAAAAGTTTAAAAAATTAGCAAAATCTTCCTTTCCTAAAACTGAGGGAAGCAGTTTCACCTAATAATGGCACTAATGATCTAAAACTAAGCTAAATGTATTCTCATAATAATATGCACATTATTTATTTATCACCTCCCAGTGAACATTGTTTTTCTTTCCATTTATTTAAAGCATCACAGAAAGTAAAGTTTTTATATGGATATGCCTTAACATAAGCATTCTTGGACCACAATAAGGAAAGTCAACATGCAAATAATGTAAAAAATAAGAACCCCCAGCTTTTATCTCCCCTATGACCACTGACCACCATGGGGGTGTCCTTCAGGAAGAAGCCACCGGAAAATAACTTCAACTGGAATTCTCTAGAAAACCCAAGCCAATGGATTCTGCTGGTAAAAGGGAATCCAGACAACTTATTCGACATGCACTACACCCATCTCTAGAAAGTGTGTATATTCCCGAATGTGTTTCAAAGCCTCCATGTTCCAGAAGCATAGTCAAACCTGACAACACAAATTTACACCCAAACGGGAGGGTCTCAAACATTTTCGAATAAGGCTCGACTACATTTCCTCTTTTGCCAGTTCTGACTCCTAACAGTGGCTTGTTCTTGACATAATTGCTCAAAAACCTCAACAGATCTTTGCCTTGAACATTCCTTCATTTCTTCCCAGTCTTTGCCAATATACCTCCTCCCACCCAAGCGCTTCCATTTCCTACGCTATGTTGCCTGGCTGCAAAGTGTATCACATTCTGGCTGTGAGAATCTCTGAGCTCATGCGTAGTTTTTGAGGTTAACTGGGATCTTCTACTAAATTAGACAGAAGCTTCCAGAGTAGGTTTGCTCCTTTGCCGATGAACAACAATTTAGTGGTGCCAAGATTCGGGGAAGGGGGGAGCTAAGCTAGTAAAGTACTAATGGGATATCAGGGAAATGATCACCCCAAACCACTTTCCCTCCCATTTCTCATAAGGAAAAGCTTTCCTCTGTGCCATACCCAATATCTAACAAAAAAATAAATCTGGATGACTCTGTCTCTGCATGAGATACACATTACAAACGTTCATCTGCTTTCTTTGGCATCTCAAATAAAGCCTCCCCCTCTCTCACGAGACTGAGATACCTGGGAAAAGCTGCAAGGGATCTTTTCAAACACAAAGGCAATGTATTCTGCCTTGGTATGGCACAGAAAAAATAGCAGAGCTTTCTTCCAGTCCAAGGTCTATTAACTGTGACCTTGGCCCTACCCCAGAAACTTATTGTTCCCCAACTTTAACTGGAGCAGCAAATATGCCTCCTCTCTACTTCAGTTTTTGTTTTTTCAACAAAACCAGAGTCTTAAATGAAGTGGTGTCTAAGTTCTGACCATCCGGCCCTACTCAGCCTTCATCCAGTTTGTGGCAGGGAAGAGTCTACAAAGTGCAGCCACAGCTGTGCCCCTCCTTTCCCTTTTCCTTCTATGCAATTTGGAGCACCAGGAGATCTGGGGTCCACGTTCTGGGAGAACTAGGCTCCTGGGCTGGACGTGCTCTCTGGCCAGGGCAGACAGCCGGCTGCTGACAGCCTTTTGCCCTCTACAGGGGATTTCTCCAGTCCTCTCTTCTTACAGGGCAAATCCATTTTCTGTGGCATTTCCAAGCAAACCTCTACTACTCAAGTTTCCCCAGCGGGTAGGAGGAGTGTCTACAAGTCCTTACCGGAACTGAGTCCATCGAAAATGAGTCTCCCGTAATAAAAGTAAGATAAAATAACCCTCTGAAGCAATACAGACGAGTGTAGAAAATGCGTGGAGAATAAAAAGAAAAGATGCTCCCAGCTTCGCCCCCTTTCCCGCTTTCTCATTTACCGTGAGCGGGACATTTAAATTATTTTGTACTTTGTTTATTTTTTTAAGGATTTTTTTGGGGGGGTTCTTTTTAAAAACGGCACTGCAGGCAGCGGTGCCCACAGGCAGAGGGGCAAACTCTCAGTTTGGATGACCCTGCCAGCCATCCCCTCGCGGCCAAGCGGGGGATCCGGGAGGGAGGAGCAGGTGCGGAGAGGGTCCTCGGCTAAACGGCTGGTCGGTGGGGGCGCGGCTTGGGGCCGGGACAGTGCTCGGCCACACAGTGGGGGAGGGACACCCGGAGCCTCCCGGAGCCTCCGCAGGTGCCACCCTCTCCTCCTCCCCACTCCCCATCACCGCTCCGCGCAGGGTGCCTGGGGCAGGCTCGGTCTTTGAGCTGGCGTAGGGAGGCAGCCGGAGAACCTCCCCAGTCCACCCCCCCCCCCCGCCCCAACCCCTACCCAGAACACGAGTTCGCGCCCGGGGCAGTACAACTGTGGCTGAGACCGCCTTAGCGGTCGTGGGAGAAAAGGGTCTCCTAAGTGTTGGAATGAAAACAAGCCGTGGCCACGGACGCCTCAGTGCCCGGCATCTCCGAGCGGAAACAGGCTGTCCTCTGGCGGGCGAGCGGGCGGGGGAAGAGGAGGCAAAGTGGCGGCGCAGCTCGGGCAACTTTGCCGGGCAGCCTGGCGACAGCGGGCAGAGACTGCTGCCGCCGCTTCCCCGGCGAGGCTAAGGAGCACTCGGCGCCCGGTCTTGCACCCAGAGTGCTGCCGCAACTCACCAGGAGGAGGACCGGGCGACTGTTGTCGGGAGCGGGAGGCAGGCAGGGAGCCCAGCCCGAGAGTGCAAGCCGAGCCCCAGAAAGCCGCCCTCCACGTCCTCGCCCCTCCGAGGGGCGCCTGCGCCCGGGTACGCTGCACCGCAAATGCCCACTCGCCGTCCCACGGGGCCACCAACTATTCTAGCGGTGCGAGGAAGAGGCAGCGGAAAAATGAGAGGAGAGCAAGAGAGCGGGCGAGCGCGAGAAAACAGGACCGACGCCCGCCCGGAGGATCACGTACCTTTAGCTCCTCAATGTCCAGGTTTGTTGATCTGTCCATGGAGCGAAACTAAAGGAAGTGGAGAGAAACCGGGCAAGTTGAACCTAAAAACAATCTAGTCTTTTAGTTTCCAGCCTAAACTCAGCTTTATCCTCCTCCAAGCCCTGGCAGCTTCTCTCAGTCTCATTCTCCGTGATCACGCCGCCTCCACCGGTTAAAAATAATAAAAATAAATAAATAATAATTATAATTCAGTTTGTTTTACTTCCTGAAAGACTTAGTGACAGGTGATCTTTACCGCGGTGCAACACAGCTCAGTCGAATCAAGCGGGGGGCCGGGAGGGGGGGTAAGATCCACTCTATTTAAGATTATTTCTTCTTCTGCAATAAGCTTAGAAACCAGCGAATTGCTGCATCCCAAGGAAAAAAGCTGCTTCCCTGGACAACATCATGCGGCAAATTTCAAGCAAATGTGTTCAAACTGAAGAGAAGAGTATATGATAAAAGCCTTCCTCCGTCAGGCTTACTCTGGTTGCTAATTTAGCACACTGTGAGTCCCAAGCATTAGCAATGATCAATTTCCCTGGCAAGATCACCAAATCCCCGAAGTCCTGCATAGACTTAAAAATGTCTTGCAGCTAAGAGGTATTCTCTCAGTGGGGAAAAGAAGATAATAAAGTCTGAAGGGAACGATCTTCTTTGAAGGTTATGCTAAAAAGAGTTGAGAGAATAGGAGGTGGATCCTACAGAGGAGAGAAAAGAGGGAGAGAGAGAAAGCCAGAGAGGGAGAGAAAAATTTTCCTCCTGCTTTGCTGTTTTACTGGCCTTCACCACCAGGTGACTGACTTCACTTCTCTCTTCCCACAGCCAGCGCTAAGGGGATTTCTCTTATCTGTCAAAAAGCAACATTTCCTCTCCAGACAAGTACTGTGCTGCTGGGTCTTAAAGACTGCCCTCTGCCCGGAATCCAGTAGGTGACGAGCATTGTAATTCATTTCACATGTTGCCTCATCTCGTTCCTGTAGATCTGGGAGGAACATGCATGTGTGGATCATATGCGTGTATTCACATGTACTCACTTTACATCTCTCCTGCTTTCAGTGTCGGGGAGCTTGAGAAAGACTTTTAAAGAAAGTGACAAATAGAAATAAAGAAAATTTCTCCTACTGAAGCTTCTTACCATAAGCAATCCTTTACTGGAAAATTATTCTTTAAATAGAAGCTGAGAGGTCAGTACACTTAACTTGTAGGGTGTAGATTTGGCATCAAGGCTCATTTTTTTTTTTCATTTAAATGTCTTTTAGTGTAAAAGCTTGACTTTTGAAGGGATTTAAACATTCTCTTCTTGTTTTATTATGGCACATAAACTAGTGAATGTTAAAAATGTTTTTGGATTCAGAAAAAGTGCTGAATAAATAATTACCTTTGTTTCAAAAAGAAATCTTTTTATTTTATTTTATTTAAGTGTGCATCATCTAGTCTCCTGGCCTCCTTCTCTAACTCCATCTCTGTCTCCTCACTGGCTCTGCTTCAGCCACATGGTCTACCTCCACCTGCCATTTCTGCTGCCATGGGCTCTTTAACCCCGGCTCTCATCCCTCAGTCAGGACAGCTCTCTCTCCCTCTTTGCAAGCTTAACCCTCAGACGTCAGACTCAAGTCACCTCTGGAGAGAGGATGTTCCTCAAATGAGTCGCTCAGATACCCCTTCTCCTCTGTCATCTCTTCATAGCTGTCACTTCAATTTATCATTACTCAATGTAGCATTTGTTACCTGTTTGTTTGACTCTGCCAGTAGACTACAGGCTCTGGCGGGCAACTTTTATCTTTCTTATTCACCAATATGTTCTAAGGGTCTAGCACATAAGTGCACAAATATGCCTGAAACAGATAAATGTCGGTGGGAAGAATCTTTTACAGTTATTATTCTAATATCTAAAAACCTCCATGACCTCCTCCCCACTCAACCCGCAAATACCAGTTTTTCCCCTCCTAGTCTGCAGCTAAACCCAGTGCTCTCAGCTTTATGATTAAGCATGCAGTTCTTTAGTTTAAGCTTATTCTATTCCACAAGCTTATCAATACTACCTTTCTCTCAAACTCCGACTTGTGCCTACAGCTTTCAAGGTTAACATCAATTAGTGGAGCTGAACATAAACTTCTCAAAATAAATTTTCCATGTTCATTTTACATGATGTATGATGAGAAATAATAAGGCTCCAGGTTAAGAGTAAATGAACTTATATAAAATGTATAGCTCTTAAAAAGCCTCTTTTCTAGACATTATCAGTAATGCACCATGAAAATACATAATTACATGTTTTATTTAAATTCTAGTTCTCCCATATAGAATAATTTTATATTCCCTATCAATCTGTTATTGCCTCACTTCAGCAAGTTGAATATAAAAAGCAAATTTATTTTGAGCACATTAAAGTGATACTATCTTTGAGATAACTTTAAAATTTACAATTGTGAAAACAAAAGTCTAAGAAAGATAACTATTAATGTTTAAACACTATTCAGAAAGAGAAGACTCAAGATAGTTTCTTAGTATGGCCTAAAATTACGGTTGGAAGAAAAGGTGATTTACTATTTAATTATAAAGGCTAAGTTTAACCCCATTTTTCAAAAGTTATATATAGTCATGCATATAATGACTTTAATTCATCTTTAGTAATACAAAATTATATCCACCATGTAATGTTGACCAGACTGGCATTATATGAGCTACAGAAACCATAGGTGATTTCCAAATCAGTTCCAAATTTGGGCCTAATTAAATGTCTACAGAGCAAGAGACTTCCAAGTATTTTACTATTTCATGAATTCCCATGCAAATTAATTAGGCTGAACAGTCCTAAAATTAAAAAATGAAATTTGATCACAAAAATATGGTTTACTGAAACTATTTATATCACCTTTCAAGGCAATCAGGATTCAACTCCACTTCAACTGACACATGACTAAGCGAGACAATGGTCAGAAAATGCAGTAACTCTAAATAAACTTGAAATAGGGCAATGGAAGGATTGGGAAGTGAACTGAGGAAAGGAATATTGTCTAGATGCCCTGAATCATGATTTCAAGAGGAAGACAACTACCCATGACTGGTACATAGCAGGGTATGTAAAAGGAGCAAGATTCAATTTCAACAAAGATGTGTAATTCACAGGCAAAGTGCAAATAACAATTACAACCCCCAAGCAGGGGAAGGCAGCGTGGACCTGCCAGTCATGAGATGTTACATATCAGGATCATTTGGCCATGGATACATTCATTCATGAATGTCATAAGATATTAAGGCAAATGTACAAATGCCACTATGAGCTTCTTTATGTTAACTAATTTACAGAAATTTATAGAATACTCTTTTTAATCCCAGTAGAAAATATTTTTATTCATCATATAAGGTTTAAAACCACTTATAGAGTTTTCAATTTTGTCAGCCTCTATATTACCCTCTCCCGACTCTCTAGACAAATTTACCATTTTTATGCTTTTATTTTTATTTTCTTAGCATCCTACACAGTAAGATGATGTTTTATTTCAACTTTCTGAAATTATTAAAGGGATAAGTAATGTATTATTATAATTCATTATAATAGAGTAATAAATTACTTACATAGTTGCCCCTAGTAGTTTCTAATGATCACTATTTATATTCATATGATGTAAACACTTGCCATAGAAAAGGTTTGTTTCTCAGAAATGTTATTTTTCATTCCATGCTGCTTTTAAAAAAGTAAGTACTGGAAAATATGGGAATATAAAATAGTAGGTGGTTTTCATTCTTATACTAGTAAGAGATGCAATTGTTTATGTGTGAATAGGTGAAAAATAACAAATTAAGTGCACTATTAACATTTTGATGTGGTCAAAAGGATATCCTTTGGCTCTTCCCCAAAATGATCACTCATCTCTATTACAGCACAGATGTATATTTTTATTTTAAAAAATCGATGTTGAAATTAAATTAAAATACTTTCTGCTTACCTTCAACCTAGATCATGGCTGCTACTCCGAATTTTATTCAAGAAAAAAAGAAAAGAAAGGAAAAGCAAAAATAAGATTAGTTCTCTAGACAACAAGAGAAAATAAAGAATTGAAAAGAATAGCAGCACAACGACATGCCTGCTTACAGCCTAAAAAGAAGCCAGAATGTAGATTTAAAGCTACCAAAAACTTGAAACCTGGAACATATCTCCCTTTCTTTTTTGGTTTAATGGAGAAAAATATTGGCAAATGTATACTTTTAAAGTTATGTTTAACTATTTAGCCACCTATGATTTAAAATGTTCCTCCCTCAGTCATGAGAATACATATGCTTTGTAGAGCATAGATGATAGTAGTCTATAAAAGGTAATGGAGGATCTTCTTTGCAGAATTTAGAGATTTGTGATTAGTGCTAACAGTTTTACAAGCATCCCCCAAAGCACTATTTATTGCCGCTCAGAATCATAAACATTGATAATTATTAAAGTTTTAAAAAACAACCCACCTTAAAATACTAAACCGCCTATGGAGTGTAAGAAAAAGAAACTTAACAAATCTACAAAAAAAAAAATAGCCTGATCAAAACTCCAATTAAAACTCTCAACAAACGCATAGCAGTTAATGCTGTAACAGTAATAATTAAAACAAAAGAGAAGCATGCCAGCACACATTAGAGCATCATATCCCAGTTAGACAAGTGCACAGAAATAGGAAAGAAAAGTTGTACAACATCTTCAATCCTAAGGCAATGTTGATCCTCAAAACATTTTCCCATTAAAAATGATTATCAGTTTACATAGAAACTCTAAAAGGTCAGAAATGGTGAACCCTAAAATCATAACCACACACAAAATAAAATACAACTCTGAAGAATTTTTTAAATTGCAACCTTCACCTCAGATCAACAATCTTTTACTATTAGAAAAAAAGGAAAGGCTTTGGCTTCATTATTCATGTTGACTGTGTAAGTTGGTTCATTTAAATTCAAGAACTCCATTCTTTAGCAAAATTAATTTCTATGAACAGGCTTGATATCAATTTTTTAAACTAACCTTTTGGAAGGAAAGTTACTTTTCTGGAAATATGTTTTATTCCAACAGAAGAACTTAAAACTGTTAAGCCATCACCCTACACACACAGTGTGATAAACCAATATAATACCAACAACAATCAACCTTTAAGAACTCAGTCTTTTAATTTGTTCTACTAGCATCACTCTAACAAAAAATGGAGAAATAGGAGGCCTAGGGCCACAGGTATGGAGGGAGATCAGTAAAATGATAATTGATTCTAAAAGAAAGGTCTGAATAGCCCGGAGGAACTGAAAGTACTTTGGCCTTGGATGGAGTACTTTTGGAGAAGCAAAGAAACAAACAAACAAAAAAAACTAAGGAATCTGGAAAGAAATACTTAATGGGATTAAACTCTAAAACAGGCTACTTACTCTGAATTCATTTCTAGTTTGGAAATTTTCCTATGCCAAGAATGACAAAGAATAAGACCATCAAACAGAACATAATTGTTTTCCTGGTCTGTTCATTGGCATATGATTGCTGTTTGAAACTTGTTTTTAGGAAATTAGTTAATGTGACATTTTGTCTCTTTTTTCCCCATGCCTTCGCTAAGTAAAATAAAAATCAAGATTATATGAATAAAAGAATATTTAATAAGTTAATTTCTGATGATGCACCTTAAGTGTTTTGATATAAAAATGAATTCTAAAGAATATGCTATGCCTAAATAGTAATAATGAAATTTAAACTTGCTTTTCAATTGAAATTTCTTATTTTTTAAGGATGGGGGAGTCCAAAGAGCTCCCAAACTTAAATTTTACTAGGACCTGTTGGCAATCAGTTTCCTATCATCACCAAAATAAACTATTGTCGTGGATCTTGAAAACTTTAACAGTTCTAAGAAGAGCATTTGTTCTTTGATCATTGTTAAATATTCTTATTTTAATGAAGTTCTGAAAAGTACTCCAAGAACATAGGATGAAAAGTCAAAAGAACAAAAATGGTACCATATTGTAGTGTTTAAGACTGTCATTGACTTGCTTAAAAAAAAAAAAAAAAGAAGGGAAAGAAGCAGAGGAAGGCAAAGTGACGGTTTATGAAACTGTGAGTTGGTTGGACTCATCTACCCTGCATGACAAACTATGTTTACAACCAGCAGTCACAAACTGTTTCATCAGCCCCAGCAACATCGAAGCCCACATATCTGCTGGGCTCATTTCATACTCTGCCCATTTGTGACTATTGAGAGGGCCACATGAGGAAGCCTTTTTTTGAATTTTTTTAAGCCTAATTATGCGTGACAATTTTGTTACTAAACTGATACACTCTTCATATTGAACTGAGAGTACATTCCCCATAAGCTGAAGCCTTAGTCAATGCCTTACATCGGCACGACAAAAGATTTTCTTAAGAAGCCCAGGAATATCTATCGTTGTCCTAACTGCAAATAAAATTTCATGTGTTTGGTAACAACTTTTAGGCAGGGAGGCACTCTTTCCCAAATGTGGTAGCCTTAGCTTTTTTCCTTTTCACTATTAAACTTGTCCTGCTATGAATGCAGTGGATGCTTTCAAGATTTGGCTTGTTTCAAAGATGCTCCTTAGAATGTGTGTGTAATAAAGACTGCAAATGCTCTTCTTTTTCAAAGGACATGCATTTTGAAATGTACACTTAAAAGGGTGAAATTTCTTAAAAATGTAACTGGATTTGCGAATTTCCTTGATCTAAAGGGTAATTTTTCTGTGATTATTTTTGTTTTGATTTGTAAAGCACATATGAGTAAAATACATGTTTATTAAAAGTCTGAACATTAAAGACAGAATGCACCATCTTTACAGATTTTTCTCCCAGTAATCCACTTTAGAAGCAGTCTCAGTATATAGCAAATTATAGCTCCGGTTATAAAATCACCCACATAATTCTTTGTGACTATACTGTTCTTTTTCATATGGTAAAATTGTAAGTTTAATTTTCTACCTGTTTTTTTTCTGATCTGGAAGCAGAATATGAATTTTCTATATTTTCATTAAAAACCAATTTCACAAAAATACATTTTCTAGATGTATTTTATAAGAGTTTGGGAACTGACTACTTTTGAGACTAGAGAACTACAATTTTTTTCACTTCTGCCTCTATTTGACATAGACTTGAATTACAAAAAAATGATTATCTATCTATTATTATATGCCAATCAACCTTCACTGCTGTGTAACGTAAGACACTGACTCAAAGATAAAATTTCCATAGTTCTGGTAAATATAAAAATACTTAATTTTTTCCTTTATGATAAAAAGAAGAACATGTCTTCCTAACTTTAGTCAACCTAAACTTTCATACACAAATTAAAAGGTAAAATTTTTGCTCAGGGATATTCTAAGTGTTAGGACCACTAATACTCTTTATAACTGTAAGTTTAAGTTAATATTTATTGAATATTAATTATTAAAAGTCATTACACTTGAAATCACACAGTGTTAAGAAACAGTGAGACCCTGAGCATATAAATTTTACAATAGAATCAGTAGGTGATAATACAATGCAAATTCAAAGATGTGTTCTAGACCATCATAAATGACACACATCCCAGGGCCATAATCTTGTTCTAAATTTATAGTCAGGACTTGACGAGATCTTGACCTCTATTTTAGGATTTCAGGTATAGAAAAATACATGTATATGTTTTACTTTTTAAAAATTTTTAATGCAGGATGTGGTGGAAAGAGAACTAAACTGGAAATGAGGAGAAATGGATTATTGTCTTGGCTTCTTTGCTCATTAAGTTGTGACCTTATGACCAGTCTTTTACCTCTTTAGACCTTGAGTCTCTATAAAATAATGAGCTCCTATTAGAAAAGCTATAACTACTTTTTGTTGTACTGTTTTTTCAAAGACATAGAGTTGACTAACAACATACGTAAAGAGCATAACCACAAAGACTAATTCAAAAGTTAGTACATTTTTCTTTAAAGCCCTTTGTGGTTCTAAAAATCTACTATATACTTCCATTCCCTCACAGGTACTCACTAAATAAAAATACACCAACTATTAAGAGTTGCTATCTTTACAGGTGGGATTGTAAGTGCTTCTTATTTTCTAAATTTCCTACAATCTGCATGTATGAAGCAGTGGATTAAATAATAACTGACTGAATTCATAAACCATAAAAAACCATATGTCAACCAGGAAAGATATTCACAAAACATATAGCTAACAAGAAATGAGTAATTATGTATAAAGCTGTATAAATGTAATTATATATATGTAACACTACATACACACATGGAGGTCTCATAGCTATATACATATGTATATATATGCATATATGTGTGTGTATATATGTGTGTGTGTATATATATATATATATATTGCAGATGAAAAATGCAAAGGACTCATTGGAAACATGGATAAAAGATATGAACCAGTGCCTCCTCAGAGAAGTTAACCAAAGAGACAAACATAAGACTCAGGAAAATTCAAAGTTAAATCCATAATAGATACTATTTTATACCACTCCACTGGCAAAAAAAAAAAAAAATTAATCTGGCAATAGAAAGTGTTAAGGAGAATATGTAGCCACTAGAATACTTTTATAGTGCACTCATGGGATGATAAATTGGTTCCAAGATATGGGGGAAATTGGCATTTTCTAGTAAACTTGAACATGTTAAGATCCAGCGAGTCTACTCAGAAGCACATTTCTATATTAGTCAACACAAATAATGCTAGTTATAGCAACACTCAAATCCCAGTGGCTTACTATAGCAAATTTTTATTTCTCGCTCATATCACATACTGATATGGGTCAACGTGGTGAGAATTCTGCACCACACAATTACTCAACCTAGTGTCTCTTCCGAATTCTAGAGTCTTAAGTCCCCTATCGGATTACTTTCAATCCATCAAGAGACAAAGAGAAAATAAATGGAGAGTAGTTGATTTTGTGGAATAGACCTAAAGGTGGTATGTATATATCACATCCTACACCATTCTATCAACCTAAACTCAATCACATGGCCTGACCTAACTGTAGGGGTAATGTAGTGTGGTTTTGTGGAAAGAAAGGAAAAGATAATGTGGATACCAATGAGCATGAGCTATCTCTGTCACGGTTACTTCTTTTGGTCACCAAATATCTATTTGTTCTTTATTAAAACTCAAAAAAATATATCACTCTATTTCCAAAGAAGACTGACCCATCCAACCCTTTATCTAGCTCAATGTCTAGGGTCTCTGGGTTAGTGCAGTCTTCTCTAGATGTGGTTTCTCATTGCCCAGCCGCCTATGCGTTAAAAGACAATCAACTTTCTCCAGAACTCCCATATGCAAATGAGCAACAAGGACAAAATAACCATAAGAAAACATGCCTATTCTGAAAGAGGAAGAAGTGGAGACACCCAAGACTCTCTGACCCCCTGGGCAATTATGAAAGAAACTTGATACATTATACAGGCACCTTATCCTGGGTGTAGACACTATTATTCCTTGATTAGTTCCTGATATTACTGGGAGGAACTCTCAGGTCTCAAGACGCTGTCTTGGCTCCACACTTTAGAGGTTTATTCTGTGTTCATCTTCCTCCTTGTGTGTGCATCCCTCATCTCTTTGTGTGTCCAAATTTCCTCTTCGGATAAGACCTCTAGTCAGATTGGATTAGGACCCACCAAATGTCCTCACTCTAACCCAATCACCTCTTTAAAGGCCCTACCTCCAAATACCAGACAAATTGTGAGGCCCTGGGAGCCACAGCGTCAACATATGTATCTCGAAGGGGACACAATGCAACTCTTAACAAGAGCTCAAAAGTTGTTTGGAATATCCAATATTAAAAGTAGTTTCTTTGGCAGTGAAATTCTCTCAAAATATTAATAGGCTTACAATCTATTTCCTTGTATCTAATTTCATGTGTCAGTGACCACATCCACATTTCTTTCCCAGATAAAATTCTCAGATGTACTTTATTTCTTTGCTTCCTTCTCAATGTCCCCTTAGTTAAACTGATAGGTGACTACATGATGACACAGGGACAGTAGGCTTGGGCGGAAGACCACCCTTCATCCGAATTTTGCCCTAAAGCCAACAGGCTTCATTAACATTGACCCTTTGCCACACAAAGTTCCTTAAATTTTTTATCTCTAACCCTATGGGGCCTAAAAGCAGTTGATATTTCCATCCTTTTGGTGCCCCAAATTTCTGGGCTGTCTCTATTCCCTCTTATTTTCCCCTATATCTCTTTTTTACAACTTTGCTGAAGACAGCGAAATTTTAGTGACTACACACTACAAACATTTTTTCCAACTTTTTCCTCTTCAGCTAAAAGCTGAGTAGGTGGATGAGCGCCTTCCAAGTTCTCACAAGTAACAGTCTTATGAGATTTTTGCCACATTGTAACAGGGCTCTCCCTTTCATCTCTGATATCTGATCCCTTGCCATGTTTGCCTGATAAGCCCATGCCTCTTTTAGGTGTTCTGGCTAGGAGATGAGGAAAAGGAATGGGTGTGGGGAAATCTGGGGGATAAGCCAGGAAATGGCATACACCAGTTCTGTTCACATTGCATTGACCAGAAGGTAGTCACATAGTTCCATCTAATTATAGAGGAGCCTGGAAAATGCGGTATCGATATATGATTGGAAAGGAGAGGAAAACGTAAACATTGCCAACCACTGGCATTTTCTAACACAGACTCTAGGGAATTTTTTTGCACATTTATTGGCTGTAGCAAAAAAGTACAAAACAACTCAAAATTACATTAACTCTGGAAGATATACACACATCACACACGTACATAAACACACACACAGCCACACATAGAGTCTGGTTCCATATACTTAAGTGTGAAAACATATACAACTGAATAAAATATTAATATGGTTAATACTATTTATAAAACATATGTTGTAAAACTATAAAGAAATTCAAAGGTTTGGGACATTGATGCAGGTGGCACATTTACTCACCCCTATGCTTACCCTACTACATCATTTCACCCACCCTTTGGTGTACTCATTCACAAACTGTTACTAGGAAACTTCCACATCTCAGGCCCTGAGTTCTGGACTTTCTGTGCACTAGTAAAAAAAAAGCCTCCTTACTATTAACAAAAGCCTGCCCTTTGTCAAAGTAAAAGCCTCTAACGGAAACATCTCCTATTAGCTAAACAACCCATTAGGTCAGGAATAGAATGGTCAAAACAAGCAAAACAAATTGTTCCAAATATTCATTTCCAGACAATGTGTGTTCCAATAAATATTGGAGAAGTGTTTATAGTAAAGCACAAAAGGAAAGTCTTGCTCTTGGCTTTGAGGTATACTATCTTATGGAATCCTGGAATTTTTTTAAAACTGGGAAGAGACCATAAAGATAATGTACACAAAACTGTGGAAAGAGCCAAGATGTCCATCGACAGATGAATGGATAAAGAAGATGTGGTATACACACACACACACACACACACACACACACACATAATGGAATATTATGCAGCCATCAAAAGGAATGAGATCTTGCCATTTGCAACGAGGTGGATGGAACTGGAGGGTGTTATGCTGAGTGAAATAAGTCAATCAGAGAAAGACATGTATCATATGACCTCACTGATATGAGGCATTCTTAATCTCAGGAAACAAACTGAGGGTTGCTGGAGTGGGGGTGGGGTGGGAGGGATGGGGTGGCTGGGTGATGGACACTGGGGAGGGTATGTGCTATGGTGAGCGCTGTGAATTGTGCCAGACTGCTGAATCACTGATCTGTACCTCTGAAACAAATAATGCAACAAATGTTAAGAAAAAAGAAAAAGAAGATAGCAGGAGGGGAAGAATGAACGGGGGGAAATTGGAGGGTGAGACGAACCATGAGAGATGATGGACTCTGAGAAACAGACTGAGGGTTCTAGAGGGGAGGGGGTGGGGGGATGGGTTAGCCTGGTGATGGGTATTAAAGAGGGCACGTTCTGCGTGGAGCACTGGGTGTTATGCACAAACAATGAATCATGGAACCCTACATCAAAAACTAATGATGTAATGTATGGTGATTAACATAACAATAAAAAATTTAAAGACAAAAAAATAAATAAATTGTAAATGAAGTCCCTTAAAAAAAGATAATGTACACAAAACTTCATAATCTTCATTTTGTAGGGAAAAAATCTAATACATATGTAGACAGAATTTCTAAAGTAGATAGTGCCAGAGCCAAAACTATAACCTCTCTAGGGCGCCTGGGTGGCTCAGTCAGTTAAAGCATCGGCTCGGGTCATGATCCCAGGGTCCTAGGATCAAGCCCAGCTTCAGGGTCCCTGCTCAGCAGGGAGTCTGTTTGAGGATTTCTCTCCCTCTGCCCCTCCCCCTGCTCACCCTCCCTTTCTCTCTGTCTAAAATAAATTAATTAAAAAAGAGACTATAATCTAACCAAAGTTAGACTAAGAAATATTAAAATGGGAAGCTACCTCAAAAGATACCAATGTATTTATATGACAGCAACAAGAGAAACAAATTATAAGAATTCATAATAGTTTACCAGGTATGATTATGGTATACAATTATCTATAGTGATTTTCCATATGCAGAAAATATGCAAATATCCTCTACAGATAAAT
Source organism: Eumetopias jubatus (assembly GCF_037043125.1). Taxonomy (NCBI): domain Eukaryota; kingdom Metazoa; phylum Chordata; class Mammalia; order Carnivora; family Otariidae; genus Eumetopias; species Eumetopias jubatus. Next base: position 23,504,640 of record NW_028274808.1, on the reverse strand, counting down.
TGTCTTTTCATCTTTCCACCCCCCTCCAGTGTTTGGATCTATAGCTTTTGTTTAGAATATTCTTCATTTGTTTTCACTTTACATCATTTTCTTGCTCCAACTCTAAGTTGAATATTATTCCATTTCAGTATGCTACTATCTTATCATTTGACAGATTTTCTATTCAATTTTTAAAGAACTATTATCTTCTATTATAGAATAAATATTATTACAAGATATTGCATAAGGCACACCCTTTTCAGCCACACGAGAATGAACACGTCGCTATCCTTAGCTTCCATAGCAGCAGTTTACATGTACTCCTCTCTCTGTCAAGGTTTTAAACTTTTTAACAAGCCCTCATTTCTTTGCCCAGCACAGCATCTTACATGGAGTGCAAGTCTCATAACTGTTGTGGAATAAGGGACTCTTTCCACATGTACAGTCTCTCTCTCTTTCTCTCTCTGTCTCTGTCTCTCTCTCTCTCTCACACACACACACAAATAATAGCAACTATGCTGCTTAATGGCTGACATTGACTTAAAGTCTTCAAGGTTTATTGGTCACATCACACTACCTTCTAGACAGTTGGCATGGAAAGGGCAGTGATTACACAACTTGCTAGTTTCATAAACCTCCCTCCGTGACAAGGAGGGGAAATGAGGGAAGTCATTCCAGGAATGTCATAGTACCACAGCCTCAGGAAGAGCTTCTCGGACAACAGCTCCTGAGAGAGGAGCCTGAGGCTAAGCCACGGAAGACAAGACAAAACTCCTGAGAGAAAAGATGGCAAAACGACCAGAGATATGGGCTCTAGGACCCAGGTTCCCCATGACTAACTGTGTATTTTGGTCAAGGTATTCAATCTCTCTGTGGCATAATGTATGAGTCTGTAAATTAGGTGGGTTTTGAAAATTAAATAATAAATTTTGACTGCCGAGGACAGCGGCTGGCTCGGAGTCGTCTTCTTTATCATCATCATTATTATTGGTAGCCCATATACTGCAGGCCCAGAAATTAGGGATAAAGCCAGGAGTGGGGAGACCACATGGTTGACTGAATCGCTGAATCCCAAATGGAACTGAAGCTCGTGGTCAGCAAAGGCTATGGGATACGTGTGTGGAAGGGAGGGGATGGTCATTGGAAAAGACATCAGGACGAGGAAGGAAGGTTCTCATCGTTGCTGTGCACTCTTGTGCTTATGATTCTGGGTTAGAAGCTTTAAGTGTCCATCAATTTGTAGGATACTATTATTCAGATCAATTTGTATTTTTTTCCTGACACTGTCATAAAGATTTCCAATATACAATTAATCCTTTTTTTTTTTTTTTTTTTGGTTGATGCATCTCTTAGCCAAACCACTCTCTCCTTGCAATGTCTGGATAATTTTCTTTCATGGAATGACTAAGAAAGATGACATTTTGCTTACTTTACTTACCAGAGATCAACTACTTTTAAAAGGAAGCTGCATTTCTAGTTGTAAGGTTTTCTTTTTTTAAAGATTTTTTTTTATTTGTTTGACAGAGAGAACACAAGCAGAGGGAGAGAGAGGGAGAAGCAGGCTCCCTGCTGAGCAAGGAGCCTGATGTGGGACTCGATCCCAGGACCCTGGGATCATGACCCGGGCCAAAGGCAGCCGCTTACCCAACTGAGCCACCCAGGCGTCCCTAGTTGTAAGGTTTTAATAACAGTGAGAGTATTTACATTTTAAGAGAATGATTGAGAAGGACAATGTTTATAATGTGTACATAATTCATTACATGGAAGGTCCTGAAGATGATACTTACCATGATGTGACTATGATTTTAGGTATTCTTATTCATTAAACTTAAAAATGTATAACCAATAGTAATATCCAAAAGGGATCATTTTTGAATTAAAGTGAAAACAAGACATTTCCTTCCTTAACCACATTACTATCCCTTCGTCCTACATAAGTAACTGGCCTAGTTTCTTAGTGCTAATAATAAACAACCTATACCAGAAGAACAACTTTTTATAAGGTGAAGTTCTAAAAAGTCATCCAAAATGAAAATTTACCATATTCACTTTAAAAGTAAGAATAACAAGCACATTTAGGAAACAGTGAGTCTTTTTCAATGTATTTGTTTCATATGAACATGAAAATATGATCCTATTATGAATAACACTAAAACCAAGAATAAGAAAGAGTTGGGGTTATTATTTTTATTTACAAAATTTAACAATCTTAAAATAATAGATAGCTGAAGGGTAAGGATATATTCAAGTCAAAATAACCAAACATCCTATATCCCATGGCGATATAATTGTTAACTTCTGCTATAATCAGACCAATCTAAGTTCATATTTGATATCAACTTAAAATACAAGGTGTTCCTATTTAAACAGCCTAACTAAATTTCCTTATTCAAAGACAAAAAATGTTACAAAGGGAAGTTTCTTCGATAGAATATTTGCCCACATGAGACTTTCCTCGTCACTGACCCCTTAAGTTTGCAGCACACAAGATTCAGGAGCATCTTGAGGTCTAAGGTGCTGTCATAAAAGGTGAAAGACACTTTAGCACTAAACGCAGAGCTCACAGTGTGAGTCCTGGCTCCACATACTGGGTATGTGAATGTGGCTATTGACATTTCTCTCTTGAAGTATCAATTGGACAATAGCCTCAGCCTGCAAAAGAAGGATATTACCTACCTAACAGGTTTGTACTTTTGAGAATGCAATGAGGTGATTCAGATAAAACTCATGAAGCACTAGCACATAGTAGGCACATGCTAGAATACCGGGCTGCTATAAAATACTGAATGCTAACAAAATGTTGCCATCATTATTTGTTTCTCTCATTTCAGCCGTGGTAGTATTGGTGATGGTAAGGGCAGCAGTGGGAGTGAAAGCTGGTAAGGACTCAGGAGTAGGAGGAAGAAAAAAAAAAGGAGAATTTGAAGCTTGTAAATGTAAACCCCTCGTTTTCCTGACCACCCCAACTGGAGACTAAAACGAGCATTTTTTTTTTTAAGATTTTATTTATTTATTTGAGAGAGAGAGAATGAGAGACAGAGAGCACGAGAGGGAAGAGGGTCACAAAGACAAGCAGACCCCCGGCTGAGCGGGGAGCCGGATGTGGGACTCGATCCCGGGACTCCAGGATCATGACCTGAGCCGAAGGCAGTCGCTTAACCAACTGAGCCACCCAGGCGCCCCTGAAGTGAGGATCTTAATGTCAGCTCTGGGGCAGTATTTATCTGCCCCTGCTTTTTGAATACCTTAAACCTTGCACCTCAGTTTCTCCCCAGCATCTCCGGGAATGCCATGGGAGATGCCTTACGGGTGTCCACAGGTGAGGTCCCTGACCCTACGTGCTATCGGCCACTTCCCCGCTCCGTGCCCCCCTACGGTGGGGGGCGGGGGGTCTGTTGCACCAGCAGCAGGAGCTTTGCCTCCAACGCCCTCCGACAGGATCACCACTGAGCCTCCCGGAGGTGCCGCCGCTGTTCCCAATCCCTGCCAACACGGAGGCTTGCTGAGCTGCACTGCCCCCGCTCAGACTGCTGAGGCATCAGGGATGCCCAAAGCCACAGAGGAACACAAATGTGCCAGACACCGGGTCTAAATTTGGCATGGCTTCCAACAAATATCTGGATTCTCCAAACACTAACTCCCATGTGAGGCATTTTCTTAAACTTTTTTCTCTCCCTTTCTTTTCTTTCTTTCTTTTTTCTTTTTCTTTCTTTCTTTCTTCCTTCCTTCCTTCCTTCCTTCCTTTCTTTTTCTTTCTTTCTTTCTTTCTCTCCCTTCCTTCCTTTTTTCTTTTTCTTTTCTTTCTCTTTCTTTTTTTCTGTTTCTTTTCTTTCTTCCTTCCTTCCTTTCTTTTCACTACATCATGCTATGGTGATGATTTTTGGGGACTTCATAATTACTGATAGTGACTGGTGACTACAAGATTAGATATATTAGATGGTTTTTTAAAATGCATAAAATATTATAATCCTGTCCTTTCTCAAAGACAATAATAATATAGTCATGTATCACCATACCATGAGGTGATTGCAAATGATAATAATTTTAGGAATGATTAAGAACACAACGACTTTTGAGGAGGGAGAAATTAGGAAAGAGTTACAGATACACATTTTTAGTTTTGTACTTATTGATCCATCTTCAAGAAAATAAACAAAACATTCTGTAAATAATCTTGCCAGCAGGTGTTATTTTAATAAGTAAAATGCAAGTAAGAGTCAATAGTCAAGGAGAGAGTAACATCATTAGTTTATAAATCTGCTTTTAGTCCAACTCCTTCGTTATGAGTCTCTGTGGTACTTTTTAGTCCAATTTAAACAGGAAGCTCTTGACCATTGCTTTAGTAATTGAAAATTGCTTAATGAGTTTTACTAATGCCTTTCTGCATTTTTAGCCAGCAACAAACCTACTCTTTCAGTAGTCTATTTTTTCACTCCCTATACAAATTCATTTACCTCTGCAACCATTATTACTTCCTTTCCTTCTATGGTAGTTTGGTGTCCCTTCTGCTTTCTAGGGCTAATTATTCCCTCCACCAATGCTCTGGTTTCTTTTCCTTTTTCAAAAACAATTTGCTTATTTTCTCCCTCTATCTCTCTCCATATATATACACACACACACATACACACACATAAAACAGCCTGTTTCTTGCCATTGATTATATGAAGATACCACGTTCTTGTTGCTTTGAACATAGAAAAAAATTAAATCCTATGATTTGATTTCTCTGTAGCCAACGTCCCTTCCTAGTCAGCCTCTTACATGTAATGTTGTAAACATGCCTTTTCCATTTGCTCATTTCCTGATCACTCATCGACCTCTTATAACCTGTTTTAAGCTCTCCAAAGGGAGAGCAAAGACAACAATAATGAAATGATTCTAAATCCAGTGGCTACTCTTTGGTTTCTACTTAAATATTTCTGTACCTTTTAGGTGGCTCTCTCATGGTTTGGTGCCCAAAACATTTCATTTGTCTTCTCAACTCTGATTTCCTTTGTAGGCTCATCTATTTCTGTCCTTCTCCTAAAAGTTGATCCATTCTTGTAAAGAACCCTCTTTCTAAAATGCAAATCTAATCTAACTCTGTTTTAAATCTCAAAGTGGTCTCCCATTTCTCACAAGGCTTAATTTTTTAACCTAATAGTCTTACAAAACCAGTTCCATTCTCCATCTAAACCATATGCAGTTTCCCAGTGTGCTGGAAATTTTTATGCCTCAGAGCTTGTGCACATGTTGCCTCTGCCTGAGATACTCCTTGGAGAAGCCTAGAACATTTGCTTTCCCTCAGCAACTATTTATTAAGCAGCTACAATGTATAAGAAAATATGCCAGGCTCCATGGGACACACCGCGTGTCCCATCTTTAGTACCACCTCTCCTGGGGCCACAGTATATCAGCACATCAGACTTTATCAACCATTACCTTAAAACTTTTAGATAGTTTCCCATTATATTTCACCTCTAGTACCTGTCACAAGGTTGTCATACACAACACAACCTTTCCTGTCCTTTCTGCTTTTATAGGTTCTCAGCATACACTTGCCTCTACTATATGTCCAGAAAGGTCTAGAAATGAGCTTTTTTAAAAAATAATATATCCCATTGTGGTGGGGAGGAGTACAGTAAAATGGGTTTATTCACATGCTCAGTAAGCCAGAATATGCAAAAGTGAGTGTTCTGCCTGCTCTTATCATCACCATCGTATATACCATCATAACCACTAATATACACGGAGGAAATAGCCACAAATTAAGTAAGAGTCCGGATGCCAGAAGCATAAAGCACTTTACACAGCCTCTGTATAGTGAAGTTTAAAGTAGACACATTAGCTCTCATAAAAATATACATTATAATTTTCAGGAGAGGAAAACTGTTTCTGCATGAAAAATAAAAAATACCCACCAAGGAAATGGTGATAATCAATATTTCTCATTCACACTAAATATTCAGAGCAATATGCCTCAGTATTAGAGCCAGCAAATTCACCTAGGAAATGAGTTTCACATTGTATTAAACACAATAACAAAATCACCCTCGAGGTCATTCATTTCACTGCTAGGGACAGATAAAAGACCTGTACACACACATTTGCGCATATTTAGATAAAGCACATACAAAAATAATATAAGCGTCTTCCACCAAATAGAAATACACCTTCTTTGCCGTATAAGTCCATCAAACGACAGCTCGTGGAAACATACCCTTTCTCGAGTCTCCCCAAATTAAATAAGAATGAAATGCTATTGCAATGTAGCAGAGAACACATATAACTTTTATGACTATATTTTCCAAACTGTAATCCATCATATATGTATTACTCAAAATCTTTGCTCCCCAGCTTGCAGGCACACGTCTTTCAAACACATCTATTTTTAAGCAAGGATATATAAATTTTAAGTTGTTATGTTAGATAATTTACTGTCTAATATTTTCTCTCCACTCTGTGTGCCTCTCTCTGCAACCTCTGTCACAAAGGCCTACTCCTTTCCTGAACTTTTCTTCTGTTTTGACATCTGACTTTTCTCTTACCTTTCCAGACTTCTCTTCTCTTTCTCCTTTGTAGGTCTCTCTTCTCCAGACTCTCAAATTGTCATTTTCAGTGTTCTCTTTGTTCATCTAGATCTTCTTTACTTTTCCCCTTTGAAAATATCATCCAAAGCATAACTTCAATTTTCACCTAAATAGGGATGACCCTCAAATTTATATCTACAGCTCAGATCCTTCTCTCACCGTCTGGACTTATATAATCTCATTTAATATCAACCACTGAACATACCACCAAGTATCTTATATTTAACGTATATAGAAATGAATCTGCAGAGTCACCTCCTAAACATGTTTATTTCCCAGCCTAATCTCAATTTAGAAGTACTGGAATTATTTTTATATGTTTCTCTGTCTTGCTCCACCAGTCAATCAATTGCTAAGGTTTCCTGATCTTTTTCTTTGAATATTTCTCCAAATTCTATACTTAACCATTTCTACTGCTATAACTATAGTTCAGATATGTATTATTTCTTGCTCAACATCCTCCAAACCATGTTCTTTTCTATTACCAGGGTTATGTATCTCACTGGTCTGTTTATCAGTGTAAGATCTATGTCTTATTCATCATCAGTGTCTTTAGCACAGTGTCTGTGTAGAATTACCACCACAGAAAAGGTATATAATGTAGTAAGCATCTACTATAGTCTGGACGCTATTCTAGATGCTCTGGAAACATCATGGAACAAAACTGGGAAAGATACCACCTTTCTGAAGCTTACATTCTAGTGGAGGACAACAGATAAGAAATAATAAAGAAAGTGAGTAAGGAAATTACTGGCATAGTCGCATGGAAAGGGACTCAGGAAAAAAAAAACAGATTGATGGGGATGAGAAATACCGGGGGGGGTGGGGCAAGCTGGAAATAAGGTGGACAGGGTAGGTTCTTACTGAGATGACATCTTAGTAAAAGCTCAAAGGAAATGAGGGAGTTACCTATGCATTTATTAGGAATAAAAAGTTTCAGGCAAAAGGAATAGCCAGGTCACAAGTCCTAATGATGAGAACATGCATAATATACTCAAGAAACAGTAAGAAAGCCAAGGCTAGAACGAAGTTAGGAGGGGAACAGAAGTAAAAGATGAAATCAGGGAGCTAATAAACATTTGGGGCCACTGTGAGGGCTTATTCTTCCACTCTGGGTGACAACGCTGAATAAAAAAACGACAAAGCTCCTTACCAAAGAAATGGGTCTGCAAAGCTAAAATTATTCATCCAAATAAGAGAGAGAAGGTAAATGATGGCTTCCTAAACTGTCAGCTAGTTCATTGTGTCTAATAAAATATCCACATTTAAAAATATTGTTTTATATGTATAATGATAGATTGCTTTGATGGGTCTTTAAATTTGGATTAACCGAGTAAGAATCAACAACCTTTTCGACCGCACTGACTGGAAAGCTGACCACCGACACATTTCTGACGCTGCGGCGCGCTCGCTGAGCAAAGTTGTTCAAGATGCCTTGAGCAACAAGGGTTTTGAAAATGTGCCTAATAGTCTGGAAGGAAAAGCAGCACCAAATGCTGGTTAACCTCTATAAGAAGCACTCTTTCCAGCAAGACACAAAATCTGTAAACTGCTGCTGTAAATCCTGTGTGAATGGCGAAGGTAGATTCTGGAAAGTGAAGCAAACTTCTACAATTTAGTCTGTGAGAAGTAGCACATGATTTTGAAATTACCTTTGAAGGCTGATTTTGCTACAAAGTCCTGATGCTGTAGTTTTAGTTCTGTCGTTTAGGGAACTTTGATACTGCTCAAAAGCTTCTGTTTTGCGGGTGGAGGGATGTGAGCCCTCTACAACCCCATCAGTGACCGGATGCACAGGGAAAAGACCTTATCTGAAGACCGTGGCTTCACCACACCCCCTTAGAAGGCCTCAGACGACCTCCTCTGCCTTAGACAGGCATCCAAGGAAGCAGCTGCGGAATGAAAAAATATGTGCACTGAGTAAGGAAGCCTCCCATACATGGACTGCTTTCCATTATGTATCAAAGCTAAAATTTAATCTGATCTTTCCCAATATATCTCTAGATATTATTTTTCCAAAGCTAAAAACATATCAGATAAATGGATTCTCTTCAATATTTTTTTTTGAAACATCAATCTCTACAGATATAGAAAATAAATCCAGGGATGTATGGTTTCAGCTACAACATGGCCTGAGCTTGCAAGTTGTCACTCCCACTCTTAAAGAAAGAAAACTGTAACAAACTCAAAATCAATTACTTTCCTTGGATTCTGAAAACTGGTTGCAGGGCAAATATCCACCCCTAAATCTGGAGAGTCACAGCCACTCTCTGCTTACCTGGAGCAGAAGCTCCTGGCACCATAAAGTGAAAGGAACACTTAAATGGTAATTTTAACAAATTTCCGGAGGCTGAGTATAAACAAGCATGACAGTGAGAAACTCCAGGGGTGTCAGATTTAGGGGACCTCATATTTATTGAATTTTACCTCCAAGAAATACACTAGCATTTTATAGTGAAAAATCAAGAGAGATACTCTCCTGACTCTGGCAGGAGGAGGAAGCCGGCAATATGAAATATGCCCAGAGTGTTCTTCAATAAGAATAGCTCGCTCTCCAGGAGAAAAGTCTTTGCCAGAGCTTTATTCTACCTGGAGGAGGGGCATGTCTCCAAGTTCTGCTTGCTTTATCCTTCCTGTCTCCCCTAAAGGGGAAAAGCAACGCTTTTGGAGCAATGCTTGCAAAGGTCACAACCTAGGGGAAAAGGCCCACTAAAAAACGGATATTTAATCAAAACGTTATACATTACTTCCCTTACCCCACACTTTACCGTCACACACAGAGCTCCAGTCTAACAGTGGATTACAGTGGAAAAGGTAGCAAGACCCAGACTCTAAGACAGAGAAGTCCAAACTCAAAAAAGGACACAAAAACCAAGGATGCTAGGGAAATTTTAAGCCTTTCTCACCTACAGCTACCACAAACATTTAATACAGCTCACCTCCTAGCCACATTAATATAAATCTTCCCAATAAAGACCTGCTTACCTTAGTTCCCGTACACCACGAAACATGTCCAGCTACCAAAAAAACTACCATGCATACCAAAAAACCAAACAAACAATTCTGAAGAGACAAATCATCAGACTGCAGCGTAGATATGACACAGGTATTGGATTTATAAAACAGAGAATTCTAAATAACTATGATTGAGTTGCAAAGCTCTAATGGAGCTTACAGTGAAATTTTTAAGTGTTACAAGAAAAAAACAACAACCTAGAACTCTATATCCACGAAAATTCTCCTCAAATGTGAGCGAGAAATAAAGACATCTCTGGAAAACAAAGACTGAAGAAATTCATTACTACCACACCCTCCCTGCAAGAATGTTCAAGGAAGTTCTTCAGGTAGAAAAACAACAACAACACACTAACAGTTCAGAAACCCAGACCTACACAAAGAAAGGAAAAGCTATGGTAAAGCACAGGAGGGAAGAATTGGGAATAATCATTTATCATTTAACTACACTACCCATGAAGCAGGATAGTTTTAATTGAAGACGGATTGGTTACAAAGTGTAATGGACGCTCTAAGATAACCAGTAAAAGATGTTTCAATGCAGTATAATTGGTATGCTAAGAGAGAAGATAAAATTAAGTGTCAATGTAAAAAAAATTACAGTAAGAAAGTAATTAGTAATGATCTGTGATAAATTCTCAGTTGCAAACCACAGAAGCTGACTATGTCTGGTCAATCAAAAACAAACAAAAACTACTTTATTGAGTTTATTGGGTAAATATTAGGCAGGAGGTCTGGAGAAGCAGATTTAACACTAAACTTTCAAAAATAAGCCTCTGAGTCACTCCACAGAAGAAGCCATGAGAAAATCACTGCCACTAACTACTAATCACTGCTCCTACTACCTGCTAGAGATATTACAGATTTCTCTATTTGTGGCAAAGAACCCGATTTTATAGCAGGTGCTCCTAGTGCAAGTCAGAATGCCATCCCTGCCCTAGGACCCACGCCAGACACTCCCCACCGTCACCCAAGCCTCAGGTGTCTGCCATCATCTTCCCCCCACCCCCTCACACAAAGACTCTGCACAGCACATCCCTCCTCCAACTGTTTACTTCCAAACTGGAGTCTCCTGCTGACACACGTGATTGGTGGGGATCAGGACCCTTGCCTGGGCTCCAGCTGCAACAGAAGATGGGAACGCTTTCTGGCTTCTACAAGTGAAGGTAAGACTCATGAAAGAGGAAGTTTTCCAGACACATAAGGCTATATTCAAAAGTTCTAGGCAGCAAGAAACCAGGTAGCTGAAAGATCCTTGTACATTTCAAATTTATATCACTGCCCATTGTTTTGAAAGCTGGTAGCTTCCAGGGTGAAACCTGAAACTGACCTCAGTACACAGAGGGTAAGGAGAGGCTAAAGGAAGGAGACCATTCCAGATTGGTGGGTGGCATATTCCAGATAAAAAGCCAAGAAACTTGGGGTGCCTGAGTGGTTCAGTTGGTTAAGTGGCTGCCTTCGGCTCAGGTCATGATCCCGGGGTCCTGGGATCCAGCCCCACATCGGGCTCCCTGCTCCGCGGGGAGCCTGCTTCTCCCTCTCCCAATCCCCCTGCTTGTGCTTTCTCTCCCGCTCTCAAATAAATAAATAAATAGCCAAGAAACTTACCAGTTGATACCTTAAGAGTTTATTTAGGGGCCTTATCTGGGTTCAGTCGTGTGTACCTCTAGATACTCTCAGTAACACATTACTCTCTCAAAGCTGTGTCCTTGAAAAGGCTCCTGTTCTCCCTGTGGGGTTGGTGGGTAGAATGTACATTACCAGGATGGGGGAGGGGATGAGGAACTTTCTGTTGCCCTGGTTTAGCTTGAAGATCAAACAGAGGTCACGTCCTCTCAATGATCTCCAACACTGACAGACATTCTAAAACATGATGATCCCATTTCTTAAAGAAAAAGAATATAATAGGGTGCCTGGGTGGCTGAGTTGATTAAGCGTCTGCCTTCGGCTGGGGTCATGATCCTGGGGTCCTGGGATCCAGCCCCGTATTGGGCTCCTTGCTCCGCAGAGAGTCTGCTTCTCCCTCTCCCTCTCCCCCTTCTTGTGCTCTCTCTCTCTGTCAAATAAATAAATAAAATCTTAAAAGAAAATAATACTACCCAATGTCTTCACACAAGATCACATAAGGAATGAAAAAAAAAACGTTTGTGTTTATACGAAACTCATGTTGATTACTGTGTAAAGAAAGACCATCCCGGGGCACCTGGTTGGCTCAGTTGGTTAAGCGACTGCCTTTGGCTCAGGTCATGATCCTGGAGTCCCGGGATCGAGTCCCACATCGGGCTCCCTGCTCAGCGGGGACTCTGCTTCTCCCTCTGACCTTGTCCCCTCTTGTGTTCTCTCTCTCATTCTCTCTCTCTCTCAAATAAATAAATAAAATCTAAAAAAAAAAGAAAGAAAAGAAAGACCATCCTTAGGTTTTCTTTTTTTCTTTAAATTTTTTTATTGTTATGTTAATCACCATACATTACATCATTAGTTTTTGATGTAGTGTTCCATGATTATTGTTTGTGCATAACACCCAGTGCTCCACGCAGAACGTGCCCTCTTTAATACCCATCACCAGGCTAACCCATCCCCCACCCCCTCCCCTCTAGAACCCTGTTTGTTTTAAAGAGTCTATAGTCTCTCATGGTTCGTCTCCCCCTCCGATTTACTACCCTTCATTCTTCCCCTCCTGCTATCTTCTTCTTTTTTTTTCTTAACATATACCACATTATTTGTTTCAGAGGTACAGATCTGTGATTCAACAGTCTTGCACAATTCACAGCGCTCACCATAGCACATACCCTCCTCAATGTCTATCACCCACCACCCCATCCCTCCCACCCCCCCACCACTCCAGCAACCCTCAGTTTGTTTGCCTCATATCAGTGAGGTCCTACGATACATGTCTTTCTCTGATTGACTTATTTCACTCAGCATAACACCCTCCCAGTTCCATCCACGTCATTGCAAATGGCAAGATCTCATTCCTTTTGATGGCTGCATAATATTCCATTGTATATATACCACATCTTCTTTATCCATTCATCTGTCTATGGACAATGAGACACCACCTCACACCAGTCAGAATGGCTAAAATTAACAAGTCAGGAAACGACAGATGTTGGTGGGGATGCGGAGAAAGGGAAACCCTCCTACACTGTTGGTGGGAATGCAAGCTGGTGCAACCACTCTGGAAAACAGTATGGAGGTTCCTCAAAAAGTTGAAAATAGAGCTACCATATAATCCAGCAATTGCACTACTGGGATTTACCACAAAGATACAAATGTAGGGATCCAAAGGGGTACGTGCACCCCAATGTTTATAGCAGCAATGTCCACAATAGCCAAACTGTGGAAACATCCTTAGGTTATCTTTAACCAGCACAATAACTTAAAGTTAGGACAGAGTGGATACACTGAAACATAGCACCCAGTTGCCAAAGTACTAAAAAGTATGAAATAATTCCTTGTTCGGCTTTCTAGACCAAACTTTTCATTGTGTATAAATCTATATGCATTGAACCTTTAACTTGCAAAAAATATTTCAAGAGTCAAACAACATACTAAGTATGAAGAGTTGATGAATATACAAGAAAACATTACATCTATCTCAAAAATGAGGGTTACTTTCTTAGTCACACAATTCAAACTGCTATTTTTGTTTCTTAAATAGAAATATATTGGTCTCAAAAATTTCATGCAGCTTTGAAAAGGGCTTAATTTATAATCAGGGATTATTTTCTGGTTTGGAAGAACCTGTTTCAAAAATATAAAGCATCACAGATTGGCATGAAAGATAAGGTTAATTGAGATATTTCTGTGTAAGCTGTAACTAGTTGAAGAAGCTGAAGCCTAAATAATAATAGATATTTATCTAACTATGTGTTATGATATCCTTATATAAACAAAATCTAGTAATTCTTCATATCATTGCAATATGCCACAGTAGAGCATATATCTTTATTTTCTGATGAAAATACAGCAGGAAACAAGGAATAAAATGAAAAACTGGAAGAATTTCAAATCCATTGTGTTTCCTAAAAAGATATTAATGTATAATATATAATATTTGCCTATCCCAACTGTAGTGCCATAATTCAAAGGTAGATTGATCCTAAATTTATAAATTTACCAGATGTGTATGTCAAGGCCCGTAAATATGTTTTGATATAAACTAGCCTGTTTTTCCCTATCTGTAACATCATTAAAATTTCTGATCTATAAGTATTAGTTTAACCAAGCTGCATTCAGAGTGATCTATATCATGCCAAACTGACAGTCCTCAAAGTCTCCAAAAATGAGAATTTCCTGCACTAAACTAACTTGATATGTGAGCAGTATAAAAATAAACAATTATGGAAGTAAACTATAAAAAGCAGAAAATAGGATTTTGATACTGTTAGCAAAGGAACTTTTATTATGGCAAGCCAAATTTTCCAAAGTGTGTAAAACAGTTTCTAGAAATAAATTAGGTGCACTGGGAAGCTACATTAACACTTTCTGCACACAGGAGTCCCATTTGTTGCCAGGAGACATGGATGCAGGATGGCTTGCCCACGCAAAAGTGCTAGGGGAAACATTGATTCTTACCATTAACCACTGACTTTCTATTATGGCATTTCTCTGCAGCAGATCTTCAATCTGCCATGTTGACAGTCTTTGATGCATTATATTTTGTCGGATTATGAAAACTTTTGGTTATCTAGAAGTTCAGAAAGTCATTAAAAAATTCATAGTGATCAGAAAAACTTGAAAATAGACATGAGATAAAATTCCAGAAGACCTGGGCGCCTGGGTGGCTCGGATGGTTAAGTGTCTGCCCTCGGCTCAGGTCATGATCCCAGAGTCCTGGGATCGAGTTCCGCATCAGGCTGCCTGCTCAGTGGGGAGCCTGCTTCTCCCTCTGCCTCTCTCTCTCTCTCTCTCTGTCTGTCATGAATAAATAAATAAAATCTTTAAAAAAAATTCCAGAAGACCTGATTAATTTACTCAAAATGCAAGAAGGTTGAAGTCAATTTTAAAAGTTATAAAGTACTTGAGGGTTGTAGCAGATAGGTGATATTCTGCACAAAAATAGTAATTAGCTGTTCTATATCTCACCTGAGGATAAAAAAAGAAAAATATATATATTATCTTGACAGTAACACAAGAGGTTTGGTTTAAAAACAAAGAAAAAATTTTCTGACAATGTTTTTATGAAACTGTTGTTTTCCTCTCATTACAAAAGATATATATATAGTCTATGAAGGAAGATTTTAAAGTGCAAAAATAAAATCAAGGAACAAAATCGTACATAATCCTATTACCCAAGGTTAACCACTGACAAAATGAGACATGGATGTATATATTTTCAAGTATATATGGGTATATACACATACATTTGTAATATTTTGGACATGATTTTTTTCATGGGATATATCTTTAAATCAGTAAATATTCTTCTACAATATGATTTTTAATTTAATCATCATGTCTCACACATGTGCTATGTTATAGTAATATGTCACATATCTCCTTTTGTCCATTTATAATTTTGCTATCATTTTTAATACTATGAATAATCTTGCACAGTAATCTCTGTGCACATATTGACTTTTTCTTAGTATAAACTCATAGAATATGCAAATTTGAAGGGCATAAACATTTTATATTGTGAAACTACTCCTCAAAATGATTGTTTCAGTTTAACTCCTAACAGCAAATATGTGAGTATCCTTGGTCTACATGGGTTTGTTATTTCTTTCATCTTTGTTTTACTTTGTAATATTTTCATTATTGTTTTAACTCTCTTTAATGAACTGCCTGTCTATTTAGGTGCACTGGTCTTATTCTTAGGATTTTGCAAGTGTTCTCTATATATTTAGAGTTTCCTAATTTATAGCTTACTTTTTCCTTTGTCATTTTAATACATTAGTTTTTTTATCTTTATGACTCCTTTTTCTTTTCTATTCCTTTAGCAAAATCATCTCTAAGCCTATGTTTCAATTGATATCCAACTACATTTTCTTCAAGTAATCTTATTCTTTTTAACATTTAATCATCATTGTGTTGAGAGGCAGGAAGTTCTAACTTCACATTTCTGAATAGTTAACCAAATATATTCACTTATTGAGTAACCCATATTCTGTTAAATTCAATTTCAATCCAAAAATATCTCCAAAATACTTCCGTGGACGTGGATCTATTTCTGAGCTTTGCATTTTATTCTCTCTTTTTGCCACTACCATATTATTTCAATAACTAGGTTTTGGGATACATTTTAATACCTAGTAGCTCATGTTAGCTCCATTATCTGTTGTTTTTATTTTTCCAAACTCACTTTGATTGCATGTGCCTCATGTGACTTTAGTTCCAAAAGTTAAATTCGTTTAGTATTTTATTTGCAGTTGGACTAAGAAAATGTATCAGCTTGGGTGTCAGTTCATACTTCAACATATCTTCTTTACACCTAACATATGATAGATTAAAACATATAGTAGATTAAAAAACTGAAAGACAACTGAAAATACATAACAAGAACAGCTGAAGCTAAGGATTTGCTCCACTTTGGGCCCAGGTTAGCCCTGATGAGTCAAAAACAACCAAAATGCCCCACTTGAGATCAGAGTCTGAAGATAGGTTTGTAGCTTGAAGTCAGCAGCATGGTAAGTTAAAATGACAAAAAGTGATGCCTTCAATGAAATTTCCTGTACCACGTGTTAGGGATTGAATTATCTTCCCCCCAAATACATATGTTGAAGTCCTAACACCCAGTACCTTGGAATATGACTTTATTTGGAGTTAAAGTCTTTATAGAGGCAATCAAGTTAAAATAAGATCTTTTAAAGTGAGGTGCCCTCTAATGCAATATGGCTAGTGTCCTTACAAAAAGGAGAAATTTGGAGACACACGCACACAGGGAGAACACCATGTGCAGATGATGGCAGTGATGTGATGATGTTTCTAAAATCCATGGAATGTCAAAGATTGCCAGAAACCACCAGCAGCTAGAGGAGTGGCATGGAACAGATTCTTCTTAGAGCTTTCATAAGGAAACAACCCTGCCAACACCTTGATTTCAGATTTCTAGAACCCAGAACCATGAGACAATAAACTTCTGTCATTTGATCCACCCAATTTGTGGTACTTAGTTACAACAGGCCTAGAAAACTAACATACCATGACTATAGAAACCTGTGGCCCTACAGAAGTTTGAAGACAAACACATGGCCTCATGACCAGGAACTTAGCCAAGCCAGCTGAGTTTGGTGACTAGATCCATGGTGTCCCCAGAGCCATGAAACAGTCATTAGGAGACGTAACTCTGGCCTGAGGGTCAGTGGGAAGAGGGAGCAGGGGGAGCACATACAAAACTAAAAAAGAACAATCAGAACCTAAGGAGGCAGAGAGGAGAAAAGAAAATCAACACTCAAAATTAGTCCACAAACTAAAACTCTGAAACACTAAACAAGCAAAAGCTAATAAAGATAGATAGCAGAATTTAAAATTCAGAACATGAAATCAGCTCAACTGAAAATAATTTATGAAACAGTGTGACAAAGATTTTAAAATAACTCAATGAGATAAAGCTCAACAAGATAAAAATAAAACTAAAATCCTTCAAAAATCAGCATGTAATGAAGACACATAAAGGATATAAAAATTTAGAAATCCTAAATATGAATACTAACCATTGAATTAAAAAACTCCATAAGAGATAAACTCTAACCCAGACTCAGTTAGAGAGAGGAAACACAGTAATAATATAGGTATCCAAAACTCAATTCATAAAGAGTTTTAAAAATATTAAGACATATGGATAAAAGATTGAAAGACTGCAAAGTAGGTTCAATCACAGTTTCAGAAGAAAAGAACAGACAGAATGTCAGAGAAACCATACTTGACAAGAATAGAATTGAGAATTTTCCAGAATTTAAAAAGCACAACTTCTCAGACCAAATGTTTCCTGCAAAAACTGAATGGTATATAAATATAAACTCAGGCACAGCATTATAAAACTGAAGCTCATCAAAGATTTTTTTTTTTAATTCTTAACGTTTACCAGAGGGAAAAAACAGATTACCTACAAAGGATTGTAAATTAACCTAAAGCTGACTTCTCAACTGCAATAATAAAAACTAAAAAATAATAGAACAATCTCTTCAAAGTACTAAGGGAAAAGAACACGATGTTACACTCATCTAAATAATCGTCTTAGAGCAAAGGCAAAGCAAAGATGTTTCAAACACACAAAGACGAGGTAAGAGAGTTTAGAGCTCATAGATCCTTCTTCAAATGTGTTTTTAATAATGTAAGCCCAGATGGATAATGAGACTAAAACAATATCAGTAAGTGAAAACAGTGATAAAAATATGTTAGAAGACTTAATTAGTAGTTGATAGTAAAACTAATAACAGTTTTTTGATAAAGTAACTCTCTAGAAAACCGTATATAAAGGAATTTTAAACAGCAGATTAAGGCATCCTAAAGTCCTTGTTATGTTATGTTTAGGATATAGAAGCACTAATTAATTATAGATTGTAATAATAACTTGTATAACTGGAGGTTTTTTAATTGATAGAAATTACTATAGGAAATAAAACTCAATTTATACTTCAAAATTAGTAGAAAGGGGAAATGGAAATATAGAAAAATTAACAACTCAATAGAACACAAAGGAGACAGAATTAAAGAAAGATTATAGACAATTGACTATAAGTTGGAAGATATAAATATGAATACATCAATGATCACAAATGTAATTTAGTTATTCTCATCATTTAAAAGCCACAGATTATCAGATTGGAAGAGAGTTTCTGCTTTCAAGAAGAAAACCTCGGGTGCCTGGCTGGCTTAGTCAGTAGAGCATCTCAGCGTTGTGAGTTCAAGCCCCATGTTGGGCATTGAGCTTATTTTAGAAAACATAAAACAAAAAAATAAAAAGCTCATCTTTTAAAAAAAAAGTAGAAGAGAACCTTAAAAAACTATTTAGAAGGTAAGATTAAGATAATAATGGAATGGAAACAAGATCAATTATGCAGATACTAATCAAAGGAAATGTGGTATAGTAATATTAACACAGGGCAAGTAAGACTTTGAAGGTAAAAGACATTACTAGAAATAAATACCAGAGAAGTAGGGTGATACGACAAAAGGCTATGGATGACTATTTTAGACTGGAGCCTCTGTCATGCAGTGATATATAAGCTCAGACCGGAATTGTGAGAAGGGTCAGTCATATAAAGATCTGAGCACTGAGCATTACAGGCAAAGGGAAGAAATGGCACAGGGGTCCAAAGTGGCATGAGTTTAGTGTGTTGGAAGAGTCAACCGGAGACAGTGTGACCAGGTCATCAGGGGAGGAAGAGTAACAAATGATGAGTTCGGAGTACATCATGCTGGCCTTCGTAAGCTATGGTAAGAAGTGTGCTTTTTGTCCAAGTGTCACGGAAAACACTGATGAATTTTAAACCTGAATGTGACATATTCTAACTTGCATTTTCCAAAACATCATCATAACTGATGTCTGAAGCAAGGAGTAAGAGTGTAGGCAGGACAAACATTTAGGGAGCTATTCAATAATCTCGAAGAAATGCAGCGGTAAAAAGCATTTTTTCCTTCAGTTCCACAATGTACACATCTCATCAAGGTTCTGTCCTAACTCCATATTCTTCTCTTCTCATTATCCATTTCCATAATTTAAATTACCAGCTTTACACACATGAATCCTGAATAACTTTATCCTTTCCCAAGACACAATCCTTTATTATCCATTCCCTACTGGCATTTCCAATGGATAGCGTGTGAGCATCTCAAACTCTAAGGTATAACTGATCAACTTCACCATAACTAGCCAGGATCAAAAGCATATTATCACCATCACTGTTTTCTAATCATCCAGTGTTGAATCCTAAGCATCACTTCTGAGCTTCACTTCTATTTGTTGTTTTTTTACAAGAGTTTTTTTTTTTTTAAGATTTTATTTATTTGAGAGAGAGAATGAGAGAGGGAGACATGGGGGGGGCGGTCAAAGGGAGAAGCAGACTCTCTGCTGAGCAGGGAGCCTGATGTGGGACTCGATCCTGGGATTCTAGGATCATGACCTGGGCCAAAGGCAGTCGCTTAACCAACTGAGCCACCCAGGCACCCTCTATTTGTTCTTTATAACAGTCAGATTACGATTCCCAGTTGTCTACTTCTACAATATCTCTTCTGCTATCTACCCCTTATATTTCCAGGGCCACCACTTATTTAGGTCCTCATTTCATTTCTGTTCTAGGCAGGATTTGGGGCCCATAATCTTCATCCCCTGGTGCTAGAACCTTTACATCTTGTGGCACAATCGACTTTGCAGCTGGAATTAAGGTGGCTAATATGCTGCCCTTAAAAGAGAGGTTATCTTGATTATCTATGTGGCCCCAACATAATCAGTGGGCCCTCAAAAGTGAGAGAGGAAGGCAAAAGAGTCTGTTAAAGAGATCTGACAGATAAGAAGCAGGAGAGATTCAAAGCATGAGAGGGACTTGATCTCCTTTTGAAGATAAAGCCAGAAACGCAGGTGGCCTCCAGAAGATCAGAATGACTCCCTGACCAACAACCAGCAAGGACACAGGGACCTCAGTCTTACAATTGCAAGAACTAGAATTCTGCCAACAACATGAAGGAACCTAGGAGGAGATTTTACCCCAGAGCCTCCAGAAAATACTGCAGCCCCGATGACACCATGCTTTTGACCAGTGGAACCTAGAGCAAAAGAACAAGCTGTACCTACAGAACTTCTGACCTGCAGAACTGTGAGATAACAAATGTTATGTTGCTTTAGGCTGTTAGATTTGTAGTAATATGTTCTAGCAGCAAAAGAAAACTAATATGATCTCCCAACTATTCTCCTTGTCTTTACACTCCTCTGCCTTTAAGTCAATTTTCCCCATCAGTTCACACACACACACACACAAACACACACACACAAACACACACACCATCTTAACGTGCCACAGTTCTGCTCAGAACTTTAAATATTTTTTTTTGTCTATATTTATTATTTATTCTCAGCCCCAGTCAAGGCCATCTGCAGTGTGATGGTAACGCTAGCCAAGGATACATATTAGAACCAGTTAAGGAAAAAGACATAGAGGGCAGAAGTTCCAAATGCAAAGTGTCAGGCATCCTCAGGGTGAGTTAACCTTCTGGCCTTGATGTGTGACAATACACACAGAGAACTGGCAAACCGGGAAGCTCCTTGGAGATTCAGTGTCCAGGGTTTTTTATTTAGGCATCGCTATGTAAGCAGAATAGATTGAATTGCCCATGTGGTTGAACTTGATCTCCAGCGCCCTTTCCCTCTCTGAAGATCAGGCCAATATTATGTGGCCCCAAGTCCCAACCCTCTAATCATATACTGAAATGGGTATTCTGATGTGGCAAGCCCACATATCCTAAGTCATCTTGTTAGCATAAGCTATTGAGAGGCCTACCATGAGTACTTCTTAGCATAAACTGTCAGGAGCAATCTATGGAAGCACCATGAATAACAACGACCTTCCTCTCTCCAAGAGTTTAGAGATTACCTCTCTTTTGGCACCAAATTCCTTACTACACGCTCTCCCACCACTCTTCTGCATCCTATATCCCACAAAACTGAGGTATTCAATGCTCCCCAGTCTCCGAGTTTCCTAACACCTGTCTTTGACTTGTGCCATTCCTCCATTTGGAGCGGCCTCCCTCTAATGTCGTTCCTGAAAAAAAAAATATGGATCCTTCAAGACCTAGATAAAGTGCAAGATTCTTCATCAATCTTTGTTTCTAACGCTAGCAGCCAGAAGCAATGCTCTCTTCTGTGAATCCCTATCACATTATGCTGGCGATCTATAAGTGGCTTTCGCCTTCTTTTTCTTTATTTCAGTGAACTCTGAACTTCTTTTATTCCAACCCTTCTTCACCCACCTTGTTATTATACTGTGAGCTTCTCAAGGGTAGGGAGCTCTCTCTTATTCATTTACTTCCTAAATAGTAGCTGCATAATATATAGATGTTGAATGGTATCCGTCACACAGATAGTGCTTGGGAGCCATGCCATTCTGAGGTTCTAGTGCCTGCTAAGATAATCCATTGTTGAATGGAGCAAGTCAGACAGCTGTCATCTCTAGAGGTGGGACTAGAAGGTGTGGGTCCAGGAATGGTGTCGCAAAAAGTGGTACTGAAAAGTCTGAAGAAAGACACTTCCACTGGAAATTGCTATCATGATGGTTTCGCTCCTGTACTGAGGTGTACCAAAAACGTGATGTCAGTAGCAGTGGTTCGTGTGTGTGTGTGTGTGTGTGTGTGTGTGTGTGTGTGTGTGTGATGGAGAAAGGGAGTAGAAAAATAAAAATATGCTTATCCAGTAGGATATATCTTAGATATATCTTAGGTTATTCTTTTTTTTAACTTTTTTTATTATGTTATGTTAATCACCATACAGTACATCATTAGTTTTTGATGTAGTGTTCCACGATTCATTGTTTGCATATAACACCCAGTGCTCCACGCAGAACGTGCCCTCCTTAATACCCATCACCAGGCTAACCCATCCCCCCACCCCCTCCCCTCTAGAACCCTCAGTTTGTTTCTCAGAGTCCATAGTCTCTCATGGTTCGTCTCCCCCTCCGATTTCCCCCCCTTCATTTTTCTCTTCCTGCTATCTTCTTCTTTTTTTTTTTTAACATATAATGTATTATTTGTTTCAGAGGTACAGGTCTGTGATTCAACAGTCTTACACAATTCACAGCGCTCACCAGAGCACACACCCATATTACCTCACTGATATGAGGAATTCTTAATATCTTAGGATATTCTGATAGCATGAAATTACTTCCAAATTATGTCAATGAACTTGCAAGGGAACATAGTGTGAAAACAGTAGACATTTTCCAAGTGTAACAGCTTTACAGAACTAGGTGAATGCTATGGGTAGTATGGCAAAGCCAGTCTCCTCCTTCCTCTCCTGCATCTGACTTTCTAACATGCTCGGTTGCAGCTATTTTTATAGGGGCATATTCTAGTCACTTCTTCTATAGGCCATAGGGCCCAGTTCTACATGGAGCAGGGCAGATGTTTGGAACCGAAAGCAATCAGCAGACAGCATGGCAGGACTTGTAGATATAATTTCAGAATAGCATTGTTTGTGAAAGCAAAAAAATAGAAATAATTAAATGTTCACCATAATTGGAGACTCACTAAACAAATTGTGACAAATCTATTAAATAGAAAACTGGGTATCATTCATAAGAGCAGTTAGGCTCTGTATCTGATAAAAACATTTTCCAAAATATATTGAGAAGTTTCAAGTTAGGCGAAGAACATTACGTTTAATAGTATACCCATTTGATCGGAGGGGGAGAGGAACCATGAGAGACAATGGACTCTGAAAAGCAAACTGAGGGTTCTGGAGGGGAGAGGGGTTGGGGGATGGGTTAGCCTGGTGATGGGTATTGAGGAGGGCACGTTCTGCGTGGAGCACTAGGTGTTATGCACAAACAATGAATCATGGAACACTACATCAAAAACTAATGATGTAATGTATAGTGATTAACATAACAATAAGAAATTTAAAAAAATAGTTATACCCATTTGCATCAACAATGTTTGATATACTTGCTTGTATGTCAAATATTTTGAACTATTCAAAATATACTTTTAATAATGACTCCCACTGCAAAGTAGGACTGTAACTGTGGACCACAGATCTTCCCCTTCTACTCTCTATACTGTTTTATTTCTGAATGATGAACATGCATTATTTTATTTTTTAAAAGCCTTAGTTATTTTACAATTTCGCTTTATTCCACTGGCCCTTCAATTTTCATTTTACTCATTTATCCTGCTTTTGACTAATTGGCCTGTCAAAAATCCCCAAGGGAATTCTGTGGCAGCCGGGATGAAAACAAATTACTTAAGCATAATCTTATTCTACCTCTAAGTTGCCGATAATAATGGAAGTAAAAGGTGTGAAACTTATTAATATTGTATGTTTAAGATTAAAATCTTTTAGACAGAAATCCTTGTAATTCCTTTAAACAGGTCTTTTCTAAGTCATATAAAAGTATTTGTTTTGACAGATAATTTTCTGTTCACCTTTTAAATCGACTCCATTCCTAACTTTTTTTTCTCTGAAATTGTGGAAAATGAGCCGCTGAAAAAGTTCACCTAACATTTTCCTCTTGAACAAATTGAAAGATTAATAGTTTTCACTTTTTTTTAAACAGGAGACTCAATTTAATTTAGATAACCTGGTATTATATTTCTCTCTGTGGAATTAATAGAACAAATGATCTTCTATTATATTTAGAATACCCTCTATATTTACTAATACATGTCTTTATGATTAAAATTCATTTTCAGGAATAAATAAATACATACATACATACTTAAAATTCATTTTCAGGAAAAAAAGAAACCAAGACAAAGCATTTAATTACTTTAGGATTTTATCTGAACCCAATAGTACATTTCTGCCATTTGGTGGGGAAAAAAGAATTCATCTTTTCTTACCGTGCATATGCATTTTATAACCTTTACACTTAGCTTTTCTTTCTCTGCTTTGCTCGTATGAAATCAGATTTTATTAATGAGATTAGATGATTATAGTGTGAACAAATTAGCCATAATCCTTAATAGTAGAGACTAGTCAATAGTACAAACGTACACTAAGTATTAAAATCTTTTTTCTTGGACAATTTTCAAAGTGAGAGAGTGAAAAGAAATTGACAAATATTGAGTATCTCTATATTCCATTTGGTTCTTTTAAAAAATGTTATAACATAACTCTGAGGTATTTTAGCCCACCTCATAAGTGATGGCAGGAGGCGGAGGGACTCCCCCTCAACAGTGTAGGGATGCCAAAGCTATAGAGCACTTTTTCTCAAAACATGTTTTGTGGAACACTATTCATTTGCGAAATTCAGGAAAAGAGGTTTCAAAGTGAATGTTTATATAGTGAACATGCCCAGCTCATTCCTACCTTGGCTCTTCCCACTTCCTCTTTTTTGCTTGCTTTCTTTTTTTTTTAAGATTTTATTTATTCATTTGAGACACAGAGATACAGAGAGAGAGAAAGCATGAGCAGGGAAAGAGGCAGAGGGAGAAGCAGGCTCCTCGCTGAGCCAGGAGCCAGATGTGGGACTTGATCCCATGACCCTGGGATCATGACCTGAGTCAAAGGCAGACACTTAACCATCTGAGCCACACAGGCGCCCCATCTTTTTTGCTTTCTAAAATTCTCCCATCTCAGAACTTTGTAGGGCTCTTTCCTTTAGTCAGAGTTTTTAGATCAGTCTACCTAAAGAAGTCTTTCCTCACCAGTTAATCTCTACCATATCATTGTGCTTTATTTTCTCCTTAAAAGTTAACATTTTCTCAAAGTATCTTGCTGAGTGTTTATGTATTTATTTTCTGACCCACTACCCCCCACCACAAGCCTTAACACTGGATTGTTAGATCGATGAAAGCAAGGAGCTTATCTGGCTTATTCACCCTATATCATCATACCTACTGAACAGTGCCTGGTATACAGAACTGTTGTTGAATTAATGACTTTGCATAACCCAGTGTCTTCTTAACAAAATACATATTGTGGATTAAGAGCTCTGAGCAGTATTACAGTAAATGAATCTGCTTAATTTTGTTTAACTAAGTCTCTGCACAGTGTATTTGATCATTTTTTCCCTTCTGACATCAACATTTCTTATAATTAGTATTCAATTTTAAAAATCCTTTGGTAGAGAGCAAGATGGCAGAGGAGTAGGAAACCTGGATTTCGTCTGGTCTCAGGAATTCAGCTGGAGAGGGATCAAACCATTCTGAACACCTATGAACTCAACAGGAGATTGAAGAAAAGAATAGCAACAACTCTGAACAGAAAAGCGACAACTTTCTGGAAGGTAGAACATGCGGAAAAGTGAAACCGAGGTGATATTCGGGGAGATAGACGGCGGGGGAGGGGGCCTCCATCGGCCGCTTCTGGCAAATGATAGAGCCGCGGAGCACAAAATTGGAACTTTTAGAAGTCAGCTCCACTGAGGGACGTCGCTCCAGTGGCTAAGCAGGGGGTGAAACCCTCGCTGGGACAGTGTGGTCTCAGGACCCTCAGAGTCACAGGAAGACCAGGGGTGCCTGAGTGCGGCAGAGCTCCCAGGTATCGGAGCGGGGAAGCCGGCTGCAGAGACGGAGCCGAGGCACGGGCTCTCAGCTCGGGGTGGCCATAGACTGTGATCCGCGGTCCAGTTGGGCCACTGCTCCTCCAGCAGGGACCCAACAAGCATCAGATCCAGGGACACTCCCCTTCCTCCCCGGGGAAGGGCGGCGTGGGAGCGCACCGCAGGGATCTACTGGGTTTGGAGACTCCACACGGGGTCGGGTGCCAGAGATAGAAACACTCAGTCACAGGCCAGGTGAGCACGGAGTGCGGCCGGGGACTGGGGAGACGGGAGTGATTGACTGCTTTTCTCTGGGGGCGCACTGAGGAGCGGGGCCCTGAGTTCTCAGCTCCTCTGGGTGGAGATTGGGAGGCCACCATTTTCACCCTCCTCCTCCAAAGCTGTACCAGAGCTTTCAGGGAACAAAAGTTCCTGAGAGCAGCTTGCTTATCCCGGACGACAAGGGCGGGGCAATTCCATCTCTGGCAAAGACATTTAGGAACCACGGCAACAGGCCCCTCCCCCAGAAGATCAGCACGAACAGCCAGCAAGCCAAGACCAAGTTTACCGATCAAGGAGAAAGGGAGAACTCCAGCGCTAGGGGAATACTGCACATAGAATTCATGGCTTTTTTTTACCATGATTCATTCATTCTTCAAAGTTAATTTTTTTAACTGTTTTTTTTTTAATTTTTCT
Source organism: Eumetopias jubatus (assembly GCF_037043125.1). Taxonomy (NCBI): domain Eukaryota; kingdom Metazoa; phylum Chordata; class Mammalia; order Carnivora; family Otariidae; genus Eumetopias; species Eumetopias jubatus. The sequence continues at coordinate 23,478,242 of NW_028274808.1, read as the reverse complement.
TTTTCCCTTTTTCAACCAACATCTTCTCAATCCCTTTTTTAAAAAAAAACATTTTTTATTTTTCATTTTTAGAGTCATATTTTATCCCTTCATAGTAGTTACCTTTAGTTTGGCATATATATATATAAGTTGTTCTCTCTTTAAAATTTTGAGATACAGTTTCTTCTAACAGATCAAAATATACCCTAAATCACTAGTATATGGCTTTTTTCTAGTCTTCTGCCTGATCACATTCTCTCCCTTTTTTGTTCTTTTTGTTTTTTTAAATCTTCTTCTTTCTTTTTTCAAACAACGTCTTATCTTATCAATTCCTTTTATAAAATCTTTTATAATTTTCATCTTTACAGTCATCTTCCATCCCTTCATTGTATCAACCCTTATTTTGTACACATATAAGTCTTTCTTCCTTTAAAATTTTAGGAGGGACTTTTTTCTAACAGACCAAAATACGCCCAAAATCTACTGTGTGGCACTGATCTATGCACTAGCCTGATCATATCTGTTCATAATCTGTTTTTTTGTATTGTTCTGTTTTTGTTTTTATCTTTTTCTTTTCTTTCTCTTTCTTTTCTCTTTCTTTTTTCTTTCTTTTCCTTTCTTTTCCCCTAGTTTCAGGTCTTTTCTGATTTGTTTAGAGTATATTTCCTAGCGACATTGTTAACCTGTTAGCATTTTGTTCTCTCATTCATCTATTCTCCTCTGGACAAAATGACAAGACGAAAAAAAATCACCTCAGCAAAAAGAACGAGAGGTAGTACCTTCAGCCAGGGACCTACTCAATACGGACATTAGTACGATGTCGGACTTAGAGTTCAGACTCATGACTTTAAAAATACTAGCTGGGCTTGAAAAAAGCGTGGAAGTTATTAGAGAAACCCTTTCTGGAGAAATAAAAGAAATAAAATCTAACCAAGTCGAAATCAAAAAGGCTATTAATGAGGTGCAATCAAAAACGGGGGCACTAACTGTGAGGATAAATGAGGCAGAAGAGAGAATCAGCGACATAGAAGACCAAATGATGGAAAATGAAGAGGCTGAGAAAAAGAGAGACAAACAACTACTGGATCACGAGGGCAGAATTTGAAAGATAAGCGATACGATAAGATGAAACAACATTAGAATAATTGGGATCCCAGAAGGAGAAGAAAGAGAGGAGGGGCAGAAGGTATATTGGAGCAAATAATAGCAGAGAACTTCCCTAATGTGAGGAAGGAAACAGGCATCAAAATCCAGGAGGCACAGACAACCCCTCTCAAAATCAATAAAAATAGGTCAACACCCCAACATCTAATAGTAAAACTTACAAGTCTCAGAGACAAAGAGAAAATCCTGAAAGCAGCTCGGGAGAAGAGATGTGTAACCTACAATGGTAGAAATATTAGATTGGCAACAGACCTATCCACAGACACCTGGCAGGCCAGAAAGGACTGGCATGATATCTTCAGAGCACTAAACGAGAAAAATATGCAGCCAAGAATGCTATATCCAGCAAGACTCTCATTGAAAATTGAAGGAGAGATCAAAAGCTTCCAGGACAAACAAAAACTAAAGGAATTTGCAAACACGAAACCAGCCTTACCAGAAATATTGAAAGGGGTCCTCTAAGCAAACAAAGAGCCTAAAAGCAGCTTAGATCAGAAAGGAACACAGACAATATACAGTAACAGTCACCTTACAGGCAATACAATGGCACTAAATTCATATCTTTCAATAGCTACCCTGAATGTAAATGGGCTAAATGCCCCAATCAAAAGACACAGGCTATCAGATTGGATTAAAAAACAAGACCCATCGATATGCTGTCTGCAAGAGACTCATTTTAGACCCAAAGACACCCCCACATTGAAAGTGAGGGGGTGGAAAACAATTTACCATGCTAATGGACACCAAAAGAAAGCTGGGGTGGCAATCCTTATATCAGAAAAATTAGATTTTAAAACAAAGACTGTAATAAGAGATGAAGAAGGACACTATATCTTACTTAAAGGGTCTATCCAACAAGAAGATCTAACAATTGTAAATATCTATGCCCCTAACATGGGAGCAGCCAATTATATAAGGCAATTAATAACAAAAGCAAAGAAACACATTGACAACAATACAATAATAGTGGGGGACTTTAACACCCCCCTGACTGAAATGGACAGATCATAAAAGCAAAGGATCAACAAGGAAATAAAGACTTTAAATGACACACAGGACCAAATGGACTTCACAGACATCTTCAGAACATTCCATCCCAAAGCAACGGAATTCACATTCTTCTCTGATGGCCATGGAACATTCTCCAGAATAGATCACATCCTAGGTCACAAATCAGGTCTCAACTGATACCAAAAGATTGGAATCATTCCCTGCATATTTACAGACCACAATGCTTTGAAACTAGAACTCAATCACAAGAGGAAAGTAACAAAGAACTGAAATACATGGAGGCTAAAGAGCATCCTACTAAAGAATGAATGGGTCAACCAGGAAATTAAACAAGAATTTAAAAAAATTCATGGAAACCAATGAAAATGAAAACACAACTGTTCAAAATCGTTGGGATACAGCAAAGGCAGTCCTGAGAGGAAAGTATATAGCAATACAAGCCTTTCTCAAGAAGCAAGAAAGGTCTCAAATACACAACCTAAGCCTACACTTAAAGGAGCTGGAGAAAGAAATGCAAATAAAGCCTAAACCCAGCAGGAGAAGAGAAATCATAAAGATCAGAGCAGAAATCAATGAACTAGAAACCAAAAGAACAGTAGAACAGATCAACGAAACTAGGAGATGGTTCTTTGAAAGAATTAACAAGATTGATAAACCCCCGGCCAGACTTATCAAAAAGAAAAGAGAAATGACCCAAATCAACAAAATCATGAATGAAAGAGGAGAGATTACAACCAACACCAAAGAAATACAAACAATTCTAAAAACATATTATGAGCAACTCTATGCCAGCAAATTAGATCACCTGGAAGAAATGGGTGCATTCCTAGAGATGTATCAACTACCAAAACTGAACCACGAAGAAAGAGAAAACCAGAACAGACCTATAACCACTAAGGAAATTGAAGCAGTCATCAAAAATCTCCCAAGAAACAAAAGCCCAGGGCCAGATGGCTTCCCAGGGGAATTCTAGCAAACATTTCAAGAGAATTAGTACTGGGGTGCCTGGGTGGCTCAGTTGGTTAAGCAACTGCCTTCAGCTCAGGTCATGATCCTGAAGTCCTGCATCAGGCTCCCTGCTCAGTGAGGGGCCTGCTTCTCCCTCTAACCCTCCCAGCTCTCATGTACTCTCTCTCTTTCTCACTCTCACTCTCTCAAAATAAATAAATAAATCTTTAAAAATAAAAAGAATTAGTACCTATTCTTCTGAAACTGTTCAAAAAATAGAAATGGAAGGAGAACTTCCAAACTCATTTTATGAGGCCAGCATTACCTTGATCCCAAACCAGACAAAGAGCCCATCAAAAAGGAGAATTACAGACCAATATCCTTGATGAACATGGATGCAAAAATTCTCACCAAAATACTAGCCAGTAGGATCCAACCTTACATTAAAAAGGATTATTCACCACGACCAAGTGGGGTTTATCCCTGGGCTACAAGGTTGGTTCAACGTCTGCAAATCAATCAACGTGATACAATACATTAACAAAAGAAAGAATAAGAACCAGATGATCCTCTCAGTAGATGCAGAAAAAGCATTTGACAAAGTACAGCATCCTTTCTTGATCAAAACTCTTCAGAGTATGGGGATAGAGGGTACATACCTCAATATCATAAGAGCTATCTATGAAAAACCTACAGTGAATATCATTCTCAAAGGGGAAAAACTGAGAGCTTTCACCCTAAGGTCAGGAACGGGGCAGGGATGTCCACTATCACCACTGCTATTCAACATAGTATTAGAAGTCCTAGCCACAGCAATCAGAAAACAAAATGAAATCAAAGTCATCCAAATCGACAAACAGGAAGTCAAACTCTCACTCTTTGCAGATGATATGATACTTTATGTGGAAAACCCAAAGGACTCCACCCCAAAACTGCTAGAACTCATAGAGGAATACAGTAAAGTGGCAGGATATAAAATCAATGCACAGAAATCAGTGGCATTCCTAGACACCAACAACAAGACAGAAGAAAGAGAAATTAAGGAGTCGATCCCATTTACAATTGCACCCAAAACCATAAGATACCTAAGAATAAATCTAACCAAAGAGGCAAAGAATCTGTACTCAGAAAACTATAAAATACTCATGAAAGAAATTGAAGAAGACACAAAGAAATGGAAAAATGTTCCATGCTCATGGATCAGAAGAACAAATATTGTGAAGATGTCAATGCTACCTAGAGCAATCTACACATTCAATGCAATCCCCATCAAAATACCATCCACATTTTTCAAAGAAATGAAACGAATAATCCTAAAATTTGTATGGAACCAGAAAAGACCCCGAATAGCCAGAGGAATGTTGAAAAAGAAAAGCAAAACTGGCAGCATCACAATTCCGGACTTCCAGCTCTATTACAAAGCTGTCATCATCAAGACAGTATGGTACTGGCACAAAAACAGACACATAGATCAATGGAACAGAATCAAGAGCCCAGAAATGGACCCTCAACTCCATGGTCAACTAAACTTCGACAGAGCAGGAAAGAATGTCCAATGGCAAAAAGACAGTCTCTTCAACAAATGGTGTTGGGAAAATTGGACAGCCACATGCAGAAGAATAAAACTGGACCATTTCCTTACACCACACACAAAATAGACTCCAAATGGGTGAAAGACCTCAGTGTGAGACAGGAGTCCATCAAAATCCTAAAGGAGAACACAGGTAGCAACCTCCTCGACCTCAGCTGCAGCAACTTCTTCCTAGAAACATCGCCAAAGGCAAGGGAAGCAAGGGTAAAAATGAACTATTGGGACTTCATCAAGATAAAAAGCTTTTGCACAGCAAAAGGATCAGTAAACAAAACCAAAAGACAACCGACAGAATGGGAGAAGATATTTGCAAATGACATATCAGAAAGGGCTAGTATCCAAAATCTATAAAGAACTTATCAAACTCAACACCCAAAGAACAAATGATCCAATCAAGAAATGGGCAGAAGACATGAACTGACATTTTTCCAAAGAAGACATCCAAATGGCCAACAGACACATGAAAAAGTGCTCAACATCGCTCAGCATCAGGGAAATCCAAATCAAAACCTCAATGAGATACTATCTCACACCAGTCAGAATGGCTAAAATTAATAAGTCAGGAAACGACAGATGTTGGCCGGGATGCAGAGAAAGGGGAACCCTCCTGTACTGTTGGTGGGAATGCAAGCTGATGCAACCACTCTGGAAAACAGTATGGAGGTTCCTCAAAAAGTTGAAAATAGAGCTACCGTAAAATCCAGCAATTGCACTACTGGGATTTACCCCAAAGATACAAATGTAGGGATCCGAAGGGGTACGTGCACCCCAATGTTTATAGCAGCAATGTCCACAGTAGCCAAACTGTGGAAAGAGCCAAGATGTCCATCGACAAGTGAATGGATAAAGAAGAAGTGGTATATATACTCAATGGAATATTATGCAGCCATCAAAAGGAATGAGATCTTGCCATTTGCAATGACGTGGATGGAAGTGGAGGGTGTTATACTGAGTGAAATAAGTCAATCAGAGAAAGACATGTATCATATGACCTCACTGATATGATGCATTCTTAATCTCAGGAAACACACTGAGTGTTCCTGGAGTGGTGGGTTGTGGGAGGGATGGGGTGGCTGGGTGATAGACACTGGGGAGGGTATGTGCTATGGTGAGCCCTGTGAATTGTGCAAGACTGTTGAATCACAGATCTGTACCTCTGAAACAAATAATGCAATATATGTTAAGGAAAAAAAAAGAAGATAGCAGGAAGTGAAGAATGAAGGGGGGAAATTGGAGGGGGAGAGGAACCATGAGAGATGGTGCACTCTGGAAAACAAACTGAGGGTTCTAGAGGGGAGCGGGTGGGGGGATGTGTAGACTGGTGATGGGTATTAAAGAGGGCACGTTCTGCGTGCAGTACTGGGTGTTATGCACAAACAATGAATCATGGAACACTACATCAAAAACTAATGATGTAATGTATGGTGATTAACATAACAATAAAAAAATTTAAAAAAATTCATTTGGTAAATGTTGCCACAGTGAAACCAAAAAGGCCCCTTATTCCAAAATGCTGCTCACTTCATCTGCTAAAATTCTATTCAAACGCAAATGTCAACCAGAAGGTTTCCTATAGGAAACCTTTGTCAGCCGTTAATACCACTCTAAAATGGAGTCTGTCCCCTAAGAAAGCCTGGATGATCCTAGGGAAGATCCTGCGGGTAGGCCTCAAGAGGATGACAATGTAGGAGAGAAGACTGTGGGGAAGACTCTAACCCTCTAGGGGACAGAGGCCTGGGAGAAGCCCAAGAGGAACAGTATCACCGGTGAAAGGAGCTTACACACATTTTCCTCCTCAACCAGCTCTTAATGGATTGATTACACAGTAATTTTTTTTAACTCCTCCAATTTAGTGCATATAAGTGAAAAGATATGAGGGTTCTCACTGGTTGGGTTATTGATTTGTTTGAATTAAGATTTTAATTTAGCTAGTTCCATGCTGGAGTCACAAAATCACCCACTTACTCATTTTACCTCACCAAGAAGAGAGTGAATAGGGCATGCAGAGGCCACCATTGTTCTTATTAATAGCAATAGCACTAACAGCAATAACAAAACCTGAAATCACCTACTCTCCAGCTGGCTATTCATACACAGGATTTCATGCAATGCTTATTACAGTATCACAAAGATTTAACATGAAAAGATACTGAGACACAGAGAAGTCAAGTAACTTGGCCAACTTCAGGGTAGTTACAGGAGTAATTAGAACCTAAACTTACCAATGACTGACCCCAAATTACATTGTCTTTCTGTTCTGCCAAGTCCCCATGCTGTTTTCCTTTAATTTAATGAGAAGGAGAAAGATCATGACTCACTTACAGGTAGTATTTACCTGACTCTTGCTGTGTCACTTGCTATGTGGTTGGTTGGTTGCATACCACACAGCCTAGAAATGGGGCATGTCCTTGACGACAAGTCAATGTAAAAGAGGAAAAGGAGAGAGCCATGCTGGGGTTAAGACCTAATAAACTACCCTGGTGTCCTTTTCTTGATGCTTCAGAAATAAATCACAATATACTTATTTATCTAAATGGCTATTACATGAGAGAAAAAGAAAATAAGTAATCTAGCTCCTTAAAGCCTTGTAAGCAGTAAGCAAGCTTGGGATGTGTCTGAGCTTAGACTTACCACCTAGGTACAAAGGGCATTATACAGAATTAATGTCAGATTCTTCATTTCCTCGTTTCTAAATTAGAATTTAAATGTATCTGCTTAATTTTGAGCCCCCTTACAAAATTTGATAGCATATTAAACAGGACAATTAAATTACATTGAGCTTAGAACAAAAATCTCAGTAAGTGATAAATATATAGGCGTTCATGGAAAATTAGAGTAAGTTAGTTACTACAGTTAGTCAAGATTGCATCAGAAGAAAAAGAACAAATGGAAACATTTTGATTTATACAGAAATCATGATGAATCAGAGAAAATAGACAAGTTTATCTGCAAGGATAAACTTTTTACTTGAACTGAATTTCAAGGAGGAATGAATATTTTAAATAGGTCCCTTATATAAAAGGTTTCTTAGCGAATTAATTAACAGAGTTTCCACTAGGAGTGAAGTCTAGAGCATAGCAGATTCCAAATTCTTTGTCCTTAATAGGTTCTAGAATGCTAGTCATGCATTGATTACCAAAGGATATTTTGGGCAGCATTTGGAAAGCAAAGTAATAAACAGCTCTGGTCAATCCTCCTCTAAAAACCCTCTGAGAATAATTTCAACCCGAGCCATTTATTGGCTTTAATAATGAGAAAAGTGAGCTGGGAAATACCAGATGTTAATGAAAACCTCTTTAAAGCTCTGTCTTGAATGGGAGGTTGATCAGTTTATTCAAGTCTCATTTAGACTAGAGGCATGTTATTTAATAACTATCCAATATGCTTCCCTCCAAAATGCACTGTAGAAATATTCCTAACAACCTGCTCGTTTTCTAAAATTATACTTGTTTATGGACAGCTTTGTGATAGCCCTTCCCCAGCATCCATGATTTCTGGGGGGAACGTGGATTATATAGGAAATTTTACAGATCCTGAGCTATTTTTGTTGGTGGTGATCTGAAGGAAATTGAATGATACTAAATAATCACAATGATGGTTTAAATTTGTGTAGTAGTAACTAAATACAGGTAGTTTATTGAGTATTATCTCATCTGGATTTATAATTTAGATACACTCTGAACTGTGGTTCTTTGGCATTTTGAAATGTGCCCCTTTTTACCAATGAAAGTTGAGCTTTTGAGATTCCCAAGTGGTTGATTACTTATATCTATGTTTTCCACAAATACTTATGGGACACTATGCTAAGTTCTAAGAATACAGAATTAAACAAGACAGAATTTCAGCAGGACAGGCAAAAAATGAATTTCAAAAGTAATTATTCCATAACGATTGTAATAAGTGCTCACAGCAAAAACATACAGGAAGTTATGTTCATGATTAATGGGGGGATTTGACCCAGTCTTGTAGATTAAGGAAGACATCCCCAGGGAGGTGATATTTTACATGAGCGCTCGGAAAGATAAGTAGGTATTAAGAAGTGCAAAGACTATTCTAGGTAAATGAGATAGCAAGTCTAAATGTCTTAAGGCAGGAAAAGTAGTCCAAATTCCATGAACCAAGAATTTATTGAAAGCAGGTATGGCTGGAGTGAAACAGTATGTGCGCAGAAGGGTTTGAGGGGGCATAGGTTGTAGCATAATCAAGATAAGTAGTGACCATATCATACAAAATCCTACCATAGATTTCCATCCATGTCCACATAACAGCAACAAATGCTTTTTAAGCACTTACTGTGTGCCCAGGAGTGTTTTAAATACTTCACATGCGTTAAACTTCACAATAATCCCATGAAGCAGATACTGATATTGTTCTTATTTTACCAACTGAACAAGCAGAGCGCAGAGAATTTTAGGTCTCTTGTCCAATATTACCCAGCTAAAAGATGAGCAAGTTGAGATATGACCCAGGTGGTCTTGCTCCAGAGCCCTCTCTCCTAACTCCATGCTGGGCATTGAAAAACCAACAAAGGCTTTGAGCAGGGAACAGACTTATCCACCTACCCACCCTTACACTGGGGTTTATGGGTTTCTGTCAATGAAAAATATTGAATTCAAGCGATGTACAAAGCCCTGTAGTAGTACTTTGATATCTTATATACTCATATACACGCTTAAAGAAGCAGCTCAAATACCAAGATCAAGGGAAGAGTGTGTAGATGTAAAGTTTACATGGAAATAAACTGTGACAAAGCCCTTTGAATTAAAGTGGGATTTTGATAGGCATGGATTGGTGGAGAATATCAAAGACATAAAAATCATGATGAGGATATGAATCAGTATTTTTATAGTCTCTCAATTTACCGAATGCCGTAATTTCATTGGATCCTCACAATAATTTGGTGATGCAGGAAGGACAGGGATCATTCGCACTTTATAGGTAAGGGGGCTGAAGTTAAGAAAGGATGAAGTACTGCCGCAAAGCACACATGCCAGTAATGAAGCCTGATTCCTCTGGATGTCTGCTTTTATACAATGTTGTCTAGGTCCAAGGAAGAGCCTGTGGAGAACTATAAAAGAAGGAAATACAAAGTACCATATGTAATAAATATAAGAAAACAACTGTACACTTTTCCCATAAACTAAAATCGAGTAAAAACAATGTTATATTTTATTTTCTCCTCTAGTAAAAACACACTTAGAAAATCTTTCACAGAGGGGCGCCTGGGTGGCTCAGTTGGTTAAGTGACTGCCTTCAGCTCAGGTCATGATCCTGGAGTCCCGGGATCGAGTCCCGCATCGGGCTCCCTGCTCAGCAGTGAGTCTACTTCTCCTTCGGACCCTCCCCCCTCTCATGCTCTCTGTCTCTATCTCATTCTCTCTCTCAAATAAATAAATAAAATCTTTAAAAAAAAGAAAATCTTTCACAGAGTTATTGTTATAGTGCCTAACTGCCATCCTGCCCTTACAAATGTATCTCTTGGTTTTTTGTATTTCCCTAATATACACAAATATTAGGAAATTCTTAGAGATTGTTAGGAAGGAGTGATACTGTTTTAAATTGAAAGCTAAGTAAATTAATTGAGTTGCTAAATACAATCAGTTGCCAGTGCTTGTTTCAACTTTTTCTTTTTGTGTAGAAGTAACTAATTAGGGGTACCTGGGTGGCTCTGTTGGTTAAGTATCTGCCTTCAGCTCAGGTCATGATCTCAGGGTTCTGGGATCAAGCCCCACATCAGGCTCTTTGCTCCGCGGGGAGCCTGCTTCTCCCTCTCCCTCTGCCGCTCTCCCTGCTTGTGCTCTCTCACTCTCTCCCTCTGTCAAATATATAAATAAAATCTTAAAAAAAAAGAAGTAACCAATTATTTGAGAGTCTGAAGAAGAATTGTGTAGTTATCCAAATGTCTTTTTTTTCTACCATGACTCATATTATAAAAGGAAAGAGCAATCAGTCTTGAATTGTGATACTTGGGTCAATTTGCTAGTAAAGACAGGAAGTTAGATGCTGCTAGACTGGGCCAATGTCAGCATTAAGATATTACTCTGTGTGTGTGTTGGGGGTGGGGTGTGTGTGTGTGTGTGTGTGTGTGTGTGTGTGTGTGTAATTTCTTCTCTACCTGAACTTCTGATGTGCAGGTTGTGCAAGGTGACATCTCTGCTTTGGACTTGACAAATCCCAATTTTGGTCATAAGTTCTGATATCTCAGGGTTATGAACCCTATGAATAAAATCAATTAAAGGATATACAAATGCCCCCTTTGAATTATTGTTCATTTTGGCCAACCTTCTTTTCCTTCATTAGTCCTAGGCATAAAGCCAACATGAGATTTATTTCTCACTCATGGCCTCTCTTTTCTAGATTGTCTTTCTATTGTTTATGGACAGTAAAACTAATGCCTGGGCAAATGTTGAATTCCACTTAAACCCGTATTCACCTAGAGTAACAGATGATCGAGTTATCTGACAGCTTCAGCGCACATTTCAAATGAGATTATGACAACAGACTTGGGTTGAAATAACTTTCAAGGTCCAAGATAGAGCCACTCCTGCCAGGGTACCACATCAACAAACTGAAACTCAGATAACTCTCCAGTCCCTGTAAACACTTCACTGGACCAGAAATGTAGTATATCCAGTCAGCTGTGCCCAAATGCCAAGCCAACTCTGGGCCTTCTCACTCCAGTAAGGTGGACTATGTGGCCCCAGACAATCAGACATTTTCTATTTTTGTCTTTTTTGTTCTTTATTCTCTATCCTACAAAAGCTTCCTGCCTTCTGCCTCATTTTGCAGGTCTCCACAGGGGACTGTCAAATTCATGAAGAGTTAAAGTTTGTATGTATCATCTAAATTGTTGACTTTAATCGTTTTTTAACAGTTTTGGGCAACAAACAGTGGGATTCCAGGCTGACGGCGAACAGCCTAAGCATGAAACACACCCCTGCACCCTTTGAGTTCACTCTTCCTCTCCTCCTCACTGAGAGCTGGGTAAGTCACTCTCAGATTTGAGCTCCGTTCCCTCACGTGCAGCTCTCAGAACTAAACAATCTTTATGAGAAAAGAAGTGTAAATATATATCAGAAAGGTTCTGGGGCCCTGTAAGGGTTCTAGGATTTGTTAAAAATTCCAGAAAGTCTCTGAAGTCCTAGGGGTGCCTGGTGGCTCAGTCCCTGAAGCATCCAACTCTTGGTTTCCACTCAGGTCATGATCTCAGGGTTGTGGGACTGAGCCCTGTGTGGGGCTCCATGCTCAGTGGGGAGTCTGCTTAAGATTCTCTCCCTCTCCCTCTGCCCCCTCACACCCTGCTCACTCTCTCTCTCTCTCTAAAAGAAAAAATTTAAAAAAAAAAGGAGAAAGTTTCTGGGATCCCAAAAAGTTTGCAGTATAGTTATATTTGGGAGTCCACATTGGCCAGCAGCTGTTAGAGGACTTACAAAACCTTGGGATAAGTCCACAGTGTAAGTTGTGGTGGAGGGGAGGAGAGGGGGCTCGGGAAAATAAACTAAGACAAGAAATTCAGACTGTTGGGGTCCCTGGGTGGCTCAGTCGTTAAGCATCTGCCTTTGGCTCAGGTCATGATCCCAGGGTCCCGGGATTGAGCCCCGCATCAGGCTCCCTGCTCAGCGGGAAGCCTGCTTCTCCCTCTCCCACTCCCCCTGCTTGTGTTCCCTCTCTCACTGTGTCTCTCTCTGTCAAATAAATAAATAAAATCTTTAAAAAAAAAAAAAAAAAGAAAGAAATTCGGACTGTTTTGACCATCAAAACCTAAATAGATGCAAGTCAGATTATTAAAAGCCATCAAGGCATCTGCCATTATAAAGACATCTTGTGGAAATTAATAGATTTCTTGCTAATGGGAATCTGGGAACTCAAAGCCATAAAGTTGGTAGGCAGGGGTTATGCATTTAAAGGCTGGTGGAGCACTCATTACCTAACTGTAAGATTCTCATGCTAGATTAAGTTGTCAGGAACTGGGTGAAGTTGACACCATATTACACTTCAACCTCAAGGAAACTTCCATACAGCAAGGTACACTGTAAAAAACATACAATCCCTGACCCGATGACACATCCCTTTTAGGTATTAATTTGTTTCCAAGGGATGGAAATCTGGGATAAAGAAATGGGATCCTCAAAGTTTCAAAGAATTGAGTGTGGACCATTTGGCACACTTGCTTATTTTATGGCTAAGAACTGTGGTCCTGGAAGCTGCAGATATCTACAAAAGTGGTAAAATCCTACTAAGACAACTAGAATTGCAATAGCCATTATGGGGAACATCCCAATTAGGCAAGATTGTTCACTTAAGAAGGGCACTTTGAAAGCAAGATTTCCCAAATCAAACAAACAGAATGGGATACCTATTTTAATGAGCATGCAGAAGCCTCCTAAAGGCTTCAAGATTCCAAAAGAGCTTCATTGAGCGGTTTGTTGCAGAAAGCTAATGAAAAATTAAAGACCCAAGAAGTACCTGAAACAAGCCTGTAAGACTGATGTAGCTCCTGCTCTTCTCTCTCCTCCTTTTCCTGGGTACTCAGTCTGTATGTCCTCTATCTGAATTGCCGTTACACTCTGAAGAGACAGCAAGACTGTAAAAAAAAAAAAAAAAAAAAAAGCCCACCAAGTTAGTGGCCTTACAACTGCAAAACCTCCAGGGCCAGAAACCTAGAATACCTGGGCCTTCCCCTTTTGCACCCTTTTAGGGGTCTAGCCTCAAAACACTGGCCCAGAGAGCAGTGTCACCCTGGCAATCAGCTGGGACACTGGAAAAAAGATTGTCCTTAAAGGTTTTGTCAAATCCTTCCACACCAATTCTAAAGCCCCCATATCTAGCCTCTAAGTAGGGGCCCCATAGGGCTCCCTCCCAGGACTGATGGGACTCTGAGGGGTTCTCTGGTAAACTATTATCAGTTATTCCCTTAGACAAGGGGAACTAAAATTAAAGTTGATGGAAAACCTTACCAAATTTTGATAGCTACCAGAGCTATACTTTCTACTTTAAACCCCACTTGCTCTGGCGGCTATAGATGGGATCCTAAGAAAATTGTCGGAAGACGGCAAAAGGTGAGACTTCTTACCAAAGGCTGCTCTCTTGGAACTCTGTGGTGCTTGCTCAAGAAGGGAAGGCAAAATTTCTTTCCAAATTCCTTTCTAAATTCAGACTTCTGTGAATTTGATTTTGGGGTGCCCACTGGTTGCTAATCCTTTCTCTCCCAGGGACAGATACTGTCTTTCATGTTTCTTTTGTGTCCTGAGACCTTGGCTTGGCTTTCTGTACGCCTGGGACATGTAGGTTATTGGTTCTTGCATATTCAGGCAGCTCACTGTTGGGCTGGGGGCCAAAATATATGGCCAGGTACAAATGTGGGTTGCATTCCATCTGTGGTTTAGGGTCCTAGTGGAGACCCTGTTTCCAGGTCTTAGGGGAATTGTCTGAGTCCTTTCTCTTGGCTTTCTTGGGAGTGGCTCTACATCTTGGGAGGGTAGTATCTTAAAGGGGTTGTTTTCACTGTTTGTCACAGCTGAAGCTTGATAAGATATTTGAAATTATTTTTTTTAAATTTTTAGATAGCTTTATGGTCAGAAGTTAGCCAAATTGGAAGCTGATATTCAGGGCCTGATAAAAAAACTTTTTTAGGCCTTCTTCCTTAAGCTAGATGAAACTATGTACCCGATGTGTGTGGTGAGGAAACATTCCAAAGACAAACAGTTCTATCTAGAACATAGGAATCTTTTGATTTCTTAGTTGAAGATCTCCCCAGTATAAAGAAGCAAATTGGGAGTGCCTGGGCGGCTTAGTCATTTAAGCATCCAACTCCTGGTTTCAGCTTAGGTCATGATCTCAGGGTCATGAGATCCCTCTGCGCTCAGCTTGAGACTCTTTCCCTCTCTGCTTCTCTCTCTCTCTAAAATAAATAAATAAATAAGATCTTTAAAAAAAAAAAGCAAATTGAAGATAATGTTATTGGATGGGTGGATCAATGCCTTACTAACATAAAGATTACAACCGAATTCTCTGAGGAACTAAAAACAACCGTCCCACAAATGAAGACAACTTGTACAACTTGTCTTATGAGTTGAGTCTTTACAAAAACAAAAAAACACCCACCTATCCTTTTTGCAAATCCAAAAACCTCCCCTATTCATCTCAAAATGCTGGTAGGCATTGTATGCCAGGTAAGATTGCACTCTCTCCTGGACATTTCAAATATTATGTTTTGAGACTTGTTTTAATCCTATGGTGAATGTTGATATTTTTGTTTTAGCAGACCATAAACACAATTTGGTTCCAGTCACATATTCAAATATGTCATTTGTGAGTTATTATTTCAATGTCATTTCTGTTTTCAAAGTCTTTGAAGTGTTTTTAGGATCTGTCCTATGTATTGGCCATTCCGAGATGTGAGCGATGGTCTATTGCTTACTATAATTTTCAGCATCCGTGGTGGATTGTTTGAGATTAGATCCATGCATATGTAGTTTGGGGCTGAGCACAAGAATTCCTAGACAACTTTATTGGGTCACTTTTCACAGCTCAGTGATCTTCCTAGCACTTTGTTCCCTGTAGACTCTCCTTTTTAGGTTTTGGACAAAAAGTTGGGGTTTTATTTAATTTCCTCTGCGATGTACTTCCCTCAACTGTACTTACGTCTGGAACCAAGGAAAAAAGGACAGAGAAAGAAGAAAACAGAGTTTCATTCTCACCCTTTTGGACCACAGCTCCTCTGAATAGAGAAAACCCTTCCTCTTGAGATCTTAGATGATTGCATGTCCTAGCTGCCCCCTCTCGCTGCCAGAGGACCCCTTTCCTACTCCTCAAGTCTAAACTAAAAGATTTCTCTGGGAACTTCTGCTCATGCAGAAGTCCATTTGTTGGTTCCAGATGCCTTGAATCCAGGCTAGTGCAAACAGTTGGGGGGAATATGGTCAATTCACGGCTATTTCAGCAGTACTTTGATTCTGGTCTTCTTCCCCAGTCCATCTGTTACTTTTAAGAGCTCTCCACTAGCTCCTCCATGCCTTCTGCCTTATTTTTGAAGCTACATTCAGTAAGAGACCGAGGATGGGAATGTGCTTCTCCCATCATACTCAGAACTGGCGCTCCCCTCGTTAGCATTTTCAAAGTTCTGAGATGTCCTGCAAGAGACTACTTTAACTTTTTTTAATCCATATTTTCTCAAATGTATAAATCCTCAGAGCCCGGTTTTCACCTAATGTTTACTAACATCTTACTTACATGATCGTTATTCCTCAGGAATACATTTTCAAAAGCGCTGTCCTAAATCAAACCAATATTTTTTTTTTAAATCCTTGAACTATTGTTAGTCTTTGTTTACTTAACTGCTGAAAAAATAGACACATGGAGATCATGTGATATTATCAACATATTCTTCCAGGTCTGTGTTTAAGAAAATAATGCCTTTAAATAGAGAGGCTATATTTAAGCATCCCAACATGTGGACTTGTCTATGATCCACTTAATACTATCCTAATATTCTAAACTCAAAGTAGATTTAGAATTGTTAATCAATTAATTTAGCTCTCCATGTTGATTCTACAGACAATGCACAACCTCCATCTGACCTATGTAATACAGAGTGTTATATGAATCTTATATAGAAATTGCTGTGCTCTGAATGTTGGTGTTTCCCCAAAATTCATACGTTGATATTCTAACCCCCAGGGTGTTGGTATTAGGAAGTGGAACTTCAGGAGGTGATTAGGTCATGAAAGGGAATTCCTGAAGAATGGGATTCCTGCCATTATAATGGAGGGCCCAAAGAGATTGCTTGTGCCTTCTATCCCCTGAAATGACAGCAAGAAGATAGTCATCACTGACACCAAGTCCACTGGTGCCTTAATCTTCGACTTCCCACCCTCCAGAATTGTGAGAAATAAATTTCCATTGTTTGTAAGCCACCCAATTTGTGGTACTTTCTGAAAGGACCAAGACAGGGACATAGTGACAGATTTAGTGTTAGAATCTAAGGAAAGCAGGGCTACAAGACGCATCCTTGTTAGTGGATCCATCCACAAGCATGAGGACCCTGGATCCTCCAGTTTTAGATCTCTACCAAGCAGAGGGGCCAGTCAAAAGGACCCCAATCTTTTGCTCCATTTTATGATGCCACACATATAAAGACAGATGAACAGACATCATTTAACTGAGTAACTTATTTCTATTTATGGCCCATGAATTATTGAATGACATCTCTTGAACTAGACACCCAAAATATTGCTCACCTTCTTTTGACTGACCCTACAAACATCTACATTATTGATTCTTTTCTTATGACCTCTCCAGAAAAGTCACAGTTTGACTTCGACCAGTTGGTGATTATCAGCTATCAATCCAGAAATGACGACATAAAGCACTGCTTTGTATAATATCATTACACAATAAAACATGAAACAGAATTCCTCTCTTTGGCAACTAAGCATCTGTTAATAACAGATGGGCTCACCCAGATACAGCATATAAGGCAATAATAAATAGCGAGCGCTTTCTTCATGTTGTTGGTAGGACTTGGTAGCTTTTTGGATGTTCCAATTTTCAGAGCACTTTTATAGGAAGAATTCTATTTTTGTTTTATACCTGAAATTTTTTATTTTTGCCTACATTTCGTTTGTGTTTTTGTCTCTTTAAGAAATACTGATTGCCAGTGTACTTCTCCCTCTCCTTGGAATTCAAACTATGCTAAACATATGATGTGCGTATGTACTTGTGTGTGGTGTGTGTATATGTGAGAGAGTACCATTTCTTCTGCATGAAGGGTTTTCTTAAAACTATTCAAATCAAAGTGGTGTGTAGTGGTATATCAAGAGAATTGTATACACAGGTAAGCTTCCTCCTTGGTGAACAGTAGATCCTGTCTTCTTTTCCTTGATTTCTATCTAAACATAGAGGAAACCAAAAGAGGAGGTAAAGTACATAAGACTCGTCACAACATTTTACATCAAGTATTGCAGTATGATTGGAAAATATTCTTTGTGTGATGACAGAAGTTTTTGGAGTTAAGCACACCTATGTTCATATTTAGTCTGGCACTAATTTATAAGAGTTTTAGATAACAATATTTTCCTTGAAAGTTTACTGAGATATTAGAGATAATATATGTAAAGCATTTGGTAGCGTTAATAATCCATTAATATAAAATATGTCATATAAGAAGAAAAGTACCTGATACAGATTATGATCTTAGTAGTTTATATTAAGCCCTTTTATTTATTTAATTAATTTTTAAAGATTTTATGTATTTATTTGAGAGAGAGGGAAAGAGAGAGCGCATGCACATGAGTGGAGAGAGGGGCAGAGGGAGAGGGAAAGAGAGAAACTCAAGCAGACTTCCCACTGAGAGCAGAGCCCAATGCAGGGCTCAATCCCAGGACTCCAAGATCATGACCTGAGCCAAAGGCAGACACCTGACCAATTGAGTCACCCAGGCGCCCCAAGCCCTTTTAGTATTTCTCTTGAACATGTGTCTAAACTGAGATTCAAAATATATGAAATTTAGCTTGTCAAGAGGTATTATTTTAAAAGATTTTATTTATTTATTTGACAGAGAGACACAGCGAGAGAGGGAACACAAGCAGGGGGAGTGGGAGAGGGAGAAGCAGGCTTCCTGCGGAGCAGGGAGCCCGATGCGGGGCACGATCCCAGGAGCCTGGGATCATGACCCAAGCTGAAGGCAGACGCTTAAGCGACTGAGCCACCCAGGCTCCCCAGGAGGTATTTTTTATTACATCTTGGGCTTGCTATAAAATCATGGAGTTTTTAATTAATATTTTCTTTAAAAATGTCATTCATACTAAACCCCTTTCACATTTTTCCCTATACTTGTGTTTTGATGGGTATCAAATTGTTTTTGAAAAGGAAATGAAATATCGGTTGAGGTTATTTTGTCAAATATTTTGTTTTATCTCTTAACAAGATATTCTCTATGAAGCATAAATTTCCCTTCAGTAAGAATTTTAAGTAATCAGTTATACTCATTCATATTTTCTTGTCTTCCCTCTTTAAGATCTCATTTTACTGACCAAAAAAGTAATTTAAAATTAAAAGACTCTGGGTTCTGGAATAAAACTGCATTCCATTGTCAGTGATTAAAATGGTAACTTTCCAGGCCTCAGTATTCTAAGTAAGAGAGTAGAATCAGATATTTTGTTAAATAATTCTCAGAAGGAAATATAAATCATGCTATTTCTCCTCAGGGCTTATAAATGCAGAAGATCTTACATTATGTACAAGTAGGAAAAATTATCCTAATTCTGTAATTAAGGAAACCATGTTGGGGCGCCTGGGTGGCTCAGTTGGTTGAGCGACTGCCTTCGGCTCAGGTCATGATCCTGGAGTCCCGGGATCGAGTCCCACATCAGGCTCCCTTCTCAGCGGGGAGTCTGCTTCTCCCTCTGACCCTCCCCCCTCTCATGCTCTCTATCTCTCTCTCAAATAAATAAATAAAATCTTAAAAAAAAAAGAAACCATGTAGATTTTTTTTTAATCCAAATTTCCTTTTCAGTCAAGCGTAATAGATTAATTTAGTCTCAACTATGTACCAAACACTATACTAAGTGATCTGAGAGATACAATAATGAATAATACCTACCATCTGCCTTCAAGAAGTTTATCTTTTAGTATAGAAGGGGAAGTATACTAGTGAGTATGTTGGCTAGAGAGGAAAGTTGAGTGTGGGAACAGTGGTTTTTGATCTCTGAGGTGCTTTTTTAAATCTATGTGTGACACTTTCACTAAGATTTGAATATGTTCCCCACAGTGAGGATGCCACTGAGTCATCCCTGTCTCAGCCAATAAGAATCCTTGCCATGATGCATCACTATTCTGTACAGGGTATCGGAAGTGTTGAGTTCGTGTTAAGAAGAAAAAGTGGGGATGAAAACAAGGATAATATGGTATAGTAGAACTGAAGATAGAATGTATCTGTTGCACTATGCAGTTTACTATTTTCTCATATTTGTTCTCAAGGCAGTAGAATTACCTTCCCTCTTTAGTATTCAGTATCTCGTGTTTAAGAGACTCAGTAATTGACTTTGACTTTTCCATTTGCCCTTTCGGATCAGATGCTCCCCCCAGTTTACCTGTTAGTACATCTCTACTTTATGTCTTGATTTTAATTAGGAGGTGACTTTTTCAAAGGAGACAATTACTTTTAATTTCAGAAGTCAGGAAAAATCAGAAAAGGCTTCACATAGAAGGGCAATTTTTAAGTTTCAATAACTAAAACAGAATAAGATGTACTAGGTAGAGGAAATAGTATAAAAAATAATTGTTTTTTGAAAAACAAATGGAGTATTCATGGTTGATATTATAATGTGAATGGAGAATACACAAAAACTAAAGAAGTAAGGGGGCATCAGTTTGGAAGGAGAAATTATAATCACACTTTGGGTTGCTATATATATATATCATATATATATGATTTAATAATTTGGGTTGGATATATATAATTTATTAGACAATGGAGGGCCATTTTGCATTGGAGAATTCAGTGATTAAATCTGTGCTTACAGAAGATTGATATGGAAGAAACTTGTGGAAAATTGGGTTGGATACATAAATTATATTATGAAGAAATGGGAATATTAGAGACAACCTAGAAAGCAGTGTGCAAAGTTCCAGCTAGAGGAACCTATAATCAACAAACAGAATAGGCAAGAAAGAAGAAATCCAGAGGTAAAGATGAAAGGATTTTGAATCCATAAGTGTGGCTACTTGTTGGTGAAATGACAGGGAAGTGTGTGCAACAGCAAACACCACCACTGTTTCTTTTTTTTTTTTTAAGATTTTATTTATTTGACAGAGAGACACAGCGAGAGAGGGCACACAAGCAGGGCGAGTGGGAGAGGGAGAAGTAGGCGTCCCACCAAGCAGGGAGCCCGATGTGGGGCTCCATCCCAGAACCCTGGGATCATGACCTGAGCCAAAGGCAGACACCCAATGAATGAGCCACCCAGGCACCCCATCCACCACTCTTTCTTTGCCAGTTTTTCCCCAAGTGACTAGAGAATGATGCTCTCATAAATCCAAATTTCAACATCAGGAGAGAGAATTGGTTTTGGAAAAATAGAATGAGTTCATTTTTATATCTCTTAAGTTTAAGGTAGTAGTAAAAAATCCAGCAGAATATGAAAAATGGGTCGACAGCTGGAAATGCAAAATAAGCACTCTGTAGAGAGCAAGTGTGAAAAGGGGAGACCTCTAAGTGAACAGATTGTAAACAGAGAGGAGGGGAGGTGATGACGATGGTGACAACATTAGCAGTAAAAATTAAACACACTTAAGGAAAGCTATTAAATAGAATGTGGAAAAGTAAGAAGAGCAAGCACAAAAGAGAAAAAGTTACAAAGAAGTGGGGAAAATTAGGTTAATGTTCTGGAAACAAGGGAAGCTCAGAAAGGAAGGCGGAGGTGGTCACCACAGATGAAGGAGGGGGAAAGTGGAGTCCAACAGTGAACAGGAAGTCATTAAAGATGTGGGCTAACGATTTCAATAAGAAGTGGAAAGGTGGCAATGAAGTGCAGGCAGCAAGGGTAGACTACTTTTTCAAGATGCGTGGCAAGGAAAAAAAGAGATAAAGAATGGTAACTTGAGGGAGAGATGGTTTAAAGATAGTGGAGACTTAAATACTTGCATTTGGGAAATGCCTGGGTGGCTCATTCAGTTAAGCATCCAACTCTTGATTTTGGCCCAGCTTGTGATCTCAGGGTCATGGGATAGAGCCCTGTGTCGGGTTTTGTGCTCAGCGGGGAGTCTACTTGTTCTTCTCCCTCTGCTTCTCCCCACCGCTTGCACGCTCTTTCTTTCTCTCTCCCTAACATAAATAAATAAAATCTTAAAAAAAAATACTTGTGTTTGCAGGCAGAGGGTGGCAACACACACACAAAGAAGAAATATACACTAGAAAAGCTCTGTGAAAGTCACTCAGAAAGCAAATTACTAAGAGCAAATAAGGATTGGGTAACAAGTGATAGAAAGGAAAGCATAGCAAACGTGTGGAAGGATTGGAAGGGAAGACACATAAAATTATCAGGAAAAATATTGCCACAGTTACAGGAAAAGTAGAAATAACGCTATCATCTGAGAGTGAGAGAATAGATCATTGAAATGGAGCTTAAAAATAGTGGGGCATATTTGTGGGAATTGACTGTGATTGCTGGCATTAACAATCAATAAGGGGTAACTAAGAATCTGCCAGACATTGGAAAGAGCTCATATCTCAAGTCTCTCGGTCATGTTCAGACACCGAGCATTTGTAGAGGATGCTTGAGATGCTTTGGTGAGTTATGGCAGTTATCCACTACATAGCATTTGATAACGTTGCAATCAAGTCACCATTCCAAGAATGAGAATGGCACACAGACATCGGCATGGGATACTGTCAGCGGATGGAGCTCTAAGGAGATCACACAACGTACCATAATTTCAAATTTGCCAAATCATGAACTCCTTCTAAAAGCTCTAGGCTGGTAGTGGCAATGATCATGACATATCACACAATTTGCTTTGCTGGATGCATCTTTTCAGTGTCAGTATAAGTGACTCATAGTGTCTATGGATGTGTTTTCTGCTAAAATGAAGGGAGAAGGTGCAATATTTTGACAAGTGTCCATTTATTTTCATCACTAGTATCTCTAGGGTCCTGCAAGTTTGGCTTGTCAAACATTTTTACTAATACGAGTGTTCAGTTAAATTATGTCATCGCCTTCTTATCCCGTTCCCTTTACCAACAGGATAACATAGAAGTCCCATCTTACTTAAAAAATATTAAGGAATATGTATGAAAAGTAGTATCATTTTTCTTTAAAAATGTAACAAGAAACTCCAAAATTGTTTTCCCCTTATTTATTTTTTTAAAGATTTTATTTATTTATTTGAGAGAGAGAGAATGAGAGACAGAGAGCACGAGAGGGAAGAGGGTCAGAGGGAGAAGCAGACCCCCTGCCGAGGAGGGAGCCCAATGTGGGACTCGATCCCAGGACTCCAGGATCATGACCTGAGCCGAAGGCAGTCGCCTAACCAACTGAGCCACCCAGGCGCCCTGTTTTCCCCTTATAATGAAAAGTTATTTTGCACTCTGTAAGCCTTAAATTTGTTCAGAGGTTCTGTGATGGACATTCAGGAGCTCTTAATGTTGATGTTTCCAAACTAGAAACTTCCAAAATGTTCTACATGGTCATGGTGTGATAGTAACTGATGATATTTCTTGAGAAGACATCAGTCATACACAAGCCAGGATGAATGAAACCCAAGACTCTTCAAAAACATACTGTGAAATGTAGCCCCTGCACTTTTCTAAATAAATCATTAAAGTTAGCACATGATTGAAAAACAAAGGCCTGAAGACTGTCATTTAAAATGTTGACACAGTTCAGGTCTTTGGAGTAGTCATTTAATTAAACCCTAATAATTAAGTTAAAGTGTTTATATGTAAAATAATGTAGAATAATGTAGAAACAAAGTAACTTTAAGGAAAAAGAGTACTGGGTTGAGAATCAAGTAATGTGGCTCAGGTGCTTATTCTGGACTCTTCCTATTAGCCAAATGTATAGAAAACACTGAATTTGTTTGGTGAATTATAAGGATTCATTGGTTCAACAATATTTACAGAGCATATACTATGGGTTAGTCATTTAAAAAGGAGAAGGAAATATCCTCCAAGGTATTCCCAACCCTAGTAGTCTACACTTCAAAATAACTGCAAGATTTGGGATATAAATACTACCTCATTTTATTTTTCCAACAGTCATTACCACTTTGGCTTTATTCATCTTTTTGCTGGGTACTGGGCTTCCTTAAAGACAAATCAGTTTGGTTCTTGAATTTTTTTTTTTTACTACTTTTAGTTTTAAAGGCTTTGCTCTTTCACTTAAAAATCTCAAACCCATATTCAAAGCAAAGTTCTCTCCTTGATCTGCTGTCTTCTTTCCTTTCCCTGGTCCACGTTCTCACACATGTTCTTCCCTGCACTGACCCATGTGGTGTTGGAGCAGAGAGAAAGTTCTCCTTGGGAGAGTGTCCATGATTACATTGTTGTACCCTTGTTTAACTCATGCTTTTAGGCTCATTGGGGAAAAGCAGAGGACTCAGGGGGCCCTGTTGTCCATCCAGGGACTCAATCAGCAACCGCCCCAAGACAGTAAGGGTGCCTTGTAAGCCTCAGCTACATTTTCTGCCTGACCCTCATTGGACAGCCCGGAATGCCTTACTCTTTCAAGGGTCCAGTGTCTTTGTCATCTTGTAGTGCTCCCATGCAAACTTCCATCCTCCAATGTCATCACAGTGGGGTCTGTGGTCATATTCAGGAGTGACCTTCTACCTGCCTCAGAACCTCAGAACCCAGGACAAGCGGGTGTCTGTTTTCCCTCACTTTGATTCGGCATCCCATTATTACATCTCTTCTGTCTATCACTTTTCTGGTAGCACCAGGGCTAACTAACTGCTTTGGAACCAAGCAGATTTCCAGCAGGGATGGAGCCTATCCCTCTTGGGGACACAACCAAACTTTAAGAATGATTCTTTTGAAACCCCACTCCCTTAACTTTAGGGAAGAAAACCAGGTGAGCATACCTCTCATTACCCCTGCAGCAGGGGAAGGCAAGGAGGTAGGCTTTCCTCATGAACATTGGGTTCTCTCCATGTTCCTTGTCCTTCTCTGACTCCAAATGGTGGAGAATGCCATTCCATTCATTCTTTCATAGCCCGTCTCACTCGATGGGCACCTGGAGTTGGTGCTGATAAAGGGGCCCTCTTTCAATCCAACCCAAGCAAATCAACTAACTTTGTTCTCAAGAGGCCTCTAAATCTTTGCACTGTCCAACAAAACCTGGGGAAAACAAAGAATCCAAGCAGTACTCTCTGTCACATATAGTTCCTTGAAAATGTTCCCTAAAGTTAGCCATTGTTTAGTAGCCATAAATAACTTTAAAAAGTGAGATACCCCTTTTACACTATTGGCATTTTACTAACAATAATATTAATAAATTTGTATATGGTAGGCAAGTTATAAGTAATATGAACCAAGAAAAAAGATAAGAGTGATTTTAAAATGATCATAAATATTATAAAATTGATTAGTAACTTTAAATTTACATTGAAACCATGAATTTAAGTGGTCAGACTTAAAGCACTGAAATTGGAAATTTCAAGGTACAACATTTAAGAATTATCTGAAAGTTAGAGAGGGCTGACTGTCTTGGCAAAGTAGGGAATTATTGTGATTATTCAGATGTGCCTCAAAAGTTATTTTTTTAAACTAGAAAAATACATATAAGATATGTTTTATCTAAATAATGTATTTGATTTCTGCATTATTTAACTCTAGTTGTTATTTTGGGATTATAAAGGGATTTCTTCCCTTTCGATTTTTTTGCAGAGGATAGGTGGTTAAAATTGTGGATGATCATTTTTTAAAAGTTATCTGTATCAAATGAGAATTATTTACCAAGTTTGAACTATTCTGTTAACAAAGTAAATAAGCAACAAATTATCAAGAAAAAACCCTAATGTATGTTATATTTTAAATAGCTTTCCTTCCACAATTTTTTATCCACTATGCAAACCAAAGTGAAAACAGGAGTAAAATGTTTATATACTAAACACTAGTGCAGAGCTAATTAGTCAGACTTTGTTTAAAAAAACTCTGAATTTGCACATAACATATTTATACATATATACATAATCCTGTTTCTTAGGACTTGAAATATGAGTGAAAGTGTTATTTCTGAAATGTCTTTAGGAGGACTGTGTCTTCATAAATAGTTTTCCTTAAATATCAACTTATTAAGACACTGATGTTATTTCTTTCATGCATTCTATATCTGGGTTCTGTTATCTAGAGTATGAGGTGGGAAACATTTCAACCAGGAAAATACTTTCCTAGAGAAGGGGCAGAGCACTCAGATACTAGAATATTCATGTTACTAGAACCACCAATGCCATTTGAATACTTGAGGTTTTGAAATAGAAGCAGAAACTCCCTGTGATCTTCGCCCTGCATTTGTCCAACTCACTTGTAAAGAGTTATGTGAGATAAACAAAAGCTATGCAATCACAGCTTAACAACTAACCATGATGGATAAGCGATATAGCAGTTTAACATTTAGCTGAGACAAAGAACAAGATTTATATAATTTTTATCATCTGAATGTGAAGTTTTCAGACAATTGTAACATGAATACCCATGTCTGTGAATTATAGAAAGCCTCTTTTCATTATACCTTTGTGAAAGTAAGTTTGTTAATAATAGGTTAATACAAATGTTTCACATGTATTTTGCTTAGAGATAATATTACAGTGAGTTACTATCCTGTATGCAGTTTTCTGGGATGGAGAAGTGGTCTGTAAGCACTCTGTACATAGAAAGATTCTTTGTTTGGAATTGTATGTTCAATTGTAATATTTTCCTAAAATGATCAGGGAACACATTGGAAGTGCCTAAAAATGCATACCAAATAATAAGTGAGCAAATAAATAAGTGAAGACATAGATGCTGGGCATTAATTCTTCCTTCAGAAAGAAAATCAGTTTCATGACTTTGTGGCCATGCCACTCACTAATCTGTTTTTGGCCAAAAATGTTTTTATTCCATTTAGTCACCTATTTTATGCAGAGTTGACTTACAATTTCTTGTGGCCAATTCAGAGGGTAAAAAATGTGTACACTGATAAATTCCAAGGAATATATTTCAGGGTCTGAACATCATTTCAAAGGAGGATTTTCTTGTTTTTTTTTTTCTACATTTTTTATGTTATTATATTCTGCTAATCACCATACATTACATCATTAGTTTTTGATGTAGTGTTCCATGATTCATTGTTTGCGTATAACACTCAGTGCTCCATTCAATACGTGCCCTCTTTAATACCCGTCACCAGGCTAACCCATCCCCCCACCCCCTTCCCCTCTAGAACCCTCAGTTTGTTTCTCAGAGTCCATAGTCTCTCATGGTTCGTCTCCCCCTCCGATTTCCACGCCTTCATTTTTCCCTTCCTACTATCTTCTTTTTTTTTTAACATATAATGTATTATTTGTTTCAGAGGTACAGGTCTGTGATTCAACAGTCTTAGACAATTCACAGTGCTAACCATAGCACATACCCCCCCATGTCTATCACCCAGCCACCCCATCCTTCCCACCCCCCAACACTCCAGCAACCCTCAGTTTGTTTCCTGAGATTGATAATTCCTCATATCCATGAGGTCATATGATACATGTCTTTCTCTGATTGACTTGTTTCACTGAGCATAATACCCTCCAGTTCCATCCACATCGTTGCAAAGGGCAAGATGTCATTCCTTTTGATGGCTGCATAATATTCCACTGTATATATATATATATATACCAATATATATATATATATATATATATACCACATCTTCTTTATCCATTCATCTGTTGAAGGACATCTTGGCTCTTTCCATAGTTTCGCTATTGTGGACATTGCTGCTATAAACATTTGGGTGCACGTACCCCTTTGGATCCCTACATTTGTATCTTTGGGGTAAATACACAATAGTGCAATTGCTGGATTGTATGGTAGCTCTATTTTCAACTGTTTGAGGAACCTCCATACTGTTGTCCAGAGTGGCTGCCCCAGCTTGCATTCCCACCACCAGTGTAGGAGGGTTCCCCTTTCTCCACATCCCCACCAACATCTGTCGTTTCCTGACTTGTTAATTTTAGCCATTCTGACTGGTGTGAGGTGGTATCTCGTTGAGGTTTTGATTTGGATTTCCCTAATGCCGAGCGATGTTGAGCACTTTTTCATGTGTCTGTTGACCATTTGGATGTCTTCTTTGGAAAAATGTCTGTTCATGTCTTCTGCCCATTTCTTGATTGGATCATTTGTTCTTTGGGTGTTGAATTTGATAAGTTCTTTATAGATTTTGGATACTAGCCCTTTATCTGATACGTCATTTGCAAATATCTTCTCCCATTCTGTCGGTTGTCTTTTCGTTTTGTTGACTACTTCCTTTGCTGTACGAAAGCTTTTTATCTTGATGAAGTCCCAATAGTTCATTTTTGCCCTTGCTTCCCTTGCCTTTGGCGATGTTCCTAGGAAGAAGTTGCTGTGGCTGAGGTCAAAGAGGTTGCTGCCTGTGTTCTCCTTTAGGATTTTGATGGACTCCTGTCTCACATTGAGGTCTTTCAACCATTTGGAGTCTATTTTTTTGTGTGGTGTAAGGAAATGGTCCAGTTTCATTCTTCTGCATGTGGCTGTCTAATTTTCCCAACACCATTTGTTGAAGAGACTGTCTTTTTTCCATTGGACATTCTTTCCTGCTTTGTCAAAGATAAAGAAAACCCAAAAGACTCCCCCCCAAAACTGCTAGAACTCATACAGGAATTCAGTAAAGTGGCAGGATAAAATCAAGGCACAGAAATCAGTGGCATTCCTAGACACCAACAACAAGACAGAAGAAAGAGAAATTAAGGAGTCGATCCCATTTACAATTGCACCCAAAACCATAAGATACCTAGGAATAAATCTAACCAAAGAGGCAAAGAATCTGTACTCACAAAACTGTAAAATACTCATGAAAGAAATTGAGGAAGACACAAAGAAATGGAAAAACGTTCCATGCTCATGGATTGGAAGAACAAATATTGTGAAGATGTCAATGCTACCTAGAGCAATCTACACATTTAATGCAATCCCTATCAAAATACCATCAAATTTTCAAAGAAATGGAACAAATAATCCTGTATGGAACCAGAAAAGACCCTGAATAGCCAGAGGAATGTTGAAAAGCAAAGCCGGTGGCATCACAATTCCGGACTTCAAGCCCTATTACAAAGCTGTAACCATCAAGACAGTATGGTACTGGCACAAAAACAGACACATAGGTCAATGGAACAGAATAGAGAGAAATGGACCCTCAACTCTATGGTCAAAGGAATATTTTCAAAAAATATTTTTCAACAGTGTCAATACCAATTTCCACTCTTGATATGGCCAATGAGCTCACTGAGGCCTCCTTACTCAGTGCAAAACCCTAGAAATGACTGAAAGATAGTTTAAAAAAAATAGCTGCAGTGTTAAATATCTGAGGTTCAGAAATCCTAAGGAAAATCCACAAAACTAAAGCAGAACACAGCAGCCCAGAAAATAAGCCAGAACCCAGAGAGCACAGACAATAGTAGAATCAACTCCATGGAGGCCTGAGTAAACTTGAACACAAAGACAGTGAAGAATCAATACACAGGGATGCATTTCAGTACCGCGACAAGACCACCAAGTTGGTGGACTCCTGTCCACTACTCTCTCTCCCAGTATAACAGCTATTGCCATGTTTGTGTGGCTCTGAGAGCAATGCCCTATTGTTTTGTTCAAATACTGCCTGATCAGGACCAAGGACAAGGTCTTGTGAAATGTACTGAATGAATGCCTAAAGGAAAGCACATTTAAACCAGAAAGGAAAGATTTGAGCTTTCTGGTCATGTGAATGCTAGCCAAATAAATGTATTTGGCAGTATCTCTCTCTCTCTGTTTCTCTCTCTCTCCGTCCCTCCTTCCCTCTCCCCCCCCCACTCTCCCTCATCTGTCTACTACACATTAAGTCCCAGAAGCCAAACACATGACTAATAAACATTTCTACATCAAACTCTCATGGAGTCTGCCCCCATCCTCCAGATGGCTGCTGATTTACCATGGACAGACAAGATGCTTCTGGATCTCCTTCTTTGTCATTTGTATAAAAAGAGTGGGGTCTAACCACAATGATGATCCACCTGGAGTATGCCTTTAAATTTTGCCAAACTGTATCTTTATCCCATGAGCTGTCAGAGAAAGTATCACAGTGTCTGCTGGTGTACCTTCCACAGAGTTAGAAGCAGTATTAACAGCAATATAAATAAATAATCTTTTAGCATTAGAGAGATAATATGTCATAACTGTCAAGAGTGTGAGTTCTGACAAGACTATCTAAGGAGCTCCAAATGTAACCTCAGATAAGACACATAATTTCACTTCTCTCAGTTGCCTCATCTATAAAATGGGGGAAAATAATGCCTATGTCGTGGAATTTATGTAGATTACATGAGGCAACGTAGGTAAAGCTCTTAAAATAGTCCCTGTCCCTTGATGTTAAATGAACAAGTAGCTATTAGTCATTTAAATGAGTTCCAGTAGAAATAAGAAAAATTTTCTAAAACAGGATTTTACTCATTCTATTTGGGACTTAGATCAAACTCTTTCCTTTCTGTTTATATTTCCTGTTTTCACTAATCTAGGTGGATTCCTTCAAGCATTCAGCTCCTCTGTCTTCCCCGCAATGAGATGCTGTCCAATAGAAGTAGGGATCCAGAAAGAAAGGCATCTCCTTCTGAGCTTCAGTTATGTTATCTCTAAAATAAGATTAAAAACCAGTTTTCCTGAAAATAGACAGCTTTTCAATTGCCCCTCTATACTGCCCCATCTATAAAGTCCCATTTTATCCTTAACTCTTATCTGTAAATTCTAGGATACTGAAAATTAGGAACAGAAAAAAGCTTCATAGAAACACAGAGAGAGGAAGTCATGCAAATAACATTTTACTTCCTGGGCTGACCTACATCTCCCATTATTGTTGGCTTCCCCCGATTCCCAGAGACCTTTAAAACAGACTGGTGATAGCACCAGGGGACTCATTCAAAAAGAAGAGCAAGTTGAGTTATGTTAATTGAGAATGCCCACACCAAGTGTCTGAGGTTGTAGAAGCAGTTTTTCTTTGCTGCTTCGTCATCAGACATTTTGTCACCCTGCCTCAAATCCTTTCACTTTTAAGATAATAATATCAGTATCATAGCTCACAGGGATTTTGAGAAAATTAATGAGATTATATAAGTGTTAAAAAAAAAAGTAGTTGAACGTCTCAGAAGAAAGGCAACCAGCTAACATTAAATTACACAATCCCACAAATCGCAGGGAAAGACCCCTAAATCCTACCAGGAGTGTTTTGCCACATTCTTAACTGGAAAAGGAGAGTTGTATGTCTAGGAAGGTTATGATGATTTAGAAGCCTGTCTGAATTCCTCCTACAAAAATGTTTTGAATAGTTGTTTCTAAATCATAGAAAAAAATCATTGAAAACAATGTCAGGAAACTCTGTGCTCTTGTCATTTTTGTAAGTAAAAGAATCTTACAAGAAATGACAACTGGGTGTGAAAAAGCATTTTAGGTCATTTAGTTTATCCACTAACAGCATGTAAGTCTGATGCTACATTCTATTTTCACGTCCTTTCCCCCTAATACTTGAATTTTTTCAGTGATGTTTTTCATGTTCTCCAACTCATCCTGATAGAGTCCTATCTTCCAATGTATTTTCTCCTCTGTTTCAAACAATACAAAGCATTATCTCTCATTTCATCCTTCCAGTGCTCTTCCGAAGTCTCTTTCTGAGGCTGGCACATTCTGATATTTACAGAACAATGCTCACTTCTATATGACTTCAATTTCCGGTGTTCAAATTACCTTAAGTAAATCAATGCTATTCTGTATCTGATACAGTAAAATAAACAAACCTTTTTAAAGGCTTTTTAAAGATTTCAGATGTAGACGTTTCCACTTTCCTTAATATCACCATGGTAGCTACACTGAAACAAGGTGACTTTTATTTAATGTTCAATGAGAATCTGCAGGATTTAACTGGAAATAATAGTGTTGACCTTAGGATCTGATAGGAATGAAGCAAACTTTGGTGCACTCCCAAACAATAAACGAGCCCAGGAAGTGCTAACATTTCTATTAAGAACAGATACTTTCCCATAACTCTAAGAGCTCTTTTCACAGACTGTTTGATGATACCCACTTCACCACTTAATAACTTGTGCTGTGTTAGTTCTTTCTATTTCAGAAAGGAAGATTTCCACAGCCACCAGACAACAGCTCCCTACTGTTTAGGAAGTAAATATTTTTTCCTTCACTGAACAAAACCTAAAGTAAAAATGCAGTTTTCTAGAATTTTTTCAGTATTTACATAGAAATCTAGTTATAATTTTGATATTTCTTTTTTCAACTCATCTTAAAATAATGTTTTTATAATCATGAAATGCTTGTTTATTGCCAAAACTTTTTTAAAATACAAAAACCCATGCAGAGAAAATTATAAAAGCAGCTGCTATTCTAAACCTACATAACAAGGTGAATTCAAGACTTTTATTTTAATGTTTTAATCCATACATTTTCTTCCTGGTACACAGTGAGCCCTTTCAATCTAATTGAAGAAACTGTTCTTCTTTTACATTTATTTTGTTTTTTGTTTGTTTATTTTCTCTGGTCTGTTTTTCATACACACAAACTCTTCAGGTATTGGATCTGGAAATCTGACTTAACATATTGTCTCTATTTTTTAACCTTTGTGGGGTTTTTTTTATCCAATATGGCATCATAATTGCATTTCTTATTGCTGAGATTTTGCTTTGTTTTGTTTTTATCAATTTTTCTATTTATGGACTCCAATGTAGATGTTATCTTTTTTTGATACTTGGGGCTTTCTTGAAAAGTGCCCCCTTTCATCAAATAGAGGGCATGTCTTGTTGCATCATTAGACGTCACGTGTATTTTTGATGTTTTCTCATAGAATACTACAGTGATTATTTTCCAAGTTATATTTGTCCTCCTACTCTAGGAGTTAATATGTTATCTTTTCAGTAGTGCTTTTCTCCACGTGATTTATTTTCCTCTTCATTCTTTTTCTTTTTCTTCTTTGGGCTATAATCAGATCCATCCAGAAGAAGTTTTAACCAATAAAACAGCATGTGTTGATCCTTTTGACTTCACTTTCTGCCCATGTGAATGATAATTCCCTCTCAAGTGAGTCCTCTCGCTTGAGTCCACCATGTCCCACATTCGTGGGTATAAAAGTTTGGAGTTGGTGTTGTCATCTTTCCATTTCTCTTACCAGTACTTTTCCACCATTATATAAAACACATGCTTCTTTCAAGGCCACTCCATCTCCTTCTACCACAGTCTACTTCTCTTTGTTGCTGACCAAGTACTGAGTTCCTAGAACTCTGCTTCATTTAGTAAATATTTGATTGTATGATTTTCTTTTCATCCCAAAGCCTTAGTTCATGCACTGGGGTCTTTCAACTTTTCTGTGGGTAATCTATTCTATTCTCTGCCTTCTAACTTCTTGGATGGCGCATCCCCAAGCTGTCCTAGCATTGCTCTATAATGACCACACCCTGGATCATGCTGTCACACAGAACTGCAACTCTGAACTGTGTTACGTTTAAAATGTTCCATGTTTTATTCCTAGACTCCTACTCTTTTAGATCTCTACATTGTGCATCCATACCTATTTCTTTATCATTTAGAATCTATAATTGTTTGACACCCCCAAATTTCTTATCATTCAACCCCCTCTTCCGTGCACTTCCTTTCCTATGTAATAAAATTTAATTGCCCACTATTCAGCTGGAAAAAATCATCTTCATTTTTTCTATCTCCTTGATGCCTGTATTAGAAAAGGGAAGAACTGCTTGAAAACATAAAAAAGGTTGAGACTAGTGAAACTACACATTAGCAGTCATTAGTATTAAGAAGACCCTCATATGTTTTACAGTAAATATTTTTTTTATCTTTTCAAACATTACACACTACTTATGATCTCATTCACAATAGATGAACAATCTCTTAGTTTACCAAAAAAAAAAAAAAAAAAAAAAAGCAGCTATCAGGTGGGGACTTGACCTTATTAACACCTTAGCAAAAGAACCATGAAGAAAACTGCACCAAGAGGCATCATAATCAAATTACTCAAAACCAGGAGCACCTGGCTGGCTTACTCAGAAGAGCATATGACTCTTAATGTCAGAGGCATGAGTCTGATCTCCACACTGGGTACAGAGCTTACTAAAAACAAAAATAGAAAAATTGCTCCAAACCAAGATATCTCAAAGATATTCAAAAGAAAAAGACACATTATATACAGAAAAACAAAGATAATGAAAACATAGATTTCTTGTTGGAAAACAATTCCAATAAGAAAAGGATGAAGCAATATCTTTAAAGTAATGAAAAAAATTCAACCTAGAATTTTAAACTCAGTGAAAATACATTTCTAAAATAAAATTGTAATGGGGCGCCTGGGTGGCTCAGGTCATGATCCTGGAGTCCCGGGATCGAGCCCTGCATCGGGCTCCCTGCTCAGCAGGGAGTCTGCTTCTCCCTCTGACCCTCCCCCCCCTCATATGCATTCTCTCTCTCTCTCTCTCTCATTCTTGCTCTCTCAAATAAATAAATAAATAAAATCTTTAAAAAATTTATAAGATAAAATTGTAACAAGATAGTTTCAGACATACAAAAATCTGAAAGGATTCATCACCAGCAGACTATACAATAAGAAATTTTTAAGGAAGTCTTTCAGCAACAGGTAGACTGATATTAGATGGAAATATATATCTAGAGAAAGGAATGAAGTATACTGTAAAAACAACCCCATGGAAATAACAGAATAATTCTTTAAAGTGTGAAAGTACTAGAAAATTCGGAAAAGTTTTATTTAAAATTGACAAATTTTCTGAGATAGAAGCCTACGGAATCATGCAGTGCTTTAGAGCCATCAGGAAAAAAAACTGCCTCAGCAGAATTCAAATTCATTCTAGATCAGAGAGAGCTGAGTTGTGAATTGCAGTAGACCAAGTTGGCTGGTAAAGTAATTAAAGGGTTATAAGCTCTTACAACCAGTGCTTTTAGATCTAACATTTATCCTTAAGCTAAATTGCTTGTTAGAGGAATCTCACAGTGACCTTAGGAACAATACCGATTCGCAAGGAGGAGCCCTAAGTAATTCCTATTCTCCATGATATATTGTCATGCAAGGTCATTATGAACTCGGAGCATTTGACACTGCTGAGCACACCTTACCTCATGAAATTTACTGAAAAAGAGATTCTTTGGATATCTTCAAGAAAATAAAATTGTTGTTAACTATGGAAAACCTTTTTGGCAAACTGAGTTTGACAAATCAGCAGTATGGTGAATCAATGAATGGTGAGTTGGTGTTCTTTGGAGTGATATTTGGTAAATTGAGTTTAAGTGAATTTGATAAATTATTATTAGCAAAGAACTCTCAGTGAACGCAGCTTTCACTTCTCTGTCTACTCTTCACTCTTGGCTTTTCTTAGGATCCCATTCTAGGTTCTTTTCTTCACTCCAGAACAAAGTCTTGAACAGATGCCTTTGTCCTAGATCTATCTCCACACAAGTTTATCTAATTAGCACAGTGATTGAAATTTTCTACATGCACCATTAAACACACCTTTTTTACTCTCTTCTTACTAATACTTCGGGGTACTGAGA
This sequence comes from Eumetopias jubatus, assembly GCF_037043125.1. Classification (NCBI taxonomy): domain Eukaryota; kingdom Metazoa; phylum Chordata; class Mammalia; order Carnivora; family Otariidae; genus Eumetopias; species Eumetopias jubatus. The sequence continues at coordinate 23,443,251 of NW_028274808.1, read as the reverse complement.
GGTCACAACTCCATCCAACCTGTTGCCTTGATGTCATTATCATTTACCCCTAAACTTTCTTTGTACCCTCACATCGTATTGAGAACCATGTATATAATCCTTTTATATCATAGATTTCTTTCTATCTGAGCTCCTGTATCCCCTACTAATTCCTTGATTTAAATTCACGATAATATCTCAACCAGATTCCTGCCAGTCTCCAAAATTGGGCTTCTTCCCCCTGGCATTTCCCTAAACTGAATCCAGGAATACTTTTCTAAAATAAAAATGTGATTATTTCACCCCTTTCATTGCAACCCATAAATGGCTCCAAGTTGTTTTAAATAAAATGGAAACATTTAATTTTGATATTTGGACATACAAGATTTCTCATGATCTCTCACCTATTGACCTGCATCTGCTTGATGACATTTCCTCACAGTTACAAAGGGGCTTTAGAAGTTAGTAGTTGTGATGAGCTGCTGGGTTTTTCCCAAGTCCGTTCTGTTCTTCTTTTATAAGTAATAGAGTTTTAGCTGGTCACAGGGCCATCCTGCTAGAGACTACACATTCCGGCCTCCCTTGCTGCTAACTGCAGCCATACAACCATGTTATTACCAGTGAAAAATGAGGGAAAGGTGTGTATAAAAACCTCTGCATCATTTTGTCAAAAGAATATTGTTTGCTAAATCTTTCTGTAAACTAGAAGGGAGACGAGGAGCTGAGTCAGTGGTAAATAAGCAAATAGGACAATATGCTGGGAACTATAAAATGGAAGACCTTTCTTGCCTTAAACAACCATCAAATTCCAGACTATAACATACCAGATATACACATTTTTATCTCTTTAAGCTACTATATTTTGGAGTCTTTTGTTACAAAGACTCAGCCTGCAACTTAACCAGTGCAGTAGCTGAAAAAGTAAGGCTTATACATTTCCAATACACAAAATATATTAAGAAGAAATTGCAAATGTAGCTGCAAAGCAAAGAAAAAGAATGAGTATGTCTACGTCTTGAGTGCTTAAGTCTTAAGCAAATCTGCACAAATTCCAGTTAGCTGAAAGGCCAAAGCAGTCTATCATTTCTGGGGCCACGTACATGTTATTTTCTCTACTGGAACATCTTTCCAATCTTTTTTTTTTTTTAAGGAAAAACCCTTCCAGTCTTTCAAGTTTTAACATAAATGTCATTTTTGTAAAGGAAGTTTTTGCTAAATCCCACACTGCAGCCAAACTTGGGGACAGTTACTCTTGCTTCTCACATGCACAGATCCCACTGTTTTCTAATGACTTGCCTAGTTGCTGGTACTCATCATACAGCACAAACCATATGCTCAATGGTGGTAGGGAGTTTCTGTCACCTGTGAGGTCCTAAATCTAAAGCCTGGTTCCATATTTGGTCCACAGTAGATTCTCAAAAAGTATTTGTTGAATTAGGGTCATATAATTTAGGTCACTATATGAAATGAATGCATTATTAAAACCCCTGTCTATGTCAAGAACTGCATGAGGCTCAACCCAACAAGAACATGTCAAAGCCCCAGCAGCTCTACTCACGGCCCCCTTCCAATCATAACTTCCCCTCCCCTCCAACCATAACCACTATCTTGAGTTTTAACACCATAGATTAGATTTGTTTGTTTTTGCACTTTAGTAAATGGAATCATTCAGTATGAAAATAATGTCTTATTCAGTTCAGGCTGCTACAACAAAACACTATAACCTGAGTGGCTTATAAATGACAGAAATGTATTTCTCTTATTGTTGGAGGCCAGGAGTTTGAGATCAGACCCTCATGGTGAGGTACTGGTGAGAGCCCTCTTCTGGGCTACAGCCTGTCCACTTCTCATCGTCTCCGCCCTTGGCAGGAAGAGGGTGAGCTAGCTCTCCAGGGTCTCTTTTGTAAGGGTACTGATCCCATTCATAAGGTTCCACTTTCATGACCTAATTACCTCCCAAGTTTCTACTCCCAAATACTATGACATTGAGGGTCCATAACAAATTAGAAATTATGAAATGGGAGAAAGAAAGCAGGAAGGAAGGAAAGAATAGAAGAAAAGAGCACGAACTGATGATAACTAAGTGTTGTAAAATCTGGATACATTTAGTTGGAAGCTCACTTATATGGGAATAATTACTTTAACAATAATATTGTCCATTCACATATGAATTTTATTCTCTTCAAATTACCTACTTTTACCATTATTATTCACATTTTAAATACCTGACCTCTGGGTGATAGTAAGAAAAAACAAAACAAAACCTGGTCTTTGAATAGTTTTTAATTATGGGTTTAAGAGATTAAATTAACAAATCCCCTAAATTAAGGCCAATGTTCTGTTCTAAGACTTTTTAAAGTGAGTTTTCTCAAAGAATCACTTTCAACCATCTTGCATTTAATATCTGATAGACATAAACTTAATAAAAATTACTAACCATAATTTATATTCAACTTGTACAGGGCAATATAAACATCTTTTTCCTTGTTTAGCTTAGGTTATTTATCAGCTAAGAGATTGACTTACACAAAATGATTTCCTTGACTACAGTCTCCTAGGAATAGCTTTTACCCTGTCAGTTCTTTTACTTCTAAGCATAAGCCTCAATACTAGGGTCCCACATAGCTCTTTACTACTGATACACTTTTGTACCACCCCAGAATCCCGTGAGCATTATAATTGACATTCTCTGAATGGTATCTTCTTTTAAGTACCTATTTTCTTTAAAATAAGAAGAAAACAAGCAGATATTTAAGAAATAGAGTGTATTTCTGGGCTGCCTGGGTGGCTCAGTCAGTTAAGCATCTGCCTTCGGCTCAGGTCATGGTCCCAGGGTCCTGGGATCGAGCCCCACATCGGGCTCCCTGCTCAGCGGGAAGCCTGCTTCTCCCTCTCCCACTCCCCCTGCTTGTGTTCCCTCTCTTGCTGTGTCTCTCTCTGTCAAATAAATAAATAAAATCTTAACAAAAAGCCATTTTCATGATAATTAATTTTCAAGACTTGTCTTCTGGACCTATTGACTTGGTATAACTTGAGACAATCCTCAGCTGTCTTATAAAATGTAATGAGAGGAATAATGATGAGACCTGAAAATTGATATATTAATATTTTTAAGAGATGGAATTTGACTTTAATATTAGTAACTTTAATTTTAAAGTAACATGAGCAAAAAACTAACTTCACTAAATATAATATAGCTTGAAAAACTGAACAATATATTTTCAATATATTTTAAAAGATTTAAGAAAAAGATAACTCTGTATCACAGGAAAGGGAAGTATATCAAGAGTCCCTTTAATAAACCCCATCCTACCCAACTTTTAATAAATTCCAACCCAGCGAACATCTGAAAATACATTAAGCAGGGAACTCATTTTTAAAAATTTTAAAGATTTCTTATAGACAAAATGTACAGACTTCCATTTATTCTACAATATAAGGAAATAGAAATAGTCTAATTCCCATGATCTGATTTAGAGCAATCAAATCATTCCCTAGCTTCTTTTTTTAGATTCAGACCAAATCACTCCAATTTCCTTCTTTTTTTTTTTTATTAGTTGAATTTTAATCACCTTTTTGGCACTCAACTGCAAAGCTATAAAATGTAGCCCCTGAGAAAATTAGAGTGGAAAGATAAGAAGTTAATCCAAACTGTATATGGATGAAATCCAAACCCATAGCAAGCTTTTCATGGTCCTCATTCATTGTAAAATCCTAGATGTAATAAAAAAGGTCACCACATTATATTTAAATTCAATGTTACTATTTTACCATACTCAACTCTCATGCTAGTTTTCCTAACTGTGATTTATTCACTGTAGGTTTTTGCTCTCCATTTTATAACTCCTGGGTTTTTGTGTTATATCGGAACATTGTCAGATGTGCCCAGAATTGTATTTGTTAGATGTCTTCTTCCTCCTAAGTTTGTAGCTCTATATTTATTTAAATTTTCCATTTGACCACTAAGCGCATTCACCATGATTAGTTAAATCTGATCATGCTTTTAACTGTGCTTTTATGGGCTTATTCTCTCCATAGGTAACTCTTCTATATTCTAATTATCTATTAACTCATTCATCTTTACAAAAATGGTCAACATTAAGCACATGCGTCAATGAATCAAAGGGAGAAGCCACCTCCTAGACCAAATCAGAATAAATAACCCAACAAAACATAGTAAAAGTTAATAATGTTGGAAATCAGCGTAAGACCAACTTCCTGTTGTCAAATCCTACAACTGAAATCAGAGACACTTTGCTACCATCCTTTCAGGGATTTGCATCATTCATTATAGGTTTCATTTTAAATTCAATGGACATTAAGTTTATAATTCCAAAGATGGCTATTTTAAAGGCAAAATTTTTATTCTCTGATATTCTGTCTATAAATTCACCTAATATTTAGGCATATAGCCCCAAAATCATAATAAAATATCTAATTGGACAAGTTTAAATAAAAAGCCCCATTCACTGGTGGAATCTGCATGAGTGTACCACCAATGGTGGAGTTACTTAGATAAACAGCAGAGGTGGCATCATATACATTCTTAGCTCAAGTCTACTTGACAACCTGTGGGCAGCATTCCTAATCAGGCTTTCCTCACTGAAACCATAGATACCTTAAAATACATCTCTATACAAAGACTGAGGAGCCACTCAATCTTTGAGAAATTGGTTTGTTCCCCTGGAGACTGATGCAAAAGTTCAATTCACAGATAGGTACAAAAGGTACCTCAGAATAGAGCTATAGCAACCTATAAGTATTTATTAAAAATATAATATTTTAAATATATTAGGGAAAATATAAGCTTAGATTTTTTTTCTCGGACAAGATTCTTTATGAAAAGGTCTTGACCGTGTATCTAAAAAATCTTTAAATGAACTTTAGGAAGGCGATTAAGACCCCCAAATTTATGTACCATTTTCTATTAATGTACATGAGTGTTTCATACTATGAGAGAAGTTGTGTTTTCTCCATATTCTTAAAGTCATCTGTGGCATTGTCTAGCCTAGACCCACCTCTCTAGGGTATAACATAGGATAAATATTTCACAGTAGTAATGTACATCTTACAAACTATATGTTAAAACTATCAATTTTAACATAATATAGACAGATTATTAAAGAGACATTGGCCTCTGATTGTAGTTTACAGACCATACCCTTTTAGAAATGATCATCCAGACAGCAGTGGCTCTTAGATAGCTTGGCATTTGCCAACAGTGAAACATACAGTAGGAGCTGACTCTGTCTTGATTATTCTTCTCTTCCCAATAGCTAAATAGTGCAATGCAACTAAATTATGTTGAATAAGTAAGGGAATAATAGAATGGGTAGCATACTAATGAAGTTTTAATGTCATGGGGTCAAAGAATGAAAGACACCTTTAGTACAGTGCTAAAAGTGAGTACTTAGCCATGTTTAAATTTTGGGGGTGCCTGGGTGGCACAATTGGTTAAATGCCCGACTCTTGGTTTCCCCTCAGGTCCTGATCTCAGGGTGGGGAGATCTAGCCCTGCGTCAGGCTCCATGATCAGTGCAGAGTCTACTTGACAGTCTCTGCCTCTGCCCCTCCCTCCACTTGTGCACTCCCACTCTCTCTCTCAAATAAATAAATAAATAAAATATTTAAATTTTAATTTCTTATAAAGTGAAGAGATGTGACATTTAAAGAACAAATAAATATGCAAACAGAGATACAACGGTAAACTAAGAAACCAAAGCTGAATTAGCTTATGTAAGCCATATAGTATGTACCTATATTTTTAATGTCAGATAGAAAAGCTAATGTTATAAAACCAAGTTCCTCACCTCTTCCTATGAGGATTCAAATTATATTATTTGTAATTTTGTTTAAAGAATAATATTTTACTTGAAGCATAATCTTAAGGCAAAAATATGTAGAAAAATATGACAAACAGGTCAAAATTTAAGTAGTGATTTGGGGTAATTTTATTTCCATTGCCTTGTACTTCTTGGTATTTCCCAAATTTTGTAATTTTACTGCATTAACCTTCTACCTGTCTGCTTGTACATTAGTCCCCTAGAATCTATTCTATATATATTTTTTATTAGGTTATGTTAATCATCATAGTTTTTGATGTAGTGTTCCAATATTCATTGTTTGCATATCACACCCAGTGCTCCATGCAGAACGTGTCCTCCTTAATACCCATCACCAGGCTAACCCATGCCCCTACCCCCCTCCCCTCTAGAACCTGTTTGTTTCTCAGAGTCCATAGTCTCTCATAGTTCGTATCCCCCTCTGATTTCCCCTCCTTCATTCTTCCCCTCCTGCTATCTTCTTTTTTTTTTAACATATAATGTATTATTTATTTCAGAGGTGCACGTCTGTGATTCAAAAGTCTTACACAATTCACAGTGCTCACCATAGCACATACCCCCCCAATGTCTATCACCCCATCCCCCCAACCCCACCACTCCAGCAACCCTCAATTTGTTTCCTGAGATTAAGAATTCCTCATATCAGTGAAGTCATATGATACATGTCTTTCTCTGATTGACTTATTTCGCTGAGCATAATAACCTCCAGTTCCATCCACGTTGTTGCAAATGGCAAGATTTCATTCCTTTTGATGGCTGTGAAATATTCCATTGTGTGTGTGTGTGTGTGTATATATATATATATATATATATATATATATATATATATATATACCACTTCTTCTTTATCCATTAATCTGTCGATGGACATCTTGGCTTTTTCCATAGTTTGGCTATTGTAGACATTGCTGCTATAAATATCGGGGTGCACGTACCCCTTTGGATCCCTACATTTGTATCTTTGGGGTAAATACCCAGTAGTGCAATTGCTGGATTGTATGGTAGCTCTATTTTCAAATTTTTGAGGAACCTTCACACTATTTTCCAGAGTGGCTGCACCAGCTTGCATTCCCAGCAACAGTGCAGGAGGGTTCCCCTTTCTCCTCATCCTCGCCAACATCTGTCGTTTCCTGACTTGTTAATTTTAACCATTCTGACTGGTGTGAGGTGGTATCTCATTGAGGTTTTGATTTGGCTTTCCCTGATGCCGAGTGATGTTGAGCACTTTTTCCTAGGTCTGTTGGCCATTTGGATGTCTTCTTTGGAAAAATGTCTGTTCATGTCTTCCGCCTATTTCTTGATTGGATCATTTGTTCTTTGGGTGTTGAGTTTGATAAGTTCTTTATAGATTTCGGATACTAGCCCTTTATCTGATACGTCATTTGCAAATATCTTCTCCCATTCTGTCGGTTGTCTTTTGGTTTTGTGGACTGTTTCTTTTGCTGTGCGAAAGATTCTTATCTTGATGAAGTCCCAATAGTTCATTTTTGCCCTTGCTTCCCTTGCCTTTGGCGATGTTTCTAGGAAGAAGTTGCTGCAGCTGAGGTCGAAGAGGTTGCTGCCTGTGTTCTCCTTTAGGATTTTGATGGACTCCTGTTTCACATTGAGGTCTTTCAACCATTTGGAGTCTATTTTTGTGTGTGGTGTAAGGAAATGGTCCAGTTTCATTCTTCTGCATGTGGCTGTCCAATTTTCCCAACACCATTTGTTAAGGAGACTGTCTTTTTTCCATTGGACATTCTTTCCTTCTCTGTCGAAGATTAGTTGACCATAGAGTTGAGGGTCCATTTCTGGGCTCTCGATTCTGTTCCATCGATCTATGTGTCTGCTTTTGTGCCAGTACCATACTGTCTTGATGATAACAGCTTTATAATAGAGCTTGAAGTCTGGAATTGTGATGCCACCAGCTTTTCTTTTCTTTTTTTTTTTAAGATTTTATTTATTTATTTGACAGAGAGAGACACAGTGAGAGAGGGAACACAAGCAGGGGGAGTAGTAGAGGGAGAAGCAGGCCTCCCGCGGAGCAGGGAGCCCAATGCGGGGCTCGATCCCAGGACTCTGGGATCATGACCTGAACCGAAGGCAGATGCTTAACCAACTGAGCCACCCAGGCGCCCCTTTGCTTTTCTTTTTCAACATTCCTCTGGCTATTCGGGGTCTTTTCTGGTTCCATACAAATTTTAGGATTATTTGTTCCATTTCTTTGAAAAATGTGGATGGTATTTTGATAAGGATTGCATTGAATGTGTAGATTGTTCTAGGTAGCATTGACATCTTCACAATATTTTTTCTTCCATCCATGAGCATGGAAGGTTATTCCGGTTCTTTGTGTCTTCAATTTCTTTCATGAGTATTTTATAGTTTTCTGAGTACAGGTTCTTTGCCTCTTTGGTTAGATTTATTCCTAGGTATCTTATGGTTCTGGGTGCAATTGTAAATGGGATCGACTCCTTAATTTCTCTTTCTTCTGTCTTGTTGTTGGTGTCTAGGAATGCCACTGATTTCTGTGCATTGATTTTATATCCTGCCATTTTACTGAATTCCTGTATGAGTTCTAGCAGTTTTGGGGTGGAGTCTTTTGGGTTTTCCACATTAAGTATCCTATCATCTGCAGAGTGAAAGTTTGATTTCTTCTTTGCCGAGTTGGATGCCTTTTACTTCTCTTTGTTGTCTGATTGCTGTGGCTAGGACTTCTAGTACTATGTTGAATAGCAGTGGTGATAGTGGACATCGCTGCCATGTTCCTGACCTGAGGGGCAAAGCTCTCAGTTTTTCCCCATTGGGAATGATATTTGCTGTGAGTTTTTCATAGATGGCTTTTATGATATTGAGGTATGTAACCTCTATCCCTAAATTCTGAAGAGTTTTGATCAAGAAATGATGCTGTACTTTGTCAAACGCTTTTTCTGCATCTATTGAGAGGATCATATGGTTCTTGTTCTTTCTTTTATTATGTATTGTATCACATTGATTGATTTGAGATGTTGAACCAACCTTGCAGCCCAGGGATAAATCCCACCTGGTTGTGGTGAATAATCCTTTTAATGTACTGTTAGATCCTATTGACTAGTATTGTGGTGAGAACTTTTGCATCCATGTTCATCAAGGATATTGGTCTGTAAATCTTTTTGATGGGGTCTTTTTCTGGTTTGGGGATCAAGGTAATGGTGGCCTCATAAAACAAGTTTGGAAGTTTTCCTTACATTTCTATTTTTTTGGAACAGTTTCAGAAGAATAGGTATTAATTCTTCCTTAAATGTTTGGTAGAATTCCCCTGGGAAGCCATCTGGCCCTGGGCGTTTGTTTGTTGGGATATTTTTGATGACTGCTTCAATTTCCTTAGTGGTTATAAGTCTGTTCTGGTTTTCTATTTCTTCCTGGTTCAGTTTTGGTAGTTGATACATCTCAAGGAATGCATCCATTTCTTCCAGATTATCTAATTTGCTGGCATAGAGTTGCTCATAATATGTTCTTATAATTGTTTGTATTTCTTTGGCATTGGTTGTGATCTCTCCTCTTTCATTCATGATTTTATTTTTTTGGGTCCTTTCTCTTTTCTTTTTGGAAAATCTGGCCAGGAGTTTATCAATTGTGTTCATTCTTTCAAAGAACCAGCTCCTGGTTTTGTTGATCTGTTCTACTGTTCTTTTGGTTTCTATTTCATTGATTTCTGCTCTGATCTTTATTATTTCTCTTCTCCTGCTGGATTTAGGCTTTATTTGCTGTTCTTTCTCCAGCTCCTTTAGGTGTGGCATTAAGTTGTGTAATTGAGACTTTCTTGTTTCTTGAGAAAGACTTGTATTGCTATATGCTTTCCTCTTAGGACTGCCTTTGCTGCATCCCAAAGATTTTGAACAGTTGTGTTTTCATTTTCATTTGTTTTCATGAAATTTTTAAATTCTTCTTTAATTTCCTGGTTGACCCATTCATTCTTTAGTAGGATGCTCTTTAGCCTCCATGTATTTGTGCTCTTTCTGACTTTCCTCTTGTGATTTGAGTTCTAGTTTCAAAGCATTGTTGTCCGAAAATATGCAGGGAATGATCACAATCTTTTGGTACCTGTTGAGACCTGATTTGTGACCTAGGATGTGATCTATTCTGGAGAATGTTCCATGGGCACTAGAGAAGAATGCATATTCTGTTGCTTTGGGATGGAATGAAGTCTGTTTGGTCCAGTGTCTCATTTAAAGTCTTTATTTCCTTATAGATCTTTTGATTAGATGATCTGTCCATTTCAGTGAGGGGGGTGTTAAAGTCCCCCACTATTATTGTATTGTTGTCAATGTGTTTTGTTGCTTTTGTTATTAATTGGTTTCTATATTTGGCTGCTTCCCTGTTAGGGGCATAGATATTTACAATTGTTAGATCTTCTTGTTGGATAGACTCTTTAAGTATGATACAGTGTTCTTCCTCATCTCTTATTATAGTCTTTGGTTTAAAATCTAATTTGTCTGATTTAAGGATTGTCACCCCAGCTTTTTTTTGGTGTCCATTAGCATGGTAAATGGTTTTCCACCCCCTCACTTTCAATCTGGGGGTGTCTTTGGGTCTAAAATAAGTCTCTTGCAGACAGCATATCAATGGGTCTTGTTTTTTATCCAATCAGATAGCCTGTGTCTTTTGGTTGGGGCATTTAGCCCATTTCCATTCAGGGTAACTATTGGAAGATATGAATTTAGTGCCATTGTATTGCCTGTAAAGTGACTGTTACTGTATATTGTCTGTGTTCCTTTCTGATCTATGCTGCTTTTAGGCTCTCTCTTTGCTTAGAGGACCCCTTTCAATGTTTCTTGTAGGGCTGGTTTTGTGTTTGCAAATTCCTTTAGTTTTTGTTTGTCCTGGAAGCTTTTGATCTCTCCTTGTATTTTCAATGACAGCCTAGCTGGATATAGTATTGTCAGCTGCATATTTTTCTCATTTAGTGCTCTAAATATATCATGCCAGTCCTTTCTGGCCTTGCCAGGTCTCTGTGGATAGGTCTGTTGCCAATCTAATGTTTCTACCATTGTAGGTTACAGATCTCTTGTGCCAAGCTGCTTTCAGGATTTTCTCTTTGTCTCTGAGACTCGTAAGTTTTAGTATTAGATGTCGGGGTGTTGACCTATTTTTATTGATTTTGAGAGGGGTTCTCTGTGCCTCCTGGATTTTGATGCCTGTTTCCTTCCCCACGTTAGGGAAGTTTTCTGCCATAATTTGCTCCAATATACCTTCTGCCCCTTTCTCTCTTTCTTCTTCTTCTGGGATCCCAATTATTCTAATATTGTTTCATCTTATGGTATCACTTATCTCTCGAATTCTGCCCTCGTGATCCAGTAGTCGTTTATCTCTCTTTTTCTCAGCTTCTTTATTTTCCATCATTTGATCTTCTATATCACTAATTCCCTTCTGCCTCATTTATCCTAGCAGTTAGAGCCTCCATTTTTGATTGCACCTCATTAATAGCCTTTTTGATTTCAATTTGGTAGATTTTAGTTGTTTTATTTCTCCAGAAAGTGTTTCTCTAATATCTTCCATGCTTTTTTCAAGCCCAACTAGTAGCTTTAAAATCATGATTATGAACTCTAGGTCTGACATCTTACTAATGTCCATATTGAGTAGGTCCCTGGCAGTCGGTACTGCCTCTTGTTCTTTTTTTTTGAGGTGATTTTTTTCCATCTTGTCATTTTGTCCAGAGGGGAATAGACGAATGAGAGAATAAAAAGCTAACAGGGTAACAATGTCCCCAGAAATATATACACTAAGGAAATCAGAAGAGACCTGAAATCGGGGGAAAAGAAAGGGAAAGAAAAAAAAAAGAAAAAAAAGAAAGAGATAAAGATAAAAACAAACAACAACAGCAACAACAACAACAAAAACAGAATATGATCAAATATGATCAGGCTGGTGCATAGATCAGTGCCACACACTAGATTTTGGGTGTATTTTGGTCTGTTAGAAGAAAGTGCCTCCTAAAATTTTAAAGAAAGAAAGACTTATATACATACAAAATAACAGTTGATACGATGAAGGGATGGAATATGACTGTAAAGATGAAAATTATAAAAAAATTTATAAAAGGAATTGATAAGAAGTTACTTGAAAAAAGAAAGAAGAGGATTAAAAAAGAAAAAGAAAGAATGAAAAAAAAAGGGGGGGAGAGAATGTGATCAGGCAGGGGACTAGAACAAAGCCATACACCAGAGATTTAGGGTATATTTTGGTCTGTTAGAAAAAACTGTATCCCAAAATTTTAAAGAGAGAACAACTATATATATATATATATACACCAAAAATAAGGTTAACTACTATGAAGGGATAGAATATGACTCTAAAAATGAAAAATAAAAGAAGATTTTTTTAAAAAAAGGGATTGATAAGATGTTGGTTGAAAAAGGGAAAAAAAAATTCAAAAAAAAAAGAAAAAAGAAAATGAAAGTTAAAAAAAAATTAACTTTGAAAGTCTAAAGAATCATGGTAAAAAAGCCATGAATTCTATGTGTAGTATTCCCCTAGCGCTGGAGTTCTGCCGTTCTCATTGATCGGTAAACTAGGTCTTGGCTGGCTGTTCGTGCTGATCTTCTGGGGGAGGGGCCTGTTGCTGTGGTTCCCAAATGTCTTTGCCGGAGGCCGAATTGCCCCGCCCTTGCCGGGTTTGGGCTAAGTAATCTGCTCCGGTTTGCTCTCGGGAGCTTTTGTTCCCTGCAAGCTTTCCCTACAGCTTTGGGGGACGAGAGTGAAAATGGCAGCCTCCCAATCTCCACCCCGGAGGAGCCGAGAACTTGGGGCCCCACTCCTCAGTGCACCCCCGGAGAAAAGCAGTCAATCACTCCTCTCTCCCTGGTCTCCGGCCGCACTCCATGCTCACCTGGCCTGTGACCGAGCATTTCTTTCTCTGGCACCCAACTCGGTGTGGAATCTCCAAACCCAGCAGATCCCTGTGGTGCACTCCCACACCACTCCGCCCAGGGGAGGAAAGGGAGTCTCCCTGGATCTGCCGTTTGTTGGGTCCCTGCTGGAGGAGCAGTGGCCCAACTGTGCTATGGATCACGGTTTATGGCAACCCCGAGCTGAGAGCCCAGTTCTCGGCTCCGTCTCTGCAGCCGGCTTCCCCTCTCCGATACCTGGGAGCTCTGCCACACTCAGGCACCCCTGGTCTTTCTGTGACCCCGAAGGTCCTGAGACCACATTGTCCCAGTGAGGTTTCCATCCCCCCCCCCCCCCCCCCCCCCGCTTAGCCAGTGGAGTAACGTCCCTCAGCAGAGCCGACTTCTAAAAGTTCCAATTTTGTGCTCCACGGCTCTAGCACTTGCCAGAAGTGGCTGACAGAGGCCCTCTCCCCTGCCGTCTATCTTCCCGAATATTGCCTTGGATTCACTTCTCCACACGTCCTACCTTCCAGAAAGTGGTCCCTTTTCTGTTCAGAGTTGCTGTTATTCTTTTCTTCAATCTCCTGTTGAGTTCATAGGTGTTCAGAATGGTTTCATCCCTATGCAGCTGCATTCCTGAGACCAGATGAAATTTAGGTCTCCAACTCCTCCGCCATCTTGCTCCTCCACTATCCCTAGAATCTATTCTAAATATGGCATTCTGAAAGATTCATTTGAAATATAACTGAGATCATGTCATAACTCTGCTTGAAATTATGATGGCTCACGAAGTCTTCACACTGACTAGAAGACCTTGTCTGACCTTCCCTCCCAAACTTTATCTTGTATTACTATGCCCCTTTGCTTAGGCTGCTCTGTCCATATTGGGCTGTTTGGTCTTCCTCTAGAACATGCTCAGAACATTCAAACCCAGAGCATTCAATCCAGCTATTTCCTCTACTTGAGCTATTCTTCCCTTAAACAGGTGATGGGCTAATTCCATCTCATTAAGTCTTTGCTCAGATCTCACCTTCTCAATGAGGTCCACTCTGACCACTCTAATTTCCACTACCCTCAAGTACCACTTGTTTTACTGAACGCTTTTACCCTGTTCAACTTTTTCTTATATCTAAAGTACTTATCACCTTCTAATATATATATATATATATATATATAATAATTTACCCATTTATTGTTTATTTAGTGTATGTCCTCCCTCTCCCAATCTTTAAATATGACAACCACCAGAATTTTGTCTGTTTAATTCATTGTTATGTCCTAAATTCCTAGTAGAGTTCTGGGCCCTTAATATGTGCTCAGTAAACATTTGGTGAATAAAATAAAATAAAATATCAAATGTTTTAATGTTTAGTACAAAAGAGTAGATAACAAGAGAGAAAATAATTCCTTCTATTCTACTGCATTAACAGAAGTAGGAAGGAAATAAAAGTAGGAAACTCTATTTATTTATTTATTTTTTTTATTTTAAAGATTTTATTTATTTATTTGAGAGAGAGAGAGAGAATGAGAGATAGCACGAGAGGGAAGAGGGTCAGAATGAGAAGCAGACTCCCTGCCGATCAGGGAGTCCGATGTGGGACTCAATCCCGGGACTCCAGGATCATGACCTGAGCCGAAGGCAGTCGCCCAACCAACCGAGCCACCCAGGCGCCCAAAAGTAGGAAACTCTAATGGGTTATAACAATAAAGGAAAAGATAGGAGAGCATGAGATTAAAGAGGATTTGCATTTTTTGTAAAATGACCTAATTATAGCTGCCTTTCCTGACAGTATCATCCTTCCAAACAATGCATACATGACTGTCCTCATTCCTCTGTCCATCTGTGACTTAAGACTTGACTTTTTTCCCCTTAATCATCAATGTTAGAAAATCATAATAAACTGCATTGTGATAACCTTATTAACTTATTAATGTGGATGTGGTTAAAGAAAACACTGTCAGCTGCACTGATATCCATATATATATGGATACATATATAGAGATAATCTACAAGTCTTAAACTTCACAGAAGCACAGATTCTCAGAGTTTAAATAAATGCTAGAGATGATCTAATCCCATTCCCTGATTCCTAAACCCCTTCAATTCACCATCTCTGAAAGCAACCTATTATAGTTTCAGATATTTTGACTCTTCTTCATGTTGAGACAATCCATCAGCCACACTAGTGGCTTCATACATGGGCCCAAGTTCTGCCCTTGAGGCATTCTTGATAAAAGCTCTTCTGTTTTGGGTGCCTGGGTGGCTCAGTCGGTTAAGCGACTGCCTTTGGCTCAGGTCATGATCCTGGAGTCCCGGGATCGAGTCCCACATCGGGCTCCCTGCTCAGCAGGGAGTCTGCTTCTCCCTCTGACCCTCTTCCCTCTCGTGTTCTCTCTCATTCTCTCTCTCAAATAAATAAATAAACTCTTTAAAAAAAAAAAAAAGCTCTTCTGTTTTTCCAAAGAACAGCTCTTCTTGTATTTGGAGACAGCTCCCATTTTGGCTTTAAGTCTCCTATTTTCCAGTATAGTTTCTTTAGAATACTATATATAATTCAAAGCTTCCTCAACTTTCTAAAAGACCTCTCCTACAAGTTTTAATTTACTAAGTATTGCTGATCAGTGCATAATCAAGCAAGACTATCACCTCTCTTGTTCTAAATATCGTATATATTTCAATATGTATAACCAGTTATAATTTACAACATTTAACCACTCAGTTTATTCAGTAAAATACTTTAGAAGTTATAACCATGAGGGAGATCCAATTTCAATCATTATATCATGTTAAAGTCCATAAAGACACTGTAGTCTTAAAGAGACATCATATATAAAACAGAAAGAATTCAGGTTTGTATCAGGTAATACTTGATCAGAATTAGATGAAACAGAATAGAGAAGCCAGAAATAGACTCCCATAAATCTACCCAACTGATCTTCAACAAAGGAGCAAAGGCAGTACAATGGAGCAAAGTTAGTCTCTTCAACAAGTAGTCTTGGAACAACTAGACATCTGCACACAAGAAATGAATCTAGACATAGATCTTATACTCTTCACAAGAAGTAACTCAAAATTTATCATAGACCTAAGTGTAAAACACAAAACTAAAAATTCCTAGAAATGACATAGGAGAAATCCTAGAAGACCTTGAGAATGGTGATGCCTCTTTAGATAAATACCAAAGACACAATCCACGAAAGAAATAATTGATAAAATTAAAAAGTTCTGATCTGTGAAAGACAATATAAAAAAATTAGAAGACAAGCCACAGACTGGGAGAAAATATTTCTAAAAGACGCATCTGATAAAGGACTCTTAAGACAAATATACAAACAACTCTTTAAAAAAAACTCTATAGTAAGGAAAAAAAAACCTGATTAAATATATGGGCCTAAGACCTTAACAAACACCTCACCAAATAAGGTATATAGATAGCAAACAAGGCTAAGAAAAATGAAAAAATGTCCCACATTATATGTCATCAAAGAAATACAAATTCAAACATTAATGAGATACCACTACACATCTATTAGAATAGCCAAAATCTGGAACACTGACAACACCAAATGCTGGCAAGGATGTGCAGCAATAGAAACTCTCATTCATTGGTGGTAGGAATACAAAATGTTACAAGATGCAAGTGGTACAGCCACTTTGGAAGATGTTTTGTTATTTTCTTGCAAAACTAAACATACTCTTTGCATTGAATCCAGCATTTGCACTTCTTGGTATTTACCTAAAGGGTCGGAAACTTATGTCCACCAAAAATCTGCACTCAAATGTTTTTAAGAGCTTATTCATAATTCATAATTGCTAAAAACTTAGAAGCCACCCAAGATGTCCTTCAGTAAGTGAAGGGAAAAATAAACTGTGACACATCCAGATGATGGGCTATTACTCAGCACTAAAAAGAAATGTGTTATTAAGTCATGAAAAAACATGAGGGACCTTATTTCTAAGTGAAAGAATACAGTCTGAGAAGGATACACACTCTATGATTCCAACTATACTTGACCCTTGAACAACTTAGGTTTGAATTGTGCGGGTCCACTTACATGCAGATTTTTTTACTGCATGTAAAAGTACTGTAAATGCATTTTCTCTTCTTTATGACTTTCTCAATAATGTTTTATTGCCTCTATCTTACTTTCTTGTAAGAGTACATAATACATATAACATACAAAATATGGATGAGGAACCGCCATACTGTTTTCTACAGTGACTGCACCAATTTACAGACCCACCAACAGTTTCCTTTTCTCCGTTTCTTTGCCAACACAAATACCATATGACTTCACATATATGTGGAATCTAAAAGAAAAACAAATGAACAAACATACAACAACAGAGAAACAGACTCATAAATATAGAGAACAAATTGGTGGTTGCCAAAGAAGAAGGGAGTGTGGGGATGGGCAAAACAGGTGAAAGGGATTAAAAGACACAAACCCCCAGTTATAAAATAAATATGTTACAAGGAAGAAAAGTATAACATTGGGAATATAGTCAACACTTTTGTAATACACTTATTGTGGTAAGCATTTTGTAAAGTATATAATGGTTGAATCACAATGTTGTACACCTGAAAGTAATTTAATATTTGTCAACTATCTTATTCAAATAAAATTTAAATTTTTTAAGTTTGTATGTGGAGTTTTGACTGTGCAGGGGTCAGTACCCTAAACCCTGTTGTTCAAGCATCAGTAGTATGTGACATTTTGGAAAAAGAAAAACTATGGAGACGATAAAAAATATCTATGGTTGTCCAGTGAGGGAAGGGTGCAAAGATGAAAAGGCAGAGCACAGAGGATTTTCAGGGCAGTAAAATACTCCATATGCTATTATAATAATGGATATACATAATTCTGGATTTGTCTAAACCCATAAAATGTGCAAAAGCCAAGAGTGCACTCCAAGGTAAACTGTGGACTTTGGATGATTATGATGTTTTGGGGTGGCTTCATCTTTGGTAAAAAACAAACAAAAAAGTACCATTTTGGTGAGTTATGTTCATAATGGAAGAGGCTATGCATTTGTGGGGACAGGTGATGTATGAGAAATTTCCGGATCTTCCTCTCAATTTTATTATAAACATAAAACTACTCCTTTTTAAAAAGCCTTTAAAAAAACTGAAGTAAACTTCTGAATAGTCTTTTTTATATAGAGTTTCAGCCTTGAAGGTACCAAGTAAATTACATTAACAATTGCCAGTATTAACTGAGTATCTACTATACCAGGAAATGTGCACATTACACCCTTTATGTGTATATTCTAAATAATTGTATACCCTCTGTAGCCAATTTAACTGTTTTTCATAAGTATGCTGAAAATTTTCTTCCTCATCTTTTATTTTTTTTATTTTTTTTAAGATTTTATTTATTTATTTGACAGAGAGAGACACAGCGAGAGAAGGAACACAAGCAGGGGGAGTGGGAGAGGGAGAAGCAGGCTTCCCGCTGAGCAGGGAGCCTGATATGGGGCTCAATCCCAGGACCCTGGGGTCATGACCTGAGCTGAGGGCAGACGCTTAACGACTGAGCCACCCAGGCACCCCTCTTCCTCATCTTTTAGACAGTTACAATTAATAGTTTGCTCCCAAATATAAATGGATACCTCTTACATTTAAATTGAACGTAATTTAACTCTCTACCACAAACACACAAACCCAGTGATGTGCAATCAGTTTTATGGATTAGTTTTACCAAATACTTGATGAGCAATTAATCCCTGTGCTATGTACATTATTCCAAAGAATAGAATACAAGGTATTCTTCCCCATTCCCTTTCACAAGGCTAAGGTTGCCATATGATAAAGTTCTGGGCAAGTGAGAAATTTTAGCTGGTTACATTGCCACCCTGGACATAATCAAGATGCTTTCGGTAAAAAAGCTGAATGGAAACTAGATGGCAATTATCAGTGTCTGCCCCCACCCCAAATTAGCAGATGGTGGAGAGGGAGGGAGGGAGGAAGGGTAGGACATCAGAAGTTCAGTTTGAGACATGTTAATTTTAAGTAGTCTGTGGGATATCGAAAGAGATATGTCAAGCGACAGTTGGATATTTGAGTCTGCAGTTAGGGAAGAAGAATCCTGTGGCTCTTCGGGGTATACATGGTATGTAAAGCCTTGAGAATGGGTGAGATCACCTAAGGAATAGGTGGAGATAAGAAAACATATGAAGGAGGTTTCTCCAATGGAGAAACGGAACTGGAGCAAGCCAATATGTAGAAAATACAAAGAGGAAGAGGCTCCAGCAATGAGACAGAATTAGCATCAGGTGAGGAAGGGGACCAGAAATGAGCAGTGCCCTGGAAATGAAGAGAAGAAAGTGCTCCAGGAAGGAAGGAGTTGTCAGATGCCAATGGGATATCAAGTTCAGTGAGAGCTCGTAATTGAATCTTCAGTCTGACAATATGAAGTCCATTGATGAACTTCAACCCAGAGATGAGTGAAGAAAAGCTTAAACTGAGTGGGTTCAAGTTAAAAAAAAAAAAGAAGAAATTAAAGATGTGAAGGCAGATAATGTAAACAACTTTTGCAAGAGAAAGGAGGTTTTCTTCTGATTGCTTCTAAAGAGAATTGGATGTAAGTTAGAGAGAAGAGAATGTGCAAAATAGTTGATTCAACAAAATAGAAGACCAAATTAACTAAGGAAGTATAGTTAAGCCTGACAAAACAGATTTGTAGATATCTATTTAAAGTAAGCACAATCCACATGGTTGTGTTTTCTCTAAACACATTCTGCAGATGCACAGCAGATAATTATGCATTAAATAAAGGTTAGGATTTTTACTAGGCCACTATGATGGAGGGAAAGAGAAATTAAAAATTACCTTTTAAATAATGATACAGATCTCTATATTTTAACATGGAAATATGCCTTGGATATATTAATGTAATTTAAAGCTATTTAGCAAAGAGTATGTGCTTATCTGTGTGTATGTATATGTATATATATATGTGTGTGTGTGTGTATTATATATATCTCCTCTTTGTTTCTATTTCCATATGAGTAGATATGAGTATGTACATGAGTAGAGAAAAAAGTTTAAAAATATGCACCAAATTATTAATAATTATTTGTCTCTTCATTCATTTTAAAATGCTGTCATAGCTGGTCTAAGTAGTTTGCTATATGATTCTCAGAGGTGTTTGAAGAAAATATCCTCTGCTCTGATTCCACAGCACCAGGCTGAGAAGTGAACTCAAATCAGGCTAAATGAGCCAGGATTACCACTCTGATTGCTCCTAATATATTCTGTATTGCATTCTGCAGTTACATGATACATTGATAAATTCCAACATTTATCAGGTATTCATGGCCCAGGGAAAGCATTGGTCAGCACCCTAGTCGTACAAGGCCATATGCAAGAATGCTCCAACTTCACAAATTTAAGATTTATGTATATAACATGGAACCCAGAAGAAGAAAATAATGTTTCCAGATTTCATATGACTCATCCAAATTTGTTGTCCACAAATCTGGGTTCCTTAACAAGATCTTTTTTGAAATGGACAACTTGTACTTCTTTCAGTCCTGGAAAATTTATGGTGATTTCTCAGCCATATGTCCTGATTGTAATACAGTATAATTCTGTATATTTTAGGAAAGAAAAACATTTTTGAATTATAATAACTTTTTGTATATATAATTTTCTAATTGACCACTAATTATTTTATATTCATCAATACAGAGTTCATTTATATGAATAGTCTAAAATATAAAATTTCTATTTCTCCCTCTCACACACATACTACACTCACAGCCTAACCATCCATTATCATTCTTATATGATCTCAACTTTTATAATCAGATAAGAAATTAAGCCATTTCCACCTTAAAAATAAAGACATAGAAAGTATTGTTTGAAATTTACTCAGGGTTGGAGAATTTCTAAGTTTTTCTATGATTATTCAAATTCTACTAATCATTTGAGGTCCAGATCAAGGTCAATCTAATCCATAAGCAACTTCCTAATTCTGTCTTCACCAATCATTTGGGTCTTTGACCTACTTCATCATCATCACCACAGCTAGCACCATCATCAGTCAAAATCAATATGTAAAATTACACACTAAAGTGTGTATTCTTTTTTACTCACTGTGTATTCTTCTCAAATAACAGTAACAACAATAATGAAATAACAATAGTTTAAAAGATGTACACTGCCATGAATTGCCTTTTTCCCCATCTTTCTATATTGTCTTGATTTCAAATAAAATTTACACTTCTATATGACAAACACTTCATTTTACATTTATTTGGAATGGATTATCAGCTTTTGTCAAAGTGTTATTTAATTTTACCAAATCTGACATGGTAACATTATCTAATACAGCTCATACACTAATCAGAAATCAGAAACTAATCAGTTTTTAGAAACTGATGAATATGCATAAGTGTTATATAAACAGAACTATACACGTGTACATAAAAGTAATAAATATAATAGCTGTACATACATACACATAATTGCATATGTCAGGACAAATGCATGAATTATATTAGACATTCTAGAATCATATTTGACTAAAAGTGTAATTATTTTCATTTTATTTACTAACAGCTATACTGGGAACCTAACAAATTCATGAAACTGATGGTCTAAATATAGCCACCATGAATAATGTATGTCTAGGATGTACTTTGTTCATTTATTTTCTGTGCAATGTCTTGTATGTTCATATGCACTTGGTTAACTGTAAATGACATTTCTCAGGTAATGAAGGCAATTGCATTACCCTAGTGTTATTAAAATAAATTTCCTCATGCCAGATAAAGGAGTTACCCAACTCCCTGCTAACTCTCATTACAAGTTTGCATAATTTTTGCTGGGTTCACAAAGGTCCTGACAACATGGCTAATTAGATCCTACCAAACAGTTAAACACAATAGCAATTTCTTAAATTGCAAAATTTAGAATTGGAATGGTTTAGAGAGATCATCTGGTTTAACCTTCCACACAATGTTTCTTCAACATCCAAACATTAAACATGGATTTTTTAGCTTAAACTTATCTTTCTTTAATTCATAAAGTGTACTTAATTCTTCAGTCTTCTCACTGCATATATAAAGCTGGGGAAAAAAAAAAACAAAATTAACTCAAGGCATGGAAAAAATAGCTCCTTTAAATTGGTGGTAATACAATAAAGACGATTTCTTCAAGGATGCATTTATCCATTGAACATAAAATCATGTTTAAAATGCTTAGTCTCTTTAGTATTTTCTTAATGTAGGCAAAAATAAATGATTTATTTTTTTAAAAATCAAAAGGATGGTGGTTGATTTCCTTCATTTCCAACACTTCAAGTGATGACTGTTTTTGTTTTGGTTTTATGACAGTCCAAAGGCAGAGAAAATACTCCCTCAACTCTTCACTGTTGGACAAATGACTCAGTCTGTACAACAAGATGACCACACCCCTATGAACAGTGTGTCACAATAAAATACATGATAAAATACTGAAATGGTGATGGTAGCAGCTTGGTAATAACTATTGAAACAACCCAGCTTACACATTAAAATCTATCAACCTATCTGTTGCTCTAATTATTAAAACCTTTCTCTAATAACTAATGAGAACATGTTTCTTAAAGTATGTTTAATCCAAGGACAAGGATTTTCCGCGTGTTCGTGTGTCTTGATGTGCTTTGTTTCTAAAATTTATCTTTCATCCTAATACTATTCACAGATTAGGTTCTCTGGCAAATGTCACCTGGAAAGAACACTTACTATTATCCAAGGTCAATTTACCTAATCATTTCTCAGACATAAACAGGTATCTTTGTAGGTACTGTTTATCTAATTTTGTCTTCTGGAAACCAAACCTTAATTTTTTCTTCCTTGATAAATGTAACAAATACGCCAGAAGAGGTCTCAACTTGACTCTGTGAACAATAAAATTCTCTTACAAACTATAAAGTTAATTTTAAAAATTAAGTTATACTCACACAATTAATATCACACTTGGTGGTGAAAAACTCTAGGATAAGGAACAGGACAAGGATGTCACTTTTGCCATTAATATTCAACATTGTATTGGAAGTTCTAGCTAGAGAAATTAAGCATAAAAAAATAAAACAATCAAATTGGAATGGAATAAGTAACATTATCTTGGCAGATGACCTGATCGCTTACATAGAAAATTCTAAGATTCCATAAAAATACTATTTAGCAATGTTGTGGAATGTGAAGTCAACACAAAACCTGATACACTTCTGTCCAGTAGCATGAACAATCCAAAGAAGAAATTAAGAAAACAATTTCATGTATAACAGTATCCAAAAGAATACAATATTTAGAATAAATTTAAACAAGGAGACAAAACTTACACACCGAGAACTACAAAACATTGCTGAAATAAATTAAAGAAGACATAAATAAGTAGAAAGACATTCTGTGTTCATGTATTGAAAGACCTAATATTATTAAGATGACAGTATTACCCAAAGCAATCTACAGATTGCATGCAATCCCTTCAAAATCCTAATGGCATTTTTTGCAGAAATAAAAAATGATCTTAATTTTCATGTGAAATCTCCAAGGACGCTCTAGTCAAACAGGCTTGAAAAAGAACAAAGTTGGAGGGCTCACATTTCCCAATTTAAAAACTTACTATGAAGTTATAAAAGATTACAAAAGTAATCAAAACAGGGCAGTACAGGCATATAGACAAACAAATAGACCAACAGAATAAAAAATAGGCCCAGAGATAACCTCATATATATGGCCAATTGATTTTCCACAAGAGTGTTAAGGCTTTCCAATGGGCAAAAAAATAATTTTTTTTAACAAATAGATTTCCTTCTTTTCTAAGGCTGTATAATATTCCATTCTATCTCTCTACTATCTATCCTATCTCTGTATCACATTTTCTTTATCCATTCATCCGTTGAAGGACACTTAAGTTTTCATGGCTACTGCGAATCAGTGATCATGGGAGTGCAGAAATGTCTTCAAGATCCTGACTTCATATCCTTTGGATATGATTGCTGCATCATATGGTAGTTCTACTTTTAATTTTTGGAGAAATCTCCATATTCTTTGCCATAATGGTTGTACCAAGTTACATTCTCACCAGCAATGCACAAAAGATTTCCTTTTCTCCACATCCTCTCCAACACTTTGCTTTGACTTTTGGTAATAGATATTCTAATTGTATGAGATGATGTCTCCTGATTTTGATTTGCATTTTCCTGATGATTAATGATGTTGAACATCTTTTCATATACCTGCTAGCTATTTGTATGTCTTCTTTAGAAAAATGACTATTCAGGTCCTTTGCCCATTTTGTAACTGGGTTGTCTTTTGCTATTGAGTTTTATGAATTCTTTATATGTTTTTGGATTTTAACCCCTTATCAGATATATTATCTGCAAATACTTTATCCCAAGTAATGCTTAACTTTGATAAATTTACTATGATTTAAGCCTGAGATCTAATTATTTGGGTGTAGACCTTTATAGATGGTTTATAGATAAACTTGTTCAAATACTACAGTTATATATAGGATGAACATATAATTTAATGTTCAAGCCTTAGGCACTTTTATAAATGGAAGAGAGCATTATTAACAATTATTAGGCAACTGGAATAAACCAAACCTGTCCTGGGCAAACCACAATGTCTAGTTAACCTGTCATATAGTATACATGGAACAGGTTCTTTTTCTTAGAAGAGCAGTATCTCTTTGAGTTAAAGTATTAAGATTTCTAGTATCACTTATCTTCCTAGAAAAATGGTGAGGACAAATGAAAATTTCAATGCAGAAATTTGCTTGCTTCTATTACATATAATGTTACTTAAATGCAAATATTTTCTGACTGGCATAATAGATGCGTATGCTTCTGCAGTACTTTGCTAAGAAAATATTTACCGAGGAGTTCTAAGGGCACAATTTGCAATTAAAATCACAGAGCAAATACATTATTACTTACTAGAAAGGCTTGCAAATGAGTAGAGATTTACTGTATGTCATTAATGTTTTAGTAAGAGCAAATCTTGCAAAGTAAGCAATATAGAGGCTATCCAAATGGACTATGTGGGCTTTTTGGTAAAGCATATGTTTGAGGACAAAGTTGTTTTTTAAAAAATAATTATTTCTGATGAAGCACTACATTTTTTAAAGACTTATTTATTTGAGAGAGAGGTGGGGGAGGGGCAGGGGAAGAGGGAGAGAGTACCTCAAGCAGATCACCCCCTGAGCATGGACCCTGAGATCATTACCTGAGCAGAAATCAAGAGTCTGACACTTAACGGACTGAGCCATGCAGGTGCCCCGAAGCACTACTTTTTAACATTGTACCTTAGCAGGGCCATTTCCTAGGTAATTATTCCAGCAAAAAAGAATTTTTAAAATACATATTTACATGTACTTAGTCACCCCATAAATACTATCAGAGGGAGCATTTAGGGAAAGACATAAACAAGCAGAGAGTTCAAAAGAATTAACAAACACTATGTGTCCAACTAGTACTCCACAGTTGTGAAATTAGAAATCTGGAGCAGGACAGAAGTTGATGTTAAAGAGAGATGTTTCTTCACTACTTCTGAGGACATTCCTCCCATGTGGAGAGAAAGCTATGAAAGTAGCTCATGGTCTCTCTCTACCTCTTCACATATTCAGTCCCAGGGGCAGTACTCAGCTAGCCATGAGGTTCTCCTCAGCATAGAGAGTTCTACCTAGGATTAGTGGGGTAACTGTATAAGTCTGGGTGTCAATGTTTGGAAATCTCTTAGATTCTACATCAAGTTAAAGCCTCCAAGTATCCTCAACCAACAATGGTCTGGTTATTCTGATGTCCCTCCTTCTACTCCTCTATTTAACTTCACAACTGGCTGAGAACAAATGTGATAAAGAGATGTACTATTTATTAAGCCTCTCAGAGACCACCACACTTGAATGGGGATGATTTGTCATCTTGCAGCTGAGATTTGTGATGATTGGCAAGTGAGAAGAGAGTCTTGAATAGAGAGGAACTGGTCATGTGTAGGTTTTCCTCTCTCCCCCAGTGTGTATTTTTAATCAAAATTGTTTCCATATCTGTCAGCATCTTAGGCATTGAAGTTTAGACGATAAGGAGAAAAGTAATTGAAGAAAGGAAAAGAAGAGAAAGGAAATATAAGAATTCGGCTCCTACATTGGCCTGTTACTTCAGGTATAAAATCTCAAATTCTCACAATAACATTAGCAACTAGTTATAATTGTCTCAAGTTCATAGATGAACATTTATAGAATGTTCCCTTTTTTATTGCCATGTAATAAATCACTTCAAAACTGGAGGCTTAAAAGAGTAATAATGTGATAATGTATTAGTTCTCAAAATTCTGTGTTGTCTGGGTTCAGCCCAGTGGTTCTTCTGCTCCATTTGATGAGGGCTGGGTTCACTCATTTGGCTGCACCTCAGATGACTTCATTCATGTGTCTGATGTCTCAAATGAATGGCTAAAAACAGTGGAAGCAGGATGGGTTTCCACTCCAGCAGGGTAATTGAAATTCTTACATGGTGGCTCAGGGCTCCAAGACAATGAAAGCAGACACTGCCTGAACTCCTAAGACCTAGTCCCAGAACTGACACAGCATCCATTCAGCCATATTCTATTAATCTAGCAAGTCACAAAGTGGGTTCAGTTTTAAATGGGGGAGAAACAAGATGCCTTTTGATAGGATGAGCAGCATGTATGTAAAGAGATAGTGAATACTGTTGGCAGCCCTTTTTAAAGACAAACTATTACAAAGAAATTAAAGGTCAGAGAAGTTTAAGATCACCCTGCTATAAAGCAGCAAATCTGGTATTAAACTATCATATTTATCTGATTCTAAAGCAAGGTCTCTTGATTTTGTTTTCAAACTCTACTTCACCTTACAACCCCTAGGGTCTCCATGAGTCCTTCAGGGCCCCTACATGAACAACTCTACCTTTAGGGGGATGATGACATATTCTTTACATATGAATTCCTTTGAAGGGAAGGTTCAGAAGCTAACCATATTTGAAAATCAGGGCCCTATGTTGAATTTGCTTGTTTCTAGAGGTGAAGTCAGTAACTATGTTCTCAAGTACTCTCAAGTACTGACCATCACTCAGAAATGAGACAGTTGAATTTTGGTCACAAAAGAAAGAACTGAAAAAAAAATAAAAAAAAAACAAAAGAAAGAACTGGAAAATTCCTCCCTCAATCTTAAGAACTTTATTGTCATCACTAAGGATATAAGTAGAAAATTTCCTTCAATGTTTTGCCATAAAATTTTTAAAAAGTTTTCACATAACTTTTCCAGCAAAATTTGCCACCTAGAAACTTTACTCTTGATACCACAGTAGAAAATAATATCCTATAAAATTAAGTCATTTCCTAAATCAACTTCATTTGGCACCTTATATGCTTCCAGATTATTTTTATCTTCTGACAGTTGGTGGGTATTTAAAAAAATAGTTTTTGAAAATTACATGATCTGTAAATAAAAGAAAATACTTTGGCTTTAAAAAGTAATAGTTTAGTGCATTTTAAAATCAGATAATTGCTTACATCAGTTCCTACTTTATGTAATCCCCACTACTTTATTTTTTATATGGAAATACTCAAAAGATGACTGTAATTACCTCAAATATAATTTTTATGGGAAAAATGAAAATATGTTTCTTGAGTTTAAATGAATATGGACAAGAAGTTTTAGAGACAGATTTTTATTTTATTTATTTGTATTCTTTACTCATGAGAAAAAAATAACCAAAACAAAATCCACAAGTGAGGTATTTTCCTTTTTATTAAATTTTGTAGAATATGCATCATCATAGAGCTTACAGAAAAAGAAATACTTTTGAAATTTTTAGCAGATCACATTTATATCTGGAGAAGGGATTTTTTTTTTTGGTGGATAATAGAACTGAATTTTAAAACAGCAAAACTGGAAAGAATATTAAAATCATCTGTTTATCTTTCATTTTAATGTGGGGTAGCCTATACTCAAAGCCTTGGTTCCTGCTTCAAGTTAAAGATCTAAGTTAGAAGAAATCTAAGAAGAAAATCTCAGGTCATCACTCCATGCTACTACATACCTTAGTTTTCTCTCTTTGTATTTCTCTTGTTGCTTAATAAATTTCAACTTGCATATCATAGTAGAAGGGAAGTTGAAACAACATAAGATAATTTGGGTGTGTAGGGAAGCATACTTATCATAAATCATGCTTTAATAACTGACTTAACATATCCAAGCTGAAGCCTAAGTGGAGTACTATGTCATTTAACTAAATGCTGTCATGTTTTAGAATTTTTTTCTGTTCTCTAAGAAATGATAGAACACCATAATTTTATCCCTAAGCCTGTCATCGCATCCAAATTCTGATTTGAAGACTTTAAAATAACAAATGAATTGAATTGTGAGTAGGTTTGAAATAATGTTCTTTTATTTGATTGCATCAGAGTGTGCCTAGCAACCTCTATGTAGGACATTAGCAAAGCAATTTCTGCTCAGATACCTTTACATTTGTTCTTTTCTTATATTTTCACACATATTATTCTCATCAGCTTAGAAGATGTTAGGTATTCCTACTTAATATTGAAGTACACACAGCAAGATTATATTCAACAAGGTTTACATAACTCAATCTAGATAAATTTATGTATTAACATAAACTTAAGAAAATTCTTTTCTTCTATAACTGTATGCCTTATTAAATTAGAGTGTGGAAATAAATAAATGCCTAAAAATTTTGAAGTTAAATATAATCTTTACTGAGGTTAAAAGAAAAAAAACCCTATTAATAACACATCACTCATATGACGCAACTGAGAATATGACAAATATAAAATTTTCTAATTGTCAGATTATCTAATATCTTCCTGATTACTGTTTCACTTCATAATAAAAGGAAAATGTTTGCTCTTCATAGATAACATTTCGAAGACAATCAAATAGTCTCCAACACCGTCTGCTCTGGAACTCTTTAAAATACTTATTTTGTAGATACTCTCAGCATGTATCACTGACTTAGTTTTTATTTTATTTATTTATTTACTCAACAACCTCTTATTGTGTGGCTAATATGTAAAAAGAAGCATTAAGATACAACCATTGCCTTTCATAAAATTGCCATTGATCTAACCAAAGGAAATATTAATTGTTGCTCCATTAACAACAAAACAACAAACTATAGTTCATTCTGCTTCCTGCATGCATGGTATAATTTATATCAACGGAAAAATGAAGCTCTATATTCTTCTTCCACTGAGATGAACATGGGTATGATAAAGCAAAACCTGAATTATCAGAACCTTAGTGCTGCTAAAGAGTAAAGTCTGAAATGATTGGCTTTTTTCTTCTTTTTTAATGTACAGCACATTAATTAATTTTTGGCAATGTAAAATGAAATCCTTAGCCAAGTACGTGATAGAGGTGAAAATTACTTTGTATGAAAATGAAAAGGTAGGAGTTTCATTTCAAGCTTTGGCAAATGATAAGGTTCAGACCAACCTTCCTATTGAGAGAAACTAGAAAACCAGGACAAAATATACAATATATTTTGAACACACCAGACATGAATAAAATAACCCAGGGAAGTTAATCCACTATTTGGGGCTGCTTTTCCTCCAGATGTCTCTACTGAATCTGAAGCAGATACTAAAAGACTGTAGGTTTCAAAAGACTTGTGGAGCTACCTGGAGAAAAATAGATTTTAGAGCCAACAATAAGGAATGATTTTTATAAACCCAACGAAGTAAACATTTAAGAAAGTCTGATCTGGAAGTTCAACAAAAAAACTAAAAGCCAGTTTTTAATCACTTCCAGTATTGATTGAATTAAGATTATCTGATACTACAACTGTCCTTCAAGTAACAGCCAACCAGAAATAAAATCACTCCTCTCTGGAGAAAGATAACATCATTCCTAGCCTTGAATTACTTCTGATTTTTTCCTATACCATGTCCGACACTCAATCAAAAATATCAGGCATATAAAAGGATAAGACCACAGAAGCCAAAGGAAACAACATGATATATAAACACATCCACAGGGGATCCAGAAAAAGAAGATGACACAGGTTTTGAAACAATTTTGCTTTGTATGTTCAAGGAACTAAAATATGTGATTCAAAATTTTGTCAAGAGTACTGAAAGCTACAAAGCCAAGTATAAACTGAAAACTGGAAAATGTAAAAACTGAAGCTGAAAACTCATGAGTGGTTTCTAGTTCAAGATGGCAGTGTAGAAAGATCCTGAATTCTCCTCCTCCCATGAACACATTGAGTCTACAGCTACATATGGAACAATTTCTACTCAAAAAACCTAAAGACTGAGTGATGACTACACATCAGGATAACAAAAAGGAAACTACATCAAAGCTGGGAGGAGAGGCTGGGACACAATCTCACCATAAAACCCACTCCCAGTATGGTAACCCACAATTAGGAGGGAACTCAAAACGCAGATCTTGTCTCTGAGGAATAAAGGGTTCAAATCCCAAGTCGGGAACTCCAACTCTTAAGACATGCACATGGGAGATGAGCCCCCAAAACATCTAATTTTAAAATCCAACAGAGGCTCATGTCCCAAGACCCATAAGACAGTAATGATCAAAGCACTCACTCACCCCAGAGCCCAGCTCAAACGTAGCCAGTCAAACCCAAACTTAAAGTGCTTATATTGAAACCTTAGCCTGAGGAGAATGCATTTTATTTAACACACATCTGGGGGCCTGCTGAAACACTCTCCAGGGATAGAGATGAACAGGTATCACCTTCTGACTTTTTCTTTGCCATGCTCCAGAGCACCAGTATTTCCCAGAAGGACCTTTACATGCAACTGGTATCCTGAATTTTGTGGCTCCCACTCAGGGGAATACCTGTTAATCGCCTGGCAGCTGAGGAAGCTTGCATGCCTAATCACATTAGACAGTAATGATCAATGTCACCAGAAAGTAGCTCAGACCCTATCTGGCACCCCAACTATTGTGACTGCTGCCAAGTGACAGCTTTACTTGCCTGGTTCTGGTGGCCAGTGGGACTTAAACTCATGGGTCTTATAAGGCTGCAAGCAGTGGAGAAAGAGTTCTTTAACAGCTACCACCCCCAGGGCAGAGCAAGAGACAACAGCACCAGGAACTCAATCTTTCTGTAAAGGAGGGCTATTAGCTAATCATCATGACTGGAGCAGACTTCTAATTAAACATGCATCTAGGGGCTATTGTAACCCTTTCCAGATACCTCAGAAGGGAGGTGTTATAGTTATACTCATTCTCTGTTGCACTCTAGAACACCAGTGTCTCCTGGAGAGAAGCTTTACACATGTCTGGTGCCCAGATTTTGTGGCAGGGGACTCCTCTTGATCACCTAGCTCTGGTGGCTGGAGGGGCTTGTGTTTGTGGATCCCAGGGGAGTATAGCAAATGGAGGGACAGTTATTAGCAGGCTACCACCCTCAGAGCATTGCACAGATAGTGGACTGATGTGCATGTTCCCCAAATCTTTCTGTGAAGGAGGACACTTTGCTTGTCCTGGAGCTTCAGACTGAGGGGCAATCTTCAGGTTTGGCATAATTTAGTGGTTTACAGAACTGCTCTCAAGGAATATAGGCTGTGGATACCATCTTGGTACTCTCCCTCTATTTTGCTCCAGCTAGCCAATATCTCTCAGAAGAAAATTTATACACTCTTCTGGAGCCCTGATTTTTGCAATTGCTACCTAGGGAACATATTCCTATCACCTGGTGGCCAGTGAGGCTTAAGCTTGTGGCCCTTCCAAACTGTATATATTTCCATATTTTTTAAAACCTGCTGCATGAGTATAATGCTTCCAATCAGCCAGAATCTAGGTCCTGAGACCCTCTGCTCTGGGACATTGACAGGTCTTGGCACATTCTCAAATACTGGGAGCTATTAAACGTATCAAAAGCTATTTGTACATTCAAAGAGGTTTAAGAGACAACCAAGAGCTAAGGCAGGGCTGAATGAATGTTTCCTCTCCTACATGACACTACTCCTTCAAGACTGGGAGGGATGGTTGTTTCAACTACAGAAACCAACTCAGAGAGTCAAGCAAAATTAAGAAACAAAGGAATATGTTCCAAATGAAAAAAATACAATAAAACCTCAGAAAAAAAAAACAAAAAACACCTTAATGAAATGGAGGTAATTTACCTGATAAAGAGTTCAGTGCAATGGTCATTAAGTTGTTCACTTAACTGTGAAGAAAAATTTATGAAAGCAGTGATAACTTCAACAAAGAAATGGAAAATATAAGAATGTACCAAATAGAAGTCACAGAGCTGGGGAATACAATAACTGAACTAGAACATATGGTAGAGGGTTCAACATAGACTAAATAAGACAGAAAAAAGGATAAGTCAACTTGAAGACAGAGCAGTGGAATCCACCCAATCTGAGTGGATCTGAAAAATACACAAATATATGAACATTAAACAGCATGATAGTAACACATGAGTGAAAGAAGAACTTAGAAGAGAAATAAAAAATACCTTGAGACAAAAATGGAACTGTAACATACCAGGATTTATGGGATGCAGCAAAAACAGTTCTAAGAGGGAAGTTTACATCAATAAATGCCTACCTTAAGAAATAAGAAAAGTTTCAATAAACAACCTAACTTCCCACTTCAAGAAACTAGAAAAAAAAGGAAAACAAACAAAGCCCAAGTTAGTAGAAGGAAGGAAATAACAAAGATTAAAACAGAAATAAATGAAATAGAGCCTGAAAAGAAAATAGAAAAGATCAATGAAACTAAGAACTGATTTTTTCAAAAAGATAATCAAAATAAACAAAGCTTTAGTTATACTCATCAAGAAAAAAAAGAGGGCTCAAATAAAATCAGAAATGAAAGAGATGTTACAAGTTATACCACAGAAATGCAAAGGGTCATGAAAGACCACTAAGAACAATTATATACCAAAGTTTGGACAACCTAGGAGAAACTGATACTAGAAACACATCTGCCAAGACTGAATTGTGATAAAATAGAAAATTTAAACACAATAATTACTAGCAAGTAGACTGAATCAATAATCAAAAACCTCCCAAGAAAAAAAGTCCACAATCAGATGCTTCACCGGTGAATTCTACCAAACATTCAAAGAAGACTTAATCCTAATCCTTCTCAAACTCTTCCAAAAAAAAAAAAAAAAAAGAGGAAAGAATACTTCCAAACACATTTTACAAAGCCAGAATTACCCTAATACCAAAACCAGACAAGGGCGCCACAAAAAAGAGAAAATTACAGGTGATAACCCTGATGAACATAGATGCAAAAATCCTAAACAAAATATTAACAAACAAATTCAACAATACACTAAAAGGATCATACAACACAATCAAGTGGGATTTATTTAAGGCATGTAAGCATGATTCAACATCTGCATATCAGTCAACATGATATACCACATTAACAAAGTAAAGGATAAAAATGATATGATCATCTTAATAGATGTAGATAAAGCATTTGACAAATTCAACATCCATTTATGATAAAAACTCTCAACAAAGTGGGTATAGAGGGAATGTACTTCAACATTATAAAGGGTATATACCACAAACCCACAACTAATATCATATTTAATAGTGAAAAGCTGAAACCTTTTCCTCTAAAATCAGGAACAAGACAAGGATGCCTGCTCTCACCACTTTATTCAACATAACATTGGAGAAAAGGAAAAACAACAACAACCAAAAAACCCCAAAAAAACTAACACAGCATTGGAAATCTTAGCCAGAAAAATTCAGCAGGAAAAAAGAAATCAAAGACGTCCACATTGGAAAGGAAGAAATAAAACTGTGACTATCTGCAGATGACATGATACTATATATAGAAAACCCTAAAGAAACAACCAAAAAGTTTTAGAACTAATAAATGAATTCAGTAAATTTACAGGATACAACATCAATACACAAAAATCTGTTGTATTTTTTATTAGTAATAAACTATCAAAGAGAGATATTTTTAAAAATCCCATTTACAATTGCATCAAAAAGAATAAAATACCTAGGAATAAATTTAACCAAGGAGGCTAAAATTTTCTATATTGAAAACTACAAGACATTAATGGAAGAAATTGAAGAAGACACAAATAAATGAAATATTTTGTGCTCATTGATTGGAAGAATTAACATTGTTAAAATTCCATATGACCCAAAGCAATATATTCATATTCAATGCAATATATTCAATGCAAAATTCCTGTCACAATTCCAAAGGTATTTTTCACAGATATAGAACAAACAATTTTAAAATTTGTATGGAGACACAAAAAACCCCAGGTAGCCAAAGCAATCATGAGAAAGAAGAACAAAGCCGGAGGCACCACACTCCTTGATTTCAAATTATTTTACAAAGATACAGTAATCAAAGCAACATGGTATTGTCAAAAGAACAAACATATAGATCAATGGAACAGAACAGAGAATCCAGGAATAAACCTATGTACATAAGGGTAAAATAATTTATAACAAAGGAAATGAAAATATACAGTGGGGAAAGGACAGTCTTCTCAATAAATGATGTTAAGAAAATTGGACAGCTACACACAAAAGAGTGAAACTGCACCACTGTCTTACACCTCACAGAAAAATTAACTCAAGATGTATTAAAGACTTGAGTATAAGACCTGAATTCTAAAACTTTTAGAAGAAAACATAGGTGGTAATCTCTTTAACATTGATCTTGGCAATGATTTTTTAAAAACCTGACCCCAAAAGCAAAAGCAACAAAAGAAAAAATAAGCATGGAGGACTTCATCAAACTAAAAAGCTTCTGGACAGCAAAGGAAACCAACAACAAAATGAAAAGGCAACCTTCTGAATGGGAGAAAATAATTGTAAATCATATACCTAATACCCAGTACCAGATGTCAGTAGGGCTATGCTTCCTTTGAAGAAAATATGGAAGACTCATTCCTTGCCATTTCTTACCTTCTGATGTCTCCCAGCAATTCTTGACATTTTGTGACTTGTAGCTTTATCATTATAATCTCTCTTTCAACATGTGACATCCTTTCTTCCTCTATTTGTCCTTTTCTGTCTATTATAAGGACATTCACATATCATTTAGGCCTACCCTAATCCAATATGAACTAGTCTTTATCCTTACCTTAATTACATTTGCAAAGATGCTATTTCCAAATAAGATCATAGCTGAAGTTCTGGGAAATTATGAATTTTGGGGAGGCACCATTCAATCTTATGTAAAAACATAATAATAAAATTGCTGAAAATAAATAACAAAGAGAAATATTTAAAAATTTGCACAGAAATAAGACTGACAGCTAACTCCTAAAGACGAATAAAATAGGTAAGAAGACAATAGAATATATTTTAATACTGGTGAAAGAAAATTGCCAGTTAAAAATTCTATACTAAATAAAATATCAGGTTGAAACAAAGATTATTTCAGGAAAATTAAAGCTGACAGAAATTTTAACAAATACATATATATTAATGAGTTTGAATAAGTGTTCTCAAGTAGAAGAAAATTTATTCCAGAAGGAAGCTCAAAGATGCAGGATCAGATAAACAGCAAAAGAAAGAATCATTATGTGGATAAATTTATGTAAGTACTAATTGTATAGTCAATAATTTATATAATTATTTATGAGTTTAGAAAATACATATACATACACATGTGTGCAAACACACTCATAGAAAAAAGTATGGAAACATTATCCAGAAGTAGTGAAGCTATTCAAATATCAAAGTAGACATTAAAACAAAACTCACCACTAGATATAAAAAGGACACATTATAAAAATAAAATAATAGAGTTGGAAAATGAAATAATTATAGATTTTTATGTACACAAATAATAATTGATTTCAAATATATAAAGCAAAAAATCTAAATAGCTAAAAGTTAGATAGTCAAATTAACTATCACAATAAATATTTTTAATACACCCATGTCAGCAACTGATATAAAAAGCAGGGGAAAAATAAGAAATTTGAACAACACTTAACAAAATAAACCTTGTCAATGTATAGTGAGCTGCTCCAACAATTGAGAAAGTAGGTATATTATTTCAAGTTCACATGGAACATTTATAAAAATTATTATATGATCCATAAAGTCTCAACAATCAAAAATGGAACTTCAAGAGAACATGCAGAATATATTTTTGCCACACTGAAATTAAGGTAGAAATCAATACAAAAAGAAAATATTAAATCCACATGAATTAGAAAGTTAGTTTACTTAAAAATAACACATCAAGGGGAAATTCTAATAAAAATTAGAAAATATTTGAACTAAATAAGAATGAGAACATGTCATAATAAAAATTGTTGGCTGCATACTTAGATGAAATTTTTACCATTAAAATAAATGTAATATGAAATAAGCTAAATTGACTAAATATCTATTAAAGACACTTTTTAACATAGCAAATAAAAAACAGAGGTAAGTAGAAGAGAGGAAAGAATAAAGATAAATCAGAAAACAAAATGAAGACGAAAACAAATATAAAATAGGAAGATTAATATATCCAAAAGTTAACTTTTTAAAAAGCTATGAAACTGAAAAATCCTTAGTACATCAAATTAAGGAAAAAATAGAGTTTACTCTAAATACCTCACATAAGTGAAATCATACAATATTTGTTTTTGTGTAACTGGCTTTTTTAACTTAGCATAATGTCCTCAAAATTCTTCATGTCATAGGATGTGTCAGAATTCCCTTCCCTTTTAAGGATAAACAATATTCCATTGTATGTATATACCACATTTTGCCCATCAGTGCATACTTGGGTTGCTTTCACCCTTTGGATATTGTAAATAATGCTGCTATAAACATAGTTGTACAAATATCTTTTCAAGACTGTTTTCAATTCTTTTGGATATAACCCGGAAGTGTAATTGCTGGGCCATATGGTAATTCTATTTTTAACTTTTTGAAGAACTGCCAAGCTGTTCTCCATAACAGCTGCACCATTTTTCATTCCCAACAGTGCACAAGGGCTCAATTTTCTTTCTTTTTTTTTTTTTTTAAAGATTTTATTTATTCATTTGCGAGAGAGACAGAGAGAACAAGCAGGGGGAGAGGCAGAGGGAGAGGGAGAAGCAGACTCCCTGACGAGCAAGGAGCCCGATGCGGGACTCGATCCCAGGATCCTGGGATCATGACTCGGGCCGCAGGCAGACGCCCAACCATCCGAGCCACCCAGGCGCCCCAGGGTTCAATTTTCCATATCCTCATCAACATTTGTAATTTTCTGTTTTTTCTTTTTGGTATCAGTTATCCTAATGGATGTGAGATAATATGTCATTGTAGTTTTGACTTGTATTCCAAATGGTTAGTGATGTTGAGCATCTTTTCATATGCTTGTGGGTCATTTGTATGTCTTCTTTGGAGAAATGTCTATTCAAATGTCCATTCCTCATTTTTAATGGGATTGGTTTTTGTTGTTGAGTTGCATGCAGGAGTTCTTTATATATTCTGGATATTGATCCCTTATCAGATTCTGCTGCTTCACTGAATTTGCAAATATTTCTCCCATTCTGCAGGTTGCCTTTTCACTCTATTGATTGTACCCTTCGATTCACAGAAGTTTTAATTTTAATGTAGCCCAGTTTATCTTTTTTCACCTTCCTTGCTTGGTTTATGGTCTTATATTCAAAAAATCATTGGAAATCCAAAGTCATGAAGATGTCCCCTCCGTTTTCTTCCCCTCCGTTTATAGTTTTAGGTTTTACTTTGATCTATTTTTGATTAATTTTTTGTATACGGTAAGAGATAAGAATCCAACGTCATTCCTTTGCATGCCAATATACAGTTTTCCCAGAACTATGTGTTGAAAAAATTGCCTTTTCCTATTCAAAAAGCATTTGACCATATATGTGAGGATTTATCTGGGCTTTTAATTCTATTCCGTTCTTCTGTATCTGTCTTTATGCTTGTACCACACCGTTTTGTTTACTGTATCTTTAGTAAGCTTTGAAATCAGAAAATGTAAGGCTTTCAGCTGTGTTCTTTTTTTTTTCTTCAGGATTGCTTTGGATATTCAGGGTACACTGAAAATACATATGAAATTTAGAATGGATTTTTTTTATTTCTGCAAAAAATGCCATTGGGATTTTGGTATGAATAGCATGAAATCTGTGGATCACTTCTCATGTTATTGAAAGACTGATGCTATTAAGTTTTCCAATCTATGAATACAGGATGTCTTTTCATTTGTGATATCTTTCAGAAACATTTGTAGTTTTCAGTATATAAGTCTTTTACCTTCTGCATTAAGTTTATTCCTAAGTAACTTACTCTTTTTGATGTTATTGTAAATGAAATTGTTTTCTTAATTTCTTTTCAGATTGTTCATTTTTAGCATACAGAAATGCAACTGATTCTTATATGTTAATTATTTACTATGCTACTTTACTGAATTCATTTATTAATTCTAACAGGTTTGTGTGTGTGTGTGTGTGCATGCACACGTGTGTGTGTGTGTGTGTGTGTGTAATCTTAGGGTTTTAAGATCATGTTTTCCGTGAATAGAAAGAATTTTACTTTTCCTTTCCAACTAAAAACCTTTCTTATTTTTTCTAGTCTAGTTGTTCTGGCTAGGACCTCCAGTACTGTTAAGTAGGAATGGCAAAAAATAAAAAACAAAAAACAAGAATCCTTGTCTCATTCCTTATCTTAGAGGGAAAGTATCAGTATTTCACCACTTAGTATGATACTCGTTGTGGGCTTTCCAAATATGGCCTTTATTATGTTGGGATACCTTCCTTCTGTTGTTGGTTTGTTGAGTGCTTTTATCATGAAACACTGTTGAATTTTGTCAAGTGCTTTCTCTACAATTGAGATGATCACAAGGGTTTTTTTCTGTCATTCTGTTAATGTGATATATTACATTGATTGATCTTCGTGTGTTGAAACATCCTTGCATCCCTCAATAAATCCTACTTATCATAATGTATAATCCTTTTAATGTGCTGTTGAAACCCATTTCTTAATATTCTTGTTGAGGATTTTTGCAGCATTGTTTATGGGGATATTGGTCTAGAGTTTTCTTAAAGTCTTTTCTGGATTTGATATCAGGGTAATGCTAGCCTCATAAGATAAGTTTTCAAGTACTTTCTCCACTTCAATTTTTTGGAAGAGTTTGAAAAGTGTTAGTATTAATTCTTTTTTTTTCCTTTTGTCTTAGTGTGCCTATCCTAGTGAGAAAATGGAAATAGTTTGGAAGGATTTTAGGGATTTGGGAGAAATGATGAAAAAATGCTTGTTGGCTTTTCAGATTCCCATTGAGACATGAAGGTGATCTAACTACAGCTAGTGTCAGTTTGACACAGTGGCATTTTTTTTTTTTTTTGCCTGCATGGATCCTTTAATTATTAATTAATTAATTAATTTGAAGTATATTTGACACACAATGTTCCATTAGTTTCAGATATACAACATAGTGATTTAACAAGTATATACATCATGCTATGCTCACCACAAGTATAACCACTATCTGTCACCACATACTATTTTAATACCATTTAATATACTCCTTATGCTGTATGTTTTGTCCTCATGACTTATTCATTCCATAACTGGAAGCCTGTACCTCCCCTACCTCTTCACCCATTTTGCACATCCACCTACCCTACTCCCTTCTGGCAACCATCAGTTTGTTCTCTGTACTTATGGATCTGTATTAATTCTCCTTTCAATGTTTAATAAAATTCAGCAATAAAGCTGTCCCTGAGCTTCTTTTTGTTGGGAGGTTTTTGATTACTGACTTCATCTCCTGAGTAGTAGGTCTATTCAGAATTCTATTTTTTCATGAGTTAGTCTCGGTAGGTTGTTTTTCTTGGAATTTATACAATTCATCTCAGTTATCTGATTTGTCACCATACAATATTTTGTAGTATTCTCTTATGGTCATTTTCATTTCTCTAAAACAGGTTGTGGAGTCCCCTGTTTCACTTCTGGTTTTTGTTATTTTAGTCTTTATTTTCTTTCTCAGTGAATGTAGGTAAATGTCTGTTGGTTTTTGTCAAAGAACTCTTGCTTTTGTGATTTTTCTCTATTTTTAATGTTTGTTTCATTTTCTCTATTATTGATCACTGTTCTAGTCTTTATTATTTCCTTCCTCTGATAACTTTAGGCTTAGTTTGTTTTTCTTTTACTAGTTCCTTAAGATGTAAAGCTGGGTTGTTGATTTGATATCTTTTTTTCTTTTTCAATGTAAACATTTACTGTTGTAAATTTCCCTCTTGGCATTGCTTTCCTTGCCTTCCATGTTTTGATGTGTTGTGTTTTCATTTTTATTTGTCTCAAGATATTTTTTAATTTCCTTTCTGATTTCTTCTCTAAGCCAATCTTCTTCTTTTTATTTTTAAGATTTTATTTATTTATTTGGCAGAAAGAGACACAGCAAGAGAGAGAACACAAGCAGGGGGAGTGGGAGAGGAAGAAGCAGATTCCCCGCTGAGCAGGGAGCCCAGTGGAGGGCTTCCAGGACCCTGCGATCATGACCTGAGCTGAAGGCAGCCGCTTAATGACTGAGCCACCTAGGCGCCCCTCTAACCCAATCTTCTATAGGATCCCTAATACATAGCAAGTCACTTTATCTTTTGTTGCTTTTTTAAAAAAAGATTTTATTCATTTATTTGAGAGAGAGAAAGAGAGAGAGAGAACAAGAGGAGGGGAGATGCAGAGGGAGAGGGAGAAGCAGGCTCCCCACTGAGCAGGGAGCCCACATGCGGCTCGATCCCAGGACCCTGAGATCATGACCTGAGCTGAAGGCAGACGTTTAACTGAGCCACCCAGGTGCCCCTCTTTTGCTGCTTTGATATTCTCTTTTTCTTTGATCTTCAACAGTTTGGTTATAATTTGTCTCAGTGTGGGTTTCATTGTGAATTTATCCTACTTGAAGTTCATTGCTTTTCTTTTATTTTTGATTCCTTTCCTCAAATTTGGGGTGGGGAGGGTTGGTCATTACAGTTTATTCCAATAAGTTCCCTACCTTTTTTCTTTCTCCTCCTTCTGAGACTTCAATAATGAGTATATTGATCCTTTTGGAGATATCCCATAAGTCTCTTTGGCTCTGTTAACATTTTGTTGTTGTTTTGTTGTTGTTTGGTGTGCTCCTTTATCATTTCAAGTAATTTAATTCAAGTTTGCTGATACCTTCTTCTGACCATTCAAGTGTGATATTAAACTCTCCAGTGAATTTTTCAATTCATTTATTGTATTTTTGAGCTCCAGAATTGGTTTGTTTTTTGTTAATAATTACTTTTTCCTTATTTATATTCTCATTTTACTCATGGTTTTATTCAGTTGTCTGTGTTCTCTTTTAGTTCATTAAATATAAACTGTTTTAAATTTTTTGTCAAGCAAGTCAGAGGCTTTTTGAAGATTTATTTTGTTCCTATGAATAGGCCATGTCTTCCTCTTTCCTTTCATGCTTTGTAATCTTTTGTTGGGATTTGGATATCTGAAAAATCAGGCATCTTTCCTGGTCTTTACAGAATAACTTTGTGCAGAGAAAGAACTTTCTATTCATTCTGGCTTAAAGATGCATGATTTTCTCAAAGCATTTTTGTTGATGCTTTATTCCTGGCCTCGTGCATTTGTTTTTATTACATTTCCCTGTATGGCTGCTTTAAATGTGTTGATTTTCCTAAGAGTCTCACTCTTGTTTTATCGCCCAAGACTTGGATTTCCATTGTATTCCGCTATATATCATCCTCTGTCTTTGGGTATCTTGGGCTCTGCAGACCTCCTGCAGTTCTAACCTGACATGATGCCTGCCAGTTTTCAGCAGTTTCCAAACTAATACCCATAGTATGCCACCATTCCAATCAATGCTCAAGTCATCTGAAACAGAAATCAGTCCCTAAGGCATCCCCCCAAAACCCAGAACATTGCAAGCAAGTTCCAATATTTCCATTTTGTTTGGAGCAAAAAGCTGGAAAATAGGTAGCCTCCTCCTGATCACTCATTCTGCACTAGAAAGGAGGTGGGGCAAAATGAGCACTATATCAGGGAATTTCCTATTGGTTTCAGCGCAATTTTTTCTTACTTAGGTGTTCACTTGTTTGCTGCAGTTTTTTAGCTTGTTCCTGGAACTCTCACAAAGGCATTTTGATCCATTTATTGTTTATTTGATATCTCCATGGGAGAAAGGCCTGGAGCCACCTAATTCACCCTCTTGCTGACATCATCCCCATACAGTTTTTAAAGGATGAGGTTGAGTTTATGTAAACTATGTGTCCCACTATTACAAAATAAAAGACAGTGTTTAGATAATAAGAATAAGTTTATTTTTTTAGATACATTATAAAGTGCTGCAATAAGTCAATGATTCTCAAAGAGCATAATGTGGAATCCAGTGCTTTCTTGAAAATTCTCCATGTGTGGCCATGGGAAGCAAAGGGAGCTATTGACTCCCTATACCAGATCCAATCAAAGAAAGTTTTTAAAATTTAGATATTGAGTTCAAGCGTAAATATAATTTAGAAAGCAATATTCAAAGAATATTTAAAGAAGTATTTTTAATAGTTAATAATTATTAAAATTTTAAAAATTAAAATAATTCTCTTTGTGTAAAGGAACTAATGGTTTTTTAATTATATGACATTTTTATTCAAGTAGTCAGAAGATAGAGTCCTAAATTTGCTGAATCCAGAGGGAACTTTAATAAGAACCATGCCAGATTTATGAAAGCATAAACTCAATGAATAAAAATATTTACACTTCCAACTGTAGATTTCTAAATAACATGGATTTTCAATTTTATCCAGAAGTTTCAAATAATAATTTGGTGCAATCAGTAAGGGCGATTATAGAGCTTTCCACAGGATACTATGGAAATATATGGGAGGAACCCTAAAGGATCAATATCTCCCTGGAGAGGATGACTACTAAAAGGAAGATTAAGTGTTATCTAAGTACAGAAATATGAGAAAAAGGGATGCTGGCCCTTGGTATGCACTATGTGCACTATGTTCATACCAAGGGCAAGCATAAAATAGAATTGAACAAAAACTACCAAAATTTCTATTTTATTAAACCATATAGTGTGAGAGAGTGATTGTAGAGAAATTGTTAGGAGCCACATATGGAAGTTTTTATATACCATGCTTAGAGGTTTAGGCTTGAAATTACAGGGTTGTAAGAAAGGAAATTATGTTTTCTGATTTGTATTTTATATAAAGTGCTCTATCAACATTTTTATTGCCTGGTTTGAGGGGGAAGATTAGAGTCGGAAAGACCAGATAGGAAGCGATTGCAATACATTAGATGAAATAAGATAAAACCTAACTAGCAGAGTATAAATAAGGATAATAAGGAAAATAAGAATGAAAGCATATTGAGGAAATAAAAATAGAACTTTTCTGAATGTGAGGGAAAGTTGGGAGAAGGAATCTGGGAT
Organism: Eumetopias jubatus; assembly: GCF_037043125.1. Taxonomy (NCBI): domain Eukaryota; kingdom Metazoa; phylum Chordata; class Mammalia; order Carnivora; family Otariidae; genus Eumetopias; species Eumetopias jubatus. Next base: position 23,400,228 of record NW_028274808.1, on the reverse strand, counting down.
GACTTCCATCTTCTAGCTTGGCTGAACTGATCAGCCTTTTAGACCCTCAATTTCCTGGTCTGTAAAATTGTATAATAATGTAAACATAAGAAAGGATTGAATGAGAGTTCATATGCAAATCCCTTGGGGATTGCCTGGGACGTACTAGACATAGATAAAATACCGTCCCTTTGCTTTCTCTTTCTGCAGAAATACGTAGAGAAACACTGAAGAAGTTTTCCTGCTGCAATTTTGTAGCCGTTCTCCTTTAGTTGTCTATCTGAGTAAGAAAAGTGAGGTACAGGACTACTGCTCATTTGATTCAATCCACTAAATTTATTGACTTTAATGAAAATACCTCATTAATAACTTGATACATGTAGTCATTGTTATCATTTAAATTGTTTTGCCTAAAAAAGGTATGTAACTTGTTGAGTACTCTTATTAAGTGCTAAAATATACAGTTTTATGCTGGTGAGAGAAAGGAATTGAGCCAAATTTCATTCCAATGAGTTTACACAAGAATTCCCAAATGTATAATCCCAAGTATAATGCCTTTTGGTTATATCTATGCACTTTGTTACCACCATGGTAAATATGTTAGGATTTAATTGCCAATTAGCTCATGGAATTTTATACAGCTGAGCCTTTGTTCTGAGACTGATATGATTTTAGAGGAAAATAATTTTTAAACATACAATTTAAAGTGCAAATACATCTTAGAGAAATAAAATAGTAACATTATCAAGAGCTCTGCAAGAAACTCTTAAAATGAGAACATTATTTTAGCAATAACACAGCAATAACACCTCTAAATTGTCACTACCAAGGAAATATGAACATATTTATAAGTTATAATTTCTGTTCAAATTATATATTAATGGTATTTTGGATGCTTATATTCTGAAATGATACTGTATCTTTATAATATAATTATAATCTCCTATTTTAATAACCTCTGGTTTATACATGAATATTTTCTAGATACGCTTACCATAAATTTGTTATTATGTAATAATCACATGGTGCTGTTAAATAAATAAAAGACTAAATCTCATCCTCTACAAATAAATACTTCTTTAAAACTTCCACTTATTTACTCAATGTAAAATGGTCTGGATTTTGTTTTTGGTTGGTAAAGATTTGAAGTATACTTTCAGTATACTTAAGCTAGCTCTTTAGTTTTGTTTGTGTTTTTGTTTTTAATAAAAAAAAGAGCTTCCAAACTTTATAGAAATGCATATATTTTTTAATTCTTATGTTTTGGCTTATAAGCGTACAAAGAAAATATAAATATTTATAAGTTTAGATCCTATATAACCTAGATGTAGTATAATCAATGAGTATTTAACTTAATCTAATCTCCATTGGTTTGTCTTACTGAGGACCAATCAAGAATCTGTTTCTTAGAGAAAAGGAAAAAAATGCAATAAGAAAAAATTATATAGTATTTTTAAAGTGTTTAGTTCATTTTTTTAAAGATTTTATTTATTTATTGGAAATAGAGAGAAAGTGAGTGAGAGAGCACAAGCAGGGGGAAGGTCAGAGAGAGAGGGAGAAGCGGACTCTCCTGCTGAGCAGGGAGCCTGACAAGGCGTTCGGTCCCAGGACCATGGACTCTTGACCTGAGCTGAAAGCAGATGCTTAACCACTGTGCCCCTAAACTGTTCAGTTAATTTTTTCTTAAGATAGAGGCAAGTTTTACAACATTTAAAACAATTCTTATCAAAATGAGGAGCTGAGAACAGGCTTCTAAATTTCTCCCATTTTAATCCAAAATCCCAATAAAATGTTAAAAAGTTGGTGCATTGGAATTGAAACCTAAGGAAGTGTCCCCCTCATGTGCCTCACATTTAGAAGACTTTCTGCTAGAAATGTGGTGCAAATAAAAAGGTTAAAATTAGGAGGTATACAAAGATCAAAGATAGATACACAATCTATTTTCTGAAAAAGCAGAGTACAGGGGCACCTGGGTGGCTGTCAGTTAAGCATCTGCCTTCAGCTCAGTTCATGGTCCCAGGGTCCTGGATCAAGCCCCGTGTTGGGCTCCAGCTCAGCGGGGAGCCTGCTTCTCTCTCTGCCCCCTGCTTGTGTGCTCTCTCTTTCACTCTCTGTCTCTCTAATAAGTGAATGAATGAATAAATAAATAATATAAATAAATAAATAAATAAATAAATAAATAAATAAATAAATAAATAAACAAAGCAGAGTACATCCCTGAGAAGTGATGAAATATTTTTCCTTGATTTAGTTCTAAGGACAAAGGCCAGAGGAGACATCCTTCTAGAATGTGTTCAGCTACAACATATCATCAGACTTCAAAAGTAACTCTTCTTGAGACTTAAAGTTTTAAACAGGTATAAGAAGTGAAAAATTGAGACAAAGGCAGGGCTTTTCTTGGAAGAAACAAGACAAAATATGATGGAACTGGTAGCAGTGCAAGGAAGGAGTTCAGAGAAAGCCACATCATGTTGTTGGAGTGTGTCTGACTCTTGATTTCAGCTCAAGTCATGATCTCAGGGTCCTGGGATCAGGCCCCATGTGGAGTTCCGTGCTCAGTGGTGAGTCTGCTTGAGGATTTCTCTCCCTCTGCCCTCCTCCCCAGCCCCGCTCATTCTCTCTCTCCCTCTGTCTCTCAAATAATCTTTAAAAAAAAAAGAGAGAGAGAAAGGATGAAAGATATGAAAACAAAAAATAGCTAATCGACAATGTGGGTAGTAGGAATTCCTGAGAAAATGATAATAAAAATTAGAACAGAACAAAACATGATGTAGTAGATGAAAATATGGGTGAGCTGAAAAACATTCCCATTTTTACAGATAAAAAAAAAATCACCATGATAGGGTGACTCTATCTTTGGGTTTTCCTGGAATCCCTATAAATAGTATACCAAGGACAGGGAGGAGAGAAGGATCCACCCCTCCTGGCTTTCTCATACCTAATATTTTTATTTTTATTTATTTTTTTAAAAGATTTTATTTATTGATTTGACGGAGAGATAGACAGCGAGAGAGGGAACACAAGCAGGGGGAGTGGGAGAGGGAGAAGCAGGCTTCCCGTTGAGCAGGGAGCCCGATGTGGGGCTCAATCCCAGGACCCTGTGATCATGACCTGAGTCAAAAGCAGATGTTTAACAACTGAGCCACCCAGGGACCCCATCATACCTAATATTTTTAAATAAAGGTTTATTCTATCTTTTTACTGGTTGATTGATTCTCTTTTACAATCTTTAAAATTTAAATTTTTTCTTTAAGTGTTAATTTTTTATCTTAAAACTTAAAAAAAACTTATCAGTGAAATAGAGTTGCATCAGCTTTACAGTTTATCGATTATCTAAACTGTACCTTTTACAGATGTTTTGGTTTTAGTAAAATTTTAATTATTAAGACTACTACTGAATGGTCAAGATTCAAGTTTGACTATTCAGTAGTTGTTGACAATAAAAACTATTGAATATGGGCACTGGGTGGCTCAGTTGGTTAAGTGTCAGACTCTTGATTTGGGCTTGGTTCATGATCTCAAGGTCATGAGATCAAACCCCACATGAGGGTCCTCGCTCACAGAGTCTGCTTGAGATTATCTTCCTCTCCCTCTGCCCCACCCCATGTCCTCTGTGTCTCTCTCTCAAATAAATAAATCTTTAAAAAACTATTGAATAAATAGTTGTGCTTTTTTTTTTTTACTGCAGAAACTTGGGTTCTGCACTTTTTTTTGCAATATGAACAACTGCTTCATACTTATTCTGAACAAATTTCCTTAAAAATTTTGAAGTTGGATATCTGTGCCAACATGAAGTGGCATTGACCAGAACCAGTGTGGGGTTCAACAAAGAAATATTTTTATAAAAAAAGAAATATTTTTATAAAGCAGAAAAAGATGTTATTGGAGCAGTATTTGAATATGGTCATATCTAGTTGAAAACATATAATGTCTTCAACATCACATACTGTTAAGAGAAGTTCTAAAGAAATTCAAGCTAGCACATCCAGAGAATGTATACTAGAAATGGAAAAAGCTTCCAATGTCACAGGGCTGAAAGATGACAACCTTTTTATAAGCATTGATATGATAAAGAGTAAAGAAATTTTAGTATGGTTTATTATGAACAAGGATTAAAAACATAATAATAAAGGAGACCATTTTATATTTGTTGCATTATGTAAGCTTTTTTTCAAAACTATGTTAATAAGCAATCTTTAAATAACTAAAGTAAGATAGACAAATATGACTGTACTGTATATTGAAGATAAATACTCAAAAGGAAGATAAATTTTAACAAAATTGTCATATTTGCAGAGGTCTCAAAAATAGAAATCACAGTGTATTCATTACTGTGAAAGTACATACATAGATAAAAATTATTCCCTTTTCAGGAAAAAAAAGCATTTTAATGTAATTTAATGTAATTAAAACATTTTAAAAATGCTTTTCAATGTAATTAAAAATGTTAATCCTTATTCCTTTTTGTAGTATAGTATTCCTTTTACTTTTCAAATTTTGTGTGTGTTGGCAATTTATTTTTTTATTGAATTTATTTTAATTCCAGTATAGTTAACATACAGTGTTATATTCGTTTCAGGTATACAATATGGTGGTTCAACAATTCTACACAATACTCAGTGCTCCTCATGATAAGTGTACTTTTTAATCTCCATCACCTATTTCACCCATCCCCCACCCACCTCCCCTCTGATAACGATCAGTTTGTTCCCTATAGTTAAGTCTGTTTCTTGGTTTGTCTTTCTCTTAATTTTCCCTTTGCTCATTTGTTTTGTTTCTTAAATTCCACATGAGTGAAATTATATGTATGACTTACCTTGTTAAACCGTTGTGAGGTGATATCTCATGGTAGTTTCGATTTGCACTTCCCTGATGTTGAGTGATACTGAGCATCTTTTCATGTGTCTGTTGGCCATCTAGATGTCTTCTTTGGAGAAATGTCTCTTCATGTCTTCTGCCTATTTCTTAATTTGATTGTTTGACTTTGGGGTTTTGAGTTGTATCCGTTCTTTATGTATTTTGGACACTAACCTTTCATCAGATCAGTAATTTGCAAATATCTTCTCCCTTTGTGTAAGTTGCCTTTCAGTTTTGTTGATTATTTCCTTTGCTGTGCAAAAGCTTTTTATTTTGATGAAGTCCTAATAGTTGATTTTTGCTTTTATTTTTCTTGCCTCAGGAGACATATCTAGAAAAATGTTGCATTGGCCAATGTCAGAGAAATTACTGCCTTTCCTGTCTTGTAGGATTTTGATGGTTTAGGTCTCACATTTAGATCTTTAATCCATTTTGAGATTATTTTTGTATATGGTGCAAAAAGTAGTTCAGTTTAATTCGTTTGCATGTAGCTGTCCAGTTTTCCCAACACCATTTGTTGAAGAGACTTTTTCCCATTGTATATTCTTTCCTTCTTTGTTGAAGATTAATTGACAGTATGCTTGTGGTTTTATTCCTTGGTTTTCTATTCTGTTCCATTCATATATGTATCTCTTTTTGTGCCAGTACCATACTGTTTTGATGACTACAGGTTTCTTTTTTTTTTTATTACTACAGGTTTCTAATATAACCTGAAGTCTAAACTTGTGATACCTTCAGCTTCGTTTTCCTTTTTCGTGATTGCTCTGGTTATTTAGGGTCTTTTGAGATTTACAAAATTTAGGATTGTTTGCTCTAGCTCTGTGAAAAATGCTGTTGGTATCTTGTTAAGGAATGCATTAAATCTATAGAACGCTTTGAGTAGTATAGATATTTTAATAATATTTGTTCTTCCAATCCATGAGCGTGGAATGTCTTTCCATTTCTTTGTGTCATCTTAAATTTCTTTCATTAGTATTTTATAGTTTTTAGAGTACAGGTCTTTTATCTCTTTGGTTAGATTTATTCCTAGATATTTTATTATTTTAGGTATAATTGTAAATGGGATTATTTTCTTAATTTCTCTTTCTGCTGCTTCATTATTAGTGTATCGGAATGCAACAGGTATCTGTAGATTGATTTTGTGTCCTGTAACTTTACTGAATTCATTTATCAGTTCTAGTTGTTTCTTTGGTGAGTCTGTGGGGTTTTCTATATGTCATATCATGTCATCTACAAATAGTGAAAATTTTAATTCTTCCTTACCAATTTGGATGCCTTTTATTTCTTTTTGTTTTCAGATTGCTGTGGCTAGGATTTCCAGTACTATGTTGAGTAAAAGTGGTGAGTGTGGACATCCTTGATCCTGACCTTAGGGGAAAAGCTTTAGGTTTTCTTCCCATTGAGTGTGATGTTCACTGTGGATTTTTCACATAAGGCCTTTATTATGTTGAGGTATGCCCTCTAAACCTACTTTGTTGAGAGTTTTTATCATGAATGGATGTTGTACTTTGTCAAATGTTTTTTCTACATCCATTGAAATAATCATATGGTTTTTTATCCTTCTCTTCTCTTATTGATGTGATGTAATTGATTTGTGAATATTGAACCACCATTGCAGCCTAGGAATAAATCCCACTTGATTGTGGTGAATGATTTTTTTAACGTATTGTCAGACTTGGTGTGCTAGTATTTTGTTGAGGATTTTTGCAACTATGTTCATTAGAGACATTGGTCAGTAATTCTCTTTCTTTTGTGGTGTATTTACCTGGTTTTCGTATCAGGGTAATACTGGCCTAATAGAGTGAATTTGGGACTTTTCCTTCCTCTTCTAATTTTTGGAATAGTTTGAGAAGAATGGGTATTAAGTCTTCTTTAAATGTTTGGTAGAATTCGCCTGTGAAGCCATTTAGTCCTGGACCATTGTTTGTTGGCAACCTTTTGATTACTGATTCAGTTTTGTTGCTGATAATCAAATCTGTTAAAATTTTCTATTTCTTCCTGCTTTAGTTTTGGTAGGATATATGTTTCTAGAAATTTATCCTTTTTTCCTAGGTTGTTCAATTTGTTTACATAAAACTTTTCATAAAATTCTTACAATTATTTGTATTTTGGGGTATTGGTCGTTATTTCTCCCCTTTCTTTTTTTTAAAGAGTTTTTATTTATATTTGACAGAGAGATAGAGCACAAGGAGGCAGAGCAGCAGGCAGAGGGAGAGGGAGAAGCAGGCTCTCAGCTGAGCAGGGAGCCCAATGTGGGACTCGATCCCGGGACCCTGAGATCATGACCTGAGCCAAAGGCAGCCACTTAACCAACTGAGCTATCCAGGAGCCCCTATTTCTCCTCTTTCATTTGTGATTTTTTTTTATTTGAGTCCTTTCTCTCTCTCCCTCTCCTTCTTGATGAGTTTGGCTAGAGGTTTATGAATTTTGTTTATCTTTTCAAAGAACCAGTTACTGGTTTCTTTGATCTGTTCTATTATTCTTTTAGTTTCTATATCATTTATTTCTTCTTTCATCTTTATTATTTCCTTCCTTCTGCTGGTTTGGGGTTTTGTTTGTTCTTTTATTCCCTAGCTCTTTTAGGAATAAGTTTAAGTTTTTTACTTGAGATTTTTCTTGTTTCTTGAAGTAGGCCTACATTGCTATAAACTTCCTTCTTTGAACTGCTTTTGTTGCATCCCAAAGATTTTGGATCATTGTTTTCATTTTCATTTGTTTCCATGTAATTTTTCTTCTTTGATTTCTTTTTCGACCCATTCATTATTTAGTAGCATTTATTTAATGTCCACGTGTTTATTCTCTTTCAAGGTTTTTTCTTGTGGCTAATTTCTAGTTTCATAACATTGTGGTCAGATATGTCTTTATTGCCATTTGTTACTTGTTTTGTGGTGGTTTTTGTAGTGATCCTTTCTTCTCTTGCTCTCTTTCATGGTTTTCTGGCTTTCTTTATTGATATACTTGGATTCCTTTATTTTTATTCTTTGCAAATCTTTTATTAGTTTTTGATTTGTGGTTATCATTAGGTTTATATATAACATCTTATACATATATAGCAATCTGTATTAAGTTGATGTTAAGTTTAAACATATTCTTTACTTCCCCTCCCCCATGTTTTAGGTATAGGATGTCATATTTTACATCCTTTTTTTTTGTGAATCCCTGGACTATTTTGTACAGATATACTTACATTTACTGCTTTTCTGTTTTTTACTTTTTAGAGTCTCACTTCTGGTTTTTCCTTTCTACTCAAAGAGGCCCCTTTACTAGTTCTTGTAGGGCTGGTTTAGTGGTCATAAACTCCTTTAGTTTTTGTTTGTCCAAGAAACTCTTTATCTCTCCTTCTATTCTGAATGATAGCCTTGCTGGATAGTGTACTCTTGGCTGCAGATTTTTCCCTGTCAGTACTTAGACTGTATCATGCCCTTCCCCTCTGGCCTGCAACATTTCTGGTGAAAAATCCCCTGATAGCCTTTTGGGGTTTCCCATGTATGTAACTGTCTTCCTTTCTCTTGCTTCTTATAAGTTTTTTCTTGATCACTACATTTTGCCATTTTAATTACTATGTGTCTTGGTGTGAACCTCCTTAGGTTGATTTTTTAGGGGATCTCTGTGCTTCCTGGATTTGTATATTTGTTTCCTTCCTCAGATTAGAGAAGTATTCAGCTATTATTTCTTCAAATAAATTTTCTGCCTGCTTTTCCCTCTCTTCTTCTAGGATCCCTATAATGCAAATGTTATTATGCTTGATGAAGTCACATAATTCTCTGAGTATTCTCAACTTGCTTAATTTCCCCCCTCTCATTTGCTTAGCTTGATTACTTTCCATTACTCTGTCTTCTAGGTCATTGATTCATCCCTTTGCTTTGTTTAGCCTACTATTTATTCCATCAAGTATTTTTTTTAAAAGATTTTATTTATTTATTCATGAGAGACAGAGAGAGATAGAGGAAGAGGCAGAGGGAGAAGCAGGGAGCCCAATGCGGGACTCGATCCCAGGACCCTAGGATCATGACCTGAGCCAAAGACAGACACTTAACCGACTGAGCCACCCAGGCGTCCCAGACCCTCATCAGGTGTATTTTTATTTTCACTTATTGTGCTCTTCATCTCTGATTGGTTCTTTTTATCTCTTTGTTAAGGGTCTCACTGATGTCCTTGGCTCTTTTTTCAATGCCAGTGAGTATGTTTATGATCATTATTTTAAATTCTCTCTTAGTCATGTAATTTATATTATTTCACTTAGGTCTCTTGCTCTCTCTTTAAGGTTGGGGATTCAGGCCTCTAACACCCTCCAGTCTCTCCCAGAGCTGAGCCTGCCGATACAATATGGAAGAAGAGTACACAATAGTATGAACACTAAGAGGCAAGGATTATTGAGTACCATCTTAGAGTCTTTCTACCACGTGGCAGATGTTGACAAATTATCTACTTTGAGGTTTCAAATATCCTAGGTATGTCACTGGTTCCAAATTGGAATAATTACCAATATTCGTTATTTTTATTCTCCACTTCCCATTCCGTGTTTCATTTGTTCAGTCAGTATCTTAGCCAGTCAGTATGCTTTTGCAGACTAACTCAAATTTTTATTTCTAAAAGATGTCAGCTTTTGGTAGCCTTTCTGGTTTGTGATTGCTATAGTTTCTTATTCTCTGCACATGGCAAATTTAGAAAGTACCCCAGAGGAAGCACTAGAACTGGGCAGATTTTTTCTTCTCCCATTATGTATAAGCAAACCTATTACTTCCTGCTAATTAAGATTATACTGTAACTCTCTTTGTTATTTGTCCAGTTAGTACATGAGGAGCAATACATGGCACATGGGTAGTCAGGCTCCAGTTCCCTGGATCATTATTACAAGCCTGCTGAAAACATTCTTTTCTTGGAAACAGAGACATAAAAAGAGAAAAATTCAGGGTTGTAGGGGGAGAAAACAAAAAAATATTAGATTATTTCTTATGAAGTGTGAAATTCCATTTGCATTTATATTCCTTGTAGACTGGTATAGTTAACATTGCTGCCCTTCCACCCATGACACTTTCAAAAAGTAGGTTGAAGAGAAAACTTCAGTGTGAGCCAGAGTGGCATAAAGGGTTACTATCGACAACAGCCAAAATCAAAAACAAACAAAAAAAGATTTTGAACTTTTCAAAATATAGCCACAAATGCGCTGTATGGCTCAAAGGAAAAATCACTTATTGCATGGGTTATAACTAATTTTCCAATTTAGATACACAGGAAAAAAATGTGTCTCCTATACTAAAAGGAATGAATTTCCATGGATCAGAAATAAGTTAAGAATACTGACCCCTTTTTCCATTGTCATTTTTCTTAGGTTACTGAGCTCAAGTAAAAATAATATTAAATATCTCTTTTTTAATTCTTCTGTTTGGTTCTCCAATGTAAGATATGCTAGAGACTGATTTTTTCTTCCCCCATCTCTTTTCCTTCAATATGTGACAATAATTCTAGAAATATGGTGATAGAGCAAAAAGGCATTCTAAAATTAGCAAAACTTCAGAGTTAACTTTGAGGAGTTTTTTTCTTTATCAATATCTGATATTCTTGGCTTTATTATGTCTTTTTGATATCAGTTCAGTAATTATATGTTTAGATGGATTTTATATTTCCTTCTTTCTTCTCTTCAACCAATTTTCTCCTGTCACATGATAGGATTGCTTTCTTAATGAACACATACCATAAACTCTGAGTTAATAATAGTACGTATAGATTGTTCAGGGGCAAGGTCTTGTAAAATATATCAATAAAATTACAGTTCTATTTGGTTTCCTGTTCTCCTGTAAGAGCTACATTAACTTTAAACTTTAAATCACTCATTAAATCCAGTTACAAAAGATGAAATCACCAGTTAATTATTTTTATAGAATTTTGGTAAGGAATTTTGACACTATATGGTAGACCATTACCTCTAACAGTAGATTTGAATCTCCAGGAAACAGAAACAAGCAGAGGTCCTGGAAGTTGTAATTACTCAAAAGTACTGGTTGACTAAATGATTTATTTAATTAAGTCTCTTAGTTAATGATGGAGGAGAGTAGTCTCCCCTTGCCTGGAGATCCAAACATTTAACAAATATCCTGAGATATGATGCTTATCCTACTCATCATTTGCTCCCAGCATTCCTAAAGGAAAATAACCAAGGTCAGGGCTCAGCACAGCCTGAGCGGGAAAACAATCTATAGTACAGGAGGAAATATTTCTAAAATAAAAGAAATTTAGGATCGGGCTAATGAATGCCACAGAATCCTTGGGACTGTATGTGAGATGGCTTTGGACTGGGGTGGATGTAGACTATACGATGGATTGGGAGAATGTATTGAAATAATTCAGTATTCAACGTTATGGCAAGAATACTTGCAATATTGCCTAACACTGCTGGCATGGCTATTTAAAGTTCAGACATGACAATGGGCTATAGTAAATTAGGTGGAAATTAGATAATTGTTTTAATAGAGCACTCAGAAGTAGGTCAAAATTCTCAGAGTGATGAGATTGTGAGGAAGGATTTGTTATATAAGAAGGAGGTATTCTTTGCTTGCTATTCTATGTTCAATGGGATGGTCCAGTGGACACTTGGGAAAAAAAGGTTACACTGGTAAAGAGGACATTAGCATCTTTGAGAAACTTGATAATGGTAGCCTTCTGTAGTTTCCAATAGAACATTCTCTCATGACACTGGGCTCCCTAGAATCATTGAGAAGATCAGATTCCAGAATGGCAGAGCCAAGAGGTAGTACTGAAAGTCAAAAAAAGTTTCTTAATTTGTTTTTTACCTTTTATTTTGAAATAACCTTACACATACAAGAAAATTACAAAAATAGCACATAGATATTTTTAATAATTGGCATTGGGACAACTGGATAGCCACATGCAAAAGAATGAAATAGAACTCCTACTTCAAAACATATACAAGAATTAACAAAAAATGAATCATTAATCTAAATGTAATAGCTAAAACTAGAAAACGTTTACAAGAAAACATAGAAGTAAATCTACATTACCATGGTTTAGGAAATGTTTCTTAGATATGATGACAACAAAACCTCAAGTGAGAAAAAAAGAAAAAACCAGGGATGCCTGGGTGGCTCAGTCAGTTAAGCATCTGCCTTCAGCTCAGGTCATGATCCTGGGGTAATAGGATTGAGTCCTGCATCGGGCTTCTTGCTCAGCAGGGAGCCTGCTTCTCCCTCTGCCTCCTGCTCTCCCTGCTTGTGCTTTCTTTCTCTCTCTGGGATCATGACCTGAGCTGAAGACAGATGCTTAACCAACTGAGCCACACAGTCATCCCAAGATTACTTAATAAGTTTAAAAATAAAAAAGTCTCCTAATAGGGGCCCTCACTGGCCATGTAGTGAAACATTATGCAACAGTATACCATGAATACGTCTTCTGCCACTGCTCCTTGTACTATGATGGAGTCCGTTGCAACCATCAGTTAATTAAAACACAGAAAAATGCTTTAAATCCATAATAACATGTGAGAGAAAAATGTAAAGTTCACAAAAAAGGGTGAATAAAAATATTATACTATTTTACTGGCAAAAAAATAAAACAAAATAAAAATGGAAAAAGGATTTGAATAGCCATTACTTTAAAATAAAGAGATATGCACATGGCCAATGAACACACGAAAAGATGCTCAACATAATTAGTCATTATGTAAATGCAAGTCAAACCAACAATGAGTTATCACTTCACATCCACTAGGATGGCTAAAAGTTAAAAGTCAGATAATAACAAGTGTTTCAGAGGATATGTAGAAATTGGTACCCCCATATTACTGGTGGAAATATAAAATGTTGCAGCCATTTTGGAAGAGTTTGACAGTTGGAAGTGTTAAACATGGAGTTACCACATGATCTTTCAATTCAACTTCTAGGTGTATACCCAACATAATAAAAAACATATCTCCACACAAAAACGTTCACATGAGCTAAAGACCACTCTGCTCAAGAATGTTTGGGTCAACCAGGAAATCAAAGAAGAACTTAAACAATTCATGGAAACCAATGAGAACGAAAACACATTTGTCTAAAACCTATGGGATACTGCAAAAGCAGTCCTAAGGGGGAAATACATAGCCATCCAAGCTTCAAAAAAATAGGAAAGTCCCAAATTCACCATCTAACTCTACACCTTAAAGAGCTAGAGAAAAAGCAACAAACGATGCCTAAGCCACGCATTAGAAGAGAAATAATTAAGATTAGAGCAGAGATCAATGAATTAGAAACCAGAAACACAGTAGATCAGATCAATGAAACTAGAAGCTGGTTCTTTGAAAGAATTAGTAAGATTTATAAACCACTGGTCAGACTTATCCAAAAGAAAAGAGAAAGGACCCAAATTAATAAAATTATGAATGAAAGGGGAGAGATCATGACTCACACCAAGGAAATAGAAACAATTATTAGAAATTATTATCAACAACTATATGTCAATAAGCTGAGCAACTTGGATGAAATGGATGCCTTCCTGGAAACTATAAAGTGCCAAGACAGAAACAGGAGGAAATTGACAACGTGAATAGGCCAATAACCGGTAATGATAGTGAAGCAGTGATCAAAGTCTTCCCAAAACACAAGAGTCCAGGGCCTGATAGATTCCCTGGGGCAGTCTACCAAATATTCAAAGAAGGAATAATACCCATTCTCCTGAAGCTGTTTTAAAAAATAGAAAAAGGAAAGCTTCCAGACTCATTCTATGAGGCCAACATTACCTTAATCCCCAAAGCAGGAAAAGACCCCATAAAAAAGGAGAATTTCAGACTGATATCCCTGATGAATATGGATTCCAAAATCCTCAACAAAATCCTAGCTAGTAGGATCCAACGATACATTAAAAGGATCATCTACCATGACCAAGTGGGATTTATCCCTGGGATGGAAGTGTGGATCAAATTTGCAAATCAATCAATGTGATAGAGCACATTAATAGGAGAGAGAAGAACCATATGGTCCTCTCAATTGATGCAGAAAAAGCATTGGCAAAATACAGCATCCTTCCCTGATTAAAACTCTTCAGAGTATAGGGATAGAAGGAACATTCCTCAAATTCATAAAATCCATCTATGAAAAACCCACAGAGAATATCATCCTCAATGGGGAAGAGCTGAGAGCCTTTCCCTTAAGACCAAGAACATGTCAAGGATGCCCACCCTTGCCACTGTTGTTCAATATAGTACTAGAAGTCCTAGCAACAGCAATCAGACAACAAAAAGAAATAAAAGGTATTCAAATTGGCAAAGAAGAAGTCAAACTCTCTCTCTTCACAGATGACATGATACTTTATGTGGAAAACCCAAAAGACTCGACCGCCAAATTACTAGAACTCATACAGCAATTCAGTAATGTGGCAGAATACAAAATCAATGCACAGAAATCAGTTGCTTTCTTATGCATTAACAATGCATCTGTAGAAAGAGAAATTAAGAGAAACGATTCCATTTACAATAGCACCAAAAGCCATGAGATACCTCAGAATAAACCTAACAAAAGAGGTAAAGGATCTATACTCTCAGAACTACAGAACAGTCTGAAAGAAATTGAAGAAGACACAAAAAGATGGAAAAACGTTCCATGCTCATGGATCAGAAGAATAAACATTGTTAAAATGTCTATGCTATCCAGAGCAATCTATACATTCAATGCCATCCCAATCAAAATTCCAATGACATTTTTCAAAGTGCTGGAACAAACAATCCTAAAATTTGTATGGAATCAGAAAAGGCTCCGAATCACCAAGGAAATGCTGAAAAAGAAAAAACAAAGCTGGGGGCATCACATTGCCGGATTTCAAGCTATATTACAAAGCAGTGATCACCAAGACAGCATGGTACGGCACAAAAACAGACATATAGACCAATGGAACAGAATAGAGAGCCCAGATATGGACCCTCAACTCTATGGTCAAATAATCTTCGACAAGGCAGGAAAAAATATGCAATGGAAAAAAGACAGTCTCTTCAATAAATGGTGCTGGGGAAATTGGACAGCCACAAACAGAAGAATGAACCTCAACCATTCCCTAACACCATACACAAAGATAAACTCAAAATGGATGAAAGACCTCAATGTGAGACAGGAATCCATCAAAATCCTAGAGGGGAACATAGGCAGTAACCTCTTTGACATCAGCCACAGCAACTTCTTTCAAGATACATCTCCAAAGTCTAGTGAAACGAAAGCGAAAATGAACTTTTGGGACTTCATCAAGATAAAAAGCTTATGCATAGCAAAGGAAACAGTCAACAAAACAAAAGAGGCAACCCACAGAATGGGAGAAGATATTTGCAAATGACACTACAGATAAAGGTATCCAAGATCTATAAAGAACTTCTCAAACCAACACCCAAAAAACAAATAATCAAGTCAAAAAATGGTCAGAAGACATGAACAGACACTTCTCCAAGAAGACATACAAATGGTAACAGACACATGAAAAAATGTTCGTCATCATTAGCCATCAGGGAAATTCAAATCAAAACCACACTGAGATACTACCTTACACCAGTTAGAATGGCAAAAATTGACAAGGCAGGAAACAACAAATGTTGGAGAGGTTGTGGAGAAAGGGGAACCCTCTTACACTGTTGGTGGGAATGCAAGTTGGTACAGCCACTTTGGAAAACAGTGTGGAGGTGCCTCAGAAAATTAAAAATAGAGCTACCCTATGACCCAGCCATTGCACTACTGAGTATTTACCCCAAAGACACAGATGTAGTGAAAAGAAGGGCCATATGCACCCCAATGCTCATAGCAGCAATGTCCTCAATAGCCAGACTGTGGAAAGAGACGAGATGTCCTTCAACAGATGATTGGATAAAGAAGATGTGGTCCATATATACAATGGAATATTACTCAGCCATCAGAAAGGGTGAATACCCAACTTTTACATCAACATGGATGGGACTGGAGGAGATTATGCTAAGTGAAATAAGTCAAGCAGAGAAAGTTAATTATCATATAGTTTCACTTATTTGTGGAATATAAAGAATAGCATGGAGGACATTAGGAGAAGGAAGGGAAAAATGAAGGGGAGAAATCGGAGGGAGAGATGAACCATGAGAGACTATGGACTCCAAGAAACAAACTGAGGGTTCTAGAGGGGAGGGGGTGGGGGGATGGGTTAGCCTGGTGATGGGTATTAAAGAGGACACGTTCTGCATGGAGCACTGGGTGTTATACACAAACAATGAATCATGGAACACTACATCAAAAACTAATGATGTAACGTATGGTGATTAACATAACAATAAAAAATTTTTTAAAAAGGAGGACATGTACTGCATGGAGCACTGGGTGTTATATATAAACGATGAATCGTGGATCACTACATCAAAAACTATTGTATGGTGACTAACATAACCTAATAAAATAAAATTAAAACAAAAATTCACATGAATGTTCATAGTAGCAGTGTTTGTCATAGCCAAAAAAATGGAAACAGCCCAATGCCCATAAACTGATGAATAGGTAAATAAATATGATGTATCATATAATACAGTATTATTCAATCATAAAAAGGAATGAAGTATTGGCACATGTTGCAATATTAATGTTTCTTGAAAACATTACAATAAGTGAAAGAAATGGGTCACAAAAAAAACACGTATTATATGAATGTCAAAGAACAGGTAAATCCAGAGACAGAAAGTAAATTAGGTGTTGCCAAGGGATGGGAGGTAAGGAAGAAGAATGACTGCTTATGAATATGGTATCTCTTTTCAGTGTCATGAAAATGTTCTGAAATTAGATAGTGGTGATGGTCGCACAATTCTGAACTGTATATTTTAAGAGAGTGAATTTTATGGCATGTGAATTACATCTCAACAAAGCTATTATTTTAAAAAAATTACACAAAACCTAAAATCTTGGAGGCCCTATATTTATCAAAGAACTTTCTACAAAGTAGTACAGAAAATTTATGTATACTCTCCATTCAGATTCCTTTAATGTTAACAACTTACATAACATTAGCCCAATTATCAAGACCAGGAAATCAACATTGGTATAGTACTAGTAACTAAACTACAGAGCTTATTTAAATTTCACCTGTTTTACCACTAATGTTCTTCTTCTGTTCTAGGATCCAATCCAGTCAGGGAAATGTATGTCTGGAACCAGTGGATACCCAGGGGATGTTTTAAATTTAAAGAAATTTAAATATTTTTAAAAGATTATTTGAGAAAGAGAGATGGGGGAAAGAGGGAGTGGAGGGGCAGAGGGAGAGAGAGAGAGAATCTCCAGCAGACTGCACTGAGCACGGAGCCTCATGTGGGGCTCGATCTCAAGACCCTAAGATCATGACCTGAGCCAAAATTGACAGTAGGCGAGTCAACCGACTGGGCCATCCAGGTGCCCCTAAATATTTTCTTTTTTAACTCAGAGATTAAGAATTAAAGCATTCTTTGAGACAGATAGGAATGGGGGAGAAGGGAGGAGGGAGAGAGAATGGGAAGACAAGGAAAGCCCTGAAGACAGAGGAATAGAGTTTAAGTGTAATGAGTCAAACAAGACAAATACTGTATGATCTTTATCTGGCCACATGCGGTAGGTCCCATCGGCTCATTCCATGTGGCCTCCCACCTCATGTCAACTGCTCTGATGTATCTATATCTACCATCCTTAGGGCCTTAAAATTTTAGGTGTAGCTGGGGGCTCCTGTGTCTAGGAAGCAGTTCCCTTAGATATAACAGTGCAAACGTCTGAAATCTTGGCACTTATCTTGGAATCTTTTAGAGAATGAGAAACAAGTCCCCTCCTCTTGCAGCATCTACAGAGAGAGATCTGCTTAATTTCCAAGGCTATCCTAAAGTCATTTTTATCTCACTGTCTTTGGTGATTTTAGGTTTTAGTCCTGAAAAAATGCCCAAGGCAAAACATGCAAAGGATCTGCCTTTGTACAGGGAGAAGGGAAATGAAGCAGAGGAAATACAAATCGTAGTAATAAATATACAATTTATCCTGTTCCTCAGACAAACAGGGAGTTCAAATAGAGGTAAAATATGATTGGAGAATTATCAAATGTTATAGAAATGTCTTTAACCTGGATTGGAGAGGTCAGGGGAATTTCATGGAAGAAGCGATGTGTCAGCTGAAACCTGAAAGATGAATAGGAGTTAACCAGGGAAGGAGAGGGGGCTGGGAAGCTAGTGTGTAGTCTCTGGGGAAAGAAAAAAGCATACTTGAAACATGAGAGAGAATTCAGTAAGACTACAGATCACAAAATGAGATAAAGTGTTGAGTGATGAACTGAAGAGTTATATAGGTTAGATTGTTGTAGAAGCTGTAAGCCATGGTAAAAAGTCTGGTTTTTACTCTGTGAGCAATAGAAAGTCATTACAGTGTTTCCAATCTGGGAAAGACAAAATCAGAATTTCGTTTTAAAAGATCATTTTAGTTTCAAAGTAGACAGTTGGGCATAGAGGGTATCCCTGGTGGCTAGGGAACAATACCAGAAGTGGAAGGACCCATTATAAACCTCTTAATAATCCTCAGGAGAAATGATAATAGTGTGACCTTGAGAAGTGGCAGAGAAAATGGAGAAAAGTGGACATATTTCAACGATATGAGGTTGTACAATCTACTAAATGTGGCAATATTATATTTCATGAAATCTGAAACTCCATAGATTTAAAATATAGCATTTTATATAGCACTAGGAAGGAAAACCTTGCTAGCTAATAACATATGATCTAACACCACTGATGGTTAGAAGCACCACAATTTCAGAGATATAAAATGTGTGGGGAAATGTACATTGTGGAATCAGTGAAAGACAGTAGATTGGATGTAGGAAGAGAGGAAGGAGTCAAACCTGGGAGGAGGCAACTGAATAGGAAATGAATGGGCAACTGAGATAGAAATATGAAGATTGGGTAGGAGAGGCATGAGAAATAATGAACTCAATTTTGAATATGTTACATTTGAAGTGTCTGTGTGATATCCAAGTGGAAATGTCTAGCACTCAATTTGTTATGTGTGTTTAGAGTTTAAATAGAGGTCTGAATCAGATCTAAAAAGGTTTACAAAAAATGAAAGTGGACCACTTCTTTACACTGTATACAAAAATAAAACTCAAAATGAGTTAAATAAGTAAATGTGAGACCTGAAACCAGAAAAGTCCTAAAAGAGAGCACTAGCAATAATTTCTTTGACATCAGCTATAGCAACATTTTTCTAGATGTCTCCTAAGGCAAGGGAAACCAAAGCAAAACTAACATCTCAGGACTATATCAAAATGAAAAGCTTTTGCACAACAAAGGGAACCATCAACAAAACAAAAAAGGAACCTACTGAATGAATGGGAGAAGACATTTGCAAATGATATATCTGATAAGGGAATAATATCTAAAATATATAAAGAACTTATACCACTCAACACCAAAATAATAATAATTAATAATAATAATAATACAACAATCTGATTAAAAAATGGACTTGAATAGACATTTTTTCAAAGAAGACATACAGATGGGCAGCATATACACGAAAAGACACTCAACATCACTCATTATCAGGGAAATACAAATCAAAACTACACTGAGATTATTGCCTTACACCTATTAGAGTGGCTAGAATAAAAAACAAAAGAAACGACAGTGTTGGTGAGGATATAGAGAAAAAGAAACCCTCGCACACTGTTAGGGGAAATGCAAATTGGTGCAGCCACTGTAGAAAATACTATGGAGGTTCCTCCAAAAATTAAAAATAGAAATACCATATGATCTAATAATTCCACTCCTGGGTATTCACCCAAAGAAAACAAAAACATTAATTCAAAAAGATATATGCACCCTTATGCTTATTGCAGCATTATCTACAATAGCCAAGATATGGAAGCAGCCCAAGTGTCCATCAGTAGATGAATGGATAAAGAAGATGTAACATATGTATACAATGGAATATCATTCAGCCATAAAGAAAAATGAGATCTTGCCATTTGTGACAACAGGGATGGACCTAAAGCGTATTCTACTAAGTGAAATAAGTCAGACTGAGAAAAACAAATATCATATGGTTTCACTTATATATAGAATCCAAAAAAAAAACCATATGAATTTTTTTAAAAATTTAAAAATAAAATAAACACAAGTGAATAGACAAATGAAAAGGAGAATCAGACCTATAAACACAGAGAACAAAGTGATGGTTTCCAGAAGGGAGGGGCATATAGAGATGGGCAACATGGGTGAAAGAGAGTGAGAGGTATAGGCTTCCAGTTATGGGATGAGTAAGTCACATTAATAAAAGTACAGCATATGGCATACAGTCAATGATATTGTAATAGTGTTGTATGGTGATAGATGATAGGTACATTTGTGGTGAGCGTGGCATAGCATATAGAGGTGTTGAATCACTATGTTATATGCCTAAACTAATATAATATTGTGTGTCATTTATACTCAAATAAAAATATATAAGTAAAACCTAGACACTGGGAAAATTTCAAAATATGCATGAAAATAAAACTGATATAAGAAATTTGAGAATGGTCAACAATGTCAGATAGTACCAAATGATTAAATAAGATGGAAATGTGTGCTTGGGTGGCTCAGTCAGCTAAGCATCAGACTCTCGGTTTTGGCTCAGGTCATGATCTCATGTCATGAGATCAAGCCTCGCAATGAGTTCTATGCACTGAGCTGGAGTCTGCTTAAGATTCTTTCTCCCTCTTCCTCTGCCCCTGTCTCTGCTCGTGGGCTCTCTAAATAAATAAATAAATAAATAAAATCTTTTAAAATAAATAAATAAGATGGAAAATTATTTGTTTCTACTAGATGTTTTTTCAAATGGGCAGACCCTGATTGTAGAACTTGGGAATGAGTTAGGTCCTCAGTAAGGAAGACAAGATAATTGAACCTGCAAGAAAATAAGGAATCGGCAGAAGAATAAATTTACTGGAGATACCAATGTTGAAAGAAGATGAAACGATGAATAAGGAGAGGAAGACATTAGAAACAAATTTTACATAGTTCACATATTAACCAAGAAGGAGCCTAATGAACACGTCCAAAATCCAGGGCACTGATTTTTTTTCTTCAGTAAGAATGCTGTTGCATTTAATTTTCATTTAATCTTCAATTTTGTAATTTGCTAAAGAAGATTTTATAGTCATAAGGGAGTGGAAAACCTTATCAATGAAATCTTATTTGCAAGTATGTTATGAACTGAATTATTTTCCCCCAAAATTCAGAAGTTGGAGCCCTAATGTGACTGTATTTGGAGATGGTGCCTTTGACGAGGTAATGAAGGTTCAGTGAAGTCATAGGGGTTAGCCCTAATACAATAAGACTATGTCCCTCTAAGAAGAGGAAGAGGAACCAGGGATACATGTGCACAAAGCAACCCTGCTAACACCTTGATCTTAGACTTCCAGTCTCCAGAACTGTATGAAAATAAATCTCTGTTGTTTAAGCCACCCAGCAGGAGAGATGGTGGGAAGGAGGGAGTGTGGGAGGGAGGGAAGGAAGGAGGAAAATTAATGCTGCTAAATTTCCATTCATAGATCACAGTAATGGTCAAACTTCACTAGCTCTCTCCCCTTAAGTTAGAATTTAATATTTAATTAAAACTTGATTTTCAAATGTTCTGTTATGAGTTTCATTTAAATAGCTTTTATTAATATTTTAAAATCTAGTGCTTAAGCCAAGGAAATTCTAACTAGAATTATTCTAATTAGAATACCCTAAAATATTCAGCTTATTACCTGGAATACTTAGCTTAGATATTGCTGGACATAACTTTTGGCAGAAAACTAGAATTGCTTTCCAAAATATCAAAAAGTAGCAATATATTTTTATAATTTCATTGATATGAACTTTTCTTACCTCGTCAAACATAAAACTGTCGTGGACTCACTGGACAACTAACTAGGCATGAATTTTAAGGTTTGATTTCTATTGACTCAGCACTTCTAGTTGGTGTAACCTATGAACTCAAAACCAGTTTCTTTCCTCCTTTCCAAGATTCAAGTCAATAAATGTCTACACGTGTTCAGAACAAGTTGAAAAAGTCTACTTGGAACATTAAGAATTTGATACTACATTTAGAGGCATTTGTTTTGTATGTGACACACTTATAATGATTATGCTATAAGCGCATCAGTTTTAAATGCATCTATTGCTGACCAGTTCAGTTGCACAGAATTCTCCGTGAAAGGGTATGTCACATACAGCATAACTATGAGGCATTTACACTTGGATATCATTCAAATCTGAAATGTATGCTATCCTCACTCTAAATTTCCATATTATTCAGTTATGTAATGGAATTCTATTTCTGACTGTTATAAGTATTGAAGCTAGTCCTTGTCTAAAGAATGGGAACCATTTTGGAAAGAAATCTGCAAATATAAAAAAGTACTTTGCTTGGGTAAAATTAATATTTTTGTGAAACTTTTCAACAGTGCAGTTGAAGGGAGGAAAGACTTTACACTTTTTCGGTAGGTGTCTGGTACCCGTGTATTTGGGTGAGCAGGGGAAGGAGCAGAGCGAGAGGGACAAGCAGTCTCCCAGCTGAGCGCAGATGTGGGGCTCGATCTCATGACCCTGAGATCATGACCTGAGCGAAAATCAAGAGTTGGGTGCGTAACCAACTGAGCCACCCAGGCGTCCCTGTTTTAATTAACTTTTATTTTAGAACAGTTTTAGATCCACAGAAAAATTGCAAAGATAATGTAGAGAGTTCACATAAACTGCACACCCAGACTCCTTCATTAAAACACCAACAGTAGTATGATACATTCATCGCACTCAGTAAACCACTATTAATACATTATCATTAGCTAATAAGCCCATACTTTATTCAGTTTGCATTAGTGTTTTCCTAATCCCTTCTCTGGTCCAGGATCTCATTCAGGACATCACATCCTAGTTAGTCATCATCTCCTCTTAGGCCCCTCTGGGCTGTGATGTTTTGTCATAATTTTCATGTTTTTTTATGACCTTGAGAGTTTTGAGTGGTATTAAAATGGTGTTTTATAGAGTATCCCTCAATTGGGATTTATCTGATGTTTTTTTCTTATAATTAAACAGGACTTCTGAGTTTGGGGAGGAAGCATACAGGGCTGAGTCCCATTCTCATCACATTATGTCAAGTGTTAATACTATCCACTGACATGTCACTATGAAGCAGACCTTGTTCTCCAACTAGGCTGAAGGATCAAATTCATTGCTGTTATAAAAGAACGAAAATTAGAACTACCTCTGATTTAAACAATGTCTTAAAACATTTGTAGGAGGCACTTAAGGAATGAGGAGTTATGCTTTTCCTCTTGAGAGTGGAGTATCTGCATAAATTATTTGTAATTCTTCTATATGTGATATTTGTCTATTCTCCCCTATTTACTTATTCATATAATCATTATCTCTCCTATCTATTTATTCATCTAATTATTAATTTGTATCAGCATGGATCATGAATAGTTTATAAAAGGGGTTATCAGCCAATACTACAATACTACTTCATTGATTTATTATTTCAGTTTTGGCCATTAGGTCCCTTTGAGCTACCCTCCTTACTGTGTGTGTTCATTTCCTTACATTCTGGCAAGACAGGATACTCCCGACTCATCTTGTATATTTCTTGTTATGGTCCTCTAAGCAGCAGTTTCTCTGAGGAACCCTGGTCCTTTTATTGCAGAATGGTAATAGAGGCCAAGATCATCCTGTTAGGTACGCTCATTGTTACTGAAGTCTCATTGCTTCTAGGCTCTCTCAACTGACAGAGCAAGGAAATATATGTGTAAACAATAAACTCATGCATATATACATATCTATTAATATTTATTTACCTAACCATGTATATAGATACAGATGCTAGATAGATTAAGTAATAAAATTTTTAATTAATGAAGCATAACTTATTACATCAAATAATATGAAATGTTATTTTGTATTTCAAAAATTACAAATATCAGCAAGTGTATATGGCTCAATCTAATACATACAGAAAATAATATAAAATAAAAATGTACAGTTTATCAAATATCCATATAACTCCTCTCAGTAAAAAGGAAAAAAAGAGCTTTGTCAACATATACATCCCTTCTGTAGACTCCTTCTCCCTGGAGGTATCTACTCTTCTAATGTTTGTAATGATTATTTTTTATTCACTTTATCCATAGTGTAAGCTCTAACTCCCAAGTATGCATTTCATATATATATATATATATATATATATATATATATATATACACACACACATATATATATGTGTTCTTTTATGTAAATGAAATCATAATACATATAACTTTTTGTGTCTTGTGAGATACATCATGGGTTACATGTAGCTTTAGTTCATTCATTTTCATTGTGTATAACAATTTATGGTATAAATGTATAATAATTTATTTATTCATTTTCCTGTTAATTGATATTTGGTAATATTATTTTAAATAGAGAATGAAAGAGCAGCATAATTGCATTTTGACTGATCATCAGGTTTTTGTTATCATGAAACTTTGAATTCATGGCCACTTTAAAAGAACCAAAATTAGGACTACCTCTGATTTAAACAATGTCTTAAAACCCATAATCACCCAGAAGCCTTCTGATTATAATTTGGCCTCTCCGGTAATTTTGTCTACAGAGAGAAAATTGTATGATCCGTTACAAGTATTCTAGTTTCTGTGACAATTGGACTTCTCATTGTGAATGAAATAAATTGGCAGTATGTTTTTATACACCTGTCTCAGTTTGGTTAATGAGTCCATCTCAAAGAGATGGATATCCTTTTGGTATGTTGATAAATTCAGGTCTTAAATTGCAACGAGACCTCTTGAGAGGCAAGCAGGCAGCCTTCCATACCCTTCAACTGTGAATGTGAGCAAACGAGAGCCTAATATCCTCCTTGAACTTGTCCAATAGCTAACTCCTATGCTCCCAGCTGTGGGAAAAGTAAGTAAGACAATTCAACAAAATTCCTACTGGAAATGTATTAATGTTTCTCATTTATAAGTATTTTTATAATATTCTGTCTTTCAAGTAATCTCTTTATAATTTACTCATTTTCTTTTACATGTCCTAATTATATGCTATTGTCTGTGACCGAGTTTTTTTAAGAGCACAAAATTCAACGTACAGCATTTCAGGAAAACTGCATTAAAGATTTTAAAGAAAAAAACTAGATAACTGTATTTCTAAAAGTGCTGTGTGTGTTCAAAATACCTTCAGGGGGTTGCATTTAATGCAGAGAAAAGTAGGTCAACCTTTTCTGAGATCAATTTATAATCAACAGCCACTCTGTACTCTTATAATACGCATTTTATAGCTCTTTCATTAATGTCATTCCACGTTTCTCTACCAAACAAAATTACATGACTTTTATGTTAACCACTGTTAACATTTTTCATTTCTTGTATGGATTTGTGTTGTTAGAACAAAAGCAAAAACAATTTACCTTTAAAATAAATTGTACAGGAGGCTTTAATTTTAATCCTGCCTAAATGTACTTCAATTATTTTTATAACAAATTCTGGGAAATAGAAAAGTAGAAATCTATTTCTTTAGTCCCCTTTTCTCACATTAGGCTCTTCACAAGAAGGATCTTACAGATGTAAAAAAAGCTATATGAACCCTATCAGATAAGTTTAATATACTTCAAATTTTTAGTCTGTTTCTGGGGCAATTGTGTAGTCTTGTTAGAAGGCATCCAAATTGGAATGAAGGCTGAGAAATGGGGTGACTTGGCTCCAGCATAGCTGTCATTCACTATATATCGCCATCTTCTGGCAAGATTGGGTACTGCAGTCGTGTACCGGCCCACAGTTTCCTGCAGCTTGAAGGGGGGCGGGAAGCAAGGATTGAGTTTAAGAATATCAAATTTATTAAATGAATTCAATAATTAGAATAATTTATGCTAAACATTAAATATTATCTTTCAATAATTATATTCAATGGTCATTTAAAAGCAAAAAAATGTAATTGTACTTTACATGAAAACCCTACTATGCCTACTTTTCAGTCCCAGAAGGTGATGCCTAGTACAGTTCCCAATTAATAGTAGGCATTCGAAAAGTAGGTGTTAAGTGATTTAATGAATGAATGAATGAATGGTAGCCACTATATCCAAGAAATCATTTATTCACGTATTTCTTATGGCCCAAATTATTTCTGTAAAATGCAATTTGAATGAAAAGCATTAACTAATTATTGAGAGCACCCTTAATTTCTACTATAGTGCTCCATAGACTAATTTTGGAGCATATGCATATTAAATGAGTATTACCAAAAATGCAATGGGATTTCATTAAAATTTTAACACTATGAAAGCCTTTGAAATGATTAAAAGATTTCCATGAAATAAAAATGATGCAAATTTGTGAGATTACGTGAGTGATTGAAGTGTCAATTTGAATTATTTCCATGCCCAAAGACCTTTAGATAAACTCAGAATAATATTAATGACTCACTTACATGTTTATAACTTTGAGCCTATTATAGACTAGGACATAAAGAGAGAATAAGCTACCTGACATATATGAGCTGAGATTTTTTTTTTTATTTGCAATGCTAGTGTTTTCAATAAAAGCAAGGTCAATAATTCTTCTCCAAGTGCCACATCTTTGTGACCCAGCTTCTAATATAGGGCCTAGCATAGAATAGACACTCCAGTATTTACTGAGTTATTTGAAGTGAATTTAGGTACTATATGTAAATGTCCAATGCAAGTAATACGTGGACTACTTACATATCCTTTCTATCAATAAAATATACAAGTTTACTGAAAACAGAAAGTATGTATTAATTTGTTTTCTATATCCAACAGACTCCTTAATGCTGGTAAACAGTAAACAATAAATAAGTGGCTTATAATTCACAGCAATGAAGGGAGACTGTAAAACACTTTATGAAGTAAATACAGATTGTCATTAAGATGGAGCTAAGTGGAATGATGAGCTTACTTTTGGGTACAGAATACTGTTATTTTTTCTAGAAATGGAGCATCTCTCATGTTAGCGTGATACAATGGAGACTAAAACTTAGTTTGATTAAGGTCACGCAACCAGGAAGATTTAAGACTCAGGTCCAAGTGTGCCTGATGTCTCTCCGCTCACATTCCACCCCCAACACCATACTCCCATCTCCTGTATCCCACCGCACCACAATTCCCCATCACACAGCTACCCAGCTGTGTGACAAGGCACTAAATTCCACAAGTTCTATTTCTTGGCCAAATGCCTCTTTTTATCTTTCTAGTTCTTTCCCTTAGAAAGCAAGTGCATGCTAGAAATAGGTAACAAATATTAGGGTAGGTGTTGTATAGGGCAAGTCTTACAGCAATAAGTCCCAACAAACTTTCCTCTTACTCTAGAAATGAAGAACCAATCTCCTTTTATGCCAAACATTTGTGGACTGCTAAGAAAGAGGTCATGCACTTCAAAGGCATCATTCGTTCACCTTCTCACTTCAGCATGGCTATAGCAACACATCATAATGTACAATGTTACAACATAATATTTAAAACTGCCTAGAAGAGTTAATTGATTTACTGGCCAATTCAAACAACCACTGCTATGCACTGAATTGTGCTGCCACCACCCCCCTTAATTTATATGTCGAATCCTTAACACCCAGCACCTCAGAATGTGACTATTTTTGAAGACAGGGCCTTTAAAGAGGTAATTAAGGCTTAAGGAGTCAGAAGGATGGGCCCTAATCTGACTGGTGTCTTTATAAGAAGAGACATCAGAGATGTGCTTATTCAAGGGGAAGGCCATGTGAGAACACAGAGCGAAACCAAATCTGCCAACACCTTGATCTTGAACTTCCAGCCTTCAGGACTGTGAGAAAATAAATGTGTATTGTTTAAGCCTCCTGGTCTGTGGTATTTTGTTATTGCAGCCCTAGCAAACTAATACAACCAGGGAGGTTCTAATTTCACCTAAATCTGTGGCCTTTTGTTACACAGATGAGAAAAATATATATGTATGTGTGTAAGAGTGGGGGGGATGTTGGTTGGTTTTATTTCTATTGAATCTCTAGAAAGATACTGATAATGATCGGCTTTCATTTCCATGATTTGCATGTCCTTTATTTATTACATATCTGAGAATAACTTATATTAATTTCACCATAGCTTGCTGTAAATGAAACCCTTAAAGAAGCAGACTTGTTTTTACAAAACTGTCATCAACTTATGATAGACTTATAAAATGTGCCTGCTTGTGATTTGTCAGTCCACTTCTTGGCAACTCAATGGCTTTTGGCGTGTCAAACGATTAGGTAGAAGAAAAACAAGGCTTTGTTAAAATACAATGAAAGCCGAACCTATATTATGGGAAGTGGGAAATACGCATTTATAATTTTGCGGTTATTTCGAAGATTCAGATCAAATTCTGTGAAACGAGGCCATACTACCAAAATGAATTTCTCCCTTTCCAGCACAGGTTTTGGAATGCTATGATTTAAGTTATATGTTTTGTCAGTAATTTTCCCTACTTCTCCTTTCATGTCAGTTTGCCTGTAGTGAGCTCCAAACCTCCAGACAGGGGTGAGGACTGTCTTCTTCCAGCTCCAAATCAGCCCCCCACCCGTACGTGAGTAATCCTGCACATCCTGAACACACTCAGTAAATGTTGGAGGAAATAACATGATGCGAGTGTTTTGGAATTGAGCTTCAGTTACCTAGACAAGTCCTCTGAATGTAGATAAAGTGGGAGCAGCAGGTAATCAGGAATCAAGTTTTCTAGGGAAAGTGGAGTCTTGGAGCTATAATGACCTAAACTGAAGTAAAGGAATATCCCCCTAATTCCAATGCTTATACAAAGCTTAAAACTATGAAAATTTACACCAGATTGGTTTTTGTATCCTGGCAGAAATTTGTTCATTCTTGTATTACTAATGGTGTGAAGTGCTGAGTTATACCTATTGTCCCGAGTGCGGAGAAGAATATGATGGATATGACTCAAAAGCGGAGTCATAGCATTAACCAGCAGGGGCAGGGAATTGTTTTTAGCTTGAATCCCAGAGAAAAACCTGTCTTCTTATTCAAAAGAAGGTAAATAAAATCTCCTCTTTTGAGATAAAAAAGATAAAATAAACAATGAGCTATCAGAATGTAGATGACGCAGGATAGAAACAGGATTGAGTACTCAGCTTAGAAAAAATGCTGGAGAGCCAAACAAAAACAAAGCCCTTTCTAAGGACAAGCAGAGCAGGCAACAAGCATTTTGCTGAGCAGGACTGGAGGGAAACTCGCCAATTAGATCCCCCAACGCACTTTGCTAGGAATCTACCAGTGTGGTTATATCCCCAGGATAAACCACAGCACAAAAAAAAAAAAAAAAAGTAGGAAAGAAAATAGCATTTAAATAGTGTTACTCTGGCAAAATGTTGTGCAAATTTGAGGCACATCTCCTGTTGTGACATTATTTTTATCTATGTATCTTTTTAAGTTGGGTATTCTCAGATGAAGGATAGCCTGCACTGACTTCTCTGACTCGTCTGAGAGCACTTCCGCACACCAGTTAATAGCTGGCTTTTAACAATATCCCATGGAGAGTTCTATGCCACGATTGCCTTTATACTAAACCACCCTACTAAGAAATAGTTACAAGTTCAGAAATGCCCTTGGTCAAGTTCTACATTGGCATTTCATCAGAGGCAGGCTTTTTCTGCCCCGCCACCCCCCAGGACAGAATCAGGTGTCACACTTCTGAAGCAGACCTCAGGGCTGTGTTTTGTCCTTTTGAAGCAGTCCTCTCTCTGAGATCTCTCTGATTGATGTCTCTGTAGCCAAAGTCCATTTCCCTTCTGATCTGCTACCATTGGTGAGAGCAGTCGCAGCTCTTTCTTCAAGCTGCCCTTTACTATAGCAGACATCTACGGTGAGTTCATTCGGCTTGGCTGGTGTCAAATCAGCCATTCATTCATTCAGCGAATATTTGAGAGCTGACTATCTGCTGAATATCACACCGAGACAGGCATGATTATTACACAAGACAATACTTCATACAATGGACTCAGAATTTAAAATTTAAAACTCAGAATTAGGAGACCCATCAACACGCAGAAGGTGAAGTGGTTCCTTCTGCCCAAGGGAGCCAGGTAGGCTTTATGGAGTGCTTAGCCCTTATTCTGGGTCTTAAAGGATGAAAGGAGACATTTTGAAAGCTAATTCTGGCGTTTAAATGAATGAGGATAAAGAAAAGTGAGAGGGAAAATGGTGGGAAGGAGAGCAGGAGGCTCACAGTGTAGCAGTTTGAATCAGACTGAACTGTGAGGAACAGCCATCACCAAACAGTAGCTGAAACAACTATGCCGGAGCAAGTGGTCCAGATCACTCAACGTTCAGACCCAATCTATCAAAGGCCTCAGGGATTTACTCTTTCTGTGTGACTGCTTTGCTTTATGTGGATGCCATTACCAAAATCACATCAAGGTTCAACCAAGATGGATGTTTCAAACCCAACAATACGTTCTCATTCCAGCCAGAACAAGGGGCAAGTTCAACATATGCCTCTCCCGCTCTTGAACTCCCCTTTGGCGATCACTTCTCTCGTTCTTCCACAGACAGCTGCTCACATCCTGATGGTCAAAGTCAAGATCTTTTGCTGCATCCCCTCATCTCCAGTGCGTCCCACTCCCTGGCCTCCACTGGCCCACTTCCCCAGGTGCTTCCTCTAAGGCATCACTGGCTCTTCCACTTCTCTGGTCTTTACAATTACCCTTCCTCCCCTCAAGTCCCCAGTAACCTCCTCATTCAGCTCAAAACTCACTGTCAAACATAATCATCCCTTGCATGCAGCTCCAACTTGCTTCCTCTCTGTCAATGCCATGCTTCCTTAGCAAAGCCACCACCCTGGGTAAATTAATCTTTCTGCTTTCTCCTTGCCTGCCCCTACACAGCTAAATACAGTTGGAGAAAAACGACTACATCAATTCTCCTCACTTTCAATAAATAGCAAACTGTTTGCAAAGCACATACACTGTAGTGCCCTCACCCGTTTATTCTCCCAAGGTCTCAGGCCCTATTTTATACCTCGTCTTGTGTCCTCAGATTTGTACCCCTTCCTCTGCATCTTCTCTCTCAGCTGCCAACCTGACTTCCACCGCATTCTCCCACCTATCTGTACCCATCCACTCTGCATTCCTGACTCTTCCATCCCCTGTCCAAGGCTGCTTCTTCCCTTATTGACTAGACCCCAACCACTGTCTTCGTGGTGAGCAACTCTGCCTTCTCTGCCCTGTGTGATCAGTGTTTGCTTCTACACTGGTTCATTCCCAAAGTATTTTCTTGATTCCAATTTCCCCAACAGTTACTGAACCAGTCTCTCTGCTTCTCTATAGAAACCTTGCCTCCCTACTGCTCCTTGGATATAGTAGACATGATTGTATAATGACAGTGGCTTTTGCTTTGTCTGGAATTCTCTTCCTCCAGGTATACATTAAATTTACTAATTAATTGGGATTATGTTTTATTAGCTATCTCCCTCAAGTAAAATATAGATTTGAAAAGGACAGAGATTTTTTTTTAAATCCCATGTTCTGGAATAGTGTTTAGAACATGTCTGAAACTCAATATTTGTTAAACACATTGAATTTACTTTCAATTTCCCAAGCCCCGGTGTTCAGATGGAATGATGTGCTTATATCGGATAAGACTCTTGATTTCAAGTGGCAGAGCCTAACTCCAACCAACTGAAGCAACAATGATTCATTTGTTTGTTTTATTGTTTGTCTCTGTTTTGTTTTGTTTTGTTTTGGTCTGGTCTGGTTGGGTTGGGTTTGGTTCATGTAAAAAGATGGTCCAGGATTTATAGTTGTTACAGTCTCAACTGAATCCACGTCCTCAAAGAAAGCCAGCAAGGTTCCACCTGTATCATTTTACTGTACTCACCTACCTTTTTGCTTCATTGTCCAGAATGGTCTCTCCCTTAGAGAGGCAATGGGCACAAACAGCGTTAGGTTTACATGATCTTTGGATCCCGGAGATCACAGTGGCATCTCAAAAGTCCCAGGTAGGCCACTACTGTGTCAAAGCCAGTCACACTCTGACAATAATATGTTAGGGCTAGGCCTGGATCACAGGCCCCACCCTAAGAGCCTGGGAAGAGGTGAGACTCAATCAGAACAAATATGTCAGGGTCATGTGGATGGCACCAACTTTCTCTAGAAAGGGGAAAGGAGAGGTGATTTCCCTAAAATACGTTCCTGGACAAATTTTAATCTACTGCGGAACTAAAGAAGACTTAACAAACATGTCTATTTTGTTTCTTTGTTATATTTTTAACATGAAATTCAGCCCCTGGAAAATCTAACATTAAATAATAATCATTATTTGAGTAATACCATTTCAAATTGGCAATTTACCCCATCTGAAATGTTTCTAAAAGTTTTAAACCAAAAACTAAATATTTTTAAGTTCATTTTTTGTAATTTCTGAAAAAAAGCAAAGCATAGAAATCTGAAGCAAAAGATGTAGCTTTTTTCCTTAGCAAAAAAAATTAACAAAATATTTTTCAAAATTTTATTATAAAATGGAATTAAGTTATACATGACTTAGTTTAATACCAAGTCCTATATACTCTAGAGATATTTTTCAGTTACATATGTCTTTTGCCTACATGTTGCACATGAGATTTAGATAATCATATTAATAAATAAGATAAAGTTTTAGAAATCTCAAAGAATAATAATTAGTTTCAAAATTAAGGAAATGTGTCTGGATTTCAGCAAGTTTTAGAAAACAATTATTCTTTGTATTTAACCATTATATAATGAAGGGAATACTATTATAATTTGCTAAAATAGCATACAATCTATTTATTTGCTTATTAGGGATCATTAATATGTATACAAAAACTGTTTACCATTAGTATCAGATTATTAGCATTCTCTGATCTGCAAAAATACCAGTGCCTTAAAAGACATTAATTTACTTCTAAATATACAAATATTTTATCACTAATTAATCAAAGGATTTATTTTAAAATACTTCTTAAATGAGTTCTTCCCTAAAATATATAACCATTATAATACAGTAAAGATCATAATTTAAAGTGTATAGGGTTATCCTGTTAATTAAAATTCTATCTATGGCACAAAATAATTATAACTTTAAAATAGTCTAAGTAACATTCTGTGCCCTCAAGTTTAAGGGTAAATTATAATTGACATATGTAAAATAATTGTGGGAGAAAATCTAAAATGCTGATGTACCACGCTCTATGCAAAAAATACTTTCTTGGAAAGTTGTGTGTAAATTGAACTATATCTGAGAGGATATATATAAGGAAAATTTACAGCTGATAGCTCTATAACATAATTTTTTTAAGTTTACAATATCCTTGTAAAATGCAGGAGTCTTAATTTCTTCTTTTGAATTTCTGAATTTTCTTAAATAAGACACGCATGGAGTAGTGTTCTCTCTCAAGCCTTGAGCGCAAAGACTGATGCTGGACCCACCCAAGCTCGGAGAGAAAGGACGTGGGCTAAACCTGCCTGGGTGTTGGGGCTGGCATTTGTAAGAACAAAGTTGTAAAAACACATAGCATGTGATATTTCCAGATTATAAAAATATTACCAAGACACCATTTTCTTGGGTTCTTCAGATCACTTGCCTGACTGTCCAGAACATGTGAAAGCTTAGAGAACTACTCTTAGCATGTGAATTTTCTGTAAACAATAAGCTCTAAAGATGAGGCATAAAATGCCAGGTAGTACTCACATAATTTTTACTGTAATTAGCTTTCAACAAAATACGTGCCTACCCTTTTGTATCATAGAGATAACATTATCTCAGATGCAATGGAAAAACATGAAAATTATTATGTTGAAAATTCTAAAACTTTTTCATTCAGTTAAATGAGTTTGATACACCTGACTCAAAGGCTAGATCTAAGTTTGTTTTGTTAAAACTAACTTGTGTGCATGTAACCATATGATCTTTCTTAATACTTCTCCCATTTAAATATAACGTGCTCTTTAGAAATCTTATTTGCGATTGAACATGTATGCTTGATATTTGTGAGATTTTAAAATAACAATGTAAAATATAATGGGTTCCCAATTTTTGAAATGTTGTTCCAATATTAATTGTGAAATACAGGGTTTACCATTAACACTTCAAAGAGCCTATTGCTTATGTGAGCATTTTTTTCTAGCTTTATGGAAATATAATTGACATAAAACTTGGTGTGAGTTTAAGGAGTACAGCATGTTGACTTGATGCACTTACATCTTGCAATACGATTACCACCATAGCATTAGCTACCATAGCCATCACTTCTGTGTAAGCATATTTTAAAAATTCATGCTGAGGAACATGAGCACTGTAGAATGTAAATAGCTGTTGCAGAAAATGAGGGTCTTGTGATCAATCAAGTTAGAAAACATGGGATTAGATAAAGACATTTCTTTAGAATCTTTAACATGGTAATATATAATATGAAGTTCCAAAAGAGGGATAAACAGAATTTTCCAACTCTATTTGCTAAGAATTCCTCTTTTTTTCATTTTTTTAAAGAAACATTTGTTTTTGGACCTTGTGCTTTTCAGAACAAATTTTGGGACTTGTGGGCAGTCAGTAAAAATGCTTTATAATACCAGGAGGGACATGGTATCTGAGAATACCATCACTGCCATTAGCCACATCTACAATGTTTTCACACAGTGGTAGATTTTGATGCAAGGACTATTTAACTATTCATAATTTGGAGCCCGTAGCCCTGATACACTTTGGAAATTGTTTTCTTTATGTTTGTACCTTTAGATAGAATAGCGGCTGGCACATGGAATGTGATGGAGATATTTGCTTAGCAAGTAACCAGGATTTGAACCTCAACTCAACCACTTTCTATCCATGTGGTTCTGGACACGTTGATCTCTTTACACCTCAGATTATGCATTTGTAAAATGGAAATAATAATAGTACTGTGTTAGTCTATCAGGATTGCCATAACAAAATAACACAGACTGAGTGGCTTAAACACCAAAAAAATTATTTTCTCACAATTCTGGAGGCTAGAAATCCAAGATGATCGTGTCACTGGGGTTGGCTTAATTCTGATGCCTCTTTCCTTGGTTTGTAGTTGGCCATCTTCCCCCTTTGTCTTCACATGGTCTTCATCTGTGCCCTACAGAGAGAGAGACACCAGTCATATTGGATTAGAGTTTACCTTATGACTTGATTTTACTTTAGCTCTTTCAAAGCCCTATCTCCAAACACAGTCATATGATTAGGAGAGGCATATAATTCAACCCATAACAAGTATCTACCTCACTGGGTTACCATATAGATTAAATAAAATAACATTTATACAAAATTTAGCACAAAGTTTGGAATATAGCAAAAACATATTAAAAGTTATTTTTTTATTTCTATTGGCTCATACCACCTCCAATTGAAAATGTAATGTTCTAAGATTTTCAAATGAAACTCAAGTATTTTTGAAAATAAAATAACAAATTGTAGGAAAAAATATGATAAATGATATACTTTTGACCACAAAGATGTAGATTTTGAGGAAAAAATTTCATAAGCTTACCAATTGTGGCAGTCCTGAACTCACGATGAAAATCATCTATATTTCAACTGCAGCGTCTTAAAATTTATAAAATATGCAGTTCCTAAAAAGAGTTGAAAGTATAATCTGTGTATACAAGTCATTCTTTTGCATAATCATTTAGAGTTGTATGCTTATTTGGGCCAGATTTGTCCAGTTACCAATCTCCTATAATCAATGGACACATCAAATAACAAAATATGTTCAATTAACTGGAAATGTGAATCTTTGAAAAACAGGTACTGGATTTATTCTCCAAAAGTTATACATGGATTAAATTTGACCTTAAACAGGAAAGTACAAATACCTGCTAATGAAGAGAAACTTAAGTATTAAAAGAAAGTTAGATCCAGTAAACCAAGAGGTGAACAGTAGATGAGCATGAATAGAAGATATCCAACTTTTAGCCTAAAAACATATATAATCTGTCATGCTACTTATGAATGAACTATATCGCATTCCAAGTTTTGACAGTTTAAAACATTTTTATATTTTTATGACTAAATTTCCTAATAACTGGTGACTGACTTGACTGACTTTGATATTTAACCCAACAGGAAGAAATATTTATTACCAAGGAGAACAGCAAGTCAACCAAGAACAAGGAGCAGGCCTGTTGTCACAAACAGTTTTTATTAATATCAATGATAGCTGCTGACCAGACTAATTATTAAAAAGTGTTTAAAGAACGACCATGTTTTTACTCAGATGAATAACAATAAAATCTAAACTTTAGAACTCAAGCAATTACATATTGTGTTAAATAAACTTGTAAACTGGCATCAGGGTCCACTGCCTGACATATCTTGTACTAATCAGGACTACTATTCAGAGTTTCTAACTAAAGACTATACCTATTTTGTAAAAAGATTTTTTTTATTTATTTGAGAGAGAGAGAGTGTGTGAGCAGGGGGAGGGGCAGAGGGAGAGAGAGAATCTCAACCAGACTCCCTGTTGAGCACAGAGCCCTAGGAGGGGCTTGATCTCAGGACTCTGAGTTCATGACTTGAGCCGAAATCAAGAGTTGGCCCCTCAATGGACTGAGCCACCCAGACACCCCTAAAGATTATAATTTCTAACCACTCAAGTCAGAAGTCCATTCTCCTACTACCTAATAGCTTTCTGTTTTCTGACCACAGTGCTTTGGTCCTCTTGGACATTGTCTAGCCCTGAGGTATTTCTAAACTTCCATCTCAGTGTCTTCTCTTTCTTTCTACCTATGGCTGCTTAATTTTCTCAGTTAGGATGACATGAATGAACAAGTAGAACAAGTGTTGGGCTAGTGAAAGTTTAATGGCTGACTCTTGGTGGCGGCGGGGGGGGGGGTCAGTCCTGACTGGTAGAGTTGCTGATTTCTGTGATGTAATCTGGCAGATTTCCAGCTACCAACGTGATGTCAACTGGCTTGCTAAATTCCTGAAATTTGAACAATCTCTTCTCACCAGGCAGAGCAAGCTGACTCAGCCATTATACCAATAAAGGGAAAAATTAGACTTTCCCCCATGTCTCCAGCAGAAATGATTTAGGTGCTGAAGAATTCTAGAAACAAACTTAGAACTAGAAGGGTCTTTGAAGGGTGCCACTTCCCCTCTCTTATTTTACAGGTGAAGCAATTGCTGTCCAAAGAGGTTAATCATTAATGTTCCTTATACTGTATTTTTATGACCATTGTCTTTATGCCAGTGTGGCTTAGCAGACTGGAGTGTGCTCAAATGTTCTTTCTTCATGGTACTGGATTAAAGATCAGTCTTTGATTTGCAGCTCCTGTCACTATTTGCTGAGCTTTTGCTGCTTATCACTCAAAATAATAAAATTATGAAATTTCTATGTTTGCTGTGACTCCAGAGCCTACCTCTTGTACAGGGCAGTCCTTTCTGTACCCCCTCAGGCATATGGTCATCTATCTCTTATTTAAAGTACTCTACCTTTTTCATTATTGGTCAGCCCAAACTGGGAGAACATTCTTTTGAAATAAGAGACAAGTAGCAATAACCCAAATTTACAAATGAGAAAGCAGAGAAGAATCCAATAAGCCCAAGTTCAAATGAAAGCCAGCAATATAACTAAAATTAGAACCCTGAATATAAATCTAAGCCAGTAATCTTTCTCCTATACCGTGTAATATCTCACCTGTTCCAGCATATGATTTGGAGAGGATAAGGCAGAGATTGTGCTATGTAGTTTGATTCTACAAAATAGAGAACTTTTCAAAAGTACAAGGTAGTTTTCTATTCACATATATGTGTCTGGTTAACAAAATATGCCAAAGACTTAGCTAGGTTCTGTACAGCATGCAAACAAATATAAAAGGGCTCTTCCTTTAAGACAAACAAACAAACAAACAAAAAACAATGATCTAGTTGGAGAAATGACAGATATATGGGAAAAGATACTGATGGCAGAACACTATAAATAATAAATGTCTATGAATAATACAGATACAGTGTTACTAGGTGTCAAAGGGAAAAAAAAAATCTTACCTTGAGTGGATACAAAATTCCCAGAAGATTTGGATTGAGACTCTACAACCTGATCTCAACCTAATTTTCCAGAATTATTGTTTCTTTCTTTCCTATACAAAGAGCTCAAAGCAAACTTGTGTTGAAGTGCCTACCATTTTCCTTCCTCTGGCTGTGTACTTACTCCGTTTCTGACTCCAGAAATACATTCGCTGCTCTTCTCTATGGTCCCTATACTAGTAATTTTCAAAGTGCAGATCTAATAGTATCTCCTTGTATATGCCATCCTCATTTAACTAGAGGAAGTCATTTCCAAACATCTGAAATGCTGTGAACCTTCTTCATAACTTTTTTAGGATAATTTTCTTTTCAACGAAACATCACATTTGCATAAACCAACAAATATTTTTCTACAAAGGAAAGCCTAGGGAATGTCTATGTATTTATTACAACAAGGTTACCATTGCTTAAAACTTTTTCTTTTAAATTCTACCTTGGAATTGCCATCACAGTGAATTTTAAAACCAAAAGAAATTATTATTATTTTTTATAGTCATATCATTATCTTAAGACAATAGTAGACCATAGTCTTCCTGGATTTAACTTTATGGGTTTTTTTCCTGTTCTCTACCATCACCCTATATTCATAAATTCCTGTGAAGTGATCCCCTTAAAATGATTCTGAAGATAAACCCTATTCTTTGTGCTAGTTTAAACAGAGTAGAGATCTTTAGATTTAAAAAAAAAACCAGAACGTTGAAACTGGTAGCGAATCAAATCAATGACGTGAATGAGTGTACCATATACTTTGTATGGAAACAGATAAAAGAGATTTGTGAAACTATTACAGTGAATGCTGCAGCCAGAACAATAAATACACAACAACCGATAGATAAAACTTGGAAGAAAGTTGAATTGGAGAGTTATCTTACTTTGACAGAAGTATTATTTAACAGAAAGTTTTGGTATTTAGTATTTAAATCACTTTATATATTCATTAAGGGTATAAAGGAGTAATTTCCTGGATTTTATGAAGGAAATTACATATCTACTTCAGTAGCTCTCAACCCCTCAACTCCTTTGGGTTAAGAGGACTCATCTGAGAGGACCTGGGTGGCTCAGTCGTTAAGCGTCTGCCTTCAGCTCAGGTCATGATCCCAGGGTCATGGGATTGAATCCCACATTGGGCTCCCTGCTTGGCAGGAAGCCTGCTTCTCCCTCTCCCACTTCCCCTGCTTGTGTTCCCTCTCTCGCTGTCTTTCTGTTGAAAAATAAATAAAATCTTAAAAAAAAAAAAGAGGACTCATCTGATGGGGGCACCTAGTGGCTCAGTGGGGAGTTTGCTTCTCCCTTTTCCTCTGCACCTCCCCTTTGCACCTCCCCCAACTCATGCTTGTTTTCTCTCTCTCTCTCTCTCTCTCTCAAATAAAAATAAAGTCTTAAAAACAAAGAGTACTCATATGAGAAAAATATTTCTGTATAAAAAATTTTATACACAATTTTAGGGATTTTACAGATCCTTGAGGATCACCCATGGACCCAAGATATAATTTATCACTAAGTTATCACTAAATTTCTCACTAAAAGTTTATCACTAAATTTTAAATTTATGTAGGACACAGAATAAATACCTCAAAATACCAAAGGGCTTGTTCTACTTTATATTTCCCATCATAATTAGTACATGCTTTGTTATCATCATATCCAGGAATATTGTAACAACTTTGTACGGCAACATCTTTTGTGTCTAATCAAGAGATATCTACAAATAATTTCCAGTAAATTTTGTTCCTTATATTTAGTTAATATACAAAGTATGATCCTTTTAAATTTGATCATGGTCTGTAGAGTTACAGGTGAGTAACCCGTTATTTTCTTCTCTTTCAAATACTGAGAACCTCCAATATGAATTCATGATTGTAAGATTAAGTGAGACAGAGGCCATAAGACATGATTAACAGCTTGCTATTTTGTATTAAGTGGTCTTCACCATTTTTTAATCTACTTGACATGCAGTGACAACACGTTAAAATTATTAAGATTAATGGCCTAATGATTAACACTACAGTGCACATTTGTAATCAGTCCGTGAGGAAGACTGTAGTGAAGCATGTGGGAAATATCTGGAACATAAATTCACTAGCGTAGCATTTGTACCACTGTACACAAGTTAATGTACAAATGAGATCAGGTCTGTGAAGGTGGTTCACACTGTAATATGAAATCTATAAGGAGTTTTTATCATCATTGCTTTCTCACCAATTTAGCATTTCATACTCACATGCATAAGTAGCAAAATGCAATTTGAAAACATTTAAGTAAAGTCTTTAAATATGAAATGGTGCAGATTCATTTATTGGCTAATCTCATGAATGAGTATGATCTGGTTATAATCCCATGAATATAGACAGTTGATTCTAGGTTTTTGTCAGTCAATAGCTTTCCCATTGCAGTTGTTGGGGAAAGACGTCATCAGAGGACAGACATGTAGCACTTGCTCAACTGATAGATGTTTTTAGAAAGTCTTTTCATGGCTTATTCAGAGAGATTCTTCAGATAGAAAACAAATAAGTTTTAAAATCCACAGTAATTTGTTTTAATTGACTGATCAAAGTGCTAGTAATAATGCCCCTTGGTTGTCTGAAATAGCTAAAGTTATAGCACCAGGTGCAGTCAGGTCAAAAAGCCCTAATTTGGATTGAAATAAATTGGTAGAAACCACTTTTGCAACATGGAGACCATGAAACCGATTTCCATTTCTTTCAAAATAGCCTGGAAAAGAATAATTGGAATTCACCAGAGAAGATTTTATCACTAGCAAACCCAAGGTACAAATGTGTTTTTGCACTGTAAATACTTCACTGGCTTGAGAATGGAGTAAGCTTCCTTTTTTGGGTGGGGGGGCGGGGAACAATCCACAAGGCAACAATGAAATAGACTTTCCTATAACTGCTTGTCTTAAGTCCCTTAATCAGTAATGAGATCCTGGTAGCATTCTTTTATCACTTTCAATCTGTATAGGATAGATGTTTTAACTTGACATTTGGGTGAATATGATTTAAAAAAAAGAACTTAGAAGTGGGTAAAATTGTATATATATTCTTAGGTAAGTCCACTCTAAAAGACCTATGCCTTGATAAGACTCTCAACCCTTTCTTTTATTTGAAACAGGAAATAATTTGAGGTTTATCCCTGTAGGTTTGAGGATAACTTTTGCCTTGAAGAAATCATCTAAACTCAGATCTTTTTGAAGACAGTTACTCACTTACTGCTGCTGATAGAATACAAAAGGTAAACAAGAACCTTGAGTTAGAGATTCTCTATAAAAAGAAGAAATGATTCACCTCCCCAGATATTACACATTCTTTTTTTTCGATTTCCTATCCCTGTACTTGTTTCCTCTTCACAGCCCCTCTTTAATTTTCCCATGCCTTTCCAAAAATTATATTTTTTAAATTCAATTAACATTAATATATTATTCATTCCAGAGGTAGAGTTCAGTGATTCATCACTCTTATATAATACCCAGCGCTCATTATATCATGTGACCTCCTTAATGTCCATCACCCAGGTACCCCATCCCCCCATCCCCCCTCCCCTCCAGCAACCCTCAGTTTGTTTCCTGAGATTAAGAGTCTCTTTTGGTTTATCCCCTTCCCTGATTTTGTCTTATTTTATTTTTTCCTCTCTTCCCCTATGATCCTGTTTTGTTTCTTAAATTCCACGTCAGTGAGGTCATATAATTCTTTCTCTGATTGACTTATTTCGCTTAGCATAACACCCTCTAGTTCCATCCACATCATTGCAAATAGCAAGATTTCATTTTTTTGATGGCTGAGTAGTATTCCGTTTTATATATATATATACCACATCTTCCTTATCCATTCATCTGTCAAGGGAAATCTAGGCTCGTTCCATAATTTGGCTATTGTAGACATAGCTGCTATAAACACTGGGGCACAGGTGCCCCTTTGGATCACTACATTTGTATCTTTGGGGTAAATACCCAGTAGTGCAATTGCTGGGTCATAGGGTACTTCTATTTCCAACTTTTTGAGGAACCTCCATACTGTTTTCCAGAGTGGCTGCACCAGCTTGCATTTCCACCAATGGTGTAAAAGTTGTCCCCATTCTCCACATCCCTAACAACATCTGTCATTTTCTGAGTGATTAATTTTAGCCATTCTGACTGGTGTGAGGTGGTGTCTCATTGTGGTTTTGACTTGTATTTCCCTGATACCAACGATGTTGAGCATTTATACATGTGTCTGTTGGCCATTTGTATGTTTTCTTTGGAGAAATATCTGTTTATGTCTTCTGCCCATTTCTTAATTGGATTATTTGTTCCTTGGATGTTGAGTTTGATAAGTTCTTTATAGATTTTGATACTACCCCTTTATCTGATAAGACATTTGCAAACATCTTCTCCCATTCTGTTGGTTGTCTTTATTGTCTTTTGGTTTGGTTAACCATTTGTTGAAGAGACTTTTTTCCAATGGACATTCTTTCCTGCTTTGTCAAAGTTTAGTTGGCCATAGAGTTGAGGGTCCATTTCTGGGCTCTCTATTCTGTTCCATTGATCTACGTGTCTGTTTTGTGCCAGTACCATACTGTCTTGGTGATTACAGCTTTGTAATAGAGCTTAAAGTCCAGAATTGTGATGCAACCAGCTTTGCTTTTCTTTTCCAACACTGCTCTGTCTATTCAGGGTCTTTTCTGGTTCCATACAAATTTTAGGATTATTTGTTCCAGCTCTGTTAAAAAAGTGGATGGTATTTTGATAGGGATTGCATCGAATATACAGATTGTTTTAGGTAATAGACACATTAAAAATACTTGTTCTTCCAATCCATGAGCATAGAACGTTTTTCCATTTCTTTATGGTCTTCCTCAATTTCTTTCATGAGTGTTCTATAGTTTTCTGAGTGCCTCTTTGGTTAGGTTTATTCCTAGGTGTCTTATGGTTTTTGGTGTAATTGTAAATGGGATCAACTCCTTAATTTCTCTTTC
The DNA here is from genome assembly GCF_037043125.1 of Eumetopias jubatus. NCBI lineage: Eukaryota > Metazoa > Chordata > Mammalia > Carnivora > Otariidae > Eumetopias > Eumetopias jubatus. The sequence goes on along the minus strand of NW_028274808.1, from coordinate 23,357,398 downwards.
TTCTGTCTCATTGTTAATGTATAGAAATGCAACTGATTTCTGTGCCTTAATTTCATAACCTGCCACTTTCCTGAATTCCTGTATGAGTTCTAGCAAATTAGGGGTGGAGTCTTTTGGGTTTTCCACAGAGAGTATCATGTCATCTGCGAAGAGTGAGAGTTTGACTTCTTCTATGCCGATTCAGATGCCTTTTATTTCTTTTTGTTTGACTACTGAGGCTAGGACTTCTAGTACTGTGTTGAACAACAGTGGGGAGAGTGGATATCCCTGCTGTGTTCCTGACCTTAGGAGAAAAGCTCTCAGTTTTTCCCCATTGAGAATGATATTCACTGTGGGTTTTTCACAGATAGCTTTTATGATATTGAGGTATGTTCTTTCTATTCCTACACTGTGAAGAGTTTTAGTCGAGAAAGGATGCTGTGCTTTGTCAAATGCTTTTTTTGCATCTATTGAGAGATCATATGTTTCTCGTTCTTTCTTTTATTTATGTAGTCTATCACACTGATTGATTTGTGGATGTTGAATCACCCTTGCAACACAGGAATAAATCCCACTTGGTCGTGGTGAATAATCCTTTTAATGTACTGTTGGATCCTATTGGCTAGTATCTTGGTGAGAATTTTGCATCCATGTTCATCAAGGATATTTGTAACTCTCCTTTTTGGTGAGGTCTTTGGTTCAGGATCGAGGTAATGCTGGCCTCATAGAAAGAGTTTGGAAGTTTTCCTTCCATTTCTATTTTTTGAAACAGCTTCAGAAGAGTAGCTGTTAATTTTTCTTAGTAGAATTCCCCTCGGTAGCCATCCAGCCCTGAACTCTTGTTTATTGGGAGATCTTTGATTACTCCTTCAATTTCCTTGGTGGATTTGGATCTGTTCAGATTTTCTATTTCTTCCTATTTCAGTTTTGGTAGTTTATACGTCTCTAGAATGCATCCATTTCTTCCAGATTGTCTAATTTGCTGGCATATGGTTGCTCATAATATGTTCTTATAATTGTTTGTATTTCTTCAGTATTGGTTTTGATCTCTCCTCTTTCATCCATGATTTTATTGATTTGGGTCCTTTCTCTTTTTGATAAGTCTGGCCAGGGGTTTGCCAATCTTATTAATTCTTTCAAAGAATCAGCTCCTAGTTTCACTGATCTGTTCTACTGTTCTTTTGGTTTCTATTTCATTGGTTTCTGCTCTGATCTTTATCATTTCTCACCTCCTGCTGAGTTTAGGCTTTATTTGCTGTTCTTTCTCCAGCTTCTTTAAGTGTAAGGTTAGGTTGTGTATTTGAGACCTTTCTTGTGTCTTGAGAAAGGCTTGTATTGCTATATACTTCCTTCTTAGGACTGCCTCTGCTGTATCCCAAAGATTTTGAACAGTTGTGTTTTCATTTTCATTTGTTTCCATAATTTTTTTAAATTCATCTTTAATTTCCTGGTTGACCCATTCATTCTTTAGTAGGATGCTATTTAGCCTCCATGTGTTTGAGTTCTTTCCAACTTTCCTTTTGTGATTGAGTTCCAGTTTCAAAGCACTGTAGTCTGAAAACATGCAAGGAAGATCCCAATCTTTTGGTACCTGTTGAGATCTGATTTGTGACCCAGGATGTGATCTATTCTGGAGAATGTTCCATGTGCACTCAAGAAGAATGTATATTCTGTTGCTTTAGGATGGAATACTCTTAATATATCTGTGAAGTCCATCTGGTCCAGTGTGTCATTCGAAGCCCTTGTTTCCTTGTTGATCTTTTGCCTAGATGGTCTGTCCATTTCAGTGAGGAGGGTGTTAAAGTCCCCTACTATTATTGTATTGTTGTCAATATGTCATTAATTGGTTTATATAATTGGCTGCTCCCATGTTCCCTTTGTTATGATATAGTGCCCTTCTTCATCTCTTACTATAGTTTTTGGCTTAAAATCTAATTTGTCTGTTACAAGGATTGCCACCCCAGCTTTCTTTTGATGTCCATTAGCATGATAAATGGTTTTCCACCCCCTCACTTTCAATCTGGAGGTGTCTTTGGGTCTAAAATGAGTCTCTTGCAGACAGCATATCGATGAGTCTTGCTTTTTTATCCAATCTGATACTCTGTGTCTTTTGATTGAGGCATTTAGCCCATTTATATTCAGAGTAACTATTGAAAGATATGAATTTAGTGCCATTGTATTGCCTGTAAGGTGATTGTTACTGTATATTATCTCTATTCCTTTCTGGTCTATGTTACTTTTGGGCTCTCCCTTCGCTTAGAGGATCCCCTTTCAATATTTCTCATAGGGCTGGTTTAGTGATCACAAATTCCATTAGTTTCTGTTTGTCCTGGAAGCTCTTTATCTCTCCTTCCATTCTGAGTGACAGTCTTGTTGGATAAAGTATTCTTGGCTGCATGTTTTTCTCATTTAGCATCCTGAATATATCATTCCAGTCCTTTCTGGCCTGCCAGGTCACCATCGATAGGTCTGCTGCCAGCCTTATGTTTCTACCCTCGTAGGTTACAGATCTCTTGTCCCAATCTGCTTTCAGGATTTTCTCTTTGTCTCTGAGATTTGCAAGCTTCACTATTATATGTTGCAGTGTTGACCTATTTTTTACTGATTTTGAAGGGGATTCTCTGTGCCTCCTGGACTTGAATGCCTGTTTCCTTCCCCAGATTAGGGAAATTCTCTGCTATAATTTGCTCCAGTATACCTCCCCTGCCTTTCCTCTTTTTCTGGGATCCCAATTTTTCTAATATTGGTTGGCTTTATGGTATCACTTATCTCTCAAATTCACCCTTTGTGATCTAGTATTTGTTTATCTCTCTTTTTCTCAGCTTTTTTATTCTCCATCATTTTGTCTTCCATATCACTAGTCTCTTTTCTGCCTCATTTATCCTAGTAGTTACAGCCTCCATTTTTATTGCATCTCATTAACAGCCTTTTTTATTTCTACTTGATTAGATTTTAGTTCTTTTATTTCTCTAGAAAGGGATCCTCTAGTGTCTTCTATGCTTTTTTCAAGCCCAGCTAGTATCTTAATAATCATTATTCTGAATTCTAGTTCTGACATCTTATTTACATCTATACTGATTAGGTCCCTGGCAATCAGTACTGCCTCTTGTTTTCTTTTTTGGGGTGAGTTTTTCCATCTTGTCATTCAAGAGAAGCATAGATAAACAAGAGAACAAGATACTGAAATGGGAACAATGACCCCATAAAAATACACACTGAAGAAATCAGAAGAGACCCGAAACAAAAAAAAAATTAAATTAAATTAAAAAAAGAGAGAGAATAGAATCAGATAGGTGAACAGAACAATACACTGGATCCTGTGTGTATTTTGGTCTGTTTGTTAGAAAACTGATCCCAAAATTATAAAGAAAAAAAACACATATGTACAAAAATAAAATTAAATACAATGAAAGGATAGAATGTAACTGTGAAAATGAAAATTAAAAGACAAAAAAAAGAGAAGGAATATAAACAGACTGATGAACAGAACAGAGCAATACACTGTATCCTGAGTGTATTATGTAACTCTAAAGATGAAAGTTTATAAAAGACTTTAACAACAACAACAACAAAGATGAAGAGGAAGAAGAAGAAGGAGAAGATGAAGGAGGAGGAGGAGGGGGAGGAAAGTGAGAATATGATCAGACAGGTGAGGAGAACGGAGAAATATGCTAGATTCTAGGTGTATTTTGGTCTGCTTGTTAGAAGGAACTGCATCCCAAAATTGTAAAGAAAGAAAATTTTTATATACACAAAAATAAAATTAAATACAGTGAAAGGGTAGAATGTAACTGTAAAGATGAAAATTTTAAAGTTTTTTAAAAAGTTGATAAAATTAATTGGTTGAAGAAGGAAAGAGAAAAAATTAAAATTGAAAGACTGAAGAATTGTGGGGAAAAAAACATGAATTCTTACACTATTTTCCCCTACTGCTGGAGTTTTGCTGTTGTGTGTGATTGCTAAACTTGGTCTTAGCTGGATTTTCTTGCTAATCTTCTGGGAGAGGGACCTGTTGCAATGGTTCTCAAGTGTCTTTGCCCCAGGCAGAATTACACTGCCCTTGCCAGGTGGCCAGGCTAAGTAAGTGGCTCCGGATTGTTCTATGTGAATTTTCTTCCCTGAAGGCTTTCCATGCCACTTTAGAGGATGAGAATGAAAATGGCTGTTTCCCAGTCTCCAGCCCTGGTGCCAAAACTTGGGACCCCACTCCTCAGTGCACCCTCAGGGAAAAGCAGTCAATTACTCCTGTTTCCCTGGTCTCTGACCATACTCTGTGCTCATCCGGCCTGTGACTGAGCATTTCTATCTCAGGCACGTGACCCTCTTTTTAGTCTCCAAACCCTGCAGACTACTGCAGAGTGCTCCTGCACCACTCCTGCTGGGGGAGGAAGGAGGATCTCGCTGGTTCTGCCACTCACTGGGCCCCTGCTCAGAGAGCAGATGCCAGCCCATGTTGTGGTTCAAGGTGTATGGCAATCCTGAGCTGAGAGCCCACTGCTGTGCTTACTGATTGCAGCCAGCTTCCCCACTCCAATGCTTGGGAACTTTGCCACACTCAGACACTCCTCATTATTTCTGTGACCTCAGGTATCCTGAGGCCACACTGTCCCACTTAGGATTCTTCCCTGCTTTGCCACCTGAGCACCTTTCAGGCAGGGATGACCCTCACTGGAACAGACTTCTGTGAGTTCCGATTTTGCTCTCCACCGCTGTATTACTTTCTGGTGACGGCTTATGGAGGCTCCCTCCCCCCCGGCTTATCTTCCTATATGTCACCTCGGATTCACTTCTCTGCACCTCCTACTTGCAGAAAGTGGTCTCTTTTTTATTTGTAGAATTGCAGCAATTCTTTTCTTAGATGTCTGGTTGAGTTTGCAGGTGTTCAGCATGATTTGATAGCTATCTAGCTGAATTACTGAGACCAGACAAAACTAAGGTCTCCTACTCCTCCACCATCTTGGGCTATCCTACACACATGTTCTTGATTAATATTCTATGCTATTCTTATTTCAACAACTGGAAGGAGATCAAAATGAAGCAACTTTCCCAATGCTGTAAATAGCAGTGTCCTCTAGTAAACTAACTGGCCACCATACAATAACTGATGGTAATTCCACTTTCTCATCCTGAGGCAGTATCACTATTATGGGTTGAGGCTGCTCAATCTACATAAACCTTTCACCAAAGATCCAGTTCAGGAGTGTCAAGTGCCTATTGATTCCTCATCCCCTTAAATATCTCACGATCATCCCAACATCATTATTTCCAAAAGTAATTTCAGGTGTTCACTCACCCCTTAACTCATTCTCCTTACCAGTTACTCTAGTTCATCATCACCTCCAACTTCTTAATCTCTGCCCTGAAATGTTAATTTTATCTTTCATTTCCCTAATCAACCATCTCTAACTAGTCACAAAATCTGTCTTCTTTTGAAATATTTCTAACATTTGACTCCCTTCCTATGGTTTATTACAATGATTATGGTCATTACTTCACTGATAATCCTAATAGTCAACTAACAGTCTCCCTATGGTCTCTCCTTTCTATAATCCAACAAATAAAATGACTTCATCTGTCTCATTATTCAAATGGAATTACAGACCATTGTAGCCACACAGACCATACACATATCTAAGTTTTTTTTTAATTTAATTTTATTATGTTATATTAATCATCATACATTACATCATTAGTTTTTGATGTAGTGTTCCATGATTCATTGTTTGCGTATAACACCCAGTGCTCCATTCAGTACCTGCCCTCTTTAATACCTATCACCAGGCTAACCCATCCCCCCATGCCCCTCCCCTCTAGAATCCTCAGTTTGTTTCTCAGAGTCCATAGTCTCTCATGGTTCATCTCCCCCTCTGATTCTGCCCCCCTTCATTTTTCCCTTCCTACTATCTTTTTTTTTTAACATATAATGTATTATTTGTTTCAGAGGTACAGGTCTGTGATTTATCAGTCTGACACAATTCACAGCACTCACCATAGCACATACTCTCCCCAATGTCTAAGATTTGAACATCAAATTTCTTTCCTTCAAGCACATACTAATGAAGCCCTATGTGTAATCAGAGATGTTCTCTCCTTCCAGTACTACTCTGTGATTCCAGAACCACTCAGAACAGTGTTTAAACAATTTAGGAGTAATCTTAAACTCTCCTCTCTTCATCCCCTTACCTTAAGTCAATCCCTAGCCTTTTCCCTAATTATCCCTCAAAGTAATCTTTCCTTTCTAAACCCTCTCAACTACTTTAGATCAAACTTTCCTTTTTCCTTTTTGAACAATTGAAATAGAATTCTGTCTTCTTTCCCAACTTTTGCTTCATCTCTAGACTCCTCCAATCCATTCCCCACATTATTATCAGACTTGCTGTTCTAAAATATAAATCTGATTGTGTTGTTTTCTTACTGAAGTCCTTTCAATAGTTCATCATTACCCACATCATTTTCTCAAAACATAGCCAAAGATCTGCATCTGAAGAATCTGTGATACTTATTGAAATATAGATACCCAGATCCTATTTCAGACTATTGAACCCAAATTTCTGAAGAGTGACTCTGAAAAAATAATTTTAACAAGACCGCTGATGTCCTCTGGGTTAATGTCTAACACACATGGTACCATGATCTTGTTCCTATTTTCTGACTTCATATTCTCCTGTACTTTCAGCCTATACCTATATTACAACCTTTCAGAATTGCTCGTGTTCCCTTCAAATCCTATGCTCTTTCATACATCTGGGATTTCAAGTATAATGTTTCTTCTGTCTTCTGCCAGCATGTCTGTATAATAAACATCATTTTTCAAGATCCAGTGAAAGCAATATCTTACCTGAGAAACTTTTACTGTCCTTAACTTCCTAGTTCAACCTGGTAACTTATCCAGTGTCCCTATAACACCACTGTGCCATTGTCCGCTTACATGTTTGTTTCTTTTAGGGGACCATAAACTTCTTAAGAACTGCTAATATATCTTACTTAAGTTTATATTTTTAGTATTTGCCTCAATAAACATTTGTTAAATGGATGAATTTAGTAAATAAATGAGTAAGGGAGGGAGGAAGTGAAGTTAAGAGTAAGTGCATGAGTCACCTAAAAGTATTTAGTAAAAGTGTCTTACCAAAATATCCCCTGCACATTCTGTTTTATGGCATTTAAATTGAACAGTAAATGTCCATTTAATTCAGGACTGTTAAAATTCATAATTCTTTTTTGATGCTCTCCCCACTTTTTTTTTTTCCCATCTGCCAGTCTGGCATAATTACAATTCCTACCTCAGGGTAGTGAAAATTAATTGGCTTGTAAATAATGATAAATTAGTCAATGTTCATAAAATGCTCTCAAGATGAAAAGCACTCTAACCATCACCTCTAAGCATTTTTATTTGTTAGAAAATAAATTGATGCATTATCAATATCTAGACCACACCTATGATTTATGCCCTAAATAACACTAAGCTTTTTATCTATCTAGTTCTAAAATGGTCTTTCTTTCATTTTGTTATGTAGAGTCTTACATCACTGTCACTGTGGTAAGACATATGATGAAATTAGTTACCATATGCAGAATCTAAAACAATGACTTAAATCTTAGAATTTAGAGTAATCAGCATATTCAGGCACTCATTCTGACTGTGACCTTCTGGTTTAAGTTTAATCCCCAATCTTGGAAGGCCTGAGGATTAGTTAGGATAAAGTAGAGTTGTTCAGGGCTGGTTTGGGAAATACCTCAAACTCAGGATATCTCAGGAGATATAGAAACTCACAGGTCTTGGCCAAGTGAAAACACCATTCTAAGAAGGAGACATGGGGTTTATGAAGATCCTCTCTCTGAAAAGGACCAGAACATGTTCCAAAGAGTACCACACTGAAGGGCGTATATCACTATACATGACGATATAAAGATAGATCTATGAACATATGACAGAAAGACAGCTGTATAAAATTGCCAGTTCTACATTCTATGGGTTTGGTGCTAAAATGCGATTTCTCTCATAAAATTGACACAGTAGTAGATGATCTTACTTGGCTAAGCTTTGTTTCTCTCTCTTCTCCCGTGTTTTTGTGTTATTTTAGTGACTCACTAAATTAAGGTTTTGGGAAACAACACAACATACCACTTAATGCTCACAGCTCTTTTGTCCATTCTACAGATGAGGAAACTGAGCCTTTGAAGATTTTTTTTTAACTTATCCAAACATAGGTAGTGAGTCAGTAGAAAAGCAGTTCTCAAACTCACAAATGGTTTAAATCTATGTCCCTCCTCCCTGCTACTATACTATGCTTACTTTATGACAAGATGATAAAAGGTCAAACATATTAATTAGGTCCCATGTCAAGGGCCAACATTGTGGGGAACAGGGATTCTCAGTACAACTTGTAAAAATCCTTCAGAGTGTTCCTACCCCAGTTTTCTCGAACTACTTTTTGAGCTCTAGAACAAGCGGCATGTAATAAAAGATTTAAAACTATGGACTCTACAGTAGTGGGTTAGCATTGTACAAGCAGCTTTCATCTGCTACTCTGCATGCAGATATTGGGTTCTCTCGAAGCTGCTAGTCTGACATCACAGGCAGAGCCAGAAGTGCAGTCAATTTTAATAAACACCAGCATAAGCAGCATTGTCTTTGGAGGGCACCTTTGGTGGTAACATAAGCCATGCTTCAGAGCTTCCACTTTGGGCTCCAAGATGAGATAGGTGGAGAGAAGGAAATGTCTGGTGCCATGGCAAAGCCAAGAGAAGTTTATTCACAAAACCCATGTGAGCTATTTCTGAAAAAACCCCAAAATTATCTGAGAAGAATTTATTTTGGAGACAGATGTTCTCATAAAAATGAATGATGTCTGAGCTTGAAAAAACATTGTGACAGTTGTAGCATAGCTATTTTACTAGAACTATTCCAGTTTTTATTATTTTGAAGGTTCCTTTTAGTTCTAACATTTTATAATTTTTAGATATAGTATTTTATTTTGTTAGTGCCTTCCCACTCAAATCAATCATATTGTTAGGATCACCAAGTCAAAAAAGAAGCAGACATCAGAACAATGTTGGACTGCAAAGCGTTCAAAGGATAAATGAACCACCACATTTGAATTTTCTTTAGGTACTAGTGCTAAACAATAAAATGAAAACTTGAGTTACCAATAGGGTGTGTTTTTCACTCTGAAAGACTAGGGAACTTTAGAATGATCAGTTATTCCCTATGTATAATAAGTTGTGCAACAAGTTATGTAATTTCATGTCAATCTTTCTACATGAAGTCTTTGATGATCAAGAATAGGTATTGGGGTGCCCGAGTGGCTCAGTCATTAAGTGTCTGCCTTCGGCTCAGGTCATGATCCCAGGGTCCTGGGATCGAGCCCCACATCGGGCTCCCTGCTCGGCAGAAACCTGCTTCTCCCCCTCCTACTCCCCCTGCTTGTGTTCCCTCTCTCGCTGTGTCTTTCTCTGTCAAATAAATAAAATCTTAAAAAAAAAAAAGAATAGGTATTAAGACCATTTGCTGACCCAATCAGCCCATGATTTTATCATTTTCTCTCAGGAAGTGTGATGTATGGAACATCTCTGTGTGGCCCCTCAGGGCAAGCCAATCCCCAAGAGAGTATAATGCATGCTTTTCAGAGTAGAGAGCTCTTCACAGCAACACTTATAAAGGAGAAAAAGAAGCAGAATTTGACAGAGGGAAAGATTGAATAGCAATGCTGTTGCAGAGTCCTCAGTAGATTCTCTGGGGACGTCTGAAATTAGAATGGCCCGTCAGAATTGTCCTGAATCAAAGAAAGGGATTTGGGACTTTGTACCATGCTTGACTAGTCACTAGTTGCAGACTAACCCCTGCAAGGGGATGCCCCCATGACTGCTGCCGTATCCTTATCAATAAACAGAATCCAACTCCAATGATTCAAAAGATTTTAAATAAAAGAATATTTACAGATGTATGAACAGTGCTAAAGGAATGGACAAAGAACTTGAGATGCTCAAAGAACACCAAGATCAGAAAGCCATTGCCACCCCTAGGAGTAAAGGGTTAAAGAGAGCAAACAGTATTATTGGACCCCAATAAGTACTGAAGCTGTGGAAATGGGCCACACAATAGATGTGGTAATCAAAAAGAGATGGTAGCCACTTCCAGAGACACAGCCAAATGTGGGCCACGATCAGGAAGACATACCCTAATATCTCTCCTCTTCTCCTCTGCTTGTGCATCCTGCTGGTCAAATCCACAGGTACCAAGAGAGTATGAGTGATAAAGTTTCAGGGTGTCAACACTTTGGGGCAGAAAGCAAAGCAGGGAAAGGTGGAAACTAGATTTTGAGTGTTTGTGTTAAGGGATGGAAGGTAGAAAGGAGTTGGGAACAGAGAATAGTCAGGGAGACTTGAAAGAACTAAACAATACTGTAGCAGAGATTGATCTGCTCCCCTCCCCATGCAATCACACAGGAGTATAGTGTTAACATCATGACATATACCCAATGAAGGGAAGAATTAAATTACTTAAGCTTTACACATTTTTAATGTTTAATTTTGTATTTTTATTCTCATAATTTAAGCATTTACAGATGTGGGAGAAAAAAACTACCATAAAATGCAATGCCATGTATATTAATAATGTGTGACATTTGGAGGAAAAAAGGATTTGGTGAGGATTTAATAGCTAAAAATTACTTCATGCAGGAGTTGGGATTTGACATCTCTCAAATTATGGGAAGAAGGTAACAAAGAGATTGAAAGCCGGAGGGTATTATAAGCAGAAGGGCAATTTGAGGCAAAATATGGATACAACACTTATGGTTTTTATTTTCATTAATTCATTCACTCCATTTGTTCATCTATTCCATTAATCCACACATATTTCTATATACCTTCTCTATGCCAGGGGCCTCTGGGATCAGTGAGAGATGAGAGACCCTGATGCATTGGCAGACCAAGACATATACCCCTGGCTCTTAAGGCTCCTATTTTAATAGGAGAGTTAGGTTGGTCAAATAATCACACCACAAATGTGTAATTGTCATTGCTCCGTGTCCTGTAAAAGAGGTTAATGGGTCTGTGGGAGGAGAATTGAGGTAACTAGGCAAAGTGTGAAAGAATAGTCTTCCAGTTTAAGCAATTGGCATGTGCAAAAATCTATGCGGAGAAGGAACGAGGTGGTTACAAAGGACTAGAAGCAGGTCTATGCATCTGGATGGAGGAGGGAGTGGAAAAACATGGGTTTCTATGGAATGCCATCCATTGCCATCTTAGCCAGCTTATAATTAGAAGCACTGGAAATCAATAGATACAGCAGGCCAATAAGAAACAGGAAGGAAACTGCCAGAGCCCCCTTCTGTTTTTGTAAACCAAACAGCCCTTGGTCAGAGTTTCAGCCCCAGGAAATAACATTTCAGACCATAAGCTGAGAGAATAGAAGAGATGAGTCCTTACCCCAGTGTGCTATAGAAGAATTTTGCTCACTAATGATTCCACAGGGGAGGAAGAAAGAGCAGTATCTGATGTGGAAACGAAGGACTAGCTCTCTGGAGCGGAGCATTTTAATTTCACATGCATAGAGTACAGCATTCTAGAATCCTCTCCTAGCATATCCTTTTGGTTTCCAAAATGTATGAATTTATTAAGAATGCAGATGACTTGGTTATAGAAAACAGTTTCAGCATTTGGTATAATTAATGTAAATATTGCATGCAATAGAAAAATAATCTAACACTTTCTTTATTTAAAGCAGGTTTAATTAATGTCAAGTGCTATAACAAGTGGTAATCTCCCCCCGCCCGCCTCTCTCCTCGCCCTGCGTGCAAATGCTCCCTGCTGCCTTGTTTACCTGCAGACTTTAGTGTCTAAACGCACAGGAGGGAGTTTACGCTTTATTTCTAAAGCTTTCTCTCTTCTTTCCTTCAGAAATAGCTTCTTTCTTTCAGTAAGAGAAACTATTCCCAAAGCCTCTTGAAAATTATTTTCTCGTGGACAGGTTCTATGTCTTGCACTCGTTGCAACGACCTACACAGACCCACTCCGGGTTTATAGGCGTAACCGTTGGGAGCCGGAATGTAGGTCATCTATATTGGCCACTGCCTAACAACTGGACTCCTTTCTCCTCTCATTCTGCCTTCAGATTGACTCCATGGGGATCCTAAACAAGACAAGAACTTGGGTGGGTTGTCAAAAGCAAATGTCAAGAAAACAGAAAGAATTGTATTAGGCTTACAAAATAGCCGAGAGGGATTCTTCCAGTGAACTGCCTTCCTTAGGAGTGAAATGGCATGCCCGCTTAACATCAGCAGTTTAACATTAACAAAGGGGCTGAAGCCACCGCGTACTAGGTCTCTCTAGTATGTATTTACATCATATTTTATCATTGCTGAAGCAAGGCCCATTAATTTTCTTAGTGATCTTCTATACTATATTTTTAGACTTAGACCCTCATTAAAGAAGTCTTAGGTATAATTGACATACCGTATCCTATTAATCTCAGGTATACATCATAGTGATTTGATATTTTTATACATAACAAAATGATCCCCACGATAACCCTAGTTACCACCTGTCACCATACAGATTTAGTACATATTCCCTAGGCTGTATATTGCATCTCCATGATTTATTTATTTTATAACTGGAACTTTGTACCTCATGATTCCCTTTACCTCTTTTGCCCATTTCTGACCCCTCTCTCCTCTCTCTGGTCACCAACAGTTTGTTTCCTGTATCTAAGAGTCCTTTTCTGTTTTATTTGGTTTGCTTATTTGTTTTTTTGGATTCCACATGTATATGAAATCATACAGAATTTGTCTTTCCATATCTGACTTACTTCACTTAGCGTAACACCTTCTATCTAGATCCCTCCAGTTTGTCAGAAATGGCAAGATTTCATTATTTTTTATGACTGTTAATATTTCATTGTATATATGCACCACATCTTTACCCATTCGTCTATCAATGGACACTTAGGTTGCTTCCATACCTTGGTGGGTGAAAATAATGCTGCAATAAACATAGGGGTGCATATATCTCTTCAAGTTGATGTTTTTTGTTATCTTCAGATAAATATCCCAAAGCGGAATTGCTGTATTGTATAGTAGTTCTATTTTTAATTTTTTAAGAAACCTCCATATGATTTTCCACAGTGGCCGCACCAGTTTACATTCTCACCAACAGTACCTGAGGGTTCCCTCTTCTCCACATCCTCGCCAACACTTGTTATTTTTTGTCTTTTTGATAATGGCCAATCTGACTGATATGAGATGATATCTCACTGTGGTTTTTACTTGCAGTTTCCTTTTTTTTAAAAAAAGATTTTATTTATTTATCTGACAGAGAGAGCACAAGCAGGGGGAGTGGCAGGCAGAGGGAGAGGGAGAAGCAGGCTTCCCGCTGAGCAGAGAGCCCAATGCAGGGCATGATCCCAGGACTTCAGGATCATGACCTGAGCTGAAGGCAGATGCTTAACTGATTGAACCCCCCAGGTGCCCCATATTTGCAGTTTCCTTATTGCAAGTGATATTGAGCATCTTTTCATGTGCCTGCTGGCTACCTGTAAGTCTTCTTTGGAAAAATATCTATTGAAGTTGCCTACCCATTTTTTACTTGAGTTTTTGACTTTTTTTATATTAAGTTGTGTCAGTTCTTTACATCTTTTGGATATTAACTCCTTATATGATTTCCAAATACCATTTCTCATTGAGTATATTGCCTTTACATTTTGTTGACGGTTTCTTTCACTGTGCAAAAGTTTTTTAAATTAATATAGTCTCATTTGTTTATTTTGGCCTTTGTTGCCCTTGCCTAGGAAACTGGTCTAAAATAATACTGCTAAGACTGATGTCAAATAGTTCACTGCCTACGTGAATTTATTTTAGTATATAGTATAATAGTGGTCCAGTTTCATTCTTTTGCATTTATTTGTCTGGTTTTCCCAACGCCATTTATTGAAGAGACTATCTTCTTGCATCCTTTGTCATAAATTAATTGACCATATATGTGTGGGTTTATTTCTAGGCTCTCTAGTCTATTCCATTCCGTCTGTTTTTGTGCCATTACCCTACTGTTCTGATTACCATAGCTTTGTCGTACAGTTTGAAATCCAGGAGCATGATGACTCTAGGTGTGTCCTCTCTCAAAACTGTTTTAGCTATTCAGGGTCTTTCCCAGTTCCATACAAATTTTAGGGTTATTTGCTCTAGTTTTGTAAAAAAAAAAAAAATTCCACTGACATTCTCATGGGACTTTGCATTGAATCTACAGGTTGTTATGGGTAGTAAGGACATTTTAACAATATTACTTCTTCCAACCCACAAGCACAGTAAATCTTTCCATTTATTTGTATCATGTTTAATTATTTCATCAGTGTCTTATAGTTGTCAAAGTATAGGTCTTTTACCTCCTTGGTTAAATTAGTACTTCTGTATATAGTATCATGTCATCTGAAAATTGTGACAGTTTTACTTCTTCCTTTCCAATTTGGATGCTTTCTATTTCTTACCTAATTGCTGTGCCTAGGAATTCCAATAGTTTATTGAATAAAAGTGGCTAGAGTGGGCATCCTTGTCTTGTTCCCGATCTTAGAAGAAAAACTTACAGTTTGTCATAAATGGCTGTTATTATGTTGAGGTAATGTCTTTCTATACCTACTTTATTAAGAATTTTTCTCATAAATGAATGTTAATTTTGTCAAATGCGTTATCTGCTTTTATTGAGATGATCAGACAATTTTTATCTTTCACTTTGTTAATTTGGTATCTCATGTTGATTAGCAGATGTTGAAGCATAGTCATAAACCTTGAAAAAAACCTCACTTGATTATGGCATATGATCCTTTTAATGTATTATTGAATTCTGTTTGCTAATATTTTGTTGAGGATTTTTGCATCTGTGTTCATCAGGGATATTGGCCTGTAATTTTCTTTTTTTTTTTATGCTGTCCTTGTCTGGTTTAGGTATCAGGGTAATGAGGACATCCTAAAGTGAGTTTGGAAGTACTCTATCTTCTATTTTTTGGAAGAATTTGAGAAGGATAGATACTAACTTCTTTAAATGTTTAAAGGAATTCAGTTGTGAAGCCATCTGATCCTGGACTTTTGTTTTTTGGGAGTTTTTAAATTACTAGTTCTATTTCATTACTTGTAATCAGTCTATTTAGATTTTCTGTTTCTTCATGATTCAGTCTTGGAAGGTTATATGTCTCTCCCCCTGTCAAATAAATAAATTTAAAAAAAAAAAGGTTATGTGTTCCTTAAAAGGTAACCATTTCTTCAGGTTTTCCAATTTGTTGATGTTTAATTGTCTAGAGTTATCTCTTATGATCCTTTGTATTTCTGTGGTGTCAGTTTTAACTTCTCTTTCAGTTCTCATTATATTTATTTGGGCCCTCTCATTTTTTTTTCCTTGATGAATCTGGCTAGAGGTTTATTGATTTTGTTTATCTTTTCAAATAACCAGCTTTTAGTTTCATTGATTTTTTCCCTATTTTTTTAAGTCTCTATTTCATGTATTCCCTCTCTGATCTTTATTATTTCCTCTTTTTACTAACTTTGGGCTTTGTTCTTTTATAATTCCTTTAAGTGTAAAGATAGATTGTTTATTTGGGATGTCTCTTGTTTCTTGAGATAGGTCTGTGTCACTATGCATGTCCCTCTTAGAACTGCTTTGTCTTTCATCGAGTTTGGAACTTTGTGTTTCATTTTGCGTCCAGGTATTTTTTAAATTTTCTCTTTGATTTTTTTTTGTTGTTGTTGTTGACCCATTGATTGTTTAGTAGCATGTTATGTAGCTTCCATATATTTGTGGGATTTTCTTTCAGTTTTCTTATTGTAATTGATTTTTAGTTTTATACTGTTGTGACTGGAAATGATGCCTGATATAATTTCAATCTTCTTGAATTTACTGAGGCTTGATTTGTACCTAACACATAATCTATCTCACAGAATGTTCTACGTGCACTTGAAGAGAATGCGTATTCTTTAAATGTGGATGTCGTTTTTATTTATCTTTTTTAAAGATTTTATTTATTTATTTAATTGACACAGAGAGAGAGACAGCGAGAGAGGGAATACGAACAGGGGGAGTGGGAGAGGGAGAAGCAGGCTTCCTGCCAAGCAGGGATCCCGATGAGGGGCTCAATCCCACGACCCTGGGATCACAACCCGAGCTGAAGGCAGTTGCTTAACAAACTGAGCCACCCAGGCGCCCCTGGATGTTGTTTTAAATGAAATGTTCTGTTTATATCTATTAAGTCCATCTGAACTAATGAGTTATTTAAGGCTGAAGTTTCCTTATTGATTTTTTTTTTTTTTTTTTTGGTCTGGATGATCTAGCTATTGAAGTAAATAAGGTATTAAAGTCTCCTACTATTATTACATTACTGTCAATTTCTCTCTTTAGGTCTGTTAATATTTGCTTTATATATGCAGGTTTCCCTGTTTTGAGTGCATAAGTATTTACAAATGTTACAGCTTTTCCTAGATTGACCTCTTATCATTAGGTAATGTCTTTTTTTTTTTAATCCCTGTCTTTGTTTTTATTTTTTCTGCTGTGAGTAATGTTACCCTAGCTTTCTTTTCATTTCCGTTTGCATGGAATATCTTTTTCCATCCCTTCACTTCCACTCTGTGTGTGACTTTAGATCTGAAATGAGTCTTTTATAGGCTGCATATAGATGGGTTTTGCCTTTTTTAATCCATTCAGCCACCATATGCCTTTTGATTGGATAATTTAGTCCATTTATATTTAAAGTACTTTTTGATAGGTATATACTTATTGCCATTTTGTTATTGTTTTCTGGTCATTTTGTAGTTCTTCTCTGTTCCTTTCTGTTTTTGGTCTCTGTACTTGTGGTTTGTTGGTTTTCATTAGTGTTATGTTTGAGCTTATTTCTCTTTATTTCTTTTATGTATCTATTGCAGGTTTTTGGTTTGTGTTTACCATGAGATTCATATATTGACATATATATTTTAAGCTGGTAGTTGCTTAAGTTTGATAACATTCTAAAAGCACTACATTTTTACTCCCCCCATTTTATGTATTTAACATCATAGTTGACATCTTTTTATTTTGTTTATCTCTTAAGTACTTTTTGTAGTTATAGTTGATTTTACTATTTTTGTCTTTTAACCTTTACACTAACTTTTAAATGGTTGAGCAACTGTCTTTACTATATATTTGCCTTTACCAGTGAGATTTTTTTTCTTTCATGTATTTTCTTATTTCTAGTATGATCTTTTCTTTTCTGCTTAAAGAAGACCCTCTAACATTTCTTGTAAGGATGGTTTAGTGGTGATGAACTCTTTAGTTTTTACTTCTCTGGGAAACTATTTATCTCTCCTTCAATTCTGAATAATGACCTTGCTGAATACAGGATTCTTAGTTATAATTTTTCTCCTTGCAGCACTTTTTCCCCCTTTTATTTGGTTTAATTTTACTTTAATTCCAGAGTAGTTAACAATACAGCGTTATATTAGTTTCAGGTATACAATACAATGAAGCAAAAATCCCATATTATTACTCGGTGCTCATCCTCCTTTCAACACTTTAAATATATCCCGCCATTCTCTTCTGACCTGCAAATTTCTGCTGACAAATCAGCTGACAGTCTTATGAGGTTTCCTTTGTATATGACTACTTGTTTTTCTCTTGTCTTTAAGATTGTCTCTTTATTCTTAACTTTTGTTATTTCAATTTTAATATTTAGAAGTTAAAATTTCTTGTGTAGAACCTGTTTGTTCAGGCTTTGGTTCTTCTTCAAGAGGCATTTCCCTATACGTAGGCATAGATTCAGTGTGTCCATGGGAGGAGGTGTTTTCAGGGTCTTTATATGCTTCTATCTTGGACCCTGTTCTCTAAGAGGTTTTAAAGGTAGGTCTTCAAATAAAATTTCTTTTTTCTTTCGCTTGATGGTTGAATACTACCATCGAAGAAATGTTCAGTGTTATTTTTTAGTTTCTTCTAGTATCTAGGAAAACAGTTAAAGTGCTTTCTAGGTAACAGAACATCAACAGGATAAAATGATTGCCTGTCAAAGAGCCTCTGTTACTTGCCATAGCTACTCTAAGAATTTAGAGTAGTTTTATCTGTCTGAGGTTTACAAATTACAGATTATCAATCTTGCTTGAGTAATTCTGTTTCTAACCACAGTTCCCATAAAACAGAGACTTGGGCAAACACTAAAATCCCTTTAAGTCAGAAGCCTTCAATTCCTGAGTCCTTAACCTCATAAGATTATTTCTTAGAATCCACACCTGAAATAACGATATTTTCTTTGTTAAAAAGTACTTTGAGGGTTACCTGTTATTTTAAAGATCTAATTTTCCTTCATATTTAAACACAAAGAAAAACTTTGACACCAAAAATACTTTTCTTATAGTAAAGTTTCATGTTGGTATAAAAATACTTTGATTTGCTTGAAGTCATTTAATAATTCTAAATCAAAATATATTCATAATGTATAGGGTTTTTTTTTACTCAAAAATGAGGCTAATCTTGATTCATCCTAAATATGATTTGATGACATTTAGACTTTAAAATGTATATTTGTGTTTTTGAAATTTGCCTGCTATTTTTATAGAGGATTCAAATGTCTGATTTAAAACCAAAATATTGCAAAGGAGTAAATCAAAGCTGAAGATGTTTTTAATTGCTTCTGTGAAAAGCTTCCTAGGTTCTTAAAAAAAAATTAAGATGTATTCACAGTGTATTTTCTGTATTCACATATATTTCTTTCATAAATGAAGCAGGAATCTAGGCATACATGCTCTCCTGCCAGAACTACTGGGAACAACAATGGAGGAAGAAAATTATCCTCATGATTAACACCCCAATTCTCTCACTATGAATCCACCTTAAGAAATTGGCAAAATTTATTCTCCCACATCTTATTCTATTTATTGACATCTTCCTGCTGATTAACCCCTTTTCTCCCTTGCTGTCTCAAACCCACTTCCTATCATTCAAAACAAATCTCTGAAGCAGAGGAAAATACTTTTTACCAGATATCTACTTCCCCATGACTGAAACCTCTCTCCCCAATTCTACTCCCACAGGACTGTACGGAACAAGAGTTAATACTTATTCATAGCATGTCTCCTGTTCCAGCTTTTCAATGAGTTAGCTCTTCTACTTGCCAGTTAGAAGTTAGTATTTCTCAAAAATAATTAGAAGTAACTTAATGGTAATCATTCCAGGCCCTTTGGTCAATGGCTAGGGTGAGATAGTACTTGGAGCATAGAGACAGCTGCCTCATCAGCCTGGTGTAATGCTTTCCTTCCCTTTTATTCAACTACCCTCCTCCCACCACCACTATCAGTAAACCTCCAGAGAATTTTCTCCATGGATTTTTGACAATAACTGTTCTGGTAAAAAGGTCAAGAATCAGTTAACCAGCAAACTGAGAGCACCAATATGTTACTTACAATGTGCTAAGCACCTTGGGAATATAAAAAAAGTCAAAGCTTATACTGGCTGTAAGACAAGGATCTTAATCCCCAATAATAACTAGAGAACAATATAAACCAACAGGCTCTCCTGGGGGTACTTGTAATTAAGGCTGAAGGAGTTAGAGAAAAGAAGCATTCTACAGAGGGTATAGTGCTTGAAGAAATGTAGGAGGCCATGGGACTTGCTCAAACCCTCAAAAGGAAAACCATTTGGATGGATAGTTAGCAAGCGGCCCTACCAGAGTAGTCAGAGATTAAATGTTTGATTTTTAAAGCTAGAATAATAACCAAAAATGTCACAGTAAAAATAGGATGGGCCAATCACCCTGAAATCACTGGGGTTAGCATTCTCTTAGAGACACAGGTACTCAGTAGGTAGCTCCAATAGTCCTGGGAAAGTGGTCTGAATAAGATATGAGTTTAAGAACTTTTGAAAACTATGCCATACCTAGAGAATTGGTTACAGAGGAGGAAGGACAAATGTAGTTCTAGTTCTGCAGAGCTTCAGACACTGGTAACATGCCCCAAACAGCTCTCCTGGGCTTACTCATTGCCCAATTCCAAGGTCAATTCCACAAACTGGACAGCTGAAACCACAGAAATGTATTCTCTCAAAATTCTGAGGGCCAGAAATCCAAAATCAGTGTGTCAGCAGTGTTGGTTCCTTCTGAGAGCTCTGAGAATCTGTTTCATGTTTCTCTCCTAGCTTCAGGCAGTTATTGGCAATTCCTGGTAATCCTTGACTTGTAGAAGCATCACTCCAATCTCTGCCTCTGTTATCTCATGATTATCTTCTCCCTAGGTTTCTCCATGTCTTCATATGGCCCTCTCCTTTCTGTGTTTCTCTCTCCTCTTCTTAGAAGGACATCAGTTTATTAACCCTATTCTGGTATGATCTCACCTTAACTAATTGCATCTGCAATGACCCTATTTCCAAAATAAGGCCATATTCTAAAGTACTGAGGATAATATCTTCAACATATGTCTTTGGAAAACACAATTCAACCTACAAGATATAATTCAAAAAATGCCAGTAACTCAGGTCTTCAAGGCATAATGGCCCCTCAACTAAGTGTGACCATGGGAAATTACTCTTCCAAAAAGAACCACATAAAGGTAGCAGCTGGAGCAGAGAAATACCATTACTGCTATAGTGTAGACATGAACTTTGTGGGTAGGTTTGTGGTAGAGTTAGCTCCTTCATATTCCTATAGCTTCCATCTTTGGCCAGAAAGATTCACTTGTTACAGGATGCTCAAATGCAATTAGTGATTCTGTGGTTATGTCCAGCAAATCATCATCTTTTTTAATCTGAGTCAGTCCAAACTCCCTTACCTCCTGCATTTGAAGTGGCGAAGGATTAAAAAAATCTTTAAGGGTTCTGGGCACTTTGGCTTGGAATCTACCTCTCAGTGATTAGCTACTCTAGTGTGGCAGATTGATCATATTACTGCCAAATTTTTCATGTCTTTCTGTATATAGGCCCGTTAGTATGTACTCTGACTCTTAGATTGTTCAAGTCACTTGCTTTGGCCAATGGAACATTTAGTAAATTTGGTAAAGATTAGAAAAAATTCTTGCACATTTCTTCTCTATCTCTCTCCATTTTGCTCCTCTGCCTTTGCCTTGACAACAGGCTGACATGCCCAGACAAGGCTGCTAGAGGTGAGACACACTAAGTAAAGCCCAGTCAGTTGTCTTAGGTGGGAATCTAGACACGTGAGAGAGCCCAGCGAATGTCAGCAAACTCACCTCGCGAACACACAGTTAACCAAAGATACATTAATAAACTTTGCTAAGCTTTGTTTCAGCAGAAGCAATTTACCTATAAGTTTGAAAGAAATAATAAATGTGGGGCGCCTGGGTGGCTCAGTCGTTAAGTGTCTGCCTTCAGCTCAGGTCATGATCCCAGGGTCCTGGCATTGAACCCCACATTGGGCTCCCTGCTCGGCGGGAAGCCTGCTTCTCCCCCTCCCACTCCCCTTGCTTGTGTTCCTGCTCTTGCTATCTCTCTCTCTGTCAAATAAATAAATAATATCTTTAAAAACAAAAATAAATAATAAATGCTTATTGATTTAATCTAAGTTTTGTGGGTCTTTGATGTATATAGTATTATTATGGCAACAGATAACTGATACATGCAACAATCAATGCTACTCTAACAACCTTGACTTCTGTAGCTATGGAGTAGAGTCAGCATCCATGCCTCAAACAAAACTCATGACATTTGGTGCAAGTGTTCACATTAAGAAGGCTGTATTTTGGGATAGGATAGACTATTTTGTATTTCTTAAAGAGATCAAATCTTCTTCCTGTTACCCTAGTGCTTTGCTCAGTCCCTAGAACAAATCAGAATCTCAGTAAATATTTTTGGATTAATTAATAAATGATTTTTCCATGGAGCATATCATAAGGAAATAAAAACTGCAAAAGAACAACTGTGATGTCTTATACATCTTATGTTTCCCAATTTTGTAATTATAGTGATGACTGTGTGGTAAGAGCTCAATAAATAGTACTTGCTGATTTGTTAATTGATTGATGAGACTCAGCCATTATCAATTACCCTTGAGGAATGAACCAAGAAACAGAATTAAACTTCATTAAGAAATATTTCATTTGGCTCATAAGAAGACTTCTGTGACTTTCAAGGTTCCTAACCACTAGGAAAGGATACTGTATTTCTTATCTAGAGAATAAATGCCTCTTATATGACTTGCAGAGACTACTTCTCTATATGGGATGTGTAATATAATCCATAGTCATTGAATAGGCTGGTTATTGTTCATCATCTTTTCTGTTTTGTTAATTCCATATTTACATGTCAGCTTCAAGCCCTTAAGGCAAAAAGGGCATCCCAAATTATATGCTATTTTATTTAATAAAATATTAAGTTTCCCAGATATAAGAGTAGTAGTTTATAAAATAATACCAAAACAAAAATACTGACAAGAGCCCAAGAGCCATCTCTTTATTATGATTGAGGAGCCTTCACAATATGCAGGTGCTGTACTTGGAAGTGGACAGAGTATAAGCTCTGATTTCCACACTTGAAGAGGGGGGAAATAGGCAAATAACTAATTATGATAATATGATGCTATAAAGGGCATGTATATGGTGACAGAAAAGAGGGAGTGACTAATTCCTCATGGAAAATAGAAAATACTTCAGAGTTGTGTCAACATTGGAGGTGAAAATAAGCAAAAATTCACCAAAAAGAAAAGGAGAAGAATATCCAGGCAGAGTCTAGCATAGTCACAGTGGGTAGCTCAGTCTAATGCTATGGTGGACTAAATAAGGTCAAGTGTCAGGAGATGAGGCTAAAACATAAACTTGGGTTCCTACCTGCAAAATCATATATATTCAGCTAAGAAGTCATGTAGTGGTAAGCCTCTGCAGGACTTTTATTTAAGGAGGACTTAAAATGCTTACACCAGGGAATAAAGTAAAGAATGATTTAGGGATGCCTGGGTGGTTCAGTTGGTTGAGCGTCCAACTCTTGATTTTGGCTCAGGTCGTGATCTCAGGGTCATATGAGATTGAGCCCTGTGTGGTCTCCGTGCTCAGCTCAGTTAAAGTAAATTTGCACTAGAGAGAAAATATTGCTACACATTCACATGTGAAAATGCTAAGCAACAATCATCTGAAAGCTATGCTCCAAGATTTTAAAAGAGATGGCATGCCCAATTGATGAGATATTCAGTGAGGTAGCTTTAATATTTTACAGTTAATGTTCCTTATTAGTGTTGGCTTATGGTTAAGTTGTTGTACTGCTAAATAAGACTGGTCTTTCTCTTCCACTTTCAGTATGGAGCTATGTTAATTAAGTTGAGAAAAGGGAAGAAGATATAGAAATTTGGCCATATTAATAAGCTGTGTGAAGGTTCTTAACAACATTACAGAACCAATTATTAAAACTCTAGAAGCCTGGGTAACTGTGACATTTTAAAACACTTGAAAACAGGGGCGCCTGGGTGGCTCAGTCGTTAAGCGTCTGCCTTCGGCTCAGGTCATGATCCCAGGGTCCTGGGATCGAGCCCCACATCGGGCTCCCTGCTCTGTGGGAAGCCTGCTTCTCCCTCTTCTACTTCCCCTGCTTGTGTTCCCTCTCTCACTGTGTCTCTCTCTGTCAAATAAATAAATAAAATCTTTAAAAAGTATATAAATAAATAAACAAAACACTTGAAAACAAAAGCTTTCCAGGTATCTGTTCCATTAGATCAACAGGTACGAGAACTTCATATTTAATAAAAAAAAAGGGGAGAAAGCAATGTATATTTCACATTGAAGAAAAAGAAATCAATGATCAGTAACAAATAAGTGCAGTAAGTCAACTAGTCAATAATAATCATTGAGAATCTACTATGAAATTCATCATTAAATGTATTGGGGTCTCCTGTGATTTGGTCATCTCCTGTGGTAGTCTATTAACAACATGCACATAGCTTGTTCTAAAGATAGGTAGTATTCATATCTGAACAGACTGAGGAATGTCAACAAAAAACACTTTTTGAATATACATTTTCCAACTTGGATTATACAGGTTTCCAAACAAAATCGCTTTCATCTGCCAGAAGTCCTAAAAGTTTTAGGTCTTTACAAGTATTTACTTCAAGCAGTATTTCTCAAATTACTGCTGCATGTGAAGCGTTTATTTTACCAAGCTGTCATTAATCACACAAGGCTGTCAAGAAACACTATTAATAGATAGCAAAGGGGAGAAATTAGTAGTCAGAAGATTTTTATGTCAGAAAATAAGAATTAATAAAATTGGCACCATAAGGCAATGAGAAAGAATGTAAAATAACAGGAAAGGAGTAGGTATAATGAGAGGGAAGTCAATAAGGTTAAGATGAAGAGCTCGATGTTGTTTTTGTCAATATCTAAGAGTTAAAATTAAGAACTAAATCTTAAAAATGTCTTCAGTTAAATTTCATCTGGGCATCATAAGACAAAAGGATTATACATTTCTCTTTTTCCAAATATTCCCTTTGAAGTCTCTGTGTAAAGAAGTCTATTTTGTCGCATCCCAGTGAACAAAGAGACTGAAGGTAACTGTGAGAAAGGAGAAAAAGTTTTCTATCCCATGATAAAAGACACGGCATAAAAACACTGAAAATACTTTCAACAATTGTCAAGTGTCAGTGTTTTAATTATAATTGAGAGAAAATCAGTTGATAGGGAAAATTGAGCTGTTGCGCTATCTTAGCTGTTTGCATAACTTTTTAAAAAAAAGATTGATTGATTGATGACCAGGGAGGCACTGAGAGCAAGAGAGTGAGCAGGGGGGAGGAGCAAAGGGAGAGGAACAAGCAGACTCTGCACTGAGCAAGGAGCCCGACCTCATGACCCTGAGATCATGACCTGAGCCAAAATCAAAAGTTGGATGCTTAACCAACTGAGCCACCCAGGTGCCCCTGCATAACTTTTGATACACTAAATGCCTAAAAGCACAGTTTGAGTTTTGTATATCTTAAAACTGAAGTCAGTTATCTTCTAATTTTTAGTCTTTGCTTTTATGAGGAGATATCAGTCATAATATTTTAGAATGTTTATTCATAAATTTAGAAAATATTTGTTAAACAGCAAATTTGGTGTGGTGAATATATGAAAAAGAAATAACAATACAATTCCTCCTGCCAAAACTTTCCACATAGGGGTATATGTGTATGAAAGAATGCAAAGCAATGAGTGCAATGAACTGATGTAAACATCAATGCAAAAAGTGTTTGTTCCATACATTTAGAATATTGAGTATTAGGAGGAAGACTGGAATATCTGTATAATCTTATAGAATTTGACTTCTGTATATGATAAGCATCAGTTGCTCCACCTGTAAAATGGGGATACCTGTTTAATATCATATATTTCTCAGCCCATTTTGTGGAAAGTAAAATCAAGGGAAAAGATTATTTAGTACAATGTGTCATATTGAAAACATTGAAATCGTTTATATTTTAGAGAATATGTGTACTATTTTTTATAAATCCATCTACTTGGATGTCTCAAAATGTTCCACATATTCGATTAAAATCACCAGGTAAAGGTCAATATATTTCAAAAGATTCATCCAAAATATACACACTTTAAGTATTCATTTTTTAACAAATAATAAAATGTAGCTGTAGATAGCATATAATCAGTATTTTAATTTTTTAATGCAATGTTACAAAAGATAATGTTTTAACCAAACTTATATGCACTTGATGGAATATTGTGTTGGCCTTTAAAGAGTCACCTTTGGAAAGTTATATTTTAATGATAAATAGTTGACTTTTATAAAAGTCACTTTAAGTAAAAGTCACGTAGAATCTGCTTCTCTATCAAACAAAACCTCCTGTGACCTCATTTTCCCCACCTGCTACCACTCATCCTACAAACTCCTCAAAAGATTGTAACTTCTCTGTTTACTTAATTTCTTTTTGTTCTCTCTCAGATTGTGTCCAATCAAGCTTTTCTTCTATACTTCCAAATAGTGCCTCTGTCAATGTTACCAGTGATCTCATTTATTAGCAGATTTTAAAAATGGAATTCACTTTCTTCACTAACACATTTTCCTCACTTGGACTTATACTACTCTCCTTTGTTTTGTCTTGCAAGTCACAGGTTCTGTCTTTTGTGCAAATGCCCACTCTTTTCCCTGTCACCCTAACTTTGAAGTGGCCTAGGACTCAGTCTTTTATCTTCTCCTCTTCTTTCACACACAATCTCTTGGTAATTTCATCTAGTCTCTTTGGTATAATACCCTTTACATGCAAATGACTCTAATTTTTATTAATCTCCTGCCAAAATTCCTTTTTAAGAAGATGTATTTATTTTTTTTAATTTTTTAATGTTTTATTTAAGAGAGAGAATGAGAGAGATAGAGTACAAGGCAGGGGGAGAGGCAGAAGGGAGAGGGAGAAGCAGACTTCCTTTCTGAGCAGGGAGCCTGATGCGGGGCTCCATCCCAGGACCCTGGGATTATGAGTCCCGGGATCATGACTTGAGCCCAAGTCAGATGCTTAGCCAACTGACCCACCCAGGCACCCCTCCTGCCCGGATTTCTGTTCTGAACTCTAGACTTGTATATCCAACTGCCTATTCAACATCTCTGCTAGAATGTGGCATATCCATATCCAAATTAATATGTCCAAAACTAAACTACTGGTTCTGGCTCCCTTCCCCAAAGTTTTACATTTATAATCTTCTACTGGTTCTTGCTCCCTTCCCCAAAGTTTTACATTTATAATCTTCTCTATCATACTTGATGGGAATTCTATTCTTTCAGTTGCTCAAGCTAAAATTCTTAGTCATCTTGATTCTTCATAGATTTACTATCCAAATCAGTCATAAAATCTTTATGGCCATCAAAATGTATGTGAATAAACAACTCATGTCGCTATCTCCATTGCTCCCTTTATGGTTGGAGCCACCATGTGCATTTAGCTGGATTACCCCCAAGTAACCTTCAAAGTAGTCTTGCCGCTTTTAACATTGACTCCTCTGTAGCCTATTCTCAACTGCAGCCAGAGTGATCCTTTAATGACACAGGTTAGATATTGTCACACCTCTACCTCTCCAGTATCCTCCCATCTTACTCAGGTAAAAGCCAAGGTCCTCATGGTGGCTCACAGGACTTACCACGTCTGATGCTTCATTACCTTTCTAATTGATTTTCTACCACTTTTTATTTATTCTACAAAGAGGACATGAGACACTGGCCATCTTAGGGCCATTATGCTAGCTATCCTCTCTGACTGCAACATACTTTCAGATATGCTAATTGTCAACTACTCTACCTTCTTTGCTCCAGGTATTTGCTCAAGTATCCCCTGCTCAAAGAAGTATCTCCAACCATCTTATTTAAAATAGCAACCTGGGGACGCCTGGGTGGCTTAGTAGGTTGAGCATCTGCCTTTAGCTCAGGTCATGATCCCAGGGTCCTGGGACCGACTTATTGCCATCTAACAAACTATAAAATGTATTTATTACATTGTTATTGTCTCTCTTTCATAACTAGACTGAAGGGTGCCTGGGTGGCTCAATTGGTTAAGCTACTGCCTTCAGCTCAAGTCATGATCCTGGAGTCCCGGGACTGAGACCCACCTCGGGCTCCCTGCTCTGCTGGGAGTCTGCTTCTCCCTCTGCCTACCACTCCCACTGTTCATACTCTCTCTCTCTCTCTCAAATAAATAAATAAAAACTTAAAAAAAGAAAAAGAAGAAAGCTCCACACAGAGGGGAATTTTTGTTAGTTGTGTGCATTCATGTAACATTACAAAGAACAGAGAATGTACTGAACACCATAGATACCTATTCATTTCATGTATGCATGAATGAAATAGAGCTGAAAGACGGAAAAGAGAATACGGTCTGCATATCATTTGAGACCCTGAATCATGGGCATATATGGCATTATGATAGGGTGACACATGCTCAGAATTATATCATCCAAAATTTTCTGTTTTCATCTAACTAGTTCATTTTTATTTTTTCTTATAAAGAAACATATAATAATTTGTCCAATGCATCCTGAACTTAATTTGTTCTTTTTCTTTTTAAAGATCACGTTGCCCTCTTTCCTAGGAACATCTTAATCTACTGACTATACTTATTGCTTATTTTTTGTCCTGTGTTCCAAATGATGTTGTGCTTTAACTGTCTCTGGGTTCTTTTCTATTTTCTCTCTCTAAGGCTCCTCTTTCTTTTACTCTTACCCTGTCAAAATACCTGTTTTCTAAATTTTGCTAAGTAAATTCAAACTATAACTAAGTTTTTACAAGTGGTATTTTTTGTGCTAACTACATTGGTCTCATGTTACTATTATTTTTTTTCATATAAACTTATGATATTAAGTAGTAAATAGACAAGGTCCTCAGCAAGTCTTTTGGACTATTCTATTCCATTTTGTTCTATTCTCTTATTCTATTTTTTCCCTTTTATTCAACACCACACTCTCTCAGTTTCTATCACTTTATAAAGGTCTTCTTATCCAGTAGAGAGATTATTACTTTCTTGTTCTTTAAGAGTGTCTTTTCTAACATTGGCCTCTTGTATTTCCCTTTTATTTTATTTTAATTTTTTAAAGATTGTATTTTTCTATTTAGAGAGTATGAATGGGGAAGGGGCACAGAGAGGGAGCAACTTAAGTGCAGGGCCCAACACAGGGCTTGATATCATGACCTGAGCCAAAATCAAGAGTCAGATACTCAACCAACCGAGCCACGCAGGTGCCCCTGTATTTCCATTTTAAAATCAACCTGTCAATTACACATATACAAATACATATGCATGTATGTACATGGCATCACATGTAATACACATATATTCATTCATATGTGCATATATATACATTTACATTTATAAAAAGATATATATAGATATAGATACTGTATATAGATATATGTATATATACATAGAATTGCTTTGCTAATATTTTTGCATCTATAATGATGAGAGAGATTGGTCTGTAATTATCCTTTCTTGAAATGTTCTTGCATTCTCCCTCTGCCTCTCTCCCTGCTCATGCTTTCTCTCTCTGTATCTCTGTGTCTCAAATGAATAAATAAAATCTTTAAAAAAAAAAGAAAGAAATGTTCTTGCAGAATTTTTTTTAAGGTTATGCTTGCTAAATTGAAGATGAATCAGATTATGTACCCTCCTTTTCTATTTCAAGGTCAGCCTTACTTCTAGGGAAGTAAGGTTTGCCCTTACATGGTGGGTTCCACAAGTCTGTAATAAATTCATCAACCTCTTTGGGAATCAGCAAATCACCCAAGGGAACAGTACATTTAAATTCTAAATTTGCCTTTCTCAATTTCCATCTTCTGGATTTTTGTCTAATAATTTTGCAATTCCTTGTCAGCTACCAATGTTTGTTAAATTTTACTCAGTTTTTCCAGTTGTTTTCAGCAAGAGAGTAGGTCAGAAATAGCTATCCACCATTGTTACAAGTGTAAGTCCTTCCAAGGGGTCACTCTTGGCCATCTTAAAGAAGTAGGGTAGACTTGCTCCAAGTGGAAAGACAAGTCAGAGATTTACCTTTGCCCTTTTTTTAAAGAAGTATGCCTGAGGATATTTTTATGAGCTCCATGGCCCTTCTTGCCCTCTCAAGCCCTTGTAACAGAGGAAGGACTAGAAGTCCCCATTCATAGAGCCCAGTATGATCCTTCTTGGGAGAGGATGAGATTACTCCTGTTGTCCGGGGCTTCTTATTGGCTCCCAGATGTTTCTGGGAATATTTTCATTTCTCTCTTTCTGTCTTCACCCTTTATATAATCAAAGAAGACAGTCACTAGTAGCTCTAGAATTAAATCTTCCCAGCTTATCAACTCTAGCACATGGGAAGATTTTTCTCCTTTCCCAGTATTTGTTCATCAAACTCAAAATAGACATGACAAACCAAATCTTGACTATGTCTAAAAAAAGGGAGAAAAAATATGATATTCTACCCACAAAACCGATGGATATGAAATAAATGTGGTTTCCCCAATGAAAGTTAATGGACAAACAATAGAGCCATCTGCCCACTAGCTGTGCATGTACCCAGCACTACAATGTTCAGCCTAGGGATGCAAGCTGAATAATAAATCATTGGCACCCTCCTCCATTACAAGCTTTAGGGATTGAGTAGATATGTAAAAAAATTGTCTCCGTGATGGTGCCATAACAAAGGTGTTAAAAACATGCTATTTCCTTAGGGATAGAAGTGCTCAATTCAGTTAGGCTTGTGGAGGTCAAAAAGTTATCTTTGAGAAAGAGGTAAAAAATGATATATTAGGAATAAGTGAACTTTGCTAAGGTAGGCAAAAGAATAGCCTGGTTAAAATAAAACATCATCTCCTGCTAGTGAGGGAATGGGGGATTAAGTGCTGTAGTAAAGCTTTTAATTTGCAATAAAGAATCTAAGAATAAAGAAAGTAGCAAAAAAACTACAAAGCAGTATTCAGGGCCCAGTTGAGGTTGGGAACTAAATTGGTCATGGTACACAAATTTGTCATTTGTCATGTCACTCAACCTTCATAGTTGTGTGATTTTTTTCCCTTAAGAATGCTTTAGCAGCCTCTATTTAGGATTGATAGCAACAAACAGCAAGGTAAAATTTCCTCACAGAGCAGGTGCCATAATCCTAGGCAAAAATTAAGGGAAGCTTTCTGGACTGAAAGAAAAGGAGATTTTGTTAATTGGGTGGGAATTAGAAGATGCAGAAGGCAAGAGAAATGATTATTCAAGTAGAGTCTGCTAGTTGCTTGGAAAACCCATCCCTCGGGCACAGTGGGAAGACCTTGGGAAAAAAATTTTTGTGGAAGTTCAAAGTGGTGCTGAGTCTGAGCTATCAGAGCATCAATTTCAGGGGTCTGTATGCTGAAGACCCATGGACCAGAACCAAAGATTACATTATTCTCTACATTTTACTTGGACAAATTTCTAATGGCCTTGTGTTTATGGCTAGAAATTTCTGCACTAGTTAACACTGCCTGTAAAAAGACAGGGGTTATGCCAGACTGCCTGATCACCAATACCCTCTCACAAATATCAGCAATTTATCCTGCATCACAACTCACAATTAAAATATAGAAATTATTCATTTAAATACTTGAATTAAAGTACCCTCTCTTACATATTCCAACCATATAGAAATTATCAACCTCACCTTCCCCAGGATGTTCTCTCCTGTGATAATTCTATCCTCTGAAGGATGTGTATCTCATCCAAGTGGTCAGTTCTGGTTATTATGTGTTCAGAGTGAAAAAAACTGGAAATTTTGTTTTGTGGTTCTCTAGGAATTTTCTCCTAATAATGACAGAGTAAGGATAAATACAGGTCGTCCAATCACACTGCCATCATCCTTATCATAGCAGTAAACTTCACTGAAACTTTTAGATTAGGAATGGTTTCTTTTTTTAATTAATAATTTTTTACAGCAGTTTTAGGTTTACAGCAAAATGGAGCAGAAAGTACAGAAAATTCCCATATACTCCTGGCTCCACCAATAGGCAAGCTTCCTACTATCAACATCCTCCATCAGAGTGGAGCATTTGTTACAACTGATAACATACACTGATACATCATTATCACCCAGAGTCCACCTAGTTTACATTAAGGTTCACTCTTGGTGAACCTTATGGTGCTGTGCATTCTGAGTTTGGACAGATCTGTAGTGACATGTATAACCATTTTAGCATCATGCAGAATTGTTTTACTGCACTAAAAATCCTTTGCTCTTTGCCTATTCACCCCTTACTCCCCCCTAATTCCTTGAAATCATGGATCTTTTTCTGTCTCCATATTTGCCTTTTTTAAAATGTCATATAATTGGAATCATACAATCTGTAGCCTTTTCAGATTGGTTTCTTTCACTTAGTAATATGCTATTAAATTTCCTTCATGACTTTTCATAACTTGTTAGCTTATTTCTTTTTAGAGATGACTAATATTCCATTGTCTTTATATACCACAGTTTGTTTATTCATTCATCTACTCAAGGACATCTTGGTTTCCTACAAGTTTTGGCAGTTAAGAATAAAGCTTCTATAAACATCCTTGTGCATGTTTTTATGTGGACATAAGTTTTCAAGTCTTTTGGATAAATACCGAAGAGCAATCATATGGTAAGAATATGTTTAGTTTTATTTAAAAAAAAAAACTGTCAAAATGTCTTGCAAAGTAACTGTACCATTTTGCATTCCCTCCAACAATGAATTTTGTTGCTCAGCATTCTCACCAGTATTTGGTGTTGACAGGATTTTTGATTTTGGCCAATCAAATAGATGTGCAGTGATATTTCATTGTTGTCTTAATTTGTAAATCCCTAGTGACATATGATGTCAAACATCTTTTCATAAACTTACTTGCCATCTGTGTATCCTCTTTGACAAAGGCGTCTGTTCACATCTTTTGCCGATTTTTAAGTCAGATTGCTCATTTTCTTGTTGTTGGATTTTACAATTACTTTGCATATTTTGGACGTCAGTCCTTTATCAGATGTGTCTTTTTCAAATATTTTCTCTCAATCTGTAGCTTATCTTATTCTTTTAACATTATCTTTTGCAGAGGAGAAATTTTTAATTTTAATGTAGTCCAGTTTACCAATTTTTTTCATGGATCATGTCTTTGTGGTTCTAATTGTTTTATTATCTCTTAAGAAGCTTATGATCTACTGGGTGAGATGCCTATTTTATTATGATCTTCTGGACTTTATTCTCATTTTTTCCCCTCTGTATTTTGAGAGAATTTGTGTGGCTTGTCTTTTCTTTTCATTAATTCATTTTCTTCTGGGTCAAATCTTCTATTCATCTGCCTCCTCCTATGCAACTGTACCTGGGTTCTCATTGAGAAGTTTCATGGAAAGTAATTTTTTAAATGATCTTAAAAACAAGGTTAAAGTATTTTTGTGAATATATCTTAAATTGCATATTTAAGAGGGATAAATGCCTTGAATCTCTAGAAGGGAACCCCTTCTACTGATATGAAGGATCTTTTCATGCCCATTGTCACTTCTCTTTGTTTATTCATCCTTCTTTAGAAGTCTCAATGCTGTTCCAAGGTTGTATTATAGTCTGGCAAGAATTAAGAATTAAATTACTTAAAACCAAGATAAGCATTGCATTATTCAAAATCTAAATTTTTCCTAAAGGACACATCAGGTCTTAATTTAAGGAAAAAAAGAAAAGCAAAAGTCTGGCAGTGCATCATAAAAGAGTGGAGAGGAAAATGAAACTTTAATCATTGGCAGAGACATAATCATGAGTCACATCTCTATATAAATATAGATAGTCCCCTTAAGGAAGGGTCCATCGTTATGATTGGTCTATCTTCTTTAGAAGTAGTTCACTCTTAATGTACCTGCCACAACGTCCTTGTTCACAGAGATATGTGATAGTGAAATGGAAATCTCTGATTAGCTCCTGAATTCCTTGTGGGATTCCATCTCTTAGAAAACACAATTTTTACTTCTCAGACAAAAGAGTTGTCTATGGGATTCTGCCAGGGTATCTGTCTTCTTCTTTTCAGGGCAGGGAATAAAAGGAGAACATTCTTTTTCCTCTCAGGAAGATAATTATATAGTTGTCCTCAATTTTGCTTTCCCACATGGTCTCATCAACAATACATTTAGTAGAAATACTTCAGATTTTTGATAGGCACATGATATTCATTCTCTTTTTAATTTCTGATCTACATTTTACTTAATTACAAATATTTTCTCTGTTTTGTAATACATTTTGTAATTCTTATGCTGGCACCACCATCTTGCCAGCAAATCTAGATTTAAGCATTTTTTATTTGTGTAAAGTTATAAGCTTCTTCCATGGGAAAGAGAGTGAGTTATACTTTTGGATTCTAACTAAGAAAATTGTGGAAAGGTATTTGTGAATAATAAGTCCTAAATGAGAAGCAGATGTTTGGAAAATAAAATAGAGTGTTCTGGAAAAAAGCAGAGAGATAAAAAAGAGAAACTGAAAAGAAATATAATTTAAGATGATTGACTACACATATGAGACCTTTAGAGAGTAAAAGACTTTAGAAAGTTTAAAGTCAAAGCCATGGACCACTGCTACTTTGGGCGGAGAAATTTGCTATACTGGCAACTGTTTCCACTAGAAGCCCAAGAGGTGTGTTCTTAAGATCGAAACAAGAAATAGCTTTTCTCTTTAAGGGCCAATAGTAGTAATTTCTACTGAAACTGGAAGGTGAAAGCAAGATAAATTAGAGCAAAGAACAGCAACCAGAAGACTTAGGGATTAGAAAAGTGTGCTAGCCTAAAACAGAGTTATCCCATTGGTCTGCATTTATAATTTACTGCACTTGATTCTGATTAGGATGGGTTCACTTGAATTTCTTCATAACATGCTTTCAACTCAAGTTGTTCACTTTGTGAGTCTAAGACACAGAAAGGTTATAGTGACAAAAGGAAGGCAATAGAGAAAAGTTTGGACTCACCTTTTCCTTAACTAAAGAACTTTCCTATTTAATACCTTTGGATGATATAAGAATGAATTTCAAATAGAATGTCATCATAATTCACATTAAGTATTCTTGACTACTAGAAAACCTATCAATGTTGCTTTCTAATCACTCCTCATAGATTTTATTTTATTACTTTTTCATCAAATGTATAGCTTTTTTCTGAATACTTTCTAAATACTCCAAACTCTTAAATTGTATAGCCAAAAGTGTACACATATCCTGGCTTATCCTTGCTGAATACACTGGGAATATTACCTCCCAAATGTCAATGAAGTGACTATCAAAATGAAGGTGAAGTCACAAATTTAAATATCAAAAACTTAATTTAACTGAAGGAGAAGTGTCCTTTATGAGTGGAAGAGAAGCAATGTTCAATGATCAGTGGCCCTCTCACTGACAAATTAAAAGTGAAACATTGAGAATGGTTACATTCCATCAGAACGTGGAGAAATACATTCCCCTAAAGGAAAATAAGAAAAATAAATAATGAATTAAAAAAAAACATTTTAGGGGTGCTTGGCTGGCTCAGTCAGTTAAGCTTCCAACTCTTGATATCAGCTTAAGTCATTATCTCAGGATTGAGAGATCAAACCCCCCATCAGGCTCCACAGTGGGTGTGGAGACTGCTTAGGATTCTCTCTCTGCCTCTCTCCCCACTCCCCGCTCACACACTCTCTCTCTCAAACAAACAAATTAATTAATAATAAACAACTCATTTTAAAGCAAAACAACAACAGTAACAACAAAAACGGGAATTAAATGAAAATTCACAGTCTTCATCTACTGTTCAGATGAATGCAAAACAGTATTTAAAAATGCCCTGTTTAAGTTAGACAGCTGGTATTTGAGTTGAGAAAAGATTGAAAATCTCTTAGCTCAAATGTTATGGCTAAAAACTGCTTCAAGATTATTAATAGCTTAATTTAGCATATACTATTGAATTTTACTGAAAAATAAGCTAAGAATGATTTTTTAATTTTATATAAGCATTTTTCTTATACTAGACATATTTCTTTGATAATAACTTTAGGCTTTTATAGTTTTGAAATATTTGTAACTTACATAAGGTGCTAAAGTATACAGTCATATAATGACTTTGAGTGATAAGATTCTATGCAACATAAAAAGCTGTTTTCAGGTCCAACGAAATTCCCTAGAGGAAGGTAATTTTTAAGTGACTACTGCTTTTTTGTTTTGATTAAAGCATGCTGACACTATATTATATTAGTTTCAGGTGCACAACATAGTGATTTGATATTTATATACATCATAAAATGATCACCATAAGTCTAGTTTCAATGTGGCACAATACATGGTTTTTACAATCTTATTGACCATATTCCCTAAGTTGTACATTAAATCCCTGTTTCTTATTTATTTTATAATGTGAAGATTGTAAATTTAATTCCCTTCACCTATTTCATCAGTCTGCCCACCACTCTTTCCTCTGGCAAACAAGTGTTTGCTCTCTGTATTTATTAGTCTCTTTCTGTTTTGTTTTGTTTTTTAGATTGCACTCATAGGTAGTCATATAGTATTTCTCTTTCTTTGTCTGACTTATTTCATTTAGCATAATACCCTCTAGGTCTATCTATATTGCAGCAAATGACAAGATTTCATTCCTTTTATGACTAGGTAATGTTCCATTGAATATATATATGTGTGTGTGTATGTATATATATATATATATCATGAGATACATGATATACATTTATATACATATATATATAGCATATCTTTTTTTTCTAATTATTTACTGATGGACATTTAGGTTGCTTTCATATCTTGGTTATTGTGAATAATGTGATGGACAAAGGGGTTCATATGTCCTTCCAAATTAAAATTTTCGTTTTCTTCAGAAAAACAAACACTCAAGAGTAAATTGCTGGATCATATGGCAGCTATATTTTCAATTTTTTTTAATGTTTCAAGTTTTGATTTAAATTCTAGTTAGTTAGCATATAATGTAATACTAGTTTAAGGGATAGAATTAAGTGATTCATCACTTACATATGACACCCAGTGCTCACCACAACACATGCCCTCCTTAATCCCCATCACCGAGTTAGCCCATCCCCCTGCCACCTCCCCTCCAGCAACCCTCAGTTTGTTCTCTATACTTAAGAGTCTCTTTTATGGTTTCCCTCCCTCTCTTTTGTGTTTCTTTCCCCTATATTCATCTGTTTTGTTTCTTAAATTCCACATATGAGTAAAATCATATGGTACTTGCCTTTCTCTGACTGACTGACTTTGCTTAGCACAATATTCTGTAGCTCCATCCATGTGATTGCAAATGGCAAGATTTCCTTCTTTTTTATGGTTGAGTAATATTCCACCATAACTATCTATCTATCTATCATCTATCTATCTATCTATCTATCTATCTATCTATCTATCTATCTATCTATCATCTCTCCTTTCATCAGTTGAAAGACATTTGAGCTGTTTCCATAATTTGGCTATTGTTGATAATGCTGCTATAAACATGGGGGTGCAGGTGCCCCTTTGAATCAATATTTTTGTGTCCTTTGGGTATTTACCTAGTAGTGCAATTGCTGGGTTGTAGGGTAGTTCAATTTTTAACTTTTTGAGGAAACTCCATACTCTTTTCCACAGTGACTACACCAGATTGCATTCCCACCAACAGTGTAAGAGGGTTCCCTTTCACTGCATCCTTGCCAACATCTGTAGTTTCCTTTGTTGTTAATTTCAACCATTCTGACAGGTATTGGGTGGTATCTCATTGTTTTGATTTGTATTTCTCTGATGATGAGTGATGTTGTGCATCTTTTCATTGTCTGTTAGCCATCTGTGTGTCTTCCCTGAAAAAATGCCTATTCATGTCTTCTGTCCATTTCTTAACTGGATTATTTTTTTCTTGGGTGTTGAGTTTGATAAATTCTTTATAGATTTTGGATACTAGCCCTTTAGCTGTTATGTCATTTGCAAATATCTTCTCCTATTCTGTAGGCTGCATTTTAGTTTTGTTGACTGTTTCCTTTGTTGTGTGGAAGTTTTTATCTTGATGAAGTCCCAATAGTTCATTTTTACTTTTGTTTCCCTTGCCTCTGGAGATGTATCTAGGAAGAAGCTGCTATGGCTGAGGTCAAAGAGATTGCTGCCTATGTTATCCTCTAGGATTCTGATGGTTTCCTATCTCACATTTAGGTCTTTCATTTATTTTGAATTTATTTTTGTGTATGGTGTAAGAAAGTGGTCCAGTTTCATTCTTCTGCATGTGGCTGTCCAATTTTCCCAACACCATTTTTTGAAGAGACTGTCTTTTTTTTCCATTGGATATTCTTTCCTGCTTTGTCAAAGATTAGTTGACCATATAGTTGTGGGTCCATTTCTGGGTTTTCTATTCTGTTCCACTGATCTATTTGTCTGGTTTGGTGCAAATCCAATACTGTCTTGATGATTACAGCTTTGTAATAGAGCTTGAAGTCCAGAATTGTGATGCCTCCTGCTTTGCTTTTCTTTTTCAAGATTGCTTTGTCTCTTCAGGGTCTTTTGTGGTTCCATACAAATTTTAGGATTGTTTGTTTTAGCTCTGTGAAAAATTCTGTTGGTATTTTGATAGGGATTGCATTAAATATGTAAATTGCCTCAGATAGTATAAATATTTCAACAATATTTGTTCTTTGAATCCATGAGCATGGAATATTTTTCCATTTCTTTGTGTCCTCTTCAATTTCTTTCAAAGTGTTCTACAGTTTTCAGAGACAGATCTTTTACCTCTTTGGTTGGGTTTATTCCTAGGTATCTTACAGTTTTTAGTGCAGTTAAAAATGGGTCAATTCCTTGATTTCTCTTTCTCCTGTTTCACTACTGGTGTGTAGAAATGCAACAGATTTCTGTACATTGATTTTGTATCCTGTGACTTTGCTGAATTCATGTATCAATTCCAGCAATTTTGTGGTGGCGTATCATGTCATCTATGAATAGTAAAAGTCTGACTTCTTCCTAGCCTTTTATTTCTTTTTGTTGTCTGATTGCTGAGGCTAGGACTTCCAGTACTATGTTAAATAATGGTGAGAGCGAACATCCCTGTCTTGTTCCTGACCTTAGAGGAAAAGCTGTCAGTTTTTCCCTGTTGAGGATGATACTAGCTGTGGGTCTTTCATATATGACTTTTATGTGTTGAGGTACGTTCCCTCTATCCCTACTTTGTTGAGGGTTTTTAACAAGAATGGATGCTGTATTTTGTCAAATGCTATTTCTGCATCTACTGAGAGGACCATATAGTTCTTATCCTTTCCTTTATTAATGTGGTGTATCACACTGATTGAATTGTGAATAATGAACTATCCTTGCAACTCAGGAATAAATCCCACTTGATCATGGTGAATAATTCTTTTTAATGTCCTGTTAGATTTGATTTGTTAGTCTTTTGTTCAGAGATTTTGCATCCATGTTCATTGGGGATATTGGCCTATAATTCTCCATTTTAATGGGGTCTTTAGTTTTGGAATCAAGGTAATGCTGACCACATAGAATGAGTTTGGAAGTTTTCCTTCCATTTCTGTTTTTTGGAACAGTTTGAGAAGAATAGGTATTAATGCTTCTTTAAATGTTTGGTAGACTTCCCTTGGGAGGCCATCTGGCCCTAGACTTCTGTTTCTTGGGAGATTTTTGATTACTGATTCAATTTCTTCGCTGGTTAAGAGTCTGTTTAAATTTTCTATTTCTTCCTGTTTCAGCTTTCATAGTTTATATGTTTCTAGGAATGTATCCATTTCTTCCAGATTGTCCAATTTGTTTGCGTATAATTTTTCATAATATTCTCTTATAACTGTTTGTATTTCTGGGGCACCTGGGTGGCTCAATTTGGTTAAGTGTCCAACTCTTGGTATCGGCTCGGGTCATGATCTCAGAGGCATGAGAACAAGCCTCGCATGGAGCTCCACGCTGGGTGTGGAGCCTGCTTAAGTTTCTTTCTCTCTCCCTCTCCCTCTGCCCCTCCCTCACTGCTCTCTCTCTCCCTCTCTCTCTAAAAACAAAAATTTTATTTCTGTGATGTTGGTTGTAATCTCTCCTCTCTTGTTTGTGATTTTATTTATTTGGATCATTTCTCTTTTCTTTTTGATAAGTCTGGCTAGGGGTTTATCCATTTTATTAATTATTTTTTAAAGATTTTATTTATTTGAGAGTGAGAGAGTGTGAGAGAGAGAGCACGAGCAGGGAGGAGGGGCAGAGATAGGGAGAAGCAGACTCCCTGCTGAGCAGGGAGCCCAACATGAGGCTTGATCAAAGACCCTGAGATCATGACCTGAGCTGAAGCCCGACACTTAATCAACTGAGCCACCCAGGCACCCAATTTTATTAATTCTTTCAGAGAACCAGTTCCTAGTTTCATTGATCTGTTCTACTGGATTTTTTCTTTATTGTTTCTATATCATTTATTTCTGCTCTAATCTTTATTATTTCCATTCTTCTGCTGGCTTTAGGCTTTATTTGCTCTTCTTTTTCTACCTCCTTTAGATGTAAGGTTAGGTTGTGTATTTGAGATTTTTCTTGCTTCTTGAGGTAGGCCTGTATCGCTCTATACTTGCACCTTATGACTGCTTTTGGTCATCCCAAAGGTTTTGGACTGTCGCATTTTCATTTTCATTTGTTTCCATGTAGTTTTTATTTTTTCTTTAATTTCCTGGTTAAACCATTCATTGTTTAGTAGGATGTTCTTTAACCTCCATGTATTTGTGGTCTTTCCAAATTTTTCTTGTGATTGACTTCAAGTTTCATAGCATTGTGGTTGGAAAATAGGCATGGTATGATCTCAATATTTTTGTTTCTGTTGAGGCCTGATTTGTAACTCAGGATGTGATCTATTCTGGAGAATGTCCCATGTGCAGTCAAAAAGAATGTATATTCTACTGCTTTAGGATAAAATGTTCTGAATATATCTGTTAAGTCCATCTGGTCCAGCATGTCATTCAAAGCCAGTGTTTCCTTGTTGATTTTTTTTGTTTAGATGATCTGTCCACTGCTGTAAGGAGAAAGTCCCCTATTGTTATATTATTATCAATGCATTTCTTTATGTTTGTTATTCATTATTTTATATATTTGGGTGCTCCCAGGTTGGGGACATAAATTTTACAATTGTTAGATTTTTTTGTTGGATAGACCCCTTTATTATGCTACAGTGCCCTTCTTCATCTTATTATAGTCTTTGGTTTAAAATCTAGGTTGTCTTATATAGGTATGGCTACTCTGGCTTTATTTTGGCATCCATTAACATGATAAACGGTTCTCCATCCCCTCACTTTAATCTGCAGGTGTCTTTAGGTATAAAATGAGTCTCTTATAGGCAGCGTATAGATGGGTCTTATTTTTTTATTTTTATTTTTTATCCATTCTGATACGCTATGTCTTTTTTTTATTATGTTATGATAATCCCCATACATTACACCATTAGTTTTTGATGTAGTGTTCCATGATTCATTGTTTGCATATAACACCCAGTGCTCCATGCAGAACGTGCCCTCTTTAATACCCATCACCAGGCTAACCCATCCTCCTACCCCCCTCCCCTCTAGAACCCTCAGTTTGTTTTTCAGAGTCTATAGTCTCTCATGTTTCGTCTCCCCTTCTGAATAATGCATTATATGTTCCCTTATGTCTTTTGACTGGAGCATTTAGTCCATTTACATCAGAGTGACTATTGATAGATATGAATTTAGTGGCATTGTATCACCTGTAAAGTCATTGTTTCTGGAGATTGTTCCTGTTCCTTTCTAGTTTTTGTTGCTTTTGGTATTTCTTTCTCACTCAGAGACCCCTTTAATATTTCTTGCAGGACTGGTTTAGTGGTCACAAACTCCTTTAGTTTTTGTTTGGCTGGGAAACTTTTTATCTCTCCTTCTGATCTGAATGATAGACTTCCTGGATAAAGTATTCTTGGTTGCATATTTTTCCCATTCAGCACATTGAATATATCATGCCATTCTCTTCTCGCCTGCCAAGTTTCTGTGGAGAGATCTGCTGCTAACCTTATTTGTTTTCCCTTGTAAGTTAAGAATTGCTTTTCCCTTGCTGCTTTTAGGATTTTTTCCTTATCTCTGTATTTTGCAAATTTTACTATGACATATCTTGGTGTTGCCCTGTTTTTGTTGATTTTGATGTCTCCTGGTTATGGATGTCTATTTCCTTCTCCAGATTAAGGAAGTTTTCAGCTATAATTTGCTCAAATAAACCTTCTTTTTCTGTCTCCTCTTCTCTTGGGACTTCTATGATACAAATATTATTACACTTTATGGAGTGGCTGAGTTCCCTGAGTCTACATTCATGATCCAATATTTTCCTTTCCCTCTTCTTTTCAGATTCATTATTTTCCATAATTTTATCTTCTGTATCACTTATTCATTCTTCTGATTCTTCCATCTTTGTGGTCATTACATACAGTTGGTATTGCATCTCAGTTATAGCATTGTTTTTTTGGCCTGATGAGTTTTTAGGACTTTTATCTCTGCAGGGGACTCCTTGGTGTCTTCTATGCATTTCTCAAGCCAAGCTAACATCCTTTGTTGTTTTAAATTCTGGATCAGGCATATTACTTATATCTGTTTTGATTAAATCCCTGGCTGTGACCTCTTGTTCTTTCTTTAGGGATAAATTCCTCCATCTTGCCATTTTGTGTAGGTCTCTTCTTCTGTGTGTTAGGAAAGCCTCTTATGTTTCCTGCTCCTAAGAGCAGTATTAAGTAGAGATCACATACTGTTCAGGTCCTGTTGCCTCAGGAAGTGTTTCTGGTATATGCTGTGTGAACTCTGCTGTTGTGTTTTGGCTGCTCTTTTTCTCAGCTCAGTCGTCTGCAGATTTTCTCCTTGCCTACAGTGGACAGTGTTTGGAACTTGTCCACTGTGTGGTGAGTTTTAACTAGGTGTAGGAGGCTTAATCTTATTTCCACCAGAGCTGAAGCTTTGCAGCACTCTGTTATCAGTAGACTTGGTGTGTTCAGGGCATTTTTGCTGGGGGAGGAGCCCACTGATGCTCTGACTCTCAGGCACACTTGTCCTAGTAAAGAAGCACCTGCAGAGTGAAGTGGGGATGGGGCTTGGTGTAAGCATCTCAGGTCTCCACTGTTGGTAGTATGCTGCTCACTGAAGTCAGCCTGTGCTTATTGGTGAGGGTGAAAAATGGCACTAGCCCTCTCCATCCTCCCAGGAGAGAGGAGTTCATACCCACCAACATCTGGGAAACCCTCACAGAAGAGCGAACGATCTCCCCTCATGTGTCCCACCCATCCTTCAGATCCCTGACTTCACCTATCTGTGTCCAGGCCACCTGCCCATCCACCAACACAGTGCACCTGTGCTTTATCCCAGGCACATTGTCTGAGTTTCAAAACTCCAAACTTTAGGGACACAGCATGGTGTGGACCTATGCTGGTCCTCTGGGGGAGGATCTCCTGTGCTGGGACTGGTACTAATTTGTTCCAGAAGGGCAGTTGCACTAATGCACAGGAGCTTGGATTTTAG
Source organism: Eumetopias jubatus (assembly GCF_037043125.1). Taxonomy (NCBI): domain Eukaryota; kingdom Metazoa; phylum Chordata; class Mammalia; order Carnivora; family Otariidae; genus Eumetopias; species Eumetopias jubatus. Next base: position 23,314,564 of record NW_028274808.1, on the reverse strand, counting down.
AGTAAAGTGCAGCAAAAACCCTGAGTCCAGCTTAGTTGCAGTCAGCAGGTGTCTCTGCCCCTATGCTTAAGTTGGGTGGGAGGGAGTCCAATGGTGCCCAATGGCTCTTTTGTCCCTGGAGAGGCAATGCCACATCTCCCAGATGCATTCCAAGAAGGGAGAATCATCTTTCCCAGTACATCACAGGGGAACCTCAGATCTCACTATTGCTTCCAGGCCCCTGCTCTCTTTCTCCACAAGAGCACTGCAGTGCCTGCCAGGCTCAACACCAGCCACTGGGCAGACCTCTAAAACTCTAGGCATGGAGCTCTGCTGGTTGTTAAACATAACATAATAAATAAATAAATAAATAAATAAATAAATAAAATATATTGTGGGGGGGAAAAAAAAAACTCATGACAATCAGCTCCTTTCATTTTACCAGTCAATGGCTTCGTGTGTTTTCCCTGTGCAGTCCCCTCTGCACTGCTCTCTTCTCTCTCTCTGTCTCCTCTCTCTGTGATCAGCATTCCCCTCCCTCCACAGCACCCACCATCATTTCTCCCCTAGATCCTGCCTCTGCACCGCTTACCTTTCACAATGTGGCCTCTTCTGTCCCTCTCACTGTATAGTTTGTTGTCAGTCCTCAGATCAATTTCTTGGGCGTTCAGAATGATTTGATATTTATCCAGCTGTGTTCGAGGGACAAGCCAGGTATAGAGTCCTCCTATTACTCCAACATCTTAACTCCTATATTTTTACTTTTTTTAAGGAACCTCTATACTATTTTCTAGAGTGGTTGCACTAATTTGCATTCCCACCAACAGTTCACAAGGGTTATCATTTCTCCATTCTTCCATTCTCACCAACATTTGAAATTTCTTGTCTTTTTGATACTAGCCATTCTGACAGGTGTGAGGTGATATCTCATTGTAGTTTTGATTTGCATTGCCCTCATGATTGGTGATGTTGAACATCTTTTCATATGTCTGTTGGCCATCTGTATGTCTTCTTTGGAAAAATGTCTATTCAAGTCTTCCATCCATTTTCTAATCAGATTATTTGTTCTTTTTCATATTGACTTGTATGAATTCTTTATGTATTTTAGATGATAACCCCTTATCAGATATATCATTTGCAAATATCTCTTATTCTATAGGTTGCATTTTCATTTTATTCATGACTTCCTACTCTGTGAAAAGGCTTTTTAAAAAAGTTTTTATTTAAATTCCAGTTAGTTGGGCGCCTGGGTGGCTCAGTCGGTTGAGCGACTGCCTTCGGCTCAGGTCATGGTCCTGGAGTCCCGGGATCGAGTCCCGCGTCGGGCTCCCTGCTCGGCGGGGAGTCCACTTCTCCCTCTGACCCTCTTCCCTCTCGTGCTCTCTTTCTCTCATTCTCTCTCTCTCAAATGAATAAATAAAATCTTTAAAAAAAAATAAATTCCAGTTAGTTAACGTACAGTGTAATATTACTTTCAGGATGGAGCACCTGAGTGGCTCAGTCGGTTAAGGGCCTGCCTTTGGCTCAGGTCATGATCCCAGGATCTTGAGATTGAACACTGCATTGGGCTCCCTGCTCAGCAGGAGAGTCTGCTTCTCCTTCTCTCTCTGCCCTCCCCACCACTTGTGCTCTCTCTCTCAGATAAATAAATAAAATCTTTAAAAAAGTATTACTTTCAAGTGTACAACACAGTGATTCAGTACTTCCACACAACACCCAGTGTTCATTACAAGTGCACTCCTTAATCCCCTTCACCCACTTAACCCATCTCTCCACCAACTTCTATTCTGGAACCATCTGTTCTCTATAGTGAAGAGTGTTTCCTGGTTTCCTTCTCTCTCTTTTATTCCCCCTTTTGCTCACTTGTTTTGCTTCTTAAATTCCACATATGAGTGAAATCATATGGCAGTTGTCTTTCTCTGACTGACTTATTTCTCTTAGCATAATACTCTCTAGCTCTGTCCATGTCATTGCACATGGCAAGATTTCATTTATTTTTATGGCTCAGTAATATTCCATTGTGTATATATACCACTTCTTCTTTATCCATTTATTAGTTAATGGACACTTGAGCTATTTCCACAATTCAGCTATTGTTTATAATGCTGCTATAAATATCATGGTGCAAGTATCCCTTTGAATTAGTATTTTTGTATTATTTGGGTAAATAACTAGTAGTGCAACGGCTGGATCCTACGGTAGTTTTAGTTCTAATTTTTTGAGGAACTTCCATACTGTTTCCCATAGTGGCTGCACCAGTTTGCATTCACACCAACAGTGTAGGAGGGTTCCCCTTTCTCCACATCCTCACCAACACCTGTTGTTTTTTGCATTGTTGATTTTAGCCATCCTGACAGGTGTGAGGTGATATCTCATTGTAGTATTGATTTGCATTTCCCTGATGATGGGTGATATTGAGCATGATTTTATGTGTCTGTTGGCCATTTGTATGTCTTCTTTGGAAAAATGTCTTTCATGTCTTCTGCTTTTAAGTTTGATATAGTCCCATTTGTTTATTTTTTCTTTGCTGCCCTTACCTGATGAGACAGATTTTTAAAATATATTGCTCAGATTGATGTTACAGAACTTCTTGCTTCTGTTTTTTTTCTTGAAGTTCTATGGATTCAGATGTTACATTTAAGTCTTTAATCCATTTTGAGCTTACTTTTCTATATAGTATAATAAAGTGATCCAGGGCACATGTGTGGCTCATGATCCCAGGGTTCTGGAATCAAGCCCTGTGTCAGGGTCCCTGAGTCTGCTTCTCCTTCTCCCTCTGCCTCCTCTCCCCTGCTCATGCTTTATCTCTGTCTCTCTCTCAAATAAATAAAATCTGTAAGAAAAAAAAAAGTGGTCCAGTTTTATTCTTTTGCATGCAGCTGTATAGTCTTCCCAGCACCATTTACTGAAGAGACTGTCTTTTTCCCATTGTGTATTATCGTTTCCTTTGTTGTGGGTTAACTGACTATATAAGCATGTGTTTATTTTTGGGCTCTCTATTCTCATCCAGTGATCTTTGTGTCTGTATCTGTAGTAGTTTTGACTACTACAGACTTGTAACATATCTTGAAATCTGGAAGTGTGATACCTCCAGCTTTATTCTTTCTCAAGATTGCTTTGGCTATTTGGGGTTCTTTTGTCATTCCATACAAATTTTAAAATTATTTGTTCTCATTCTGTGAAAAATGTCATTGGCATTTTCATGGGGATTGAATTGATACTATAGATTGGTATGGACATTTTAACATTATTAATTCTCCCAGTCCATGAACACAATACATCTTTCCATTTATTTATGTCATCTTCAATTCTTTCATCAATGTCTTAGTTTTCAGATTATAGGTTTTCCATCAACTTGGTTAAATTTATTCCTAGGTATTTTACTCTTTTGGATGCAATTGTAAATGAGATTGTTTTCTCAACTTCTCTTTCTATAGTTCATTTTCAGTGTATAGAAATGTAACGTATTTCTGAATATTAATTGTGTATCCTCAACTTTACTGAACTCATTTATTAGGTTTAATAGATTTTTGGTGGACTCCTTAGGGTTTTTGAATATAGTATCATGCTGCAAATAGTGAGAGTTTTACTTCTTCTTTTCTAATTTTGATGCCTTTTTGTGTTTGCTTAACCTAATTGCTGTGGCTAAGATTTACAATACTATATTGAATAAAAGTGATGAGGGTGAGCATCCATGTCTTGATCCTTATCTTAGAAGAAAAGCTTTCATCTTTTCACCATTGAGAAAGATGTTAGCTTTGTATTTGTCATTTATGGCCTTTATTGTGTTGAGGTATGTTTCCTCAATATCCACTTTGTTGCGAGTTTTTAATCATGAATGAACGTTGAATTTTGTCTCTTGTGTTAATGCATCTATTAAAATGATCATATTATTTTTATCCTTTGTTTTGTTAATGTGGTATATCACATTGTTTGATTTGGAATGTTAAGCCATCTTGGCATTCCTAGAATACATCCCACTGGATCATGGTATAGTTGATCCTTTTAAAGTACTGTTGAATTTAGTTTGTTAGTACTTTTTTGAGGATTTTCCCATCTATGTTCACCAGTGATATTGGCTGTAGTTTTCTTTTTTTATTTTGTGGTGTTTTCCTCTAGTTTTAGTACCAGAGTAATGCTGGCCTCATAAAATGAATTTGGAAGCATTTCAACTTCTTCCATTTTTGGAATAATTTGAGAAAGGTAGGTATTAACTCTTCCTTAAATGTTTAATAGAATTCACCTGTGACAGTGTCGTGTATTGGCTGTGTACTTTTGTTTGTTGGGAGTTTTTATATTATTGATTCAATTTCATTATTAGTGATTGGTGTACTCAGATTTTCTGTGATTTTATCTTGGAAAATCGTATGTTTCTAGGAATGTATCCATTTCTTCTAGGTTGTCCGATATGTTCACATATTTTTGTTCAAAGTAGTTCCTTATAATCCTTTATATTTCTGTGGTGTCAGTTGTAGCTTTTCTTTGATTTCTGGTTTTATTTTATTTGGGCCATCTCTTTTTCTTGATGAATCTGGCTAAAGGTTTATCAATTTTATCTTTTCATAGGATTAGCTTTTATTTGCATTATCTTTTCTGTTTTTTTAGTCTTTAGTTCATTTATTTCCATTCTGATCTGCTATTTCCTTCCTCCCACTAACTTTGGATTTTGTTTATTGTTCTTTTTCTAGATCCTTTAAGTGTGGTGTGAAGTTAGGTTGTTTATTTGAGATTTTTATTTTTTCTTGAGGTAAGCCTATGTGATTATGAACTTCCCTCCTAGAATTACTTTTGCTGAGTTCCATAGATTTTGAAAGTTTGTGTTTCTATTTTCATTTATCACAAGATATTTTTCACTTTCCTCTTTGATTTCTTTATTGACTCATTGGTGGTTTAGCAGAATGTTTTTTAGCCTCCATGTGTTTGTGTTTTTTCACTTTTTTTCCTGTAGGTGATTTGTAGTTTTATACTGTTATGAGTGGAAAAGGTGCTTGATGTTATTTCAATCTTTAGTCTTTAGAAGCTTGTTTTGTGGCTTAATTTGTTGTCTATTCTGGAGAATGTTCCATGTGTACTCGAAAAGAATGTGTATTCTGCTGTTTTGGAATGGAATGCTCTGTATGTATCTATTAGTCCATCTGGTATGTTGTGTAAAGGCCAATGTTTTCTTATTGATTTTCTGACTGATAATCTATCCATTAATGTCAGTGAGTATTAAAAGTTCCCTACTATTGTATTTTCATCCATTTTACCCTTTATTTCTGTTAATAATTGCTTTATATATTTAGGTGCACTTCTATGTTGGCTGCACAGATATTTCCAATTCTTATATCTTCTTGTTGAATTTATACCTTTATCATTATGTTACACAATTCTTTGTCTCTTGTTCATCTTTGCTTTAAAGTCTATTTTGTCTGTTATAAATATTGCTACCCTGGCTTTTTTTTTTTATTTCCATTTGCATGGATTATCTTTTTCCATCTTTTCATTTTCAGTCTGTGTATACCTTTAGGTCTGAAGTGAGTCTCTTGTCGGCAGCATATATATGGTTTGTATTTTTTTATCTCTTCAGCCGTCCTATGTCTTTTGATTAGAGAATTTTAGTCCAGTTAAATTTAAAGTAATTATTAACAGTATGTAGTTATTGACATTTTATCCATTTTTCTCTCATTGTTTTGTAGTTCTTCTCTGTTCCTTTCTTCTTTTCTGCTCTCCTCACTCGTGGTTGATGCCTTTCTGTAGTGTAATATTTGGATTCCTTTCACATTATTTTTGTGTATCAATTATAAGTTATATATATATATCAATAACATATTGTGTATATATAGTATATATTTATATATATATCAGTCTTTTTAGTGTATGTATATATATATATTTTAGTGTGAAATATATACATATATACTTGATATATGTATATATCAAGTATACTTGTATACTTGTAGTTCATTTTACTACTTTTGTCTTTTAACCTTCATACTAGCTTTATAAGTTTTTGGTCCACTACGTTTATTATATTATTGTATTTTCTTATTTCTAGTTTTGGATGTTTCTACTTAATGAAGTCCTTTTAACCTTTTCTGGTTTAGTGTTTATGAACTCTTAAATTTTGTTCATCTGGGAAACTCTTTATCTGTCCTTAATTCTGAATTATAACTTTGCCAGGTAGTATATGAGTTGTGAGCTTTTGCCTTTCAGCACTTTGAATATATCATGCCATCCCTCTGGCCTACAAAGTATCTGCTGAAAAATTAGTTCATAACCTCATGGGGGGGTCTCCTTGTATATAACTAGTTGTTTTTCTCTTGTTGCTATTATGATTCTCTCTTTATTCTTACCTTTTGCCATTTTAAAAAAAGATTTTATTTATTTATTTGGGAGAAAGCATGAGTGGGGGGAAGGGCAGAGGGAGAGAGACAAAACAGACTCCCTGCTGAGCGGGGACCCGGATATGGGGCTTGATCCCAGGACCCCAAGATAATGACCTGAGCTGAAGGCAGATGCTTAACCGACTGAGCCATCCAGGCATCCCAAACTTTTGCCATTTTAATTATACTATGTCTTGGTGTCAATCTCTTTGTAAGTTTATTTTTTTTTAAATATTTATTTATTTATTTATTTATTTATTTATTTATGAGAGAGAGAGAGCATGAGCAGGGAGGAGGGCCAGAGGGAGAGGGAGAAGCAGGCTCCCCACTTAGCAGGAAGCCCGATGTGGGACTCCATCCCAGGATGCTGAGATCATGACCTGAGCCAAAGGCAGGCACTTAACTGACTGAGCCGCCCAGGTGCTCGGTGTCAATTTCTTTGGGTTCATCTTGTTTGAGACTGTTCTTCCTAGACCTGGATGTCTGTTTCCTTACCTAGGTTAGGCAAGTTTTCAGTCATTATTCCTTCCAATATAGTTTTGTCCCCTTTTCTCCATTTTCTCCTTCTAGAAGCCCTAAATGCAAATGTTAGCTTACTTAATGTTGTTCCAGACGTCCCTTATGTTTTTTATTTCTTTTTTCTTTTTACCATTCTAATTAGGTGATTCCCCAATCAGACCTTGTCTTCCAGATCACTAATCCAATTTTTTGTATTGTCTAATCTGCTGTTATCCCCTCTAGTGTATTTTTCATTTCCGTTACTGTATTATTTAGCTCTTATTGGTATTGTCTTATATTTTCTGTCTTTGAAGTTTTCACTGTATTCATTCATTATGCTCTAGAGTTTGGTGATTATTTCTGTGGCCACTACCTTAAACTCTTTATCAGGTAGATTACTTACCTCAGTTCCATTAAGATCTTTTTCTGAAGTTTTGTCCTCATTTTTTATTTAGATTGTATTCCTCTCTCTCGTCATTTTGACTCGCAGTGTTTGTTTCTATGTATTAGGCAAATCAACTCCCTCTCTCAATCTTAAAGGAGTGGCTTTGTGTAAGAGATGTCCCACAGGGCCCAGAAGCATATGGCCCCCCACTCCCTTTGTCACCAGATCCAGGTTTTCAATGGGCATTTCCTATGTGAGCTGTGTGCAACCACATATTGTGGTAGGTCATTGGCTGGAGCCTGATGGGTGGGTGAGGCTCCCCCCAACCTGGCTCGCTGGGGTTATGGCAATCTGGAAGGGTTCTCCCCTGGCCTGGCTGGTGGGTATAGTGTGCTGCCTCTGTGGTCATGCATAGGATTCTCCCACTACCCAGCTGGGTGGGGTACTATAGTCACTGCTGCCGCTGGAGTGGTGGACAGAGCTCTCTTCCTGGCCCAGCTTGCTAGGTATCTGCGGCAGATGCAGTGCTATGTGGGTCTATACTTCCAGACCATCTGGCTAAGGCACACAGAAGTAGCTGCCATGGTGTGGCTGTTGGGCAAGGCTATCAGTGGGGCACCCCACCAGTATGTTAAAGTGAGAGTTCCAAGATGGCACCCACTAACATGGGCACCAGCAAGGTAGATTCTTATGCAGAAATGGCACCTGACAGTTTCTCTCTCCACAGGGAGGATCTCAGGAGTTTCCTGCCTCTCTGGGAGATACCCCAGCAATAGTTAAGTGGGTCTCCTTCACCTATGTTCTGGATTCTTTTCCAATTAGTGTATTAGCACTGAGTCTCAGGGCAAGTGAGACTATGCATGAGCCTTTAAGAGTGAATCCTCCTTTTCCTACAGCTCTATGGTTTTCATGGTGGTTTTCAAAGCCCAGATTTTTATGGGTTCATTTCTCTTGTGATCTCAGGGTTGGAGTGCCTGCTGTGGTGATCCAACCCCTTGCTCTTCAGGGAGAAGTTCTATGTTTTCGAAGTCCCTCCACAATTGTGGATTGCTGTACCTGGAGCAGAGTTTTTCTTCATTTGGCAAGACCTTGTTTCTACCACTTCTACCCATCTCAATGCTGGTTCTTCATCTTTCATTGTGGAGGCTCTGTTCATTCAGTTTTCAGGGATCTTTTTCTGAGAAAATTACTCATTTGCAGTTGTGTATTTGTTGTGTCTGTAGAAGAAGGTGAGCTCAGAATCCTCCTATAGTGCCATCTTGAATCCTCCACCCATAAACAATTTCTTTTTGATATAAACAGTTCTTTAGATGCATTGAAAGTGTTCCAAAGGAACGTATCTGTTACAGTTAGGCTCTGGTAGAGAAGATATTGTCTTCAACAGAAAAGCAACTTCAAAAATACACCTTTCAAAATAATGGTGATTTCATTACTGTTTGTTTCAGTAAAACTAATGTAATAGTATTTGACTATTTATAATGTTAGGTATTGTTCATAGAAAATAAAAGAAGCAAATACTACATTTTATAAACTCAGCATTCCCTGACTATCCTTCACTGAACTAGGGGCCATTGGGTAGGTTGTAACAGGAAATGAAAAAAATGCTTGCCAACTTTGAGGGCACCTAGAAAGCAGGAAGAAGAGAAAACTAACCAATTCAACATATAAATTACTAAAACGAACAGGTATTCGGTGCAGAAAAGTAATCATAAAGTGCCTTTATGTTTGATCTTTAATCACAAAATTTTATGTTATTTTAAATATGTCTTGATAAAAGGTCCTTGCAGATGAAATTTTACATAAACTTGACTTCCTTATCTGAAAAATAAGTCTCTTATAATTTAGTATTGGAAATACTATATATAGTTTTATGTAGCATAAATTTGATTATGTTTTATTAAATGTAAGATGCATTTTAACATTTTAGTATCTCTTAAATCAGTTTGCATTTTGTAATCAATAGTGTCTTTCAGTCATTGTTGGGATAAACTGAGATCATTTTAAATTACAGTTTATGAGTTTTTGAACCACATTGTTGGTGTAAGTTCAAAACACGAACCTAGTTGTGGTTCAAATTCCCAGAGGAAATAAACTTTTTTTCTTCTACTATCTGGTGCTGAGATTAAGACTTGAAGGTTTCCTTGCTTTGTCCATCTACATGGTGGTTTCATTTATTTTTATCTTGTACTTTTTATGATTTTATTTGTCAGAGAGAGAGAGTGAGCACAAGCAGGAGGAATGACAGGCCTAGGGAGAACCAGGCTGCCTGCTGAGCAAGAAGCCCGATGCAGGACTTGATCCCAGGAGCCCGGGATCATGACCTGAGCCGAAGGCAGACACTTAACCAACCGAGCCACCTAGGCATCCCTCATTTATTTTTATCTTTACACTAAGAGTGTAGCCCTTTGATATCTCTCCTTGGGCATTTCTGCTTTCATAATCCCACCCAAAATAACAATGCATCTGACAGTGGAGGATTTCTTACGTTCATTATAAAACAGAAATTTGTCTTAGAAGTTTTTGAGGATTTCTAGAAGATATCAGTTATGACCACATTTTGAACAGGAAATAAAGCCATCATATGCCTCATGGAAGTATGATCTCTGAGATAACAAACTGGATATAAATAAAAAGGGTTATAAACCCATTTGCTTTGCAGACAATAGAAGTTTCAAACTCCATTATATACTTGCTTTGATTAAAAATGAAGCTTCCATAATTTCAATTTAAAAGGTAAAATTTATTGATAAACTGAGACAAATTAAACTCAATTGGTTGAAAAGCTATATTAATAAATATGCAATAATATACTTAAATATTGAATAACTTTAAGACATATTTTTTCCATGCCTCAAATAGAAAACTAGAGAGAAAGCATCATGAAAACAAAAAGAAAAACGAAGGTTTTTCTTTTTCCCCTTATTGCTCTATGTCTAGATTTAGAATATTGTTTGGCATGTAATAAGCATTCAAGAAATATTTACTTAATTAATTAATTAATGGGTCAAATTACATTCAGTGATGCAGTTATTTTTATATGTATCATATAGTCCCTCCTGAATTACTGAGTGGTTGAAACTTGGATCAGAGCTTTTTACATGCTTAGATCAATTTAATGAGACTCAATCCAGTATGCAGAACCATCAAGGTCGCTGACATTAGTCACTCCATATCTGCTCTGAGATACTCCCTAGTTCAACAGAATCCAGTTATTTTCTCAAAAATTCAATAACCTTGGTAATCAGTAAACTATATATAGCCAAATGCTATACTCCAGTTCACTATACTTTTGGATTGATTAAATCTTTGAGGCTTGGGTGAAGTTTGTTATGCTCTTACTAAATGACATCTTATAAGAACTTCAGGAATCTTTTTCACAAGCCCAACAGTTCCTTCATCCATAAGACTGTAATCAAGAAATACTACTTAAAAAATGCACAAGTCCACTAATTATCAAAAATGTAAGTAGGTCTTGATGGGAAGAAAATAACAGAACTTGGTATGTACGGTTTTGAAAAGATGTGATGTCATAGCAAACTCTGGGGCACTTGGAAAGGAGTATAAATCACTTCATTGTAGCAGCGTAACCATCAGGTTCTAGGGAAAATAGAAACCGAAATAACCATCTCTGACACCAGAAAGTAAGCCGAGCTCTGTGAGTTTTCCCTTCATTATTCTCTTTAACGCAGGTGAATGAAAAAAACTTAACTTAATGGTGCTTTACAGCACTAATTATTTGGTAATAATCAAAAGGTTTCATGATCTGAAAAGGTTGTTTCAGTACAGCCCATTAAACAATATGAAGAGCTATTATCCCATCCTACTACCTTTCTGCCTCTCAGGTGCTCATTTGCCAGATGCTTTCTAATTAAGAGCATATAAAAGGAGAATAACATGAATTGCACAATCAGGTAAATGTATCTAGTCCAATTATGGTGCCAATAATAAGTATTATATTTTATTACAATCTTATCAAGATAATTATTTTCTCAATGTTTATATTGACACTGTTCTAAGCCACTAAAAAAATCCTCTGAGACTAGTTAATTATGTGACTCATAGAGATAAATGACCTTTCTAAATTTAGACCAGCTAGGGTGTTATGCACAAACAATGAATCATGGAACACTACATCAAAAACTAATGATGTAATGTATGGTGATTAACATAACAATAAAAAATTTTTTTAAAAAGGGTCCTGAATTCTAGGCCCAGAAAAAGGAAGTGGGAGAAAGGAGAGAGGAGAGTACTCTGGCAGAGAAGGGGACTTGAGCAAGGGTATGGAAGTGAGGATAGGATGCTGTGTCTCCAGAGAGCTAAAAATAGCTCACTGTTGCTAGGCTATAGGTTTGAGGTGGAAATGACAAAGGATGGAGCTAGAGAGAGGCAGATTTTGAATGATCTTGGACACTCTGGTAAGGAATGGGAACTTTAGTTATTGGGAGACACTGGAAAGTCTTAGGCAAGTAGTGTTGTGATCTGATTTTAATTTAGATTCATTCTTCTATGGAAGATGGAGCTGAGGAATTGAAGACTAGAAGGGTAACCTGTTAAGTTATTGTAAGCAGGTAGGCAGGTAATCAGGAAAGGCAGATCTGGCAGAATGGTACTAGGGATAAAAGAGGAGAACACCCATTAGATGTTTAAGAGGGAAAATCTCTTGGACTTGGTGATGGAATCAATTTTGTGGATGACTTGGATAATTTGTAAGCTTCTAACTTGGGAAATACACCATCAACTGTATTTCATAGAACTGTCTGGAAACCTAAACCCTTTACAAAGTTAAAGAGGATATCTGGATTTTTCCTTATGTATACCATTTTGCTCTTATTCTATTTACTTGTGCTGGAGACAAGAAGAGATTTTAAAAAATAAATGTAATATTACAAAAAAAATAAAAATAAATAAATTTAGACCAGCTAAAATAACAGCATATATGTTTATCTTTCCAATATATATAGTTATTTAAAATTCATACTAACTAATTTGTAGCAAACCAGTCTCCTGATGAAAATTTTTATTCCATATATTCCATAACTACTCAGTTTTAATACTTGTGATTCTTCCATATATCCCATACTTGTGTTTCTTCCATGTACTCAGTTGCAGTACTTGTGTGTACAGTAGTCTCTTAAACATCTGTAAACCAGAGAGGGGGAGTGAGGGAAAGAATGGAGAGGAAAGGATGAAGATAGAAAAGAAAGAATGGAAGTAATTACCCAAAGATATTCATTTTATTGTCTCCTTTTACTGTCCCTTTACAATTGAGAAATTGATTTTGGACTTGTTCCACACTTGCTAGAAAAAAAATAAAGTCTCTTTCTCTTGGCTTTTTTGATCCAGGGAGTTGGTACCTCAGAAGTATTGTTAAGATAACAGCATCCCTTCTGCTCATTGTTGGGCTGTGGTTTTGAAGCCAGAGTTTTAACAGATTTGTACAGGTGCAAAGGTCAATTTCTAGGCAGGAAGTAGATATCAGTGCCACCACATGCCAGTAAAATGGACTGAATTTTAAGAAGTAAATGGCTCTAAACCATGCCATTTTGTTATCCCTTTAAAAAAAACAACAGAAACAGCAACGAAAATCTTGGTTTAAACATAACATTGGCTTGAAGCCAAAGTAATGCAGGTTTTTAAAACAGTGATACTTAGACTCTTCTGGAGAAATATCATCCTGAATTCTGAAAATGGATTTAATACCATAAGGAAGATAACTTCAAGATATAATTATTATGTACAAGTTATGATCCAGTTTCCAGATTTGGATTCAGATTCAGATTCAAATCCTGACTCTGTCACCATGGACAATCTTTTCAGAAACCGTGTGCCTCAGTTTCCTTTTCTATAAAATGAAAATAACAGTATATTTTTATAAGAAATGTCTACTCAGATCCTTTGCCCAATTTTCAGGGCTGTCTTTTTATACTTGAGTTGTTAATAGTTATTTATATATTTTAGATACAAGTCACTTATCAGATATATAATTTGCAAAATTTTTCTGCCTCATAGCATTGTTGTATTAAATGGTTTAAGACATGTAAATTTCTTTTAATTTAGCCTGACATATGTAATGCATTAATTAAGTTATTATGAAGCTTGTACCAGGTTCTCTTAGTAACCTAAAAGTTATTAAAATCTTCTCTCCTGACCCCTAAACACTTTTCATCTATTAAAGACCTATTGATATTTCATAGAATCCAGGAATCTTATAATACAACTTGTTCAGAAAGAAGGAAGGAAGGAAGGAAGAAAGGAAGGAAGGAAGGAAGGAAGGAAGGAAGGAAGGAAGGAAGGAAGGAAGGGAGGGAGGGAGAGAGGGAGGGAGGGAGGGAGGGAGGAAAGAAAGAAAGACGGAAAGAAAAATCACAGAACTTCCTTGACTTACAATGAGGTTACATCCTGATATATCCATCATAAGTTGAGAATATCATAAATTGAGAATGTATTTAGTATACCTAACCTACTTAGCATGGTATCTTAGCCTAGCTGACCTTAAACATGCTCAGAATACTTACATTAATGTACAGTTGGACAAAATAATTTAACACAAAAGTGTTGAATATCTCTGTAATTTATTGAACACTGTACTGAAAGTGAAAAACAGAATGGTTGTATGAGTATGGAATGGCTGTTAATGTATTGGTTGTTTACCCTTGTGATGGTGTGACTGACGGAGTGGCGGCTCACTGCTGTTGCCCAGCATCACAAGAAAGTATCATACCTCATATTGCTAGCCCAGGAGAAGATCAAAACTCAAAATTCGAAGTATGGCTTCTATAGAATGTATATCACTTTTGCACCATTGTAAAGTCAAAAAAATCAATCGTAAGTTGAATCATTGTAAGTCAGGGACCACCTGTTTGGTGAAAGATTTGATGCTGTTCCATCACCTGAAGCAATGTCAGCCACATATCAGCCACCCATTCACTTTTCACTCTCATGAGTTTGCTATAATTTCCAAATAACCATAATATATATTCATAAAGTTTTTCTTTATAATGAACTAAGTAAACTTATTTTAAAATGAAATCTTATATAATTTTAATCTTTTAATTTGAGCATATATACAAATCTATTTTTGCAACTTTTAATTTGACATACATACAAATGTCTACATTAATTAATAATTGCTTATTAAGAAAATAGTTTCTTCAACTCCCAATTAAGAAAGAATACTGACTAGTCATTAATACCAATTAAATATATATTTGAAACAATTATCACTTTAGAACTGAAGAACTTTCAGAACTAGAAAGTCAACACAGTTATTGGATGCAAATTTATAATTCAGCTAGGACATTTTTGATAGCTTAAGTTAAGCATGATAAATATTGTACTGATGAAACTTTTGCCATGTCAAGGATATTTCCAGAGCTTTTTTTTTAAATCTACAAAACATAAACTGAGTGAAAAGGCTATGGATGTAGATATCCAAGGAATTATCAGATCCAGAACATTTGTGGAGATCATAAAAGAGCTTAGCTACCTCAACAGGTATTTAATAAAAATAAACATGATCTATTTGGTGAAAAGATTCAGTCAAATTTGTATCAGGAAAGGCAAAAATAAGCCTAGTTTTAACACTTTCCAAGATTCACTCACAAACCTTTTTGATATCCATGGGCTTATGGAACTACTAGACACAGAACAGTCTTTTAAAAGAAGTAGAAAATTTATGTATTAATACTTTGCTATCTCCAAGTTAAAGTCTGAGTCGTTTTTTTTTAAAGATTTTATTTATTTATTTATTTGAGAGAGAGAGAATGAGAGACAGAGAGCACGAGAGGGAAGAGGGTCAGAGGGAGAAGCAGACTCCCTGCTGAGCAGGGAGCCCGATGTGGGACTCGATCCCGGGACGCCAGAATCATGACCTGAGCTGAAGGCAGTCGCTTAACCAACTGAGCCACCCAGGCGCCCAAGTCTAAGAGTTTTAAAAAAAATCTTACTTTGAAGGAACTGGCCTTTTGTCCTAGCAAATATAAACTGATGATTTTTCCCTACTGAAGATTAGTTTTCTGTCCCAAGTTACTTTATCATTGTGAATTCTATAGAAAACTAGGGTTTTACTCTTCATTTCCCAATGGGAAGGCACTCCTTAGATTATGATTTGCCAGCCCTGGGGCCTTGGAAAAACAAAAGCTAGAGATCAGTTAGTATGCACTTATTTTTCTGAGATCTTCACTTATAGGTGTATTTCTCAAGGCAATGATGGGGAAAAGCCAGAGCAGCACTCCAAGAAATGTGTCCTCTACTACTTCTACCACAACCCGTTGAGGCTATCTCCTGCTCAGGTCAAAGTCATCACTTTCCCCAATGATCTCAAGCCCCCTATTGCCTAAGGGTTTTCCACAATTTTCTTGGTCATTTTTTTTATCTTCAAATACTCTTGGATTCATCTTGGAGGAGGAAGTCAGTAACAGCTGCTAATAGAAATTATACAGAAAAAGTTTATATTTAGTATGAAAATATACACAAGCCAATAGACATGCTTATTTAAATCACTGATTGAATCATATACTGACAAAGTTTAGGATGTAGTTTTCCAAATCAACTTTGTCTACTTAGCTGTAAGAATTGGGCTGGCAAGTTCAATACTTCCTCCAAATTATTTGTGGGTATGTAATGCATACGCAACAAGGGCTTCATTTGAGTTATAGCAATATTTGATTGAATTTACAGAGTAAAAGGAACCCTAAGAGAAGAAAATGAACAGCTAGACAAGAAAGTTGTGTTCCTGATAGAGAACAGAATTGAAACAAATAGCTAGCTGGAAGCTAGTTGGAACATCAATACCTGACAGAAAACCTGGCAAGACAAAATAGATTCCTTTAGCTAAATATAATCTATACATAACCTAGAGGCTCCACATTGGGAATAAATAGTTACCCTATTCCTGACAACTAGTCTTCTATGTAATTTTATAAAGTCACAAGTGATTGCTCCAAGTAGAATATTCTATAAATATATTTAAATTCTGTTTGTCTCTGTCTTGCTATTCAGGAAATCCATGAATTTATGCATGTGTTGAAAATGTGGCCATCATAGCTAATGAAACTTTAACTGGATGGAAAAAAGTAAGTGATTTGTCAAATGCTCCATAGCAGTTGCATCAAGTCAATGTGCACAAGTCGACAAGTCAAAAGTCTGATGGAAAAATCACTTCTCTTGAAATGCTGACAGAAATAGCACCACTTGCTATTTTAGTGGTACCATAAAAGTAAACAGCCAATATCATTGAGATTGAAATGGATATTGAATAAATATATATACTTACTCAAGTTATTTTTAATGATTGAGGAATAAGAATCTATTGCTTTCATAGTTTAGGGACATTATTAAATTTGAAATAATTATGATAATAATCATTACCATACAAATGTAAAGTCGCTTAGACAGATACTCTTCAAAACTATTGTCCCCATGGGCAGTTTTTGAGAAATCACATGTATTAGCCATGTGTTAATCTTTGCAGAAAGCGAAATGGATGGACCTGGTCACCCATGTATACATACACCAGTCACCACTCCATCTGTATATTACATTATAGCCTAGCCACTGACTCTAGTCACAGTTCATCTGTATACTGTAGTACCTTTAGTTGAAAAGGAGTAGCACTAATATGTTTTGCCTTCTTTTAAGTTTAGGATAGTTATAGAATTTAAGTAGGTATCTACAACTGGTGAACTCTTACTCTGGGGGATGGGAGGGTAATATCCACATACATTTAATTAAAGGAATTAATTGTCCTTTAAAATTAATCAGTTGCCCTTTGCCTTCATTAATGGGTCTTCTGATATTTAATGTGTAATTTACAAATTCATCCAAATTTCTTTTTTGACCTTGAGAAAAGCTGTATGTAAACCAAAAAGTCAAAATATTTTTAAACAGTTTTGGAAAGGAGAGGAAGTGGGAAGAAAATCAGTAAAGAAATTGTTCCGTTGTTGACAAATGTTTTCTTTCCTGGGAAAAAATTCTAACACTTTGCATGCATATCACAGTCTTATGTCCAAGATAAGCTAAAACAAAAACATCCCCAGGTTCAGTAACATAGAGTACCTACACTGAGGGCAAAACGATAGTTTTCCTCCACTTCATTACTAGCATATAGAAAGATATTCTAATAAATCTGGTCAAGAATAAATATGTGTATATTTCCCACCACCACTGCCACAACCACAAAAAAAGTTATTTTAAGATATATGGGAGGAAGTTTAGCCTCAGAATTTAGAGTGTGAACATTGGAACCAGGTTTCCTGGATTAAAATCCTTTTATTGCTCATTAGCTCTGTGACTGGCCAATTTTTATAAATTCTCTGTGGCTAAATTTATGAGGATACTAATAATAACAACTTAATATGTTTGTTTATAGAAATTAAATGTGATCTTACATTTAAAACATTTAAAAAATGTTTTTTACACACATGGCAAACCCTCAATGATTTCATTGTTAAATTCAAACAAAATGCTTTTACCATTAATTCATAATTGCCGCAAGCACATGAAGGAGTTGGAAGGGGGCAGACAATGGTGATGGTGCTGAGTATTTTCATATTTTATTCTAAATACTCACAATTGTGAGACATCATCACTCTTTTGGGGCTGCCCATGATCTAGAAACACCTCACAGTATAAAAGCCGAAAACGCTTGCTCCCTTGAACTCCCTTTGCATATAGCGCACTGCCTCATGACCCAACATCATGAAGTGGATTTGCAACCAGCTAGTGATGTCCAGGAAAGGGGTATGTGGTGCGTCTTGTCTGGCCCCTGCAGGTCTCAGACAGCAGTGACAATGGTGCTAGTTGTGGTGTCTGGTTCCCTGCCCATACGGTCAGCCTAGCAAGCTGCCCATCCATAACTCAGCAGTATCCTCACAATGGGTGAGTCCAGGCATTTCTTCTGGTTGCAGACCCTCCAAGGCTGCTTCCCTAACCCTCTAGTGGTTCTATGAACTACCCAGTATCCTTTTAATACCTTTCTTTTCTGCTTAAAAAACTCAGTGCGCATCAATTTCTGTGCAGATAAAATTAAGATCTGTGACTGATTGAATATGAGTGTTATTGAAGCCTTCTTCATAACAATGTATAATAATGTATTAATAGTGTGCTTTAAAAAAAGCATTTAAGTGGGAAGAGAGTCAACCTCAAGTCCCATTTTTTAATCAGATTGTTGTTGTTGTTGTTATTATTATTTTAGTGCTGAGTTGTATAAGGTCTTTATATTTTTTTCATTGTCACGTTAGTCATCATACAGTACTTCATTAGTTTTCTTTCTTTCTTTCTTTCTTTCTTTCTTTCTTTCTTCTTTCTTTCTTTCTTTCTTTCTTTCTTTCTTTCTTTCTTTCTTTCTTTCTTTCTTTTTTCTCTTTCTTTCTTCTTCTTCTTGACTTTTTTTAATCTGATTGCTGTAAAATAGACTTCCAGTAATACATTGAATAAAAGTGGCAGGAATGGACATCCTTGTCTTGTTCCGAATCTTAGAAAAAAAAAAGCTATGTTTTTCACTATTAATTATGATGTTAGCTGTTTTTCCTTTTTTAAAATATTTTATTCATTTATTTGAGAGAGAGAGAATGAGAGATAGAGAGCAAGAGAGGGAAGAGGGTCAGAGGGAGAAGCAGACTCCCTGCTGAGCAGGGAGCCCGATGTGGGACTCGGTCCTGGGACTCCAGGATCATGACCTGAGCCGAAGGCAGTCGCTTAACCAACTGAGCCACCCAGGTGCCCTAGCTGTTTTTCATATATGGCCTCTGTTATGTTGAGGTATGTTCCCTCTAAACACACTTTATTGACAGTTTTTATCATGAGTGGGTGTTGAATTTTGTCAAATGCCTTTTTTGAATCTGTCAATTTGATCATGTGGTTTTTTTATCCTTCATTTTGTTATTGTGGTATACTACACTGATTGATTTGTAGATAATGAACCATCCTGGCATCTCTTTAGTAAGTCTCACTTGACTGTGGTAGATGATTCTTTTAATGTATTTTTAAATTTGGTTTGCAATTGTTTGTTGAGGATTTTTACATCTATGTTCACCAGGG
Source organism: Eumetopias jubatus (assembly GCF_037043125.1). NCBI lineage: Eukaryota > Metazoa > Chordata > Mammalia > Carnivora > Otariidae > Eumetopias > Eumetopias jubatus. Next base: position 23,295,298 of record NW_028274808.1, on the reverse strand, counting down.
ATATTGGCCTATAGTCGTCCTTTTTTTGTGGTGTCTCTTTGGTTTTGGTATCAGGGTAATGCTGGCCTCAAAGAATGAAATTGAGTTTTCCTTCTAGTGTTTGGAATAGTTTGAGCAGAGTAAGTATTAGCTCTTCTTACATGTTTAGTAGAATTCATCCTTGAAGCCATCTGGGTTTGTTTGTTTAGGAGTTTTGGATTACTCATTCAATGTCATTACTAGTAGCAATTGGTCTGTTCAGATTTTCTATTTCTTCCTGAGTCAGTTTTGGACAAATGTATGTTTCTAGGAATTCATTCATTTCTTTCTAGATTTTCAAATATAATATAATTTTTCATAATAGTCTCACATAATCCTTTGTTTTTCTGGGATTTGGTTTTTATTTGTCCTACTTCATTTCTGATTTTATTTATTTCAGCCCTCTCTCTTTTTATCATAATGAATCTAGATAAATATTTATCAATTTTGTTTATTTTTTCAAGGAAACAAACTCTTGGTTTTATTGATCTTTTCTACTGTAGTTTTCTTCTTTATTTCATTTAGTCATGCTCTGATCTTTATTATTTCCTTCTTTCTACTAATTTTGGGATTGGGTTGTTCTTCTTCTAGTTTTGTTAGGTGTATGGTTAGATTGTTTATTTGACAATTTTCTTGTCAGTATCTGTATACTGTGCCTGTATCAGTGCCTGTATCAGTATAAACTTCCCCCCTTAGAACTGCTTTCACTGCATCTCAAAGATTTTGAACTGTTGCATTTCCATTATTAGTCTCTAGTTATTTTTTATTTCCTCTTTGGCTTCTTAATTGACCCATTCATTGTTTAATAGCATGTTGTTTAACCTCTACATGTTTGTGTTTTTTCCAGTTTTCTTCTGGTAACTAATTTCTAGTTTCATACCATCATAGTTAGAAAATATGCTTGATATCATGTCAATCTTCTTAACTTCACTGATACTTTTTGTGGCCTAAAGAATGTGTATTCTGCTGTTTTTGAATGGGATGTTCTGTATATATCTGTTAAGTCCACATGGTCTAATTGGGTCATTCAAAGCCACTGTTTCCTTATTGATTTCTGTCTGGATGATTTATCCATGGGTGTAATTAGGTTGTTAAAGTCCCTTAATATTATTGTATTACTGTCAATTCCTCTCTTTATATCTGCTACTATTTGCTCTATGTATTTAGGTGCTTCAGTGTTGTGTGCATAGATATTTACCATTGTTATTGATCCTTCTTGGGATTGATCCCTTTATCCTTCATCATTATGTAATACCCTTTTTTATCTCTTGTTATAGTCTTTGTTTTAAAGTCAAATATATTATGTGTAGTATACATTTTATATATATATTATATTTTTATATTTTGTCTGATATAATTATTGCTACCCCAGGTTTTTTTTTTTTTTTTTTTTTAGCTTCCATTAGCATGGAGTATCTTTTTCCATACCTTCACTTTCAGTCTGTGTGTTCCTTTAGGTCTAAAGTAAGTCTCTTGTAGACAGCATATAGATGGGTCTTGGTCTTTAATCTACCTTATGGTTTTGATTGAAGCATTTAGTTCATTTATATTTAAAGTAATTATTGATAAGTATGTACTTACTGCCATTTTGTTAACCATTTTCTAGATTTTTTTGTTGTTCTTTTCTGGATTTTTTGTAGAGTGCTTCTTCTTTTAGCACTATTCTTTTTATTTTTAACAGTGCATCATAAATATGTTTTCACATCAGTTAAAAAGTCCTAATTTTAATGCTTGTCTAATAGTGGTAGATACATATTCATTTAGCTTATATTATAATGTTATTGTACAAAAAGTTGTCTCTAATATTTCAATATTGGAAATAACACTATAATGACACTCCTCTGCATATACTTTTTTTCACATCTGACCTACTATTGCCTTCAAATTGTAGAACATGTAAAACACTGAGTGGGTCCCTCTGTGAAATAGGAAAAGTCTCCAAAGGTGAATCTTATATGTACATTTCACCTTTTATCTATATTATTGTGATCTTTAGAACAGCACTGTATAATAGAATTTTCTGCCATGATGGAAATGGAAATATTCTATATGCTGTACAATATGATAGCCACTAACCACACATGGCTATTGATCACTTGAAATATTGCTAGTATGACTGAGGAACAGCACTTTTAATTTTAATTAACTTAAATTATTTTAAATTTAAACACCCACACGTATACCATGTTGAACAATGTAACTTTAATCTTTTATGACTTTTTTTTCTTAATCCTTACCTTACATAAACATTAAGAGGCTATCTCTGGTTTTGTATGTTCTTGTATGGTACCCTTTACCACTTCTTTTATTGGTAATGATTTGTTTGATATTTTACACGAGGTACACTTGATTTCCTGTAGGAGGATAGATACAGCTTCTCCTAAATAAGAAAAATAAAAATAACTAAACACGTGATATAACTACTTTTATGTTTTCATAAGTAATCATTAGCCTATATTTATGGACTATGTTAATACCAAGAGTGTCAAAAATGACAGAGAATCTTTGTGTCAAATCTATTTTAAACAAGGCATTTGGTATATCTTTTATTGCTCCTTTTTGTTGCTCCTTAGTCACCAACTTCTCAGTCTTTGAATATTTCAATTAAGAAATATTTTACTACATTTAAAATTTCATCCTAGAAAATTTTAATATTTAGTTTTAGTTTTATAATGAAGTGTGTAATAGTCATTTTATTTGTGTCTTTAATCTCCATTAATGTCCTATCTTCCTCATTCGTGTGCTTTTATTTATTTTTAATGTTGCCTTTGTTTTTCTAACAGCCTCAGTCCTAACATACATATAAATTAATTGAGTTATAATGTTTTCCCAACAAGACTTAGATCTGGGGCGCCTGGGTGGCTCAGTCATTAAGCGTCTGCCTTCGGCTCAGGTCATGATCCCAGGGTCCTGGGATCGAGCCCCACATCGGGCTCTCTGCTCGGCGGGAAGCCTGTTTCTCCCTCTCCCACTCCCCCTGCTTGTGTTCCCCTCTCTCGCTGTGTCTCTCTCTGTCAAATAAATAAATAAAATCTTTAAAAAAAAAAAGACTTAGATCTTCTTCCACTCTTTTCTGGGTTTTAAGGTTGCATCCTTGAACTATGATACCAGGTGCTTTGGGAGATTTTTGAAACCTTTTTTTTTCCTGAATGGATGTTGTTATGGGCTGAATTGTTTCCTCCAAATTTTATGTATTGAGGCCATAACACCCATGTGACTATATTTGAAGATAAGGCCTTTATGGAGGTAAGTTAGGTTGAATGAGGACATAGGGTGGGACCCTAATCCAGTAGGACGGGTGTCTTCTAATAACAGGAAGATAGTCCAGAGATTCTTTCTCCATGCACAGAGAAAACAAAGGCCATGTAAGGACAAAACAAGAAGGCAACTGTGTGGGGCACCTGGGTGGCTCAGGCTGTTAGGCAACCCCCTCTTGGTTTCGGCCGGGGTGGTGATTTCAAGGGTGTGTGATCGAGCCCTCAGTCAGGTTCTGCACTCCGCGTGGAGTCTGCATCAGATTCTTTTTCTCTCCCCCTTTGCCCCTCCCCTCCTCAAATAAATAAAATCTTAAAAAGAAGAAGAAGAAGAAGAAGAAGAAGAAGAAGAAGAAGAAGAAGAAGAAGAAGAAGGCGGCAGCTGTGTGCAAGCCAGGAGGAGGTGTCTCACCAGAAACCAACCCTGGCTATCCCAGCAGACTAATAGAGATATTCTTGAGATTTTTCTTTACACTTTTGTCTTGACCTAAGTTTAGGAACATCTATTATGCATATGAACACTTTACATTCTCTGTCATCTCATTCGTTTAATTTTATGTCTCTTCATCTGCATTTAGGAAATAGTACTGGAGTTGTTCTCCACCTTACCATTTGATTTTTCTTCAGAAGCATTTCCATTTGTTACTGCCAATATGAATTTCCCTTTGGATATTGTGTTTTTATTTATTTGAAATCCTTATTTTACTTCATTTACCTTCTTTTTTGTGCTATTCTGTTACATACACTTCCATTTTCTTCACTCTTCATCTCCGTTTGTTCTCTCTGTGTGACCTGCTGCCCCTTTTCCAAAGATTCTGTATCTCTTTTTATTCTGTAGATTATTCCAAACATCTCCCTGGAATTTTTAAATAGATCCTCTAATAAATCATTTTGCAGAGTTTTGCTTTTCCAGAGTCCCAGGAGAGATTTTTTTTTTTTCTCCTTATTCAACAATGATTTTAATAGCCTCCATTTAGTTTCTATTCTTAACCTATCCCTGAGCCCAGGAAATCTATACAGACATGGGATTATTTCATTTTCCTTCATTCTCTGTTCCTGATCTCTATCAGGAACAGTTGGAGGGTTGTTGATGTTAATATCTTCATGTCAAATTTCTTGTTTCTAATAAGATTTCTCCTGGTTAATCTGCTTCTTTCCTCTACTGCCCAGTCCTCTGGTACCTAAAATGACATGGTACAGGAAAAAATAAGTTTCCCAGTTTGTCCTTCTCCTGAGTGTGAAGTTCCCAGAAAGTTCTCTACCAGCAATCCACTCCTACTTCCTTTCCAATAGTTTGCTGGGGTTTTTGCATTTTTCTCAAAATGAAGGAAACTAACAAATAGCTGAGGAATAGGAGAAATGCTATCTCCCTGCCTCACTGGATATAATTTTAATAATGTAAGGAAACACTTATCTTTCTCTCTACAGATGGGTATTAAAGAGGGCACATACTGAATGGAGCACTGGGTGTTATATGCAAACAATGAATCATGGAACACTACATGAAGAACTAATGATATAATGTATGGTGATTAACATAACATAATAAAAAAAGACAAAAAATAAAATAAAATACTGACACATTTCAAAAAATAAATAAATAAATTTCAGATTTCTGAATTAGAGAGGAAATATTTGGAGGTATTGACAAAGATTCTCTCCTTGACCAAACTCTGGTGAGGCTCTTCTGAACTCTCTTCGTAAGTAGGACCTGATTTGGGGCTTCCCTGTTTATTTCTGCTTTGTCTAATTTTAGAGGGAATCCTGCTACATCAGCTTAGCCAGATTTCCCCACCCTCAATATCTAAGCATGCTCAATATCTGATCAGGTTCCTCATTCTCTATGATCCTCTATGTGATATCTGATCACACTGGCTTGCATACAGCAAAAATTCTGTTAGGTCACTTTAGCCAGAAAATATCCCCTTACCCCTGGTGTTTCCTCTTAGTAATTTTTCATCCACTGGCCACACACACACCCTGCTCCTTGACCATAAATTTCCATTTTTCCTTGTTGTCTTTGCAGTTGAGCCCAATCCCTCTCCCTCTTGTAAAGCCCCATGCAATAGTCCCTATATCTGTTGCAAGGGTCCTTCTTTTTTTTTTTAAGATTTTATTTATTTATTTCACAGAGAGAGAGAGAGAGAGAGAGCACAAGCAGGGGCAACTGCAGGAAGAGGGAGATGCAGGTTCCCCACTGAGCAGGGAGCCCAATGTGGGGCTCCATCCCAGGATCCTGGGATCATGACCGAGCTGAACGCAGACGCTTAACCCACTGAGCCACTTGCCGGTGGCTACCAGCAAGAGTCCTTCTAAATAAAACCTGTCTCAGTGTTCTTTAAAAAGTTTCATGAAAAATTAATTTCTTTAATGACATGGAGACTCTTACTTTTCATGTGGTCTATTTCATGAAGCAAAGATGCAATCTGTCATATGCTTTAGCCTGAATAAGATGTGAGTGTGTGTGTCTGTGTGCATGTGTTAATGGCATCAACTAATTGCTAATATAAAACTTTGCATCAGACCCTTGTTAAAAATGGTGAGACAGATTTTATTCAAACTGTTGAAATAGATGAAAGAGACTTCAGTTCAGTTGAATTCAGTTGAGAACTGGGCTCAACTCTGAATACAGAAAGGACAACTAAGGATTTATAGCCTATAAGCAGAATGAAGAGATCAGTAGATGAAAAAATGCTAAGAAGAGACATTAAGGGTATGGAGAGATTCTTCCTTCACTGGTTTAACAGGTTTCCTGCTAAAGGTAGATTAATGACTTAGATATCAAGGATGGGGGGAAATGAGGATCTTGATCATATATCAAAGATCAGGGGATACTCATTAAAACATCTTGCTCATATATCAAAGATCAGGGGATACTCATTAAAACTTCACCAAGGTGGAGTCCCAGTCATAAAAGTAGTGAGAACTTACATCCTTATCTTGTTCCTGATTTTAGAGGAAAAGATTTTAGTGTTTGATCATTGAGTATGATGTTAGCCGTAGTTTTGTCATTTATGGGCTTTATCATGTTGAGGTATGTAACTTCTAAACCCATTTGTTTTGAGTTTTTATTATGAGTGGATGTTGAATTTGTCAAATACTTTTTCTGAATCTATTGAGATGATTATGTGGTTTTTATATTTCATTTTGTTATTGTGGTTTCTACATTGATTGATTTGCCCATATTGAACCATCTTTGCATCTCCAGAATAAGTCTTGATTGTGGTGAATGGTCTTTTTAATGTATTTTTTAATTTGGCTTACAAATATTTTGTTGAAGATTTTTGCATGTATATTCATCAGGGATATTGGCCTATAGTTTTGTTTTTGTGTGTGTCTTTGTCTGGTTTTGGTGTCAGGGTAATGCTGGCCTCAAAGAATGAAAATGAAAGTTTTCCTTCTTCTAGTTTTTGGAATAGTTTGAGAAGAATAAATATTAACTCTTCTTAATGTTTGGTAGAATTCACCTGTGAAGCCATCTGGTTCTGTACTTTTGTTTGTTCAGAGTTTTTTGATTATCAATTCAATTTCATTACTAGTAGTTAGTCTATTCAGATTTTCTATTTCTTCCTGATTCAGTTTTGGAAGATTGTATATTTTAGGAATTTATCTATTTCTTCTAAATTGTCCAATTTGTTGGCATATAATTTTTTATAGTAGTCTCTTATAATCCTTTGTATTTCTGTGGTATTGGCTGTAACTTCTGCTCTTTCATTTCCTATTTTATTTATTTGAGTCCTCTTTCTTTTTATCATCATGAGTCTGGCTAAAGTTTTATCAATTTTGTTTATTTTTTTTTTAAATAACCAGCTCTTGGTTTTACTGACCTTCTCTCTTGCATTTTTAGTTTCTATTACATTTATTTTTACTCTGATCTTTATTATTTCCTTTTTTCTACTAACTTGGGGCTTTGTTCTTTTCTGTCTTCTTTAGGTAAGTTCAGATTGTTTATTTGAGATTTTTTTTTTAAAAGATTTTATTTATTTATTCATGAGAGACAGAGGGAGAGAGAGAGAGAGAGAGAGAAGCAGAGGGAGAAGCAGGCTCCCAAGAAGCAGGGAGCCCGATGCGGGACTCGATCCCAGGACCCTGGGATCATGACCTGAGCCGAAGGCAGATGCTTAACCATCTGAGCCACCCAGGCGCCCTATTTGAGATTTTTCTTTTTTCTTGAGGCAGTCCTGCATTTCTGTAAACTTCCCTTTTAGAACTGCTTTTATTGCATACCATTGATTTTGTTTTTTGGTGGCTTTTTAAGTTTGTATTTAAATTCCAATTAGTTACACCAGGTTGAAGATGTTCATTCTCAGACACATCCAAGTCTACATATAGCCTGACTCGGAGGATTTCAAGTCTTGAATCCAGATAACCCAGCTCCCCACTCATTGATATAAAATGGAGTTTGGCATTTTCAGCACCAAAAAAGAGCTCACCTAGCTCCCATGCTCAGACAGCCCTATGCCCCAGATGGCTATTTCAGAAAGTTCGAGCCCCAGCTATATTCCCTCAACACCAACAGTGACGACATGGGCTTCTGGACAGATCAGGAGATCTTGTCCAAGTACCAGTTAGGCATGCTGCCCTTCAGCAACCAGTAGGACCTGATGGACAACCACTTGATAGTGAGGGTGATCAAGGCCAGGACCTGTCACCCCCCCATTTCCCATGATGATTCATACCAGGACATGGCCCACTCAAACCCCTGTATCAAGATCTGTCTCCTGTCAGACCAGAAGAATTCTAAGCAGATGTGGGTCAAATGCAAGACCCAGAAACCCTTGTTTGAGGAGTGTTACACCTTGGAGAAACCCTTCCTAGAAGTGCTGCTAACAGTGGTGGATTTTGATAAGTTCTCTTGCCACTGTGTCATTGAAAAGGTTTCCCTGCCTTTGTGGGAGATTGAACTGGTGAAGGGTGGGCACTGGTAGAAGGTGCTAATTCCAAGTTCTCAGAATGAAGTAGAGCTAGGGGAGCTGTGTCTGTCCCTGAACTATCTCCCAAGTGCTGGGAGATGAAATGTTGATGTCATTTGAGCCAAATAACTTCTTCAGACAGATGTGAGCCAAGGTTCATCCCCTTTGTGGAAATCCAGCTGATACATGGACTCAAGCTTGTGAAAACAAAGAAGACTTTCTTCTGAAGAGGCAGGATTGATCCTATCTACAATAAATCCTTCAGCTTCAAAGTCCCCCAAGAAGAACTTGAAAATGCCAGTTTAGTGTTTACAGGATCCAACAACCCTGTGACCACCCTGTGAACAGTGTAGTCACACAGACCTCAAAACTGATATTTCTGTGGCATAAAGAAACAAGTCAATAGCTACGAAAGTAAAACAATTGAAAAAAATAAAAACCCCAGTTAGTTATTATACAGTGTAATATTAGGTTCAGGTGTATGATATAGTGATTCAACACTTCCATACAATACCTGGTGCCCTTCTTAAATTAATCCCCATTACCTATTTAATCCACCCCCCACCCCCCTCCTCTCTGGTAACCATTAGTTTGTTCTGTATAATTAAGAGTCTATTTCTTGGTTTGCCTCTCTCTCTCTCCCCCCTCTTTTCTTGTTTGTTTTGTCTCTTAAATTCCACATATGGGTTAAATCATATGGTATTTGTCTTTTCTGACTGACTTATTTTGCTTAGCATTATACTCTCTAGCTCCACCCATGTCTTGCAAATGGCATGATTTCATTCTTTTTTATGGTTAATATTCCATCATAGATAGATAAATAGATGATAGATAGATAGATAGATAATAGATATAATCAATCTTCTTTATCCATTCATCAGTCAATGGACATTTGGGCTATTTCCATAATTTGGCTATTGTGGAGAACGCTGCTATAAACATCATGGCACATGTATCCTTTTGAATTAGTATTTTTGTATTATTTGGGTAAATACCTGGTAGTGCAATTGCTGGATCCTAGGGTAGTTCTATTATTAACTTTTTGAGGAAACTCCATACAGTTTTCCAGAGTGGCTGTTCCAGTTTGCATTCCCACTAACAGTGAAAGAGGGTTTCCCTTTCTCCACATCCTCACCAACACCTGTTGTTTCTTGTGTTGTTGGTTTTAGCCATTGTGACAGGTGTGAAGTGATATCTCATTGCTGTTTTGATTTGCATTTCCCTAATGATCAGTGATGTTGAGTATCTTTTCATGTGTCTGTTGGCCATCTGTATGTCTTCTTTGGAAAAATGTCTATTCATGTCTTCTGCCCATTTTTAATTGGATTATTCCTTTTTGGGGTGTTGAGTTTTATAAGTTCTTTATATATTTTCGATACTAACCCTTTATCAGATGTGTCATTTGCAAATATCTTCTCCCATCCTGTAGGTTGCCTTGCATCCCACAGATTTTGAACAATTGTACTTCTCTTTTTGTTTGTCTCCATGTATTTTTTTAATTTATTCTTCAATCTCTTCACTGACTGATTGCTTGCTTAGTAGAATGTTATTTAACTTCCACGTCTTTTTTTTTCAAATTTTTTTGTAATTGATTTCTAGTTTCATAGCATTGTGGTTGGAAAAGATACTTGATATTATTTCAGTCTTCTTAAATTTATTGAGATTTGTTTTGTGGCCTAACATATGTATTTTTTGTTGTTGTTCTTCTATTTTTTTTATTATTATGTTATGTTAATCACCATACATTACACCATTAGTTTTTGATGTAGTGTTCCCTGATTCATTGTTTTCGTATAACACCCAGTGCTCCATGCAGTATGTGCCCTCTTTAATACCCATCACCAGGCTAACCCATCCCCCCATGCTCCTCCCCTCTAGAAGCCTCAGTTTGTTTCTCAGAGTCCATAGTCTCTCATGGGTCATCTCCCCCTCCAATTCCATATATGGTTTAACCAAGAAAATGTTTTATGTGCACTTGAAGAGAACATAATACTGTTTATATATCTGTTAAATTCATCTGGTTTAATATGTCATTCATAGCTGCTGTTTCCTTATCATTTTTCTGTCTGGAAAATCTATCCAATACTGTAAGTGGGATGTTAGAGTCCTCTGCTATTACTATATTATTGTTAATTTCTCCCTTTATGTCTGTTAATGTTTGCTTTATATACTTAGGTGCTCCTGTGTTGGAGGCATAGATATTGACAATTGTTATATCCTTTTTTTTTTTTGGATTGATCCCTTTACCATTGTGTGTGTAGAGCCCATATTTTCTCTTGTCACAGTCTTTGATTTAAAGTCTTTTTTGTCGGAGCGCCTGGGTGGCTCAGTTGGTTAAGTGGCTGCCTTAGGCTCAGGTCATGTTCCCAGGGTCCTGGGATCGAGCCCCGCGTTGGGCTCCCTGCTCAGCGGGGAGCCTGCTTCTCCCTCTCCCTCTGCCTGCCTCTCTGCCTACTTGTTCTCTCTCTCTCTCTGTCAAACAAATAAATAAAATCTTTAAAAAAATAAAAAAAATAAAGTCTCTTTTGTCTGATAAAAGCATTGCTACTCCACCTTTTTTCACTTTTATTTGGATGGAATATATATTTCCTTCTCTTCGCTTTCAGTCTCTATGTGTCTTTAGGTCTGAAGTGAGTCTCTTGCAGGCAGCATATAGCTGAATTTTGTTTTCTTTTATCCATTCAGTCACCCTATGTCTTTTGATTGGAGTATTTATTCCATTTACATTTAAATTAATCATTGATAAGTATGTACTTATTGCCATATTGTTAATTGTTTTCTGGATATTTTTGTAGTTCTTCTCTGTTCTATTCTTTTTCTCTTGCTCTCTTTCCCTATGATTTGATGACTTGCTTTAGTGTTATCCTTGGATTTCTTTCTCTTTATATTGTATGAATCTATTATAGGCTTTGGTTTGCGGTTACTATGAGGTACATATACAACATATATAACATCCTCTGTATATAACAGTATATATTAAGTTGGTTACTTGAGTTCAAACACATTCTAAAAGCACTACATTTTTACTCTTTTCTTCTACATATTACATATATATGATATATGTATATATGAAGTATATACATATATATGATATTTTGCATTTTTTATTTTATGTATCCCTTTACTAATTTTTGTTGATGTAATTGATTTTATCACTTTTTGTCTTTTAAGCTTCATACCAGCTTTATGAGGGATTGCTCTACTACCTTTACAGTATGTTTTCTTTTACCAGGGAAGTTTCTTCCTCTCATAATTTTCTTACTTTTTGTTATGGCCTTTTCGTTTCACTTAGAGAACTCCCTTTAAAATTTCTTGGAAGACTGGTTTAGTGGTGATGAATTTTAACTTTGTTGTCTGAGAAACTCTTTATCCTTCAATTCTGAACCTTGCTGGTTCTTGGTTGCAAGATTTTTTCTTTCAGCTCTTTGAATATATGCCACTCTCTTCTGGCCTGCAAAGTTTCTGTTGAAAAATTAGCTGATAGCCTAATGGGATTTCCCCTGTACATAACTGTTTGCTGTTCTCTTGCTGCTTTTAATTTTTTATATTTAATTTATGCCATTTTAATTATCATGTGTCTTGGTGTGGACATCCTTGAGTTCATCTTATTTGGAGCTTTCCATGATTTCTTGGACCCTGATATCTGTTTCCTTCCCCAGCTTAATGAAGTTTTCAGCTCTTGTTTCATCAAATAATTTTTCTGTCACTTTCTGTCGCTATTCTCCTTCTAGGGCCCTATAATGTGAATGTTAGTATGCCCAATGTTGTCCTAGAGGTCCCTTAACCTATGCTCATTTTTAAAATTCATTTTTCTTCTTGCTATTCAGCTTTGGTGCTTTCCACTACCTTGTCTTCCAGATCACTGATTTAGTCTTCTGCATCCTCTAATCTGCTGTTGATTCCCTGTAGTGTATGTTTTATTTCAGTTATTAGATTATTCTGCTCTGACTTGTTGTTTTTTAAATTTTCTCTTTGTTGAAGTTCTGAATTTATCCACTCTTCTCTCAGGTCCAGTAAGTACCTTTATGACCATACTTTGAACTCTTTATCATGTAGATTGCTTATCTCCATATAGTTTAGTTCTTTTTCTGAGGTTTTGCCTTGTCCTTTCATTTGGATGACATTATTCTGTCTCCTTATTTTATTTGACTCTCTGTATTTGTTCATTTGTATTAGTTATTAGGTAGGTCATTTAGATCTTCTGGTCTTGAAAATAATGGCCTTATGTAGAAGGTGTCCTGTGGTGCCCTCCTATTGTGGCCTGGCCATAACTGCTGTCGGTAAGTGGGACCAGGCTTCAGTCCAGCTGTCTACAAAGATGGGCCCTGATTGGTATGGGTGCATTTGTAGGCAGGTTTGCCCCAGGTGCACTGGTGGGTGCACTGGTGGGTGCACTGGTGGGTGGGACTGCCATTCCATCCAGCTATCTGCAATGACTGGCAAGAGTTGTTTCCAATATTGTTAAAAGAATCTGCTTTATGGTTGTCTTTTTGTTAATTCCCAACATAACCTACTGTGTGTTGTAATTATTCTCCATTCTGTGAGCATAATTTTTTTCCATTCAAAGTTCTACGCTCCAAGAATATAACTAATATTGGTTGGAGGTAAACAAGTTTTTCAAATTTAGTAAAATATTAATTTTTATAGGAACATAATAACAGATTTCACATGAATTTTTAATTTAGTTTTATTTACTTATTCATTCATTCATTCATTATTTTACTTTTAGTTGCAAGTGAGAAATCCAACTCAAATTGGCTTCAAAACCAATGGGGAATTTATTAGTGCGTGTAATTCCAGATGTAGTTCTTGCCCCAAGCATTTCTAAATCCATGAATTCAAATCATTAAAAGTTGTTCCATCACCATAACTTGGCATTGCTTTCTTCTTTATTGGATCTATCCTCAAGCAAGCTCTCCACTTACAGTGGCTGTTGCCAACATCTCCAGCTTAATATTGTTGATATTTATCAACATTCCCATAAAAAATTGTCTCCTTCTCTTTCCAATAGTGCTGCAAAATCTCCAGAAGTGAGAAGCAAAATCTCTGCTTGGACAGGCCTATTTCACATGGGCACTCAAGAGCTAAGGTGAATTCATCTCCACCCAACTCACCCAGGTTTAGAGTAAGGAAGATTTAGTTTCCTAAAGAAAATCAAGGTGTCTATTCTAGAGAAGTCCACACTCATGTACACAAACTAGTAAACACATGAAGATATGCCCTTTATAGCATTGTTTAAAATGGGGGGGGGGGGGAATGCAAGCAATCAATAAAAGGAAGGATTAAATAAACTATAGCATTCCATTCTGTAAGATACTCTGTCTCAATGTCTTCAACAGCCTCCTAACTGGTCTCTTTGAATTCCCTCTGGTCCATTTCAACTTTTCCTCCAACTCTGTAATGTCACTAATTTTTGTCAAAATGAAAACTTAGTTGTGTCATTCCCTGCTCTAAATCCTTCAATTGCTCTATTGCTCCAACCAACACAGAACCTCAGGGTACTGCACAGTCTCCCTTTTAGCCTCTTTTCACCCACCTTCCATCCTCCCTTTCCCTTTCTCTGTGCTGCTCCCCTATAGGCTTTATTTTATTGGATATGCTATGTTCTCTATGGCCACAGACACTTTGCATGGTGTTCCCACCATCTATCAAATTGTCCTCCCTATCCCCTTCTTCAATTCAATAATTCCTGCTCACCTTTCAAGTTTCAGGTGATGCATCACTTTGTCAGGGAAGTTGTCCTTAAAATCCAAGGTCAAAATCATGCAAATAATTCTCTCTTTTAGAACACTTATTTCAGCTTGCAGTTCTGCACATATTAGTGCAGTCATTGGATGAATCCTATCTCACAACACCATGAGAGCAGGGACCATGTTTGCTTTTACTAATTTCTGGGCCTGGTAAATAGTAAGCACTCACTATATAGTTATTAAATGAATGAACAATTGAGTTGAATGAACAATGAATGAATAAATAAATGATTGAATTCAACTAGTATCCATTGTATTATTTCTAATGAACAAACTGATATAATGATTAAAAAGAAAGCTTCTTTTCTAAATTTTTTTATTTATTTGAGAAAGAGAGAGAGTGAGAGACAGAGGACGAGAGCACAAGCAGGGGGAGCAGCAGAGGGAGAGGGAGAAGCAACTCCCTGCCTAACAGGGAGCCCGATGCGGGGCTCAATCCCAGGACCCCAAGATCATGACAGAGCCAAAGGCAGGTGCCCAACTGACTGAGCCACCCAAGTGCCCCTAAAAAGAAAGCTTCTTACTACTAATGAACTGACAGACTGGTTGGATGTATTGGGAATAGATAGGTTTGTGTAGTAATAAGGTAGTACAAGACAAAAACTAATAATACTGTTTATAAAAGGACCAAAATAGGAGAGGGATATTTATTGAGATAAAGGGAGAAAACATGGTATGGAAAGAAAAGAAAGAAAGAAAGGGGGCAGGGGGAGAAAGAAAGAAAGGAAGAAAGAAAAAGAAAAAGAAAAGAAAAGAAAAAAGAGAAAGGAAAGGAAAAGAAAGATCTAGTCTATATTTCAAAACACCTGAGGTCTAGTCCTTATTCCCAAATTTGTATAATCTTAGCCAAAAGCATCTGACCTCCCTTTTTTTTTAAGATCTTATTTATTTATTTTACAGAGAGAGACACAGAGAGAGAGGGAACACAGGCAGGGGGAGTGGGAAACGGAGAAGTAGACTTCCCATGGAGCAGGGAGCCTGATGCGGGGCTCGATCCCAGGACCCTGGGAATCATGACCTGAGCCAAAGGCAGATGCTTAACGACTGAGCCACCTAGGCGCTGGAGCATTTGGCCTTCTTAAAATGCAGTGTTCTAGATAACTTCCATGTGCCCTTTCAGATTCATTGGTCCTTCACCACTCCGCTCTGTAACTCAGTGAGAACACTATTATGGACTGTATTAGCGGCGTTCTTGACCCCTGGCTTCCAACTGAGTGTGGTTTATGGGAGCGACAGCAATAGATCAAAGGGAGATAGAAGATGATCAGATATTTACCTCCTAGCTTCATCCCTACCTATGGGCTGGCTGCATTCCTGAACCAGATCAAAGTCTAGGCAGGCAGCCCTCTTTCTCTGGTTTCAGATAACCCCTTCTTACCACTCTTTGACCCTTCAAGCCAGAAGCGACCAATGGCTTCTGTTGTTACGAGCTCTGAGTTATAGTTATATCTTTTGTGGTTTCCTCATAACTGACCACACAATTTTAAATAGTGTATTTATTAAACTCTTCTTGAATTACTCAAATTGAATGAGCCTTGTATTCTCTGTGAGGACTCTGACTGCCATATTCAATCTTATCAAATTGAAATGGGGATAGTAATAATATCTGCAAGCCCTATACTAAATTCAAAGACTGTTATTATAAAGAAGATCATGCCTGGCCATAGAATGTATTCAATTTGCTGAGGGCTTTACTGATAATAAAGCATCATTATTTAATCAAGGTGGTCTTGTGAATTGTATGAGTACACTGGCTATTAAGTGTTTTTTAAGACCAAAATTGTCTCGCCGCTGGCCTACTTCAAATTCCTGATATCTTCAAGAGAAATAATAACCTGCAACTACTAAGTCCCTAAGACCGTGCCAGACATTGGGCTGGCACTTCGTGTGCAGTGTTTCCAGTCCACACAACAACCCCATTTCATAGGTGAGAAAACTGATAATCAGAAAAATTGAACATCTTGCTAGTAATGGGTAGAAAGAGTTTAAAGCAGAAATCTAGCTGGTGTAAAGCCATTATCCTGTCTAATTCTCATACTACCATTTTAGCATTACCTATTCAGATTAGAATTAACATGTTATCCCAGTAGAGTGCATTAATTTTATGTATCAACAGATGTAAGTTGAATCAATTAGTATTCAAAGGTGGTATTCTGTCCTGAATTCTTAAAGATATGAATGTAGAAGGAAATACGAAACTAGAAATATGGATACTGGTTTCCATGAAGAAATAAGGTGTCTGGTATTTGGGACCCCCCAAAGAGCATGGCTGGAAAGATACAGAGACAAGTTTTCCTCTTTCTGTCATCTCAAAGCCAGACCTGCTTTGAGCTACACCTATACTTTTCAAAATCTAGGTAGAGCTTTAGATTTTAATATAAGATGATTGTCCTGATGTATCTCATCTGCAGTACATTTTCTTAATGCTTTCAGAATTCTGAAACGGGGTAAGGAAAAGTTCAAAATCCTTATCATTGTTGAATCCTTCCAACTCAAACTAAGGAATTGAACTCTAAGCACTTACAGTAGCCACAGACGAAAATCGTGGATCTCTTTCAGGATGGCATTAGCCATAAAAAATTAAGCAAAATGCCAAATACATTCAGAAAAATAAAAGCTGCTTAGACATGTAGTGAAGAGAAGCATGTACTGACTAGGGCAAATGGCCTCAAGCTTTCATCCTCTTTTGCTTACACCTGATGAAATAACTGGTACACGCCAATGGCTGGAAAGTTTTACCCTTTGAACTTTGCACTGACGTACTATTCTTTATTCATATAATATAATTAATACAATTACAGTGGTGCCAATAAATAGAAAAATCTTTTAAACCAAACAGAACTATTCGGGACTCTCTAATTTTAGAGATTATCTTAATATTTTGCCTCAAAACACTAATTTAATTTTCTTCATATTTTTAAATAATGGTAAACAAATAATTTCTTGAAATTGGCCGATTGTCTGTATTCTTTGATCATTTTCAAGCAGCAAACTGTTTCACAGTATCAAAATTGCAACATGTTTCAGTGTGCTTAAACACAATTGATATGAATTAACAACAAGGTGGAAAGTACCAAGAAGCAAATATACATTGCCTGAAGAATCCACAGACCTTGGTTATACTTCTGGCTGCACCTCTTCCTAGACATGAGAATATCACTTAACCTCACTCAGTTTCCCCATCTGTCAGACAATTTACAATTATGAATGACATGTGCAGACTGTGAAACACAATATAAATGATTCATTTTATTATTACAAAATATGTATTTTTCTAAAAGTTTGGGGATTTGCAACTAATTATTGATACTGCTTTCAATCACATAGTAAATAAGTAATGGAACAAGAATTTAAACTCGTGTTAACCTAAATCATCATGCTCTATCCTCTATACTACTTTTGTGAAGAACTAAAACAAAAAACAAAAAAAAAAACTAGTTAATTTAGGGGCACCTGGGTGGCTCAGTCAGTTAGGCATCTACCTTCAACTCAAGTCATGATCCCAGAGTCCTGGGATCAAGCCCCACGTCAGGCTTCCTAATCAGTGGGGAGCCTGCTTCTCCCTCTCCCTCTGCCTCTCCTCCAGCTGGTGCACTCTCTCTCTCTCCTTCCCTCTCTCGTGCTTGTTCAACCCTCTCTCTCAAATAAATAAAATCTTTTTAAAAAACTAGTTAACTTATATTAACCTCAGTTTTCTCTGCATAAAATGAAGAAAATAATATCTAGCTCACAAGGTTATTTTAAAGTTCAAATTAGCCTAAACAAAAGATCAAAGCAGAGCCTGGAACATGGTGGATGCTCACTAGTGGTTGAATCTGAAATTCAGGTTGGTAGCAGATTGTATTTAACAAAGGCAACTAAACCAATATACATTCTACCCCACAGGCTCTCATCACAATCTGACATTGGCATCATTCCATCCGGCAGTGATCTATGTTCCTTCTTTTTTATAATTGTCTCAACCACTTGTATGCAGCAGAAGTGACTTATGTGACTTCTGAGACTAGGTGATAAGAACAAGGCTTCTACCAGGTTCATTCTCTCTCAGACCACTCACTCTAGGGAAGGCATCCTCCTTGCTGTGAAGACAACCAAGCAGTGTTGGGAGAAGAACAGGGGCCCCCAATCCATGGCTACTGTCAATTGCCAACCATGTGAGGGAGCTATCTTCAAAGTGGGTACTTCAGCCTCAGTCAAGGCTTCAGGTATCTGCGGTCCAAGCCAACATATGCCTGTGACAGCATAAGAGGCCCTGGTTGAGAGAGAACTGCCAGTCGAATCCTCCCTAAAATCCTAACCAGCAGAAACCATGTGAAGAATAAATGATTACTGTCTTAAGCCACTAAGCTTTGGGGTGACCTGCTAGAATAGATAGCAGTTAGATAACAAATACAAAAAATATTGTTTACTTTGTTGATTAACCTCTGCATGGAAATTGCAAAGTTATACCTATCCAAATTCCAAGAGCAAATAAGCGGTTTTAAATTTCTTAAATTTCTTAATTCTTACTTTAGATGCCCAAGCAGGTGAAGTTTTATATCTCCGAGTTAACCCTCTACAAAAAGGGAATCTAACCTGTCATCTATCACCTATATAAATTCTTATAATGTCTGTTGTATTTTTAGGTACTAGATGGCTCTAAAAAATTTCAATAACATTGTTTCATGACATGGGAAAGTAGAAAAAGTCCAATATTTCTATATTAATTTCCTATTTCTGTGTGTCTTCTGGCTATGTGTATAAGGAAAAAATCAAGATAGGCTATCCTATTCAATCAAGTTACAAAAATGTAGTAAACACATTTTTAAATACTTAATAATACATGTGAAATATAGAAAATAATACTTAGCTTTGAGAAAATTTCTTTAGTGTATCTCTAGTGGGAATATTTGGGAGGAATTTTCCAAATCGTAGTTAGCCTATTTCAAATACCATATGGAAAAAGCAAAATAAAATTTATGTCTAAATTTTTAGACATAATTTATGTCTAAAACTTGATTTGCCTTTGCATGGTAAAGTTCCAAAATGTCCCACTCAAGTGATTTCTGTATATTTAAAGCCTAAGAAATGGTAAAAGATCTTCAGACCAAGGATAATTGGCCACAAAAATGAACGTAAAATAGATTTCTAAAACTTTGTCATCCATGAGGTTGAAGTAAAGTTTCTATAGCACACTTGCATTAATTTATGCTATTGCTATGAATAAATCATTTTTGCAGAGATTCTTGATAGCCTAAATTTTGTCTCTGGCTGACCATTCCTTCCATTATGGACAAAAGTATGTTCAAATTAGTCAAAACTTCTTTCACATCTCAATCTCCTTAAGTATTTGCCAAGCTCAAGCTTTTTGTTCAGAGTGGAACACCAAAGTGAATCAAATTTTTTTCTTCTGAAATAAAGCTCAATTCAGTGATGTCCAGGATGGCATAAGGACCTTCACAAGAAAGTAGCTTACCTAAGACTCTCCAGTTGTAAACTGGAAGTGATATTAATTTTATTTTTTTACTTAATGCGTTATCAGTGACTGACATTTCTACTTCTAAAGACCAAGGTCAGATTCATTATGCTATAAAAATCTGTTCAAACACTTTTATGGAATGGACTGGTAAATGCATTACAGATATAGAAAGGCAGAATACACATGTTTAGGATGCAATATATTCACCAATCAGACACAAACATTAGTTTATAGTTATGTTATATGAAATTATATCTGAAATCATACATGAACTCCGTATCTATTTCTAAAGCAAAATCAAAAGTAATTTATTGCATTTTCACCTAGTTACTTACCTAAGTTGCATGACATGGTCACTATTTCATTCCTTCTGCCTATGAATGATAAAGCGGGAGAAACAATACTGACTGCAATCAGGAGATCTGGATTCGAATCTCAGTTGTGACCCTCACCAAGGATGTGAACTTGCATGAATTGCATCATTTGAGGGTCAAGTTATTGTGAGAAATAATGTTTTCATTCTACAGATTCTTCAAACACAGAAATGTGTTTCTGTGGACAAAAATATTTTTGAGCTTTCCTGGCCTTGACATCAATCAATAAGTGACTTCCCAGACTTACTAAGAACTCATCTTTAGAGTTTGTTTTCAGAAATATTTGCCTGAACATGTCTATCAGTCAGGGATGAGAAAAACCGATCCAGTATAGTTTAAACTTCCAAAGGAAGAAACCAAAAAGTTATATTCTCTTAATAAGCAGATTTTTAAAAAGTCTTTTGCAAAGGACAGAACTGTAAACTGAAAATGTACTGACTTCTCAGTGACCTCTAAGATGGAATAAGATTATTTGAAGTCTTTGTTCCTCCTATCTCAATAAAACTTCACTCTCATATACTTTGCTCCTAATATGACATAAATGATACTCAGTGGATTAAAATATTACCCTTGCCAGGAATATATACCTTTCGATAGAACACAAATAGTGGTATTTTAAGTTTGAGCCAATGTATTGGGCCGTCGGGGCCCTCCCAGTATATCTGAAATATTACTATAACTGGACAAAAGTTCAGCTGTTGTTAGAGAAAGCACCAATATTGAAATTCTACCACACCATTTTTTTAAAGGTTTGCATGATGTTTTGTAGCATCTTATATGGATTGAAATAGGAATTTGACTTTTTTTTCTTTTTCTTTTTTTCACACAGTACCTGTTGTTTTAGGATGGCTTTTTTATCCTAGTGATTTGAAGTGTCCACTCCACAATATATAAAATTTCTCTACATGTATGCGCCTATTTGAAGAGCTCTATTCTATTATGCTGATCAATATGACCAAGGTCTCATTGCTCCAAGGTAGTGCATGCAGCTTTGTACTATGCCTGGATGTCTCTCAGGGAGATTCCTCTGGCTTTATTCTTCTACAAGAGTATTGTGCTCTACCTTATAGCCTTTACAATCATATTTGTAAATTGAAAATTTCTGTGGGGATTTGGAAAGGAATTGTACTGACTCCTTATATCAATCTAGAGAATAGGCATTTTCAATTTGTGGTATAATATCATAATTGTTGTTATCTCTGAAACTAGCCAAACTTTCCTTGCTGGGTAGTAATAGATCAGGTGTTATGACGTACAGAGGAGGATCCATAAAACGAGTGGTAGGCCTCCTTAGGTTCTAGGAGGCTGCTCGACCCATCAGTTAATCAGGAAAATGCAAATTTAGATCATAGTGAAATACCATTTTATCCCTCTTCAACGGCTGACATTTTAAAATTTGCTAATGTCAAGTTTACTGAGAATATGGTCCAGCAAGAATCTTTATACAACACTAGTGGCAATGTAAATTATTACAAACATTTTGGAAAATAATTTGGCACTATCTTACAAAGTTGAACATTTGAAACCCCTACAACCTACCGATTCCAATCCTAGCTACAAACCCTAAAGAGGCTTTTACATTTGTGCACCTAGATGAAATACACAAAGATATTGAGAGCAGCACTCTTTTTAAAAGTCCATCGGTAGGAAAGTAGAGAAATAAAGTGGTAGTATATGTACCGATTGGAGTAGATTAGTGAAAATGAATAAACTGCAATTATAGGCCACTCTATGGATGAACATTGGAAAAAATACTGAATGTTAAAAGTGGGTTATAGAAAACTACATGTACTATGAAACCATTTTATAGAATCTAAAAATAAGCAAACACGAAGTAATGTAATATTTAGACATATGTAAACAATAAAACTACTTTTTATAAGTAAGGGACAGATATACACAGAAGAATAAACACACAGTTTACTTCTGGAAGGAAACAGGAAGATGGGACAGGGAAGGGAAACACAGATAAAAGCAAGAATATTGATAATATCTGACTTTTCTTCGTTTGGGTGATGTATTCATAAATAGGTATATTGTTTTGCTTCATAATTTACATGTATAGTGCCTATACGCTTGTCTTTAGCACAGATTACAAAATTTTTCAAACTAAAGACAGAAGAAGAGTGTGTTGACTCGGTACATTTCTGTAGAATGACTTTCTAAAATCAACCAACTCACAACTTTGGAAAAGTTAGGTCAGCATTATGATTTTGATAAATTAACAGTTGGTAAGTAGAGCCTGGGTCCGGAAGCATGAGCCTGGATGTTCAATAAAAGACCACAAGAGAAACTGAAATAGAAATGTTTATTACTCCCAGGTCCTGGAGGAGGTACATGGCATAGCTCAAGGGGCCACACGGGGCCATCAAGTCAGGGAACAGTCCGAGAGAGAGCCTGGACTTGGGGCACATGGCTTTATTAGGTCCGTGGGTGAAATGCTTTGGGGTTCGCAGGCTAAGGCCAGATTGGTCAAACCAAATCAAAAAGAGTAAGCTTTTGGTGAGCTCCACAGGGGTCTTAGCTAAGTGGCACACAAGGGGAAGGCCCTGGGAGGCAGTGATGATAGCCTGGAGTAGCTTGACCAATCTCTTGGCAGTCAGCATTATTTTTAAAAATGTTTTTGTCTCAAAAAATTCCTGTCTTCCTTTTGTAATGTACATTGAGTAAAATCCGTCATTTTGGTACATCGTCCTATGAGTTTTGATAATGCATAACAGTGTGTGACCACCATCCCAAAGGACATACAGACAGACAAACTCCCCCCCAAAAATTATTCCCTCCTTGCTACCCCTTTAAAGGCAATCTCCCCAATTCCCAACACTTGACAACTCTATGTTCTCCATCTCTATAGTTTTCTTTATCCAGAATGACATATAAATGGAAACGTAAAGTAGTCTAGATAGCCTTTTACGTCTGATGCCTTTTACATGGCATATGCAGTTGAAATTCATCAATAGTTTGTTCCTTTTCCTGCTGAATAATGCTCCACTGTATGGATGGGCCACCATTTATCCATTCCCAACCGAGCACATTTGGAGTTTTTTTCCACTTTCGGCAATTATGGAGAAAGCTGCTACAAATATTCATACACAGGTTCTTGTTTGAATGGATGTTTTAATTTTTCGTGGATACATTCCTAAGAGGGGGATTGTCAGGTCATATGGTAAGAATGTATTTAACTTTATAAGGATCTGCTACACAGAAATTGTTTTCCAAATAGTACCATTCTGCATTCTACCAGTGATGCGATACAGTTCCAATTGTCCCACATCCTTGCCAAAACTTGGTCTTGTCAGGGGGTCTGTTGTTTTTTTGACTGGTTTCGCTATTCTAATAGGTGTGAAGTTATATTTCATTATGGTTTTCATTTGCATTTCCCTAATGACTAATGATATTAAACGTCTTTGCATGTGTTTGTTTGCCATCTGTATGTCTTCTCCGGTAAAGAATCTAACCGATTCCTTTACGCTTGTTTTTAATTTGGTTGCTAGGTTTCTTATTATTGAGATTTGAGGGTTTTTATACATTTTGAATACAGTTTCTTTCCCAAATATGTGATTTACAAATATCTACTCGCAGTCTGTGGCTTATCTTTTATTTTCTTGACATTGACTCTCACGTATAAAATTTTTTAATTTTGATGAAGTAAAATTTAGTAATTATATTGGATGGAGAATCCTATAGATGTCAAACAGGTGAAGTTGGTTGATAGCGTTGTTTGGGTTCTCTATATTCTCAGTGATATTCTGTTTGCTTGTCCTATTCATTATTGGGGGAAAAAAAGTCTTAAATTCATCAAGCGTAACTTGTTTTTACTGCCTCCTGGCTGCCACTGTTTCTAATGTCATATTTAAAGCCCTTCGGGTTATAGTTGCCCTATAGTAATGTGCCATTTTTCTACTGATGCTTTCAAAGTTTTTTCTTTCTTTGGTTTTTAGCAGTTTGGCTATGATGTGTCTGGGCTTAGGTTTCTTCGAGTTTATCCTGTTGGCATTCATTGAGCTTCTTGAAATGATAAATTTATGTGTTTTATCAAATTTGGGGATTTTTAGCCATTTTTCTCAATAATTTTACCTCATCTCTCCTCAGTAATTCCAATGACACTAATTGAAGACATTCTTATATTGCTCAGCTCATTTTTTTCATATTTTTCTCTCCATTCTTCAGATTGGATGGGATCTACTGATTTATCTTCCATTAACACTTTCCTTTCTGATCTCCATTTTTTTAATTGCAAAGATTGGTTTTTGTTGTTATTCTAAATTGTCTATTTGATTCTTGTCATAGTTTCTATTTGTTTGCTGAAAACTTCTATCTTTTTTATTCATGTGTCTTTACCTTTATCTCATTGGAACATATATTCAAAAATCATAGTCTGATAAGTCAACATCTGGACCCTCTCAGGGTTAGAACATGTTGATTGTCTTTTCCCTTCAGAATTGGTCGCATTTTCCTGGTTCTATGTTGAGTAATTTTGAACTGTATCCTATGCCTTTTAAATACTATATTGTGATACTCTGGGTTCTACTAAAATCCTCTGTAGAATTCTGGTATTTCTATTAGCAGGGAATCAAATCAGTTAGGTTCAGACTGTAGTCTTGTCTTGCCTTCTGGGGTATGGTTCTACTGTCAGGTCAGTTTTGAAAGCCTTTATAAGAGTTTTGGGTTCTCCTGCTTATGTACCCCTAAGGCGGTAGTCTGAAATTTTACTATATGTTATGTCTCAGTGTGCTTTTGCTGTGTTTCTTTGGGCTTGCCCCATATATGTGCAGTCTGAGACTCATGCTGGTTTAACCACACACATCCTTCTCCATCTCCATGATTGTGCCCACCTCCCTGGATCTCAGTAGAATTTTTCCCCAGACCTCTGGCCAGCAAGATGAGGTTTCACTCAGAATTTTAGTTGCTCATGCTGCCAACACACAGTTAGTTCAGTATGACAATGGCCAGCCTAAGGACAAAACAGCAATTGAAAAGATAAAGAAAAAATACCAGAGAGCCCCCCCGCCCCCGCCACACGCACACACTTCAGACCACAGGGACCGTTCTTTCTGATTTCTCTGGCCGGAAAGATGGAGTTTCTCTCAGTTCTACCTGCCCACACTGTCACCGTATAGTTCTGTGATGGGGGCTACCTTCAGACTGACCATGAGAAAAATAAGAGAAAAAAAATGGGCATTACACTCATAGGCTTCACTGGCAATGGCCCTTTTCCTGGCTTTTTTGCCAGGAATAAAAAATACAAGGTTTCTGATGGAGTTTTTGTTGTCAGTGCCCACAGCACAATTCTGCAACTAGGACTGCCATCGGGTCAATACCAGATGAAAAAAAAAGTAAAAAACAATATAAATCCACCCTCATACAATGTTTCTTCAAGTTTTGACTGACTTCCTTATATGCCAGCTTATATACTTATATACCTTATATACTTTTCCGAATTCTCAGATAGCTGTTTTTTTTTTTTTTTAATTTTGTTCCAAGTTTTTAGTTGTAACCAGTTGGAGAGAGAGGTTGTACTAGACTTACTCTACCTTGGCCCAGAGTTCTTCTTTGAGTCAATTCCCCATGCCCCAGTTCCCATGGGGCATCATCATGAAGGCCAGGTGTTACCTGTGCACATGGCAGGGTTACACCACAAGAGAGGAAGCTCAAATTTAAGGAAACTCTAGTCGTACATAGCCTGAGGGTAGATCTGCACATGTTTCCCTCCAGAGAGAGAAAGAGATAGAGATGTAGATAGAGAGAGAGCGAAAGAGAGAACTCTCTAGCCTGAAATGTAAGCAGAAGTCCCCAGAGAGTGGAAGGAAATTTTACATCCTGGAATATCTCCAGGGATCTCTACCTTTAGGGAGACACAATCTCTAACTCATAAGGCATGTTCTCTGCCCTTTCTTTAGAAGTCCCAAGTTATGCAGAAGTATGGAAAATCCATGGAGAATTGTTTCCCAATACAAAGAAGGAAGAAAGGAAAAAGGAAAGGAAAGGAAAGGAAAGGAAAGGAAAGGAAAGGAAAGGAAAGGAAAGGAAAGGAAAGGAAAGGAAAGGAGAGAAGGAAAGTGAGAGGGAGGGAAAGAAGGAGGGAGAGAGGGAGGGAGGGAAGGAAGGAAGAAAGGGGAAGTGAAGGGAGAGAGGAAAAGAAGAAGGAAAAAAAGCAGTTTAGAAAATGGGCAAAGGTCCAGGGGTGTCTGGATGGCTCAGTCAGTTAAGCGTCTGCCTCAGCTCAGGTCATGATCCCCAGGGTCCTGAGATCCAGCCCTGCATCGGGCTCCCTGCTCCGCGGGGGAATCTGCTTCTCTTCCCTCTGACCCTCCCCCATCCCCTGCTCATGCTCTCTCCCTCTCTCTCAAATAAATAAATAAAATCTTAAAAAAAAAAAAGAAAATGGGCAAGGTCTAGAAGGAATTAGGCACTTACCAGAAGAAGAGCTAAAGTCATGACACATAAAAACCACACCAGACACTGAAGATGCCACCAATAAATCCTGAGTTTATATCCTTTCCCTGTTGGTTCTGGACACCAATGCTAGAAAGCTGGAAGTGTTAAAACTGCAGAATGTCTTTTTACATATGTCAGTGTATTTATATTATATATATATTTACATATTTCATTTCTTTTTCAAAGTGTTAACAAGCTAATACCTAATTATCTTTGAGTAAGTCAGTATTTAAATACCTTTTAAAATATTATTAGTATTTATGTAGTGAAAAGAAGGGCCACATGCACCCCAATGTTCACAGCAGCAATGTCCACAATAGGCAAACTGTGGAAAGAACAGAGATGCCCTTTAACAGACGAATGGATAAAGAAGATGTGGTCCATATATACAATGGAATATTAGCCATCAGAAAGGACGAATACCCAACTTTTGCATCAACGTGGACGGAACTGGAGGAGATTATGTTAAATGAAATAAGTCAAGCAGAGAAAGTCAATTATCATATGGTTTCACTTATTTGTGGAACATGAGGAATAAGCATGGAGGACATTAGGAGAAGGAAGGGAAAAATGAAGGGGGGAAATCGGAGGGGGAGACGAACCATGAGAGACGATGGACTCCAAGAAACAGACTGAGGGTTTTGGAGGGGAGGGAGGTGGGGGGATGGGTTAGCCCGGTGATGGGTATTAAGGAGGGCACGTACTGCACAGAGCACTGGGTATTATACACAAACAATGAATCGTGGAACACTACATCAAAAACTAGTGATGCTCTAGTGATGTATGGTGACTAACATAACATAATAAAATAATAAAATATTCTTAATATTTAAATATTCTTAAATAAACAGTTATGAAATCTATTTTTCTAGAGTAGGATTTTATGTTTCATTTCTTTTATTTTTTATGGTTTTTTTTTGGAGAAAATGAGCCACCAATTATATGAACACTAATAGAAGATATAATACATCATTTTAGAGATGGAAAATGAGAGAAACAATTTTTAAAACAGTCATTCAGAAGGGGGCCGCTGCGCAGGTAAATTGAGGGAGGTGATCTTGATGAAAGTGATAATGAACTACATACCGACTTCTAAAACAAGTCATGAAAGAGCCCCTCATAAGGGAGAGGAGAAAAATAAACCTGCCACTAATAAGTGGCTTTTGTCTATAGGCATCACACATAGAACACTTCATAAAATCATCTCCACATCTCGACATGGAGAGTTGATACAGTTTTGTCATCTTACAGACAGGTAAGGAGAGTTTCAGTGAGGTTAGATTCCCTACCTAATGTTACCTAACCAGTAAATATCAGAAGTAGGATTCAAGCTCATGACGATCTGGGGACAAGGGCAAACCTAAGGGCTTTGCACTGTCTGCTGCCTTCATGAAGGTGGATAGAAAAGTCTCCAGTTGGGCCTATGTTTTTCATTCTTCTTACTGTCCCTTATATAAGGGCTGACCTCTGAGTTAACATCCATTTTCGAGTGATGAATTGTTAATAAATGTTACAAGTTACACGTAAATGTAGCATTTATGTGTAACTTGTAACTATTTGATCAAAACATCTGATGATGATTATGAGCGGTACAATCTGGACTGCTTACAACACTGTGACAAAACTAATTTCTGCTCAGTTTATCTGAAAAGAAATATTCCAGCCCTTACTTTGTCTTTGCTAGTAGAATAAATGTCACTTTCACATGAAAACATTACAGAAAAAAAAGCTGGCTTCATCTGAGTTTGCTCTTCAAGTTAGAGTCCTATTGGCAGTCAATCAAAGCACTAGTTTGGAGTTATGAGTTCACAGAGCAAGTGAAAAACTCTGGTTTTACTCAGCAAAGAGACTTAATTAAATTGACATAATAATTGAATTTCACAAGAGTAACAAACGGAACAGGTATAGAAATGCTGCATGCATCCTGGAATTTAACTTCATTTCTGGGAAAATTGAAGGTAATGCATAATTTCGCAGCTTGCAGAGGATGGGGGTGTTACGTTTTAACAAGTAAATATGTGCATTTGTTTTGTCATACTAGAAAAATTTTAAATTGAGTGTTCAAAGAAATAGAGTACAGTAAAAAAAAAATTAAGTGGAGTTACTAGGAAATGTTGACAGTTTAGAACCTGGGATTTACCTCATAATCTCACTTCTTATATTCTTCCTTCAGACTCACATACACGCATCCCAGTTTCATCCCATTCCAACCCTGAGCATCCCTGCCCAGCTTCTCCACAACCATCATTAGTAGAGTGTTTAACTCTATCTTCAAACCATCTGTCTTTTCTGTGACACATGCTGATGCAGAGACTCACTTCTTTATTTTGCTATTACCTACTTAAATGTTTTGATAATTGTCAACCGCTACAATCCAACAACTGCATTTAAGGAGTCCCTTTTATGCATGATTTGCTGCTCCATTATAATAATAACTAATTTTACTGAGCAATTATTACCTTGTTAGGCACTGTGCTAACCCCTGAAGCCTTAAGTTACCCTATTTACTCTTCACAACAACCCTAAGACGTTTGAATGATTACTAGATCCATTTTATGGTTGAGTCTAGAGATGCTAAGAAACTTGCCTAAAGTTGTAGAAATAATAATAATGAGTAGAGCTAAGACCAGAATCCAAATCAGTCTCCCCCCAAGATAGAGCTACCATTCTACACTGTTCCCCTATGCCTTTTGTATGGTGCTTACACAGTTAACGCCACATTTGAGATAATTTTTAGGTAGTATCATCTTTGGATTCAGTTAATTAGTACCAATATTATTCCTCCCATCTGTCAGTTTTCTGTTTATCTCTCAGCCTCTTAGCCAAATCCCAAAAGCGATTTTTAAATTACCCGAGATAAACTTTGAGATCAGAAACTGTTTAACCCTGTACAGATATTTTTACTTTCATAGAGCTGAAAGAAAAAAAAATATAAATAGACAAACTGGAAAATTGGAGCTTTGGAGTATTTGGGGATAAATACCATTATAATAGCTACTTTTTAAAATAAGCTAATCATTTTAGTTTTATGTGAAGATTATTGGCTTACGTGTATTTTTGCCTTAGTTTAGATTGGGCACGTTAACGTAAATACACACAGCAAAGGGAAGTAAGTAATTTGCATTTTATAAATGTAATTAGCATTAATAGGACGTATGCACTCTGAAAGTCTAGATGATATAGTTGCATTAATTCTCCTCCCCTGATAGATTTAAGTGATTCCAGAATATATTCCTTTCTAATTAGATTGTTCTAACAGAGATAACCCAGTTTGATGAACATTTAGAGTTCAAAAGAATAGAACTTTTGGAACTTTAACAACATAATGAGATATTTTTTGGCTTTCTGCACATCAAGCTTTCAAAGATATCTTTAAAATTATTCCTACAATACTTGTTTGCTCCTACTTAGGAATTTCATTCTGAATAAAGTGGATTTTTTTAACATACCAAAGTGCAGCCTGTACCCAAAGAATGACTAAGTAATTGTGTGATTTTTCAAATGGGTTTATGCTCTTATGTAAGAAAAAAAAATCTATTTAAAGGGAAAAAAAAAACCAGTTAGTAATATCTAATTCAATATGAACACTGAGCACAGTATAATATAAAAAAATGTACAGTAATTCCTAGGAAATATACTTAATCACCCAAAATGTGTATCTTATTTTGGAATATATTATATTCTTTTGTGTTCTATTTTACTTTTTTTTTGTATAGTTCAGAGGTATACAGGGTATTTTGACTTAACACACTATAATCTTTTTATTTATTAGTTAAAGTGATTTCCTCCCCCTAAGGAACACAGTAGCTGTATCACCAAAGCTTGTAAATCCTCAGCTATTAAGACTTAAAACATGGCTCACTTACATTTTTAAAATGTTATTTACCAAGAAATTTATTCTATAGTGTGCTCGAAAATCGGCATTTTCCAATTCCATTGACCAGAAGGTAAGTGTGCCTCCATCTAATTGTCTATGAGGCTATATCTACCTTTCCCCCACCACCTTTATTTATTTTTAAGTTTTCTAGGATGGATACTCATGAAACTTTGCCTACAACCTAACAGCAAATTTTCATTGTAGAGATAGTGTAATTCTGCAAATAATGACTTGCAACCAGTGAACTAACTTGGAAAATTGACACCACTTTTCACAGTGGGCAATTTAGAAGAAATAAATACAGTGAGAAATATATTTGTATATACACACATGGTGTTTTCATACAGATTGTCAAAGAATTCTAGATCTTAAATAAGATGATACTGGCTTAATTCTAGATCTTAAATAAGATGATACTGGCTTAATTATCTTCTTGCTTTCCTGCTTTTTGTTTTGTTTTGTTTTGTTTTCCTCTTTCTTACATTTTCTCCACCAGTAAAATTTTCATGGAAACTGTCATGAAAAGATGTTATACTTGTCTTAGTCTTTTTTGAGGGCTGTCCTAACAGACTGAGTGGCTTAAACAACAAATATTCATTCTCTCACAGGTCAGAAGTCCAAGATCAAGATGTTGGCTGCATTGGTTCATTCTGAGTCCTCTTCATGAATTACAGACAAGCATCCTATTGCTTCCTCATCATATGGTTGTCCCTCTGAGCACTCAAGCCCCTGCTATCTATGAGCCTGTTCTAATCTCCTCTTCTCAGGAAGACAGCTGCCAGACTGGATTAGGGCCTGCCCTATTGATCTCATTTAATCTTAGTTAACGTCTTTTGAAGGCCCTGTCTCCAAATAGAGTCACATTCTAAGTAAGGCCTAGTGTTGGACCTCAACATATGAATTTGCAGGTTGTGTATATGTATGGGAAAGGGTGCAGGAGAGGGTGTGCAGAGGGAGACACAATTCAGTCCACAGCATGACTAATTATTTTTCTGCCAAAGAAACCACTTTCCCTCACTCCAGTACACTTGCTGATGGGGAGATTATCATTATGCATTCCTGCCTTTTGGTCCCTAATATGGTCAATGAAATATAAGGAGAACTTCTGAAAGCCACTTTGTGGCTCACAGGATCTTTCTCTTCCTTAGGCAGTGTCATGGATAAAGGCTACTGTATCAGTGTGGATCCCAGAGGAAAGATGACCTAGAGCCAATCGGCAACTTACCTTCAATGGGTATCTATGGTAAGTGAGAAATATATCTTTGTTGATATAAGCCACTGATATTTGCAGAGATGATTTGTTTCTGCCACACATAGCTTATTCTGATTAATACATATGTACCTACACATCACTGATGTTCTATTAAGTCTTTTGTGGTTCTTCATACTCTAAGAGTAAAAATAGAGTCCCTCATTTTGCTTACAGTGGCTTTGAAAACAGGAAATTAAATTATTTTATTGATTAATGAAATGGGTATATGAAGTTTTATGAATTAGATGTTTCACTTTAAATCCAGGATTCTT
Organism: Eumetopias jubatus; assembly: GCF_037043125.1. Classification (NCBI taxonomy): domain Eukaryota; kingdom Metazoa; phylum Chordata; class Mammalia; order Carnivora; family Otariidae; genus Eumetopias; species Eumetopias jubatus. The sequence goes on along the minus strand of NW_028274808.1, from coordinate 23,263,692 downwards.
GTGCATTCAGCTTCATTCTCTAAGACCTCATTTTACCAGACATGTGAAAAAAAGAAGGTACAGATTCTACCGGTGATTTCATGGTTAAAAATGAATATAATTAAGAGAGAAGTTGAATATCAGCATGCCAATCACTCTTCTTTCAATGATATATTTGAACGACCACAGAACATTCAAGGCAATTTTTATAATTGCCCTTTCAACTGTGTGATATATACCTAATTTAAATTATGATTATAGATATCAGTGAAATATTATACAATCATTAAAAAGATGATTATAAAGAATTTAGAATGACTGGGAAATTAGTGCTGTGGTAGAGTAAAGCATGATTTACATAAAAAATATTTCTGTACGGAAATTCTTAGGAATAGGAAAATAATCCAGGACCACAATTTTAATTGCAGTATCTTTGTATGATAGAATGAGTGACTTTTCTTCTTTTTTAAATTTCTAATGTGTTCTGAAATTTGTACATTGAATAAATTAAATGAGATAATACCTGTACAAAACACAGAAATTCAAACCATATAAAAATTTCAGGGAAAACAATTATTTAAAACTACAAACACATTAAAAACCACCTAAAGCATTTGCAAAACATAAAATATTTCTATATTCATATTTTCGGGCAGGAGTAAAGAGAGAGGGAAAAATGTGTTAATATCATGTATGCTCTTTTTAAGTTAAATCTTATCAATTTTTTTGTTAATTGTATTCGTAAAAGAAACTGGAAGAAAACTAAATATATTTCTAAATTTCAGATAAATGTTAAGTGACATATTATAAGTTCCTTAAAAAATATCTCTGAGATTAAGAATAAAAGAAGCCATTGTGATTTTTAACTACATGTTATTTCTCTACTATAAAAGATGAGGTGATCAGCAATAATATATGTTCTCCCTTTCTTGCCCATCATCCTATCATGTATATTACATTATGTCGACTTCGATGAGATTTTTAATATGTACATTTGATTATACAATCAAAAAATTTCAAATTATTTAAGTTTACTTTTGATTTAAATGGAGTTAGTGTTCACCACCAACCCTTTGCCACACACTCTCTCTTGGTTACCACTGAGTAGTTTTTTTGTTTGTTTGTTTGTTTTAAGGGAGATTTGTCCATGATCTATTACCTGAGATTTTTCATGTGTGAGGAAATCTCCCTCTTGCACTTACACTTATTCTTGGGTCAGATTTTCTTTTTTTACTTAGTACATTTTGCTTCATTCCCTTCTTGCAGTGAATGTTGCTGTGAAAAAAATCTAAGACCAGTCTGATTTTCACTGCTTGCAGGTTTCAATTTCCCAGAATCCTGAGGAAGTCCTTCATTATCAGAGACCTTCAATTATGTAATAGGATATTTATCAGTGACAATAATTTTTCTTTGGTATAAATGATGTCCTTTGGAACTACAGAATCAGTTTTTCCTCATTTCAGGAAAATTACTTTTTGTGTTCCATTTTGGGAGTCAATATATCAGGAACCCCATCTTCTTTTATGTTTCCTTATGTTCAGCCGTGTCTTATCTGCTTTTTGTCATAAGCTTTTATTTTATTGAATTCCTATTCTTAAGGGACTTTCTACTGCTTGAAGCATTGGGTGAAATGGCTCTATTTCTTGATCTCTCTTTTACAGCCTGGTCTTTTTTTATTCTTTTTTTTCTCGTTACTGTGTTATAGCATGTTTACATAGTTACCATGTTATTTTATAGCTCTTAATGATAGTTAAATAAGGTAGCTCTGTGTAGACCTGCCTTTTGCTCTAATGTATTAGATGTACTGTCTTTGACACTCTTCCTGGTAACTAGAAAATTGTTTCACCACCTATGAGCTATCATCTGAAGATTAGAGTTACTTCATCCAGTTTTCCATAGTGCAGTTATTTTTCTGGTGCTTCTGCTCATGCTCTCTTAACAATTGTCTTACCCCTTATCTTCAACCCCATTTAATTAAGTGCACCAAGACGATGCTGCCACCTTCCGATCCTGGGCTAAATACAACTGGAATTTATAAACTGATGCCTTCCTTAAAAGGAAATAAAGATTTCCTGAGGGAGTATAACTGTAAGTCAGATTCCAAAACACTATTCTCAGAGTTCATGCTATCCTTCAAATTCTTGACTGTGCTCACTTTGGCAGCACATATACTAAAATTGGAACAAATTCGTGCCCGTTTTTCTAGACTTTTGAATTCAGTATTTGCTTTGTGTAGTTCTTTGTAACTGGTAAATTCACCCTCTTTTTTCTGATGTATATCTGGTTTTTCCCTTGTTCTGACCTAGATGCTAACCTACAGAGGGTTACACATTTGGCTAAAGATAATCTATGCTCTCTGTCGTCTGTGGACTCCCAAATACTTATTCACATGTTCTGGCAAATTCCTTTTCTGTTCTGTGCTCTAGGAATACCATGAACGTGGGCAAAGACAACAGCCACTGATGATCTTGCACTGATGTAATGCATCTCCTTCCTAGGATATAATCCTCTCCACTTTTCCAAATCCTTCTCAGAATTCACATCTCAAATCCCCACTTCACCCTAAGCCTAATTCCCCAGGAAGCCTATCATCACATTAATCTCTTCTTATCAGAAATTAGTATAATTCAATACCTAATTGTTCTCTAGTTGCTTCATTTGTGCTCATTTAGATTTATGATTATTTTATAGGGCTACTGAGGGAAATGCTTTTTTTGTTTTCTCCACATTTTCTAGCTCAATAGAGGACACAGAGTAAATACTTAGTGACCCCATAAGTGTTGTTTATGTGAGACACATTTTAGTGTTCAGTAAAATAAGATCTAAAGTATTTATCCCTTTCTCATTCCTTAGTACATGAAAAGTAAAGTTAATCTTGAGTACCTTTATTCTTCATAAAAATAATTTGGCAATACGTTATAGTATTCTCAGGACATAAAAACCAGTTGCTTAATGTAGGCAGCTCTTGTTTTGCACAGTAATTCAGTCAAAAAAATGTGCAAGTTGAACCATGCAAAGCAATCTTAATAATCAAAGGGAAAAGTTATGATTGTCCAATGCCCTTTACCATATATGTCAAAATATCAAAAGCTCTAACTATTGCTTATAAATATATAGGAAAATAAAAAATAGTAAAGAAATATATACATTGTACATCACAATTTAAAACGTTAGAGAATTGAGAAGAAAAGTTCTTTTGTTTTGTTTTGTTGCAAAACAATTTACCAAGAGCAATTTGAACAGTGCTTATTTTCTTCTCACAGAATATAGTTCACATGTGCTATAGTTTATAGGCTCTTTTCTATGCCTTGGAGAATCATAATATGCTGCTGTAAGTTTGGATCCACTAAGTTATATATCTTTTGCACTTTCAATGTCAGAAGATATCTCCAAGAGTTCCTTGCAAGTGAAGTTTTCTGCCAGCATCACTTCCTGTAAGACACTTTTATCCCTGCTGTCACAACCACGTCCTTCCTTTGTGTATAAGTTCATTTTCGTGAAGTTCCTCTGGCTCTATACCTAGTTTTTTCAAGCTGCAATAATGTCAACATTCCCATTACCAGCTATTTCTTCTATGACTCCACTTCTGTTCGGTATGAATCTCACTTCCAATGTCATTATTTTTGCTGCACTTTCATCTTTACTGGCTAATTCCTTCTTTCAATTACCATTTTTGTAAAATGTCACATGGGTTTATCACTGGGAGACAAAGAAGCAACATAACTACACACTTTGCTCTGTAGGAACTGAATAACAGATGTAGTGGTCAATTACCTACAGATTTTGAAAGACATAATGTGATTGGTCACTGATCATGACGTAAATCTATGATTTATGTAGTGATTTGTGAAATGAAGAGCTGGCAGTTAAGTTTTCCCTCTATGCAATCATTCACAGAATAGAATAGAATTCAAGTTTCAGTAGCTGAAACTTTAAACGAATAAAACTTGTGTTATCAAAAAACTGGTGTTTCTTAACTAAACTATGGTAACTGAAATTTGTGCATATCTGGACTATACAAAGCAAGACTGCTTATACTTGATTTTAGTATTTTTTAGATTTATAATTCTGTAATTTCCAAGAATAATCCTCTCCTCTTTTATAATTTCTTTTTTGTAAAGATTTTATTTATTTATTAGAGAGAGAGAGAGAGAAAGGGCATGAGACAGGGGAGGGGCAGAGAAGCAGACTCCCCACCGAGCAGGGAGGCCAATGTGGGACTCCATACCAGCACCCTGGGATCATGACCTGAGCTGAAGGCAGATGCTTAACAGACTAAGACACCCAGGCGTCCCACCTCTTCTACAATTTCTGACATAATTAATTTATCACCTTTTTAAAAATTTAAATGTCTACTTCTTCCTGGTAGATTTACCTGTTTACTGAGGTGCTAAACATTTCTTAATATTAATATACAAATAAATACCATCTCTCTTTTTAGTTTCTCAATCTTTATTTTAGCTCAGCATTTAAATTAGGTGCCATGCCACCTAATCTGTTATTCCAATGTCAGCACAACCTTCTTCATAAGCTAAAGCACCTATATTCCTAAGTACATCTTACCTCCTTGCATTTGCATACAAAACATATCCAAGTTATCCTATTATTTTTTCTCAATTCCATCTCCCATGTTTTTGGGAGATGTTAGATGTTAGATGTTTCCAAAAATCACTTATTTTGGGCAATTGGTGATTGCTGTCCTAAAATTTCAGCACAAACTTCACCTAATTTATTATCTGGTCTTAGGTTGTTGTTCTCATCACGAGACTAGTTAATGTGCTGACAAGGATGTTTTCCGTACTAAAATGAAGAGTAGCAATATGGAATATTGAAAGCACACTCATCTGGAATCCAGGTGACCTGAATTGTTTCCTGATCTCTAATCTAAGCAGTGTGGCCTCTAGAAAATCAATTTTTCTGAGCATCAGTTTCATTATCTGTAAAATGATGGGCATCTGGGAAGGAAGATTTAAGGTACATGATTTCTGTTTCTTTGACTCTATGTCCTATCCTGATGGAAGTTTCCTTTTCTTTAGGAAAAATTTCCTAAAATTTTTCCTCAATATCAACCTTGAATACATGCTTTTATCTCTAAAATATTTCTGTCATATGGTAACCTCTTTCTCTCAACTAAGGATATGAATAAGGATGTTGACTTTGAGACTTTGAGATTCCTCCCCACTTCCATAATACCAATTGTTCTTTCTAAAGACTCCTCAGTATTCAAAAGGTAGTGTATCAGAATCTAGCTTATTCCTGAACAAAAAGATTAGATTAGGTAGAAAAGATTAATTCTGATATGACCAGACAATTATATTATGACATTTTTTGGTGCTGTTGGTGCTGGCACAGTCGAGAGAACAGACTTGTCTTTCTTTTGTATTGTTTTACTAGGATATTGTATCATAGGGTTTAGTCATAAAGAATAAGTCCTCAACAAGAATTTACAACAGCAGGAATTTACTGCAGAGATTTCTTTTTTACGTGGCTGGTGGAAAGGCTAGAAAGCCAAACAAGTAATGGTGAGTAGTCTCAGATAGTAAGACATACATGAAGTTACCCACCCCTAGGCAGGAGATGAAGAGAAAAGTGCAGGAGCCATTTATATCCAAACAAGGCTGAGTCATGGCAGAACTGTCCATTTGGAGCTAGTACCACAGAGAAGGCATGATCCCCACAAGAATGCTGCCCAAGGAGGAGGTAGGGGGAAAACACCCTAGTTTTTTCCTCTCCTCTTCACTGCACCACACCCCTATCCACTGCTCCCCCATTATCACCCTGCAATTTCCAGCAGTGCCTCCCATTAGCTGTACCCAGCTGCAGACCTGCTGACACTGAAGCCTGGGAAATGCAGCTTGCAGGAGGAAAAATGAGGAATGGACAGACGGCTAATAGGGCCAGGACAGCACAAGTAAGGATGAGTGTGCTGGTTTCTTCCTCCAATAAAACAGTATATCCTTTGTCTGATGCGCCTCATCTTTGTTCCAGGGAAGCTTATCTAAGGTAAGACTGGATTTCTAGTGAAGAGAATTACAGACGTATTCCATAACCACAGAATACTCTCTCAGTTACACATACTATGCTAAATATGGCTGATTATCCTTGGGAAGTTCTCCCTGACCTCTCTGTGTTGTACTCTCTCCAGCTGGTTCACAAGGCAGAGGCTGGAGAAACCAGGGAATGTTAAATATTCTGTAGTAGCTACCTCTCAACCAAGAGACTTTAGCTAAAGAACAGGCCCGATGCACTAGGCTCTATTCTAAGTAGTTTACACATATTAGCTGCTCTAAATCATTTAGTTACTTTGTATACTAACAACTTTAATATTCTTTAGTGTAGTTAATGCCATCTAACTAGTTAGAAAGAAATACCTGTACCCCTAATCTACCTGGCTATATTTTACTCAATTTATTTGTAAAACATGTTGAGTACTTACCACATGGATGTCTCCTTGCCACCATATTGGAATTCATTAGGCTGCAGGTGAACAGAAGAGAGGTGTCTCAGTCCTATTTGGGTGGAGTGATGAGACGAAGGGCAATAGGAGTTAGCACCAACTTAAGAAATGCCCACGCTTTGAAGTCTCCCCTAACTGACCACCCAGATAGCAATACTAATATGGTAGTTAACATTAGCTACTCTAATGTTATTATCCAATATTATTTCCATATTTATTATTTGAAGAGCTTGTATGCACCCGAGGCTTCTCTATATGGTTCCAGAAGGCAGGATTAGGACAAGAGGGAACAAAATCATCAGCGTCCTAATTTGTTTTCACATTAAAGATGAAATATTCTGATGTTAAGAGCTACCCCCAAACTGAAGACTGGTAGTGGTAGGAGCCCTGCTTCTGGAAGTGTTCAAACAGGAACTGGGTGGTCCTAAGGATATTATAGAGAAGGTACTGAGTAGGAGATTTGATGTGGTGACTTCACAGATTACTTCAGACACAAATTATGTAAATGTTTAAACATATGACTTAATAATGACTTATATGAGGTTTTGTCCTTGCATATATGCAAAATATGCAAAAACACAAAAGGCGTGGACTATCTAGTGATAATGCTTCACCGAGTCCTATAATACATTATAAAAAAGACAAAGCTGGTGTACCTGGGTGGCTGAGTCGGTTAAGTTTCTGATTCTTGGTTTCGGCTCAGGTTATGATCTCAGGTTCATGGGATGGAGTCCCCCAAGGGGCTTCACAGTCAGTGGGGAGTCTGCTTGAGGATTCTCTCTCTCCTCCCTCTGCCCCTTCCCCCACTCATGCTCTCTTTCCTTCTCTCTGTCTAAAATAAATAAATAATCTTTAAAAAAAAAAAAAGGCAAAACTGATGACAGTGGCCACCATTTATTGAACTTCTGTTGTGTTCCATGCACAGTGTTAGGGGCTTGGTAAATAAAATCTTTAATCCTTGTAAAAGTTCTGCAAGGTAGGTATTCTTAGAACAGTAAGAACTAGAAGGGTTAAGTAACTTATCCAAAGTCACACAGTGCATCAAAGAGCTAAAAGTTCTACCCTGATCTGACTGCGGATTCTGTACTTCATTGTATGATTCTCAGGTTTAGGCATCAACTTTAAAAAAAAAAAATGAATCCCTAAATATTTACTGAACACTGGGTACTAGAACAGCACTAAGAAGCTATAATGAAATTTTAATATAAATATAAAATGTAATTCTTGACCTCAGGGATTGAACTATCCAGTTAGGAAAAGAAGACACTAACCATCAAGTAAAAAAAAAAATGAGTGCAACAGATCAACCTGAAATCAATTTTACATCTATAAAATAAAATATATAATTTTCCTTCATAGCAATCAATTAGCCAGTTATAACATTTACTTTTTATTGGGTTTGGAAACCAAGATACGAGAATGTCTAAACATCACCCTTTTTTATGGCTGATGGACTATACTAATGATTTCCACTGAAAAGGCCAATAATTGTGCTGTAATTTCTTCAGTGACCTGTGCACATAAATTTGCCCTTTGATTTGCAAGTCTAGCTGCTATTTAGATAACATGGTATTCTTTGCATTGCCTTCTCTTTAGTAATATGTTTGAAATTTTTGTTCACAATAACCCCAGCTTGGGCTCCATCAGCTGTTCTGCTCTCTACTATCACTATTGTCCTCAATCTCTACCAGGCTGTTGTTTCAAGTGGTCTTTCAGCGTGCCATATAGAGTCAATGAATTTTGGGTCTGAATTCCTTCATTGTATCTGGATGTCATATGGAGGCATTATCTATCTATCTAGTGACATGGAGCAATTTAACAGATAATAACATTATATACTGTAGATGAAAGATACCTATGTAACTATGAGACACCTCTAGTCAAATTTCCAACCTATGGACACATATCTCGATTGGACTAAAGAATTATTACAAGCAATTCTCAAACTCATATTCTTGACATAGGCAGAATAAGTAATGAATAAGTAATGTGTCATGAACATATATGTTATACTATTTTCATATATATGGCTATAATTTTTTTAAAAAGTCACTGAATTTATATAGCTTTTATCATTTTCTTTAATCTTGTCTCTGCAAGATTATAATTATAAACTTGTTTTAATTCAAGTAGAATTAACATCCAGTGTTATATTTGTTTCAGGTGTAAAATATAATGATTCCACAATTCTATACATTACCCAGTGCTCATCATAAGAGTACTTAATTGCCTTCACCTATTTCACCCACCACCCACCTCCCCTCTGGCAACTATCAGTTTGTTTTCTAAATTTAAGAGTCTATTTTCTCGTTTGTCTCTTTTTTTAATTGTTTGCTTTTTTTGTTTCTTAAATTTCACATATGAGTGAAATCAAATGGTATTTGTCTTTCTCTGACTTATTTCATTTTGCATTATATTCTCTAGATCCATCCATGTTGTTCCCAAATGGCAAGATTTCATTCTTTTCGTGTCTGAGTAATACTCCATTGTGTGTGTGTGTGTGTGTGTATATATATATATATATATATATACACAACATCTTCCTTATCCGTTCATCTATGGGTGAACACTTGGGTCATATCCATATCTTGGTTATTGTAAATAGTGCTTTCTTAAATTACTGTTGTTTTCTTTAGGTAACTACCAAGTAGTGGAATTATTGGGTCACATGTTATTTCTATTCTTAATTTTTTTGAAAAATCTTTATACTGTTTTTCACAGTGGTTGCACCAACCACTTGGTTATTATTTTTTGTCATTTTGATAATATCCAATCTTACGGTTTTGAAGTGACATCTCATTGTAGTTCTGATTTACATTTCCCTGATGATTAGTGATATTGAGCATCTTTTCATGTGTCTGTTGGCTGTCTGTGTGTATCTTTGGAATAACATCTATTCAGTTTCTCTGCCCATTTTTATTTTTATTTTTTGGTTGAAGTTTTTATTTAAATTCTAGTTAGTTAACATATAATGTAATATTGGTTTCTACTACTCAACTTCCAGAAGTAGAATTTAGTGATCCATCACTTTCATATAACACCCAGTGCCCATCACAAGTGCCCTCCTGAATACCCATCACCCATTTAGCCCAGCCCCTGCCCACCTCTCTTCCAGCAACCATCAATTTGTTCTCTCTAGTTAATAGTCTCTTGTGGTTTTCCTCCTTCTTTTATTTTTTCTTTCTTCCCCTATGTTCTTCTGTTTCTTAAATTCCACATATGAGTGAAATCATATGGTATTTGTCTTTCTCTGGCTGATTTATTTCACTTGGCATAATAAACTCTAACTCCATCCATGTCATTGCAAATGGCAAGATTTCATTCTTTTGATGGCTGAGTAATATTCCATTATATATACACCACTACTTCTTTATCCATTCATCATTTGATGGACATTTGGGCTCTTTCCATAATTTGCCTGTTGTTGATAATGCTACTATAAACACAGGGATGCATGTGCCCCTTTGAATCAGTATTTTTGTATCCTTTGGGTAAATACATGGTACTGCAATTGCTGGGTCATAGGGTAGTTCTATTTTTAACTTTTTGAGGAACTTCCATACTGTTTTCCGGAGTGGCTGCACCAGTTTGCATTCACACCAACAGTGTAAGAGGGTTCCCCTTTTTTGCATCCTTGCCAACATCTGTTGTTTCCTGTCTTGTTAATTTTAGCCATTCTTACAGGTACGAGGTGATATCTCATTGTAGTTTTGATTTGTATTTCCCTAATGATGAGTGATGTTGAGCATCTTTTCATGTGTCTGTTAGCTATTTGTATGTCTTCCCATTTTTAAATTGGATTGTTTTTTGGGTATTGAGTCATATAAGTTCTTTATATATTTTGGATATTAACCCTTTATCAGATACACCATTTGCAAATATCTTCTCCCATTTAGTAGGTTGCCTTTTTGTTTTGCTGATGATTTTCCTGACTGTGCAAAAGGTTTTTATTTTGGTTACTCCCAATAGTTTAATTTTGCTTTTCTTTCCCTTGCCAAATGAGACATATCTAGAAAAATGTTGCAATAGCTAATGTTAAAGAAATCAGTGCCTAGGTTTTCTTCTTGGAATTTCATGGTTTAAGGTCTCACATATAGGTCTTTAATACACTTTAAGTTTATTTTTGTGTATGGTGTAAGAAAGTAGCCAAGTTTCATTCTTCTGCAAGTAGCTGTTCAGTGTTCCTAACAGCATTTGTTGAAGAGACTGTCTTTTAACATTGCATATTCTTGTCTCCTTTGTTGTAGACTAATCGATCATAAGAGTTTGAGTTTATTTCTTCACTCTCTATTCTGTTCCCTTCATCTATGTGTCTGTTTTTGTGCCAGTACCATAATGTTTTGATTACTACAAATTTGTAGTATATCTTGAAATCTGGATTTGTGTTCTTTCTCAAGACTGCTTTGGCTATTTGGGGTCATTTCTAGTTCCATGGAATTTTAAGATTATTTGTTCTAGTTCTGCAAAAAATGCTGTTGGTATTTTAATAGGAATTGCATTAAGTCTGTAGATTGCTTTGGCTAATATGGGCATTTTAACAAGATTGGTTCCTCTAATCCCTGAGAACATAATATCTTTTCATTTGTTTGTATCATGTTCAGTTTCCTTCATCAATACTTTATAGTTTTTGGAGTAGAGGTCTTTTACCTCCTTGGTTAGTTTACCTTCAATATTTTATTATTTTTGGTGCAATTGTAAGTGGGATTGTTTTCTTAATTTATCTTTCTGCTACTTCATTATTAATGTGTAGAAATGCAACAGATTTCTATACATTAACTTTGTATCCTGAACTTGACTGAAATTAGTTCTAGTAGTTTTTTGGTGGAACCGTTAGGGTTTTCCCTATATAGGATGCTGTCATCTGCAAATAGTGACAGTTTTACTTTTTTCCTTTTAATTTGGATGGTGTTTCTTTTTTCTTGCCTGTGGCTGTGGCCAGAACTTTCAGTACTATGTTAAATAAGAGTGAGAGTGGACATCCTTGTCTTATTCCTGATCTTAGAGGAAAATCCTTCACTTTTTCTCCATTGAGTATGATGTTAATTGTAGGTTTTTCATATATGGTCTTTATTATGTTGAGATATGCTCCTTCTAAACCTACTTTGTTAAGACTTTTTATCATGAGTGAATGTTGTACGTTGTCCAGTGTTTTTTCTGCATCCATTGAAATGATCATATAGTTTCTATCCTTTTGTTATTGTGATGTATCACATTGATTGATTTGTAAATATTCAACTATCCTTGCATCCCTGGAAAAAAATCACACTTCATCATGGTGAATTATTTTTTTAATGTATTGTTGGACTCAATTTGCTAATATTTTGTTGAGGGTTTTTTCATCTATCTTCATTAGATATATTGGCCTATAGTTGTTTGGTCTTATTGTTTTTGTTTTATTTTTTTGAAGGGTCTATATCTGGTTTTGGTATTAGGGTAATGCTGGCCTCATAAAATAAATTTGAAATCTCTCCTATTTTTGGAACAATTTTTTAAAAGATTTTATTTATTTATTTATTTATTGGGGTGAGGGGAAGAGAGAGAGAGGGTGAGAGAAAATCTCAGGCAGACTCCACACTGAGCACAGAGCCTGACACGGGGATCGATCCCATGACCCCCTGAGATCATGAACTGAGCCAAAATCAAGAGTTGGATGCTTAACCAACTGAAACACCCAGGTGCCCCTAGTTTTAGAACATTTTGAAAAGAAAGGGTATTAACTTTTCTTTAAATGTGAAGCTATTTGGTTCTGGACTTTGGATTGTTGGGAGTTTTTAAATTACTGATTCAATTTCATTACTATTAATTGGTCTGTTCAAATTCTCTGTTTCTTCCTGATTTGGCTTTTGAAGGTTTTATGTTTCTAGGAACTTACCCATTTTTTTTAGATTGTTGGATTTGTTGGCACATAATTTTTCATAATATTGTCTTAAAATCCTTGTATATCTGTGGTGTTGGTTATTTCTCCTTTTTCATTTTTGATTTTGTTTATTTGAGTCATTTTTTTAATGAGTCTAGATAAAGGTTTATCAATTTTGTTGATCTTTTCAAAGAACCAGCTCCTATTTCTGTTCAAAGAACTAGCTCCTGTTGATCTGTTCTATTGTTTTTTTTTTAGTCTCTATTTCATTTATTTCTGCTCTAATCTTTATTTTTTTTTTCTTGTACTGGCTTTGGGTTTTGTACTTCTTTTTCCAGCTCCTCTCGGTGTAAATGTTGGTCCCTATTTGAGATTTTTCTTGCTTCTTGAGGTATTGCTATAAAATTCCCTATTAGAACAGATTTTGCTGCAGCTCAAAGATTTTTTTGGACCATTGTTTTCACTTTCTTTTGTCTCCGTGTATTTTTTTTTAATTTCTTCTTTGATTTCTTCATTAATCCATTCATTATTTAGCAGCATGTTATTTAATCTCCATGTATTTGTGTTTTTTCCAGATTTCTTGTGATTGATTTCTTGTTTCATACTCTTGTAGTTGAAAAAAATTCATAAGAGTTCAATCTTTTAAAATTTGTTGAGACTTGCTTTGTGTGTGATAGATGTGTGATCTATTCTGAAGAAGGTTGCATGTGTACTTGAAAAGAATCTGTATTCTGTTGTTTTAGGATAGAGTGTTCTGAATATATCTGTTAGATACATCTGGTACAATGTGACATTCAAAGCCACTGTTTCCTTGTTGATTTCCTATCTGGATGATCTATCTTTTGATGTGAATGAGGTATTAAAATCCCTACTATTGTATTACTATTAATTTCCTCCTTTATGTCTGTTAATAGTTGCTTTATGTATTTGGGTGCTCCCACAGTGGGTGCATAAATATTTATAATTGTTATATCTTCTTGTTGGATTGTTCTCTTTATCATCATGTAATGCCCTTCTTTGTCTCTTGTTACAATCTTTATTTTAATGTCTATTTTGTCCAATATAAGTATTGCTACTTGAGCCTTTCCTTTGCTTCCATTTGTGTGATTAATGTTTTTTTTTCCTATCCCTTCACTTTCAATCTGCATGTATTTTTAGGTATGAAGTGAGTCTCTTTTAGGCGGTGTATAGATGAGTCTTGCTTTTTTATCCATTCAGTCACCCTATACCTTTTGATTGGATTCAGTCTACTTACGTTCAAAATAATTATTGATAGGTACGTACTTATTGCCATTTTGTTACTTGTTTTTTTTGTTGTTGTTTTTGTAGTTCTCTGTTTTTTCTTTCCTAGCTCTCTTTTCTTGTGATTTGATGACTTTCTTTAGCAAAATATTTGTATTCCTTTCTTTTTATTTTTTGCATACCTATCACCAGTTTTTAATTTGTGGTAAAATGCATTTAGCAGTCTATATTAAGTTGATGGTCACTTTAAGTTTGAACCCATTCTAAAATCACCAAAATATATACTCCTCCCCCTCCACATTTTAGATTTACAGTGTCATACTTCACATCCTTTTATTCTGTCAATACCTTGACTGATTTTTATAGATATATTTATTTTACTGTTTTTGTGCTTAAACGTCCACGCTGGTTTTATGTGATTAATCTACTTTTATTACGTTTATATGTACCTGTGAAATTTTTTCCTTTCACCATTTTCTTATTCCTGATTATAACCTTTCCTTTCCACTCAAAGAATCCCTTTCTTGCAAGACTGGTTTACTGGTGATGAATTCCTTGAACTTTTGTTTGTCTGGAAAACTTTATTTTTCCTTCTGTTCTGAATGGAAAGAGTGTTCTTTGTGGTGGTGTTTTTCCTTTCATCATTTTGAATATATCATGCCACTTTTTTCTGGCCTACAAAGTTTCTGCTGAAAACTCAGCTGAGAGCCTTATGGAGCTTCCTTTTGCATGTAACTGTTTTCTCGTGCTGCTTTTAAAATTCTGTTTTTCACTAGTTTTTGCCGTTTTAATTATTATGTGTCTTGGTATGGACCTCCTTGGGTTGATTTTGTTGGGAGTTCTCTGTGCCTCTTGAATCTGGATGTCTGTTCCATTCCCCAGACCAGGGAAGTCTTCATCAATTATTTCTTCAAATAAATTTCTGCCCCTTTCTCTCTGTTCTTCCTCTGGGATCCCTATAATGGAATGTTGTTATGCTTGATGGTGTTGCTGAGTTCCCTTTACCTATTTTCATTTATTTTGTTAAATCATTTTTATCATGTTTATCATTCTTTTATCTTTTTTATCAATATATATTTAAAGATATCTGTTGTAGATCAGCTTTTCGGAGAAGCAGACTCTGAGATGGAGCTTAGCACACAGGATGTTTATGAAGGGTTGTCTGTGGAAGGGGGAAGAAGCAAGAATGAACAGAGAGAGTTTAGCTCTGATGCTGGACAAATGACAGCATCAGCTGTCCTCATGGGGGACACTGGAGCTAGAAGGTCCCTTCAGAGTAGTCACAAGTCAGCCTGAGATCAGCCATTGCATGTAATCTAATCAGGAAGTGTTGGCCAAGTCTTTTTGTCAAGTTGTTTCTTCCCTGCTGGATCTTCACTAGGGGGATTAGCATGTGATAGAAATATTCACACTTTGTGCCCATTCCCTTAGGTCCAACCTCATAGTTTTAGCCCAAATCTATTTTCCCAAACTTCTACTCTTTCTCATTCTTGGACTCTGACAAAGGGGACCAGGCTGTATATCATGTACCTAACCAACCAAGCCATTCACTACTGTCCATGAGTACTAATATGTTTTATATATGTGGCACTTCTCTCTTCACACCAAAGTAAACAAAAAACCACATTAATCATTGTACCGTCTTCTAGTGTCCACCCATCAACAGGGCTGTGTTGCAGTTACCCTCCATTTTCAACTTGTATCTCTTGAGCTAACCCATTTGTGAACCAACTCAGGCTTAGTTCATAGATCCTCCATATATCTATAGGTATAAGCTAAAGGAGAGGTACTAGTTCAACAGTGGCAAATCACATGCGTGTCTTGGGTACCTGTTCCTATGCCCTCTAGTCCTGCTCATACTTCAGCCAAGGTGTGCAACTTCCACATAATGGTGGATTGATGTTGGACCTGCCCAACCAGATGACTTGATAGTTCATGACAGAAACCAACTCATAATGAGTAGTTATGGCTACCAAGTCACTCAGTACCTGTATTCATTTCCTATGCCTGGTGTCACAAATTATCACAAATGTGAGGCTTAAAGAACACATATGTATTTTCCCATACTTTTGGAGACCAGAAATCCAAAATCAGTAACCTTGAGCCAAAATCAGTAACCTTGGGCCCAAATCAAGGTGTTGGCAAGATCATACTCTCTTAAGAGGCTCTATAGAAGAATGCTTCTGGCAGTGGCCATCATTCCTTGCCTTGTGGCTGCATCACTCCAATCTGCCTTCATGTTTGCATTGCCTCCTCCTCCTCAGTCTATGTCAAATCTTCCATCTCCCTAATATAAGTATACATGTCATTGTATTTAGGACCCACTCAGATAATCCAGAATAATATCGCCACTTCAAAATTCCTAATTTAATTGCATCTGCTAAGAGTTTGCCATGTAAGAACATTCACTGGTTTCGGAAATTTGAATGTGGATATCTTTAAGGGAGCCATTTTTCAGCCTACTGCAGTACTTCATGGTCAGGCATCTTGGCTTTACCAGCACCCAGTAGCAGGCCTGGAAGTGGTTTTTCAAAGACATATAATTGTCTGCTAAAGATGCCATGACTTTGTGTAGAAACCTAGCCATCTAAATTGTGAGTTTCTCATTTAGACAGCATCTTTTCCTACCACTACAATGACTAGTTCCATAGGGTTTTCGGGGTCATGTGTCCCAACCTGCAGGGAAGCTTGTAGCACAGACCACACCTGCTGCAGAGCCCTTTTCCTGCTCTGAGAGGCTCTCAAATTTGGCAGTATTTAGAATCATCCAGATTATGTATCAGAACATTATTCCTAGGTATGGAATATCCTGCCTCAAGAGCCAAAGAATTTGACATGGTGTTGTGCTTCCTTTGCCATACTGGAAGTGAGAGATGCAATAATTTGTCCTTTGTCCTTTGCCTTTGATGAGATATTAAAGCATGCTCCTAACCACTGGACCCCTAAAAATTTTACTGATAAAGTAGGCTTCTAAATCTTTATAGAGCTTATCTCGCACATTTTTACCAAGGTTTCCAGCACTCTAGCCAGCTTTTGCACATCCTAGCTGGTCAGCATGAAGTCATGGATCAATGTGATGTCATGTAGAATGTCCAGACAGAACAGATCTCTTGGGGCAATATTATGGTAAAGGCTAAGAGAAATAATGTAGTCCTGCAGCAGAACTGTAAATATATACTGTTGGCCTTTCTGTGTAAATGCAAACTGTTTCTGATCCTCTTTCTTTGCTAGGAATGGAAAATAACTCATTTGTCAAATCAGTGGCTGCATATCATATAGCTGAGGTCATATTAATCTCTTCTAGCAAAAATAGTGCATATATGGCATAGCAGATGCAATTGGGGATTTCTTTTTTTTTAAGATTGATTTTATTTATTTATTTATTTATTTATTTATTTATTTATTTATTTATCAGAGAGAGCACAAGCAGGGGCAGCAGCAGGCAGAGGGAGAAGCAAGCTCCCTGCTGAGCAGGGAGCCTGATGTGTGACTTGATCCCAGGCCCCTGGGATCATGACCTGAGCCGAAGGCAGCTGCTTAACCAACTGAGCCACCCAGGCGTCCCAAGGATTTCTTTTAATTGAATTGGTGGTAGTCATTTTCTAGGATCCTTCTGATTGTTGCGTGGGCACCAAATTGATTAAGTTAAGTGGAGGTATGATAGAAACCACCAGTCTTAAACCCTTTAGATGTTTTAGAGTGGCACTAATTGTTACAATCTCTCTGGGGCAAAATATTTATTTTGCTTTCTTTCTTGGCTGTACTGGGGAAGAAAGGAGGGCAGTTTCATGTGGCCTTCCCAACTGTGGTAGATTTAACCCCCAAAAGAACCCAATGGTGGTGTTTTGCCAAATACTAATTATTTATATTCTGAATATATAATCAAAACCCATAGAAATGGCCTTTGGGTAGGTTCACAGACCAATGGACCCAATATGCTTGGATGGTTATCATTACTTCATTTTTTACCTGTCTTTAATATGCCTCATCTCTAGCAGGAGCCTGTGATGATGTTTTCAGTCTCAAGGTATTGGTGAAAACTCAGATCTTGTGCCTTGTAGCTCTTGAAATGTTCATGCATTTCTCTTTCCCTACCATATAGTTCCACCAAAGAAAATGGCTATAGGTCCCTTTGGGGAAGGATGGAAACCTTTACCAAGTATACCTGCCATAATCTTTCAGGGTCATTATTCCAGGGGAAGTGGCCTCTTTAGAGAGTGGGCTCCAGATCCAAAAAGTAGCTCAGGTGTAGAAATTGGGAAAGAAATTATAGCCTTATATTGGAGAAATTGCCCTCAGATTTATAATAACCCACCTTTAGTTTCCTTTGATTTTACAAAATGAGTGTATCCTTGTTTCCTACTCACTTATTTTTATCTCTAAGGTCATCATGTTTTATTAAATTTGTAAAACCCTTGCTTTTCCTTCTACTTTACCATTAAATATAAAAATTGCATCTCCCTAACTTCTAACAGTTAATGCTATCAAATGTCCTCTATTTTTCCAGAATCCTATCATCCCTATTGCTATCAGTGATCCTAATTCTCTAATACCCTCTCTTATTGTCAGCCTTCTCCTACAGAGGAAAATCAGCACCACTAATTTTAGTGATGTTGGTCACCCCCCTTTCAATAGTACATTCTTTATAGACTTAATAAATGGTCTACCCCCTGGGTCTTCCCATGGCACATAATCACCTGGTACATCTCTTTGCCTTACATAGCATGCCCACTTCCTTGTGTCTTTAAACAGTTTTTGCTCTCTGCCAAAGTGATATCTGGCATTTCAGCTTAAGTTAGCAGAGGCCATTGATTATTCGATGCTTCCAGGAGACATCCTAAAGGTAAATTTATACCATCTCCTAGTGTCATTACCAAGGTGTTAAATCTAGTATGCTGGGAGAGTGATCTCAAATTAATAAACTTTCCCTTACCCAACCTTACACACTGGCCCTTTTGATCAAAAGCCCTCAAAATTAAATACAACACGTATTTTCTTGGCTTTGGTTGTCACACTACTGGCAAAGTCTTGAGAGTCCTTTTGGATAGAGTCATTTTCTTCCTTTATCAGATTCAGCCCATTCCCAACTGGACTATTCTGTAATTGAGCCTAGATACAGACCCGGCGACTTGATAGGGAATAAGAATAGATCCCGAAGAAAGAACATGTCTTGCATGGGAAAAGCCTCTATATTATCTTTAAGCAAAAAGGAGTTGGTCATTTCAATAGGGAAGGATGAACCATAATAGCATCCCACTAACCTTCAACTGACCATTTCTTCCATATTTATTAGACTCATGATACATCACAACAGCTAATTCAGTCCCTTCATTGGCATGCCATACCAAATCACTACTAAAATAAAAGTTTTAACAATTAGACAGAGGGGCTAGATAGCTGGGGCTATCTCTGTTCTATCTTCGACCAGTTATGGGATCCTTGTTGCCAGTAGACAGTGAGTGAGTAGTAGACAGACAGTGAGTGATGCACCTCCAAACCCCATCTTAGCACCTGCTTTCTCAAAACATTCCTGGTATCAAGTATCACAGGTCAGTTTGGGTTCCCTGTGAAGCAAATTCCTAAATGGAGTTTAGCAGGCAGGATTTTTATTAAAGAGTACCTTTGGGATCAACACTTGTAGAACAGAGTTTGATGTGTTCAATTTCTGTTGAAAGCAGGAATTTCTATTGTTTTAGATCATGACCATGGGACCAATTCAAATGTTATCAAATGTGTAAGATATAACCAGAGAAAACTAAAAATACAGGAAAATTTGACAAGTCCTTTTCAATGTTTATATCTTACATTAAACCTTAAAATTCACTTTGTTTTGAATGAATTTTCAAAACCTTGACTGATGTGCATAGAGAATTTTCAAAGCAGAATTAAAAGAAGCTACTAGGGTGCTTGGGTGGTTCAGTCGTTAAGCGTCTGCCTTCGGCTCAGGTCATGATCCCAGGATCCTGGGATCGAGTCCCACATCGGGCTCCCTGCGCCGCAGGAAGCCTGCTTCTCCCTCTCCCACTCCCCCTGCTTGTGTTCCTGCTCTCACTATGTCTCTCTCTGTCAAATAAATAAATAAAATCTTTAAAAATAAATAAATAAATAAAAATAAAAGAAGCTACTAGTAGAGTGACACCTGGGTGGCTTAGTTGGTTAAGCGTCCATCTCTTGATCTCAGCTCTGGTCTTGATCTCAGGGTTGTGAGTTCAAGCCCTGTGTTGGGCTCAACACTGGGTGTGGAGCCTACTTAAAAAAACAAAACGAAACAAAACAAAACTAGTGGTAGAAATCTAAGCAGGATAAAAGGTAAATTTACTTATTCCTTTAACATATAGTTATTGAATAGCTACTATGTGCCAGATCCTGTTTTAGACACTAGGAATATGTTGGTGAACAAAACAGAAAAAGATCTCTGTCCCCAAGAAGATGAGGGAGGCAGACAATCAGCAATAAACATACTAAATAAGTAAATGATGTGGAAAATGTGATGATAAGTGCTGGGGGGAAATGAGCATAAAGAGTGTGATGATGATAGCTTCTTTTTTTTAAGATTTATTTATTTATTTGAGAGAGAGAGCAGTGGGGAGGGGCAGAGGGAGAGGGGAAGAGAGTCTTAAGCAGACTCCATGCTGAGCATGGAGTCCGATGTGGGGCTCAGTCTCAGGACACTGAGATCACAACTTGTACGGAAACCAAGAGTCAGACACTTAACCAACTGCACCACCCAGGTGCCCCATGATGATAGTTTCAAATGAAGGGGTATTCATTGTAAGCATCTCTGAATTTAAGTTTGAGCAGAGACTTGAGGGACAAATGAACCATGGTATACAGTGTCAACATTTGTCCCCAAGCCCCAATTCTCACAGGATGATATAGAGTGCCCAGTGATGAGTACACAGAGAGTGGGTTGCATTAGAGCAAAAATTCCCTAAGTTTAGGGTATCCCAATCTTTTATACTGAGCAGTAATCCTGCTTGACTTTTATCCCCATGGGGAGACACTAGTTCTTTCAAGGTTGGTTGCTACACAAACAACCTTAAAACATATTCTAGAACAAAGGGAGTCAGTGTCTCTTCTCACAAAACTTAACAGAAATGCTATAGACCCAAAAGGAATGGTTTGGTTTTTTTTATGGATGAGACATTAACAAGAGCAATTCATGGGATTAATGGGATTTAAGACCTAATTGGACTCTGAGAAACCAACGGAGGGTTCTAGAGGGGCGGGGGGTGAGGGGAGGGGTTAGCCCGGTGACGGGTATTAAGGAGGGCATGTACTGCGTGGAGCACTGGGTGTTATACGCAAACAATGAATCGTGGAACACTACATCCAAAACTAATGATGTAATGTATGGGGATTAATATAAAACAAAACAAAACAAAACAAACAAACAAACAAAAAAAACCTATTGGAATTAAGTCCTAGAGAGAATGGAAGGAGAGGATTTAGAGACAATAATTACATATAGACAATTATTTTTGAAAAGCTTCACTGCAAAGGAGGACAGATAAGTGGGATAATAGCTGGAAGAGAAATGCATTCAAGACACATTTTCTCTTTTTGGTTTTTAAGATGGAAAAGACAAAAGCATTTGTATGCTGATGAAAATGACCTATTAGAGAAGGAAAAATTGATAATTTGGGAAGGGGATGCAACATTACTGAAATAGTGCCTTTGAGTAGAGAAATGGGATGAGATTTATTTTAAAATGTAGGTTTTCAACCTTCAGATTATAGCTTAAGGGGTAAGAGATCATAAGAACACAGAATAAATGAATAGAGGCAGTGGTAAGTTTGTGGAAGCTTTCTTTTGATCACTTCAATTTTCTCAGTGAAGTAGGAACTGAAAGCAAAAGTTGAAATTGAAAATCAGAAGTGTTAGAGATTTGAGTAGAGATGAGAAAGTATAAAATAGTATTATGGGAGGGTGGGAGAGTGCATGAACCGGAAAACTATACGGTTGCCAAGGAATCTACCTAAGGCCCCTAACCATGAATTTGAAGGTAGATCATTCGGCATGTTTTTGTCTTTTCCCAGTCTTGAGTAGTGGATTAAGTGGATAGTGTTTCAGATTTTTCCATCTTCCTGCTCCTTCCCATCAACTGCACTGTCAAGGTGTCAAGACAATGAAAAATATGTAGGTTCTGGTTTATCTTTATGCATTCCAGTTTTACTTGTTTTCTCCCCTTCAAGCTTTTTCTCCCAATTGTTTACCCTGCTGACCTACAGTGACTCTTTGCCACCCCCAGATGCAGAGACTAGAGCCTTCCACAGACTCTTTCACCAGTTCCTGCAAATGTGTAAAATCTGATCCATACTATAAATTTCTTTGTTTCTTATCACTCACAGTGTTTCTGCTCACTTATTTGAACCTCAGCTGATACTGGTAGCTTTCTATATACTCCTACAGACCTTCTGAAACTGGGTCTGGAGGTCAGCTAGGTGTTTTCTTTGTTTGTCATTATTGGTTATAATTACTCTCCCTATTCTTCCCTAACCTCTGTCCCCCATCTCATTTTCAAATATCATATCATCGTATTATATCACCCACTACTTTCCTTATTGCTTTCATCTTGATGGTTTCATGCCTGGTTCAGTCACTCCCTCCAATGCCAACCCAGCCCCTTCTCCTGTTCTCCTTGCTTTCTCTTTCATATCTAAAATTCTTTAAACATTTTGGGGTTTTTATATATTTTCCTTATCGTGGTATACTCTACACAATAAAATGCAAAGACTAAAGTGTGCACTTAAATTAGTTTTGTCAGATTTTACATCCATATTACCATCACCAAATCAGATATTGAGCTTTTATATCATTCCAGGAAATTCATCTGTGCCCATTCCCAAAGAGCATTTATCCCCCACCCTGCCACATACACACAGGACAAAAGCTTTTGAGGTTCCTCCCATATTAGATTAGCTTTGACTGTTCTTTGTAGTTCATATAAATGAAATCATATGTATTCTTTTGCATTTGCATTCTCTCACTTACCATAATTTGCAATCCAATATTAACTCTTGGTAAGTTCAATATCCATATAGATAATAGTTCTAATACCCTATATTTTGAATGCCTTTCCTTCAATGATTTTTTTTTTCTTAACTGATCTTATCAATTCATTTCCACTGTTAACCCTTGCTTGGTCGTGATCGACAATAGATTCCTCACACCTTAAAATCTTAATTCCATGCATCCTACTTTCCAGTCACCACCACACAATTCTCCAGCCAATGGAATTTTTTTTTAAAGATTTTATTTATTTATTTGTCAGAGAGAGAGAGACACACACACACAACCAGAGAGAGTAGGAGAGGGAGAAGCAGGTTCCCCACTGAGCAGGGAGCCCGATGTGGGGCTCGATCCCAGGACCCTGGGACCATGACCTGAGCCGAAGGCAGACGCTCAACGACTGAGCCACCCAGGTGCCCAGCAGCCAAAGCATTTTTATATCCTCACTACAACAGCCCTTCAATTCTATCAGAGCACATAATTTATGAATACTATTACCCTTTACTTTTCTCATCTCCAGAATGTCCTCTTCTTCTCCCTTGCCCACTTTAAATTATCCCAGCCATCATTATAACCACCTTCTTGCATATACCCTCAATTCCCTTGATACTCTCTCATTGCCTCCAAGATTGACAAGGCTGGGTGACCTGCAGAAGATGATGATTTTCTCCATGGAGCTATACACATACCTGGCGCAGAACTTGGAGAAACTAAAGGAGGTGACTAGGAAGGTTTTCATGCTGCCCCATGAAAATAAGATGATCCAGGAGAGCAGTGAAACTATGGCACTGGCACACTTCACTGACCTTCAGAACATAATGGCTACTGCTTCACTTTTGTCTTTCAAATACCATGCAAATTTCTCTTATAGCCAACTTTTGCCTAGAGCCTCAAAAGGAAGAGAATTCTGAGAATCATAGTTTCACTTGAGCTGAGTTGACCCAGTACGAAGCAACCAAAGGCTCTCGAGAGAGAGAGCTGTAGGGGAAACAAGGTTCTTAAGAGAAAGCCAAGTTTCTTTTAGAGCAAGAGGATAAAAGGAACAGTTAGAGAAATTATGACAAAGCATAATTCCAGTGGGAATAGCAGAAGTGTTTCTGTAGATGGAGAGGCTTTGGTGATTAGGACAAAATAGGAAGTGCAAGCAGTTAATTGGAAATTAGAATGCTGGTGTGGAGGGTGAGATGGGATATTGGTGTTTATTGAAGCCACATATATAAAGATAATGGAGTTAGCGAGATTAGTTCTGTTGGACTACAGGCTGACCATGGTGGAGAGACTCTGGTGATTGGGGACAGACAAATTGGTTGTCTGAGAGCTACCTTTCAGATACAAATAAGCCTGGGCTGGTGGTTTTACTCCAAACTCAAAAGGATCTCACTTGAAGGAAGTGAACAGATCAGGGGAACTCAGGCTTTCCCTTATCTCATACTTAATTTCCGCAAGAGCCACTATTTTATAACTTATTTGTTCTCGACTTAACTTTTCACCAAAGGTCCCATAGACTCTTTTCCCTCTATGGTATTCACATTTTGAAACTGTTTCTTAAATCAAATACATTGAGATTCTTTAGTCAATCAAAGATTTAGCTGCCAATCAAAAGTAGATTTTCATGAATCAGTCACTGTTATCACAAAGAAGAGAAAAAAATCAACATTCTAGTTGGTCTGAGAAAGGTCATAAAGGAAACAAATTTTTTTTTAATTTGCTCAAATTCCAAAAATATTGAAAATAGTGTAGGCTTCAGTTGAACCTGATAGACTAAAGAAAGGAAGCTATACTAAATAACATTAAATAGATTTTTAAAGTTATTAAAAATCTACAAAGAAAAATGGGACATGAAACATCAGTAGATAAGTTATTTTAAAAAACTGTAGAACCTGAAAAGTTCCATGATTTACTCTCTATTCATGCACATTAAGCCTTCAGCAATAGCCAAAATGGAAGAATCCCAGTTCTCTTTCTTTCAACTGGTCACTAGCCTTGGCTTGGTTAACGTTTTTTTCCAAAGCAGTAGCAACAAAATTTTAACTTTTAAAATTTAAGTGTTCCATGTATATATAGCTAAAATGCCATGTATAACAGTTTTCCTATCCATTCTCCCTACTGTCCTCGGTCCAACCAAGTTTAAGACTGAGACAGTTTATGAAAACTGAGAACACTCAAAAAAGTTGTCCCCCATTCGTCTACCTTCATCAGTTTCCATGTCTCTACATTCCTTTACCCTGAACTTCAGCCACAATAATTATGAGGCTTTTCTCACATTTTGTTTTCTGTTTTCAGGCTTTGCTTCACCCATTTTCTCTTTCTGGACTTCTTTCCGTTTTTTTTTTAAGATTTATTATTTATTTTGAGAGAGAGAGAGAGCACAAGTGGGGGAGGGGGAGGAGCAGAGGAAGAGGGAGAAGCAGACTCCTCACTGAGCAGGGAGCCTGACAAGGGGGTCGATCCCAGGACCCTGAGGTCATGACCAGAGCCGAAAGCAGATGCTTAACCAACTGAGCCACCCAGGTGCTCCATTCCATTTCTTTCTTTTTTTTTTAAACTTTTTTTTTTAAGATTTTATTTATTTATTCATGACAGACAGAGAGAGAGAGAGAGAGAGAGAGAGAAGCAGGCTCCCAAGGAGCAGGGAGCCCGATGCGGGACTCGATGCCAGGACCCTGGGATCATGACCTGAGCGGAAGGCAGACGCTTAACCATCTGAGCCACCCAGGCGCCCTCCATTCCATTTCTTAATTAAATCTATGAACACACTCTCAAGGATTAAATTAAATACATATCACCTCCTCAATGAATCCTTCTATGAACCCAAAACCTAGACCAATTGTTCTGTATTTCATGTACACATAGTACTTTGCTTGTACTTCACTTTGGCAATTAACAAAACTTGACACATGTTTATCATGACCTGTAGGCCTTACGTTACTGGAAAACAGAACAATGTCATATTATTCATCTCTGAATCACTAGTGCCTTGAAAACAGTAGCTGCTTAGTAAATGTATATTGAATTTGGGAATGGTGGTAGGTTTGTTTATTCGTCTTTCAAGTTGGTCATAGTAGTTTGGAGCAGGAAGGAAGAAGCCAGGTTGATTTATGGGAGAGCTCCTAACCTGAAGGAAGGCTTACATAGGCACCCAGAAGTGCTGATGAGAGTCTATGACTCACTCTCTTACCCCACTCCTGTATTCCCACTCCAGCAAAGGGTAATAGTAAGAATGACATAATACTTATTGAATGCTTACCATAGACCTAACAGGATGCTGATTGCTTGACCTATTTGTTTCTAGTGCTCTTTTAAAAAGTTTTTATTTCTATTAAAGTCATACTAGTACAAAGTTAAAAATCAAATTAGGTTTAAAAACATAATTTGCAAAAAGCAGTCTCTTATTTTACCCATCTCTGCCTTCCTCCTGTCTTTATCCCTAGAAGTAACCACTGAGAACTTTTAATCTATTCCCTCTGATACCCACCTCCATATTTCCAAACAATGAGCTCATGATATTATTTCCCGATTTTTCAATTTTAGTTACCATCTATTGATTTTCTGTTTTTCTAAGGATTTAATCCCTTTATATTACCATTTCTTGTTTTTTTAAGATTTTATTTTTTTTATTTGAAAGAGAGTGGAGAGAGAGATAGCATGAGCCAGGGAAGGGGCAGAGGGAGAGGGAGAAGCAGAGTCCCTGCCAAGCAGGTAGCCCGGAGTGGGGCTCAATCCCAGAACCCTGAGATCATGACCTGAGCCGAAGGCAGATGCTTAACCAATTGAGCCACCCAGGTGCCCCTATACTACCGTTTCTTATATTTTACCACCATGCATCCAGCAGAGTATTTTCACAATGTTCACATCTAAGCCAAATAGTAAACTATGAATGTGTCCTCCCCTCTATATGTTTTGCTGAATGTATAAATTCCTTAATTCTTCACTTGCTTAGTTTTATATATACATTTTAATTTTTTCCCCAAATGCTCCACAATTATATGCCTTGACACGGGTCTTTTAAATTTACCGTGCAAGGCCCTGAAAGTGAGTGTTAAATCTAAGGCCTCTTATGCTTTCTTTCCCAAATGTGACTGGATGCATACAATTTACCATTTTTAAGTGGTTTTGTAAAAGACCTAAGAAGAATCGTCAAGTACATGATCTTATCACTATAAAATTTCCACAAGTAAAAGCATTTAGGGCAGAAAAAGGAAATAGAATGTATTGTTTGCCCAATTGACTCTCTAGGCACAGGGTGGCCTCTTATTTTCATTTTTATTTGGCACTTGGGCAAACATGCTATTTTACACAGTTTTCATTTTCTAATTTGAGATTAAAAAAAAAACTTTGAAGGGTCTAAGCTGTTTTTCTTCAATACTTTCTCATTTTTCTGGGTCTCAGTTTCTCCATTAATAAAAATTATCCTCTTTCGTCCGTAAATTTCTGTAGGGTAAATAAAATATATACACAAATCTTTGGATATACTAATCCAATTTCGGTAGGCCAGAGTAATGGCCCTCGGAGGTGTCTACACCCTAAGCTCCAGAACCTGGAGTGAATGTATTACCTTACATGGCAAAGAGACTCTTCAGATGTGACTAAGTTAAGGATCTCGAGATGGGGAGATTATTCTGAATGATATGGAAGTGCTCATTATAATCATAAGGGTCCTTATAAGAGGGAGACAGAGGCTTAAGTGAGAGGAGAGGATATGATGATGGAATCAGGTCAGAGAGGGAGAGGAATATGCTCTGTTGCTGGCTCAGAAAATGGAGGAAAAGATCATGAGCCAAACAATGCAGGCAGCCGCTAGAAGCTAGAAAAGTAAACATTCTCCCCTAGAGCCTCCGGAAGGAACCAGCCCCACTCACAGCTTGATTTTAGACCTCCAGAACTATCAAATAATATGTTTGCATTATTTCAAGCTACCAAAATTGTATTAACTTGCTACAGCAGCAATAGGAAATAATATATCAGTTTATAGCACATCAGTTTTGGAACTCATATTAATCTGGTTTTGACACATAATTATCATGTAGCACTTATTGGTTGATTTTGTAACAATCTCTTTTTAGGGCTATCTACTGAACTTTCACTATATCCTGGGATGTAGGACCCAGAGGTATGGATATAAAAAGACTCTCTTTGGAAAAGAACACACAGTTTATTTCTCCCTGTCCACTGCTCACCTTGGACAAGAGTCCAGTCAGGCACCGAGTGCATCCAGCAAAGACGAGTCTTTAATACTATAGAGTAACGGTTAATAGCATAGGCCTCAGAGACAGACTGCCTGAGTTCAAATGCTGACTCTGCCACTTGCCAGCTCTCTGACTTTGCAAGCCTCTGTTTCCTGAATTATGGAATAAAGATTAGAACTCCTTCTTGTAGAGGTTTCGTGAGAATTTAATAAATTATTCCATATAAACTATTTAGCACAATGCCTGGCACAAAGTAGGTGTAAGCACTCAGCAAGGGTAAGTTATTGTTAGTATTAGTTATCACTATTATTATTATCATCAGTTTATTAAACTACTCAAAAGAAAACACATTCCTCTTACTGCCACAATGTTATCGCTCGTTAGGACTGTGTCCCCAGTTCCCCAAAGGAATTCTATTAATGGCAACATTTGAGCCCCATTTTGTAAATTTTTTCTTTCTTTTTTGTAATTCATATGTCTTCCATTTCAGAAGAGTTAGAGACTTTCTTAACAATACTATTTCGTTATCCATTAAACATTAAATGAAACAATAGAAATCTTATTGCCAAATGGCAAGAGTCTGGAAATATTGCCTCCCACATTATGAAAACATGACACATTGCCATCCATCCACCAAGCCTACAAATTCATCAGTTGGAATAAATCATCCCTCTTAGCAACATGAGAACTGGCTTTACATCATGACTATCTTTTTATATGGCTCAGATCCTTTCCTATAGCTCCTTTTTTGTGATAAAATATTTTAGGAATACTTCTGCCAAACAAAGCAACTAATGTCAGTAAGTTAAACTGCACTGTTAATTCCAAAAAAAAAAAAAAAAAGAAAAGAAAAGAGAGAGAAAGAGAGACAGAGAAGAAAGACAAAAAGGAAGGAGAAAAAAAAGGAAAAACAAAGAAAAGAAGAAAGAAGAACCAGAATGCTGTTTTGATGGTCAGGATTTTAATCTGTTCTTATGGCATTGTGCCAAGTCTAGTTGTTTTTTGACATTTTTTTAGGTTTGTACCCAATGTACCATGTCTATATCTTTATCAGTCAATTTGAGTGTTAATTGCTGGTGCATAATCTTAGCAACATTATTATTCGTGTTGATAAAATCTTCAGCAGTGAACAACGGGACATTTCCCAGTTGCGTGTTCCATTACCACACTAGTTATATCTTCCCATTCTCTGGTTTCGGTAATTTGCCACAGTATTTCCCAAACTTGTGTGTCCTAAGAATCATCAACTAAAAACAGAAATACTCAAGCTTCTCCCATGGAGAATCTGACTTAGCAGGTCTGGGGGTAGGGGTGGGGGGTGGTCAGAAAAACTATAATTTTAACTGATGAACCCAGTGATTAGGTAAATTAGAAACATTATATTTGTGAAGTTACAAGTCTGGTTGTTCTGGTTTTTTGTTGTTGTTGTTGTTGTTTGTGTGTTTTAAGCCCCTCAGAGGCAGTAAGGATTGATAGTAAAAACATGGAAGGATTTGATGAGCTTCCCTGGTTGAGTGAGAACATTCCTTTCCTGTACCTGAATACAGATCTCTGTAAAATCCTAGGGGATATATTCTTTCCCAGTCTGGCCGCACAAGCAATAGGACACAGTGAAGAGGCTAAAACCAATTTTTAGAATCTATTTTATGAACTCTTGATCCTTGTCCACAACAACCTGGTGTACTAGTCCCTGCAATGGCTTCTAGATGAGAAATTTGGCATCAATAATTGTAAAAATGCCTTGAGTGGAAATTAACAACTTCCATCTCACACTGGAACACATAGTATATTATCCAAACTCTAGAAGAATTCAGGATCCACATTCATTAAGTTGACAGAAAGTTAAGGTGAATTTTAATTTAACATTTCAAAGCATGATTCTCTTATTGTATGTATTAATTCCTTGCCCTCAGGGTCCTTCACAATTGAGGAGTGTTTGTTTTTTTTTCATATATTATATATATACAATAATTATATATAATATACATAATAATAAATATATATAATTCTGATCACTTTATATATATATGTCATACCTTACCAAAATTTTCTTCATATAGATCTGTACAGTGGAACATGGAATTTTGTGAAAATCAGACAGATGGTGATCTGGCAAAAAATAAATGGGAAAACATCCATTTTCTTTGTATCTTTTAGATTCCAGCTACTTTACTTAAAGAAAATTAAGAGTCTGTGCCCTTTCTAAGTTTTACCAATTTTTTAAAAAACTTAAGTAAAATTCTTTTAAAACTAAAGGAATCTCTAAGGATAAAGACAAGACATAGAAAAAGATGTAAATCAGGACAATTTCTATAACCTCCCGTATTCTAAATTGTTTCTGAGCACTAAGTACTGAGAACTTGGTATTTGTTGGAGATTCAAAGAATAAAAGTCATTGCACTCTTGTAGTTAACAGTCTACTGAGGGGAAAAAAGAGAGAAAGAAAAGGGAAGAATTATAGTTATGTGAGAAATATGCAAAGGGAACAAAAGGGACAAATTGCTGAACCAATAGGTAAAGCTAGACAGAAAGGAGTAGAGGTGAATAAATGTTAATAGAGAGGTAAAACTTGAACCAGAGTAATAAAAGATGAGTCAAAACTTGCTCTGGGCATACTGTGAGTAATAAAAAATTCTTTCTTAATGGGACAGACTTGAGGATATTTTGTTAACTAAGATGAAGGACCCTGTGACGTGTAAGAGGGATGGGTGATTGACAAGATCTGTGAGGGAGGAAGAGCATAGGATCTAACAGCAGGAGATCAGATTAGCTAAAACTAGAGATGGAGTCCGCTTCCTTAGAGAGTGGACCAAGATGGTTAAATGGAATTAAGTGAGATTATAGATAAACATATAGGTCCAAAGATAAAACATTGAGGTAATTTAATCTAAGGCTTCCTTTCAAAGTGAAATAAGGAAAAACAGATACCAAAAAAGACCACAAAAGCCAGTTTATTGACTGTAGTATGCCACCCACTGTGTTAAGAGCTTTAAATTCATTACCTTACTTGATTTCTCCCAACAGAGTTGGTACAATTACTGTCTCCATTTTACCAAATAGGAATTTAAAAATTTAAGAAATGATGTAACTGCCCCAGGTTACAGAAGTCTTGACTGGTGAGATTATAATTTAAGATAAGAACATCAGCTCAGAATGAGAGGGATAGTTAGGGAAAGCTTTGAATGGTGAGGATAAACTGTCTTGGGAATGGGAGAAGCAGCTAACGGGGATAAAGAACAGCTGAGGAACATTAGTGACCTCAGTAAGGAGAAATTCCTTTGCCTTGATAAAAACCAACATTATTTTAGAGAGAAAAGAATGGATATTGGAGAATAATAGTAAGAGTTTTTTTTCTTTTTTTTCTTTTTTGATGTTCTTACTTGTCAATAATACCTTATGTCGGTTTCCTTTTTTTTTTTTAATCTAATGATCTGTGAAATTTGAAATCATGATGTAATAGTGCAAAAACATCAAGAGTAAGTATTATCAGAAAATTAGAGTCCCAATTTTGGCTTTGTAATTTTTAATATCCATGGACCTCACCTCATCTTTAAAATGCAGATGATTTTGAAGTTCACATTTCATCCCCATAAATTAACTGACCTAATAAATTAAAAGTGAAATGAATGTGAATACATGAAGGGACTATTTTTTTGTGTATCAGTTAATCAAAATGTGCACATGTATATATTTTTTATTTTAATAAGTTATTTCTCATTATGTAATGCTGAATAGGAGATTCCAGAAAGCTTTGACAGTTCAAACGTAGCAAATAGTAATAAAAATTATCTCTGTATTATATGTGTGCTTTACATGAACAAGACTTAGTTCATCTTCTGTCTTCTTAAATACCTCATTTCCGGCTTAATTCAGCAGTCAGATTTAAATTTAACACTAAGACAAAAGGAAGTCCAATGTTTGAAAGTTACCAAAAAACGAGGCATGTAGTGCTTTTTAGTAAAGTTTCAATGAAGATAAGCATCTTTGAGAAGCTCGGAGGGTAAATTTCTTCTTGGCTAAAATTTACTAGACCATTATAACTCAGATTCTATCTTGCTTTACCCTGGGAAACAACCAAACTCATTTAGTTTATAAACGAAAATAAGTTTAAAATAGAATGCACATACTTTTTCAAGTGCACGTGGAACATTTACCAGACAGATCATATTCTGAACTACCAATAGATTTCAAAGGATTGCAGTCATACGAAATGTTTTCTGTCAAAATAGAATTGAATTAAAAATCAATAACAGAAATATATCTGGAAAATCCCCACATATTTAGAAACTAAATAACACATAAGTCAAAAAAGAAATTACAAGGGAAATTAGAAAGTATCTTGAGCTGAATGAAAATGAAAATACACATATCGAAATTGTGGGATGCTGCTAAAGGAGTACTTAGGGAGAAATTTTGGGCACAAAACATGTATAATAGAAAAAGAAAAAAAGACCTCGAATCAAAGTCTTCAGCTTCAAACTCCAAAAATCTAGAAAGTTAATCAAATTAAAGCCAAAGTAAGCAGAACGAAGGATATATTACAGATCAAAGTGGAAACCAAAGCAATAGAAAACAGAAAACAAATAATAGAAAAAAATTAAAGAAACCAAAAGCTGGTTGTTTGTGAAGATAAATAAAATTAGTAAACTTTTAAAAAGACAAATCAGAAAAAGAAAAGGTACAAGTTAACAATACCAGAAATGAGAGAAATGACATCATCACAGAAATTATAGATATTACAGTGATAATGAGGGATAATATGTACAAATGCATACCAATAATCTCAGCAACTCATACAAAATGACAATTTAGTTGAAAGATAACCACTCACTTATGAAGAAGATAAATGGAAAAAAAAAAGAAAAGGGATATTAACTAGACTTATTGTGGGCACCATTTTATAATGTATAAAAATATTGAATCACTGATGTTCACCTGAAACAAATAAGATATTGTACATCAATTATACTTCAATAAAAGAAATTAAGGTAGATAATTCTCTATCTATTTTTAAGATGAATTTGTAGTTAAAAACCTTCCTACAGAGAAAACTTCAAACCCAGATGGTTCTACTGGTGAATTTCATCAAAGATTTGAAGAAGTGATGATACCAATTTCACACTAACTCTTCCAGAAAATTGAAGAGGAGGGAATATTTTCCAACTTTTCCCATGAAATCAGCATTACCCTGATCACAAAACCAAAGATACTATGAAAGAATGAAACCAGAGACCCATTTCCCTCATCACTATGGATGCAAATATTCTAAATAAAATGTTAGCAAATTTAATTTGATAAAGTATATAAGAGATAATGCTTCCTTATGAAACTGAGAGGGGATTCATTCCTGGAATGCAAAATTGGCTTCACATTTGAAAAACCAATCGATGCAAATCACCTTATTCACTAAAAAGGAAAACCACTGGGGTCTCTCGTCCAAATGGTGACATAGGAAGACCTTGAACTCACCCCCTCCATAGAACATGTCAGCTTACACATGTTTATAGAGCTTCTGAGGAAGAACTGAGGGCTGACTAAATAGCTTCTGTACAAAAAAGATGGAACAGCAAAAGAGAACATCAAGAGAGATGGAGACGCCATAACTAAAGAAACCCCTGCCCCCAGTGCTGTAAACTGCTGTGAGGAGGGATGGTCCTGAGGGACTGGGAGCAGATTTGTCTGTCCTTTAGCACAGAAAGAAGCTGTGGTTTAAGTTAATAAAAGATTTAGCCCTAGAATTCTGCCAAACAGTGGAGGAGCTGCTGGAACTCTCTCTGGGTCAGAGGGACTGGAAAGCAATGTGAATTATGGTCCTCCTCCACCTTGAAAGCACAGACCAGTGTATGGTCCAGGTGCCCTAACCGGCCTGCCCCCTCAGTGAGCCTTGGGCCCCTAGCCCACACCAGACCCAGCCATCCCATGAAGGTAGCCACAGGATGGTGCATACCAGGACTGGTTAACACTCACTACAGCTCCAGCCTTCATGTCAAGGTGACACAAGCACAAAGTACCCAAGAAAACTCCAGGCCTATACCATTTCAGCTTCACACAGCTTGCTAGAGCACCCTGGTGCATGGTGCTCCAGAACCTTCTAGCTGATGTCTGCTTCAGATCCAGCCACCCACCAGGGTGACCCCTGCACAGAACACCTCGTAACATGCCCACCCATGTCAGCTTCAGCCCCATTCACCCAGCCAGGGCACCCCTGCACTGAGTACCCCAGAACACCCCACTTGGACCCACTTTAGCTTCAGCCATTCTACCAGTGCACATTTTTGTGCAGAGAGCCCAAGTACTACACCAGTCTGCACTGACTTTAGCTTTGGCTGTCCTGCCAGGGCACCACCTGCATAGAGCACTCCAGGAACCCCCAGCCTCAACCCCACCTTGGCTCCACCTGCCCCTCAGAGCACCTTTTGTGCACTCATGAAACAGTCCAGTTTATACCACTTCAGCTTCAGCTATCCTGCCAAGGTGCCCTCTGTGTGTAGTCTTGGGACACCCCGGCTTGTACCCACTTCAGCTTCAGATGTCCTGCGAGGGCACCCACTGTGTGGAGAACCCAGGGATCTAACTGACCTGTGCCCACTTCAGCCTTAGCTGTCCTGTCAGGGTGCCCATTGTGTGGAGAGCCCTGGGACCCTCAGCCCACAGCAGCCACAGCTCCAGCCAGCCAGCCAACCAGCCAGCAAAAAGTCACCAAGCACACACAGTCTACATAGGGAATGACCACGCACAAGACCATTCCCTCAAATTTAGGAGAAGTAGTTGTCCTGCCTAATCCATAGAAACAAACACAGAAAGTCACAGGGTAAAGGAAAGCACTCAAGCTGAAGAGTGAAAGGAATTTTTTTAAATGAGGTTAGGTTAAGGGGCCTCTTGGGCAATATCAAATGAACAAACATTTCCACTATAGGGGGTCCCAGAAGAAGAATAAGAGAGAGAAAGAAGCAGAAAACTTATTTGAACAAATAATACCTGAAAAGTTCCCTAACTTAGGGAAGGAATAGACATCCATGTTCAAGAAGTGCAGAGTTCCAAACAACATGAACCCAAGAAGCTCCAAACCATGACACACAATAATTAAAATGTCAAAGGTTAAAAATGAAGAGAAAAATGTAAAAGCAACAGGAAAGTGAAAGGTTATATATAAGGGAAGCTCTGCAGGCCAGAAAGAAGTAGAATGATATATTCAAAGTGTTGAAAAGAAAAACCTACAGCCAAGAACACTGCCCAGGAAGATTATCATTCAGAATTGAGGGAGAAATTAAGAGGTTTGCAGACAAAATTAAAGGAGTCTATCACCACTAAACCAGCCTTATAAGAAATTTAAAGAGACTTCTTTAAGTGGAAAAGAAATGGCCGTAATTAGACATAAAAAATTTTGGATGAAAAGATGTAAAATATGACAGCATATACATAAAATGTGGAGGAAGGAGTTTTAAAAAGTTTTTTTTTAGAATGTGTTTGAATTTAAAAGAACTTCAACTTAATATTGACTGTTATATCATTAGGGTGTTATATATGAATCTCATAATAGTCATAAATACAAAACATATAATAGATACACAAAAAATAAAGCCAAACATAACATTACAAAAACTCATCATCACAAAAAAAGAGAGCAAGAGAAGAAAGGAACAGAGAAGAACTGTAAAAACAACCAGAAAACAACAGAATGGCAACAAGACTCAAAAATTACTTTAAATATAAGTGGCCTAGATGCTACAATCAGAAGATACAGAGTGTCAAATGAATAAAAAAAGCAAGACCCATCTATATGCTGCCTGCAAGAGACTTACCTCAGACCTAAAGACACATACAGACTGAAAATAAAGGGATGGAAAAACATTTATCATGCAAATGAAAGTGAAAAAAAAAAAAGCCAGGGTGGCAATACTTATAGCAGACAAAATACACTTTAAAACGAAGACTGTAACAAGAAACAAAGAAGGTCATTACATAACAATGAAGCGATCAATCCAACAGGAGGTTAAAACAATTATAAATATCTATGCAGCCAACATGGGGGCACCTAAATACATAACACAAATAATAGATATAAAGAGAGAAATGGAGTAATACAATAAGGGTAAGGTAAGAGTAGGGGACATTAACACCCCACTTACAACAGTGGATAGATTAGGCAAAAAAATCAATAAGGAAAACAATGTTTTTGAATGACACATTGGTCCATTTGGACCTAACAGATATATATATATATAGAACATTCTATCCAAAAACAGCATAATATACATTCTTTTCATGTGTACATGGAGCATTCTCCAGAATAGATCAACTGTTAGGCCAGAAAAAAAGTTTCAGTAAATTTAAAAAGATTGACATCATAGATGGATCTTTTCTGATCACAAGGAGACTAATTATCGTGAGCAGTGGCATTAAGTAGAAGATTATAGCCACTGCCTAACTGCTCCCCATCAAGGAGGGGAAACAGAGGAATAAATAAGTTTCTCTCCTCTCACCTTCTAATTCTCTGCCAGTGCTTCTGATTTGCTGAACTCAACTGGAAGGCAGAGAGCAGAAGAGGATCTGCTTATACGGATCTTGGAGGCCAGCCTCAGGCCACAGATCAGGGAGAAAGGGATGGAGAGTAGATCTGGGGAACTCAAAAATACTATTCAGCACATCACTTGCTCTCTACCTTACTTTACCTTCCATTTTTCACCTCTTCTTTAGCCTAGACTTCACTAAGATTGCTTATTACTTAGATTCTATTCTAGGTGACTTCCAGGGAAGATGGCAGAGTAGGAGGATCCTAAGCTCACCTCATCCCACAGATAGACCTAGATAACATCCACATCAGTGTATATAACCCAGAAAATGACCCAAAGCCTGGCAGAACAGACTCTTCATAGCTAAATGTAAAGAAGAGACCACATTGAAGAGGGAAGGAAGGGCAGAGATGCAATCAAGAGCTAAATGGACCCACGGGACTGTTGCTGGGAGGGCGGGATGCTGCAAGCATGGAGAGGGGGGGAAAAAAAACAGACCCTCACACCAGGGACCCCAGGCACATGGAACCCACACAGGAAAGAAGAATCCCCATAACATTTGACTTTGCAAACCAGAGAGGCCAAAAGTTGCAAGTTCTTACAATCAGCAGGGCTTACCCCCTGGAACTTTAAAAATCAGCGGATTCAGCTCTGGGAGAGCAGGAGGGCGAGAGAAAACTAAATCCCCACCCTTAAAGAGACAACACAACAATCCTGAAATACAACATAGAAGCAGCAGTTTGAAAAATGCCTGGGGTATACAGAAGGGAGATTTGTTTACTAATCTCAGAGCATGTGCTGGAGGGACAGGGAATGTTGGGAGACTTCTCCAGGAACCAAGGAGCTGGCAAGCAGGTGCCATCTTCCTTCCCTCAGCCCCCAGCCTAGATACATGGGACACCTGCAGGAACTAGTGCAGCTCCCACACTTGCTACCTAACTTGCTAACAGTGTGCCCCTCATTCTCCTACAGAAACACCCCCTCTGGCCAGGACTTGGTTCCAGGTCTCCTTCCACAGCAAGCTCAAGAAACCTCGCTAAAACCACACACCCCACCCTCAAGCCACTTCTGCAGATCCACCCCCTTCAACCTGGCCTGACTTGGTCCTGGCAGCTGCAGGTCCCTTTCCATAACAGATCTGACAGACCTTGCTGGCATGGTGCCCCTTCCCCCATGTTCTCCTGTGGACCTGCCACCTCTAATATGCCCTCGGCTAGAGTCCATCCAAAATGGTGCCAAAAATTGGCAATGTGCAAGGGTCCCTGACAGGGGCCAACACGACTCCAAAGTGA
Organism: Eumetopias jubatus; assembly: GCF_037043125.1. Taxonomy (NCBI): domain Eukaryota; kingdom Metazoa; phylum Chordata; class Mammalia; order Carnivora; family Otariidae; genus Eumetopias; species Eumetopias jubatus. The sequence goes on along the minus strand of NW_028274808.1, from coordinate 23,226,154 downwards.
CTCTTGCCCTGGGGAGAGGGGAAGATAACAACCCACACCAGTCCAACTGGCCCCAGCAAGGTACTGGGGGCAGACATCTAGTCTGACTGCAAGCCCTGCCCACCGATGAAAGCTTCTCAGGGGACAACACAGGAAAAGTGCCTACAGTTTTGAGACACTGCATCTCTGGCAAATGCCTAGTCTGACCCAACTCAAGCCCAAAGAGGCCCCAGACTGGCCAACTAACAACACAAGGACCAAATGCTTCCCACAATGGGCCAAGAGAGTCATCACAAATGACTGGACTAAAGGCAAAAGTGGCTCAACCACAATAGGAGGGCACACACAACACACTTAGGAGATACTCCTGAACCGCCAGATTCTGGTGAGCAGGGGACATTGCACTGCAAGGTACTACAAGACCTCTTCTTCATAAGGCCACTACTTTTAAGAGCAAGAGATGTAGCTGTCTTTCCTAACACATGGAAACAGACAGAGAATTAGATGAAATGAGGAGACAGAATATGTTCCAAATGAGAGAATACAAAATCACAGCAAGAGACCAAAACGAAATGGAGAGAAGTAATATGCCTGTCAGAGAATTTAAAGTAAGGATCAAAATATACTCACTGGCCTTGAGAAAAGAGTGGAAGATCTCAGTGAGGCCCTTAACAAGAAGATGGAAAACATACAAAAGAACCAATCAGAGATGAAGAACTCAATAACTGAAATTAAAAATACACTATATGGAATAAACAGTAGACTAGAGGAAGCAGAATGGAGCAGTGACCTGGACATCAGAGTAATGGAATGCACTCAGCTGAACAGATGAGAGAAAAAATAATAACAAAAAATGATAATAGACTTAAGGAACTCAGGGACACTATCAAGAGTATTAACATTCACCTTATAAGGATCTCAGAAGGAGAAGAGAAAGAAAGGGGAGCAAAGAGTTTATTCGAAGAAATAATGGCTGTAAACTTCCCCGATCTGGAGAAGAAAATGCATATCCAGATCCAGGAGGCACAGAGATCCCCCAACAAAATCAACTCAGGGAGGTCCACACCAAGACACATAGTAATTAAAATGGCAAAAAGTAGTGCTAAAGAGAATTTTAAAAGCAGCAAGAGAAAAGAGAACAGTTATAAACAAGGGAAACTCCATAAAGCTATCAGCTGATTATTCAGCAGAAATTTTGCAGGCCAGAGAAAGTGGTATGATATATTCAAAATGCTGAAAGGAAAAAAACCTCTAGTCAAGAATATTCTACCCAGCAAGGCTATCATTCAGAATAGAAGGAGAGTTAAAGTGTTTCTCCAACAAATAAAAAAAAGGAATTCATGACCACTTAGCCAGCCCTACAAGTAATGTTAAAAAGGTTTCTTTGAGTGGAAAGAAAACACCATATGTAGGAGTAAGAAAATTAAGAAGCACAAAAGCTGTAAAATTAAATATATCTATAAAAATCAGTCAAGGGATTCACAAAAATACTTAGATTCTAATCTAATATTAAAAGTTCACTTCCAGAAATATTTTCTGGTATATATACTTTCATTTAGCCTTTATATTACACATTCATGTACATTCAGCAGTTATTTGTTTAAATTTAACTAAATATATATTTTTAAATTTTTCACTCCACATTATTTTTCTTCCCCACATATTCACATATCTTGAGGCTTGATTTGATTTACTTGCTTGGTTAAAATTCTTTTACAAGTATTTTCCTGAGATGGAGTAAAATACTGGTATGATTTCTAAATCTTTGTATACCTGAAAATATCTTTTCCTTAAAACAGAGGAAAACTTTCTTGACTAGAAACAGGATTGGGAGGTTAGAGTAATTTTCTTCAAAGAAGCCATTGATGTCTTTCATTTTCTTAGCATTCAGTGTTATTACTGAGAATTCCAATGACAGTCTAATTTTTTTTCCTGTATAGATATTTTTCTTACTGTCTGGAAACTTATGATTTTCTCATGGATTTCTGAAATTTCACCAGGATATAGTATATGTGCACTTTTTTAAAAAATGATTTTATTTATTTATTTGGCAGAGAGAGACACAGCAAGAGAGGGAACACAAGCAGAGGGAATGGGAGAGGGAGAAAAAATAATGACAAAGCAGGGAGCCCAATGCAGAGTTCGATCCCAGGACCCTGGGATCATGACCTGAGCCAAAGGCAGACTCTTAACAACTGAGCCACCCAGGCGCCCCAAGAGACTCTTAACCATAGGAAACAAACTGAGGGTTGCTGGAGGGGAGGCGGGTGGGGGAATGGGGTAACTGGGTGATGGACATTAAGGAGGGCACGTGATGTAATGAGTACTGGGTGTTATATAAGACTGATGAATCACTGAACTCTACCTCTGAAACTAATAATACATTATATGTTAATTAATTGAATTTAAATTAAAAAAATAAAAAAACAGAAAAACAAAAAACGAAGTTTTCAGAAAGTGCCTTATGAAGCTGTGGGTCAACAGTTTTATTGAGAATTTTGGTATTACCTTATTGACACTTTAATTGTCAATATGCTCTAAACACTTTTAGAAAGTAGCCAAGTTAAAATGAAGGTTACAGGGGCACCTGGGTGGCTCAGTTGTTAAGCATCTGTCTTCAGCTCAGGTCATGATCCCAGGGTCCTGGGATCGAGCCCTGCATCGGGTTCCCCAGCTCAGCAGAAGCCCGCTTCTCCCTTTCCCACTCTCCCTGCTTGTGATCCCTCTCTCATTGTGTGTCTCTCTGTCAAAAAATAAAGAAAATCTTAAAAAAATAAATAAATAAAATGAATGTTAGAGTAGTTTGTGGTAGAGTGCATTGTGTCCCTGAGTCTATGCCAGATTTTCCTCCACTTGAAAGCAGCAGGTTGGCTCTGGGGACAAAGAGTAGGAATCATGTATAGGTGCTAGATTCTGACTACACCTATATCTTACCATGATGACTGAGCAGGCTCACCCTTTCTCTTTCCCTTCCCTCCTTCCTCGCTTTCTCTCTCTCTCTCTGTTTCTTTCTCTCCTTCTCTCTTTCTTCTTTCTTCCTTTCTTTCTTTCTTTCTTTCTTTCTTTCTTTCTTTCTTTCTTTCTTTCTTTCTCTTTCTTTCTTTCTTTCTTTCTTTCTTTCTTTCTTTCTTTCTTTCTTTCTTTCTTTTTTCTTTCTTTCTTTCTTTCTTTCTTTCTTTCTTTCTTTTCTTTTCTTTCTTTCTTTCTTTTTTGTTTCTTTCTTTCTTTTCTTTTCTTTCTTTCTTTCTTTTTTGCTTCTTTCTTTCTTTTCTTTTCTTTCTTTCTTTCTTTCTTTCTTTCTTTCTTTCTTTCTTTCTTTCTTTCTTCCTTTTCTTTCTTTCTTTCTTTCTTTCTTTCTTTCTTTCTTTCTTTCTTTCTTTCTTTCTTTCAGTGGGGCTTAACCCAAAGTGGGGCTCGAACTTACAACCCTAAGATCAAGAGTCACATGCTCTACTGACTGAGCCAGCCAGACATCCCTAGTTCTTTCTTTTTTCAATCTTACTCTTACTTTTCCCCAATTTTCCCTCTTTTTGTCTCATCTACATTACCACTGCCTGGTGCCTTGGTTTATTTTTCTGTCCACTCTTCCTCCTCCTGCTTCTCCTCTGCTCTTCGCTTCTTACTCCTCTCTTCTATGTATATCTGTGCTTCTGTTAACAACATATAGGAATATGTCATGGTTTTTACTCTAGCAGCGTGGAATTCCCTTCTATGTAATACCACTTCTCAAATATTCATTAACAAAGACAGTTGCTTTTTGTTGGTGTTTATAATTTCCACCGTAAAATCTAACTGGATTTAATGTGCTATCATTCAGATGTTTGTTTCACTCTCTGCAGCATTACTTAAGGGACTGCTTTGCTCTTGTAATTATATAGATACTTAGATCCATTTTGTTCTTGTGTTTTGTAAATGGTGAAAGAGTTATTAGATGTAAGCTAATGAAATAGCTATTTTCTTTCACAATAACATTTATATTTGTAGTGGTCATTTCTTTTTATATTTTAGATTTTTTTTCATAGCAGTGTGCCAACAGTGAGTTAAGCAAAAAAATTAATATAACAAGGATACTAAAAAATTGCTCATCGTTACAAAGCATGCAAGATAAAACGTCGTCCTTTGGATACTGTAATACTTTTAAATATTTTAACTATAAAAGACAAAATAGAAGATTGTGAAATCTGAGGTGCTGATTCACATTATAATTGCTGAAGGCAGAACTCCACCCTCTCCACAGGGCAGAGCTCCGTGCCTCCTGCACATTCAAGGTACACAATCACTATATCTTATTTTGGTTTTTGGTGTGGAATTGCCTAATATATTCATTTATTGAACTATTTTTACAATTATGTTTATTTGGTGTTCATAATATTCTTCAATATCTACTTTATCTTATTTATTTTATGAGGATATGTCAAAGTAGTCACATAAGGTGGTATTCATGATTCCTCTGGAAGCAGGCTCCAAATCAGGGGAACCTGCATTCAGAATTATGATTCAGCCACTTACTAGTGGGTTGGCTTAACTTCTCTCTACCTCAAATTCCTTATCTATATAATGGGTGTAACAAAATGGCTGTGGTTATGAAAGGAAGAAAATAATGTAAATATTCTAGCTCAATGCCTAGCATATAAATGATACTCCATAAATGATAATATTTTTACTTAATTTTGGTTGGAAAATCAATGGACTGCAGATGTTGGACTTATTTCTGGAAACTTTTTTTTCCTATTGATAATCTATATGTTAATCTATTGGCCAAGACCACACTGTCTTGATTATTGCAGCTTTGTGTAAAGTTTTAGAATCAGAAAGTGTGAGTCCACTGACTATTCTTGTTCAAGATTGTTTTGGCTATTTGTGGTCCCTTGCATTTCCATATGAATTTTAGGATTAGCTTGTCAACTTCTACTTTAATGTTTTTTAAAAGACTTAATAAAAAAATCCAGTTCTGTCAGGTGCCAGTCCTCAGTGAGATATAAATACCGCCGAACACAAACATACATTTTTTTTTCTAACTTGCTCTGCTGAGGAATGAAGATAAGACCTCTAAATGATGAACTAATTCACGGAAGATTGACTGATAATCTAGTTGTGCATTTTACTCAAATTCTACTCCCTCAGTTCTAGTATGAAAGGTCATTCAGCATCCTCCTGACACTAGCCAATGTTACATTTTTCTCAGTTCCTTATTCATGTAGCATTTGAAATCAAATTTGGAGACTGTCCAAACATAAACCTAGAGAAAATGACAATGGAGTTTTTATTAATTGTTTTCAGATACAAAAATTTGTACAGTACATTTTCTAAGATTTTATTTATTTATTTGACAGAGAGAGAGGTGAAAGAGAGCACAAACGGGGGCAGGGGGTGCAGAGGGAGAAACAGACTTCCCACTAAGCAGGGAGGCTGATGCTGGGCTCGATTCCAGGACCCCTGGATTATGATCTGAGCTGAAGGCAGACGTTTAACCGACTGAGCCACCCGGCCCCCCCATACAGTATATTTTGTACAAGAAATTCATTATTCAAAATTTTTTCCTATATCCTCATTACTTTCCCATAATTTTCTATTTTTTTGAAATGATTCTGAAAAGTTTTAGGGGACTTTGGAGGAATGTATAAGGAGGTAAAGCTAGTATAGATTTTTTACAGTTACTCATTGTTAATGACTTTCATGGTTGAGTTAACTGAATTTGACTCACCCTCATCTACTATCTCAGAAATGCTTCACTGATCTTAGAATTGACTTATATTTCCTACATTATTATGTCCTTGATATATTCAGCATATAGTGGACATTAAAACAATTACAGAGGAATGCATTGCCAACCAATATACAGAATTCATGATCTATTTCAACTTTTTAAAGCAAGTTATTAAAATGTTTCTAATGTTTTCACCTGACCTTAATTACCGACAGTTTCATTTTGTTTACTAGCTTTCTTTGTTGCAGACTGCTTTTCACTTTGATTACCCTAAGGCATCAGTCATTTCCAATACATTACACTTGGACTGTGTGTCTCTTGATACATACATAGCTTCTTGATAGTATGGCAGGTGATTTTTTCCCCCCAAAATGGTTTAGGTTTCCATTACCATGAAGATTACTTTTCTTAATTAAAGTGGGTAGGTTTATAAATTGGAGCTGAAAGCATTTGGTTCTTCCATGAAACTCTGTTCTGCCATTCATTACTTGAAGTGTTCTCTCTCACATTCACACTACCATTAACCAGAGGGCAAAAATGCTTCTGATTTAGACAGGCTATATTTAGAGAATTAATTCTATGAAATATAATGGGTTACTCACTATTCCCTCAATGTTTGTTGAACAATAAAAATGATGAATAATAGACAGACAAAATATAAAAATGGGCGTTATCCATCATGAAGAATATATTTCCAAGTGAGCCTATGGTTTTCATGGTAGTATATAATGTTAAAATGTTTATATTATTTAAGTTTAATTTTAAGGAGTGAACTGATTAATTTTATATTTGTTTATACAATTTGTTGAATTGACGCTAATTGGAAAAAGTCAATAAAATGTGATAGAATTTTAGAAAAATGAAGGTTTTTAAAGATCATCTAGTTCATGGTACCAATACCTAGATTCATTTCTTCCCTTATACTCACAATTGAAGTCATTAATCAATACCTGTGCTTTCCTTGGGAACCTGAACTTCCTTCTGAACAAAAATTCTAGAGAGCCTCTATTGGTAGCTCGGAGTTGTCACTTGAAATCACAAGTATTGGCCACAATTTATCTTAATCCAAACCTTTTTTTAATGGATGAAGAAACTGAGGAAAAGAAGTAAATTGATTTGTGTAAGTTCATAGACAGTTATTGCCAAAGCTAAAAGAAGAACTCAAACTGCCTACTCACCATTACAGAGTTCTTTGTACCTCATCAAGCTGACCTCCACCCCATTCCTCCCTCAGCATTAACTCTATTGCCAATCACACACATGTGCACACACACTCGTGAAGTCAGAGACAAACAGATAGACACACACACATCTGTTAGGGCTAAGGTGAATAACAATGTAAACTTTAAATGATTGTGAGAGCTTCCTAATATTTAGTATGAGGCAAAAAGACACAACATTCACATTTAAGGTTTGCACATGGCTATTGGATGATTGCACTTTCTGGAAAAATTATCAAATTCAACAATGTATTCCTCAAAGGGAGAATTTCTTTGTACCTCAGTTTATACTGCACCCTACACAATTACTAAACATCACATCAAACAATTGTTAAGCATCACCTGTATTATAAGTTTTTCATCTCCAATTATGTATTTCTAGATTTTGTGCTTGTTTGATTGTTCTTTTTTCCCCTGAAACATAATTGGCAGATTTCCACCAATGTTGTATATATATGGTGGATGTGTGTCATCTTGAAATAAAAGAGTAAATAATACAGTTTTAAATTTCATTTTTATTTTTAGTTTATGATTAACATACAGTAAAATTTACCCATCTAAAGTATATAATTTAGTGGTTTTTACTATGTTCATAACATTCTGTTATCATCATCACTAATTCTAAAACATTTTTGTGACCCCCCGAAGAAAACCAGTACTCGTTAGTTGTCATTCTCCACTCTCCCTTTGCCTCTGCCTCTGCTAACTACTAATCTACTTTCGGTTTTGATATATTTACCTATTCTGTAGGCTATTCTGTAGGTTTCATATACATGGAATTACCTACTCTGTGGCCTTTTGTATCTGGCTTCTTTCAATTAGCATAATGCTTGTGCTATCTCTTACAATTTCCTTTTCTAGTTTTATGATTTGTTTAGTATTTTCATGATTTTTACTTTTATCATTTAAAAGAAAGTATTTTACACAATAATATATGCTTTTATATTTACAGTTATCTCACACTATAGATGTTATGGTTTTATCTGTATAGTGTGTGATGTTAAGGAAAAAATAGAAAACTAAATACAAAATAGAAAAATAAAGAGAAATAGAAAAAATTTCAAATCTTTATTTGTTCTCCATATTGAAAAAAATTTTCAAATCTTTATTTGTTCTCCATAATTATTTATATATATATAAAATGTGTCAATATGTATAAAAGAATATAGTAACATATAGCTATAATATATATCTAATATAAACAGAACATTACATGTGCATATATACATATGTATTATATAGAAGAATTTTCTTTTAACTAATTGAATTAGATTAGGTTATCAAGTCACTTCTTATCAAAAGATACTCTGAGTTTCTATAATTTTTTTCCATAGAATTGTAAACAGGCATTAAGTAAGCTATATATTTGGAGGAACGCTTACTAGTCATGGTAGTAAATTTGAACTTTGAGAGAATAGCCTAGGGTTAAGGCAATGTATGTCATTAAAGATTTATTCAGGGATACTTCTAGTACATACTTAAGTAAGGATTTAAAGCTAGCAATGCTAATAATCCCTCATCTTTTCATAATTAGGTATATACTAAACACAAGTTTTATGCTCAGATTTGCATCTAAACATGAAGAAATAATTTCATTTTAAAAAATAGAATCAATCTAAATTATATTGTTCTCTCTATTCGAAAATGTTTATTGAACTATGCCCATGACACTACAAGACTATCTTAAAATTGAATCAATAAATGAAATCTTTGTATGCAAATAAGTCACAAAATAGCATTTGCTTATACAACAGAAACATTACAACAGTGCTGTGCAGTCCTGTATTTTGGCTCATTGATTTGGCTCCCTGCTCACTCTCATATACACATCTGCTGACATAAGATTTATCACCCATCTTTTAATTAAATTGTTGAAGCATGATGGAGAAGTCATGATTGTGAGAATAATGATTGCATTTTATACTCTTATTTGGCTAATTTTAGGATAGTTTTAAAACTTTTTTTGGCGCTTAAATCCTAATTGAAACTTATTAAAGATTGTGAAGACATTAGTATCTTTTGATAATAATCCCCAAAGTATATTTTATATAATTAGTGTTTTTCATAGCTCTTCCCTGTGTTATACTTATGTAGGCTTTGAACTAATTTACTACTCATAAATTATAGAACATTGAAGCTATAGTAAAATCAGTAGTCATAGTGTTGTCAAAAGGTCTATATCTGTCACCAGAAGGAACTGGATACTTGTTTCATTTTAAAATATATTTATATGTAAAAATTCTCTAATTCTTTGAACTGAGTAGTCTGTTCAATAGGAAGCAAGAGTCTTGGCATGTGGTTATAGCCACTATAACCTTTAATCTATCTAGATGGAGAAACTGGAGGTACATATGGATGAAACAGTTGGGAGACTCTGCTCACTGGTGGCTCTTAAGTTAAAACTGCCGGATGTTATTCCCTCAGCCCCCTTCCCTACAATATACCTAATTGGAGTCAGATAGATTCCAAAATTGTATCCTTCCAATTTACCACTTCATCCTGCTTCTCCTTTCATTGCCTCATTTTTCTGGAGTGGCATGCTATCTTTTTTGATCACATTTTAGATGAACTCAAATTCAACCAACACTCCCTTTTTGCCAGGCATTATGGAAACACTGAGGGAGAGAGAAAAAACATAAGGCATGGTCTTTGCCAATAAGGATTCTTGATTTTGTAAGTAGAGAGACATGTTTAAATATCTTTAACATTATGAAGACGGAGATTAATGCTGAATTGGATTTTGCTTCCAGGTGTACCATTTAACAACATTATGACCTTGAATAAGATATTAAACTTCTGGAAGCCTTCATCTCCTCATTTGTAAAGGAGATAATTTATGCAAACCACTTGGTCCAGTGCCTGTCACAGTTATAAAAAAATCTTTCCTTCCTTAGATATTTGTTATTTAAACATCAACCTGCATTTCTACAACATCAAAAGAGTCAAATAGGATGCCACGGGTGCCTGGGTGGCTCAGTTGGTTAAGCAACTGCCTTCGGCTCAGGTCATGATCCTGGAGTCCCGGGATCGAGTCCCGCATCGGGCTCCCTGCTCAGCGGGGAGTCTGCTTCTCCCTCTGACTCTCCCCCCTCTCATGTGCTCTCTCTCTCTCTCTCATTCTCGCTCTCTCAAATAAATAAATAAAATCTTTAAAAAAATAAAAAAAAACAAATAGGATGCCACGAAACATCCCCTCCTCTGTATTGTAGGAAACCTCTGCATTATATGATAACAAACAACGTTTTTATTGTATATAGAGATAAACAAATGATAGAGGAGATCCATGGGTTTTTCCCTCCATAATTTTTCTCATCCTTTCATATTTCTCTTTACCTATCCAATTCCATCCTGCAACCTGTTATTGCCTCTACCCACAGGAAATTTCTCAAAAATGCTACCATTTATCCATCAAAAATACAGTAAGGTTTTACTATGTGCTAGGCTTAGGAGATGCAGAAATAAGTAAGTAAAAATTCCCATCCATATAGTCTTGTTGGAAGAGGGGGAAAAAAGTAGTCAACCACTGCTTACAGTAAAAATGATGAAAGTGATTGCAAAAGCAGAATCTGAAACAAAGGCTATGTGCGGGTAGTTTACTTAGGAACTGATCTCAGAGGAGTAAGGGGAAGTGGGAATGAAACAGGGAAGAAAGAAATCCTTCACAAGGATGTGTTACCTAGTTGGCCCCAAATGTTGGAGACTGGCACATCATCCCCTTGGACCTTCTGAGGCACTTCATGAAACATGTCTCAGAATTGGTGTCCCCTTTTGGCCACTGACTTCTTTTTCTCATTGGTCCCCTTCCCCATTGGTCAAGGCTAATCCAGGCCTTTAATTTCCCTTGCATTTTCACGCTGTGCGTGTTTGAGTGACTAGCAGGTCTTGCAGGGACCCCATGGGGCTGTATGAGGAGTAGGTTCTAACTTTCCAGCCTACCTAGCCTCTGATTCCTTTGTTTAAAGCCACAAGGAGGCTAATTTGTGCTTGAATAATTATGACTGTATGTGACTTCCCTGTTTCTTTTAATTATTCTCAAGTAGATAGAGATATCGATCAACCTTATGAAGGACTCATTTTTAGAGACCCAAACCTATGGTTTAATCTATGGTAAAAGTCTTTTCACTATCGTTCTCTCATGGGTGTACGGTGGGATTTTCCAGAATTTATATGATGTGTGATATCACAACGGATTAAATGTAGAAACAGTATGAGTATACAGCTGTCTTCTATTAAGCCAGACATGAAGAAGACTGGCAAAAATGTAAAACATCACTCTTTTCACTAATGCCTTAAAAAATATAAATGTTATTTATGTTAACAAGCAATGGACTTATTATAATTTTTAAATAATTTATTTAAATTTTTTTCTCAATTTTACTTTATAATATGACAAACATTGATATATATATAGCCCGCATAAATGAAAACTCTTTGGGTCCTCAATAATTTTCAAGAGTATAAAAGTGTCCTGAGTTCAAAGAGTTTGGGAACTGCTACAATATATCAAGAAATGTCCAATTTGTTGGACAAAGAACTCAGAGAGTTCTTGGTGGACTGGAGGATTCTGTGAGGACTTCTTGGAGAAACACAAATGTGTACTGAGTCTTAAATGATACAGGATGATTTGAGCATTGTAGAATGGAAAGGAGCCAGAGAGTCAGGGAGCCAAAAAGAACAAAGACACAGATGCCAATCACAGAGTAGTGGGGGGTACAGAAATTGGATCAGTTTGGCTGTAATGAGAAAGCAAGTAGCAGCAAAGTACTTAGAAAAGAAAGGTACGGAAGACAAAGACTGGAACACAGGACTAGGGGAGTTTAATCATATTGGCTTTAGGGAGCCAGTGAAGGGTTTTAAGCAAGAGGGTGACATAAATTTAACTCTGCCTGGGAGAAATTCGTCTTGCTAGTGAATTAGATTCCATAAAGAGGGAAACTAGTAGAAATGCTATCATAGAGTCCATATATAAAATGATAAGGACCAGTGCTAGAGTTTCAGGGGTTGATGCCTGAGGGATGGGGGGAGAATGGGGAAGCATTAAGGGAAATAGAGCACTCAGCAGGAATAAGAAAGGAAGATAAAATATGGATTAAGGTAATAAATTGCCACTTGATATTCAAGAGGCTTCTAAGTCATAATTACTAGTTGATATTTGGTATAGTTCAAATATTAAGTTTCTTTTTTGGTCATATTAGATTTTTTAATTGTGTGAATGCATAAGCAAAGTGTATGAAAGTTTAAAGTTTAATTTGAAAAACTGATGAATTTCCCATTTTCTTTTTTTATTAAGTTTTTAATTCTAGTGTAGCTAACACACAGTGTAATATTAGTTGCAGGTGTACAATATAGTGATTCAACAACTCCATACATCACCTGGTGCTCATCATGACAAGTATCCTCCTTAATCCCCATCACCTATTTCATCTACTCCCCCATCCATGAACTCTTCATTTCTAATCATGCCAGGTCACTATAAGTTTACTATAATTTGCACATTGATATACACTATTCATCTATTTCACTTAATGATAAAGAAAATACAGTCCTTATTGATTTAAAATTGTTGATTCATGGGGTGCCTGGGTGGTGCAGTTGGCTGGGTGTGGGACTCTTGGTTTTGGCTCAGGTCATGATCTCAGGGTCCTGAGATCGAGCTCTGTGTTGTGGGTGGGTTCATGCTGAGCAGGGAGCCTGCTTAAGACTTACTCTCTCCCTCCCTCTGCTCCTCCCCACCCTTCCACCCCCCACCCCTGCTCTCTTGCACAATCTCTCTCTCTCAAATAAATAAATAAATCTTTAAAAAAATTGCTGATTCACACATTATTAAGCCCTTTCTATATGAAGTATGAATGTTCCTGAAGCTTGCTTTATTTTCAATCAGAAAGGTACTATACACAATTACTAAGCATTGCTACTGAGCAACAGCTTCCGTATCATTGGACAAAATAAATCCCTGACTTGGAAGGCTTTTTCTCTCATTCTTTAAATGTTCCATATACATTCCCTTCTTCCTACCCTATATTCATTGATATACAATTTTAATGATTAAAATGAGGTTTTTTTTTTTAGCAATGAAATCAATGTAGATTAAACACCATTAACTAATAAATTGGGGTACTAATTTTAGAGCTTCCTGGTTTTAGCTTTGTGAAATATCCTTTGACATATTTCTTAATAACTAATTTAATCCCTGGAATAAAATGATGAACTCTTGCAGGAAACCAATAGAATTTATCATAATTCTACCAATATAACCTAATTACTGATAATTCCAGCTAAAAATTTAATGTTAATATGAAAAAAAGTCATGCTTAGCTCATCATTTGTGATTTTTTTAAAGAATTTATTTATTTATTCATTCATTCATTCATTTATTCATTTAGAGAGAGCTGAGCAGGGGGCGGGGCAGAGGGTGAGGGAGAGACAGAATCTCAAGCAGACTTGCCCTGAGTGGGGAGCCTGACATAGGGTCCGATGCAGGGCTTTATCTCATGACCCTGAGATCAGGACCTGACCCAAAATCAAGAGTCGGTCACTTAACCGACTGAGCCACCCAGGTGCCCCAGCATTTGTGATTTTTTTTTTTTAAAGATTTTATTTATTTACTTGAGAGGGAGTGAGAGAGAGTACAGAGGGAGAGGGAGAAGCAAACTCCCTGCGGAGCAAGGAGCCTCATGCAGAACTGGATCCTAGGACTCTGGGATCATGACCTGAGCTGAAGGCAGATGCTTAACCAACTAAGCCACCCAGGTATCCCAAATTACAGCATTTTAAAACCATGAGAACCACAAATAAAGATAACACTGTTAAGTATTCTGCAGCAAACTCACATCTATCCAAGCTTAACAACGTTTGGCATAATAAGGATAGTGAAACTATCTCTTAAGCTCACCTGGCTTCATAATTTCATTTCCAATATTTTCCTGGCTCTGTAGAACATTTTTTAAATTATTTTAGAATCTCAGAGATACTCTCTACACACTCCTGTGACCCTCTTGGATTCTTTTTTTTTTTTAGTATTTTTTTAAATTATGTTATGTTAATCACCATACATTACATCATTAGTTTTTGATGTAGTGTTCCATAATTCTTTTCTCTTTCTAAAAATTTGCTACAGGGCGCCTGGGTGGCTCAGTTGGTTAAGCGACTGCCTTCGGCTCAGGTCATGATCCTGGAGTCCCTGGATCGAGTCCCGTATCGGGCTCCCTGCTCGGTGGGGAGTCTGCGTCTCCCTCTGACCCTCCCCCCTCTCATGTGCTCTCTCTCTCTCATTCTCTCTCTTTCAAATAAATAAATAAATAAATCTTTTAAAAAAAATTAAAAAAAAATAAAAACTTGCTACAGATTGCTTGAATTAAATAGCTTCAATCATTTGTCCATATCCCTACCTTGCTTCTATATCATTTCATTAAGATAAGTCAAATTTTCTTAGGGAGTCTAGAAAACTCTGGGAGCATCCTGCTGAAGCGCATCCAGATTTCGGACTTAGACTTCAGAACATCTGATATACAAGAATTTAAGGAAATAATGCCTTCTCCCTTGCTCCCCATAGTGGGCCCCCAGTTACTAACCAGTGAAGAGTCCTTTGAAATGATATTTCTTGGTGTTAACATATGCCCCACTGACCTTTTCGGATACATGGAACATGCTGAACAAATAAGTGGAAAGGCTGTTTGAGTTAACCATATGTTCAACATAATGAAATCATATGCTGACGATTGTTTCTGAAAACATCCCAAACATAGGTTCTAAATGTAATTGTGCAGGTGCATGCTTTGTAGTAGTATAATTCATTTGGTAAATCTTTTACTAGGCTATTCTTTAATTCTGCATTTCAAATATGAATTTATATTGATTTTGATAGAAATTCTAGGCAGGAAATATCATATGCAATGAATTTTTAGAACTACTAAGTTCTATGAATAAAAGAAAATGTTTTAATGAATGCCATGGGAAGTAGCATTAGGTTGAAGTTTAGCAATATTTACAAAAATAATCTAATTTCTGTTTTTTACACAGACATAATAGCTCAAGCCTCCAGTTATTTATTAAGATACAGTTTTAAAATAATTGAACATAATTTATCATGATATGCAAAATCACTTTTATTCTGGAATACTTCTAGGAAACACACTCATTATATAAAATTTATTTTAAACAGTGAATATTAAAGTTATTTAGATTTACTAACAAATGAATATATTTTAAAAAATGAGAAAAGGCAGTTAGGATTAAGTATTAGTGCCTAATATTTCCAACTATTAATTTTTCAACTGTGTTTCTTGGAGCTCTACGGGTTTTCCCTTTACACTTTCCTCTGTATATTCCATATGGGCATCCATATAATAGTTAGGTGTTAAAAAAGTTTTTATACTCCTGTATTACATCATGTATGGTACTAGGATGTGAAATCTAAGCTCACATCCTTGCTCCCTGGTAGTCTGTTTGCAACACAGCAGCTTCAGGGACACTAATATGTCACTGATGGGCTCATCCCTCCAATGGAAACATGCTAAATATCTATATCTGTTTCTTAGAGAAGGACTATGCCTCTTATTTCTTTC
The DNA here is from genome assembly GCF_037043125.1 of Eumetopias jubatus. Classification (NCBI taxonomy): domain Eukaryota; kingdom Metazoa; phylum Chordata; class Mammalia; order Carnivora; family Otariidae; genus Eumetopias; species Eumetopias jubatus. The sequence goes on along the minus strand of NW_028274808.1, from coordinate 23,210,684 downwards.
TTGCCCTTATTCCTGTATTTACCCTAGTGTCTGGTAGAGGAGAAGAATTCATGTCTGAAGTCAGTTAAATATTTACTGAGTACCTACACCCACAATGGGAGTTAATCTATAGCATTTACAATGTGTCAAGTACTCTTCTAAATATTTTGCATGTATTCACTTCTTTCATCTTCAAGGTGCTATAATTCTTTTCATTTTACAATAAAGAAACTGAGGAACAGAGCAGTGATGTAATCTGCCTACGGACACATAGTTAAGAGGTGGAGAGTCCAGCTCCAAAGCCCATGCTCCCAAACACCTTGCTTTGTGTAGTGGTGGTGTAGGCAGTACACATTGGGGTAGGGAATACAAAGATAATTAAAGCTCCAAGTGCTTACTCTTCAATGGGAGGGAATTGAACGTATGTTCAATGTGATGGCAAATGATAACACTAGCAAATATTAATTAAGAATTCATACCTTCTGAGCTATGTAATAATTTCCTTATACCTATTAGTTAATTTAATCCTCACAAGAGTCCTGTGATTTTTTTGATTAGGAAATTAAGATAATTTTGCCCAAGATGTGGAAAGAACAAATCAGCTCCTGGAACTGATCTGGCTCAAACGGGCCTTGGTGTTCCTCTGCTAAATATAAAAAATCCCATAGAAGACCAACATCAGACAAGGCTACTCTGTGACCGTGACAGAGCAAGACAAAAATGAGTCCCTTCCATAATCTTGTCAGAAACAAGAACACTGTATAAACCACAAAAATGACCAAACATCCACCTCTGTCAGCTAATACAAGTGTTCCTTTTGTGATCGATTTTATATTTAGTTTTACTTTGTTCCTTTCACCTTCTAGACAAAAATTAAGATACCCTACCACGGAATTTCTCCTGCTTCTGACAGCTCTGAATCCAGAATAGAACCACATTCCTTGAATCCTCCCCAAAAGATTAAGAACAAATCTAAATGCTATAATGCTTCCCTTCTAATACTCTCTTGCTCAGATTCCCTGAAACTCCTCATGGAATAGGATTGAGCATTTGCAATGAGCCAATAAACCCAACTCAGTTTGACTTCACCTGTGTTGTTTAGATGAAGGATAGTAACAGAAAGAGAGATTCCAGCAAGGGTTAGCTGAGCCCCTCACTGCTGGACCGGAACTTTAGACTCAGTAATAATGTACACATTGGAGGTCCTAGAAATCTCTGTTTAAGTGTTCAAATTATCACTCTGGCCACAGATGGGAGGTAAGTTTTACTCTGAACTGAGCTCTGATTAATATTTCATTGTGATTCTTCTGCACTGAGTTTGTTTTGTTTTCTCAGGAATAAATTCTTTTGGGGCTTTTTGGTTATATGATCGGATTTATATTGTATTCTTGGTGAATTGCTTTTCTGCCTTGTGGTATTTACTTCTATGGTCTGCTGGTTTTGTCCATACAAAGAACAGTCTATGAGGAGGGTCTGGACATAGAACTGATAAGTCCGTAGGTCCATCCTGGGGCGATTGCTGAGGAAGGGGGAGTCCAGAAGGTGTTCTCAGACTGATGGTCTTTGGGTACATGTTGCTTTAGGCCAGCGTTTCAAAACCTTGTAAGGGGTCCTCCCCGGTTTTGTGAGAAATGATTTTAGTTTCATGTGCCCGTCAGTTTTGTCTGGCCCCTGATCAGTGCCAAGTTCCACCAGCACCAACCTTACTGATGGCTAGAGTTCTCATGGGGTCTTCTCAGTGTGAAGCTGCACATCTTTCAGGCCAAACCCCTGTTTCCTTTATGTTTTCTAAATATAATGTATACTTATCCTCTGACTGGTAGTATTTTGCAGAGGTAAATTGGAATTGCAGTGACTACTGGGGGCAACGTTTGATTTTAGCAAGATATTCATTCGGTAGCTCCCTTAGAACAAAAGGAGAAGAAACACGCATGAGAAGATTGTCTTGTGTACAGAGGAGAGATCATTTTCTTTCATGTTGAAGATTCCTAATCTGTTTCATTTCTGTACTTTGGGGTTCCAAAATCTCTGGCTTTTTAATTGTACGGCTTGATAAAATTGCCTAAGGACTTTCTCTTGTCTATGTATACATGTCAAAATGGGTTTTCCTTCATCTAAACTTTGTCATCTCTTTTGTAGATAGGACATAATTAGTTCTTTATAGTGACAATTTAATATTTGTCCGAAATTGGCTTATTTGCACTTCTAATTTTTCTCTTTCTGCCTCTCCCTCCCTTTTTCTGATGCCAGGAAATTTTAGAGTAACAGATTACAAAAATCACTCTGTTGGTATGTGTGCCCTCTGGGAGTATCTAGTGGAGACAAACTGAAAGAAAATTTTTTAAATAAATAAAGACATTATTGTTACATTTATTTTAAAAATTGTGGTGGCTGAAGAGTACATTGACTTAATAGCCTTCATTACTATAATTATGAGGCTTTCAAAAAAGACCTTAGTTCCCATACGAGAGAACTTTGGCATTATTTAAGGAGTGTAAAATTTAGTTTACCAAAAAAAAAGAACATCAGCACAATATTTAGATTTATACAAGACCAGGGTTAAATGTCACATGGTTTAAACTCACTAAACTGATATCATGATTTAAGTAAATTATTACTGTTTTCCTGACTTTTCAAAAAATTGAGAAATATAAAAACATATTTAAATAATAAAATGATAATAATGGATGTTTTTTTAAAAGTTTAATTTTATAGGGGCACCTGGGTGGCTCAGTCGGTTAAGCATCTGACTCTTGGTTTCAGCTCAGGTTATGAGCTCAGGGTCATGAGACTGAGCTCTGCATCGGGGCCCTGGGCCAAGCAGGGAACCTGCTTGAGATTCTCTCTCTCCCTCTCCTTCTCCCTCTGCCCCTCCTCCAGCTCACACGCACATACTCTCTCTCTAAAATAAATAAATAAATCTTTAAAAAAAGTGATACAAGTTTAATTTTATAAAATTCTTATAGTGCTTCTAATCATGAAGACTTAACATTTTAACTAAGATTATATTCCAGGTTTTAAGAACTTAGGCTATTCAGGACAGTAGCAACTACTATAATAGCCACTGTAGCTACTTAAAGTTAAATTAGTTAAAGTTAGATCAATTAAATATTCAGTTCCTCAGTTGTATTAACTATGGTTCAAGTGTCCAATAGTCACATATGGCCAGTGGTTACCATATTGGACAGCTTAGATATAGAAAATTTCCATAATCACAGAATTCTATTGATAGCACTGCTTTAGACATACGATTAAGCTAACTAATAAATAATCTTTGGGTGCCTGGATAATTTTTAAGTAAGAAACAAACAAACAAAAAGAAACCCCAAAAAACACCAATCACTAAAAGGATTCTGCACCACATACCAGTGTGTGGCAGGGATTTTTCCACAGCATCAAACAATTTTCAGACACTAGGTTGATGTCTTATAATTTCAGACATTAAAATCTACCAGGAGATAGTATCAGATCCCATGGGTTAAGGGCTCAGTCCTACAAGACTGCTTCTCTTCGCCCACCACCCCACCAACTCGTCACATGGCCAGGTTAACATCACCTGTGCTTCTGACCAACTGGCTCTAGGTTGGAGGTTTCAATGACCCCCTCCTTAGGTTTGATTAATTTGCTAGAGTGGCTCACAAAAGTCAGAGAGACATTTTACCTACTAGATTGCCAGTTTATTATAAAAAGATATAACTCAAGAACAGCTGGAAAAGGCGAAAAGATGCCTAAGGTATTGTATAAGAAAAGGGGCTTGAAATTTCCATGCCCTTTCCAACTATACTATTTTCCCAGAATCTCCACATGTTCACCAACCCAGAAGCTCTCAGAACCCAGTCCTTTCGGACTGGGTGGACTCAAAGTTCCACCCTCTAATCACTTGGTTAGCCCCCTCGGGAACCAGCCTCCACCCTTAGGTGGAGTCCAAGAGTCACCCCATTGACATAATAACAAACATCTTTATCACTCACATTACTTAGGAAATTTCAAGGGTTTAAGGAGCTCTATGCCATCCCCTACGATCCTCGGTTTTGTTTCTTAAATTCCACATATGAGTGAGATCATGATTTGTCTGATTGAGTTATTTCGCTTAGCATATACCCTCTAGTTCCATCTACATCGTTGTAAATGTCAAGATTTCATTTTTTGATGGCTGAGTAACATTCCATTGTGTGTATATACCACATCTTCTTTATCCATTCATTTGTCGATGGACATCTGGGCTCTTAGGGGAAGGGAGGGAAAAATAAAACAAGACGAAATCAGAGAGGGAGACAAAACTTAAGAGACTCTTAATCATAGGAAACAAACTTGAGTGTTCCTGGAGGGAGGGGGATGGGGGATGGGGTAACTGGGTGATGAACACTGAGGAGCGCACGTGATGTAATGAGCACTGGGCATCATATGGGACTGATGAATCATTGCTCTACTTCCAAAACTAATGATACACTATATGTTATGAATTTAAATTAAAAAAAAATCTGTGCTAAAAATCTAAAATATGAAGCTAAAAAAGTAGTTTATATTTATCATGATTATATATACTGTAGGATTTATTTTGTGTTTTCTATTTACTGGTTTTATTTTTCATCATTTGTTTTTAATTCCCTACTTCTTTTTGTTTTATGCACCTGGGTGGACAGATAATGTACTCTCTATATGTTCCTCATGCTCCTGTTGTTTTAGTAATAGAGTATATAACTCTTCTTACAACAGTTGGCTTTAAATATGTAATATGTATCCTTAACTTTTTTTCTAACACAATGTAAAATTATGCAGTAGCAGTATCTCTTCAAAAGACAAAAATGTTCGTTGTCTTAACCACTCTCTGAATAATACCTCTCTTGCTGCTAAAAGAAAAAAAAAAAAGGAGCACTGTGCCAGGAACGGGGATGAAGACCAGATATATATTTCTTATTATAAATCACAATATCACAATCACTAAACATAATTTTAAATTTTGTAGAATAGGTAGAGATGGGCAAAATATACAAATGCATTTGAATTACCCTTGTAAATAAAAGAAGACATTAGCACTCATGAAGAAAAGATAGCTAAATAGTTCTTGCTTTTCTGTCTTCTGTTTTTCTCTTGTGTCTGGAGAAAAAAAGTGGTTACTTTGGTTAAATACGGTAATTAATACAAATGTTTGAGTATTCTAGGTACTCTGATTACAAAGATATATATATATTTATATAAAATAATGCATGTAATTTTCTGTTTATTAAGTTATTATAGTTTATCAATATGGTATATTATAATATATACATTGTTTTGTTTAATATATTAACAGTTTGTATTTTAAAGCTACAGTCAAAAACTTTAATTTACAGATTTATTCATTTTTTATCTGTGAATGCCTAAAAACACATATGGTAAGGTGTTTAATAAATCTTTTACTATAATATTATTTCAAGAATAATGTAGAGAAGTCCTAAAATTATAATTTTAATCTCTTTCTTTAAAATCAATGTTATTTTATGACTAGATTAGCACTTCATTTTTGTCACAAAAAGATGCTTTTTGTATCTTTTCAAATGATTTTTGAAAAGATTACTTATGTTTGAAAGAAAAGTTAAGTTCTTAGTAATCATTACTATTTATTTCAGTGTTTTGACACAATTACATATAAATATTTTTTGTCTTTAAAGAGATGCTTATGATTTAAGTGAGTTTCAATAAGCAACTTGCAAACAAATATATATACAGAAACAAAGAGAAAATATTGGTTACTGCTGGATAGGAATTGGAAATCACAACAGAGATGATATTTAAGTTGTGCACTGAAGAATGAGCAAGATTTTGAAGTACAAGGAGTGTAGACAAGGTCATTCCAGAAAGATGCAACAGTGATAGGGGCAGGAACGTGCAGAATTTGGTCTATCAAATTGCTTTGATAACATCCCTCTACAAGAATTTAGACTAGATATCCCTTTGTGCATTTTAAAGTAAACATCTAAAAGTTTTCATTATATGCTTAAATACTTGCGATTATAATTTCCATCAAGTTATAAATATTGACATTAATAAAATAAAACTGTCACAGCATTCTTATAAATATTACCAAAGGAATGGAAATTACAGCAATCTTTATCCATCAAAAAACAAACACAAACAAGAAGGAACTCTTCTTTTTAACAATTGGATATTTTATATTATCTTTTTATCCTCCTAAACTTGTATTTCCATTATGCTGTCTCCAAGGGATTTGAAAATTTTACTTTTTAAAAAAATTATTCTTATTTTTTAAGATTTTATTTTTTTTAAGTAATCTCTATACACAACATGGGGCTCAAACTCACAACTCCAAGATCAAGAGTCACACATTCTTCGGACTGACCCTGCCAGGTGCCCCCCAAATTATACTTTATTTTTAAAGATTTTATTTATTTATTTGAGAGAGAGAGAATGAGAGAGAGAGAGCACATGAGAGGGGGGAGGGTCAGAGGGCAAAGCAGACTCCTTGCCGAGCAGGGAGCCTGATGCGGGACTCCATCCAGGGACTCCAGGATCATGACCTGAGCCAAAGGCAGTCACTTAACCAACTGAGCCACCCAGGCGCCCAAATTATACTTTTTTTAATGAAACTTTTTATTAAAAAGTAAATTTTGTATTGAAATATAGCATATATACATAAATCACAAAATTATGGCTCAATAAATTTGCACAAAGAAGATACACTTACATAATAACCACCAATCAGAACAAGAAATAGATCATAGATTTTTTCTAGTACTCCATAACCCTCTTGGTTCCTCTTCCACTATCCTGACTTCTCACCTGAGGTATTTAATACACTAACCAACTTAATGGTCAGATCATATATAGAAATAGAACTCTGACCTATAACCTGCAATATGTGCAGGAAACCAACCGCTTATCTGTAATAAAGCCCCCAGGAAGCCAGCCTGGACCTGTAGGAGGTCAGACTGCCATCTCTAGTCAATCCAGGAGTCCAAACAATAACTTCTTTAACAATTAGCCCTAAATGGCCAGCACTTAATTAAAAACTGATATCTACCTAATTTTTGTCCCTGTTTCAAACTTAGGACCAACTACAAAAAGCCAAATACGCAGCCCTAACCAATCACAGAGACGCCCTCCTTCTATTTAGCCCACATACTAGGCGGCGGGAGGGGGCGGTAACCTGAGGCCTTCCCTTTTTTCTATTAAGCTTTCCTACTCCTCTGCCTGCCTTTAAGTCTGTCAAAATGCAAGTGGGGGTGGCTTACTCCCTTGCTATAGCAAGCTCTGAAAAAAGAGTTTCTTCCTGTTCTCATCTGGTTGGTCTTTGTTTATTTGCACAAATCCAAATACATTAGTTTTGTGTCTGGATCCTTATATTGTAAAATTCATTCATATTATGCATAGATGTCATTACATCATTTTTATTGATATATAGTATGACTGCATCACAAGTTAATTATCTGTTTAACTGTGGATAGATGTTTGGTCTCTTTCCAAATTCAGGCTTTATGAATAAAGCTGCTACACACATTTGTATATGTCATTTGGTGAATATATGTCTATTTGGAACTGCTGGGTCATAGGTAGGTGTATTAACTTTAGTAGATATTGCCACTTTCACAAAGTGGTTGAACTGATTTAACCTCCCACTGGCAGTGTAAGCAGATAGAATTTTATCCTAATATTTTTTATTTTATGCTTGAGGGCCTTCTTTGCAAAAAAGAATTGTATGAATTGAAATTTGATTTAAACAAACTTCTGACTGTGAGGCTATATTAAATTTTATCTGTTGCACTGAGTTACCATTAGTTATTAGGTGTACCCAATTTATCAAAATAACAACATATATTACGAATTTGAGAAAATAGTAGTAAACATGAAAAAATGCAAAACAAAAGTGTATTGGGAAAACATTACTTATAGAAATAATTAAGGTTTTAAAAATTCATTTACATGTCTGTGGATAAATATTAATTACTGCTAGAACAAGATAATATTCAGCATCATTTTATTCTTATTTTTAATTTTTGTTTATAGTAAGTATTAAAGAACTATGATTACAATAAGGAGTCAGGAATAGGAGTCTGTTATCACAATATCAGTCAATTGCTTGAACTCCTTTTCAGTAAAGGGCCAAAAATTACATAGTGTTCTATTCCCCAAACAATTTTTAAATGATCTATAGCTGATAACTGGAGCATGTCCTCCTTCAATACTGTTGAAAGCAAAAATGGGGATGGAGGGAGAGATCTCCTTCTTTAGCTAAGATAAAAGGCAATTGTCCTAACAAAGCTGGGCAAGAAGAACCAGTAAGAGTTAGCCTGCACCTCAGGCACTTCTTCCAAGTCCATCAATTTTAGGAAGGAACACAGGATTGCTGAGATTTTGGAAGTGAATTCTTTTAAAACTATTTGTCTATGTAGTCTTTGGTGTAAACTCCAGTTTGAAGGCTGCTTCAAACAAGAGTAAAGACTTTAACTTTGCTCCAAGCCATTATCCAGAGTTTGGACCTCATTTGGAACTTAGGGATGAGCTACTGAAAGTCTGTGGACTAAAGACAGTGACATGCTTAGTATTGTACTTTGGGGAATAAACAGAGAATGGCTGGATTCATTCATTCATTCAACAAATGCACTATTCTGTATAGTGTGGACTCAAAGAAAACAAAGTCTTTTCCTTCATGGAGTTTACATTCCATTGGGGGGAAAGACAGATAAATGAATACAAATGCATAAGGCATAATAGTCAGTTAGTGATAGATATTATAAAAACTGTAAAACAGGGATTATTCTAAACAGTGTAGGTGAAAGCCCTGTTTTACCGAGCTTACATGCTAATCCTAAATAAATGAATCAATAGCTTAATTTCAGATAATGATGAATGTTATAAAAAAGTTAAGTGTGTGCGCGCACACGTGTGTGTGTGTGTGTGTGTGTGTGTGTGTGTGTGTGTGTGTGTGTAAGGTAAGGAGTTTAGTTTTTAGAAAGGGTTGTCTGAGAGATGAGACTGATGCAGGCAGGCTGGATCCCGAGGACCAAGAGGGGGTCCAGCAGGACCAGCCAAGAGGGTCCTTGCTAAGCGTAGCAGGATAGAAATCAAGTGTGAACCAGTAGGAAGTGCAGCAGAGTTTATTGAAGATATGTAGAGAGTGCAAGTACAGACAGTGTCCAGGAGACTTGGAAAACAAAGGAGAGAGAGTCTCTCTCTCCTTTGTTTGGGGTCTAGGGTTTTTATTGATAATTGAGGTCTGGTGCATGTGTCCTCTCAGGCATCTAGAAGCAGTCTGAATGAGAACAGGGTCCAGATGTCTATCATAAGTCACTGATTCCCTGGAGCCAGGAGGTCTTGGTGTTGAGACGTCTAGTGCCAGTGGTCTAGAAAACACACATGATGGCCTTGCCTGGTCATTCCTACCCAGTCATTCCTGAGATGTTATCTATTGTGCTGGAAGACTCCAAAAAAATCATTAACTCCTTGTCCTTTACAAGGAGGACATACATTAAGGCAAGTGTGTGTGTGTGGGGGGGTGCACATCCTAGCAAAGAACAGAAGCGGGAAAAGGAGCTAAAAAGCCAGTTTTCTTCCCCCCATGGGTTCCCTTCAGTTTCCCTATCTCACGACGACATTTTAGGAGCTCTGAGCCTCAACGTAAATAAAGTGACAAAGTTTGCCACGTGACCGTCTATCTCTATGAGAAGGGCGAAGGAACAACAGTGTGAAGGACAGAGACAGAGTATGCTTGATGTATTTAAGGAAAAGGAAACAGCCCGGCTGGAGCAGAGTGAGAAAGCAGAAGTAGGGAATGAGGCTGGAAAGGTAACCAGGCTCCAAGTAACAGTAGCGTCCTGAGGGCGTGGAAAAGACTGCTTTTTATACTGAGGACAGAGAAAATACTTTGCACTGGTTTATGTATTAAAAGGATCACTCTGACTAATTTACCAAGAATAGAATGCGAGAAGGTAGGATTAAAAAGTCTTGGATTAGGCTGGTAGAGAAGGATGGTAAGATTAGAAGCAAGGGGAGACTGGACTAATAATGACGTCCGATGTCTGTCTAACGAATGCTGGAGTTACATAATAAAAAGAAGAAAACAAATTCTTAAGACACTGTGGAGGCAGAGGACGTTGGAAACCAAATACAATGGCAGTATGGTTGGAGAGAATGGGCAGCTTGGAAGCTCTGAAAATTGGGAATTAGGAGGACGATGGTGTCACAAACTAGATCCCAAGACCTGACCTTTACTGCTTCTATTCACCTCCCTCTGTCCTACATTTTTCCTTAAGCTCTTCCTTCTGCCTTATATCTTAACTCAGGCAAATGGAAAGCAAAACTACCCCTCAGGCAATAGCAACTGCCCTGACAAGACCTCCAGCCAGCCCAGACCACTCAGACAAGTTTGAACGTAACTCCCTATCATGTATCTGCGCAGGTCACCATGGAGTGGCCTCTAGAATGACCAATAATTACCTTTGTCTCATTATAATACTAAACAATGCATGTACAGGCATGTTTCCTTAAGGTGCACGGCGTGACCTTATGCCCACCTCTATATACAATAATAAGGATCCCCTTTTAAAATATTCCTCCTAAACCTAAACAAAAGGAACCCATTCACCCTTGCTCCAGGAGTCACGGCTTTGGAAGTTATTTCCTATGATGTCCTTATTTACTGCAAATAAAGTTCCCTTTGTGCAACAACTCAACCGGTGTAGTTTCTATCTGTGACCCAGCGAGGAGTGAACTCACGTTGGTTCGGTTACAGTGATACCATTAATTGAAATAAAAGAAATTAAGATAAATTTGGGAGATGAAGAGGCAGATGGTGGATTTTGATTATGTTGAGTGTATCTCCATATAAACCATAAAGTTACAGACAGATAAAAGTGGACGCCACTTTCACAAGTCTGAAGGAAAAAACAATGGGCTATTCTTTTGGGGGAAGTTACTATGGGCAAAAATGCCCACACAATAGTGGGAAATCAAAAGCCTGGAAGATAGATTTATTTGTAAATTCCTTTTAAAAAGGTCGCATAGCATAGTATATAATAGTGGCTATTGAGCTTGACTGCCAAAGTTCAAATTCCTGGTACGCCTTTTTCTAGTTGTATGACTTTGAGTTAGATCTCCTGGCCTTAGTTTCTTTATGTGGAAATTGTTACAATAGGACTTATCTAATAAGGTTTTTGTGGAGCAGGAGTTCTTAATCTGGAGTCCATGAAATTTGAGGGCATCTATGAAACTTGAATTGAAAAAAATTTAACCGTATTTCTATTAACCTCTTATGACAATCTTGTTTTCTTCAATTATAAAGTAGAAAGCAAAGCATGGTAGTATTAGCAGTACATATGGCTTTGTTCCCTGCAGAAATTACAAATAATTTCATATCACAGTACAGTAGTAGTAGATATTTTGAAATAGTTTGTCATCATATTACCATATTTATTCAAATTGCTGTTAGATACACTGCTAGATTTCATATGATTGCAGAATTTATTTTCAGCCCTCATGCTACTTAGTTGGCCACCTATCCTACAGTTCTGTGCCTCTTGGTCAATCATAATCACACTGTGAAGTCTGAATGTTTATACATTGGTTCTAACATCTACCCTTGCTTTCCAGCTTTCCCCAAATACAAACCACCAGGTGAAAGGAGGTGAATTGTTTTAATTTTGATAATGGTATTTAATTATAACTGATTCCTTTGTAATCTTATGAATTTAATTTTTGCAGTTAGAAATACTGTTTTAAGACTGGGCCAGTAGGTTTTATTACACGATCAGAAATGTTCATGATAAAAGAGAAGAAATCTTGAGGTAGAATAAAAGCTACATTAGAACAATAATGGAGGATAGTTGGAAGAAAGGCAGGCAGGAACAAGCCCTTACCCCCTCCCCCCCCAAGAGGAAACCACCCTCAAAAGGATTTTACACCACCCTGAAAGGAGCCCTCCACCCTTTTCCAAGTGATAGATAGATGGCAAAAACCTGACTGGATGATGGAGGGTTAATCAGATTAAAACCGCCCTCCAACAAGCCCATAAAAAACCCTTAGATCTAAACGCCAAGTTGGCAACCCTCTCGGAACCTCTCCCTGTTGGGAAGCTTGGTACTTTCACTCAATAAACTTTGCTTTGCTGCCCTCCACTCTTCCTCTGGTCTCCCTCGTCATTCTTCCAAGCAGCCTAACCAAGAGCCCGGCACCGAAGTTAAAGAAATCCTGTAACAACAGTACTTGACCCATAACAGATAAGTTTGCTGCTATTGTTCTTAAAATGTTCAGAGAGCAGGAATTAAAAGTCCTTTTCATTTTTGCATTCCCACTTGTCTAGTCCAGTGCTCTGCACTTCGGCGCTCCATGGTTACTGAATGAATGGGAAGGAGTGGTGTGAAGGTTGGCTCCTCAGGCCCCTCAATTGGGGCTGCAAGGAACAGCTGTGAAGTTGCAGGCGGCTAGTAGGGCTAGTGCGCATCCGCGGGATTATACTACGTGGATTGTATTAGAGGCTTGAGAGGGCTCAGTATGTGAGCCACAGATGTGTCTCTAAAAACCTCCCAATGGAAATGGAGATTGCCCCTTGGCCACAGGGGCCATGTGCTTATTAATTCCTTAAATCGCTCCTCCATTATCCTAGAAGGCAATTAGGTCTGTGGCTCCAGGTAAACAGGAGTTTACTTCGGCAGGACTGAAGAGGCCTCTCGCATATTCCCGGAACCTCGCACTGGTTTCAGTAACAGTGCAGCGTTCAGCCGGCCAGCTAGAGAACCGTGGCCCCGCGCCGCGTGGGTCTCAGGGAGAACTCTGGCCGGGGGCGCAGCGCGCCGTGCACGAGGCCCCCATTCCCTCGCCACGCCCACTTCCTGCCCCATCCCAGGCCTTTCCAGGTCCCCTCTCCCGGTGAACCGGATGCTCTGTCAGTTTCCTCCTCCGCGTCCTCGGCGGCCTCCGCTTCCCTGGCGCAGCCGCAGGCACCCCCGAGGGCACGGGCAGGGCCTCCCGGCCGTTAGCCTGGCAGGAGTAGGACGCCGGTAGGAGCTGGGCGCGCACGGTTACCGAGCGTGGAGGAGACACTGCCCTGCGGCGATGGGTGCCAGGGGCTCTCCTTCACGCCGGAGGCAGGCGGGGCGGCGGCTGCGATACCTGCCCACCGGGAGTTTTCCCTTTCTCCTCCTCCTGCTACTTCTCTGCATCCAGCTCGGGGGAGGACAGAAGAAGAAAGAGGTACAGTGAATCTCTTGGCCTTCCGGGTGGGCCCAGGCAGGCTAGGGCGGGCCGGGGGGGTGGCGTTGCCAGGCAGCCTGGCCGCGTTGCTAGGCAGCCGGGCGGCTGGGCTTGGGCGAGGGCGGCTTGCGGGCAACAGCCCCGCGGTTGGGGAGCCGGTGGGCCACGCAGTCGCGGATGTGGGGTTAGCCTGGTGTTTTCTCAAAAACAGTAAAGCGTCCCCTTTCACTCTGCGCCTGAGCACCGCACACCTTTCAGACTCACGGCGCCCTTGACCCTCGGAGGCCGAGCTCTGGGTCCCGGAGTCACTAAAAGGGGTGTGTTGGATGTGAAAATACCTTTTAGGAGTATTTGCAAACCTACGGAGAACTATGTGGTCTTTCTGTTCGGTACTCAGCTCCCTTCGTTATTCGTTTACGTTTGTATGCATAATTACCATTTTTAAAGCTGTAAGGTTTGTTTTTCTTTAGGTTGAACTCCTATAACGGTGAGAATAAACTCATAATTTTGTTAGGTAAATTTGTGAAGATCACCTGATTTCAATCTTAGTCCTCTAAAAACTTTGATTAAGAGGATTGAAATCACTATATTTAAAATAGTAATTTGTGAATTTCAGTTATCCCTCTGCCTTGGATACTCAATCTAGCAGGATCGGAAAAAGTTATTTGGAAATGCGAGTAGTGTTTCTAAGAGTACATTGTTTTAGTAAGAGTATTCGCTTATTCAAGATAGCTTTTCCTGGTGAAGTATTACATACACGTGACTCAAAATCTAATTCGTGTTTAAAGTATTACGACAGGTTTCCTGATAGCTGGGTAGAGAGTGAAAAAACAGCTTCATGTGTAAAAATAATTGATTCTCTTCACTCTTTGCCTGAAACAACTCTGAACTCAATAGTAACTTCTTCCCGTTCGCTTTTTAATTTTATTTATTTTTATTTTTTAAAGATTTTTTTTCATTCGACAGAGAGAGACCAAGTGAGAGAGGGAACACAAGCAGGGGGAGCGGGAGAGGGAGAAGCAGGCTCCCCACTGGCAGGGAGCCCCATGCGGCTTGATCCCAGGACCCTGGGATCATGCCCTTTTGAAGGCAGAGGCTTAAACAACTGAGCCACCCAAGGCACCCCTACCTTTTTAATTTTAACATGAAAGTAGACCATGAGAAATTCTTCATGGAATTCTGGCAAGAGGTTTAGAGAACTGTTAAAATTAAAACTATACTTACAAATAGAAAGATATATATTTTTTAGCATTTTTTTTTAGCATTTACATACCACATTCCAACAGTTTTAGATGTCATAGTTTTTCTTTTGTTTCTTTTTTTTAAAGATTTTATTTATTTGACAGAGAGAGACACAGCGAGAGAGGGAACACAAGCAGGGGGAGTGGGAGAGGGAGAAGCAGGCCACCCGCGGAGCAGGGAGCTTGATGTGGGGTTCTGTCGACCTGAGCTGAAGGCAGACGCTTAACGACTGAGCCACCCAGGCGCCCCATGTCATAGTTTTTCTTGAGGAAGGGAGATTAAAAAGTTTTTTTCGAGGATTACCACAGCAGAGGGCAGTAGAAAACAATGAGAAATTCCATGGAAATTTGATGTTTTACTTCTTAGAAAGATCACTGTGGGGGCACTTGGGGGGCTCAGTCCTTTGAGCATCTCCCTCTTGATTTAGGTTTAGGTCAAGATCTCAGGGTCTAGAGATGAGCCCTGCCTTGGCAGTGCTCAGCAGGGAGTCTGCTTGAGATTCTCTCTGGCCCTCTCCCTCTACCCCTTCCCCCCACCTTCCATCTCGCTTTTGCCGTTCTCTCTCTAAAAATAAATAAATCTTAAAAAAAAAAAAGAGGGGGGGGGAAGACCACTGTGATCACAGTAACTTTCACTTGGAAGAAAAACCCAAAAATCTGTAAAGTGTACCTCTTCAAAGCATCTTGGTATCCAGTTGTACACTACTTTACAGGTGAAAAGCCTTGTTAATTTAGCACAATTACAATTAACATCTGTTCCATTAACATATTTATAAAAGAAGTTTTAAATGAAAAATTGGAAGAAAATTGTTAAGGATTAGAAAAGGATGTCTTGGGGCGCCTGGGTGGCTCAGATGGTTAAGTGTCTGCCTTTCAGGCTCAGGTCATGATCCCAGGGTCCTGGGATCGAGCCCTACATCCGGCTCCTGGCTCAGCAGGGAGCCTGCTTCTCCCTCCCTCTGCCTCTCCCCCTGCTCATGCTCTCTCTCTCGTGTTCTCTCATCTGTTTCTCAAATGAATAAATAAAATCTAAAAAAAAAAAAAGAAAGAAAAGGATGTCTTCCAGAACTGCTTTTATTTCTCTTAAACGGGAGGGTCTAATACTACTATTTGGTGGTATTGCAGAATACATATGTTTAAGGAAAAGAAGAGCAAAATAACAAATAATTGAAGTTTTAACCAACTAAGCCACCCAGGCGCCCAAATAATTGAAGTTTTAATACTTTGCTCAATGAGTACACATATCTGGAATGTAGTATGTGAGAATAAACTCACATTACTTAAATTTATTTGTGAAGTTCAGAGCACCTGATTTCAGTCTTTTTTTTTTTTAAGATTTTATTTATTTATTTGACAGAGAGAGAGAGCACAAGTAGTCAGAGAGGCAGGCAGAGGCAGAGGGAGAAGCAGTCTCCCCGCTGAGCAGAGAGCCCAACATGGGGCTCCATCCCAGGACCCTGAGATCATGACCTGAGCTGAAGGCAGACATCTAACCGACTGAGCCACCCAGGTGCCCCACCTGATTTCAGTCTTAGTCCTTAGTAACTTGGAGGGCTGTAGTGTCTTTCAATGCTAGAAGAAATACATTCTTTATTAGAAATAATGGAAAGTGGTTGGTTATCATTGTGGTACTTTTCTAGGGGTATTCCAGGGTTGTTTTGAACATGTCACTTCATTCTTTGCTGAATTTAGACACCACTGAATCAGCAAGTATAGTAGTTGGAACTTAGTTTACTACAATAAATATTACTGATGTAAGTGCTAGAGGAGTTGACTTGGCATGAGTAGTATATCCCTTCATACTGGGGAGGCCAAATTGACGTCGAAAGTTAAGCCTGGAACCAAGAATGGACTTTAGTTGCTTTTAAGGAAGTAATAGTTACGATAATAATAGCTACCACCATAGGTTTTTGAGTCAGACAGATGGTCCATTTACAACTCAAGTCACTATCTAATTGTATGACATCAGGAAAACCACTTAACTTCCCTGAATTTTAACTTCGTTTTAAAACACAGATATAATACCTACATCTCAGGGTTGTCACTGGGATTGAATAAGATTGTATATAAACTACTTAGTGCAGTGCCTTGAACATAACAGATAAACAATACTGGTAGCTATTATTATGTGTTCTTCATTTAATGAGAGCATTGGATATGATGAAATCCTAAAATGTGATAAAATATTTTAAAATTTTTTTGCTAAAGTGATTTTATCATAATTGTAAAATATATAATTATTAGAATAAATTGCCTATTTTATTATGAAACACAGAGAGTTCCAAACTCTTATATTGTTTGAGAACTTCCCCGGAGATTTTGCAACATGGAAGAATTGGTGGTATTCATGAGTGTGTGTGTGTCTGTCCACATACAAGTTTTTGTATCTGTTTCTTCATGAAGACATTTAATTCATTAAAAAATAATTTTGTTATATTCTCTAAGAATATAGTGAATAGCAATAGATGAGTGAATAGGCAAAGAAGATTGGAGATTTTTATAGTCACTTTCCTTAATTACATGGAATATAGTCATTAAACTAATTTTTGAATCCTCATGTAAAGTGATATGAATTTGTGGGAGACTAGTTTCTTGGTAGTATATCATTTGCATATTTAGTGCATCATTTTCTTTTTATTTTAATGGCTTCCCTATTTTCTACATTGTTAACACTTAACCAGTTAATCAGCTTCATTTAGAATTGTATTAATCTATAATAACACCTGATAATATAAAAGGAACTCAAAATCTGTAATTATTTTCAGTGGATTTATTGACTTTGACATTATCAAAAGAAGCTACTAAAATAATTTATCCTTTACGTTAGCTAATAGGCTATGACATGTAGGTAACAATGAATATGCATTATGAAAATTTAAGCAGCTCATAAATATTTTTGCGAAGTAATATGATTGCCTAAATGAAATATCTCAATTGCTTCTGACAGAACTTCTGTATGTCATTAATGTTTTTAAGCACATTTTACACTGAAATGAATATATCCAGTTATTTTTTTAGTGGCATAACCATTAAATAGAGACTTGACTATCTTAGCAAATGAAGAAAAGGGAGAGGATGGAAGTTAGCAATGGATTTTATCTTTAAACAAAGAACTCAAGTTGAAAACAAAGTAAGTTTGTAAATACATGAGCACAACTTTAAGAAATGCACAGTAATTATGCATCGATGTATATACACATAGACCACTGATTATGCCCATGCAGGTATTTCATCTAGGCTAGACTTTGTGTATAGAAACTGCTTGCTGAGTAATTGGAAGTGACAGAACAGCTTGTCAAGTACTGTGAAGGCTTAGCCCACTGTAGTTTCACAGATGATGGCAGAACGCCTGGAATTCCCTGGCCCCAGGTGGACGGGTTATCACTCAGCAGCTGCAGATTTGCCAGAGTATCAGCATTCATGCTGATGACACAGGCTAAATGACCCCTACAGGTGTAGGAAGTTTTGTAGCAGAAGAACCTTGAGCTTAAGGAGCTCAAATCTTTTATAATGGGCGGAAAGCTTGTTTGACCTTTGACCAGAGGGTGACATTTTCATTTTAGAAGGGACACTGTCTTCCAAGGCTTGTGTACTATATACATCCTTGAAAAGGTTTCCAGAACAAAGTCCGTTAGTACTTTGCTTGCATGTTATGTAGAAATCTATGAAGAATTGTTTCCTTAAGTAAGAGAGTAATTTTGTCGAAAGAGAATTTTGGAATATTTTCCTCCGTATACATACACCACCAGTATATTCAGTTCCAGATATGTGATCTGTTCTACATGGAAGACAGAAAGGGAAAGGGCAGAAATACATAACCTGAGCCACAGATTTATCAGTTGTTAATCTTTTGCCGCATTTACTTTTGCATTTTCTCCATATTCAGTGAATTTGGATGAGTGTGATCCGGATGCCAGTGACTGACATTGGTTACTTTGGTGGTCACCACGGTTTATTTATCTTATGATTGCTTCTTTCCATAAGACTCCCTCCTGGAGCATCACGCTAATTCCACCAAGATAGAAAATTTACCTTTGTCTGAGTATAGGAGTGGCTCTTATTCCCCTGCTAGACAACAGGTAGATCACGAACAAATGTGTATGTTATATAACATTGAGAGAGAGAGAGAGAGAGAGAGAGAGAGAGCGAGCATGTGTGTGCAATAAAGGGACCAAATAGTATTTATGTAAGTGTCTACCTACTTTTTATTTTACCTATTGGGCAAGATATCTGCTGCTTCTCAAATTGAGCATATCTAAAGGGGAACTCTTTTTTTTTTTAAAGATTTTATTTATTTGACAGAGAGTAAAGCGGGGGGGCCAGGGGCAGAGGCAGAGGGAGAAGCAGGCTCCCCGCTGAGCAGGGAGCCCGATGCGGGGCTCGATCCCAGGACCCCGGGATCATGACCTGAGCCAAAGTCAGACGCTTAACCCACTGGGCCACCCAGGGGCCCCTAAAGGGGAACTCCTAATCCTTCTCTTTGCCCACCTGTTTTCTCATTGCTGTTAACAGTGCTGTTTTATGGGGAACAAATTTTAACATCCTAGAATCTCATTTTTTAAATAATCACTTGCCAGTACAATATGACTTTGTCACTCTTACCCTGTATTTTGCACATTGTATACAGAAAGGCTGGCTCTACGTACTCGCTTGAGGAGTTGTACACAGATTTGAAGAGAACATCTTGCCAAAATTGGGTTTCTTCCTTAATAGCTATGAAAAACACATAAACAATGAGTTTGAATATTAAAATTTCAAAAAAGTTATTTAAAACAATAGGTAATATTTTTTTTCATACTAATTGGTATCTATCTGCCTTCCCACCTCGTTGTCTGTATTTAATGATAAAAGAAAAAAGATCCACAGTGAGCTTATGGAGTTCTTCAAAATCTATGATAAAAGTCTTAACATAGAAGAGTAGAAGAACTCTGAAGCGATTTATGAGCTGAAAAAAAGTTAATAAAAGGAAGTCTTTACTAGTTTATTGTTTATTGTTACTAAAGTTTTGGTTGATCATATAAAGATACCTAATTAGTTTGACATTTGGAGGTGAAAAAGAAATTTCTTTCCGTTGCATGTTACCATGAGAACTTAACTACCTCTAATGAAAAGGAGCACTTGAGTATAGGTTGAATAAATTGTGATACTGATTTTATTAAATGGAACTCTTGTTATTTGTTTCAGGAGTGTATTTTTAGAGATGGCTTAACATTGTCAATATGATTTAACTCAACTTTTGGAAATATTTTAATTCAAGAGTCTTCTGTGCTTGGAAAACAAAACCACTGGGAAATTAATTTGTATGAGTATTGTGGTAAAACTTGGGGTACAGAATTCATTATAAGTTGTGGAATCTGCTTACTACTCATATTAAATATTAAATTGAGGGGCGCCTGGGTGGCTCAGTCAGTAAGCGTCTGCCTTCGGCTCAGGTCATGATCCCAGGGTCCTGGGATCAAGCCCTGCATCAGGCTCCCTGCTCAGCGGGAAGCCTGCTTCTCCCTCTCCCACTCCCCCTGCTTGTGTTCCCTCTCTCACTTTCTCTCTCTGTCAAATAAATAAAAAAAAATCTTTAAAAAAAAATTAAATTGAGTTACCTTAGGATAGATAACTCATTAAATTTAATAAACTTGGAAGTTGGAAATAAGTCTAAATTATATTAGGAAATGAAAAAAAGTTACAATAGAACAAATAGGAGATAAAATGCTAGGTATTTCACTTAGGTTAGATATGGTCTTTACAGTATCTTTGCTTGGTGGTTTGGCAGACAGCTTTGTTTGCCTTACCTTTATTTTGCTAATAGTACCTTGTTTTGATTTAGAGAAACTGGGACTGTCCCAAGCCCCAAACATTTAAGTCAAAGATTATTATTATCCAATACCTTAGAAATTATTGGTTTAGGAGTGAGCACATATGCAATTATATGGGGACTTGTGACAAGTCTCCTCCTCTTTCATAAAGGACACAAGGAAGGGGAATTCTCTCGTCTTTGTTATATGAATATGAGAATGTGATGCTTGAGTTCCTGAACCCATTTTGTAAACATTAAAATACAAGCCTGAGGGCAAAACCAGTAAGTTCATGATGGCAGAGTAGAAAAATGGAAGGAATATGGGTGTTTAACATGACTTAACTAGCCTTGTAATTGCTGTAACTCTGGACTCCTTGTTAGGTGCTAATAAGTTTCATATTGTTTAGGACATTTTGAATTGAATTTTCAGATTTTTTGTATTTGAAAGCATTCTGTTGAGGAAAGTTATCTTGGATTAAGAGTTTTACCCATGATTGTCATTTAGCCAACTTGTAAATTTACAGTCTTCTTTCTTTTTATACTGTGCTTAGTAGCTTAATTACCTAGCTATATGACCTTCTTTGTTAATTAGATAATAAATGTTAAAGGATTATTTATATATATGTAGATCTCCCTTATCTTTGTATATTAGTGATCATTATTAGAAATCTGTATGTTTTGGTGTTTTTAGAAGTGAATTTTTCTATGTGTTCCTTTTATTAATATAACTTTGTTTTTATTGTATGAATTGAAGTTCTCTAAGTATTATATGTCCAAAAAATTGTAGGAAAGGAATTGGAAATAAATTTATTATGTGCCTTAAAAGCTCTTAGCCCAAGAAAGGAGAGAAAGGATAAGGCGTGCCTCAGATATATTTCCTGTATGCTGTTTTCTGTGTGAATGCTTTACTTATTTCTTTTGCTTTTGTGTGTGTAATAGAGTGGTACATAGTTTCATTCTAAAGACTCCCAAATGATCATGTTTTAATATTGTTCTTTTGGTTTACATTTGAGTTTAAGATTAAGCAAAAGAAAAGTTGGGACCCTCCTCCCTCTAAGGATGAGGGTATTGGGCAATGCTGATTGTTCCATGTTTTTTTTGTTTGTTGTTTGTTTTTTAGCATTGGAGCTTTCAAAGTGAATAAAGGATTTTTGTCATGCTCAGGAAAGTGAAGTGGTATGCTTTGTCTTGCTATTGTCTCCTGTACTTTTTCCCCTTGGAGACTTTATGGGGAGAAAGAGTGGCTGAGTCCAGGTGTAATACTATCATGGTGGTACTCTAAATTTAGCTTCCTATTGACAAGTACATGAGTCACATGCTTTGATGTTGGAGCATATTCCAAATCATAAAGAGTGTTGTAACCATAGATTTAAAAAAAAAAATACTGCATTATGGAATGTTAGAGCAGAAGTGTCAGGTTTCAGGCTAAATAACAAAGTTGGGAATGGAAGTTTGGTTTCCTGACACCAGAGTTTATATTTCCATATTCCCATGCTCAATTATGCTGTCAGATTTTCCTCCCCCCCCCAGCCCCTTCACCACTTTCATTATACTGTATTTTCCTCTGTCTTTTCATAGCTGATGTTTTAACTTTATAACTTCCTCTTCGTGGATATTCGTTTTTTAAAACCTAAATGATTAAAAGTTTGGCAGGTGTAAAACCTATTAATACTGCTTAGACATGATTCCTTTGAGAACATAATTTATAAAATTAAGCCATCTGTTTCTTTATGAACCTGTGTAAGTAAATGAAGTTAGGCGACGGTAAACCTTAGTCACAAGAGTCAGAACTCTAAAACAGCACAGAACCCAAATCAGTGCCTCCTATAATTCCTAATACTAAGTGAAGCATATTCACAAATCTATTTGCCAAAGCCAGAAATCTGAGCACATTTCACTTGGTCTCAAACCTTTACTTACTTGTGACTTTTTTTTGACACTCCTTCCGTCACCCCAGCTAAAGATATTCTGTAACTTCTCTGACCAATGCTGTTTTTGAGGAGTACTGTTTACTTACTGTTTAAATGCCACAGGGTGCAATCCAAGGTTCTTTGCGTGCTATTAGTGCTTTTCCTGAGTGAGCCTCTGTCTGACTTTTCCTTTTGGCTCTCTCTCTGCTCTGAAATGCTTCCCTTCAGTGGCAAGTTAAGTCACTTACCCCCCTACCCCGTTTTGGATGAGGGACTCCTCACACAAATGGATCTTTGTATTTATTTCTTTATAACACTTAGGTGAATTATTGTCTCATCTGTCATTCCTGTTATTCTACAAGCCCTTTGAAGAGAAGAGTTTTTTTTTTTCCCTTCATTTCTATACCCACATATTCAAGCATAGTGCCTTGCAGTTGGTAAATGCTTAGTGAAGTTATTTTGGTCAAGTTACTTAATCTCTCTAAGCCTCTTTTCCTTATCTGTAAAATGAAGATAGTGTGTTCGTCTGTACTGTAGAGCTGTGAGCCTTACATGAGATAATGCAGTAAAGGATTTAGCAGCATAGTGCATGGAACATAGTAAATGCTTCGTGTTAGCTTTGATGCTGATATTGGTGAATGAATGTGTAGGGTGTATTCTTGGTTGTTTTACATGAATAGCACACATTGATTTGACATTACAAGAGACAAAAACTAATGCATTTGATATGCATAATTTTTTATAAATAGTTTGTTTTCCTATTTGACAAGTTAGGGCTCTTGAGAATGTCATTGCTTTCTTCATTGCCAGACATAATGGGTACTTTTACTACTTGACTTTTATATGGTATTTAACATTGTTGGCTACTACTGCCTCACCCTCACCCTCCCCAGCTTTATTGACATATACTTGACATACAATATTTTGAATATTTAAGGTGTATAACATGCTGACTTGATAACACTTATATATTAGAAAATGATCATCACCATAGCCTTAGCTAACAGCTCTATCACATCACAACTTCCTTATCTAATCTTTTACTGATGGACATTTAGGTTGTTTCCATATTTTAGTATTGTAAATAATGCTATTAGGAACATGGGGGTGCAGATATCTTTTTGAGTTAGTGTTTTTGTTTTCTCTGGATACATTCCCAGAAGTGGAATTGCTGGGTCATATGATAGTTCTATTTTAATGTTTTTAAGGATCCTCCATTCTGTTCTCCACAGTAGCTATGCCAGTTTACAGTCCCACCAGCAGCATACTCACAGGTTCCTTTTTCTATGTATACTCACCAGCCTTTGTTGTCTCCTATCTTTTTGATGATAGGCTTTTTAAACAGGCATTACTTTTTTTTTTTTTTTTTTTTGATGGCCATTCTAACAGGCATGAGGTGATATCCCATTGTGGTTTTGATTTGCATTTCTCTAATGACTCATGATGTTGAACATCTTTTCATGTAGCCGTTGGCCTTTTGTATACCTTCTTGGGGAAAGAAATGTCTATTCAGGTGTTTTGCCCATTTTTTAAATTGGATTTTTAGGGTTTGTGTGTGTGTGTGTGTTTGTTTTGTTTTGGCTGTTGAGTTGTATGAGTTTTTTATATGTTTTGCGTCTGGCACAAATATTTTTTCTCATTCTGTAGGTCATCTTTTTCCTTTGTTGGTGGTTTCTTTTGCTGTAGAAGCTTTTTAGTTTGATGTAGGCCCACTTATTTTTTGTTTTGTTGCTTGTACTTTAGATGTCATAGCCAATCATTGCTAAGACCCATGTCAAGGATTTTGTTCCTGTTTTCTTCTAGGCATTTCATGGTTTCAGGTCTTATGTTTAAGTGTTAATCCATTTCAATTTAATTTTTGTGTGGTATAAGATGGGAGTCTAGTTTTATTTTATATGTGAATATCCAGTTTTTCCAGCACCATTTTTTGAAGAGATTGTGTTTTCTACACTGAATGTTCTTCGCTCTCTTGTCAACTATTAGTTGACTGCATATGCTTGGGTTTATTTGTGAGCTCTTGATTCTGTTACATTGATCAATTTTTTTTTTGTTTTTATGCCAGTACCATACTGTTTTGATATTTAGTATTATAGTATTGCTGGAAATTAGGAAGTGTTAGGTCTCCTGTTTTGTTCTTTCTCAGGGTTGCTTTGGCTATTTGGGGTTTTTTATGGTTTCATACACATTTTAGGATAGTTTTGTCTACTTCTGTAAAAATGCCATCGGAATCTTGATGGGGATTGCATTGAATTTATACGTAGCTTTTGGTAGTATGAACATTTAACAATATTTTTTTCAATCCATGAACATGGGATACCCTTCCACTTATTTGTGTCTTCTTCAGTTTCTTTCAGTCTTGTAGTTTTCACAGGGGCACCTGGCTGCCTTAGTTGGTAGAGTACATAACTCTTGATCTCAGGATCATGAGTTTGAGCCCCATGTTGGGTGTAGAGATTACTTAAATAAAATCAGTCTTTTTTTTTTAAGATTTTATTTATTTATTTGAGAGAGAAGAGTGAGAGAGAGAACGAGCACAAGTTAGGGGGGGGAGATTTTTGTCCCATGGAGACAGGGTGGTTAGGGGAAAGAGCTAGACCTCAAACACTGATCTTCTGACTCTAAGTTCATTATTTTTTCCATCAGATATACTTCAGAGTGAGTAGTCATGTATATTTGCTTACCTTGAGTTATAGAAGACACATATTTCTGGAAGTTGTAACATGCATCATATTTTGTTTCAATTTGTATTGTGTTCTCTATTGGTCTTCACTTAGTATTGACTACCAGGAGGGGCTTTTATTGAATGTGCTCTTGGATAAGACAGTGGTGCAGCCAAATGGGAATCCGTAACAAAGGTTCTGGTCATAGTTCTTTTAACTCTTCACTCTGTCTTCTTGGTTAAGCCACTCTTATTTTTTTTTATTTATTTAAATTCAATTAGCCAACTATAGTAGTACATCCTTAGTTTCAGATGTGGAGTTCAATAATTTATCAGTTGAGTATAACACCCATTGCTCATCACATCACGTGCTCTCTTTAATGCCCATAACCCAGTTACCCCATCTCCTTCCCCCACCTCTCCTCCAGCAACCCTCGGTTTGTTTTCTATAGTTAAGAGTCTCTCATGCTTTGTCTCCCTCTCTGATGACTTTCCATTCAGTTTTCCTCCCTTTCCCTATCCTCTGTGCTGTTTCTTATATTCCACATATGGGTGAAACTGTATGATAATTGTTTTTCTCTGATTGGCTTATTTCGCTCAGCATAATACCCTCCAGTTCCATCCACGTTGATGTAAATGGTAAGTATTCATCCTTTCTGATGGCTGAGTAATACTCCATTGTGTGTGTGTGTGTGTGTGTGTGTGTGTGTGTGTGTGTGTGTGTGTGTGTGTATCACATCTTTTTTTATCCATTCCTCTGTCAATCGACATCTCAGCTCTTTCCACAGTTTGGTTACTGTGGACATTGCTGCTATAAACATTGGGGTGCAGGTGCCCCTTCAGATTACTACATTTGTTTCTTTGGGGTAAATAGTAGTGCAGTTCCTGGGTTGTAGGGTAGCTCTATTTTTAACTTCTTGAGAAACCTCCAGACTGTTTTCCAGAGAAGCCACTCTGTCTTTTTAGGTCGTGATAACTTCTGTCAATTAAAAAAAGAATTAAAATTGAGCTAGGTCAAGGGTTTCAAATTTCACATCTTGTCAGTCCTTTTAATGAAAGAATTGGAACATATTTAAGGGCAGTAAGGGAAGCTTTATTTTCAAAAGAGTGCTAAAGTTAATACTTTTTTCAGTTAAAAAATCCCCCCCTTTTTTTAAAAGATTTTATTTATTTATTTGGCAGAGAGAGAGTACAAGTAGGGAGAGCCGCAGAGGGAGAGGGAGAAGCAGGCTCCCCACTCCACAGGAAGCCTAATGTGGATGTGGGACTTGATTCCAGCGTCTTGGGATCATGTTCTGAGCTGAAGGCAGACGCATAACTGACTGAGCCACCCAGGAGTCCCCTAACTTACTGTTTTTGTACTTAGCCACTATTGATCACTCTCTAGGGGCTATCATAGCACATTTTAAAATTCTTTTCTCAAATACTAGCATAATGTCCTTTATATTTATCTTCAGATCTCCCATAGAATTTAGTCTAGTATTTTTCCTAGAATAGACGCTTAAGTATTTGATACTCAAAGTAGTAGCAGGCATTTCCTAAGTATACGAGGTCCCCTTTAACTGAAATTAACTAGTACTGAGAAATAGATTTATGAATCTAGTTAAAATTAGGAACAGTGTTTCATAGAAGTGAAGAAAAAGGAGCTATCCATATAAAATTAAATCAAAACTATGAAAATTCATTCAGCTGAATGTGTGTTTAAAATTTAGCTTTTAATTCCAAGTAGTCATGATTTGTTAGAATGACAATGGATGAATAAATGCTGATATTTTTGGTGTGATTTTTCTCAGTAAAATTGTATGATAGCATGATAGGACATCTTCAGTTAGTGCTTGACTTTTGGACTATGATTTTGGAGGTTACTTTCACAAAAATATTTTCAGGTTTACCAGTTTTCTCAGGGGCATCTCTGTTATTTAATATTCATATTCTTTTTGATGTACCTAATGTCATCATCCTTGTTGGTTTTTCTTTTATATGCTAATTGTTATAATTCTGACATGTCCTCATTTGTCAGTGATTTTATGTATAATTTGAGTAGTTCTTATGCATCAGTTTTTAAAAATCAACTTGATGAAATTCTTTGCTATTACTAAGATTGTAGTCAAGTGTGAGAATGACCAAAAAGTAGTGTGACATGGTGTGTTGGGCTATATGCTGGGGTGAAATGAGGATGGATGTCTGCACAGGGACTACTTTTAGAAGTGGTTGGTTCATTTGTATTCCTCGGTATTTAGGTGCATATACTGTGTTTATTTTCTGAAAAAGTAATGCATGGGCTTCTGAAGAGAAGATACGCATATATAAGGGACAATAAACCTTGTCCACATGTAAAAAAAAAAAAAAGTGGTTGGTTCATTAGTGAATGTAACATAAACAAACATATATTGCCTCTCTATGCAACTTTGTATTTTTGTGTGTGTGCACGTATTGAATACTTAGATAAGGAGCATCTCTTGTGGCATATGCAGGACTGAAGACTGCTATGAAATTGCTGAGTCCAGTGGCTTGTGTTAGGTTACCAGTAAGAAAGGACAGCTTAAATAACATGGGGTATCTATTATTTTTGTCCTCTGTAGGCCTCCTCTTTCTTCCCTCCTCTTTGTTTTCATCTTTACACCCTTCTTTATGACCACATAGGTGAGTGTATTACCAGGCTAGGCTAGTCGTACTGCTCATTGCACTTGTCATATTTGGCACAGGGCTGGGCAGGTGACTTAGACTCATTCACAGGTTTCTCTATGAGGAACTAGTAGTACAATTACCTTGTTAATTGGTGCATTACATTGGAAGGATGTGATTTTAGGTTGCCTATCATTCCTGGCATGGAAAACTCTAATGTGTGGAAACTAAACAGATATGCAAAGACTGAAGAGATTTTTCACCG
Organism: Eumetopias jubatus; assembly: GCF_037043125.1. Classification (NCBI taxonomy): domain Eukaryota; kingdom Metazoa; phylum Chordata; class Mammalia; order Carnivora; family Otariidae; genus Eumetopias; species Eumetopias jubatus. The sequence goes on along the minus strand of NW_028274808.1, from coordinate 23,183,029 downwards.
ATTCAGTAAACCCTTGAGTATTGACTTTGTGCTGGTCTTTGTTCTAGGTACCATCAATACAGAAGTAAACAAAACATATAAAAAATATTGTCTCCTTTGAGTTTCTGTGGCTAGAGGGAGTAGTGACAACACCAAGTTAGTAGATCAATGATTCAATGCATGCACAGTAGTCAGCAATGGGAATTTCAGACTCTGGCAGGACTGGGTTGTTATATGGTCCAAACTAGAGTTCTGTTTTTTGATTGAACCAACAGTTGTTAGGTTTCCAATATTGTTTTTCCTTTTCTGGGACCACTTGTTGGGCATCTCTAGTCAGTTTTTCTAGATTGTCATTTGAGGGGATGTTCCTTCGGAACATGCCAGAAGTTTGGTCATTGGCCCTTTTGAGAGCAGCAATCTTAGCAGAAAAATCACCGTGGTAGTCCCCTTTTGCTTCTAGGAAGTTAAGTTTGGAATTTCCAGGGACCTTATAATAGCCAAAGTAGCTGGTAGTAGTATGGCATCTAGTAAGTTGGACATTACAGCATTTTTAATCTTGTTTCCATTAGGGATAAGAAAACCTTGCTCCTTGCAAAGTCATGGGTCACCTCAAAGTTTATATTATCGGTGTAAATATTAGGGGTTTTGCCCTTAGCTAGAGTGTAAGCCTGGGTAAGAGTATGAGTGTGAGCTGAGTATGAGTATAATGGATTTTTCATATATGGCCTTTATTATCTTGAGATGTAGTTCCCTCTAAACCAACTTTGTTGAGAGGTTTTTTTTTTTTGTCATGAATGGATGTTGTATTTTGTTAAATGCTTTTTCTGCTTCTCTTGAGATGACCATGTGATTTTCCTCCTTTTTCTTGTTAATGTGATCTATCATATTGATTGACTTGGGAATATTGAAGCTCTCTTGCATCCGTGGTATGAACCCCACTTGATCATGGTGAATGATTACTGTGTTGTTGGATTTGATTTGCTAACATTTTGTTGAGAATTTTTGCATCTATCTTCATCATAGATATTGGCCTGCAGTTTTCTTTATTTGTAGTGTCCTTGTCTTGTTTTGGTACCAGGGTAATTCTGTCGGGCCTTGTAGAATGAATTTGAAAGCTCTTCTTCATCTTCCTCTTCTTCATCTTTTTCTTATATTTTGGGAATAGTTTGAGAGGAATATGTATTAACTCTTTAAATGTTTGGTAAAATTCACCTGTGAAGTCATCTGGTCCTGGACTTTTGTTTGTTGGGAGTTTTTTGACTATTGTTTCAGTTTCACATTGCACTTTACACTTTAGCACTCAACTTATTACATCAATAGATAGATCATCCAGAGAGAAAATCAACAAGGAAACAGTGACTTTGAATGACTTTTTAGAGCAGATGGACCTAACAGATACATTCAGAATATATGATTCTGAAGACAGAATACAAATTCTTTTCAAGTGCATATGGAACATTTTCCAGAATAGATCATGAGTTGCAATAAATTGAAAAACATTGAAATCACATCATGCAATTCTTTTGACCACAGTGGTATGAAACTAGAAATCAAGCACAAGAAAAAATCTGGAAAGAACACCAATACTTCTAGTTTTAATAACATGCAACTAGACAATGAATAGGTCAACCAAGAAATCAAAGAGAAAATAAAAAAAAAATACATGGAGACAAATGAAAACGAAATCATAACAGTCCAAAATCTTTGGGGTGCAGCAAAAGCTGGTCTTAGAGGGAATTTTATAGCAACATAAGCCTACCTCAAGAAACAAAAAATCTCCAACATTCTTACCTTACTAAGGTAAGGTAAGGTAATCTAAAGAGGCTAGGAAAAGGAAAAAACAAAGCCTACAGGCAGTAGAAGAAAGGAAATAATAAAGATTAGAGTGAAATAAATGAAATCGAGTCTAAAAAAGCAATAGAAAATATCAGTGAAATCAGGAGCTGGTTCTTTGAAAAGATCAACCAAAGTGATATTCCTTTAGCCAAACTCTTGAATAAAGAGAGGGGACACAAATAAATTAAATAAAAAATGGAGGAGAAATAACTGATAACACAGAAATACAAAGGTTTATGAGAGAATGTTACGATAAATTAGATGCCAAAAATTGGACAACCTAGAAGAAATGGATAAGTGCCTATAAACATATGACCTACCAAAATTGAATCAGGAAGAAATATAAAATTTGAACAGACCAGTTACTAGCATTGAAATTGAATCAGTAATCAAAAAGCTCCCAACATACAATATTTCTCTAATTTTTAAACGCTGCTTTTAAAATTATGCCTACTATTTGTTTTTTCATCAGTTAAGCAACTCATTTTCATTAAAATAGAGGCTTTTTTGCATCCTTTATTTATTAATAATGAATTATGGTTTATATATACAAAACATTGATGGATAAGTTTTCTCAAAAGAGCCCGTAGATATAAAAAAGGTACCCGCATTATTGTTATCCATTTATATCTTGTCTGTAACCCTGTAAGTTCTTTGTAACTTTTTCTGTATAGTGAAACTGATTTTGCACATTATATGATCTTCACTGAAATTTATTTCATTTCCTAAAACACTGTTGCACATGTTTTTGTTTTGGAGCGTTTAAACAGTATTTTATGTACAGACACACGTACATTGAATGCTGAAACACTTCTTTTGAATGTTAACTGATCTTCCTGATGATGTGTGATGGAAATTGGTTAAATTGTATTTGTTGTTTTGAAATATGTCAGAAGTATATAGCATATGGAAGTACATAAACTCAAATATAGACTTGTGTTTTTTCCCCCTCCTTTGTTAATCTAAGGAAAACTCAAAATTCTCTTTGAGTAGCAACCACTAGTAGTTTTGTGCTTGGAAGAAGAATTTGGAAATTATTTAAAAAACATAATTGTTTAGATTTAATTAAAATAGGCACTAAAATTTACATATCATTGGTATGTTCCACTGTAGTTTATAATAAACAAATGACAATAACTAGCATTTATTAAATACCTGCTATGTGTCATGCTTTGAGTATTTTTATATATGTCATCTCATTTAAGTACAACTTAGTGTAATTTTATTTTATAGATGAGGTTCACGTAGTTGAACTATTTTGCTCCAAATCATGCAGCTAACAATTGTGCCAGTATTCAGATACACAGTTGACTTCTAAGTTGTTCATTTTAACGAACTACTAGTTTATCTGTGCTTCTCATGTTAAGGGCAGAAGAGTGAATGCATACTTTGGGGCATCTGGAGGTGTAGCAGGATACTGCCTGATTGTTCAAAATGTCTGTGGTATTAGATTTTATATTAAACATTCTGCAACTTTGCCTTCTATTGCATTATGTTAGGGTTTAAAAAAATTTTTTTTAAATGTAATTGTCTATTTTTTGTACTCTCAGTTGTTGAATGTAACTATTGCTTCAGGATAGTATACCATGTTTTTCTTGGCATACCAGCAAGTATGGTATGGTATGGTAAGGGTGCCTAGGATTATTCTCTTTGTGAAACAGGAGAATCAGAGCTATCATGCCTTCCAGTAGAGTATTCGTAGTTATTACCAGTTTCAGCCATACAGAACTTGTGTATGTCAAGCATTTAAACAGTTCCTAAACGTCAGTGTGGTGGCATCTGCTAGGTTGCCTTGCCATACTTAAATAGAACTTGCTGGTAAGGAGATCAGAGAACCCAAAGGAATTTAGATAGTTTCATTACTCCAGACACAGAAGGCGTTATGACCTTCAGGTTCTAAAGGGCTCCTCTATCTCCACTCATGGGGGTGATAGAGAGGTGGGCTCTGGTGGATGCTGTGCACTCGGTAAGTCTGTGTCACAACTGAGGAATCCTGAGTTTAGGAAACCTGTTCTTTAAAGGAGTCCTAACCTCTTTGCAGTCTTTGGCCTGCGGAGGGCATATTTTTATTATTCTGGTTGGGAAACAAACTGTTCTCTGACCCAGAAGGAAACCCCTGTCCCTAGCTTCTGCGACTTTTTGTTTTGGAAACATTACTGAAAAGATATTCTGGGAGAAAAGCTGTCGTAAGACATGCAGATATTGGAGATTTGTCTCCCAAGCACATGCCACCTTGCAACCTCCCTGGCAATTCCAAATATATGGAGAAAACACAATTATCTTCACTGTGCAAGGTAGAGAATGAATTGGCCAATCCCTTTCTTGGGTAATTTTAGCTATTTCCCTAGCCATTTTTGGGTGATATTTTGTTCCTGGAAGTTTTTCCAGTCTTTTTTTTTTTGAATCCTTTATCTCTGTTAGGTGCACTTAGGGAAATTCAGCATTGTTCTGTTAAAGGGGCCTCAGTGACAAATTGTTAATCTACCTTAGTCCCTCGTTAGTTTTTTATGCACTCACCCGATAGCTGTCTCCTTCGGTGCCTCCCTCTCCTGCTGTTGTGTACACTTCAACACTACCAGGAAGATCTGTAGAGGTATAACCTGCCGCATTCCTCTTTGTTGCTACCGGTAGCAGACAACTATGATTGTAAATATAGCTATGATGAGGATGGGAAGATTGCATAGGTCATAAAAATGTCAGAAGCCATTATTTTTCTAGCGCTCAGCTTCTTCTCTGTTTGTTGTCATCCTGTTCTTATTTTTTCCTTCGTGTAGTTAGACTTCATCACATTGTCTCTCTTGCTCAGACTCTTTCTTAAAACCAGAGGTTCTTTTCTTTTTTTGCCAGTTAGATTATGATGGGACTGGACAATAGATGTGATTTAGTAAAGCATTCAGCTGCCTCTCAACCCCGTGAGCATAATTTATTTATTGATGATTGTGGTAACTGCCTCACAAAGCCTACTTCAGGGTTTTTACTCACAGGTGTTTCCATAGAGGTAGACTAGCATTCTCATTCCTTTTCAGAATTTGGGAGGATTTATACACTTAGTTGGGGCAGCTATAACAAAATACTGTAGACTGGGTAGCTTATAAACAAGAGAAATTTATTTTTCACTGTTCTGGAGTCTGGAAGTTCCATGAGGGTGCCAGTATGGTTGGGTTTTTATGAGAGTTCTGGGTTGCAGATGGCTGACTTATTTTATCCTCACATGGTGGAAAGAGGGCAATAGAGCTCTCTGGAGTCCCTTTTATAAGGCATTAATCCAATACATGAGGGCTCTACCCACATTACCTAATTACCTCCCAGAGGTCCTACCTCCTAATGCCATCACATTGGGAGTTAGGATTTCAACATGTGCATTTTGGGGGGACACAAATACTCAGTCCATTGCATCCATTTTAGAGAAATCACTCAAACATTTTAAGCTAGATGTTACACATTGTGTGCAAATGAGTTTTCATCCAGAGTTAATTCACTTGGAAAACATTTAGAGGGATCAGCCAGTTAGGACCTGTTAAGTATGCCTAACTTAATACTTCCAGCCTTAGGGAATGCCTCCTGCTGTGGAGCTAACTATCCCAGGGTTATTAGAGACACACCTAGTTTGTGCTTCCCTTCATGATGCTTCAGATACTGCACTTTTTTCTTTCTTTCTTTCTTTTTTAACAAATTGGAGGTTTATGGCAACGCTGCGTCCAGGCACCATTTTTTTTCTTAACCACATTTGCTCACTTGTCTCGGTTACATTTCACTAATTCTTGCAATATGTTAAACTTTTTCATTATTATTTGTTATGGTGATCTGTCATCAGTGATTATAACTCACTGAAAGCTCAGATGATGGTTAGATTTTTAGCAATAAAGTACTTTTGGATTAATTTAAATAAATTTTAAGTTAATGTTTTTTTATTTATCATGCTTAATAGACTACAGCATATTGTAAACATAACTTTTATATGCACTGGGAATCCAAAAAATTGACTTGACTTGCTTTATAGTGATATTAGCTTTATTGTGGTGTGGAAATGAACTTGCAGTATCTCTTAAGGTATGCCTTGTATTTTTTTAAAAGTTATCTTGAAGGAGAAAAGACAGTTTAACTTTTGGGATTTGGGGGGCTTATTTTTATGTAATATTTAATTTTTATTTACACTTTTCTTGAATTTATTGTTTAGAAAAGTTTTATATTTACTGTAAGCTTACTCACTAAAAGCAATTAGCAATTTTTAAAAATACATTGTCATTTAAAATGCATATTTCTTGGGACATAGTTGAATAATATTTGCATATATACATACACATATTTTATATATGAACATATACTCTGTGTTAGAAAATAACAGGAATTTTGTAAAGTTCAGTTTTTTTTTTTGGTAAAGTTTATTTGTGTGAGTTTGATCCTTAACACTTTGTTTTATTTTTTTTTTAAAGATTTTATTTATTTATTTGAGAGAGCGAGAAAGAGCACATGAGAGGGGGTAGGGTCAGAGGGAGAAGCAGACTCCCCGCTGAGCAGGGAGCCAGATGCGGAACTCGATCCTGGGACTCCAGGATCATGACCTGAGCTGAAGGCAGTTGCTTAACCAACTGAGCCACCTAGGCGCCCAACTTTGCTTTGTTTTAAAAAGGACTACAGCTTCCTTGTGAAGTAGCCAGCGTAGTATAAAAAAGCAGCTGAACTGGGATAATTTGATTTTATTTTGCAATGATTATTCACACTTGGTTTTCAACTGCAATGGAGTCTTTTCATGACAAATTAAAATATTAAGTTAGATGAATCTAATGTATGTATGTATGTACATACCTTGTTTTATTAAGTAAGAGGATAATTTATTTCAGAAATTCCTTTGTGTTATACTTCTTTTACAAATACGTAATCTTACTTTTGGTGGAAATGATAGATGTTTTAGACTTCTTAAAGATACTTTTACACCCAAGATTAAAACGAATTTTAAATCTAGGAAAGGGTTATAAAAGTCAGTCAGAAATTTGTGATTTATATATTAAAATATGTATTATTTTCAAGTGGGTATAGTAGCAACTGAATAAGATTACCAATTTCAGATTTTGAACTGATCTTAGTTTTTTTTTCCCTATGGAAATTTAAAAGATACTATACTTCGGTTCATTTTTGAACCTATGTAGCACAAAAGTTTTCATTTTCATTTTTCTAAATAAAGGTTTTCTATTAAAGCAACAAATCAGTTTTTAATTGATGTGTGCAGAATTCTTGCTTTCTTAACTGTGAGAGACTAAACTACAAGTTCATTAGTTGATGGACCGGCTTCCTTTTGCTAGGCAATTAGGAATCTGCTTTTTCTATCTGATGTGAAAATAGAATTAAATATGTTGTTTCTCTTGAAGAATGAAACTTGAACTAGTTTTTATAAATTTTTTTTATTGTTTCAACATTTTTCTTTATTGTTATTTGTGCACCCAAGTGGATTGAGGGATACATTCATGCTGTAAGAAAGGGCATTTGACTACTTTGATTATACACAACAACATATTAAGTTTCTAAAAATTCATATTAACATTTTAAATGCAAATAATGAAAGATTAAAGAGAACAAAAGTTAAAGATACTGTAAATAACTTGAAAGATACTTATAGGTTTGTAGGTGACCATATAATTGACATCAGAACTGGAACAAATTCGAGAGTAAAAGGGGATGCTCATGGTAATTATCCTGTGGTAATAGGAATGATGTAGGATGATGGCTCAAGCATATCTAATACAAGTGGTCTTAATGATGTTATTAAGGACAATATAAGTTGTATATTTTGGCATAGAAATTTTTAAAATGTACATTTGCCTTTTTACACAATGCATCCTAGAGTTAAAAATCAAAATAATATGTTTGATGTTAATCATGTCAGGACAGTTTAATCCTACTTAGATTTTTTTGAGGTAGAAAGCATGTTTCAGACTCTTTTGTTTTTTCATTTGGTCGTGCTTTGTAGTTTGTTTCTTTATTTTTAATCTTTATTTGATGAATTGTCATCCTTTACTTTTTCCAGTGTGGTTTTTTTTAGTTGTTTGAACATACGTATAATAGCCACTTTGAGGTCTTTGTTAAGCCCAGTATCTGGACCCACTCAGGCAGTTATTCTCTAATCTTTTTTTTCCTGTGCAAGGTTTGCACTTTTGTGTTTCTCTGCATGTCTTTTTGCTGTTTCTATGCATGTTTTTTGTTGAAAACTGGATATCTTAAAGATATTTTAGGAACTCTGGATTCTGACTATTCCCTTTTCCCAGGCCTATTCTTGTTCTTTTACTTTTTTATTTGTTTGGTGGCTTGCCTGGATTAATTCTGTGGAGTCTTTTATTTCCCCTGCAGTGTTCCTCCTCTGACTTTAATGCTTAGTTTTTTTGCATCCTTGTTTCTGTTTTTAAGCCTGGCTTCCTAGGAATTGCCAATGATTGGTTAGAGGTTCCTCCAAAAACTAATGATACAACTACCATATGATCTGGCAATCCGATTTCTGGGTATTTATCCAAAGGAATTGAAATCAGAATCTTGAAAAAATATCTGCATCCCGTGTTCATTACAGCACTTTTCACAACAGCTAGATGTAGAAAAACTACCATATGATCTGGCAATCTGATTTCTGGGTATTTATCCAAAGGAATTGAAATCAGAATCTTGAAAAAATATATGCACCCCCATGTTAATTACAGCACTTTTCACAACAGATGTAGAAAAAACTTAAATACCCATTGACAAATGGATAAAGAAAATGTATATGCATTCAGCCTTGAAAAAGAGGGAATATGTGACATGGATCAACCTTGAGGACATTATGCTAAATTAAATGCCAGTCACCAAAAGACTGGCATTTTGATGAGACATCTAAACTAGTCAAATCCATAGAATCAAAGAGTGAAATGGTAGTTGCCAGGTGCTGGGGGGAGGGGAAAGATGGGGAATACTAATCAATGGACAAAACATTTCAGTTAAGCAACATGAATAGATTCTAGGGATCTGCTGTACAACATTGTACCTGTAGTCAACAGTAATGTATGCTTGAAATATTAAGTGTTCTTAGTATAATAAAATAATTTTAAATACTATCTCTGCCCCCCCAAAAGACTATGCTAAGCACCAATTGGAAACAGTTGTGAATGAGACAAAAATTTGACTATGTTGCTGTATTAAGATACAGCCTATACTGTGTTTTCTTACATCTCTAAAATGTTTTCTGACTTCATAGACAGGAAGCATTCAGTAATGCCAACTGAATAGGTTAACAGCAATGAACATTTCTGGTAGGAGGAGGAGCCATTGCTGATGTGGTTTCTCTTTTGCTGCTACCTACCTTACATTCCTTCTGATCCTGAAGTTGAAGAGGAAGTTTTTTATTTTTTGAAGGTGCTTTAGAATTTTTCTATAGCATCTCCTGATTCTGTTGATTTTGTGATCCTAATTTGGGTTAGAACTGAAGATTAGGCATAGTGCTCTGTAGTTTTTGGCAGATTTTTAAACTTCATTGTTTAGCAATTTGACATTTAAGAGAATGAAAATGTTTTTAAAAATCCAGTAGTAGAATGAGCAGTGAGAAATGTATAGAATTGTTGAATCGTACACCTGAAACTAACGTAACACTGTATGTTAACTGTGCTGGAATTAAAAAAAAAATCCAGTAGTAATTAGGCTATTCTTACATTGATTATCTACACATATTTCAGATAAAGTTCTTTACCACTACAAACATAATAAACAGTGGACCCGTTAATTTCATTTGTCAAACATTTAAGTAGACTGCTATGTGACACTGTTTTCAAGTGCTTTACAAATATAAACTTAGTGCTCTGATTTTTCTACTAATTGTAGTCCATAAATTTCATATTTAATCACAGCAGTTATAGGATTTGGTAGTATAGGGATTCTTTTCTAAGTTGTGTTGTTTTTTGTTCCAACATTCGTAGTCACTTGGTAATGAAATGAAGAGCAAGTAAAGCACTCTTAAGGTTTGAAAACTCTAGCCACTTGGTAATGAAATGAAGAGCAAGTAAAGCACTCTTAAGGTTTGAAAACTCTGGCCAGTGCAGAGAAAATTGACGGAGATGGTAAAGAGTGAAAACCACATTACTTGGGGAATATTGGAAATAATTTGGCAAGTTTAACTTAGAAAATGAAAGATAAAGGCTCATTATTGTTCCCATTAAATATTTGACAATGTATCTTCTATGGTTAAGACTTACTTTTGTAGCTCCAGAGGGCAAAATTAGGTTCAGTGGATGGTTATTATTTGAAGTATTATCACCATTTTGAAATTAAATCTGCCCGTTGAGATAGCAAGCTAATTTTTATTAAAAGTATTGACCTTTGGTGATCAATTGTCAGGATATTGTACATGCCGTATTGTGTGGGAGGTTTAATTAAATTATATCTACTCCAGTGCCAATTATATCCTTTTGTGAAGGGAAATAGTGAATTATATTTTAAAAAAGGAAATTTTTTTGGTTGTTGGACAACTCTTAAAAAGGTACATTATAAGCATGAGCCATTTCTATATTGTAAGCCAAAAAAAACCTTCGTATTTTAGAAGAGTCTTCTCTTCAATGATTAGAATACATTTTTAGGAAGGAAAAATCAGGAATGGGAAGAAGAAAGGGGAATATGATCTCAGTGAGCAGATGTGCTTAATCAAGTTTCATGACAAGTGGTATTAAGTAGATTGCCCTTTCTGCTGATGGGGTGGTAGTTTGCAAGAAAATGCTCTTAAAAACAGCTACTTATGGAAAGTGTGATCAAATGCATTGGCACAACTGTTTAATATTTCTGTGGGAATTAAAAATATTTAGATGCTTAGTTGATGTTAAACATTTAATTTTCTTTAACATATTCTCAATTGTGAACCTCATAAACATCATTAATTTGAGTAGAGGACAAATGTTTTGATATGTCAGTGAGTAACTGTAAAATTGTTAATCAAGTTTAATTAAAAGCAAACTGATCAAGGAGGATAGTGTATTTGTTTTTGTATTGTAAAAGTGGAAAAATATTCTACTTACATGTAAGAATTTTCTTATAATACTTTTATGTGTTTTGATGAATTTATTACTCGTTCATTAAATGTATACTAGCACAACTGGAGGAATTTACAGGTTTAGGGGGAAATCTAAAGGCAAAGAAAGTATATCCTATTCAGAGACTGTTTAGTGAGAGAGACCTATATAAATACTAATAACAATAGATAAGTGCTAGGTAGATTCACTTTATGACCCGATAAGAATAAGTCCATATCTCTACATGGTAAGACTTAGAAAGGCTTCAGAGTTAGGTATTTGATTGAATTTAGTTTTGACTAATGAGGAGTTTGACATCTTGGTGGAGGATTTAAGTGGGTGGGTGGGTGGGTGGATGGTGGTGGTGAAGGGAGGAGAATGGAGAATCTCAGCTGGTGAGAACAGCATTCCCCAAAGGTACAACAATCTGAAAGTATGAGTTCAGGGGATTTCAAATACTTAGGGCCTTTGCATGTGCAGGGTTCTGTTGGGATTAACGTGAGGTGAAGATGGACAGGCAAAAATGGAAGCCAAGCTTTGAGGGTGTGAAATGCTAATACAGAATGTTTGAAATTAACATTGTAGGAGATGTGAAGACATTGAAGGATAATACACAGATTTGTGATACACTACATATCTGTGTTTAGAAAGATAACTTACAGTAGTAGAGAAGAGATTTGGGGCTGGAGGTGTTTTTTTAAATATAACACTCTTAGAATAAAGACCAGTCAAGGCTATGAAAGTACTAGTTTGGGAGAGATAATGAAGCCTAAGATATTATGATAAAAGGAAAGGAGAGAAGGGGATAGAGCCAAATGTTTTAGGAGGTGGAAGGGCTGCTAGGGTATAGGAATGGAGGAGAAGGGGGACTGTAGAATGGATTGTATGTTTCTGGCTTAGGCAACTGATGTATTCACTGGCATTAGGAATGTAAGTGTGGGAATTATATTAGGATACACATGAATTCAACTTTAGACACATGGCATTTGAAGTCCTTGGCAATTTCATTTGAGGTTCAGGATATAAACTTTGGAATCCACAATTGGTGTTACAAATGTGTAAGCTGATAAAGCCATAAATGTAGATGAGATCACCCAGGGAATTCATATAGAATGAGGAGACAAGTTGGCCTGTCTTAAAAATAATTCAGGGGGGAAGGATACAGTGAAGAATGCTGTGAAAAATTAGTGAGGGTGGGATGAGGAAACTAGGAAAAACATCTTAAGGAGGGAGTGATAAATGGTGCCAAATACTATGTTCAAATAAAGTAAAGCCAGAAGAGTATCCATCAGATTTGCCAAGTCATTTTTAGTTTGTCAAGAACAGTTTGAGTGGTTAAGTATGGAGGATTGAGTGTTGTGGGTTAAGGAGTGAATTCAAGGCAGAAGCAATTGGACAGATTACTTTTTAAAGAGCAGAAGTGGGGAAGAACCACAGTTAACTAGAAGTAAATATGAGCTCAAATGACAAGTGTTTTGTTTTTTATGGGAGAAGCTAGAACTTGTCTACAGGAAGAACATCAGTAGAAGCCAGTAATAATTGATGAAGGTGGGTTAGTAGAAGGCTAAATGATTAATCAAGGTCCTAGAATGACTTGATTTCTGTGTCCCTTCTGGGACACATACCTTTGGATCAGGAGGTCCAGAGTAATTAGTGTGGATGTAAATAATTTAGGGGTGAGAAGTTGAAGGGTTTATGTAATAAATAACATGGCTTAATTTTTCTCCATGAAGTAGGAGGCAAGTCATCTGTGTAGCAAATATACATCGTTCAGGGCCAAACACATCTATTGCTGTGGAGCCAGTGCTGACATGGAGAAGTAGCTGTGGAGCAGAGTCCCTAGATCTTTGATAGATACCAACAGCAGTTGAATGTAGTGCTTCTCAGTGTGGTCTTTTGACCAGGAACTTATTAGAATGAATATTTGGGGGCCATACTGACCTACTGACTTTAAAACTCTTAATTTAAAAAAATGAGCCCTCAGAGTAATTCTGACTCATGGTAAAGTTTGGGAACTCTTGCTGGTTGGGGGAATTACACTTTGAAAAACACAGTTGTTTTTTTTTTTAAATACCAAATTGTCCTGACTTTCTTAGTCCTTGTTGCTATTGTAGCAGCTGTTTTTCATCTTGTGCTGAAACAATTAACAGAGACTTCATGATCAACTGACCGTATATTCAGATTTTACTACTTACGTACTGGGTTACTGATAAATATGGCACAAACTGAAGGTAATGTTTATGGACTTTATTCCTTACACTGCCCTTTCTACATTTATCCTGATCTTGAGTTTATTTAAATTTTTTTTCTAGATATACCTGTATTCGCTTGCCAGAAATGTACTTTTTTCCATGTAATGTGTTGTTATAACATTCAGTTTTATTACTATTTCTGTCTTTTATATTACAAAGAAAAGGATCTGCCATTCATATTTAAATGATACTCCCATGGTTTTTGGGGTTTTATCTTATTTTATTTTTAGAGAGAGCGTGCACGAGGTGTGGAGGCTAAGGGTAGGGGCAGAGGGAGAAAAAGAGAGAATCTTGAGCAGGCTCCACACTCAGCGCTGGGCCTGAGGCAGGCCTCGATCTCATGACTCTGAGATCATGACCTGAGCCGAAACCAAGAGTCAGATGCTTAACTGTTTAACCGACTGAGCAGTCCACGCACCCCACCCCCATGGCTTTTGAATAGCCCTTATTGTATATCTTGTTTCACCCTGCTACCCAGAAACATGCCAAAAGGAAGACTTATTAAAGTAGGGTTTTAAGTTCTTGAATAGAGTAAGTAGAGTTGTAGAGCAGTTTGGCTCTGGTGTTTAAAAAGAATTGACACTTAGATAACTTAGTCTCTCAATAGAACTGCATTACCAAAGATGTTTTAAGTTGATAGTATTGGTAGCATAATTATGTGTAAATGCTGTATTTATACCACTTTTTAAAAAGTGTTCTAGATTCATTAAGTGTTTGAGTTTCTTTATTAGAATTAGTTGACTTTATTGTTTTCAAATTAACATGGTTTCTAGGTTTTTGCCTCGGAAACAAAGCTTTTTTCCCCAGGTAATTATTCTGAGGTTGCTAGGATTTTGACTATTACTATTCAAAGTGTGGTTCATAGATTGACAGCATCAGCTTCACCTGGGAGTTTAACTGTAGCAGTTTGGACTCACACTCCAGACATTTTGAGAATCTTCAATTTAACAAGATCCTTAGGTGATCCATATGCACATTAAAGTGAGAAGCATGGCTTTAGAAAATAGAATAGGGTAAGATTAGAATCTGTGTTGATGTTGGTAAGTTGATCAATTAGAAACTGTGAAAATTTAAAAGGACAAACCTCACTAAAAAAGAGTTGCTAGGCCATAATGGGGAGCTTAGAAGGGAGTCCTAACATTCAAATGTCAATTATAGGAAGAATTGTTAAATAGGAACTCCAACAGTCCTGTCAGTTACCTTCCCCAAGGAAGAATCCTCAGCAGGAAAGAATCTGTCACAGGCCTCAACAGAAATTGGCTACCCCTGCAACTCAGTGAGTGAAAAGCCGTTGTCACCCTGACCTCTTGCTTTTCTCCAGTGGACTGTCTTTCAGAACAACTTCTCCCAACTTCCTCCTCCTTTTACCCCTCTCCTTTGTTGGACTTGCTTATGGTTTTGCCTTAGCTTGCTTGTCTTTAATTGCAGTTCTCTGCTATTTTCAAATAAACCCATTTTTGCTGGTAAAATCACTGGCAGTTTTATTTTTAAAGGTAACAACATCGGGATGAAGTTTGGGAAGGAAAAATGTAGTATGGAGCAGAGTTAATTTAACATAAGGCCATTAGTAGGTAATTAAAAATTAAATTTTAAATTAACATTAAATTTACTGTGAGATAGAAAATAAGCCCGCTGCCACATTGGAATTCATAAGTAGTGTGCTGGATCACTAAGCTCATATTATTACATCCCATAATTGTTAGATCATATTAAAATTCTATGTATAATTACAAGCTTTGCAGCCTTAGATGAGTTGGACAATATGTGTAAGTTTGAATTGAAAGTTTCAAAACTGGGGCGCCTGGGTGGCTCAGTCGTTAAGCGTCATGGTCCCAGGGTCCTGGGATCGAGCCCCACATGGGGCTCCCTGCTCGGCGGGAAGTCTGCTTCTCCCTCTCCCACTCCCCCTGCTTGTGTTCCCTCTCTTGCTGTCTCTCTGCCAAATAAATAAAATCTTTAAAAACAAAAAAAAGGTTCAAAACTGAATGAAATTGGAAAGGGACAGTAAAAAAATTTTAGAAACACCTTTACTGCTAAAAAAAGATGAAAAAAAATACGGACTTGAGTATTTGCTTCCTGGTAGGTCACTTAACCACCATCATCATCACCACCTTACAAACAAGTAGACAGCATTAGGCAATGTAAGTAATATAGTCAGTGTCCCACCAGATTTTATGATAAAGATAAGACATGATTTGAATTCTTCTGGCTCTTGGAGAAGTTGGGGGAAAAAGATACTTCCATGTAGGAGCAAATGAGTATAAGATCTCACTGTCTTAAGTAAGGATAGAATAGCAAAGAATTAATAAACTTAAGTTCTCTTTAAGATAAACTTACTCATGTTGGTGGGATAAATTTCACTTCATCATTAATGTATCTCTAATTCATGATAACTATTTAAGTTTTTAATTAGACTCAACTCCATTAAATCTCTGTTTAAAGTCTCTGATTTGGATTTAGGCAGCCACATATTATATTGTGATAAAATAGATGGATGACACTTATGAATATTTCAATTTTAAGATGAGTCATCCTAGATTTTCTTTCCAGTTTATCCCAAAATATTTAATTATTTATACCCAAGTTCTTATAAGTTTGTTTTTCTAAATCTTGAGAATTTTGTTATATAATTACTCGTTTAGTACAGTTGACCCTTGAACAATGCCAGGGTTAGGGGCACTGACCCCCTGTGCAGTTGAAAATCTGTGTATAACTTCTCACCTCCTCTAAACTTTACTTGTAGCCTACTGTTGATCAGAAATCTTACTGATACCATAAATAGCTGATTAATACATATTTTGTATGTCATATATATTTTTTACTTTATTCTTATAATAAAGTAAGCTCAAGAAAAGAAAATGTTATCATAAGAGAAGTACATTTATAGTACTGTACTGTATTTATCAAAAAAAATCCACGTATGAGTGGATCTGTGCAGTTCAAACCCATGTTGTTCAGGAGTCACTTGTATATGCATTTATGTGTACTAGATGGGATAGAAAAAGAAGCTACATTTCTACTCTAGTTAGTAGTTTTTGTTTATTTTTGTTACTTTTCTTAACCCTAATAGTGTAGTTTTGCTTTATTTTTCATGTCTGTTTTCTTTAGGTTTTAATATTATGTTTCTTCAACTGTTGTGATACTCACATGAGAAACATTCCCATACTCACTCTTCTGTGGACCTCTACTCCTTGACCATATGTAACTGATTTCTGTATGTCTTTTGTCAATAAACTAGGGGTATAAAAAGTTACATGCCTTTACCGCTTCCAAAATACTTGTAGTTTATTCTGTTGATTTCTTCTCTGTGAAGATACATCTTAGGAGATAAATCTTAAATTATTGATCCGTTCAAATAAAGAAGTTGTGAAATTTCCCTCTCTGTTACTAATGAAATGTTTAATCACGTTAATAACAAATTAAAAAGTAATAAATTTTGTCCTCTTTGAATGATTGCATGTGTATTCTGAGATAACTAAAATAGTTATCTCAGAATACACATTAGAAAATACTATTAGAAAATAGTATTTTCTTTTTTTTTTTTCTAAGATTTTATTTATTTATCTGACAGAGAGCGAGAGAGGGAACACAAGCAGGGGGAGTGGGAGAGGGAGAAGCAGGCTCCCTGCCAAGCAGGGAGCCCGATGCGGGGCTTGATCCCAGGACCCTGGGATCATGACCTGAGCTGAAGACAGACGCTTAACGACTGAGCCACCCAGGTGCCCCGAAAATAGTATTTTCTAATACTATTTTTGTCTGTTTCAGTGTATTAGAATTTTTTTTGAGGTATTAGTTTCAGGTGTACAACATGATGCAACAATTCTATACATGCATATTTTTAATAAAATTTGATTTTATTTAATGAAGAATTTACTTTATGATGGCAATGATAGGGGCCACACAGAACCTTGAATTTTTATACCAAGCTGAGCTTGCAAAATAGCTTTGCCATTAACTGACTATGAGTCTTTTCGAAAGTCATTTTTCTTCTCTGACATTCTCTGGAATTACTCACCTACAAATTAAGTAGATGGACCAGAAATTTATAGCCTTTTCTTGATACCATTTCATAATGGTACGAACCATTATTTTGGTAGGTGTGGTAAGGAGATAATTATGTTCTTACTTAGTTTTTTAACATTTAAAAGGTAAATAATATTTATAACTAATTTTAGTTTCACCGGAGATTTCTTTGCTGTATGCCTCCGATCTTTGCTGTTTTCCACTCAGATATTCATCACTGTTTTTGTTTTGTTACCTCTCAATTAATTGATGTATTAGCTTTTGGACTCAACCATTTCTTATACTTTCATTTAGAAAAGTTTTTTTTATTTATGTGAGCCTCAGCTTTACTAAAATGTTCTAGTCATTTCAACCATGAAGCAAAGGAATGGATTTTCTAATACTATTTTTGTCTGTTTCGGTGTATTACAATTTTTTTTGAGGTATTAGTTTCAAGTGTACAACATGATGCAACAATTCTATACATTACTTAGTGCTCAGGTAAGTGTAGTCATCATCTGTCACCATCAGCAGTTTTAAAATCTTACTGGCTGTATTCCCTCTGCCCTACATTTCATCTCTGTGACTTCTTTATTTTGTAACTGGAGGTTTGTACCTCTTAATCCCCTTTATCTAGTTCAGTCATCCCCCCACTACCTCCCCTCTAGCAACTGCCTCTTTGTTCTCTGCATTTAACATTGTTTTTTGTTTGCTTTTTTGTCTTTTTTTTCTCTTTGTTCGTTTTTTTCTCCTTAAATTCCACATATAAATGAAATCATATAGTACTTGTCTTTGTGTATGACTTATTTGACTTAGCGTTACACCCTCTAGTTCCATCCACATTGTTGCAAATGGCAAGATCTCATTCTCTTTTATGGCTGAGTAATATTCCTATATTTATAAATCACATGCACACACACACACACCACATCTTTATCTATCCATCTACTGATGGGTGTTTCGGTTGTAAATACCCAGTAGTAGAATTACTAGATCATATGGTATTTCTATTTTTAATTTTTGGAGAAACCTCCATACTGTTTTCCATAATGGCTGCACCAGTTTGCATTCCCACCAACAGTGCACAAGAGTTTCTTTTTTTCCATATCCTTGCCAATGTTTGTTATTGTCTTTTTGATTATAGCCTTTCTGACAGGTGTTAGGTGGTAGCTCACTGTGGTTTTGATTTGCATTTCCCAGATGATTAGTGATGTTGAACAACTTTTCATTCGTTAGCCATCTGTACATCTTCTTTGGGAAAATGTCTGTTCAGGTCTTCTGCCCACTTTTAATCAGAATATTTGTTCAGTTGATGTTATTTGTGTAGGTTCTTTATATATTTTAGATATTAACTCAATTGGAATACCACTGGCAAATATTTTCTCCCATTACGTAGGTTACCTTTTTGTTTTTTGTTTTGTTTTGTTTTTGATGGTTTCCTTTGATGTGCAAGCTTTTTGTTTTGGTGTAGTTTTGGTAGTTAATTTTTGCTTTTGTTTTCCTTACCTTAGGAAACCTGTCTAGAAAAATGTTTCTGTGGCTTATGTCAAGAAGATTACTGCTTGTGTTTTCTTCTAGGAGTTTTATGGCTTCAGGTCTCACATTTAGGTCTTCTAATCCATTTTATGTTTATTTTTGTGTATGGTGTCAGAAAGTAAGGTCCAGTTTCATTCTTTAGCATATAGCTGTCCAATTTTCCCAACACCATTTGTTGAAGAGAAATGTCCTTTCCCCATTGTACATTTTTGTCTGCTTTGTCGTAGATTAATTGGCCATAAAAGCATGGGTTTATTTGTGGGCTCTCTCTTCAGTTTCACTGATCTATGTGTCTATTTTTTGCTAGTACCATACTGTTTTGATGACTACAGCTTTGTAGTATATCTTAAAATCTGAGACTGTGATACCTCCAGCTTTGTTTTTTTTCCCTCATGATTGCTTTGGCTTTTTGGGGTCTTTTGTGGTTCCATATAAATTTTAGGATTATTTGTTCTAGTTCTGTGAAAAATGCTTTTGGTATTTTGATTGGGATTGCCCTGAATCTGTAGATTGCTTTGGCTAGTGTGGACGTTTTGATCATATTCATTCTTCCAATCCACGAGCGTGGTATATCTTTCCATTTGTTTATGTAGTCTTCAGTTTCTTTCATCATTGTCTTATATTTTTCAGAGTACATACTGATTCAGTTTCATTGCCAGTACACAATCTGTTCAAATTTTCTATTTCTTTTTGATGCAGTTTAGGAAGATCTTAATGTTTCTAGGAATTTATCCATTTCTTCTAGGTTATCCAGTTTGTTGGCATATACTTTTTCATAGTATCCCTTTATAATCCTTTATATTTCTGTCCTGTTAGTTGTTATTTCTCCTCCTTCATTTCTGATTTTGAGTCCTCTCGCATTTTTTCTTAATGAATCAGGCTAAAGGTGTATCACTTCTGTTTATCTATTCAAAGACCAGCTCCTCATTTCACTGGTCTGTTCTATTGCTTTTTTTAGTCTTTATTTCATATATTTCTGCTTTAATCTTTATTATTTCCTTCCTTATACTGGCTCTTTGCTTTATTTGTTCTCCCTTTTCTAGCTCGTTTAGGTGTATGGTTAGGTTGTTTGAGATTTTTCCTGTTTCTTGAAGTAGGTCTGTATTGCTATAAAGTTTGATCCTAGAACTGCTTTAGCTGCATCCCAAAGATTTTGGATTATTGTGTTCTTATTTTCATTTTCATTTCCATTTCTGTCCATGTGTTCTTTTTAATTATCTCTTTGGATTCTTGGTTGACCCATTTACTCTTTAGTTGCATGTAATTAAACCTCTATGTATTTATATTTTTTTCAGACTTTTTCTTTTAATTGATTTCTAATTTCATAATGTCAGAAAAGGTGCGTGATGTGATTTCAGGCTTCTTGAATTTATTGAGACTGGTTTTGTGGTCTAACATGTGATCTGTTTTGGAGAGTGTTCCATGTGCACTTGAAAAGAATGTGTATTATGCTGCTTTTGGATGGAGTGTTCTGTATATATTTTTTAGGTCCATCTCATCTACTGTGTCATTCAGAGCCACTGTTTCCTTATTGATTTTTTTTGTCTGGATGATGTATCCATTGATGTAAGTGCAGTGTTAAAGTTTTCAACTCTTAATGTATTACTGTCAGTTTTTCCTTTTAGGCTGTTAATTCCTTTATGTACTTAGATGCTCCCATGTTGGGTGCATAGATATTTACAATTGTTAATATCCTCTTGTTGGATTTTTCCCTTTATCTTATATAGCGTCCTTGTCTTTTGCTACATGTGTGTTTTAAAATATGTTTTGTCTGATACAACCACTGCTATCATAGCTTTCTTTTTGCTTCCATTTGCATGATAAATGTTTTTCCATCCCCTTACTTTCAATCTGCATGTGTTAGGTCTGAAATGAGTCTCTTGGGGGTAGTGTATAGATGAGTCTTGCTTTATTTTCCATTCAGTCACTGTATGTGTTCTGATTTGGGAGCATTTAGCCCATTTACATTTGAAGTAATTGGTGATAGGTATGTACTTATTGCCATTTTGTTACTCACTTTTCAATTTGTGAAGTTCTCTGTCCTTTCTTCTTCTCTTATTCTGTTCTCTTGTGGCTTCATGGCTTTATTGTTAAGCTTGGATTCCTTTCTCTTTGTGTGTGCATCTATTATAGGATTTTGATGTGTGTTTACTATTAGGTTCATATATAACATCTTATATGTATAGCAGTCTATATGTAAAGGTGATTGTCGCTTAAATTTGAACTCATTCTAAAAAGCAGTATATTTTAACGCCCCCTTGTTTTATGTATATGATACCATATTTTACCTTCTTCTATTTTGTGAATCCTTTGAGTTTCATAGATATAATTGATTTTACTGCTTCTGTGTTTTTTTAAAGATTTTATTTATTTGAGAGGGGTAGAGAGAGAGAGGGAAAGAGGGATTGAGAGAGGAGCAGAGGGAGAAGCAGACTCCTCACTGAGCAGGAGGCCCAGTGCAGGACTCGATCCCAGGACCCTGGGATCCTGACTCAAGTTGAAGGCAGACGCTTAACTGACTGAACCACCCAGGCACCCCTGCTTTTGTGCTTTCACTTTCAAAATAACTTATAAGTTAGTCTAGTACCTTTGTTATATGTTTGCATTTACCTATGAAATTTTTTTCTTTCATAATTTTCTTCTAGTTATGGCCTTTTCTTTCCACTCAAACAATTCCCTTTAATGTGTCTGGTTTAATGGTGATGAACTTCTTTAACTTTTGTTTGCCTGGGAAACACTTTATCTCTCCTTCTATTCTGAATGATAACCTTGTAGAGTATTCTTAGTTGTAGGCTTTTTCTTTTCAGCACTTTGAGTATATCATGCCACTCTCTTCTGGCCTGCAGTGTCTGCTGAAAAAATCAGTTACTAGCCTTATAGGGTTTCCCTTGTATGTGACTGTTTTCTTTTGCTGCTTTTAAAATTCTCTTTATCACTGCTTTTTGCCATTTTAATTATTATATATCCTGGTGTGGTCCTCTTTGGTTTAATGTTGTTTGAGGCTCTATGTGATTCCTACATCTGGATGTCTGTTTCTTCCCAAGGTTAGGGAAGTTTTCAGCTATTATTTTTTCAAATAAGTTTTTCTGCCCTGTTCCCTCTCTCTTCTTCTGGGATCCCTATGATGCAAATGTCATTATGCGTGATGATGTCACTGAGTTCTCTTAACCCATTCTCAATTTCTGTTATTTTTTGTTTTTGCTGTTCAACTTTATTGTTTTTCATTACCTTGTCTTCCAGATTGCAGATCCATTACTCTGCAACCTCCCATCTGCTATTGATTCCCTCTAGTGTATTTTTATTTTAGTAGTGAGTTCTTCATCTCTGAATGGTTCCTTTTTATATTTTCTGTCTCTTTGCTGAAGATCTCACCGAGATCCTCCACTCTTTTTTTTTTTTTTTTTAAATCTAGTGCGTATCTTTATGACCATTACTTTGGATACTTTGTCAGGCCTATTGTTTATCTTTGTTTTAGCTCCTTTGCTGTAGTTTTGTGCTTTTCTTTCATTTGGGATATATTCCTTTGTCTCCTCATTTTGGCTCTCTTTGTTATGTTTATCACTTACTAAAGTGCTATAAAGTACATTTTCCCATGCCAGTAGCATGGTCAGAGCATTATTACATAATGATATTTAAATAAGTTATTAATATTTATATATGTATTATCATCTTTATGAGTTTCATTGTTGTTTTAAAATTTTGTTTAAAATGAAAACTGTTTGAGTTAGGATTTGTCACCGGTCAGTCCCATAGATTAGTTCAATAATACAGTTACAATTCAAATGGCCAGATTTTTGTTACCCCATCTCTGCTATCCTTACTTTTGTAACTTTTTATAGTCTTTTTTTAGTTTTCACCATCATATTGAAATTACTCTGTTACTTTTTGCTGGTTTTCTCCTTTCTATACCTAAGATTCTTTTAATCCTTCTATTCTTTATGCGCTTTGCATCTTTGTTTATCATTGCTTAGTCCCAACTTTCTTTTTGTCCTTCTTGCCTTTTAATTACTGCTATCCCTTATTTTCTTCTCCATCAATCAAAATGTTACCAATTCTGAAGACCTAGTGAAAGCATTAACCTACTTGGTTGTCTCTGATCATTATAGCCAATATTAATATTCTTTTCATTATTCTATATCACTAAGTTTGGCATGTACTAATAATACTAAGATATGAGATGTTTTATACATGTATGTCTTTTCTCCCCCACTTTTATTTTAAATTTATGTTCTGAATTCAGTTACCCTTATTTGAGAGAAGCCTTTTTAAATTAGAGAAAATCAAAGCATTTTGTTTATTTTGAGTTCTTTCATGCACTGAGGTAAGAGCAAGCCAAGAGATCAAAGCTGTAATAGTTATGTTGGTATCAGAGTTCACACTTGATGTTTTTGTGATATTCTGTTCTTGAATTGTATGAGTGTTAACATGCTATATTTGTGCTAATGGTATTTACTTGAGAATCAAAATTGATGTGTTTATTGATTCACATGTTAAAAATAGGCTTGAGGATGAATGGAAACAGATCTGAATTTTTTTTTTTTTAATGGTGAACTTCATTTTAAAACCGTAAAATTTCCTGATTTCGAATTTGGAGTATAAAGATTTTGGGATTTAGTATAACATCTGTATATAAGTTAAATGTATATTCTAGTGTGATTATATGTAATGTATCAGTACTTTAAATATGTCACTGTGCTCTCTCTTCCTGGCATTATATCCAGTTGGAAATCTGCTATAATCCTGTCTTTGTTTTTGTGTATGTAGTGTGCCTTTCCTTTTCTCTTGCTCTTTTTAAGATTTTTTTTCTAATACTGGTTTTGAGAAATTTGATTATGCTGTGCTTTGGTGTAATTTTCTTCATGTTTCTTGTATTTTGGATTTGTTGCATTTCTTAGATCTGTGGGCGCATAATTTCATCAAATTTGGAGAAATTTCAGCCATTTATTTCTTCAGATATTTTTTTTTCTGTAATTACACATTTATTGGACCACTTAAAGTCCCACAGCTCACTGATTTTCACAACAGTTTTTATTGGCATGTCTTTAAGTTCACTTTTCTTCTATATGTCTCATCTTCCATTAATCCCAACCAATATGTTTTTCATTTCTGGAAGTTCACTTTGGGTCTTTTTATATCTTTAATGCCTAACATTTTGAATATATTGAATACAGTGAATTATACTCTCTGTTAATTTCACCAGCTCTGTCAGCTCTGGGCCAGGTTTGATTGATTAATTTCTCATTATGGAATGTATTTTTCTGCTGCTTGACATGCCTGGTAACATTTGATTGGATTCAAGAATTGAAATATTACCTTTCTGGATGCTGTGTATTTTTGTATTCCTATCAGTGTCATTGAACTTTATTCTGGAATGCAAGCATTTTTGATCCTTCAGGGCCTTGATTATAAGATTTGTTAGGCAGTACCAGAGCAGCATTCTGTTTAGGGATGATTATTACCCCCTATTGAGGCAAAATCCTGTCCTGCACCCAGTGCCTTGTGAATTAAGTTTTACAGTCTGGCTGGTGGCACAGGCACTATCTTGGTCCCTTTGTGAGTGCTGAATACTGTTTTCATTATCCTTATGGGTAGAGCTTCTTCCTGGCCTCAGCTAATTTCCTTTTGTGCAAGTTTTGATCACCACTCGGCTGACTACTCAAGGGGACCAGCGGTAGACCTCTGGGTTTCTCCCCATGCAGTTCTCTATCCCCAACTTCTCTGTCCTGGGATTCCAGCTGCTTTGGTGACTTTCAGCTCCTTCTCCTTAACTCAGGAAGTTAACTGAGATCTATCTGTATTCTTCCTCTCCCTGCCTCAGCCTTGAATCTGTCTAAGGGCAGTAGGTCAGAACAGCCATAGGGCTCGCCTTGTTTGTTTCCTGTCTCTTCGGCTTCACTGTCTTTTATTTCCTGATGTTCACTGTCCTTAGAACTGTTTAATATATTTTATTTGCTTTTGTTTGTTTCAGGTAGGTGGGTAAATACAGTCCCAGTTGCTGCTCTTGGCCAGAGATGAAAGTATTCTATTTGTTGTTGCTTTTTGAAAAGCATTATGAAATTGATGAGAGAAATTTTTAGAGTTAGTCATTTTTAAGCCTGGTGCAACACAATGTAACACTCATATCGGCTTTATGTTACTCTGAAGTTGTCTGAAAAATTCAAGAAGTATTTTCTAGAATGTGTATGGAAATCAAAGTAGACTTGAAAACAAATTTTTTTTTTTAACCATACAGGTTGTACTTGAGCTATTTTTGCTGTAAGAATTAAAATGACAATCTTAATAAGTTCAAGGTATGCTATAGGGAGTTAGTGGTTTTAGCAAATGACTATAATTCGACCAGTTGAATAAAGGTTCCAAGGGTATATTTTCAACATATTTCTCCAGGTCCTTACAATTAAGGTTTTGTGTAAAATAGCTTTAGGATGATAGGCAGTCTTCCTCAAACTTAGTTTGACATTTTTCTAATCTCTCACCTAAAGTTTTAAAACATTTATTTGTTCAGAATGCATTTACAGGGAGCATTTAAAAACCTAAGTATTCCTTTTCATTTTATAGTCACATGTTCTTACTGGGAGCATATAGTCTATCTGTAATCATGAGATGAATTTTCTGAAATGGGTTGTTTTTAAAGTTGATTTTATTTGCTCACAGGAAAAACATATTTTTTTCAGTGTTGTAAAAAATTATTTGGAACTTCAGTTAATATGCCTTCTAATAGTAGTAATTGTAGGCTAATTATGGGGTGTACTGTTCATGAGTTATAACCTTAATTTTTATACACTGTTGTTATGCTAATATCCTCGTATGTCAATTGTGCTTACATTTTCTCTATAAAAACCCAAATTTAAATGACTTATGAAGAGGCTTTGAAAGTGGGATATATGGTGCGGGCATTGGATAATTTACATTATTTATTTATTTATTTATTTATTTTTTATTTTATTATTTTTTTTTAATTTATATTACTTTAAATGAGTAGATGTGGTTTTTTGGCTGGGATTGAATATAGTTTTATTATTCATAACTCTTTTCTCCCTTCCCTTGAATGTTTCATAAACTATCTCTCTTCTAATGATACTCAACTATTAGAAGATATTCTTTTAAAATTTAACATAGTAAACTGACCATCGCAGATTGTGATGGAGGGTGTGCAGTTGGTGATAGGGTTGATAGTGCAATTTAAAGCTTGGACAGAAAGCAGCATTTGAAAGTAAATAATTAGTTGTGGAAGGCTAGGAGAAAATGGATCAGTTCAACAGAAGTAAGAATTATTACCCGAGAATTATCAACAGGGAAGATGTTAGAAATAGAATAAAAAGTAACATATGAGGATGAGGTAGCACCTTGCTCAAGGTCAGAAATATGACAGTGCAAGGAGGAGCTATGGTAGTAATAGAGATCTGCTGCAGATTTTAATGGTGGTAATTTAATCCTCTCTTGGTCCGACCCAGGAATTGTCTGTACTGATTGAGAAGGCCCAATGGCCCTATGAGCCTGGGTGATCTGAACGAAATATCGTTTAGTTTATCTGAGTATAATCTGGGAAACTATTTTTTTTTTTAAGATTTTATTTATTTATTTTAGAGAGAGAGAGTGATTGAGCACAAGCCGGGGGTGGGTGGGTGGGTAGAGGGAGAAGGAGACTCCCCACTGAGCAAGGAGCCTGGGACCTGGGATCATGATCTGAGCTGAAGGCAGATGCTTAACCAACTGAACCACCCAGGCGCCCTGGGAAACTATTTTTTTGAAGGAAATTTTGTATTATTCTTGGGTCAATTAGGTGCTGGGTTCCTGAAATATTAGTTGTTAATTTCAGTTTATCAGTATGCTTGGTAATTTATTGAGTAAATTCATGTGCTACTTTTCTTCTTTTTCTTTAAATTATTCTCTTCAGCTCATTGAAGTTTGAGTTATATAAAACTCTGCAAGTAATTTTTTTAAATGATCAGGCCTATAAAATAGTAATAACCTAACATCTAAAGTATTAGTTTCACGAGCCTAAAACATCGGGTATATAATAGCAAAATATACATTGAAATGAGACTGACACTAGTTAGAAAAACCTTCATGAATGTGTTCTTGGAAAATGATGACCAGATATCTGTCATTGGAATTAAGGACATCTATTGGAAGTATATGCCTAATTGGCTTCTTGCCTTGTAACAATTTTACATTTTATCATTTGTCAGATTAAGAATCACCTAAATTTTTAAAGCAATTGGAATTCTAATTTAGTAATAAGGGGAGAACCCTTTACTTGATACTATGTGTTGTTTTAGATAATACTAATAATAGTATGTAGTAATGTCCACTGATCAGCGTTTATATATGTATACATACATACACACACATACACTTATTCTGTGGACCATCAGTGATAATTTTGAAGCGCTTTATATATGTATATGTACATACACACATGTACACTTATTCTGTGGGCCATCATTGATAATTTCAAAGTGCTTTCTGTACAATTTCTTGTTCTTTCTAGATTCACGATAAATAATTGCAGTGAGCATCTAGCTATTTCCAAACACCAAGAGTTTCTGGTTGAATAAATCTGACTCAAGGAGGGATTGGGAGAACATAATATAAATTTAGTTTTTATATGATTCCTGTCATTATAATCTAGACCTTCATCCACTCCCCCAACACTACACCCAAATGTTCATTAATTAATACATTAAATTTTTTTCTTTGGTTTTTCTTGTTTATACATACTGTAGTTTCATGATATGATCCCCTTTTTACTGAAATTTTGATTGAGTTAGATGACCTTTAAGTTTGTTCCAACCTAGAGTTGTGATATTTATAATGTTTTCCCCTGTCTTATAGTCAAAACTAACATGTTATATTTTGTTCCATTGCTGCTGGATCATAAGTAGAAGTACTGAAGTAGATTTCCATTCTCTTTTATTTCTGTACTTTAAAATAGGTTTGTAGCAACTTTTTCAAAGTTAATTAATTTCAAGTAAAATACTCTTCATTTAACCAGTACACAAGTATAATTCAAAATGTTACTATTGATTTGATATTTAATCTATGCTGGATAATTTAGGAGATCTTTTTGTGTTGATGAAGTAATCAGTATTTTCCATTTTTATATAATGACTTTCCTCTTAAAGATGTATAATTTTAGCATGGTAAGACAAAATTTCATATAATTAAATAGGATATGTGTACATACTAATTTTCTATTAGTCCATGGAAGAACATTTAAGTGGCAGTGTGGGGAATGCTGACATTTGCAATGAACGTAAAAGAAAATAATATTGCTGTAGTAATAATAATTAAGAAAAATGTTGAAAGGTTAAGTTAGGTAAATATATCAGAAGTGCTTATATTTAGGGATAAGCACATTTGATTAGGATTTAGGTAGGCTTAGAGAATGTAATGAGAACATTAATTAACTTGAGAATTAGAGATGAGTGATGATTCTTATAGTTTATTTTGTATATAAATTTCTTTCCCTTGATCAAGTTTTACCATTATTAGGATCCTTAAGTTTGTTAGGTGTATAAATGACATTGTTTTATCTTTGTTTTGTCTTAATGGTTACAGAATAAAATGAGTTGGTTGGGCAATGGGGGGAGAGGGATAAACATGAACATTTGAGGAGGTGACTCAGTACTGGCCATGAGATATGTATGAGATGTGAGATACTGTTTTGCCATATAAGTTAATAACTGAAATCACTTTTTTTAAAGATTTTATTTATTTATTTGAGAGAGATAGAACACATGCATGAGGGAAAAAAAAAAAAAAAACACATGCATGAGAGAGAGAGCGTGTGTGCACCAGCAGGGGAGAAGGACAGAGGGAGAGGGAGAAGCAGGCTCCCTGCTGAGCAGGAGCTTGAAGCGGGGCTCCATCCCAGGACCCCGAGATTATGACCTGAGCCAAAGACAGATGTTTAACTGACTGAACCACCCAGGCACCCCTGAAATCACTTTCTTCTTGAACTCTCTCAATGAATACTTCAGCTACTTGCTATAGATTGTGAATTTTTTTGTGTTTGTTAGCATTGTTGAACTTGCTAATAAAGGAATTTGTCCCTGGTAGATTGGGTAAATAGAGTATCAACAGTGTGAAATTGCTTTATAACAACAGAAATAACTAATCCCAATAACTTAATGATGGTAATTATACATATTAAGAGCTTATGTGTGCAGGTACTGTGTTAAATACTTTATGTATTTAGTGTAAATAACTTTTTTTCATTTCAGTGGGAAAAACACAGGTTCACTCAAATCAAGAAAAGTAAAGTCGATAACACCAAAGAACTTTAAAATATGGGTTAACTTTGTAAAAGGTCATCAGTGGATTTGTTCTCACAGTATCCTTGGGTAGCAAGCCTAAGGTGGGTTTATTTAACCAAAAGATTCTTATGAGAATGAGGTCTTAACCAGTTTCAGGGACTATTGTTTTAATAAGCAGCATGGGTATTTATTCATTAATTACAGTGATAGCTGTCTACTTTTTTTTGGTATAAAATACATTACCCCTACCCCCACAAAAAAACCCCACAAAAACCTCTCACACAAATGTTTCTTCAAAGTGTTCTGTGACCAGTAGGCACTCATAATGGGAAGGTCTAAGTGCTTGAAGCAAGAGGTTTGTAGGTTGAAGGGATCTGAGAAGAGATGCTAGCCCACTGAACAAGACCATAGTGGTGAGGCACTTACCTAGTGGCACTGCCTGGTAACCTAAAACAGTAGAACAAAGCTTAGGTCCCTTTCTGTGGGACACAAGTGATCAGAGCTAAAATTTTGGTTACTCCTGTAACAGTTTTAGGTTTAAATTTGATACTTTCTATTTAAATTAATCCTCCACTTATAAAATCTGTTGTCCTGTATCAGTGGAGACATTGCTTTAATGTTAGGTTCAAGCAGAATCTGAGGAGACTTTATGCAGGCAGTAGAGATTTATAGTGGTCTCTTAAAGCTGGTGACGATGGTTCTCATGCAGCCTGGTGGCCTGGGTTCAGCAGTGGCAGCACTGCTGGGCCTGTAGACTGTGACAGAGGCCTGGAGACACAGTACAGCTGCCCCATCTGTCTGAAGGTACATCACCACCCCATGACCTTTGACACCCGTGGCCATGTGTGAGTGTGCTGGCCTCTGAGAAGTGATAGGGTGGGGTGTCTGTGCAGGGCCTGTTAAGGCCCGAGGCTTGTGGCCTCCCAGTAGAGCCTTGAAGCCTGGTGGACAGAGGACTAGGGCAGGGGCTGGGCAGCACCAGGGGGCACAGGTCTCCCTGTGTAGTGCCATTCCTGCCCTCTGGGGGCTTTCCTCCCCTTGTCTGCCAGCGCCAGGCACTTTATCTGACCACCCTTTGGGCATACAGGGGAACCTGCAGCCCTTCCTGGTCCAGCACCCTGGGGGCTGCTGGTGGCCTTAGTAGGCCTTTCTGGGTACTCAGAGGGCAGCATTCATGACCTCTGCACCAGTAGTTCTCAACAATTTGTTGAATGGATTCTATCAATTATATCTTCACATTTTACACTCACTTGTTTTATATATATATATATATATATTTTTTTTTTTTTTTAATTTTATTTATTTGATAGAGAGACAGCGAGAGAGGGAACACAAGCAGGGGGAATGGGAGAGGGAGAAGCAGGCTTCCCAAGGAGCGGGGAGCCCGACGCGGGGCTCGATCCCAGGACCCTGGGATCATGACCTGAGCCGAAGGCAGACGCTTAACGACTGAGTCACGCAGGTGCCCCACACTTATTATAAATATTGTTGAGTTTATATTTAGAGTCAGTTTCTCATCTTGGAATGAGAAGGTAATTCAGTAGATTGAGATAAACAGCATAGAGTTTGCAGATCTTGTGCACATTTGTTAACAATATGCACAAACCCCTCACACACAGTATCTGTTAACATAGTGCCTATGTGTTCAGTTTATGTTAGCTGTTGTTATCGGTACAAAAGGCAATAAAAGTGATCTGTAGAAAAGTGAAATTAGATGATTACCTCATACCACAAATAAAAATAACAAAAATAAAAATCTGTTAAATAAAATTTTAATGCTTATATTAGAATATTTTATGATATCGGAGTAAAGGTCTTTTTAAATAAGACAGAAAGAAGTACAGATTATAAAGAAACATACTGAATTTGACCAATTTAAGAAACAAAATTCTGTATTACAAAAGATATCATAAATTATTTGTGGAATCTTACATGATAGAAGATAGTTGTCACTCATGTAAATGATTAATATTAATTACTAATACATTGCTAATTAATTACCAATTAAAAACCAGGAATTCATAAGAAAAGACAACTATAAACAAGCAATTTGTAGAGGATACTCAAGTGGTTAATAAACATATTAAAATGTCTTTAATATCATTGGTCATCAAAGATATGAGAATTATAAGATTGAGATGCCATTTGTTACTCATCAACCTGGAAAAATATTTAAAAGTCTGAAACTTCTTATGTTGATAAGGGTATGGGAAAATGAAAATTCATACATTGCTAATGGGAGTGTAAATTGTTATAATTAGTTTGGATAAGCAATTTGGTAATATCTTACAATTGGTCACTAACTTTTTGGTGTGTTGTGGGCAAATTTGACAGTCTGGCACCTGTGTACTTCTTCACAGAATAATTTTTAAATGAATAAAGTATATAGAAATGCAAAAGATAACCATACTGAAATATAGTTATCAAAATATTAAAGAATGTGATACAGGATATAAACAATATCTAAGTTATCTAACAAACTGAATAAAATAGTAAAATATCTGTGATTTCTATTGGTTATCAAGTCAGGTATTGTTAATTCTACTGTTTTGTTGTTTCCATTTATCATTGAAATGTTAAATTTCAGTTAGACGTTTGTGAAAATGAAGACCTGTTTCTTTTCCCCTTTCCAAGTTTATGGTCTCTCTCTGAATTCTTATCACGGAAGCTATGGAGACCCAGTTTAAGAACTCCTGTAGAGAGAGTTGCTAAACCATTGGACAGTGCTCATGATTGTAGCATTGCTTATAAGAATTTAAAGAATAAGCAGGAAAAATCAAAATGACTTGTTAAAAAAAATTAGAAAATGTTAGAATGATATATGTATATGATGGGATGCAAATGAATTACATATATGTTAACATGCATAGGTAAAACAAAATTTTGACTTAAAAGTTCCAGTATGATATTGGAAGCGAACATTATGCAAATTTAAAAAACCCATATAAAACCATATTTTGTATTGTGTTTTATGTACCTGTGTGTGTGTCTGTATAGATACAAAGATAGATTTGAAAATATAATACTTTTACCTGGATGGGAGAGAGAGGGAGATGGGATAAAAGAGTTCAGATACACCTGCAGTGTTTTAATTCTTTATGTTGAAAAACCCATCAAACGTTATTCAGTGATAATTGTCATTTATAGATAGTGGATACATAGGTATTTACTTTGCTAATCTTTGTACTTAATTAAAACAGTTCTCAAAATTCTTAAAATGATTATGATAAAAATATTATAGTTACTATAAAGAAACATTATAATAAAAAAGTGGCACAGAGATAGTTTAGTAGAAAAGGGAGTAAACTTCAGTCCTTTGTTCCAGTTATATATAGCTTATTTAAGCACATACTTAAACAGTTGATATTTTGTGATTAATGCAAGATTTGATTTGCCCTTTGCTTTTCTGTTTAGATAGTAATAGTAAGCCTTTGACTAGTGGTTGGTGTTTATGGTAGCACAATGGGAACTCTATGAATAAGGTGGTTAAGACTGTGTTACTGGGCAAGAACTTAATAGCCCTAAATTTGTCCATTTCTGGCATGTTTATTACCAGAAAAGCTCAAACCTTTATCTTACTAGACACAGGCAGATGGTTTTATTTTTTTTACGTTATCTTGGTTTCTTGTATCTCTTCTCTCTAATGATTTACTGGATTAGATTTGAAGTGTCTGGAATTGCTTTCTTCAGTTTCTCGGTAAAGAGAGACATAAAATCCTGATTATTGAAGAAGAATTTTTGATACTTGCTCCAGGTCATAAAAGAAGGTGTTGGTCAATAAAGATGAATGTAGTAGTAACTGCAAGTTAGAGTATAGTAGTCCCCTCTTCTCCATGGTTTTGCTTTCCATCCTTTCAGTCAGTCATGGTCTGAAAGCAGATGATCCTCCCGCTGATAGATGATCAGTCAATAGTAGCCTCAGAAGATCAGTAGGGAAATGAGACAACGCTTTGTCACAATGCCTCTGTCATTCACCTCACTTCATGTTGTCATGTAGGTATTGAATCATCTCACATCGTCACAAGAAAAGAAGGGTGAATACAGTATAAGATTTTTTGAGAAAGACCACATTCATATAACTTCTATTATAGTATTTTATAATTCTGTTTATATTAGTTATTGTTAATCTCCTACTGTGCCTAATTTATAAATTAAACTTCATCAAGGTATGCATGTGTAGGTAAAAACATAATAAATAGAGATTGGTACTCTCTGCAGTTTTTGGCATCGACTTGGGGTCTTGCAGTATATCCCCTATGGATAAGGGTGGACTGCTCTATAATGAAACATCCTCATTTTCTCAAATACCAGACTGACCAAAAGTAAGGATTAGACGGAAGTGAAGTGAGTGTAGCTTCCAAGAGAGTGGAATCAATCCATAGATGGGAAGATTAGGGTAGGAACACAAAGAGGCAAACAGTAGTGATGTAACACCTGGCTGTGTTAAGTATTTCTTCCTAGAGGAATCAGAATTTCTTATCTTTTAACTTCTCTATTTGGGATATCTCTTTCACTGTCTCTTTCCAATTGGCAATAACTATTCTGTGTAAAGTAATGCAGGTAAAAATTTCAAACAACATAGACATTTATAAAGTGCGAATTAAATATACCTCTGTAATCTCTAGAAATAAACCATTATCATTTTGCTATACATCTTTTCAGATATTTAGCATATATGTAAAAACAAGTTGAGTGAATAGACATAAACATATTTTTAAAATATGAAATAGTACTTTACACAGATTCTGATAAGAAATCCTGTTGGATTACTTAAACATAGTTGTGACTATCCTTTTAGGTAAGTCTGTCTCATCTTCTTAATGACTACAGTAGTGTTCTACTTTATACTATATTATCATCCAACCAGTCTCCTTTTTATAGGCACAGAAATTATTTCCAAATACTTGTAATTATGAACAGTATTGCAGTGCACAGCCTTTGGTATAAACACATGTGCCTTGTCTGACTATTTTTTTAGGATAAATTCCTAGAAACATTATTGTCGTACTAAAGGGTATACACATTAAAATTTTATATGTATTAGTAGTGTGATCTTGAATGATTATACTAATGTACATGCATGTGGTGTCCCTTAACTTTTTCAGTGACATTTTCAATATAACATATTTATATGTGAAATGAAGCAAAATGGTTTTATAATATTTTTGCCAAATGACTATTAGCACTAAACAAGGACCTGTGTCCACACTACTTCCAGGTTTTAATGATGAACTTTTGCTTTGGGCTGCTGTCTCTAGTCATAATCACAAATGTTTTAAAAAGCGTAATTTTCCTTCCTTCCTCCTGGGGAAGGGTGTCTGGACTGAGGACCATGTTAGCCATAAAGGGGCTGTGTTAATTCTATTTCTGCATTTCCAGTCAGTTACTTCATTAGCTATATAAGTATTTATTTAAGAGGCATGGGCCTGGTCACTGGAGAGACAATGATGAATAAGACACAGTTCTGGGCTTTAAGTTCTGGGTTTTAGTGGTAGAAATTTAGTGGTAGAAACTGATAAATAGATAATAAGCCACTCTTCTTAAAACTAGCATCATAGTTATAAAATGATATATGTTTGTAAATTGATACATTATAACAAAAGGAAAATAGAAATGTTCAGAGATGAGCGCAAAAAAAAAATTCACAAAAAAATTACAGCATCCAGAAACAACTGTTATTAATGTTAGGTGAATTTCAACATTTTATTGCGCAGATTTGCAAACATACAGAAAAGTTAAAAGAATTTTACACTGAATAATCAAATACGTACCACCCAGATTCTACAGTTAACATTTTACTTTGCTTGCTTTATCATGTGTCCATCTTATTTATCATCCATCATTCCATCTGTTTTCAATGGATTTTATAGTAAGTTGCGGACATAATTATACTTCCTTTCTTCAACATGCATAAATTTATTTTAAATAACATCATGTTGTAATTAAAGCCTATATTGATTGACTTTATGCTGTAGATGTGGAAATTTGTATTCTTACATCCCTCTCAGATTTCTGTCTCCATCTCTAAATATTTAATAACTTTGTCTAATTATGAAACATAATGTGTTATAAATCTTGAATGACCATATGACTTATCCATACTGGGATATTTTTGAGAGAGAAAAGGGGTGCTATTGATGAATATGTAGGGACAACAAGTACAATTTGGGACTTCCTAGGCAAACCAGGGTGGTCTGACTGTAACAATAATTGCTGGAGTTTGTTCTTAGTTTTATAGTTAAGTGTATTTGCATTTAATACATTAAACACTGTAGTCAACATTTGGTCTTTTACCATAGCTCCTTTATTTCCTGAGTTCTTTATTCTGATTCACCTCTTAGCTGGATTTTATCCATAGTTTCTCCTTTCATGAGTTACTTATTTTGATTTATCATTTGGCTGGGTTTTATCCTCAAGTAGTCCCTCCTCTGCCCCAAGAGGGTCTAATTTGTACTGAATTTGTTAATTTCTTTTTGCTTGCTTTGTTATCTTACATTATTTTTGTACTTTTAATAAACAGTAGATTTCAGTGTGTTTTTGTTTTTGATATTGTAGAGATATATGGAACAATAGTAGAGGCATCTCAGTCTATCTTGGACTGGGGGGGATGTGAGATTAGAATCTTATCTCCAATAGTACTCAATGTTTTCTACATAAAGCCCCATGTAAGAAATTTCTTTGGAGATTTTGGTGCCCCAAACTCTTTGGGGCTCTGCCAAGAACATAGATTTCAGTTAGTAGGTAGCTGTGATAGTTTTTAAATAGCATACCTTTTATACAGAATAACCCAAACAAATCTTTTTTTTTGCTCTCCAAAAAACTTAATTTGCTCCTGCCATTTGGAAGTGATATGGTGGACCAAATACGATTTAGGCTAATAAAAAAGGAATTGGAAAACTTCCTAAGTACATGGAAAGCTTTGTTCTTGGCTTGTTTTCTGTTGGATTCCACTTAATTTTTCTTGGTTTTAATAATTTAACCATCACAGATTTTACTGGTTAGTTTGTGTGACTCAAGAATAAACTTGCTGAAAAAAAATCACTTCTAAGTTTTGTAATTTATGAATAGTTAATGTTTTTATTTTTTCATATTCTTGCAGTAAAAATTTCTTCAGCTGTATCACTCAGTGTGATGCTATTAATAGTGAAGTTACATACAAGGACTTCTAGAGCAGTGCAGATTATTTTATGATCTAATGTATTATTATAATAGGGTATCTGCTACACTCATTTACTCTGGCAATGGCTGCATCCATGCTTGCTCTCAAGGGAGTAAGGCCAAATGGCTGTGTACAGCTGCAAGTAGATTTTCTCTGCTCTTAATAGCTGCCATGGATTCTTTGTTATCAGGTACCTGTTTTAAAATGAGATATTTATTTATACAACAGAAGGTATATGAAGGAGTCCAAGAAAGATGGTGACAGAAACTAATGCAGTGGTGGAATGAAAATGAGTTGCTCATTTAACCCATTTTGTGATTGTCCCTTCTTTCACTTAGCATAATACCCCCTAGGT
The DNA here is from genome assembly GCF_037043125.1 of Eumetopias jubatus. NCBI lineage: Eukaryota > Metazoa > Chordata > Mammalia > Carnivora > Otariidae > Eumetopias > Eumetopias jubatus. Next base: position 23,146,637 of record NW_028274808.1, on the reverse strand, counting down.
TCGTCCATGTTGTTGCAGATGGCAAGATCTCATCCTTTTTTTATAGCTGAGTAATAGTCTGCGTGCACGCGTGCGTGTGTGTGTATGTGTATCTCATATCTTCTTTATCCATTCATCTATCAGTTGACATGTGGGCTACTTCCATAGTTTGGCTATTATAAATGATGCTACAATAAACATAGGGGTTCATATATCCCTTTGGTTAGTGTTTTCGTATTTTTTTGGTAAATACTAGTGGGATTTCTGGATTGTAGGATAGTATGGTTTTTAATTTTTTGAGGAACCTCCAAATTGTTTTCCAGAGTGGCTGCACCAGTTTACATTCCCACTGGTACTACAAGAGGGTTCCTTTGTCTCTACATCCTCACCAATACTTGTTTCTTGTGTTTTTGATTTTTGCTATTCTGATAGGTGTGATGGGATATTAATATTTAATTATTTATTCAAATTAAATTTAAAAATAATCCATTTGAATAGGGTTAATAAATGATCAATTCCTAGGTTATAGCTTAAAATCTTACAAATTGTCCATTCATTGAATACATATACATAGGGGAACGTATATAGAGAGAGAGAGGAGCTTCAAGGCCTATCAGGAACTAGCCATGTTCAGATACATTTGAGGGATACAAAATAGCAAAAATGTGGATCTTTCCTCGGGGAAATTTTCTGAGCAGAGTTCAGGTTGATAAGGCCACTAATTAAGAGTTTTACTGGAAATATTTTTACTGAGTTTCTAGAAAAAGTTTACTTAACTGAATATTGTAGCACCATAATGGAAGATTTTTCCTTTCTAAAAAGCATGGACATTTGGATAAACTTTTTCTCAAATACCTTTATTTCTATATTTCTTATTCAGATCTGAATTGAATTACATATTATCTTTGACATGTTGGGCTTAAAAACGTATGTAAGCCCCCATATAAACTTGTGGATACTGCTGTATTGTCTTGACAGCTAGAATCCCTTTTATGTTCTTATACAGACCAGGATCTGCTATGAGGTGGAATTGGTCTGGGATTTTCTCCTAGTCCTTTAATTTTAAAGTGCTTAATGTTAAATACATCAAAAAACTTTCAGTATGGGGTGCCTGGGTGGCTCAGTTGGTTAAGTGGCTGCCTTAGGCTCAGGTCATGATCTCAGGGTCCTGGGATCGAATCCCTCATCGGGCTCCCTGCTCTCCCTTTGCCTGCTGCTCCTCATGCTCTCTCTCTCTCTCAAATAAATAAAATATTTAAAAAACAAAACAAAAAATTTTCAGTATGATTTATTAAATGTATTTTGAATCTCTTACCAAAACCCTTGAAATAATAATAGTTGAGATTTTCCTATAGTGTAAGATTACATTTCCTGCCGAGATACCATGATTTGCCAAGTTCTTAACTGATTAAACCAACTTCTTGTTTGAACCTTTGTCCTCTTCATGGCATGTGTACTGCCAGAGGTTTTATATTTTCGATAAAAATGGTCTATTTATCTTATTGTGTAGCTCACTGTGGTCTTCTCAGTGCTCTTAAGCCTATTGGTGATCTTTAGTGAACAATTTGTAATGTATTTGGGGTGGTATAGTGATTAATCTCTGATATTTTGGTTTCTGGAAGCATTAATTGCCGTTTATATTTTTTTCAACTCTGAGAGCAATGACATAATATTAATGAATAAAGGTTTTTAGTATCAGATAATTTCAGAAGTTGAAGGAAGATAACTTTTCCCCCAAATGTAGAACAATATACATCTGGCTGCTTCTGTTTGATTTTTCAGTGGGCTTTGGTTGAACATCTTAGATTTTAAAGTCTTGAAAAGTAAAGCTCTTTTTCTCTCAGAGGTCTCTATAAAATACAGGGAAGAACAGAAGAGGTCACGACGTTTCTGTGTGTCACCAAGAGATGTATTTCAACATGTACTTCTTATCTTCCTTCCAAATCTATATCCTGTAAGTGTGATAACACATAGTACCTGCGTAAATACTATGTAGGTAACTAGTACACAGACATGAATAGCTAGCTATCCCTCTGGCAGATGTCCTTTTTTTTTTTTTTTTAATATGTAAAACCATATACATATTTTAAAATGGTTATTATTAAAATGTGCCGAAGGATAAGATGGTGGAAACAAAAACACGAGTATAAAAGTATTAGATTAGTGAGGCTTTTTTCCTGTTTCAGCTTTACTTTGGAATGAAGTTTAATTTAATGTTGTATACATGTACCATTTCTTTGTATTTTTGTTAAGAGGGTTCTAGAGGGGAGGGGCGTGGGGGGATGGGTTAGCCTGGTGATGGGTGTTAAGAGGGCACATGTTGCATGGAGCACTGGGTGTTATATGCAAACAATGAATCATGGAACACTACACCAAAAACTAATGATGTAATGTATGGTGATTAACATAACATAATAAAATTAAAAAAAAGAATTGGTTTGTTTAAAAAAACATGAATTGTGAAGAAGTTGAGTAATGTCACATATTGGGGACTGGCACATAGATTATGCCAGTTTGTTTATTGTATATATTGCCTTAAGATTCAGTTTTCATAAAAGCATTAAGATAAAAATATAAATCAGAAAGCTGGGCCCCTGTAGTTAAAATGACTGCCTATCTTCATTAATATGTGGGATCTGTTCGTCTTTTCCTTTTACAAAGTAACAGGTAAGAACAGGGTTTCCCCTTGAAGAATCTAAATTTTAGATTTCTTTTTCTTTTACTGATACTGTCAATTTATGGTACTTATGTACCTGTTCCCAGCCTTATGCCAGAGCAGACAAAACCCATCTACTCACACAGTCTTCACTGATATTACCAGTCTGGGTTTCAGAATTTTCCTTTGTACTGAATTTAAATTAGCCACTATCCATCAGGTAGTGTTCGTAGAAGTAAGATCTTATATGCCATCCTTTCCTGAGTTGGCACTAAGCCATTTACTTAAAGCCACAACCGCTACACATCAACACAAATTAGCTTATTTGCTATAAAGGCCTTGACAGTGAGATTTGTTGTACGCATTTTTCATTTTCCATAAATTTAAAACAATGCTTGTCATGTAATTAGTAATCCACAATGCTTGTTTATAAATTTAGCACAATGCTTGTCATGTGATAAGTACTCACAAAGTATTTGGTAACTCTGAAATAGGAGGTATTAATGAGATTTTTTTAAATTCCCGCTGTTCCTTTAGCAGCCTAGTCCTAACCCAAGGACTAGGTTAGAAACGGTCAGTTTAGAAACTGACCCGAGGCAAGGAGCAAAATTTGTGTACCTATCCTTTGCAAGATGATGTCCTAGAAGTTTTCCATATATTAACTTATTTAATCTTACCAACATCTTTATGAGGTATTATTTCAATGATATTGATGAAGAAACTGAGATTTATAGAAGGAATTTGGGCCAGTCACATTGCATGTAAATACAGAATCATCATTTGAACTTGAGCTGTCAAATCCTTTTCTATTTTTAAAATGGTCATATGGCACTTTCTCAGCTTCAAAAGGTTGTATTATATTTCATCTTACGGACATTTCTGTGTTCCCTTAACTACACAAAGTTCCCTTAGGCATGAGTATTTTTTAATTCTCCAGTAGGAATAGGGAGTTCAGATTCATGGGCATCACTTTCTTTAAGAGACCAAGGGGAACACCCAAACACCTAAGGAGGTGAAGTCTTGGAAGTAGTAAGTGAAACTGTAGCAGGAAGAAAAATCTCCCAGTAAAAAGACATACAAATGGCCTTGGAAAGGGAAATACTTGGAAGGGATAAATGTACTCAACCTTGTCCATAAACAAGGCCATATTCCTGTCACAGAGAAATGCAGCAGTGGAATAATCTCTATTTATGGACATAGCTCAACATGTGAGTCTTTCTTAAATTTTCAAAGCTTGTATTCAAATTAATCAAATGTTTTCTCCTTACTGAATATTTCTCTGATGCTGTCTTGTAACATTTTTTTTTTTTTTTGAGAATTAGCTCAACCTTTGTAACAAATGCTCTTGAAAGTTTGAGTTAGCCATGATGCCCTAAAAAGCTCCCTTCCTAGAGCTTTTTTTTAATTTCTGTACAAAAGTGACTAGTTCAAGGTGCTGTGCAGTTTTCTCTTCTGTTGTTGCGTTTTCACTTCTTCAGTATGTAGACTCCCTTGCTTAACATTTTATTCCAAATGCAACATGTGTATTTTAGTATTAGGATATTGATTGCACGAATTTTTTTTAAATATTTTAATTTATTTATTTGACACCGAGAGAGAGTACAAGCAGGGGGATTGCAAGAATTTTTTTTTTTTTTTTTTTTAGGTTTACTCTTTGTTTTACTTTCTGTGGGGTTTGAATTTTTTTAATTTTTTTTAATTTTATTTTTATTTTTTATTTTTGTTTATTTTTTTAAAGATTTTATTTATTTATTTGAGAGAGAGAGAGAATGAGAGATAGAGAGCACAAGAGAGAAGAGGGTCAGAGGGAGAAGCAGACTCCCTGTTGAGCAGGGAGCCCGATGTGGGACTCGATCCCGGGACTCCAGGGTCATGACCTGAGCTGAAGGCAGTCGCTTAACCAACTGAGCCACCCAGGCGCCCTTATTTTTTTTTTTTTTTTTAAGATTTATTTATTTGACAGAGAGAGAGACAGCGAGAGAAGGAACACAAGCAGGAGTGGGAGAGGGAGAAGCAGGCTTCCCGCGGAGCCGGGAGCCCGATGTGGGACTCGATCCCAGGGTCCTGGGATCATGACCTGAGCCGAAGGCAGATGCTTAACCAACCGAGCCACCCAGGTGCCCCGGGGTTTGAATTTTTAAATAATCTCTGAAACCAGTAAGATTCTGCAGTATAGTATAGAGGTTTAGTGTATATACTTTGGAAGAAGACTGTCTGGGAATCATGACTCTACCATTTGCTAGCTGTGTAATCTTGGACAGGTTACTCAACCTCTCAGTGCCTCAGTTTCCCTTCCTCTAAATTTGATCACCCCTCTCATGGGATTGTTATGAGGACTGAAGAATTCTTCACTGATGTAAGGAAAGTGTTTTGTAGAGTGCCTAGCATATAGTAAGCATTCAGTATCAGTGTTAGCTAGTATTATTACTACTACAGTTCTTTAAGGTTCATTACTGCTATGTTTATAACACCTTTTGTTTTTCATATTTTTTAGACTTATTAATTTGTTAGTATAGTTCAGTATCTTCAGAAATTGTTGCTGTTTTGTGTATATATTTTTCACACGGACATTTTATTTACTAAGTATATATATTGTCTTTGCTATGTATAGAAATTATTGACTTTTAAAAAATTGGAACGTTTCTTTTAAAAAATATATAGTAAAACTAATCCTCTACCTCTTAGGCTGAAGTATTTTATCTCAGAGGATAGGTCAGCAGTATCTTTTATACTGTAGTAATGGGGTGTTTGCAGCTTGTCAAATAAGTAAAAGTGAAAGAACTCACTAGAGATGTCAGTTGTTAGATTATGATAACTCTGTTGTACTTTTTAGAGTCTGTTCCTAGTATACTACTCAGTGTAGGGCAATGGTGAGAGCTGAACTTCTTTAGACTTTTGTTCCTCATCTGTAAAGAAGTATACTATCTGCCTGCTGCTATGATTGTTATGTCAGTTTGCTAAGACACCATATGTGATGTCTACTGCAGAGTCTTTAGCGTATAAAAAGCACTTAAGATTTTGTGTAGTAACTAGACAAAGATAGACTTTTATTTGGGAGATATCTCATTATTTTTTTATCATCTAGTATTTAACCTGAATATAAAGATCTTCTCAAGTTCTCTGGTAACAGCCAGAATTAAAACTATGGTTCTCACTGAAGTGTTGTGTTTTTGTTTGTTTGTTTAAAGATTTTATTTATTTATTTGAGAGAGAGAGAGAGAGAGAGGGAGAGTACAGAGGGAGAATGAGAGGGAGAAGCAGACTCCCCGCTGAGCAGAGAGCCCAGCGTGGGGCTCAGTCCTGGGACCCTGAGATCATGACCTGAGCTGAAGGCAGACGCTTAGCCGACTGAGCCACCCAGGAGCCCCTGAAGTGTTGTTTTAATGTATTTTCAGAATATGTGGGAAATTTGACAGGAAAGGAATTGTAGAATTATAGTGGTAAGATCATCCTTTGTTATTTTAAAACAATAAAAACAATATTACCAATGCTGCCTTATATTTGTATAGTACTTTATAAGGATTTTTATCATCCATTTGTGTTTATCAATAAATCTTTATGTGGGCAGGTCATATGTAGTACATGAGTCCATAGGTTCTAAGAGGTGAAATGATTTGTCCAAGCTTACATGTTTAGTGACCAGAACTTAGCCCCCTTGCCCCCCCCCCTTTTTTTTCAGTATTTGTAGACTTTGCTTGGTGCTCTCTGGTGTAACTATGTGTATCAAGTTTCATCAATTAAGTTATGCTTGAGTGTTGAAGCTAGAAGTCTGCAAATAGAAATTTAGTAAATTATGTATTCCTTATATTTTTTAGGCATTATTTTTCTTGAATTTTATAATTTAGGTATAGAATTTTAATTCAGAACATAAAGGCTTTCTTTCATCCTGATGTACTTTTTCCATAACTTTATTCTTACCATTTAGGAAAATGTAATGGTCAGTGCTCATAGGGTATGTGATGTGCCTAACAGTACTTACCTGGGATACTTTTTAAAATCAGAAAAATACATAAGTTATAACTATATATTTTGGTGATTTATTTTTTTTTGAAACTGACATTACCAGAATCCCAGAAGTTAGCCATTCAGTTATTACCCATCCCTGCTCCCAAAGTTAGTGACAGTCTTGACTTTTATTTTTATAGATTACCTTTATTTTTGAATAGTGGGGGCTGTACTTTTCTACTCATCATTATATTTGTGAAATTCATCCAAGTTTTTCAAGTAGTTGTAGTTTAGTCATTCTTACTGCTGTATAGTATGTGTCATATGAACATACCACAATTTATTAATCCATTCTGTTGTTGAGCTTTAAGAGTTGTATCCAAACTGGAACTTTTAAGAATAATGCTGCTGTGAATATGCATATATTTGCCTTTTCAAGAGCATTCCTATATGCATTTCTATTAGATATTGATCTAGGAATGGAATTATTGGTTCATAATACATACTGTCAAATAATTTTCAAATCCATTGTACCATTTTACACTCCATTTAACTATGTAGGACATTCAGGGATTGTCTGTTTTTCCCTTGTAGCCTTTCTAGTGGGTACATAGTATTATCACATTATGGTTTTAGTTTGCATTTACTTGATGAATGATCATATCGAGCACCTTTTCTAATGTTTGCAGATATTTTTTCTTGGGAAGTGTCTGTTCAGATCTTTTTGTGCTTTTTAAAAAATCAGCTAGTCTGCCTTTTTCTTACTGAATTGTAAGGAGTTCTTTATACGGTCTTCTTACAAAGTCTTTGTCATATATGTGTATTGCCAATATCTTCTCCCATCTGTGACTCGCCTTTTCCCTCTTTATGATATCTTCCAGCAGTTAATGAAGTGCAGCTTATCAATGTTTTTCTTTGATGTTTAACACTTTTTTTCTTTCTTTTTGTCTTTGTATATCCCCAAGCCACAAAGATTCTAACTTACATTTAGTTCTAAAGATTTTGTTTTGCCTTTGATATTTGTGTCTGAAATCCTATCTGGAATTAAATTTTGTATACAGCTTTGAGGTGTGGATCTGGATTCAAACTCAAATTTGAATAACCTGCAAGTATTACACATTTTCCTTTCTCTGAGTGGCATTTATGTAATTGTACTGGTTTAAGATTGTTTATCTGGCCTAGTTCTTGCCATATATCATGCATGCTTACAAAGAATTACTTTCTAGGCGTAGTCAGGGAATTAAATTAGAAGAACTTTCACAATAAACTGTCTCACTGGGTAGAAAGGTCTAATTTTGTTTAAATAGTTGCAATTTTTAAAAAAAATATATTGCATATGTATATGCATATAATATAAAATACATATGTATATAATATACATACATATGTGTATCTGTATAACATACATATACGCACACATCTCATTACATAGAGAAAACAGCACAGGCATTAATGACAGAGAAGCCAAGTTTGAATCCCTTTTAACAACTTACGAGTTTGATCTCAAGTAAGTAATTGTTCTCGGAACCTGAATTTTTTCTCTATAGAATAGGGTTGTCGGTATGGCACCTGACGCATTGTAAAATGGGACATGCCTAGTATGGTGCCTGATACATTGGAAGTACTTACTAAATATTTGTTCCTTTCCGTTGATTTGGAGCCTTATATTGTACAGATGATAATGGTACATTTTAAAAATAAATTATTGTTTTCTGTAATGAATGTGGTTAAATGTCATTGTCTGTGTCTTTATCAGTGATGATATATTGACATTAGTGATGTGGGAAGTAAAAAATCTTAATTTAGCTTATGTAGGTTTTATTTTTTCCTTCGTTTATAAACGTCATTTATATAGTTAATACATTGCTTGTATGCCTTTAGTGTTTCCTTGTGTTTTTCTTGTGTGCACAGATGAAACCATTCAGAAATAAATCAAAGGTATATATTTTATTTTTTTTAGTATTTGAGAGAGAGAGAGAGGAGTGGGAGAGATAGAGCGTGCCTGCGGAGGGGGGGAGGGGAGGAGAGAGAGAATTTCAAGCCCACTTGGTACTGAGCTTAGAGCCTGACACGGGGCTCAATTTCATGAGCCTGAGATCATGACCTGAGTCTGAACCAAGAGTCGGATGCTTAATTGACTGTACCACCCAGCCGCCCCATGAAAGTATATATTTTAATTTCAAGTGTCTCTGACTTTTGGATTGTTGGCTTTAAAACAGGGAAGAGATGTTTTAGGTAGGAGATATAAAAACTGATCACTTTGCTTCTTATGCTTGAGTATTTTAGAAATACTCAAAAAAAAAAAGAAGAAAAAGTAGAGGTCTTATTCTTTACTGCCTTTTAATAGTGACTAACTTCTATCTTAGACGCTTATAATTAATGGTATATATTTGCATATAAAATTTAAACTAGGGTAAGAGGGGAGGCAGCATACAGGTAGAGCATGACGATGCATGTGGTAGGTGGTCTGCTAGTTTCTACAAAGGGGAGGGACTGAGGATCCCTCAGGGGCTTTATGAAAGAATCCTTGAATGTGGTTTTATTTGAGTTGTCCCTTTAGGACAAGGATAAATTCACCAGGGACTGGCAGTGGAAAAGGTACATATTCCGTGCTAGTCTGGTGATGTAAAAATAAGTGCCATGTTTCTGAGATTGATTAAAACAGTGGCTTCTCAACTTAGTCTTCATGTTAGAACTGTGCAGAAAATTTATTAAGGAAAATACTGGTTCTTAGATACTCCCAATCCAGGTATAAGATATATGAGGTAGAGAATGAGGTAACAGTAGGAGGTGAAACTAGTGAAATAGAGATTAGGGCCAATAGTGATCTTGGTTCTGTGTGCCATGTAGATTTTCTTCTGTCCACTGGGTAGGCGCTGAAGGTCCCCCCGCCCCCCCCCAAAATTCTCTCTACTTTTTGTGTCTTTCAGGGAAGTTGGAACTTAAAAGTCAACATATCTTTTATTAGCATGCTATAATTTTGTTGATTTATTCTGCAAATATTTATTGATGCATGCTATGTGCTAGGTGCTATTTTAGGTGTCTAGAATTCAGGAGTGAACAAACAGAACACACGCAGTCCCTGACCTCAAATAGAGGGTCATCAACATCCAAAACTGAACTCAGTTTCTTACAAACTTGCTCTTCTATTTGTGCTTTCCTGTCTTAGCGAATGAGGAAATTGTTTACCTCCATGCTCAAAGCAGAAACTTTAGTATCATTCTTTAGTATCATTCTTGATACATTCTTTGAGAGAAATGTATCAATCTACATTTCTCTCATCTCTTACTTCTCCCTGTGTACTGCTTCTGCTCTGCTCTATGTGTTTATCATTTTAAGCTGACTTCTACTGCCTCTCAGCTGACTCTTCCCTCTTCTGGTGGGTTCTCAGGCTTGCAGCTTGAGGAATCTTTCCAAAACAAAAGTCCATAGCCTTTAACTTTTTAACTTAAATATTTTCTTTTTGACAAAAATTACTTATATTTAAGGTGTACAACATGATGTTTTGATATATACACTGTGAAATGATTACCACAAACTAAGTAACATATCTGTCATCTCCCGTAGTTACCATTTCTTTTATTGTGGTGAGGATACACTTGACCCTTGAACAACTCTGGGGTTAGGGGTGCCCACTCCTATGCAGTCGAAAATCTGTTATAACTTTCGACGCCCCCAAACTTAACTACTAATAATCTAGTGTTGACCAGAAGCCTTACTGATAACATAAAAAGAAAATTAACACTTATTTTGTATGTCACATGTATTTATACTGTAGTCTTACAATAAAGTAAGCCAGAGAAAAGAAAATTATTAAGAAAGTCATAAGGAAGAGAAAATAATTTATAGTACTGTATCTAGTGGCAGTGTTTCCCTAGTCTGCTGGCCTCAGCTCAAAGGCATGAGGGCAGTAACAGCCTGGAGGTTCACCACCACCCGGTGGCCGTCTGCATGTGCGGCCACATGAGAGTGCGCTGGCCCACAGAGGCTGTCAGGCTGTGGTGCCTCGGCAGGCAGGTGTCTCACCCTGTCCCAGAAGGGCAGGCCCTAAGGCTAGGGGTCTGCCCCGGAAGGGGGAGGACCTGGGGGACAGGGCTCTTGGTGGAGCGTGGAGCGTGGAGCCAACCCTGCCCCCTTCTCCAGCCTGCTGCCCACCGGCCTGGGGCACGCTCCCCCGGACCACTCCTTCTACTGTGACCTTAGCCCTGCCTGGTCCTGCCCTTCCAGCAATGAAGGGGAGAACTTGGGGGACAAGGCTCTTGGTGGAGCGTGGAGCCATCCTTGCCCCCTTCTCCAGCCTGCTGCCCACCGGCCTGGGGCATGCCCCCCCCCCCCCCCCCCGACCACTCCTTCTACTGTGACCTTAGTTGTGCCTGGTCCTGCCCTTCCGGCAACAAAAGGTCTCTGCAGGCCTCCCAGGTACTCAGAGGGCATTAGGTGCCACCTTTGCACCAGTTGCCTGTGATTTGGTTCTGTGGTGACTGGGGTTGGAGGTTATAAATAAATAACTTGTGGCTTTTGCTATTAACTCTTAAAATAAGCAAAAAAAATTAAAACCCACATATAAGTGGACCTGCCCAGTTCAAACCCTTGTTCTCATGTTAATTGTATTTGAGATTGCTCTCTTAGCAAATTTAAAGTATATAATACATTATTATTATTATTATTATTAACTTAGTCACCATGCTGTTTTAGTTTCCAGAACTTAACTTATAACTGAAAGTTTGTACCCTGTGATCAGTATCTACCCTCAGCCCCGACCCTCCAGCTTCTTGGTAACCACCATTCTATTTTATGTTACTGTATGACTTTTTCCTTCTAATTTTTTTTTTTTTTAGATTCCACATGTAAGTGACATTACGTGATATTTGTCTTTCTGTATCTGGCTTATTTCATTCTGCTTAATGTCCTTCAGGTTCATTCATGTTGTAAATGGCTAGATTTCCTTCTTTTTTAAGGCCGAATGATACTACATTTTGTGTGTATTTCACATTTTCTTTATCCATTCATCTGTCAAGGGACACTTAGTTTGTTTCCACATCTTGGCTTAGCTTTTAATCATTTAAGGTTTTTATGATTTTGCCTCTGTTTTCTTTTATACCACAATTATCTCACCAAATAGCAAAAAAAAAAAAAAAAAAATTCATTACACACCCAGTATAAAGAACATATACCTTCATTAACAGTGCTGTCAGTGTCATTTTAGGCTTCACTAAACATCATCATTTACCATACTGATGTTTGATTTTATTAATAAGTTTTGACATTACTTTTGTATATAGTTTTAAATTTGTTTTATTTAAGTTAAATAAAAGTTGTGCATCTGCATCCTCACCAACACTTGTTTCTTGTGTTTTTAAGTCATTCTGACAGGAGGGAGATGATATCTCATTGTAGTTTTGATTTGCATTTCCCTGGTAATGAGTGTTGTTGAATATCTTTTTCATGTGTCTTTTGGCTATCTATATGCCTTCTTTGGAGAAATATCTGCTCTTGTCTTCTGCCCATTTTAAAATTGATTTTGTTTTTTTGGGTTTTGAGTTGTATCAGTTCTTTGTATGTTTTGGATACTGACACTTTATCCATTATGTCACTTGCAAATATCTTCTTCCATTCAGTAGGTTGCCTTTTAGTTTTGTTGATTGTTTCCTTTGCTTTGCAGAAGTATTGGCAAAGATTTGGAGAAAAAAGAGCCATCATGCACTGTTGGTGGGAATGCAAACTGGAGCAGTTGCTGTGGAAAACAGTATGAAGTTTCTTCAGAAAGTTAAAAATAGAACTACCCTATGATCCAGTAATTGCAGTATTGGGTATTTACCCCAAAAATACAAAAACACCAAATCGAAGATACACATGCGTTCCTATGTTTATTGCAGCGTTATTTACAATAGCCAAATTATGGAAGCAACCCAGGTGCCCAATGATTGATTAATGGATAAAGAAGAAGTGGTATATATATGCAGTGGAATATCATTCGGCCATAAAACGAATGAAATCTTGCCATTTGCAAAACACAGATGTATTTAGAGAGTATAATACTAGGTGAAGTAAGCCCGTCAGGGAAAGACAAATACCATATGATTTCACTCATGTGTGCACTTTAAAAAACAAAATAAATGAGCAAAGGAAAAAAGAGACAAACCAAGAAACAGACTCTTAACTGTGGAGAACAAACTGATGGTTACCAGGGGGGAGGTGGTAGGAAGGATGAGTGAAACAGGTGATGGAGATTAAAGAGGACACTTGATGAGCACTGTGTAATGTATGGAATGGTTGAATCACTATATTGTACACCTGAAGCTAATATAACACTGTTAACGATACTGGAATTAAAATAAAAAACTTAAAAAGTTCATGTCTATATAAAAAAAAGTTACACATCTAAATATAGAAGCCAAAGTCTATACCTGTTATATATCTACATATTGAAATAATATAGTAAAAATAATTAAGACACCTGGGATCAGCACACTATTAAAATTTAAGAAACACCACTCTATAAAGTCAGTGACATCAGGGACTTGATCATATTTTACTCTTATATTCTCAGGTCCTAATTCTGTGCCTGGCGCATAGGAGATACTCAGTAAATATTTTTTTGAATTAGAGAATGGCTCACATGTATAAATATGTGCACTTTTGGAGCTGTGCTTCAGTTTTTCAGTGTGCTTCACGTATCATCCTGAGGATTTCCCAGCGAAGTCTACCAAAATCTGTTGATCTAAGAGTTTTGCCTGATTGTTTTCTTTTCATCACACCTTCATGATCCTGATCAGAATGTTTCCAAAAATTAAAAATAATTATTCATTTTGAAAATGGGCTAGGGTAAAGCAACACTAGCCTGTAATTTTCTCTCTCTGAACTTTGAGCGCAGAAGTTTTCATTCCAACATAGACTGACCAAGAGGTGAAACCTGTGTGCATTAAAAAATTTAGGGATATAATGTATTTTTATATCTTATATTTATGCTTTTCCTTTTTTATTTTGAAATATAGTTTACCTTTGAACAACATGAGTTTGAACTGTGCAGGTCCAGTTATATGAGGATTTTTTACAGTACAGTACTGTAAATATATTTTCTCCTTTTTATGATTTTCTTAACATTCTTTCTGTAGCTACTTGGTTATAAGGATACAGTGTATAATATATATAACATACAAAATATTTGTTAATAGACTGTTTAGTCTATTGGTACCAATAGATTGATACCAATCAATAAGGCTTCTGGTCGGCATAGTCTAGTAGTAGTAGCAGCAGTCTACTACTCATAGTATTCTGTTAGGGGAGTTAGAAGTTACTAGTGGATTTTTGGCTGTGTGGGGGGTCAGGGCCGCTAAGCCCAGGGTCTTTCAAGGGTCAGCGGTAATTTTAAACTTACAGAAAAGTTGCAGAAGTTGTGCGGTGGTCCCATATGCCTTTCACTCAGTGTCTCCCAGGGTTAACAATATGTACAGTTTCAAAAATAAGATGTTAACATTGGCTCAGTATTATTAACCAGCCTATAGACATTTAAATGTCACTAGTTGTTTGACCAGTGACTGATGTCACTTTCTTGTTCTAGGGTCCATTCCAGAGTTCCACATCCTATTTAGTTGTCATGTCTCTTTAGTCTTTTCCAGTCTATGACAGTTCTCTGTCTTTCCTTATCTTTCATGAACTTGATACCTTTCAAGAGTACTAGTCAGTTACTTTGTAGAATATTACTAATGTGGGCTTGTGTGACGTTTTTTCATGATTAGATTGAGGTTATGTGTTTTTGGCAAGAATACCACAGAATGATGCATTCTTGTTAGTAGATTGTATCAAGGGATACATGATGTTGAGAAGTCTTATTACTGATATTGTTAACACTGATTACTTGGATGAGGTGTCCGCTAGGTTTCTCTATTATCACAGTACTATTTTTCTATTGATAATTACTAAATATCTTTGGGCAGGTACTTTGAGACTATGCAAATACTATGTTTCTCCTCAAAATTTTACCTATTAAGCTTAGAACCCATTAGTGTATATTACTAATTGTATTTCTATTACCTCTGCTACCTCTCCTTTATTATTTGGAATTCTTCTCTAAGGAAGAGTAATCCCTTTCTCCTGTTTGTTTATTCATTAAGTTATTTATATATATGTAAGTATGGACTCATGGACTTTTTTCATTATGTGATTTAGAATTCAATACTATTGTCATTTTTCTTGTTGCTTACATTTTTCAGCTTTGGTTATTGGGAGCTTTTTCCAGTTGGTTCCTGTGCCCTTTGACATGCCTTTCTTGAGCACTTCTTTACTCTCTGGTACTACGAGATAATCTGGTCTCATGTTGTTTTTCTCTGTCTCAGCCTTTTAATCAGCTGCTACTCTAAGAAAGCCTGGGTCTCTTTAATGGAGAATGATATTTAGAAACAAAGATCTTGGTGCCATGTGTGCTCATTGTATTGGGATGTCATTGCTCCCCAACCTTCTCATTGGACAGAGCTGGAAATATATGTATACTACTCCATGTATTCATACAGGTTCATAGTTTTATCTGTATCTATCTATCTATAAATATATATGTGTCCATATTTTTATGTATGTATATGTGTATGTATGTGTATGTGTGTATGTATCTATACATCCAATCAAATACTCTTTTCCAAAGTTATGTGTATTTTCTTGATTTATAATACAGTTAGCTTTATTTTTTAAGGTTTATATTTCATTTTGCAATCTCCTCCCCCTTGGTTGAATTTTTAAAAATAATTACTTAAAATTCATTTTTATGTCATATATTTCTTTGGGTTTTGACAAATGCATAGATGTGGTTCTGTCATCACAGTCATGAGAGAGAATACTTCAGTCATCCCTCATGCTTAACATTTTGGAAGAAAATATTAAAAGTGGTTTGGTACTTAGAGTGCATAGGAAAATTTTACCAGTTGATTTTACTGGTGTTTGGTTTGAATAATCACATTAAGAGCGAAACTTGTTTAATTAATAAAGCAGTTAGGATATTAGAACAGGAGGGAGACTTCTTAATGGCACCATCATTTGTTATTCATTGTGGCTCCAGAACATGGATTTGTTTTTTCAGATTTTAAAGAATTGAGATTTTTAATATAATAGAGACTTTTTAAATGAAAGTAATTCACAAGATATAATCAAATAGATATTTTTAAAACATTACTTTTCTTATTGGCTCTATGTTCACCCTGTAAGCAAAAAGAAGATAATTTAGAAGTGATAAAATCTAATCCTAGTGCTATTTTAATTTGTTATTATGGAAAGGGTTTTATTACGTATATCTAAATCTCTTCTATCTAATAAATTACATTTGTGAGTAGATGAAAGATAAAGGACATGAGATAACTAGTAAAAGATGTAGAACTGATATGTAGAATTGTGGAAAAATGTTCCATTTTGCCAGAAAATAACAGTGCAGATTAAAACAACGAGAGGGCGCCTGGGTGGCTCAGTGGGTTAAGCGACTGCCTTCGGCTCAGGTCATGATCCTGGAGTCCCTGGATCGAGTCCCGCATCGGGCTCCCTGCTCAGCAGGGAGTCTGCTTCTCCCTCTGACCCTCCCCCCATCTCATGTGCTTTCTCTCTCATTCTCTCTGTCTCTCAAATAAATAAATAAAAATCTTAAAAAAAAATAAAAATAAAAAAATAAAAAAAATAAAACAATGAGAAACCATTTTAGTTATTGAGAGATTTTAGTTATTTAGTTATATGAGTGAGAATGAATACCCTAGTCTGGTGAAGGTGTAGTGAAACTCACTCAAATACATGAGTACATAGCAGGTAACATTAGCATATCACACCAATACCATACTTTTAAGCACGGTAACTACAAAAATACTGATACAGTTGACCCTTGAACAACAGAAGAGTTAGGGGTGCCGACCCCCACACAGCTGAAAATCCAAGTACAACTTTTGAGTCTAACTACTGTATAGAATACAAACAGCATACAAAGTATGTGTTAATTCTGACTACTGATGTCATAGGTAAGGCTTCTAGTCAACAAAGGTCAAGTAACTTACTTTGTATGTTGTTTGTATTCTATACTGTATTTTCACAATAATACATAACTTTTTTCTTAATTTTTTTTCAGTATTTCTAAGCCACTCATTTTGCAAGTTTTCCAAATTGTCTCTCCAAAAAATTTCCCATATATTTATTGAAAAAAATCCTATTTATAAGTGGACACATGCAGTTTAAAACCTGTACTGTTCAAGGGTCAACTGTAGTCTGTCAGGCTGATGCACACTTGTGGGACTGATGGGTATTTTCTTTTTTAAAAAATATTTTCACTCATATGTGGAACATAAGGAACAGCATGGAGGACATTAGGAGAAGGAAGGGAAGAATGAAGGGGGGGAAATCGGAGGGGGAGACGAACCATGAGAGACTATGGACTCTGAGAAACAAACTGAGCGTTCTAGAGGGGAGGGGGGTGGGGGATGGGTTAGCCTGGTGATGGGTATTAAGGAGGGCACATACTGCATGGAGCATTGGGTGTTATACGCAAACAATGAATCATGGAACACTACATCAAAAACTAATGATGTAATATATGGTGATTAACATAACAATAAAAAATGTGTGTATGTATAAAATGGAATCATTTATATGTTGAATTTAAAAAAGAATTCAAATAATAGAATCAAATAGAAAAGTGGTTGCCAGGGCTGGGGCACATACAAGGGTTGTGGGGGGGGGCAAGGAAAGGTCGGTAAGTGGGGACAGACTTTCAGACATAAGATGAATAAGGTCTGAGGATCTACTGTGTAACATGGTGACTGTAGTTAATACTGTATTGTGTAGTTGAAATTTTCTGAGAGTAGGATTTAAGTGTTCTCACACACACACAGCACACACACCGAAGACAAAAAGGTATTCTATGTGAGGTGATGGATGTGATAATTAACTAGATGGAGGGAACCCTTTCACAATGTATATGTATATCCAATCATCATGTTATAAAATTTAAATATCTTACAGTTGGGTCAGTTATACTTGGTTACTTATACTTGATTGAATATACAGTAATATAAGTAAAGCTAGAAAAAAATAAACCTTGTTGAGAAAAAAAGTCTTATTTTTGACTCAGGATTCTTGTTTTTGCCAGCATCCATGAAACTAGCTTGCTTCCTCGATAACTCAAAAAGTAGAGGTAGAGCAAAATCCTCTGCCTTTCACAGTTATTTAATGCCTTGAAAGATACATATTGGTGTAATGATGTGACTTTTTTAAAAACAAGAACAAAGAGAGTAAGATTACTTTAGAAATACAGAATTTAAAAGGAAAGTGTGTGTTTGTATTTGTATTTATTGTATTTATTGAGAAAAGTATATGAAAATACCCTAGGAACTTGCAGGTAAGTAGCTGTTTTTTAGACCACTTCCCTTCTGCCCTCATGAGGGTTTATTTATCTCGCTCAATTTCCAGTCTGGAGGTTCTGTCTCTACATAGAGGGTCACAGTCCTTCTTGTAAATAAAATATTTATATAGTATATATTTTATTATTTTAAAATTATTTCAGAAGAATTTATAGATCCTGAATTAACTCACTAAGTGTTAGGGTAAACAATTGAAGATTTTAAAATAGTAAGACAAACACTAGTAAATTATGCTTAACATGGAAAATACTTTCACTATTTCTCAGAATTCAAACCAAGAAAAGTTAGTAAAAGTCCTTCTGCTTAGGTTTTAGCTATTTTGTGTGTATTGATGAAGCAGAGCAGTATCTTCTAAAATAAGCTTTAATTTTCAGTTTAACAAGAGTATTGTTTTGTTTTGTATGGAAATATATTCATATTATATTTGCTGTCAGAATTAAAGGCCCAAAGTCAAATATAATCAAATCCAAATAATTTGTTTTGACATTAGAATGAATTTCAGTGAATACCTTTTGTTAAGGTAAAATTTTGTGTTGTTTTTTTTTTTTTTTAGTAACAATTATGCCAGTAATTAGCTATAATACTTCTTTTTTATACCGTCAGTCTGCCATTGTGCACTTACCTCAATGTTCCGTCCCATTACTTATTAAGCATGTTGCTCTTTGACCAAGCTACTGCCCCTCCCTCCCTCCTCTCTTTCATTTCTTTTGATTTATCTTTTCTCTTCCTCAAGTAGGTGCAGAGCAATTCACCAAGTCTTTTGCCCTAACCCAGGGAAGAGGTCTGCCTCTCCTCTCTCCTTCTCCTCCTCCTCTTTTTTTTTTTTTTTTAAAAGCTATGGGTTATAATCGATATACAAAACATTGAACACATTTGATATATGTATCAGTGAGTTTGACATATGTACACATCTGTGATTCCATTACCACAATCAAAGTACTAAACACCTACATCACCTTTAAAAATTTTCTTTTCTTTGCATGTGTGTATAGGTTGTGGTACAAACACTTAACCTGAAATCTGTCCTTTTTAACATTTTAAAGGTCACAATACTCTACTGTTAACTATAGATACTATGTCACAGGGAATCTCTAGAACTTACTTATCCTGCACAGCCGAAACTTTATATCCATTGAGTAACAATTATCCATTTCCCCCTCCCCTAACCCCTGGCAACAAACATTCTTATCTCTGCTTCTAATGAGTTTGACTATTTTTGATACCTCATACAAGTGGAATCATGCCATATTTGTCCTTAGGTGACTGGCTTATTTCACTTAGCATAATATCCTCTGTGTTTATCTGTGTTGTTCCAAGTAGGGTTTCCTTCTTCTTCTTTTTTTTTTTTTTTTTTTTAACACTGGACATCCTTTTTCAGAGCCTCCTTCTGTTTGTTTTTTTTATATAATGGCCAGAGTTTTTTGTTGTATTTAGTGAGAGGATTAGGAAAAAGCATGTCTGTTTCATCTTTATGGAAGTGGTAGACTGTTTTTGCTTTTGTTACTGTTGTATAAACCTTTGTGATCATTAGGAAAAATAAAATGAAATATTTTATGCATATATAGTCAATTAATAATGAATACACTCACCAAAAGAACTTTTAGCAGAAATTAGTTTTGGTTAAGACACAATTTCATGTAATTCAGTTTATATGAAATACAAAGTGAAGAACTTTAACTCTGTGTAAATTTAAATTCCTATGTTTAATTGCAGAATCTTTTAGCTGAAAAAGTAGAACAACTGATGGAATGGAGTTCCAGGCGCTCAATCTTCCGAATGAATGGTGATAAATTCCGAAAATTTATAAAGGCACCACCTCGAAACTATTCTATGATCGTTATGTTCACTGCTCTTCAGCCTCAGCGGCAATGTTCTGTGTGCAGGTAATTTATGTATTCTAAAAATATTTTAAATTATTATCATATGCTTGTATATTTATTACATATATATAAATCTGTATAATAGAATTCAACAGCTGTTCAAGGTTATAGTCAGCTATAAATGTGGATTTAAAAGTAAACTCAAAATCAGGGGCGCGTGCGTGGCTCAGTTGGTTAAGTGTCTGACTCGGTTTTGGCTCAGGTTGTGATCTCATGGGTCCTGAGGTTGAGCCGCAGGTCAGGCTCTGCTCTCAGTGCAGGGTCCGCTTGAGATTCTCTCTCCCTCTGCCCCTCACCCTGCTAGTGAGCATGCGCACGCTCTCTCTCTCTCTCTCTCAAATAAATCTTTGAAAAATATAAGCAAGCTCAAAATCAGTGTATTTTAGAAAATAATTTGATAGGCTAATATTCTTTTATTGTGTAAAATACTTATTGATCAATCCATTTGTAATCATAAAACAAATTTGCTTCTTTATGTCCTGTATGAAGGTAAATATGTGATAGAATTTGGTTTGAATATTGCCTTGTAGGTCACCTAATTATGTTTTATGGGCAATGAAGTCATCTCCTTAAACATATTCTATTTTAATAGTTTAATAGAGAGGACACACTTTTACCTACAAAAGTCCATTTACTTTTCATTACCTCAATGATTAGAAATTTCTCCCAATGATACAGAAGTACATCATTTCAAATGAATGAAATATTTTTTTTTAGTGGGAATGTACTAAAAATTTTGGACAAGTACAAATACATATGCAGCAACGCTTTAAAAAATTCCTATTTTTGAAATAATTGTAGATTTACATGCAATTGTAAGAAATAATACAGAGAGACCCTACATACCTTTTATTCAGTGTCCCCCAGTGGTAACATCTTGCAAAACTATAGTATAATATCACAAGCAGGGTATTGGTATTGATATCGTGAAGATACAAAACAGTTCCATCACCATAAGAATCTCTCCTCTTGCCCTTTATAGCCACACCCACCCACCCATTCCCATTCCACTCCCACATCCTGAATTTGTGCTCCATTGTGTTGTTCCAGTAATGTGATGTGAATGGAATCCTACCCTTAAAGATCTTTTGGGTTTTGCTTTTAATAACTTAACATAATTCCCTCAAAATCCATCCAAGTTACTGCATTTGTCACCATTCTTTTTATTACTGTGTAACATTTCATGGTATGAATGTACTGCCATTTGTTCAGCCATCCGTTACAGAACATCTGGGTTGTTTCTAATTTTTGACTATTACAAATACAACTGTTGTGAACATTCTGGTACAGGTTTTTCTATGAACTTAAGGTTTTATTTCTCCATGATGGCTAGGTTGTTTGGTAGGTGCATGTTTAGCTTTGTAAGGAACTGCCAAAATGTTTTCCAGAGTAGCTGTATTATTTTACATTTCCTGTAGCAGTGTATGAGTGGTCTAGGTTATCCATATCCTTATCAGCATTTGTCACTATTTTACTTTACTCAATTTGCTAAGTATGTAGTGATAACTCATTATGGTTTTATTTTGCATTTTCCTAATGGCAGTGGTGTTGAAAATCTTTTCATGTGTTTGTTATCTGCATATCACATCTTTGATGAACTATCTGTTCATGTCTTTTGCCCATTTCTAATCAGATTTTTTACTGAGTTTTGAGAGTTCTTTATGTATTGTAGATACTAGTCCTTTGTCAGACATGCAGTTTTCAAATATTTTCTCCTAGTCTATAGTATATCTTTTCATGTTCATGACTGATCTTTTGCATATTTTAATTTATGAGGCCAGTTTACCAGTTTCCTATTTTGTAGCCTACTTTTGTTATCCAGTTGAACTCTTTGCCTAGCCCTGTATCCCAAAGTTTTTCTCTAATTTTTTTTTTTTCTGAAAGTTTTATAGTTTTTTGTTTTACATTTTCATCTGATCTTTGGAAGAAAGTATTTAATCATTAATGATGGTACTAGCTGTAAGATTTTTGAAGATGTTCTTTATCAAGTTAAGGACGTTCTCTACTAGTTTGATGAGAGTTTTGATCATGAATGGGTGTTGGATTTTATCAGTTTTTTTTTGGTGTGAATTGATACGATTTTTCACCCTTAGGTGCTTGGTATAGTGCTTTATAGTAATGGATTTTTGTATATTGAACCAGTCTTGCATTTTGGAATATATCCTACTTGATTATGGTATATTACTCCTTTTATGTATTACTGGATTCTGTTTACTAATAAAAGTCTTATTAGAAATTTGCATCTAAGTTCATGATAGCTATTTATCTGTACTTTTCATTTTTTATACTGCTTTTTGTCTAGTTTGGTATTAGGCTAATACTGGCCTCATAAAATGAGTTGAGAAATGTTCCCTCCTCATTTACTTTTTAGAAGAGCTTGTGTAAGATTAAATAATTTTACAAGATTGTGTAAATTCTTTAAGTATTTGATGGAATTCTTCAGTGAAACCATCTGGGCCTCATGATTTTAAATTACATATTTCATTTCCTCAATGGCTAAGGACAATTCAGGGTGTCTCTTTTTGGCTGAACACTTTTTCAAGAACACTTTTTATGTGGTGATTCCACTTAGTGACTCTCCACATTGCATAGTCATTTGTAGACTTTTAGAATTTAAATCATTGTGAATTCTAGTGGAAACA
The DNA here is from genome assembly GCF_037043125.1 of Eumetopias jubatus. NCBI lineage: Eukaryota > Metazoa > Chordata > Mammalia > Carnivora > Otariidae > Eumetopias > Eumetopias jubatus. The sequence goes on along the minus strand of NW_028274808.1, from coordinate 23,124,154 downwards.
AGTTATTAATAACATGGGTCAATGAAAAAAAAAGTTTCAGACTAGTTTGCAGAAAGGGAATTTCAGTGTCTCAACATTTTCTAGAAGATCTTATGATTTAATAATGACTGTTGACTGTATGTTGGGGGCATGTCTAAAAGTGGGTAGAGAAGATGGTGAGCAAAAGTATTTTGAGGGGCTCCTGGGTGGCTCAGTTAAGTGTCTGCCTTTGGCTCAGGTCATGATCCCAGGACCCTGGGATCAAGCCCCGCAGTAGGCTCCCTGCTCAGCAGGGAGTCTTCTCCCTCTGCCCCTCCGCCTACTTGTGCTTTCTCTCTCTTGCTGTCTCTCAAATAAATACAAATAAAATCTTAAAAAAAAAAAAAAGTGTATTTGAAAAACAGCGTTGTAGATGATTCTGGATTCTCCTTTCATCTTATACAAGGGACAGTATGCAAGTTGGCATTAAAAGTGTTGTCAGAATTGGGCTAGCACATTTGGATGAGTCTATATACTCAGACTGTCCTACTCAGACAAAAACACCACCTTAATTGGCATTTTGGTGTAACAGTTAAGTTTCCACTAAAAATACGTGTCTTCTGGCATCCTCTAACACCATATATATTTTAGGAAAATCATTTGCTCTTAAAAATTGAATATATTGCTTTCTTATATTTGCCACTATTAGGAAGTATATTTAATTGATCATTATATTTTTTGTAGCTGTAAACTAGAAAGACTTTATTACCCAAGTATTTACTTCATAGTTATATAAAATTGTATGTATTGTGATGATACAAACTATAATATACTGTTAAATGTTGTATCCTTTAGATATTATTTTACTTAATACATTATGTCATTAAATGAATTGCTGAACATGGAGCCTTAATTTTTTTAATGACACATAGGTCAAAATAACCTGTTTTTTACAGCCTATTTTGTAATAAACTTGAAAATTTTAGAAAAGTTTTGGATTTATAAGAGAAAAAGGTTGAAGCTATTAGAAAGTTAAAATAATAACTTTAGAGAAGAAAAAGTAGATTAAACTTTAGAAGCAAATAAAAAGTAAAGAGCAGACATGGTTCCCATACCCAGAATTCTTCTCCCTCCCTCCCCTGCATCAGTATTCTGACTTAATTGTTTTTGGGTAGGGCCAAGACATTGACATTTTAAAAAGTAAGATCTCTAGGTAATTCTAGTGTGCACCCAGTATAGAGAAAGGGAAGGTAATAAAAGCAGGTACGTGATTCATAGCTTTTATTTATTTGCTTTTCATTGAGCGGTGGGAATGGGAAGGTTTAACTAATTGGATGACCATATAGCATTGAGAATCCTTTTGAAACTATAATACCCAAATTCTGAATCTGTAGAATTTAATGATTTTCTTCCCCAATACTCAGCAACGGAGGAGAAAGAACACTCTGCTTAGAGGTTAATATGTTTGGTTTATGGTGTGAAATGGATTAGGTAAATGATTTTAGGTGCTAGTGAGAGTATATTTGAAAGATATAACTGTGGGTCCAGAATTGGCTGGGGGGTTAGAGGACGCCGGGGATAGCTGATAAACTAGATGTGATATAATAAAGCTAAATTTTTCGTGAGAGTGAAAAACAGGTTTTGTGTAAAAGTAAGGTGGAATTGAAAGTTAGGAAGTAGTTATACAAGGCTTTTTTAAATAACTAAATTGCTGAAGTATAATGTAGATGATTGTTGATCTTGTAGAGACATTTGAGGAACTATAAGGCTGTGGTGATGTCTGGTTTATAAACATGTATTTGAAATTACTCAGGGTGATAAGGGAACTGGAGAGGAAAAAAAATTAAGTGAGCTGATAGAGGGATACCTTGGACTTTATTAGATGAGGATGATAAATTTATTCTATAGGATAAGTAAATCTCAAAGATCTGTTAAATAATTGTGGTGGAGCAGTGGTCTGTGATCTATTATTGAGCCAAGAGAGTATTTTTTTTTCATATGATAGTGTATTTCATATGATAGTGGGCAGTGTGGATCAAACAGATCCCAAGGTGACAACTATGATGAAATATAGAGAGGAGTTTCCAGAAAAATTTTCAAGAAAAATTATTCAAACTTTATTTCTCTATTACAAATTAAGCCTCAAGGGGAGATGCAGATTCCCTGAGAAAGGCAACCAACCCATCATCAGTAGCCTTCTTTTTTTTTTTTTTAAACATGAATTAAATTTTCCTGGATCCTTCTGTGTCATTAGAATTTTGGACCATTTTTATAGTACTGCTATAAATTTTTATAATTCTACAGAATCATTGAAAAGTTCATAGCTATAATTTTTTTCATAGCTATAATTTAAAACTCTTAGTGCTTCCCTCTGTGAGATGGAGATGTTTTTTGCTTTTCTTCTTTTTTTTTTTTTAAGGAAAAGTGAAATTTTCTTTTAGAGTTGACTCATACTTAGATTTTCCAGTTGCTTTTCTTTGCTGAAAGGCTAGTGAATGAGCTATTGGCTTCCTATAAGCCCTCTCACTAAATCATTCTGCTTTTCCTTTTTACACAGTTAGTTTATTCACAAATTTCAGAATTCAATTCTCACCTTCATCAATGCTAATATCAAACTCCTTGGCCAAATAAAGTTGTTAATTAAGACTACGCAGTACAATTCTCACCTCCCCTAAGTGTTAACTCCAAACTTCCTTTATCAAATTGTACTATAGAGAATATTTCCCATAATTGCTAAATCTCTTAGGTGTATTCTACCGCAAAGTTACTCATTTCTTCCAGAATTCACTAAAAATTCTAGGAACAAAATATCCTTTTCTAGGGTTATTACTATGGATCAGTAGATGCAGGAAAAAAAATTTAGGTGAAGGAAAATTAAAAAGTATGTGTAGAATCAAGCAGAGTGCATGAATAATCAAAGTTTGCTGACATGTTGGAGATTAATATCTTATTGGACTTCAATAAATGAAAAAAATTAGCAATTACATATTTTAAAAAGGAGCATGAATAAATTATGATATTGACACATGAATGTTCCTTCCTCCTAAATATAATTATTATGTGTAAACTATTGGGGTTGCATTATTAAGTTTGTGTGTGTGTGTGTGTGTACATATATATATATATGTACACACCCACACACACATACATATACATATATATATAATCCTACATCATTCTCACTAGTCAAGAAGGTAGGCCTGAAAAAATACCCATTTTATAGATGAGAACATCAAAGCTGACGGGTTATATAATTTATCCAAAGTCACACAGCTGTCAGGGTTGAGTTTTGGAACTCCAGATCTAGTAGAGTTTAATGCTTCCCTTAAGTGTATATGTTCATCATTGCTTTTACCGTGTAAACTGTATTTGCATTTTGATTTTGTGTTCCCATCTAAGATTATTAATCATAGGGCAGGATCTGTCTGCTAGCATTTCTTAAACTCATTAGATCATGAAAAGCTTTCATTCAGAGTAGCCATCTCATAATGGACTGCCGATTTAAATGGCTGGCCAAAACTATGTGGAAAAGAGCTCATCAGCTCATCAGCCTTTTGTTTTACTACAGTGAGGTTACATCTCTTAGGAGATTAGATTCTAAAGTGAACACAGAAGGTGAAAATTATGTATAAATAAAATTACCCTTGTACATAACTTGATGCACTTGTAAGTGCTTTATGAATGGTTTTGGGATTATAACTTTTATCATTTCCTTTTTTCCTTAGATAATATTTCTCCATGGACTTAATTCTTAAGTTTTCCTCATATGCGTGGCTACCTGAACAGAATATTTCACTTCTTTGATAAAGACTGGCAAACTCTTTTGACATTCACACATTCTTTGCCTGGCTTGGGTAATGAGAACTGTGTCAGGCTTGATTGAATCCATGACTAGTGTAATATAAATGAAGATCTCAGTTTATTGCTGAGCTCCATCCAGTTTAATTTTTTTTTTAAGTGAAAGCATATACATAACTTCATAAATCTCTTGCTAGGTGTCCCTTGAGATTGGATAATCTCAACTCTTCTAGTATTTTCAGTGAACTCTTACTATCTATGTGACATTGTAGCATTTTCGGAGCTCTTTGTATTTTCCATATTCCAAATTCCATTTCCATGTTTATAAGCCCAGCTTTAGTCCCCCGTCTTTTAAATTTCAAACCTACCAAAGTTGAAACAGTAGTACAAGGATACCAGTCTACCCTTTACCAACATTCACTAATTATTACCATTTTGCCACATTTTGCTTTAATCCTTTTTTAAGTCAAAAATGCATCCCATATCACCAAACGTATCTATAATTTTTAGATATTTTGAAATATCACCATTGAGTAGTATGCAACTTTTCAGAAAGGGACTATCTTACATAATCAGAATACCATTATCACTTTTAAGAGAATTGACATTAATTCAATGATATATTCTTCTTATACTGTCCATATTTAAATTTTGCATTTGTCTTCAAAATGTCTTTTATTTCTTATTTTTTGTTTCAATTTTTTAAAAATTTGAAATGGAAGTATGGTGACATGTAATAAATTAGTTTCCAGTGTATAACATAGTGATTCAACATGTATATACATTACAAAATGCTTACCATGATAAGTGTAGTTACCATCTGCCACCAAACAAAGTTACTACAATATTATTGACTGTATTCCCTATGCTGTACTTTTTTAAAAATTTTTTTTGAAACTTAATCTTTTATTTACTTGTAAGGGTTTTTTTTTACTTAGAGAGAGAGAGAGAGAGAGAGACAGAGGGAGAGGGAGAAAGAGAAGCTCAAGCAGACACTGCTCTGAGTGAGGAGCCTGACGTGGGGCTCAGTCTCAAGACCTTGAGATCGGACCTGAGCCAAAACCAAGAGTTGAATGCTTAGCCAGCTGTGCCACCCAGGTGCCTCTAATGGTGTACTTTTCATTCTCATGACCTATTTGTTATAACTGGGAGTTTGTACCTCTTGATTCCCCTTCACCTATTTCATCCATCTCTCCAACCCTCTCTCTGGCAACCACCAAGTTTGTTCTCTGTATTTGAGTCTTTGCTGTTATTTGTTTGTTGGTTGGTTTTGGTTTTTAGATTCCACATATAAGTAAAATCATATGGTAATTGTCTTTGTCTGTTTCACTTAGCATAATACCCTCTAGCCAGTCCATGTTGTGAATGGCAATAATTTGTTCTTTTTTAAGGCTGAATAATATGCCATTGTATATATACCACATCTTCTTTATCCAGTCAGCTATCAGTGGATACTAATGTTGCTTTCATACCATGGCTATTGGAAATACAGCTTCAGTGAACATAGGGGTGCATATATCCTTTTGAATTAGTGTTTTCTGTTTCTTTGGATAAATACTCAGAAGTGGAATTACTAGATCATATGGTATTGTAATTTTTTAATTTTTTGAGGAGCCTCCATACTGTTTTCTGCAGTGGTTTGCATGAATTTACATTCCCGCCAGCAGTGCACGAGTTTCCTTTTCTCTACATTCTCACCAACACTTGTTATTTCTTGTCTTTTTGGTACTAGCCATTCTGACTGGTGTAAGGTGATACCTCATGTGATTTGGATTTGCGTTTCCCTAATGATGAGTGATACTGAGCATCTTTTCCTTTGTCTCTTGGCCATGTGTATGTCTTCTTTGGGGAAATGTCTATTCACGTCCTCTGTCCATTTTTTAATTAGATTGTTTTTGTTTTCTTGATGTTAAGTTGTATGAGTTTTCTTATATATTTTGGATATTAACCCCTTATCAGATATGTCATTTGTAAATATCTTCTCCTATTCAGTTTGTTACATTGTTTTGTTGATGATTTCCTTCATTGTGTAAAAGCTTTTTATTTTGATGTAATCCAAATTGTTTCTTTTTGCTTTTGTTTCCCCTGCCTGAGGAGACAGACGCCAAAACAAACAAACAAAAACATTGCTAAGACTCCTATCCAGGAATTTATTGCCTATGTTATCTTCAAGGAATTTTATGGTTTCAGGTCTTACATTTAGATCTTTAAACCATTTTGAGCTTATTTTTATATGTAGTATAAGAAAGTGGTCCAGTTTTGTTCTTTTGTATGTAGAGATGGTTTTAACCCCATTGTATATTCTTGCCTCCTTTGTTGTAGATAAATTGACCCTATACATGTGAGTTTATTTCTGGGTTCTCTGTTCTTTTTCATTGATCTCTGTCTTTTTTTGTGGCAGTACCCATACTTTTTTGATTATTATAGCTTTGTAGTAGATCTTGAAATCTAGGTTATGATACCTTTAGCTTTGTTCTTCCCTCTCAAGATTGCATTGGTGTTTTGGGGTCTTTTGTGGTTCCATACAAATTTTTAGGATTATGTGTTTTAGCTCTGAAAAATGCTATTGCTTTTTGATTGGGATTTCATTGAATCTTTAGAATGCTTTGGGTCGTATGGATGTTTTAACAATATTTATTCTTCCAGTCCATGAGCATGGAATATCTTGCCATTTGTTTGTGTTGCCTTTAGTTTCTTTCATCAGTGTTTTATAGTTTTCAGGGTACAGGTCTTTCACCATCTTAGTTTATTCCTAAATGCTTTATTCTTTTTGGTGCAATTGTAAATGTAATTGTTTTAGTAATTTCTCTCCCTACTACTTCATTATTAGTGTATAGAAATGGAACTAATTTCTGTGTACTAAATTTGTATCTTGGAACATTACTGAATTCATTTATTCTAACAGTTTTTTGGTGGAGTCTTTAGGGTTTTCTATGAATAGCATCATGTCATCTGCAAATAGTGACAGCTCTACTTTTTCCTTACTAATTTGGATGCCTTTTCTTTTTCTTGTCTGATTGTTGTAGCTGAAGCTATATGCTTTTTTAAACATTAAATACTAGGTGGTCTGTTATGACTGACCCATCCTTAGGTACAGTTTACCATGGTACTGAGGGATGTCAAGATAGTATTAGACTTTCACATGAGAAGCACAGCCCTAAGGAGTGTATATAGTGCTCCTATGAAGTGTTGCTTACAATTATTGACATTCCCCAAGTGGGACCTGCCTCATTTAAGGGGTACTGCTTGACAGTGCTTCCAATGTAGTCTTTTGACTGGTTGGTAGATTTTGGGTCCCCAGCTCAGTTTGCATGATTAAATTGTGTTCCTTATTTCAGGCAGCCCACTTGAGGATAGTCTAACTTGCCTTATTTGCCCATGCCACTAACATGATATCCCTTGTGTACTCCCAGGAAACAATAGCCAAGGGAATGGGCTGATAGAAACATCTAGAAAGGTCTATTGTATTTTGTATGGAAGCCCAGTAGCCATTAATGTTTCCCATAAATTCCTCAAGCTTAAGAAGAATGGCAATCAAAGTTAGTCAGAGCCCGCTGGTAGAAGATGGCAGGTCCAGCACTTGGTTAATTAAGAGGTGCTTGAATTGCTTTGGAGAGCTGCAATTGGGTGTATTTTTTTTTTGTGAGAAAGTCTCCAGGAGTGGTTCTGAAAGGCAAAAGTTCATGGCTCTCCTTTTCCTGTACCTCCCAGGGTCTGAGTTGTTCTCTTTTCACATACCGAGATTGCTCCTTGCCTTTTACCACCATAAAATTGGTGTCTCCCATCCTCTCCTATCTTTTTAGTCCAACTTTTATATCATGCCTTTTCACTTTCAGTTTTTGTTCTCTTACCTGTTTTAAATTCTTTTCAGTAGTGTCCTTTATTACGTTTTCAGTCAACTCTGGCTTTTGAGCATTGAATAATGCAGTGTTCATTTCTGCAAGGATTCCATTTTTAGTTTTTTCCTTGTATTGGTTTTTAGTCAGCTCTCATGTAACATGTTTGTTTTTATTCACTTCTATTTTGAGTTTTTGAATTTATGATTTGAGATTTTTTTTATGTCTTCAAATGCTTATTTAATGATGCCTAATACAAGTTGGAATACTGTGTTTTATTTTTCTCGTCATGGTTTTTTTTTCAGGTAAATTTTTTATCAGTTGAAGGATTATGCTGCTTTTCTTTTCTTTTTATAGTAGTGTTGCATGGATACCACTGGCTATGTGCTGCTTCTAAAATTTTTTTTTTTTCTTTCCTAGACCAGAAATAACAATTTATATGTGGAGGTGATGGTGATACTTCTGAGTAGCCTACTAATTTTTTTTAAGTTTTATTTTTAAGTAATCTCTACACCCAACTTGGGGCTCAAACCTACAACCCCGAGGTCAGAAGTCACATGCTCTACCAACTGAGCAAGCCAGCCACCCCTAGAATACTAGTTTTTGAATTTGTTAATTCAGGTACCCTTTTCTCTTTATAAAACAGAATACGTTGAACACAGCAGTTTTCTTCTTTACCTTTTTCTCCCTTTTCCTTTTTTTTTTTTTTTTGCAGTAGCATCTTCTGATTCTAAGATAATTTCGTGTTTCCATAGGTCCTGTACTTTTCATAACTTGCTTCTCCCTTTCACTGTATCACCAAGCCTCTAAGGACTGTCTGACTCTTTGTTGCCTCTCATTCCCCACAAAATGGTACATCCTTAAGGCTGCTGTGTTTGTTCCTGTGGACTTGTAAGCCTCTTCTTTTACATTGGCTAGCAGCCACTTTCTTATCTATCAAGTCTTAATCCTGTTCTCAGTATTGCCTAATTCAGGTGAGATCTTTTCTTTCTCAGTGTGTGTGTTTTTTTTTTTGTTTTTTTTTTTGCATTCCACATCTGCTAAGATTTCTGTTCCCCCCTTTTCTGTGGTCCCTGTCCTTCCTGTTCTTGCATGGGGGTCTGAGGTCACGGATGTGAATTTCCCCACCTTTCTATAGCTTTACATTCTCCAGTTTTTTTTTTTTTTTTAATTCTAGTTACTCTCTAGGGATGAATAGTTTTGTTTTCTCTTCTGGTAGATCTGCAGTTTTTAGAAGCTGTTAGTTGGTTGTTATTATCCAATAGGAAGACTGAACTCTAGGCAGAGTTAATCTTAGTAGGAAAATTTGGAGTCTTTACACAAGTGAGAAAGTTCTCTGAAGGAAAAACTATTATACAAATACGATGATGATGGTGACATGCCAATGCTAGATCACATGCAGTTAAGGGCTTTGCGTTTTCTATGTACTAAGTAGGATTTTATTGAATGAAACTAATGATTAATACTATATATTGGGAAAAAAAACACATTGAAAAGTTTCTTGTTATGTAATTATGAAAGTAAATAGGCTATAAAACAGCATTTTATTCCTTTAGAAAGCTTTATTTATGAAGAATATAACTGAAATGATACAGTTATAGTCTTTTTTTTTTTAAAGATTTATTTATTTATTTGAGAGAGCGAGAATGAGAGAGAGTACATGGGGGGGGGGGTCAGAGGGAGAAGCAGGCTCCTTGCTGAGCAGGGAGCCCGATGCGCGGGACTCGATCCCAGGACTCCGGGATCATGACCTGAGCCGAAGGCAGTTGCTTAACCAGCTGAGCCACCCAGGTGCCTGATACAATTATAGTCTTGATAGCTACTGTCAAGCATTCAAAATAAAGTACATTTTATCTTTAAAGCTAGAAATATTCATACATATAAATTCATGTTCACAAATGATAGCATTCATGTTGTTTTTAAGCATTTGTTCTTGAGTTCCATGATTTTACGATGTTAGTCATTAACATATTAAATGTAGTTTACTATTGATTGTGTTCCCCACCTTAGTCCCTAAATAATTTCTCTTAGATGCATAGGAGGCTTGGTCCAATGGGAATAAATTTGTACAGTCCAGGGCTTTGTCAATTAGAACAGCTTCAGATTTATTCTTTGTCGTAGATCATTGTCTTTGTGAGTAAAATCCAATGAACAACATGACTTGTTCCTTATTTTTTTGCATGGGTGATGAACCTGTGCAAAAACAAGTTAATATAGCAGACCTGAGATTACTGTCCTTAGAAAGGTCTTTCTCAAAAGTTCAGTTCTTCATTGGTGTATGGAACTTGGATTTTAAGAATGTTCCCACAATTCCATAATTGGTAAGAGTCTCACTGTGCCTAAACTCTTTATACAAACAATGTGGTTTATGCTGAACATGTGCTTTTGTTCTGAGAGTCTGGAATTTTGGTCTGTGCTAGGCAGAGGGTATCTACATGACCAGCCCTCAGTATACATCCTGGACACTAAATCTTTAATATGTTTTTTTGGTAGACAGCACTCTGCATGCACTGTCACAACTCACTGTTAAAGGAATTAAGTGAATCTTGTGTGACTCCATTGGGAGTCACTCTTAGAAGCTTGCATCTAGTTTCCTTTAAAGTTTTTCCAGGTGCCTTTTCCCTTTGCTGATTTTGCTTTGTATTCTTCCACTGTAGTAAATCTTAAAACTTTCACTGTAATGAATACTGACTATAGACTAATTCCCATGAGTCTTTTTTTGTGAGTATCTGAACCTAGGGTTGGTATTGAGGACACCCAGCATGCAACCGTTTAATAATTATGAAGTGTTTCTTAATACTATTGACGACGAAGTTATGTACTTAATATTCATTTTAGTTTTTTAACTTAAATTCTCATGTTTCAGGTCTGCAGAATAGTGTTTGTTGTTTTGTTTTTCCCTTAAGAATCTTAAATAGAACTGGCAATAAAAAGAATCTTTATAAAGTTATGGCTTTTTGCCATGGAATTGGATACTACTGTGATGATACAATATTATATTGATTCTGACATTTAATTTATATTTTGAACCAATATTTTTTGAACAGTCACTATGTATAGATACTGAGCTGGATACTAAGGAGGTAATGTGAACAAACTGACCAAATTGCCCCTGTCCTTGATCTCAGAATTTAGTTGAGGTGCTGAACAGTCTCTCATTACACAATTAACCTTGTAATTACCTATTGCCTAAATACCATGAAGAAAAAGCACAGAGATCTATGAGAAGACCCTGGTTTTATCTGTTAATATCGATGTCTAAATAAAAAGGCTTATTGGGGAGGCAGGATGGCTCAGTCAGTTAAGTGTTTGCCTTCAGCTCTTGTCATGATCCTAGGGTCTTGGGATCAAGCTCCATGTGGTCTGTCTCCCTGATCAGCGGGGAGTCTGTTTGTCCCACTCCCTCTGCACCTCCCTTCACTTGTGCTCTCTCTCTTGCTTTCTCTCTTTCTCGAATAAATAAATAAGATCTTTTAAAAAAGGCTTATTTTACAAAGTAATAACTGAGGTAATAAGATCTGCAGGATGAGTAGGAATTCACAAGGCATGTATATCTGCTCCCGTGCCCTGGACATGGCTGTGCTCTCTGTCTGTAAAAGATAGGCTAGAAGAGAAGGAAGGAAGGAAGAGCACCTAAAAAAAAAAATTCAACTTCAAGAGTAAGCCTAGTTTGTTGAGGGAAATAAAAGAGAACTTTTAGGCCTGGTATAGGGTAAGAGGGGAAATACCTAAGGATGAGATTTGAAAATTCAGTCAATGGATTTCAAGCTAGATACTGGACACACTGAGATTTGCATAACCCTTTGCCATTTACTAAAGATGTTCTAATATCTCATGCTTTTAATTTCATGACAATCAGGAATTATTGTCATGCTACAAAGGGAAAAATAAAGTATATGTGACTTTTCCAAGTTTGTATATTATGAAGTGCAATGCCAGTACACAAGTCCAGATTTCAAGAACTCAAATGCTATGTATATATTTACTACTTGGCCAAAAGGATAATAATAAGAGTAGTATTACATTATTTGGAAGTCATGTTGAGAATGTTATGGTAGTTTTATATTTGTTTTATTTTACAGCACATTATTGTACTTTTATACATACAGTGTTTTTCTTTCTGAACATAGATTAACATGTTTAACTTTTGAGGGAAGACTAGTATAGGATCAGATGAAAATACTTCATCTCTGAAACCTTTCCATTGTTTTGGAGTGTTCATTTTTACCAGCTATTCCCATACTTCTCTGTGCATAAAATATACCTGGAAAGCTGGTTAAAATATATTTCTGGAAGACATTTTTTTTTTAATTTTTTATGGTTATGTTAATCACCATACATTACATAATTGGGTTTTGATGTAGTGTTCCATGATTCATTGTTTGTGCATAACACCCAGTGCTCCACGCAGAACGTGCCCTCTTTCATACCCATCACCAGGCTAACCCGTCCCCCCACCCCCCTCCCCTCTAGAACCCTCAGTTTGTTTCTCAGAGTCCATCCTCTCTCATGGTTCGTCTCCCCCTCCAATTTCCCCCCCTTCATTCTTCCCCTCCTGCTATCTTCTTCTTTTTCTTTTTTCTTAACATATGTAGCATTATTTGTTTCAGAGGTACAGATCTGTGATTCAACAGTCTTGCACAATTCACAGCACTCACCATAGCACATACCCTACCCACTGTCTATCACCCAGCCACCCCATCCCTCCCACCCCCCACCACTCCAGCAACACTCAGTTTGTTTCCTGAGATTAAGAATTCCTCTTATCAGTGAGGTCATATGATACATGTCTTTCTCTGATTGACTTATTTCACTCAGCATAACACCCTCCAGTTCCATCCACGTTGTTGCAAATGGCAAGATCTCATTCCTTTTGATGGCTGCATAATATTCCATTGTGTGTATATACCACATCTTCTTTATCCATTCATCTCTCGATGGACATCTTGGCTCTTTCCACAGTTTGGCTATTGTGGACATTGCTGCTATAAACATTGGGGTGCACGTACCCCTTCGGATCCCTACATTTGTATCTTTAGGGTAAGTACCAAGTAGTGCAATTGCTGGATCGTAAGGTAGCTCTATTTTCAACTTTTTGAGGAACCTCCATACTGTTTCCCAGAGTGGCTGCACCAGCTTGCATTCCCACCAACAGTGTAGGAGGGTTGCCCTTTCTCCGCATCCTCGCCAACATCTGTCGTTTCCTGACTTGTTAATTTTAGCCATTCTAACTGGGGTGAGGTGATACCTCATTGAGGTTTTGATTTGGATTTTGCTGATGCTGAGTGATGTTGAGCACTTTTTCATGTGTCTGTTGGCCATGTGGATGTCTTCTTTGGAAAAATGTCTGTTCATGTCTTCTGCCCATTTCTTGATTGTATCATTTGTTCCTTGGGTGTTGAGTTTGATAAGTTCTTTATAGATTTTGGATACTACCCCTTTATCTGCTATGTCATTTGCAAATATCTTCTCCCATTGTGTCCGTTGCCATTTGGTTTTGTTGACTGTTTCTTTTGCTGTGCAAAAGCTTTTTATCTTGATGAAGTCCCAGTAGTTCATTTTTGCCCTTGCTTCCCTTGCCTTTGGTGATGTTTCTAAGAAGAAGTTGGTGCGGCTGAGGTCGAAGAGGTTGCTGCCTGTGTTCTCCTTTAGGATTTTGATGGACTCCTGTCTCACATTGAGGTCTTTCACCCATTTGGAGTCTATTTTTGTGTGTGGTGTAAGGAAATGGTCCAGTTTCATTCTTCTGCATGTGGCTGTCCAGTTTTCCGAACACCATTTGTTGAAGAGACTGTCTTTTTTCCATTGGACATTCTTTCCTGCTTTGTCAAAGATTAGTTGACCATAGAGTTGGGGGTGCATTTCTGGGCTCTCTATTCTGTTCCATTGATCTATGTGTCTGTTTTTGTGCCAGTACCATACTGTCTTGATGATGACAGCTTTGTAATAGAGCTGGAAGACCGGAATTGGGATGCCACCACCTTTGCTTTTCTTTTTCAACATTCCTCTGGCTCTTCAGGGTCTTTTCTGGTTCCATACAAATTTTAGGATTCTTTGTTCCATTTCTTTGAAAACAGTGGATGGTATTTTGATGGGGATTGCACTGAATGTGTAGATTGCTCTAGGTAGCATTGACATCTTCACAATGTTTGTTCTTCCAATCCATGAGCATGGAACGTTTTTCCATTTCTTTGTGTCTTCCTCAATTTCTTTCATGACTGTTTTATAGTTTCCTGAGTACAGATCCTTTGCCTCTTTGGTTAGATTTATTCCTAGGTATCTCATGGTTTTGGGTGCAATTGTAAATGGGATCGACTCCTTAATTTCTCTCTCTTCTGTCTTGTTGGTGTATAGGAATGCCACTGATTTCTGTTCATTGATTTTATATCCTGCCACTTTACTGAATTCCTGTATGAGTTCTAGCAGTTTTGGGTGGAGTCTTTTGGGTTTTCCACATAAAGTATCCTATTGTCTGCAAAGAGTGAGAGTTTGACTTCTTCTTTGCTGATTTGGATGCCTTTGATTTCTTTTTGTTGTCTGATTGCTGTGGCTAGGACTTCTACCACTATGTTGAATAGCAGTGGTGATAGTGGACATCCCTGCCATGTTCCTGACCTTAGGAGGAAAGCTCTCAGTTTTTCCCCATTGAAAATGATATTCGCTGTAGGTTTTTCATAGATCCTTTTATGATATTGAGGTATGTACCCTCTATCCCTACATTCTGAAGAGTTTTGTACTTTGTCAAATGCTTTTTCTGCATCTATTGAGAGGATCATATGATTCTTGTTCTTTATTTTATTAATGTATTGTATCACGTTGATGGATTTGCAGTTGTTGAACCAACCTTGCAGGCCAGGGATAAATCCCACTTGGTCGTGGTGAATACTCCTTTTTAATGTAAGGTTGGATCCTACTGGATAGTATTTTGGTGAGAATTTTTTCATCCATATTCATCAAGGATATTGGTCTATAATTCTCCTTTTTGATGAGTTCTTTGTCTGGTTTGGGGATCAAGGTATGGTGGCCTCCTAAAACGGGTTTGGAAGTTTTCCTTCCATTTCTATTTTTTGGAACAGTTTCAGGAGAATAGGTATTAATTCTTCTTGAAATGTTTGGTAGAATTCCCCTGGGAGGCCATCTGGCCCTGGGCTTTTGTTTGTTGGGAGATTTTTGATGACTGCTTCAATTTCCTTAGTGGTTATAGGTCTGTTCAGGTTTTCTATTTTTTCTATTCTATTCTATTTCTATTTCTTCCTGGTTCACTTTTGTAGTTGATATCTCTCTAGGAATGCATCCATTTCTTCCAGATGATCTAATTTGCTGGCATAGAGTTGCTCATAATATGTTCTTATAATTGTTTTCTATTTCTTTGGTGTTGGTTGTGATCTCTCCTCTTTCATTCATGATTTTGTTGATTTGGGTCATTTTTCTCTTGTTAAGTCTGGACAGGGGTTTATCAATCTTGTTAATTCTTTCAAAGAACCAGCTCCTAGTTTCGTTGATCTGTTCTACTGTTCTTTTGGTTTCTAGTTCATTGATTTCTGCTCTGATCTTTATTATTTCTCTTCTCCTGCTGGGTTTAGGCTTTATTTGCTGTTCTTTCTCCAGCTCCTTTAGGTGTAGGATTAGGTTGTGTATTTGAGACCTTTCTTGTTTCTTTAGAAAGGCTTGTATTGGTATATACTTTCCTCCTAAGACTGCCTTTGCTGCATTCCAAAGATTTTGAACAGTTGTGTTTTCATTTTCTTTGGTTTCCATGAATATTTTTTAATTCTTCTTAATTTCCTGGCTGACCCATTCATTCTTTAGTAGGATGCTCCTTTGCCTCCATGTATTTGAGTTCTTTCTGACTTTCCTCTTGCGATTTGAGTTCTAGTTTCAAAGCATCGTCATCTGAAAATATGCAGGGAATGATCCCAATCTTTTGGTACTGGTTGAGACCTGATTTGTGACCCAGGATGTGATCAGTTCTGGAGAATTGGCTGGTCCCATGTTAGGGGCATAGAAATTTACAATTTTAGAACTTCTTGTTGGATAGACCCTTTAAGTAGGATATAGTGTCCTTCCTCTTCTCTTATTACAGTCTTTGTTTTAAAATCCAATTTGTCTGATATAAGGATTGCTACCCCAGCTTTCTTTTGGTGTCCAATAGCATGGTAAATGGTTTTCCACCCCCTCACTTTCAATCTGGGGGGGGGGTCTTTGGGTCTAAAATGAGTCTCTTGCATTTAGCACATTGATGGGTCTTGTCTTTTTATCCAATCTGATAGCCTGTGTCTTTTGATTGGGGCATTTAGCCCATTTACATTCAGGGTAACTATTGAAAGATACGAATTTAGTGCCATTGTATTTCCTGTAAGGTGACTGTTACTGTATATTGTCTCTCTTCCTTTCTGGTCTATGTTGCTTTTAGGCTCTCTCTTTGCTTAGAGGACCCTTTTCAATATTTCTCGTAGGACTGGTTTCGTGTTTGCAAATTCCTTTAGGTTTAGTTTGTCCTGGAAACTTTTTATCTCTCCTTCTATTTTCAATGACAGCCTAGCTGGATATAGTATTCTTGGCTGCATATTTTTCTCATTTAGTGCTCTGAAGATATCATGCCAGTCCTTTCTGGCATGCTAGGTCTCTGTGGATGGGTCTGTTGCCAATCTAATATTTCTATCGTTGTAGGTTACATATGTCTTCTCCCGAGCTGCTTCCAGGATTTTTTCTTTGTCTCTGAGACTCGTAAGTTTTACTATTAGATGTCGGGGTGTTGACCTATTTTTATTGATTTTGAGAGGAGTTCTCTGTGCCTCCTGGATTTTGATTCCTGTTTCCTTCCCCATATTAGGGAAGTTCTCTGCTATAATTTGCTCCAGTATACCTTCTGCCCCTCTCTCTCTTTCTTCTTCTGGAATCCCAATTATTCAAATGTTGTTTTGTCTTATGGTATCACTTATCTCTCGAATTCTGCCCTCGTGTTCCAGTAGTTGTTTATCTCTTTTTTCTCAGAGTCCTTATTTTCCATCATTTGGTCTTGTGTATCACTTATTCTCACTTCTGCCTCATTTATCCTAGCAGTTAGAGCCCCCATTTTTGATTGCACCTCATTAGTACCCTTTTTGATTTCGACTTGGTAGATTTTCGTTGTTTTATTTCTCCAGAAAGGGTTTCTCTAATAACTTCCATGCTTTTTTCAACCTAGCTAGTATCTTTAAAATCATCATTCTGAACTCTAGTTCCGACATTGTACTGTTGTCTGTATTGAGTTAGGTCCCTGGCAGTCGGTACTGCCTCTTGTTCTTTTTGTTGAGGTGATTTTTTCTGTCTTGTCATTTTGTCCAGAGGAGAACAGATGAATGAGAGAACAAAATGCTAACAGGTTAACAACGTCCCCAGAAAATATACTCTAAAGAACTCAGAAAAGACTTGAAACCGGGGGAAAGAAAGGGAAATAAAGATAAAAGAAAAAAAAATTAAAAGAGAAAGATAAAAACAAATATAGAACAGAACAAAACAAAAAACAGAATATGATCAAATATGATTAGGCTGGTGCATAGATCAGTGCCACACACTAGACTTTGGGTGTATTTTGGTCTTTTAGAAGAAAGTGCCTCCCAAAATTTTAAAGAAAGAAAATCTTATATATGTACAAAAATAAGGGATGGAATATGACTAAAGATGAAAACTATGAAAGATTTTATAAAAGGAATTGATAAGAAGTTGTTTGAAAAAAGAAAGAAGAGGTTTTAAAAGAAAAAAGAAAATAAAAGGGAGAGAATGTGATCAGGCAGGAGACTAGAACAAAGCCATACATTAGAGATTTATGGTATATTTTGATCTTTTAGAAGAAACTGTATCTCAAAATTTTAAAGAGAGAACTGATATATATATATGCCAAAAATAAGGGTAACTACTATGAAGGGATAGAATATGACTCTAAAAATGAAAAATAAAAATGTTTTTTAAAAAAGGGATTGATAAGATATTGGTTGAAAAAGGGAAAAAGAAAAATTAGAAAAAAAGACAGTTAAAAAAATTATCTTTGAAAGACTAAAGAATCATGGTAAAAAAGCCATGAATTCTAGGTGCAGTGTTCCCCTAGCGCTGGAGTTCTGCCGTTCTCATTGATTGGTAAACTTGGTCTTGGCTGGCTGTTCTTGCTGATCTTCTGGGGGGGGGGGGGGCTCTTGCCATGGTTCCCAAATGTCTTTGCAGGAGGCGGAATTGCCCCTCCCTTGACAGGTCCGGGCTAAGTAATCTGCTCAGGTTTGCTCTCGGGAGCTTTTGTTCCCTGCAAGCTTTCTGTACAGCTTTGTAGTTGGAGAGTGAAAATGGTGGTCTCCCAATCTCCGACCCAGAGGAGCCAAGAACTCGGGGCCCCGCTCCTCAGTGAGCCCCCAGAGAAAAGCATCAATCACTCCTGTCTCTGCAGTCTCTGGCCGCACTCCATGCTCACCCGGCCTGTGACTGAGCGTTTATGTCTCTGGCACCCGACCCTGTGCGGAGTCTCCAAACCCAGCAGATTCCTGCGGTTCCCCCTGCGCTGCTCCTCCCGGGGGAGGAAGGGGAGTCTCCCCCAATCTGCCGCTTGTTGGGTCCCTGCTTCCAGAAGGTGGTCGCTTTTCTGTTCAGAGAGTTGTTGCTCTTCTTTTCTTCGATCTCCTTTTGAGTTCGTAGGTGTTCGGCATGGTTTGATCCCTGTCCAGCTGAATTCCTGTGACCATACGAAATCCAGGTCTCCTACTCCTCTGCCATCTTGTTCCTCACCCTCTCTGGAAGACATTCTTAATAGACTCTAACTTGTTATGTGATCACGGATTTGTGTTTACTAAAAGACACTAACATAAATGAAGATTCCCTTTTATGGACTTAGTAGTAGACTGAATATGAGCTGGAGGATATATCAGTAGAATCCTTGAAAACTAAAAACCAGAGAGAACGAAGCTTGAAAAAAAATCCAGAATATCCACGGACTGTGGGACAACTACAAAAATTTCAATACCAGTGTATAATGGGAATAATCAAAAGGAGAAGGAAAGGAACATAAGAAAAATTTGCAACAATAATGACTGAGAGTTCTCCAAATTAATGCCAGATCTCAAAGTACAGATTGAGAAAGCTCAAGGAACACCAAGCAGGTTAGATGCCAAATAAACAATACCTTGGCATATCATTTTCAAACTATAGAAATTGAAAAACAAACAAAAATTCCTGAAAGAAGCCAGCGTTGGGGGGAAAAAAACCTATAGAGGAACATGAACAAGAATTACATCTGACTTCTCAGAAACCATGTGAACAAGAAGACAGCAGAATGAAATATATGAATGTTGAGAGAGAGTAGAAGAAAAAGCCAACCTAGCACTTGCACCCTATAAAATTGTTTCACAAGTGAAGGATAAATACTTTGTCAGACAAACAAAAATTGAGATTTGTTGCCAGTTGACCTGCCTTGTAAGAAATGTTTTAAAAGAAGTTCTTTAGAGAGAAGGAAAATATATAGGTCAAACACTTTTGGGTCTATTTAAAGAAAGGAAGAACATCAAAGAAGGAATAAATAAAGGTCAGGTAAAAACTTAGGAAATAACATACATACAGATTTGGAAGGAAGACATAAAACTATCTTTGTTTACAAACAACATGATTATGTAGAGAACACAAAAGAATCAACAAAAAGACTTTTGGAACTAATGATTAATTATTGCAAGTTTGCATGATACAGGGCAAATATGCAAAAGCCAATTGCTTCCTGTATACCAACAACAACACATGAAATTTGTTATTAAAAACACAATACTATTTACATTAGCACCCCCCAAAATGAAATAAATACTAAGGTATAACTCTAACAAAATACGTAAAAGATGTATATGAGAGGGTGCCTGGGTGGCTCAGATGGTTAAGCGTCTGCCTTTGGCTCAGTCTGCCAGAGTCCTGGGATCGAGTCCCTCATCGGGCTCCCTGTTCCTTGGGAGCCTGCTTCTCCCTCTGCCTCTCTCTCTCTCATGAATAAATAAATAAAATCTTTAAAAAAATTTATATGAGAAAAATTACAAAAGTAATGAATGAAATCAAAGAATAAATAAGTGGAGAGATATTTTATGTTCATGGATAAGAAGACTCAATATTGCCAAGATGTCAGTTCTTCCCAATTTGATCTATAGATTAAATGCAATCCCAATAAAAAAATTCCAGCGAGTTATTTTGTGGATGTTGATAAACTGATTCTAAAGTTTATATGGAGAAGCAAAATACCCAGAATAGCCAACACCATGTTGAGGGAGAACAGAGTTGGGAACTGACATTACCTGATTTTAAGACTTATTCTAAAGCTACAGTAATCAAGACATTGTGGTACTGATGAAAGCATAGATGAATACATCAGTTGAACAGAATAGAGAACCTAGAACTGCACCTCCATAAATTGAAAAAAAATCATTGACAAAGGGTCAAAGGCAACACAGTTAAGCAACAATAATCTCAAATAGACATCCACATGCAAAAAATGAATCTAGATACAGACCATTATAACTATCACAAAAATTAAAATGTATAGACCTGAATGTTAAATGCAAAACTATAAAATTAGAAGATA
This sequence comes from Eumetopias jubatus, assembly GCF_037043125.1. Lineage (NCBI taxonomy): Eukaryota > Metazoa > Chordata > Mammalia > Carnivora > Otariidae > Eumetopias > Eumetopias jubatus. The sequence continues at coordinate 23,103,985 of NW_028274808.1, read as the reverse complement.
ATATAGGAGAAAACCTGGATGACCTTGGGCATGGTGATGCCTTCTTGGAACACCAAAGACATGATTCATGAAAGAAATAATAAAAAACAACTTCATTAAAATGAAAAATTTCTGCTCTGTGAAAGGACAATATCAAGAGAATTAGTAGACAGGCCACAGACTGGGAGAAGAATATTTACAGAAGTCTCATAAAGGACTCATATTATCTGAAATATAAAAAGCACTCTTAAAAGAATAAACACACACACACAGACACACACGCAAATGGGCCAAAGACCCTAACAGACACCTCACCGAAGAAGGTATATAGATGGCAGATCAGAATATGAAATGATGCTCCACATTGTATGTCATCAGGGAAATGACAATTGTGATCACAATGAGACCCCACTACACACCTATTAGAATGCCAGAATTCAGAAAACCAAGAACACCAAATGCTGACAAGGATGTGAAGTAACAGGAACTCTCATACATTGCTGGTGGGAAAGAAAAATTGTATAGCTACTTTGGAAGAACGTTTTTGTACAAAACTAAACATAATTTTGTCATATGATAGTAGTCACTCATGTTGGTATTTATCCAAAGAAGTTGAAAACAATGTCCACATGAAAATGTGCACACAGATGGTAATAGCAGCTTTACTCATAATGTCAAAAACTTGGAAGCAACCAAGATGTTTTTCAGTAAGTAAACAGATAAACTGGTACATCCGAGCAATGGAATATTATTCAGTGCTAAAAAGAACTCAACTATAAAGCCATGAAAAGACATGGAAGAACCCTAAATGCATGTTACTAAGTGAAAGAAGCCAATTTGAGAAGGCTACATACTGTGTAATCCCAACTCTATGACATTCTGGAAAAGGCAGAAGTATGGAGACAATAAAGATCAGTGGTTGCCAGGAGTGAGTGGCGAGAGATGAATAGGCAGAGTACAGAGGATTTGAGTGAAAGTACTCTTGAAGATATTATAATGATAGGTATATATTTATACTTTTATTCAAGCCCATTGAATGTACAATACTAAGAGTGAACCCCAAGGTAAAGTATGGAATTTGGGTGATATGATGTATCAATATATGTTCATTTGTGGTTTAAAAAAAAAAAAAAGAATGTACCATGCTGGTCAGTGATGTTGATAATGGGGGAGTCTATGCATGTGTGGGGGCAAGGAATATATGGGAAGTCTCTGTTCCTCCGATTTTGTCATAAACTAGAACTGCTCAAAAAACAAAATAAAGTCCGAGAAAAAAATCCCAGATGATTTTTGATGCAAGTGGTCGGGGAACAATAATACTCTTGAGAATTGAGTTTGTATCTTTATCTTTATATATAGCTGTAGGTGTAGTTATAACGTGGCTCTTATTACCTGAGTTCAAATTCTGCTGGCTCTAATAATTACTGGCCATAGAACAGAGCCAAGTTGATTAATTCTGTTCTTCAATTTCCTCAAATGAAACAGAGATAAAGCCTAGTACCTGTATTAAAAGGCTTTGTGGAGACTAAATGAGAGAAGTGTAAATACCTAAAAGCACACTTGCACACTGTAAACCTCAAATGTTACTGATGATGGTGATGCTTTTAGTTAAGTAGAAAACACCTAATCTCCATCTCATGGAACACAGTGTTTTTCATCTTGTGTCTGCCTTTTTGATTCATTGCCATTAAAGTTCTCTATAAAGTCTGCATATTTTAGGCTCTTTACCACATGTTCAGGCATCCTGTAGGATTCATGTTACGAGTTAATGCTTTCCTATTTTCAACTTGTTAGGTTTTGTGATAAATGTATTCTTTTATTCAGATATTTTTGGATATTCTAATAATTCCTGGGCAAGTTATTATAAACAAGATTTACATTGTTTTGAACTTGTTCATTTGTTGTTCTGTATTCATTATTTAACATTATATACATTTCCCTAGTAGGTGGACATATCATATGGCAAGGGCCTATATCTTTCTGCTCACTTTTACAAAACCCTTCCACACCCTGTATTACTTCATCCATTTATTCATCCATCTGTTAATTCTTTATTGTTCCACAAATATTGATCAATATATACTACAGTTTTTATGTCTATAGTGTGTGTGTGTGTGTGTGTGTATAAACTTGTTAAGTGAACAATGGATGAATCTGTTTCTTTACTACATTGTGTATCAGTCTTCTTCAGACTCAACCTCTAAGCATTTATATGTTATTGTTACCATTTTTTTAAAGAGAACAAAAATTCTACTGACTTATAACTGAATGGTTACTATGTGTGTGTGTATATATATATATACACACATATATAAAATTCAGTATCTCTTATGTTCATACACAATTTTGACTTGAGATACATGTTTGAATCACATATTTCATGTTACAGTTGTTTTCCAAGGAAAGGTAATCTACTTAGGTCTGATAAAGGGAAAAAAATACATGCATAGAAAACAGGGAACATGATTGACACAACCTCTTTAATTTTTCTTACCAAGTAGTCAATCACAATATAGTATTGAACTGTTGATACTTCAACTCTTCAGAGGCATGGGGTTTGTTGAATATATTTCAATATATTTATTAAAGGTCCTGGGAACGTATAGCATAACCAGAGGAAAATCACTGTTAAAATGTTTATATATTGTGCTGTTTACCAGTTTGTTTGTTTGTTTTCAGGGTACCAGAACCGTAAGTAATAGGCATTCTACTCACATCAGATCTCTCTTTACATATCGTTATCTATAAAAATTGATTAATTAGGGGTTTTATGAAGAAATACTTTGGAATAACTTTGTAATGTGTATTTATATACATATATGTCATCATAAATATATGACTCCAAAAGACATACATTGAGATTTTGATAAGAATCTGTTACCTTATAGGAAGTTTGATTAACATTAAAAAGAAAAACCATATTTCTTTAAGAAAAGTCCCTTCAAGGACATTAAAGATAAAAATTACATTCATCATGGGAAATATATTAAATATCTACAGCTACAGATGAGTTAATAATCCCTTTTAGTTTTACATAACCTTTTAAAAAGGGTTATAATATTAAAAAGTTACAGCGTTTGGATTAGGTGATGTTTTTTTCTTGTTCCCATAATAAAAAAATTTAGAAGATTTAATATAACAGATTTAACAGAAGCATGCCCTGAAGTTATTGCCTAAGCCCTTCTGGATGCTTTGATGCAACTTGACTGCCCTCTTCAGGCTGTATAAAAGTATATTAGAACAATTTACAATGTCCTTTAACCTTAAAGAGAACTGGTTTTACGTTATCAGGGCACATTCCTTCTCAGGAGTCCTTTTTACTTTGAAAAGGTATCATTAACTTTGAAATACATATTTCCCAGTCTCATTGAATTATTTAATGACAAACAGATCTGTTCACCAATGCTATTGCTACTGAATTGCACCCAACAGAAAAAAAGGCCCCCATTTACGTTGTCAGTATTATATTTTCTCTAATTATTATATTTGTGTTAAGAAAGTGTAATTTGCTTGGCTTCACTGGAATTCTCTATTCCAGCTAGAAATCTTTTTTTTTTTTTTGATTTTTTATTTACTCATTTGAGAGAGAGTAGGGGGGAGGGCCAGAGGGAGAGGGAGAAGCAGACTCCCCGCTGGAGCTCCATCCCAGGCAGAGGCTTGACTAACTGAGCCACCCACACACCCCCTAGCTAGATATATTCTTAAGTAGAAGCAACCTGTCTAGAAGAGTTTTTGGTTGCTTTGTGCTCTAGATTCCAAAGGAAAATATGTAAGAAATAGGTCATAACTTCATTTATATACTAGTTTAATAACCTCGTATATTTTCCCAACTAGACTAGTATAGTAACATTTTAAGTGTTTCCCAAACATTTATTTTCTCCACCTCCAATATACAATACACACTGTTGCCAGATACCACTTTTTAAATTAATATTTTGTACAATCCACTTTTTTCAGAACATTTATAGTTGTTCACTGTAGAATAAAGTCAAGGTCCTATTTATATTTCTACTGGAAGAGAGCTTCCAGTCTCTTCTTGCCTTATTTTCTAACATGAAACTTGTATTCTATTATTTGAAATACATAATACACATTTCAGGCTGGGTAGTCTTTGTTTATACTGCTTCTGCTACCTTAATATTCTCTTTCTGTCCTTATTATAATTTTAGTCCTTCCATTCTTTTCTGAATATTTTCACATTCATGCTTTGTCCAACTACTGCAGTCCACTGTGATCTCATTCTCCTCTATATTCTATATATATCGCACTTAGAATCTGCATTATTTTTTTTAAATGTACAGTTGATCTTTGAACAACACAGGGGTTGGGGCAATGATCCCTGTATACATTCAAAAATCTGTGCATAACTTTTGACTCCCCCAAAACTTACTAATAGCCTACTATTGACAGGAAGCTTTACATATAACATAAATAATTGATTAGCAAATATTTTGTATATAATATGTATTATATACTGTAGTCTGATAATAAAGCTAGAGAAAAGAAAATATTAAAGTTATAAGGATGAGAAAATACATTTACAGTATTGTATCGAAAATTTTTCATATAAGTGGACCTTTGCAGTTCAATCCCATGTTGTTCAGGGGTCAACTGTGTATGTATCTTATTTATGCATTAGTACATTTCTATTCATTTTTCTTAAAGGTGGAGATTGTGAGTTCTACTTTATTATTGTAGCACATATTAAAATGCTGAAAAAACATCGTTAAGTTCTGGGTTCCATATTTGCATATGAAATTGACATTATGAATTATGTTAGATGATGTTAGATGTTAGATGATGACTTAGTCATTATATTAGATGATGTTAGATTGATGATATAGTCATTATAACCTTTCAAATCATGCCTAGTATTCCTTTGGCAAATAGCATGTATTTGTGATGGTAAATAGACTTAAAATATTTCTTTTTCTTCTTCCCAAGACCACCATCCTCTTTGACTCCTGAATACTCTTTGTCACATATTCTTTTTTTTTTCAAGAGACTATTAAATCATTTATTGATTACACATGATAATGGATGATACACAAGCTTTAATCCCATCTATAATTTTATCTGATACCATAATTCAATTTAGATATATTGCATAGGATGTGCCAACAATCATATTAATAACCAAATAAACTCCAGGACTTTGCTTAGGTGACCCTTTTAATGGTGAACTCCAGGTCACAACACATTAAGTGTCAGTTCAACTACACCAAGGTTTGTGGAGACAATGGCTTCTGTGCCCAAGCAGGTTGCAAATCAATTTCGAATGGAACCTGGCATCACCCTGAAGGAATTCCAACTTCACACTGTTGGGGTAGTATACCAAGATGGCTTCAGAGTAGACTAACTTTACACAGCACATTTAAAAAAAGACACATTTAATCAGCGTGATGATCAGACTATTACATTTAGCAATCAACAGCATGGGTGCAAAAAAAAAATCTACATTAAAACCCTTTGTTGGAATGCTTTACACTTTCCACAGAACAGAAACTAAAATAACCTGTTATACAATTAGTCACAAATACAGTCCTCGAGTTTTTTGCCCGTACACATGAGTATTGTCTAAAACATGTCTTCCTTGTAGCAGCTAGGCCCTGCCACCACGGTGCTTGGCTGAGTTCACAAATCTGTTGTAACCTGTAGCTTCCCTGTCACTTCCCTGGCTCTCCTCTCCTGCTAAGCTTTGTTTCCTGGCAGTAATTAAAACCTTCTGCCACTGCCATAGCTACTGCTGCTGCTGGAACCACCATAGCCACCTTGGTTTCGTGGTTTGGCAAAATATTGGCCTCCACCACCATAGGGGCCAGAGCTTCTGCCTCCAAAATTTCCTCCTTTCATGGGTCCAAAATTTGAGGATTGATTGTTGTAATTGCCAAAATCATTATAGCTTCCGCCACCTCCAAAGTTGCTTCCACTACCACCGCCATAGCCGCCTCCGTCTCCTCCATTGTTATAGCTGTCATAGCTGCCACTCCTGCCATAGCCACTGCCCTGGTTTCCATAACCCTGTCCACCACTTCCATAGCCTCTGCTTCCTCCAGAGTAACCAGGGCCGCCTCCTCCATAACCACCATCATTACCAAATCCGTCATAGCCATCCCCACGGCCACCATATCCACCACCACCTCGACTGCCACCAAAGCCACCTCGACCACGGAAGTTCCCTCCACGACCAGAGTTGTCATTCCCACCAAAACCACCTCCACGACCACCACCAAAGTTTCCAGAACCACTTCGACCTCTTTGGCTGGATGAAGCACTAGCCGTCTCTTGCTTAGAGAGGGCTTTCCTTACTTCACAGTTGTGGCCATTCACAGTATGGTATTTTTGAATGACAATCTTGTCTACAGAGTCATGGTCATCAAATGTTACAAAAGCAAAACCTCTCTTTTTGCCACTGCCTCGGTCAGTCATGATCTCGATCACTTCAGTTTTCCCATACTGTTCAAAATAATCTCTTAGGTGATGTTCTTCAGTGTCTTCTTTAATGCCACCAACAAAAATCTTTTTCACAGTTAAGTGGGCACCAGGTCTTTGAGAATCTTCTCTTGAGACAGCCCTCTTTGGTTCCACAACTCTTCCATCCACCTTGTGTGGCCTTGCGTTCATGGCTGCATCCACCTCCTCCACAGTGGCATACGTGACAAACCCAAAGCCTCTGGAGCGCTTGGTGTTTGGATCTCTCATTACCACACAGTCCGTAAGCGTTCCCCGTTGCTCAAAATGGCTCCTCGGACTCTCATCGGTTGTTTCAAAGCTCAAACCTCCGATGAAGAGCTTCCGCAGCTGTTCAGGCTCTTTGGGAGACTCTGACTTAGACGTGACGGCGGTGGGAGGGGAGACTTTAATGATGCTTACTCTGCGGCGTCCACGGGCAGAAAGTCTTTGTCACATATTCTTGTTTTACTTTCTTCAGAGTACTTATGATTATCTGAAATGTTGTATATACTTGTATGGGCCCTCTCTTTCTCCCTGGACTGTATTCTCCTTAAGATCAGAGACCTTGCTCCTTTTTAATTTTTGGCAGCACTAATGTATATTTGTATAGTGAATGAATGCATGAATGTATATTTAGTAGATTCTAGTAGGTCTGGGCTAGGTTACAGCATTATGAGGGAAAGAAATTCAACATTATTCCTATGCTACATCATTCTATAAGATACTATACATAGATGTTGAACACTAAAATTTGATTGTTTTCTTCTTGCATATTTTTCAGAATGAAGCATTTTCATTTCTTAGAATATCATTGTCACAAGAATGCCAGCTTTTGCTGATTTGCTATTTCCCTTAGTTTCAGTTTTTTGAAGTTAAAATGTTCTTTTGTGGAAAAATATACTGTTTTTTTTAATTGTGATGTTAATTTGTTTAATGATTTTTTCTAAAGGTAGCATTGTTCTCTTGAGGTTTGTTAGTGTGCAAAGATGTTCAGACCTACTTAATTGTTGGTGCCAATTTACTGTGTGAAGTGCTTCTTTAAAAAAATCAATGATGAATACTTACCAGTATTATATTCCATATGACAAAAATCAAATCAGATTTTAGGGCTTATGCTGGTTTTTACTGTTTTTATTGTAGCAGTGAGGCACTGTTTTAAATAGATGAGGGAGGGCATAGGCTCTGTATTCTCTGTGTATTCCTCTAATAAACAGAGAGCATGTTCTCATTTATGTCACAGCTTCATTTTACCAGCATCTTAAGTTCTTTCCCTCCTTAGGCCTTTGTGCTTGCTTTTCCTGCTACCTGAAATGTTTATTCTCTAGCTTCTTTCAGTGTTGTGATTTTCTCATCCTTGGGATTTGAGCTTTAGAGTCATTTTATCTGAGAAACCTTTCTTGACATTCCATGTACATAGATCCTCCATTATTTTCTGTAATACCATTCTATTATTTTCTCAGTGTGTATTGTGGATTTTAATTACATATTTGGTTGTTTATTATATGTCTCTCCACTGAAATATCAACTTCATGAGAGCAGAGACCTTAGAAATTAGCTCACTTAGCTATTAAGTGCTCAATAAATGGTTTTTGAGTGAATTATAGTAAATTAAATCTTATTCAACCACCAAAGCTTTAAAAGATTGTGATCATTTTCATTGAACATGTTCTGCCTACTGAGCGCAGTGCAGTCTTAAGCTGATCCTTACAATGATCTGTTTTTGTACTATGGTCCAATAAAATGATGCCCTTAAGGTCTTTATGCTAAGTGACCTCAGATTATAGCCCTGTTCGTATTTAACTCTTTTAAATATATATATATTTTAATCACAGCAATATTATGTGCTCTTTGTTAATTTAAAAAGCCTAAAATGAACAACTACACTCCCTAGCCTCTACACTCATCTGTGTGTATACTTGGCCATAGGCAATCACTATTACTCCTTTTTATTTTCTTCCTCTAGTGATTTTTTTCTTGATATTTCTAAATATTATTTTATAACAGTATTTCATAAAGCAGACTTGATGTTTCTTGCTATGGTAGGTAAGGATTTAATTCATCTCTCCTTATTTTTATAGCTTCCTAGTTCTTCTTTTATTGTTGTAACAGTAAATAGCATCCTTCTATTTCTTGTGCATTAACTATAGATGACCTCTCTTGATTCCCTATTTGGTCACATGAAGATTAGTAAGTACGCCCCTTCTTCTCACCTCTTCCCCTTCCCTTTTACCCACCAAATCCTGTTAATTGTACTTTTACATCATCAAGGGTTGATAGCATTTACATTCCATACTGTTCAAAGTAATGAACCTTCCTCATTTCCAATTAAAGTTATGATACATTTTAATTTGCATCGTATATATTCATTTTCTTGTAGTTTTTCCTGGACCAAATATGTCTTACATACTATGGTCTTAATATCTTCAGACTTCTACTGATTCTAATGATTGCTTAGAATCTTTTTATCTTAAAGTCCAATTAAATTTCTGTTCTAATTTGTACTTTATAGCTTCTTAGGTGGATCACAGTTTTCTTACACATCTTCTACCCCGCCTACCTTAACCATAATTCTAGTTGCCCTTTTCCCTTTCTTACAGCGTTTCTCTCATACTCTCAAGTTTTCTCATTTTTTCATTCATATTACCTTTCTTTCAGTTATATCCTAAGGTAATTTCACATTCCTTACATTTCTGAGAATATGTTTATTTCAAACTTAATTGTTTGGCTTGATACAGAATTCTACATTGAAAATAACATGCTCTCAAAACTCTGAAGGAATTGTTCAATTATCTGCCAGTATCTAGTGTTGGTAATTACTGTTCCAGTCCCAATCTCATCATTTGTCATTGTGACATATTTTTTTCTCTGACCTTCTTTTTCTCTATAATCTGGAATATCACAGTATGTCTGGTGTTGGTCTTTTCTTGTTTTTCTTACTTAGAACCTGGGAAATAATTTTAATTTGAACACTTAGTCTCCTTTAATTCTGTCTCCAGAAATATTTCCTCCATTCTCTCTCTCTCGTATTTCTGGGTCTCCTCTGAAAGTTGGAATTTTTGGATTATATCTCTAGGTCCCTTTCTCTCTCTTTTTTTCCAGTATAGTCCACCTGTGAATTTTTTATTCTGTGATTTTTATTTAACACTACCTTCTAATACTGGTATTTAATTTGAACAATCATATTTTAAATTTTAAGTGCTCTCTTTTACTTTCTTTGTTCCTTTTTTCTATGATATTGGTGTGTGTGTGTGTGTGTGTGTGTGTGTGTGTGTGTGTGTGTGTGTGTGTGTGTGTGTGTGTGTGTGTGTGTGTGTGTGAATACTATTGGAAGAAGCAGGCTATCGTGGGCCTTGCGCATCCCTGCATGTTCTGACTGGTTATGCCAAGAAGGCAGAGGCCTGATTGCTCTTTACCTGGGCAGTGTCTCAGGGGTGTGTGTGCAGTGAGAAGCCTTAAGGAATGAAATAATGTCTCCCACTGAACAAAGCACAGGCTTCTTCTTACTTATTATAAAAACAGTAAGTGCCTCAACCTCGGTGTTCTCCTTTAACACAGTTAACTGTGTGTGCTGGCATTCACGAAGGACCCTTTGTGTCACCAGTGAGACTTGGGGGCAGGGGGAACTGATGTGAATGAACATGAAGTAATAAAGTCCTCTGTCTCTGACCCAGCAGTCTCATCTTTTCTGCCAGCCTCCATGAAACAGTAACAGGGTAGCTTGTTAGCTTGTATATAAGATAAAATCTCATACCCTGCACGGTTCTTGACAAATTCCTCTGACTTTTTCTGAGTATTTTAAGTTTCTTCTTAATGTTTTTGTACTTCTTTGAATTATGTTTCTTCTGGAGTCTGTTTTGTTTGGGATTTTTTTTTTTCTTTAATCATGTTGGGTTTTTCTCAGTCACATAAAGTGATTTTTTTTTTTTTTTAATAGTCCAGTCACTTAGGTATAGAAAGACTCACATAGGAATTGGTTGGGAGTGGGGCAGGAGTTTGGGTCTTCTATCTCATATAAAGAAATTGAATTATGATCTCTGAGTTCCATTTCTTATCTCCAGACTCCGCTGCTTCTTAATCCAGCATTTTTCCTCTTTCCTGCAGTGCAATCTCCTTTTGTAATTGTACATTCCTCCATCAAAACTTTTCCACTAGCTTTCTGTTTTCCAGGTATTTCTTGAACTCTCTTATTTGCTGCTGACTACTCCAAGTCTTTGTGTTATTATGAGATTATACATTTTTATCTCTTCCATTTTGGGAGAGGGAGGAGATAGACTCCTTTCTCAATTATGTGGAGGTAACACACTTTATAAAAACATGTTTTAATGATCACTTGTTGCTTCTTGTTTCTATGACTGTACTTATAGCCTTCTAGCAATGCCGTGTCTCTGTTTCTACTCCAAACCTACACTTAAATAAAGCTTTATTATTTGGAAAATCAACAAAATGTCCACTAGAAATTAATTCAAAACAGGAGTGGATAATGTTCATAGAAGAGGGCTTATTTGTGGCATTTGGTTTAACTACCAGTAGAATTTTTACTTACTTTTGCTAATTAGTAATTCTGAATGTAAATGCACTTTTAGATAAATGGAGTATATAAAAGATGCAGTATAATTGCGTTCACAATGTAAAAAAATGCCTATGATTTTTGTTCTGTTAAACTGAATTGCCCATATTCTTAAAAATTGCTTTATGTCCTTTACATAAAAATCATCTGAAGATTTAAATTTTATGTATAGGGGATGCCACAAACCCTAGAATAAGAAATGTCAATTATTTAAAGTGCCATGCCACACACTTTTTGGCCCACATGCTTTCCATTACAACTGTTCAGCTCTGCCCGTATATAGTACAATAGCAGTCATCGCAACACAAATGAATCAGTGTGGCTGAGGTGCCGTAAAGCTTTATGAACAACATGATACGAATCTTAAATAATTTTCACATGTGATGGAATATTTCTCCTATTTTGTTACAATCATGTAAAAATATAAAATCAGTGCTTGCAGTCTGTGCAGAAATTAGCCAACCCTGGTGTTGGAATTACCTGTTATTAATAGCTTTGTTAATGCTTGAGTACTGATATGTTTTTACTCTGCCCCATTCTCCTTATCAGGCAAGCTAATGAAGAATATCAAATACTGGCTAACTCCTGGCGCTACTCATCTGCCTTTTGCAACAAACTCTTCTTCAGTATGGTGGACTATGATGAGGGGACAGATGTTTTTCAACAGGTATTATTTTGCTAATAAACTTAATAGAGTTGGTTATGGTACGTTTTTGTCGGTCAAATAAAAATACAATTCATTGAATAAGTTAATAAAGACAAGTAGTTATAATAAATTCTGTGATGTGATTAAAATAATTTTAGCCAATGTTATCTTTATCATTGCACAGTTTTTGCTATTAGTATGCTAAACACATTTTAACTTTTCCATTATAGAGGAAATAGATATATATTTTTTTAAAGATTTTATTTATTTATTTGACAGAGAGGGACAGTGAGAGAGGGAACACAAGCATGGGGAGTGGGAGAGGGAGAAGCAGGCTTCCCGCGGAGCAGGGAGCCCGATGCGGGGCTCAATCCCAGGACCCTGGGATCATGACCTGACCCGAAGGCAGATGCTTAACAACTGAGCCACCCAGGCGCCCCGAGGAAATATATTTTTTCAAGTGTATAGTGGTAGTTTACATTATCCTTATTTTGACGTTTAACTGTATTGGGTTTAGGTGATATACAAATTTATGAAAATTTATATAAATTCAACGTAATTTTTACTTAACCCTCACTTTTTCCAATGTGACAGAGAGAATTTTACATGTAAAGTAATAAATATTTATTTAAAAGTATTCCTATTGACTGAATTGTGTGCCTCCCAAACTCATGTTGAAGCCATAACCTAGAAGTAACTGTATTTGGAGCAAGGGCCTATAAGGGATAATTAAGGTTAAATGAGATCATAGAATGGGACCCTAATCCAATAGACTGGTGTCCTTATAAGAACCAGCAGATACCGGGAGAGTATGTCCACAGAGAAAAGGTCATGTAAGGACACTGCAAGAAGACGACCGTCTGCAAATCAGCAAACCAGGTCTCATCAGAGACCAGTTCTACTGGCATCTTGATCTTGGACTTCTAGCTTCCAGAACTGTGAGACAACAGATTTCTATTTTTTTTTATTATGTTATGTTAATCACCATACATTACATCATTAATTTTTGATACAGTGTTCCATGATTCATTGTTTGTGTATTACACCCAGTGCTCCATGCAGAACGTACCCTCTTTAATACCCATCCCCCGGCTAACCCATCCCCCCACCCCCCTCCCCTCTAGAACCTTCAGTTTGTTTCTCAGAGTCCATCGTCTTTCATGGTTCGTCCCCCCCCTCCGATTCCCCCCCTTCATTTTTCCCTTCCTACTGTCTTCTTTTTTTTTTTTTAAACACATAATGTATTATTTGTTTCAGAGGTGCAGGTCTGTGATTCAACAGTCTTACACGATTCACAGCGCTCACCATAGCACATACCCTCCCCAATGCCTGTCACCCAGCCACCCCATCCCTCCCACCCCCCACCACTTCAGCAACCCTCAGTTTGTTTCCTGAGATTAAGAATTGCTCATATCAGTGAGAACAAATTTCTGTTTTTTAAGCCACCCAGTCCGTGGTATTCTGTTATAGTAACCGGAGCAGACTAACACATTCTCATTTACACAGTCTTCTCTGTAGAGCAAGATAATGAATTATAGCGTAAGGATGCTAGTTGTCATCAATTTTGTCATGGTTGTGTCATCATCATTGCTAACATTAAGTGCTCATGATCCAAGCACTCTTCGAAGTGCTTAATGTATATTCTTTCATTTAGTTTCACAATGATCCGATGAGGAAAATAATGTGATTTTTATTTCACATATAAATAAATTAAAGTATGGAGAGGTTGCTTTTCTAAGTTTACAAAGTTAGTGTAATATAGGGCTAGAGTTTGAGCTCGGTAGTCTGTCCCCAGAGCTCTAGTTCTTAGTTATGCTGTTACCTTGCAGCTACTAATATTTTTGTATTTATCACTATGTGATCAGTGCCTTTCAAATGTAAAATTTATTGTAGTACATGGCATTGATTAGTTTGGTCTATTTTATTTTTCTCATATGTGACATTCTTTGGCATTATACTTTATGAGGTCATGGAAAAGCATTTAGTTCTGTAAAGAATCTAGCTCACTAATTATAAAGGGGCCATTCGTAAGTATTTTTTCTTATTTGCTTCCAGATTGATTATTTGAATGCCAGTTTCTAGTTGAATAAGAAATTCTTTTTTTGCTTTCAGAACCCTTTATTCTTGGTCTTTCCTGTTAGTATTCCTCACTTATTTCTTCCCCTATAAATTTATTGTGCCTTTTGGGATGTTTCTTTCTGTTCACCTATTCAGCAAATGTTATTGACTGTCTACTCTGTAGGAGCAATGGATTGGTGAGAAACACATACATAGCTCTTCCCCATAAAGAGCTTACAGATCAGGGAGCTGATAGTAATAATATCATAATAATAACACACACACACACGTGTATGTACAGATCTTCCTTGACTTACATTGGGGTTATGTCCTGATAAAGCCATTGTAAGTCGAAAATATTGTAAGTCAAAAATGCATTTAATACTCCTAACTACTGCATATCAGTTTAGCCTACCCTACCTTCAGTGTGCTCAGAACACTTAAATTAGTCTACAGTTGGACAGAATCATCTAACACAAAGCCTATTTCATATTAAAGTATTGAATATCATTGTGATTCATTGAATATGGTAGTGAAGGTGAAAAACGGAATGGTTGTCAGTGTATCAGTTGTTTCATGATCTCATGGTTGACCGAGAGCTTTGGCTCACTGCACTTGGTCAGCATCATTAGAGAGTATTGTATTGCGTATCACTACTCCACAAAAAGATCCAAATTCAAAATGTGAAATACAGTTTCTACTGAATGTGTGTCACTTTGGCACCATTGTAAGGTTAAAAAATTGCAAGTTGAACCATCATAAGTCAGGGACTATCTGTAATTTCAAATAACCTTACAAAGGGAAATTATAGTACTATAAGAACCAAATATTATTTCATGTAATTTATAGGTCTCCATGGAATCTCAGGAGAATTGACCTTAGAGATCATCAGGTGAAGTGCTATTCATTATACACTTGAATCCTCACTGCCATATTAGGGAATAGCTGTCCAGGTCCAATCTGACCGCTAGAGCAGAGGCTTCAAGCCCAAATATCTATCCTGGCCAGGTTTGTAAACTAAATGAAGAAAGCAGATTGGATTAGTTTAGTTGCATTATGGTATCTTTATTTATGTACATTCTTAATATATTAAACACATTAGTTCTTTACTTGTATAATTACATATGTTCTCTCCTATTTTCATAAAACAAAGTCTTTCTGGGTCTTTTTTTATAAAATAAATCTTTAGTGGAAATACTATTTCATTTTTCTCCTAACTACTGTAAGAAATAAAATCAGCAAAACAGTGTGGAGCTGACTGTTGATCTCGTTGTTGAGGAACCAGTATGGTGTGCATGAGGACTGCAGCAAACTGGAGCAGACAAACTTGAACTCAGGGATGCAGCTTGGTCCAGCTGTGTTTACCAAATGCAGGCCACATGTAGCTAGAGCTGTTTTTTTCAAGGAGAAACCCAAATATGAATTTTTATATGAAATTTTTCTATCTTTAAAATGTGAGCAACTAATTCAAACTGTGCTGAATACCGACTGCATAGGCTGCCAGTATATAACCATATAGATATATTGTTAGATAGAATCATTGAATTCTTTTGTATGCTTTAGACATAAGTTTTTTTTTTTTTTAAGTTTGACATAGATATGAAAGTTGACATCAAGATTGTTTTTAGTTGAAAAATTTCCTCAGGTTAATTTTGATTCAGCAGAGTTCTGAATATAGAACTGCTTTGTCTTTTCTAAAACCTAGCCCCTGGCTTAGCAATAAGAGTTATTTTAAAATGCATAAAAGTAACAGTTAGTGGCTTTTATGTGGAATTATAATGTACAAAAACAGGGAAGTACATATTTTGCATTATTGAGAACTAAAAGATTTTTAATGCTAGGTTTCTTTTCTAACTATTGAACCACATTTTGTTGAAGTGCTCTTTCTAAACTGCCATTTTAAAACATTGTGCTGTCTGAAGATAATATTAATATGAATGCCAAAACTTGGTAATTCCTGATTTACTTGGGACTTGTTGGGAAAGTAACTTCAGTTATATATGATTCCCATGCAATGGTTGAGGCTAAGTGAATGATGACAGACCAACCAGTTAATGATTGTGCTGTGTTAGAAGCAGGTCTGGACTAGCAATAAGATCTGCGTTGTACCCTGCTTTGTGTAGCCTTGGGGAATTTGTACATTTTAATGATGATGAAAGCTTTGAATTGTATGATTTTTTTTTAAACTCTAAGATTTTTAGATCTTAAACCTTAGTAGGAATTTTTTGATTGTTCCAACGCAGAGAGTTTTTACTTGTAGTATGTTATTTACGTGTTGGCTCTAGTTATCTCTCATGCATCCACCATGGACACACACACGAACAAAGTCTAGCATGGGAAAAAGCACAGAGAAGAAAGCAACTGGTGACTGTGTGTTTTGTTCTCTTTAACCAGCCTTACTAATGTCCATAACGTGCAAGCCCACTGTTGGTACTGCTGCATCTTTACTTTGATGTCAGCTGCAATGACAATTTTTGCTTTGATTTTGCTTTTAATTCTCAGTATTGGGAAATGCTGAACTATATTGCAAGTCAAGGCCAAAAATCTAGTGGCCTTTTATTTGAGACATTTTTCATATTTCTGAGCAGTGAGAATTTAATTTATATAATTTTTGTAGTTTGCTATTCCATGCAAATTAACCTAACATTTGTTTTAGGTATTATATTCTTAATAAGCACCATTTATATTAAAAGTAGTCTTCTATTCAATGCACTTTTCAAATGGAATTACCTTTAGAAAATAATTGTGAGATATAATCATTTTTAAGACACTTGAATTAATAGAGAAATTGAACAGAAAAAGATGATCATGTGGATTTCTCCTGTAGTCTGGTAAATTCAGGTTGTTTGTGTTGGTTTCTGGTATAATCATCATTTTTAAAAAGTCTTCAAATTTTTAACAGAGAATTTAATAATTTGACATTAATGCTTTTATGCATTTTTTTCAACAAGTGCTAGTACTTTTTCTTTAATAACTGCTTAAGTGAAATTGTAATGTTGTATGTGAAGGTTCTGAGAATTTAGCCAGATTCACAAGTTCTTTTTCAGTTAATAGCATATTACAATGAATAAGAACAATAATTAAGCTCTGGAAAGCCACTTAGATTTTCATAATATATGCTATCTTTTTAAAATTCATGCAGGAAAAACCATAAAATGTTAGATTAATGAGATATAAAGATTGCTGGGATATTGTATTTAGTATTTTTTATCTTATGTTTTACAGCTCAACATGAATTCTGCTCCTACGTTCATGCATTTTCCTCCAAAAGGCAGACCCAAAAGAGCTGATACTTTTGACCTTCAAAGAATTGGATTTGCAGCTGAACAACTCGCAAAGTGGATTGCTGACAGAACGGATGTTCATGTATGTTTTTATTCGTCACAGTTTTAATAATAGACTAATTAGTTTGGTTTGTTATAACACTGTAGTAAGGCCACAGGATTCTTAAAATTAACTCTATAGAACATTTTTCCTTGCTTAGAGAAAACTGTGTGATAGCTGTAACCCGAATTTTGACTGAGTTAGGTGAATTTAAATGGTTTTTAGAATAATGGTACATTGATATTTTAAGAGCCACTAAAAAGTACATGAGTTGAGCACAAAGTAATTTCAGGGGCTAAAATATATATGGAATATTGTTCAAAGGTATTAGTAAAGAAATTCTAGAGTATGTGCTATAGTGAGCACTGTGAATTGTGTAAGACTGTTGAATCACAGGCCTGTACCTCTGAAACAAATAATACCTTATGTGTTAAAAGAAAAAAAAAAAAAGAAGAAGATAGTTGGAAGGGAAAAATGAAGGGGGGGAATCGGAGTGGGGAGACGAACCACGAGAGACTATGGACTCTGAGAAACAAACTGAGGGTTCTAGAGGGGAGGGGGTGGGGGGATGGGTTAGCCCAGTGATGGGTATTAAGGAGGGCACTTATTGCATGGAGCACTGGGTGTTATACGCAAACAATGAATCATGGAACACTACATCAAAAACTAATGATGTAATGTAGGGTGATTAACATAAAAAAGATGTGTAATTTTTATTTAGCTTTTGGGCAAATACAAATGATATAATACTTTTCATGAACCACGTGAGAAAATATACTGTTCTTTGGACTATGGAATAACTAATTCTGTGTGTGTAATGTCTTTATTTTATGTAATTGAGCTTTAACAGTTCTACTTCTAGAAGTTTAACCTAAGGATATATTAGGGATGATTCAAATACCCAGCCATAGAAATATTTGTTAAGTAACATTCATTATAATGGAAAACAATTGGAAATAAGTGAAATGTCTAAAAATAGGAGACTACTTATATGTACTGTAGCATAGACAACAATGGTCTACAAGTATTCTTGACATAGAAAGAAGCTCAAGGTATAGGTTAGAAAAGTAGTATTTATAGTATGATCTAGAATTTTGTTTTAAAGCATAAATATGAGTGTAGATATGTAGACAGTTTATTGAGGAAGTAAACAAACCGAAATCTTGATGGTGGTTAATGTCTATGTGGAGGGCTTAAGGCTGCTTTATTCCTTCATCTCACCAGAATTTTCTTTTTTTTTTTTTTTTTAAGATTTTATTTGAGAGAGAGAGAATGAGAGAGAGCACGAGAGGGAAGAGGGTTAGAGGGAGAAGCAGACTCCCTGCTGAGCAGGGAACCCGACATGGGACTCGATCCCGGGACTCCAGGATCATGACCTGAGCCGAAGGCAGTCGCTTAACCAACTGAACCACCCAGGCGCCCCTCACCAGAATTTTCTATAGTGAACAATTATAACCAGTAATTTTAAAGTACATTTATTCTAGAATATGTAATTTTACCATAAGGTCTAAACACATTCTTGGTCAAGATGGGTGTCTCTCATCACCATTAACTCTTGTCATCTTTTTTTTTTAACCTTTTGGCAAATACTGAGTTCTGCAACAGTATCATTTAGTTCATACAAGATACTAAGGGTAATACTGAAAAACTACTATTAATTCTTTATAAGGGTTACTGAATTTTCATCAGAAATGATTCTAATCTATTGATCATACCTACACTTTAAGTTGCTTGATAACCCTGTGAATAGAAAAACCACTGGTACACCAGGTGAATTGTATGGTGTGTGTATTATATGTCAGTAAAGTTGTTAAAAAATGTTAAAGATGTTAAAATGTCCCAATTTGGAATAATAAATATATTACACCTCTATTTCCTCCCCCTGTACTAGATGATCCCATGTTTCATAGGTGAAACACAGCAGTTCTGGGTTAAACATAAGTAATGTGTATGTATAGTAACTGTTCACCTAAAGCAGGTCTTTTTACACAACCATGATGTTGGAAGCCATTTGTTTCTGATTTGTAAAGGGTAAAAGGAATGTTAGTTCCACAAATGAAAAGTAGGGTGGCACCTTTTTAAAGTTTTGGAGTTGAAAATTGGAAGGACTGGAATATGATCAAGAGAAAAACACTTTTACTTTATTCAGCTCTTAAAATTTTCATTGCATGTTTGCAGATTCGAGTCTTCAGACCACCCAACTATTCTGGCACCATTGCTTTGGCCCTGTTAGTGTCACTTGTTGGCGGTTTGCTCTATTTAAGAAGGAACAACTTGGAATTCATCTATAACAAGACTGGTTGGGCCATGGTGTCTCTGGTATGTTATTACACTATACTTTTTCTCCTTATTTCTTTGTAAATAGTATAAGTTGCATGGTTGTTGATTTTCAACAAGTGTCAGAGTATTCAGTGAGAAAAGAACAGTCTTCAACAAAGTGTGCTGGAACAGTCAAATGTCCTCATGTAAATAATGAACCACAACCCTTAACTCACACCACATATAAAAATTACTCAAAATCGATTATGGTTCCATATATAAAACTAAAATTATAAATCTTCCAGAAGAATACCAGATCTTTATAACACAAAAAGCATAAACCATGGGAGAAAAAATAAAGATTAAAATATTTACTCTTCAAAAGAATCCATAGACTCAGAGAAAATATTTGGAAAATATATGTGTATGGGGCATATATCTAGAATATGTGAAGAATTCTTGCTACCCAGAAGATAGAAATCATGGTTTTAAAAAAATCGTCAATCTGTTTATAGGTAAGATGGTATATAAACATACTAGTCTCTCTCTCCTGCTAACAGAACTATAAACCTGGAGTGAATGCAAAGCTCCTCAGGTATTTGGTGTAAAGATCAGGTGGATCAGGTAAGAATACCAGCATTCAAGATGACATTTAGTTAGTAGATAAAAAATTACCAACCTTCTGCATCTCTACATCCTTGATTTGAGTTTGGGCAATTTGGAGCAGACAGAGAGGTATCTAGGAGATACCTCTAGTTCTGGCTCAAGGAGAGTAGAAGAGATTCTTGTGTTTTTTTTCTATTTTCTTCTACTCCAATTCCTCATGCAATCCTGTGGCAGAACAGTAGAGACAATGAAAGCAGTTGGTAGTGGAAACTATAGGAGCCAAACTCTTAAAGGGGAACCTTTCTCATCATGTCAAAATTTATAGAACTGTACACCAAAAGAACAAAAAGTCAATTTTACTGTGTACTAATTCAGAAAATAGGCAAAAGATTTGAAGTGATGCTTGACTAAAGAGCATAGACAAAGGGCAAAAAAGCACATGCAAATTCCATGGTAGTGAAAACACATGTGGCTTGGATGTTCTCATGGTCCAATAAAAGTTTCTATTCTGTATACTGACATATATCCTGTGAGTCACCTAAGGCAAAGTGACAGCGCCCTGTTAAAGAAGATACTGAACTTAGAAGCCTCCATTTTATGGTTGGTAATTGATTGATTTTGATTGTGGTACTTGTAGGCAAAAATCCATGTTCTTCACCCTGGGGATAAAGAAAGAAAGAAGTTATAGTCTTCCACTGCTGGCTGTTGAATAGCCATTCTCATCTCTCTTCAGTTTGAGACATTGCATAGAGGTTAAGAGCTTGAAGGATATGATAGGCCCTTGTGGGGTCTTCTGTGGAGACCAGGATATCAGTGTTGTAAAATAAGGGTGTACAATTGGAAAGAAAGGGGAAGGTGGCCTGGTTAATCCTGTAGAACAAATAAGAAATATCCTTTCGGAGAATTGCTGCATTGAGACCCCACACTGCTGAGTAAAACAATGTATAAATCTAGAAACAGTAGGCTTTTTGTTTGTTTGTTTCTTTGCTATCTATAAGGAAAGGACTCCGCCCCCCCCCCAGCTTTACTGAGGAATAACTGACATAAAACATCCTGTGAAAGTTGAGGGTATACAATGTAATGACTTGATACCTGTATATATTGCAAAATGATTACCATAATAAAGTTAGTTAATACCTTTATCACTTCATATAAATTACCTCTGTGTGTGTGTGTTGCGTGGTGAGAATATTTAAGATTAACTCTATAACTGGCAATTTGTACCCTTTGACCAACATCTCCCTGTTTTCCCCACCTTACAGCCCCCTGAAATCACCATTCTATTCTCCCTTTTTTTAGATTCTACATATAAGGGAGATCATAAAGTATTAGCCTTTCTCTAACTTATTTTACTTGGCATTATGCTCTCCAGGTCCATTCATGTTGTTGCAAATGCATGATTTTGTTTTTTATGGCTGAAATGTGATATATATATATATCCATATTCATCTGTCAGTGAGCACTTAAGTGGTTTCTACATCTTGACTGTTGTGAATAATAATGCAATGAATATGGGGGTTCAGATCTCTCTTTAGGATAGAATATGGTTGCTTTCAGTTACATACCCAGAAGTGGGATTGCTGGATCATATGGTAGTTGTATTTTTAATTTTTTAAGGAACCTCCATACTGTTTTCTATAGTGGCTGTACCTTCTACCTTCCCACCAACAGTGCGTAAGTATTCCTTTTTCTACATCCTTGCCAACACTTGTTACCTCTTGTCTTTTTGATAATAACCATTCTAATAGGTATTAGGTTACTTCATTGTGATTTTGATTTCCATTTCCTTGATAATTGGTGATTTTTGAGCATCTTTTCATGTACCTGTTGGCCATTTTTAGGTCTTCTTTGGAAAAATGCCCATACAGGTTTTGTGTCTACTTTTTAATTGGATTTTTTTTCTTGAGTTGTGTGAGTTTCTTATACATTTGGACTCCTTCTCCAACATATGACTTGCATATTATTTTTTTTGAATGACTTGCATATTATTTTCTCCTGTTCTGTAAGTTGCCTTTTCATTTTGTTGATGGTTACCACTGGTTTGCAAAAGCTTTATAGTGTGATATAGTCCCATTTTTACTTTTGTTTTTGGTGTCATATTCAAAATATTGTCAAGACCAATGTGAGTGAGCTTTTTTCATATGTTTACTTCTAAGAGTTTTATAGTTTTGGGTCTTAGGTATAATCCTTTAATCCATTTTTTATTAGTTTTTGTGATTGGCATAAGATAGGTGTCCATTTTCATTCTCTGGCATGTGAAGATCCACTTTTCTCAGGACTTTTTATTGAAGAGACCATGCTTTCCTCATTGAGTGTTCTTTACTGCCTTGTCAAATACTTGTTTTGTTTTTCTGCCATTTTGGTATGTATGTATGTATTTTATGTTCAGTTAGCCAGCATATAGTAGTACATCATTAGTTTTTGATGTAGTGTTCAGCCATTCATTAGTTGTGTATAACACCCAGTGCTCATCACCATACATGCCCTCCTTAATACCCATCACCAGTTACCCCATCTCCACAGCCCCTTCCTTCTGTAACCCTCAGTTTTTTTTTCTGGAGTCTAGAGTCTCTCATGGTTTGTCTCCCTCTCTGATTTCTTCCCAGTTTTCCCTCCCTTCCCCTGTGGCCCTCCACACTGTTCCTTATGTTCCACATAAGCGTGAAACCATATGATAATTGTCTTTTTCTGTTATGACTTATTTCACTTAGCATAATCCCCTCCAATTCCACTCATGTCGATGCAGATGCTGGGTATTCATCCTTTCTGATGGCTGAGTAATACTCCATCACATCTTCTTTATCCATTCGTCTGTTGAAGGGCGTCTTGGCTCCTTCCACAGTTTGGCTATTGTGGACATTGCTGCTATGAACATTGGGGTGCATGTGCCCCTTCTTTTCACTACATCTGTATCTTTGGGGTACTTGTATTTACCCCAAAGATACAGATGTAGTGTCAAATACTTGATGATAGTACTTCTGTGAATTTATTTCTGGGCTTGCAATTCTATTGCATTGGTCTATTTCTGACAGTACCATTCTGTTTTGATTACTTTATAACATACTTTGAATTCAGGGAATTTCGTGCTTCCAGGTTTGTTCTTTCTCAGTATTGTGTTGGCTATTTGGCATCTTTTTATGGTTCCATACAAATTTTAGGATTTTTTTTTTCTATGTGAAAAATGTCATTGGAATTTTGGTAGTGATTGCATTGAATTTAGGTTGTATGGACTTATTAACAATATAAATTCTTCTCTATGAACACAGGATATTTTTCCATTTGTTTCCTTTCTTTCTTGAATATCTTTTACCTCCCTGGTTAAATTTATTCCTAAGAATTTTATTGTTTTTGATGCTATTGTAAATGGGACTTTTTTAAAAAAAAATTTTCAGATGTTTTGTTGTTAGTCTCTAGCAACATAACTGATTTCTGTATACTGAAACTTTATTGCAATTGGTTATTCTAATAGGTTTTTGGAGGAGTCTAGGAATTTCTGTATATAAGATCATATCATCTACAAACAATTTTACTTTTCCCTTTCTGATTTGGATAATAGTAATAATAATTTCTTTTTCTTGCCCATTTGGTCTGGCTAGGACTTGCACTATGATGCTGAACAGGAACGATGATAGTGGGCACCCTTGTCTTGTTTCTGATCTTAGAGACCTTCCAGCCTATCATCATTTAGGGTGATGTTAGCTGTGGACTCATCAAATAGGGCTTTTATTATGTTGAGCTATATTTCTTCTATATCCAATTTATTGAGAGTTTTTCTCATGGAAGGATGTTGAATTTTGTGAAATACTTTCTGTGTCTATAGAGATGATCATATGGTTGATTTTCATCTTTCATCCTATTAATGTAGTATATCACATGCCTTATCTTTATTGAACCCTCCTTGCATACATGGAATAAATCCCTCTTAATCATGGTGTATAATCTTTTAATGTACTGTTGAATTTTGTTGAGAATTTTTGCATTTGTGATTCATCAAGGATGTTTATTTGTAGTTTTCTTCTAGTGTCTTTATCAGGCTGTTGAAATTGGGGTATTGTAGTCCCTGATTACTGCTGGTTTTTTTTTTTTTTTTTTTTTGTACCTTCAGATATGTTAGTGTTGGCTTAATATGTTTAGGTTCTGTGATATGGTCATATATATTTACAACTATGATATTTTTGGATGAATTGACTCATTTTTCATTATATAATGACCCTATTTATCTCTTGTGACCATTTTTTACTTCACCTCTATTTTTTTTTGATGCGTGTATAGCTACCCTGTTCTCTTGGTTTCCATTTCTGTGGAATATCTTTTTCCATATCTTCCCTTTGAAAGTATTTTCTGCTTGAAGCTGAAAGGAGTGTCTCCGGGGCACCATATAGTTGGGTCTTCTTTTTGTATCCATTTATCTACTCTATACCTTTTGAATGGATAATTTAATCCATTTACATTTCAAGTAATTATTGATAGGTAAGGACTTCTTAATGCCATCTTAATTGTTTTCCGCTGCCAGAGGGCTTGGGGTTTTATTTTTTTGGCAGGCGGGGCTGGGGGGAGTCATTTTGTCACTTTCCCTCAGTTGAGCATCTAGGAAGTATTAAAACTGTGAAGTCTTCTCAGTGCACTTTGAACCTGGAAGACAATCCAAACAGGCCCCTGGGATTATGAGTCTGGGAGGTTGGACATGTCCCCTCATCCAGGAATTGTGATGTCTAAGGAACAAAACCCAGACTCAAAACAATAAAATAAATTCCATACCCCCAACCCAGGGGGGGGGAAAAAAAATCAGTCTATATGTAAGAGGCTACTGCCAGCTGTTTCTGGCTGGTTTTTTGTTCCCTCCTTTATAAGGTGATGATTGTTTACCGTGGTATGCTTTGACTCCCTTCTCTTTTTCTTTTGTGTATTTTGTGTAGTTTTACTTTGTGGTTACCATGAGGCTTACATAAAACATCTTATGATAGGAATATCCTTATGATACTCCTCATAAGGATCCTTTGTTATTGAGAGAAGCAGAAAGTGCTAAAGGGTGCGGTGTTAGTGGCAGGTATCAAAAATTGGCGAGAAATATTTCTTCCCAGACAATGAGGACCCCGTCCTGAGGAGGAATACTTGTGGTTGGGACCTTACTTGGATACAGAAGGATTACATGGGGAGGTGGTAAGGACAGCTCAGGCAATGAGTGCTAAGGAGCCAGAGATGGCAGAATTCAAAGTACAAGCAAAGATCAACCCAGGAGAATGAGTGGTTTACCTTTGAAGTACTGATCATGTTTCTTAGTGGCAGTGGCTCATGAAGAAATCATGGGGAGTAAAGATTTAGGGGAAGAAGTCTGCCTGAAATTGGTTAAGTTCTGAGAGACAAAGGAGGTATGGCTACCCAGAGGCATCATATTTTAAGGAAATGGCCAGTTTTCATAACAACAACAACAGATTGAACCGCTGAGTTATGTGGTCTCTTGCTTGTAGCCATTTCACCAGTTCAGGAAAAATGGATGCTATTCAAATATAAGCAATATCAGAGCAATATCAACAAAGGATTTAACACAGTATCTGTGCATATCTGTTACAAGGAAATAATTTACAAATGAGAGCAGCTTTTCCTACAGATACAGAAAACTTACCAGAAAACTTTTGCTGGAAAGTTAAGTGAAATTATAAAAAAATCACTCTAGTATGGATAATGAAGTGCTTGCAAGAAAGAATGTAAAACTAAATATGAGAATTTAGAGATGGCTAGAAAATAGGAAGTAGTAATGTGGCATATGACAAATCTTGCTTATGAACATGGAATCAAAAGGTTTTTCTTTAACAGTACTACCAACCAAATTTAGCTGTATATAAAATAACAAAAGTCAGTTTGTAGGAATGGTTGGTTAAGCCATAGGGGAAATATAAATTAATTGAAAACCATCACAGTAATGGCTTAAAGTAGAAGTACTGTTACTAATACCAGAGAAATTACTTAATATTCATCACTTAAGATTTTAAAAAGTTAGCCAACTATAAATACAAGTGAACTTTCTTAATTAGGTAAAGGATATCTTAAAATGTCTAGCAAATACCTTATTTAGTAGTGATAATTTAAAATAAAGCTTATTACATACTATTCATCATTTTATTAGTGGTCTTAGTCAAAGCTTAAGAACAGAAAAAGAAATGCAGGGAGTAAATAAATGTAAATGAGTAGATATGTCATATTTACTTATGATTGTCCACATGGAAAATTCATCATTTATGTAGAACCAACAATAAAAATTATTACTAGAGTTGAACAGGTTTTCTGAATTCAAAGTCACTATCCAATAATCATTAGGATTTTTATACAGTAAACAATTTATATAATTGGACATAAGATTTTTAACAATAGGAAGAAAAAATATACTTAAATCTAACAAAAGGGGCGCCTGGGTGCCTCAGTCGTTAGGCGTCTGCCTTCGGCTCAGGTCATGATCCCAGGGTCCTGGGATCGAGCCCTGCATCGGGCTCCCTGCTCTGCAGGAAGCCTGCTTCTCCCTCTCCCACTCCCCCTGCTTGTGTTCCCTCTTCCGCTGTGTCTCTGTCAAATAAGTAAATAAAATCTTTAAAAAAAAAAATAAATCTAACAAAAGATGTAAAAAATGTTTACAAATAGAATATCAAAATTCAGACTATATATATCTGTATATATTTATAGCTAATTGTTGGTTTGTGTGGTAGTCCTTTATCCTTCAAATATAAATTTGAAATTTGAGTTTTTTTTCTTTAAGTTCAATATTTGCTTACTTTTGATAATTGAATTATAATGGATTAATTATACTCCAATATAATTGGATACTAGAGGTGATCTCAAGCACCTTAGTAAGTTTAAAAGTGTTTTGGGTTTTGCTCAGGCTAGTTTTCGAGTTGTTTCATTCAGTAAAGCTACCCAGGTTTTTTTTTTTTTTTTTAAGATTTATTTATTTGACAGAGAGAGAGAGACAGCGAGAGAGTAGACATGTCACTCCCCATCCCAAGCAGGGGGAGAGGGACAGGGAGAAGCAGGCTTCCTGCCGAGCAGGGAGCTTGATGTGGGGTTTGATCCCAGGACCCTGGGATCATGACCTGAGCCGAAGGCAGATGCTTAACGACTGAGCCACCCAGGCGCCCCTACCCAGGTTTTTTGATGAAAATATAGTACTTGTTTCAGTGTTTTTGTAAAGTTAAAACTTATTTAGTATTTAGTGTCATGCCAAATCTTGTCACTGTTTTAGGCTAGTGAAACACTGATAATCGCTCTGAATTAGACTCAATTGAAAATAGCATGCCTTCATTATCCTCCTCCCCAGAATTACTGTTGTAAGCTAGTAGTAATCATCATTACTATTTTTTGAGTCTCTTCCTTCTTTGCGGTATGTTTTATGTACTTATTCCTTACAATAATGATGAAAAGGTATTCTTTTGTCCTCCTTTTATAAACAAGGAAGCTAAGATTCAGTAAACTCAACTCGTAGCTCACACAGCTAGAAAATGATTAACTAGGAATTGTTTCTACGTGTCTGACTTCAAGTTGTATATTCTTTTCACGATGCTGGGCTTCTCTAAATCTGGACACATATCTCATATGTTGGATATTTAAACCAATGGATGTAGTGGGCCATTATGACTACAAATAAATGCCTAAGAATATTTATATGGTGCATAAATGTTAAATACTTGAACAGATCCATTTTCGTCCATCCAGATTTTGTATTTCTGCTTTGAATCCTTGGAAGCCATTTACCTTGGCATAGCAGAAAATATTCTAATAATCACAAACACACACTTGAGAAGGAAATCTTGGCAAGTGTGCATGCTCCCCAATGGCAGACTTTTAGAAGTCAATAACAGGCTGCAGAGTACAGACATGTTTTCAAACAATATGTTTTAAAACTCTGATGACAAAATGTTGAATTAAAAAAAGCTCCTCTTGAAACTTTTCTCCCTCTGTTTTTCATTAATATAGAAATATACAAACTGTAATCTTTTCCTTAGCTGTTGATAGCTTATGGAAACTAATTTGAATCTTCTTTACATTCTGCCTGATAGCCACCACTACCACCACCAAACCTGACTCTATTTATTTTTAAAAAAGGCTAGGTTGAAGTGAAAAGATGGATTTGTTCATTTCTAATCTTATCCAATTCTTAAGCTATACTTACAGAGTTAACAGGCTAGCTACCCAAAATGCTAACCCATTTATTCAGATTCTCAAACATTTGTCTGTGTGAAATAACCAATATCCCATTTTCCTTTGGGAAAGAGAATGTTTTTTAGTAATTTTTGGCAAATTATTATCTGATTTGTGGAAACTCTGATGAAAGCCTTGGATTGCACAGAAAAGGAAAACTTCTAAAATAAAAATAATGAATTAGAGCGGACCACTTCTGTAATACCAAAAATCGTATGCAAAATGAGAATAATGAGAAAAAGTTTGTAAAAGAAGCTCTATCCACATACCCATTTCTTGGTAAAGAACAAGTCTGTATACAATTAGCAATTGTATATTGAACCTATGCAAAAATAATCTCCCAGGGGATTACTGTTACACATCCGTAGTTCTATAGACTGTATTCTATTGCTGGTTTTGTCTTTTTCATTATTCATATTATTGTATATGACTCAAAGGTAGACTGAGAATGCAGTATTTCTTGGTGAGAGGAAGCTGTTCATAGTGCTTTAGGGTGTAGGATAGAGACAAGTTTGCAATTTCCTTATATAGAGAAAGATACGCAAATATTTAAAAAGGTAATATTAGAGCTTCCTGATTCTGAGTTTAAAAAAAAATTGGTAAAGGAATATTCATAGGTTCCTCCTGGTCTTGAAAAAAAATATTATTAACTCCTGTTTATAACTGATGATAATTGTTTATAGAGCTGAATAAGCATTGATTCTGGTTTTACTCCATTTTCCTTTCCTCCCTAAAGAAGAAGGATGATAAACAATAAACTTACCCAGTACCTGTTTTATGATGAGTTTAAAGTAGAATGTTGGGTAAAATATTGAACTACACTGGTACATAACTTTAAGGAGTATAATATAAATATATAGTTTATGGTTTTCAGAAATAAACGTTGACTTGGAATATCAAAATGAGTTAAAATGTTATGTTCCGTAGCCCTTAGCATAGATCTTCATGGCAACCTAAAGCTCCTCAAAGATGGCTATCATTTGAAAGCAGAAATATAAGTGTGATAAATAGTTATATTCATTTCACATGCAAAGAAAAACATCCTAAGAATTTACAATTAAAAACACGAAAGATAAACATCACTTTAAAAATCTAATAACCCAAACTTTATTATCACAGTAAATCTTAGTAGGACAGAAGCTGTTTTCTGCCTTTTAACACTGATGATCTATATTGTAAAATGATTCACATATCTTAATGTGTCTTCTGTCTCAAAGAAATTATATCAGTTTAATTAGGTAAGTTTTGTGACAAACCTAAGCTTGAAATTAATACAAACGACTACACAATTTTCACATTCCTGAAGGGTTCTTTGGTGTCTGCATATTGTGTTGTATCAGTCAAAATGTATTTCTTGTGACCACACAAAAATGCAAGGTGGCTCTGGCTTCAGAATGAGCACCTTTACAAATTTATTTGAACTAAATTATGTAATTTATGCAGGTACTATCTCTGTGGTTTTTTATTTTGTTATCTCTACAAGTGAGAAGCAGATAAGTGCTGCTAATATTTTTTTCAGTAAAGCAACTGTTGTTTTTAAGTTTGAGTCGTTTGAAGATGGGTAGGTCTGTTTGCAAATTGGTAGTTTCTATATATATAGCCTCGTGTATATTTTTGTGTTAGGATTATGACAAGAATATTATGAAATTTTAATATATTTTTAGGTTATACTTTTCTTAATAAATTTAGTTCCTAATTTTGTGTAATGAGGACAGACAATAGCCCAATAATTCAAAGAATAGTCAAAGATGACTGTAGAGAGGATTATATAAAACAGGATATTTAGTCTTTCCTATAAACTGAGTACAGTTGACCCTTGAACAAGTCAGGTTTGCATTGTGTGGGTCCGTATATCAGATTATTTTCAATAAATACAGTACAGTACTGGTAAGGTATTTTCTTCATGATGTTCATACTATTTTCTTTAGCTTATTCGAAGAGTAAGTATATAATAGGGGGCACCTGGGTGTCTCATTTGGGTATCCATCTGACTCTTGGTTTCAGCTCAGGTCATGATCTTGGGCTTGTGAGAGGGAGACTGCTTAAGATTCTCTCCCTCTTCCTCTGCCTGTCACCTCTGCCCCCTTAAAAAGATTTTTTTTCTTTTTTTTTTTTATTTGAGAGAAAGAGAGTGAAACAGGCAGGGGCAGAGGGAGAAGGAGAGAGAGAAAGGGAGAATCTCAAGCCGACTGCATTGATTGCAGAGCCCAACACGGGAGAGAGTGCGATCTCACAACCCTGAGATCATGACCTGAGCTGAAATCAGGAGTTAGATGCTTAACCAACTGAGCCACTCGGGCACCGCCACCCTCTTTTTTAGTATAGTCTTTATCTGGTTTTGGTATCAGGGTAATGCTGGCCTCATAGAATGACTTTGGAAGTTTTCCTTTCTTTTCTATTTTTTGGAATAGTTTGAGAAGAATGGGTATTAACTCTCCTTGAAACGTTTGGTAGAATTCACTTGTGAAGCCATCTGGTCCTGGACTTTTGTTTGTTGAGAGTTTTTGGATTCCTAATTCAATTTCTTCACAGATTATTGGTCTGTTCAAATTTTCTATTTCTTCCTATTTCAGTTTTGGTAGTTTATGTTTCTAGGAATGCATCCGTTTCTTCCAAATTGCCTAATTTGCTGGCATGTAATTGCTCATAATATTCTCTTGTATGTGTTTTGGTGGTGTTGGTTATTATTTCTCCTCTTTCATTTGTGATTTTATTTATTTGGGTCCTTTTTCTTTTTGGTAAGCCTGGCTGGAGGTTTATCAATTTTATTGTTTTTTTTTTTTTTTTCCAAAGAACCAGCTCCTAGTTTCATTGATCTGTTTTATTGGGTTTGGGTTTTTTTAGTTTCTATATCATTTATTTCTGCTCTAATCTTTATTATTTCCTTCCTTCTGCTGGCTTTAGGCTTCTTTTGTTCTTTTTCTAGCCCTAAAGGGTGTAAAGTTAGGTTGTTTGAGGTTTTTCTTACTTCTTGAGGTAGGCCCGTGTTGCTATATACTTTCTCTTAGGACAGCTTTTGTTGCATCCCAAAGATTTTGGACTCTTGTGTTTGCATTTTTTCCATGTATTTTTTTAAATTTCTTCTTTGATTTCCTGATTGACCCATTCATTGTTTAGTAGCCTGTTGTTTAACCTCCATGTATTTGTGGTCTTTCCAAATTTTTTCTTGTGGTTGACTTCTAGTTTCATAGCACTTGGTCAGAAAGGGTGCATGGTATGATCTCAGTCTTTTTGTATTTGTTGAGGCCTGATTTGTGACCTATTATGTGTTCTACTCTGGAGAATGTCCCATGTGCACTTGATAAGAATGTATAGTCTGCTGTTTTGAGATGGAATGTTCTGAATATATGTTAAGTCCATCTGGTCCAGTGTGTCATTCAAAGCCATTGTTTGCTTATATAGTTTTTGCTTAGATGATCTGTCAGTTGATGTAAGTGGAATGTTAAAGTCCCCTGTTATTGTATTATTATCAATTAGTTCTTTTATGTTTGTTATTGTTTTACATATTTGGTTGCTGTCAGGTTGGGAACATAAATATTTACAATTACTATATTTTCTTGTTGGATTGTCCCCTTTATTGTGATATAGTGCCCTTCTTAGTCTTCTTGTTACAGTCATTGTTGTAAAGTGTAGTTTGTCTAAGTATTGCTACTCCAACTTTCTCTTAATATCCATTTGTATGGTAAATGTTTCTCCATCACCTCACTTTCAGTCTGCAGGTGTCTAGGTCTAAAATGGGTTTCTTGTCTGCAGCATATAGATGGGTTTTGGATTTTTAGTCCATTTACATTCAAATTAATGATAGATATATATTTAGTACTATCTTAATTTTTTTTTTTTTTTTTTTGGTCATTTCTGGAGATTTCTCTGATCCTTTGTCTTTGTCACTTTTGGTCTTTCCAGTCAAAGAACCCCATTAGTATTACTTGCAGGGCTGATTTAAATGGTCATGAACTCCTTTAGTTTTTGTTTGGGAAACTCCTTATCTCTCCTCCTATTCTGAATGATAGCCTTGCTGGATAGAGTATTTTTGGCTGTGGATTTTTCCCATTCAGCACGTTGAATATATGGTGCCATTCTCTTCTGGCCTGTAAAGTTTCTGTTGTGAAATCTCCAGCTAGCCTTATTGGTCTTCCCTTATCAGTTAAGGACTTCTTTTATCTTGCTGCTTTTAAGATTTGTTCTTTATCAGTATATGTCTAGGTGTTGCCCTGCATTTGTTGATTTTGATTGGGAGTTCTCTCTGCCTTCTGGATCTGGATGTCTGTTTCCTTTTCCAGATAAGGCAAGTATTCTATTATTTTTTGAAATAAATATTCTACTCTCTTTTCTCTCTCTCTCCTTCTTCTGGGACTCCTATAATATGAATGTTACTATGTTTGATGGAGTCACTGAGTTCCCGGAGTGTATTCTCATGTTCCATAATTCTTTCTCTCTTTTGTTCAGCTTCATTATTTTCTGTTATTTTATCTTCTGCGTCACTTATTTGTGCTCCTGTGCTTCTTCCAGCCTGCTGTTCATTGTATTCTTCATCTCTGATGGATTCTTTTTTAACTCTTTAATCTCTGTGGTAAGGATCTCCCTGATGTCTTCTATTCTTTTCTCAAGCCCAGTGAGTATCCTTATGATTATTGCTTTAAATTTTCCATCAGGCCTATTACTTATATCTGTTTCACTTATATCTCTGGCTGTAGCTTCATCTTGTTCTTTCATTTGGGATGAATTCCCAAAGTCCCATAGTTAGTGAAAATTATTCTAATGGGTGAAATTTTTTTAAAAATGCAGTACTGATATTCCTTGATGTACATATTATAACATTACACCCTGTTTTTCAGTGTATAGTCTTTGCTATGACTTCTGGCCAGATGTGGAATCATATCCGTGGGCCTCCATATGCTCATAAGAACCCACACAATGGACAAGTGGTAAGTGCATGTTCTAAACATCCATATTTTAAACTTTAATCCTGTTTAATTTTTAAATAATATTCACACACACGTGGGGCCCGAACTGAGGACTCTGAGATGGAGAGTCACATGCTTTTCTGACTGGGCCAGTCAGGTACCCCTTTCATCCTGTTTATCAGAAATCATGTGCAGTATTTAGTGAGAAAGGATTTTGTCTGTAAATCTAAAGTTTTGTTCTTTCTCTTCTACTACTACCTCTACTGTATGCGTACACACATGCACATATATATATGTATATTTTAGGGTGAGGACTGCTTTACTGTTTAAGAAAATTTGTGTACCTACCACATCAAATAGCCATTCATAACCTAGTTTTTCACCTTTACATATTGCTATGGCAATAATATGTAATGCCAAAAGAGGAAATAGGAACAGTTTATAGGCGGTGTCCCATAAATGGTAAATTTAGTTAAGGAGAGATTAATTAATTAAAACATCATTAAGAACCCTGGCAGTCATATTAGATTGCTAAGAAGTGTTTGTTACAAAATTGAAAGGGAAATTGATATGCAGTTAAATCAGTAGCAAAGTTCACATTAGTAACTGCTACTGAATTTATTTATTTTGTTGCTTTACTTTTTTTAGGTTTTTTGTTTTTGTTTGGTGAATGGGATATATTGTAATAGATCAACTTTGGAAAAATAGATCAACTGTCTTTGAGGCTTTAACATTTATTAGGTTGGTGAAGATTAACTGTTTAAAAATGTGACCTTTTTTCTGTAACTCTTTCATTTGGAAAACATTCAGATTTTGAGAGAATAATGTAATGACACCCCTCATGTACCTGTTACCAAACAGTTACTAGCCAGTAACTAATACTTGTTCCATCTCTTCCTCCATTCAGTTCTCTTTACCTTCTGTCGGATTCTTCTGAAATAAGTGCTCAGTTTCATTTCATTTCATACAGAAATACTTTCGTAGGAGTCCCTAAAAGATAAGGTCTTACCACAGTCACCTAGAATATTAAATTCTTAATTTGTTTTTTTGTAAATAAATTCCTAAAATTGTAATTCTGAATAAAATTTTCATATGGCAAAATGTTATAAATTTTCTGGAACTCTATAAATATAGGTTACAACATAAGTTTGAAGATTGATTCTTCATTGCTTATAGTGCTTCAAATCCCTTTAATATTAAAGCCAACAAGTTATTATTTCTTCTTCCTACATTGTGACTTTCTTTGAACTTCTTCGTGGAACTCTGTACATTGGGAAATATTTCACTTTATTCATTGCCCGTTCCCTGACTGCCCAGTCAGGTTTTAAGGACTAGTGGCTAATTGCCAGAGTTAGATAATGATCAGTTTGGTCTCAGATTTCTCCTGAAGTTGGCAATGATACGGAGTTAGACTGGATGATTAGCTGCCATAGTCATTTAGACATGGGTTTTGCCACGTGTGTATATTTTTGAAATCTTTCACTACTTAGAGGGGTTATTGAATGTTTAAAGATTCAAATTGAATTATTTTAAAGAAAAATAATTGGAAATAATTATCAAGCAAGTCTTTCCAACAGCCCGACTAGTAGGTGGTGTCCTTTCCTCTCCTCCTCCCCGATACCCCCACTCTGTCTCTTTCCTGTTTTATTTTGCCTTCGTAGCACTTAATCATCTTCTAACATGCTATCAAATCTACTTATTTTGTATTTTTATTTCTCTGATTTTTATCATGACATCAGTAAGACATAAAAAGTCCTGCTGTCAGGTCTTACCAGTTTTTGTCACTGATATGTTCCTATTTCATAGAGAAAGTCCTGATGAAAGATTGGATCACTATTATGTTCCTGCTACCTCAGAGAATATTCCTTAAGTTGAAAAGCATGAAGCATTGCTTTTTATTGTTTGGTTGTTAAAGTATATGGAAAATTAACCAACATTCTTATGAAATGTGTTTACTTGTATAGGGGAAGAAAAAACAGTTTTTCTCTACTCTTCTGAGTGTTTGGCTAGGACCCCTATAACAAAATAAAGAAGTATAAGAGAAAAACTTATTAACACGTATACTTCCTGTACACATGGGAGAGACTCAGGGAAAAATTAGTAACACTCAGAGGTGTCTTAGAGTCCAGACTCAAATAACCATCTTCAGCTAAAGATAGAAAAAAAATATGTGCAAGGGAGGCCACTTACATGGAGGTGACCAGGAAAAGCAAGGTAATTAAAAGTAAGATTTATTATGCAGAAGTCAGTCACAGGTACCCCCCTCCACACATTTTTTGATAAGGGTCTAAAGTTGTTTGTAGGAATTTACCTTTGTCATTCCTGGTAGAAGGGGAGGAGGGACACCTTCGGAAACATGTGCTGCCTTTAGGCAGATTGGGGAGGCCAGAGAGCTTTTCTTGTATCTTCTTCTCAACTTCCTTCAGGCCAAAATAATCCTTACACGAAAGTGACATATTTTTCTTACTGTAATCTCTGTTATCTATTGCTTTTCTAAACCATCTAATCTCCTTACATGTAGTTTACTGGAGTAAGAAGCTCCTAAAGTTTGTGCCAGTAACAGTAACTGAGAATGGATGTGACCTATTGTTTACTGACTACATGTGAGGCAGTAGACTTCATAAGCTGAATATTTTAGGCTACCAGGTGAATATTCCTAAAATATAACTTATTATAATATGTATGGACCTAAGTTACCAGTGTACAATCCCAAGTACCTGTCCCATTTCCTGACCATTGTGATTTTACTTTTCAACCTGTTAACTCTACTACTTTGCAGAGAAAGTGTTAGCCTGTTTGTACTGTTGTATGTTTCCTAAACTTTTTTTTGCTGCTTCCATTCCTGGAATGTCCTCTGTATCTATAAGATTGTACCTCTCCTTCATATCTCACCTGATTTTGCCATCCTGCTGAGATGTGTTACTTCTTAATTACATTGGAAGTGCCCCCGACTTCCCTTTACATATTTATTAACATGTGGTTAGTCCACTTATCTATGCATTTTTTAGTATAATGATTCTTTAATGTTTCATATATCCCATTTTAGTCAAGTCCTTATACATATGGAGTTTCTTTGAAGCTATTTTCATCTCTACAACTTGCATTGAGCTGGTCCTCAGTAAATGTTTTATTGAATGATTGTAAGGACTCATACTAGAAGATTTTTGTTTCTAAAATTGAATTATCTTTTAATTTTCTCACTAGTCAGAAGAATAATAGGATTAACATGTCACTATTAATTAAGCATAAACCAGTTACTCACCTTAAAGTTCAGGTTAGAGATTTTATTTATTTAGAAAATTATCTTTTTCCACATTTTTATATTACTATTTTTCAGGTAGTGATTGGCATGGCCCTTAGGAAAAGGTACTCTGAGGCCCAGAGGAACACATTAGGAGAATTTTCTGTATTTTTAAATGGAAAAGCATTTCCTTCATACATACATCTTTTAACATATTTATCTTAAATTTCAGCAACTTAATCAAAAGTTAGAAATAATGAAATTTAAACCAAGGTATTTAAAAAGATGAATTTTGTTCCAAACTCTACCCTCTTGTATTTTATAAAAATATAAAGATTTTAGAAATTCAGGAGCCTCTTTTACAGCAACAATTGCATGAGTATGCTCTTGGCCACAGAGATGTGGATACAGTTTTAAGTTGATGTGAGATATTAACTGCTTAGCCGTATAGACAAAGCCTTTAATCTGCCTATTAAAGCACAGTGAAAAGGGCAGCAGAATGTTGCCTGTTAGTATATAGCTTTTTTCTTGTTTTGCATTTTGACATATTCCAACAAAATTTCTCTTCCTTCCTTTTTATATGCATAATGTCAACATACACTGAAACAGGAAATTATGGTTTAAGTTTTGCTTTAATGAATTGCTTTACATAATAATGTGTTTTCATATTACTGAAACATGGTTACTGGTATAGAACTTTAAATAATGATTGTTCATTAGAATGATAACAGCAGATGTTTTTCTTTATAATAGATGTGTTCAAATTTCAAGATATAACTTGAAAATTAGTACTATCCTTCTTTGGTAATTTCTTCATATTTTAACCTGTATTTCTAAAGAGAAATTACCAAATCTCTAAAGAGAATTTGTGTTTTTGAGAATAATTATCATGAGGCTATTTACCTCTTTCAGTGGTATGGAGTATCTTATGAATATATAAAGGAATTTTATAACTTGGCATTAATTCTTGATGACCAGTGTACATCAAGTGCATTAGGGTGGAACTAAGAGAGTACTTCTTACTGGTTTTCACATCTGTAACAATTTCCATTTACTCTTATTTGTAGGTAACTATTATACACAAAGATCAGCTAACTGAGTTGTAATTTTTGTTGAGTTTTGCTAAATTAATTACATAAATGTTTTACTTCAACTCAGATGTTTTGAGGAATTTATTCATGAAGAATTTAATCAGTGTTATGTTAACGTGAACTAACTTTGTAAATACTTGAGGATTGCATTATAAAAGTCTGTGATTTACAGAATTATTTTTTTCCTTTTCTCTGAAGTTGTGATTTCTATATAGAATTCTGGGTGATTATTGGTTCTTTTGTCCCAATACTATATAACTAGATTGCCATTTTTCCTGTATAAGTTTAGAAAGAATTTAAGATCAAATTTTATACTTTTTAAGCATAAAAACCACATTAATTATAAAAAGGCTTACTTTTATTTTTTTCTTCACCCTGACCAATTTTCATTTCAGGCATTGATTTATTAGTATTATCACTTGATATTTTAAATTACACTTTAGGAAATTCAAATGTTTAAGAATAGTAAGACAATCTTGAAAGAGAAGTACAACGCTAAATGACTTTAGGTTACAGATTTCAAAACTTTTTATTAATTGTGAAAGTATATTCTGTTAAATTGGTGTATTTGTCCTTCATGCATATGCACACAGTTATGGCAATAGTAATGCCAAAATGCAGTGTGGAACATTTAAAAATGTAGAATCTTAACAGTTGTCATATACCATAAATATAAATCCCATATGGATTATGGAGGTAAATATGAATGGAAAACATGCTACACTGAAAGACATTATAATTAGGAACTTTCATCATCAAAATGTTCCTATCAGGAATGTGAAAAGGTAAGTCAGAGAGTGGAGAAATCTTCGCAAGGACTTGGATCCAATACATATAAAGAAGAAACACAACTCAGTGGCAAGAATTTGGGGAAGACTTGATCACACTTTCTCAAAAGAAGCTATTGGAATGGCCACTAAACATATGAAAAGGATTTCAGCATTATTACTTAAGTAAATTGAAGTTAAAACACAGTAAAGTGCTATGATACAATCGCCACAATGATTAAAATCA
The DNA here is from genome assembly GCF_037043125.1 of Eumetopias jubatus. NCBI lineage: Eukaryota > Metazoa > Chordata > Mammalia > Carnivora > Otariidae > Eumetopias > Eumetopias jubatus. The sequence continues at coordinate 23,065,656 of NW_028274808.1, read as the reverse complement.
GTAACACTGATACCATGCAGTTTCAGTACCTAGAAAATGAATTCATTCAAGCAGTTTAAAAGCTGACAACATGTATTAAAACAATCATACTCATACCCGTGATCCTGAAATTTTTCATAAATACATATTCAAAAGAAATGCATACATATGAGTGCCAAATGCAGTGCATAAAAATGTTAATAGCATTATTCTCAGTAGCCCCAGAGTGGCAACAACCTAAATGTCTATCAGTAGAATGATTAAATAAATTATAAATAGTGGAATATATGTAACTACTTATAACAAAAAGAACAAATCTCAAAGATATAAAGTAAAAGAAGTCTGGCACAAAACCAGGCAGAACTTAACTGTGGGTTAAATGTCAGAGAAGGTACCTTTGAGCTGTGTGGGTTGTAACTGGAATGGGACAGGAGACAGCTTCTAGATACCCTATTTCTTCATTTAGTTAATAGGTACACAGGTGCAATCAGTTTGTAACCTTGTGAAATGTGAACTCTTCTGGGTGTATGCTATACTTCTATAAACATTTTTCTATACTCTGAAAACTTTAAGACGTTGATAAAAGAAATTGACAATAAACACAAATAAATGGAAAGATATACCATGCTCATAAGTCAGAAGAATTAATGTTAAGTTGTGCAGTGCATACTACCCAATGCAATTGTAGCTTCAGCACAATCCCTATCAAAATACCAATGGCATTTTTCACAGAACTAGAACAAAGAATTCTAAAATTTGTATGGAACCACAAAAGATATGGAATATCTTGAGAATTAGAAAAGCAAAAGCTGGTGATATCAAGAGCCCTGATTGCAAACTATACTACTAAGCTATGGTAATCAAAACAATATAGTACTGCACAAAAACACATAGAGAGTCCAACAATAATTGACCATATAAACATGGGTCTAATCTTTGACAAAGGCGGCATGAATACACAATGGTCTCTTCAATACATGGTGTTGGAAAAACTGGGGAGCTAAATGCAAAAGGATGAAACTGGACCACTTTCTTACAACATACATAAAAATAAACTCAAAAGGGATTTAAGACTTCAATGTAAGTTCGGAAAAATTCTTAAAAGGTAACATGGTATTGGATATTTGCCTAAGCAATATTTTTTTTGGATCTGTTTAGGCAAGAGCAAAACAGGCAAAAATCAACAAATGGGACTACGATCAAGCAAAAAGCTTTTACATAGGGAAGGAAATCATTAACAAAATGAAAAGGCAACCTACTGAATGGGAGAAGATATTTACAAATGATATATTTGATAAGTGGTTAATATCTAAAATACACAGAAAACTCCCACAACTCAGTATCAAAAAAACAATACAATTAAAAAATGGGCAGAGGACCTGAACAGACAGTTCTCCAAATACATACAGATGACCTACAGGTACAGGAAGAGATGCTTAAAATCACTAATCGTCAGTGAATGCAAATCAAAACCACAATGAGATACCGCCTAATGTGTCAGAATGGATAGTATCAAAAAGAAAATAAGGGTTAGCAGGAGGAAAGGGAACCCTCATACATGGGTGATGGGAGAACAAAATGATGACACCACTGTGAAAAACAGTATGGATGTTTCTCAAAAACTTAAAAATAGAACTGTGTGATCCAGCAGTTGCACTTCTGGCTATTTATCCAGAGAAAATGAGAACACTAATTTGAAAAGACATATGCACCCCTATGCTTATTGCAGCATTATTTACAACAGCCAAGATATAGATGCAATGTAAGTGTTCATTATTAGGTGAATAGATGATGTTTGTGATGAATTTGTCCCCCACCCTTAGGGAACATTTGGTAGTTTCTCTGCAATTTTGGTTGTTACAACTGTGGGGGCATCTGCCTACTAAGGGCAGTTAGTGACAGAGGCCATAGATGCTGGTGAACATCTTACAATGCAGAGGACAGTTGCCCACAACAATGAATCATCTGGTCCCACATGTCAGAAGCAGCCCTGTTTTAGAGCTACAGAGAACCTTAAATATAATTTTGTCTTCTCAGATGTTTTGCAGCCAAGGAAACATTCCACTTAGCATTTATACTCAAAGGTTGACTTTCTTAAGAAAATAAGTAAATTGAAGTAACCAGTGCTTAGGATCACACTGACCTATAGTTCGATGTTTAGGATTGTTGTAAATATTGAAAGCCATCAGTAAATATATTGATATAGAGATGTTTTTGATATAATCATTTTCCTTAATATACCTTAGTAAACATGATTTAATCTTAGACATTTAATATGCTTAAAAAAAGATGTTTACATAAGAGAAAGTGAAGAAGACTCTTAATCCCAAAGACTCCTTTTTATGCCTTTGTTCTCAACTGTTTAAGAAAAACAGGGTTGAATTTTTCCCAAGCTCTCCTCTTACTGGTTATGTCATTAGGGGGTATTACTGAGTCTTTCTGTTCTTCTGTAAAATAAGTCTAATCTTGCTTTTCTTACCTTGTATAATTCTTTATGAAATAAAATATGATAATAGATGTAGAATCAGTTTTAAAAATGGAAAGCACGCAGCCTTAGTTTGGATTCCTCCCAAAACAGTCTCAAAGGCAATAATTCAAGTAAGAGTATATACATATTTAAGAATATCTATTGTATCTTTATTATAATTTTTAGCAACTATATAGATTGACAGATCATGTATTCCTTTATAGAAGATTTGTTATTTTTGCTCCATCAACAGGGTCTGTGTTTTGAATTGTATTTTCCAATAGTAGTATGCATTGCAGTCCTCTGAGCTCTGCATCCCTACTGCTTTTTCACCTTAAAATAGACAGTATACACTTAGGGAAACACGGGTGAGAATGGCACAAAGTTTGTGGCCATCAATAGAATCTACGTGTAATGTGTCCATTTGTCAGCTCCAAACTTCTCATTCTAGTTTTAATAGTCTAATATTTTAACTGGACTGAGCTACCTGGATCAGACAGCTTAATAAAAGACTATGGGGGACGTCGTTGGGTCTTCATTTAGCTATTAGTTTACAAAATTCAACATTTGTAATGTTGGTGACTTTATATTTTCATATATTTTGGAATAAAACATGTCTACAAGATCTAAAAATGCTATTATAATTTCACTGCATTGAAAATGTAAGTGTAGATAGAGTGTAAAGAAAATTAATAGCGCACACAGTGTGATGCTGTGCTGATTTGCAAGTTTGTTTGTCACCATTAAGATGCTTTGTAATGGCACAAGCCAAGTACTAATGGTCTACTTAACAGCATGAAAGTCATCACAAAAGCAGTTATTACTGTGTAGCTAAAGGGAAACTATACAACTAACTGTATCATTACATAGGACATAAAAAGATATTTTCTGTTAAAAAAAAGACATCATCCTGAATGAAATGCATTCAGTGAAATAAAGCTTATATTTAGATAATAACTCCCAACATATATAAGTGTAGTATTCTTTTTGTTTTGTTTTAATTTCCCAGGATTTGGCTTTTCACTGCTGCCTGAGGATTGCTATGGGTTTACCATATAAAATCCAAAATATTTCACTGCACTAAACCTAGTTCAATTGTGAATGAAACTAAGAGCTGTGTTCTCTGTGCACATGCAAAAATATTGTATTGCAAAAATGGCGTGCTGCTTAATATAGAATTTATCAAAATGGAGCACTTTTTCTGTGTCTCAGGCAGCCACAATAGTCTTACACTTTCTCAATTCCTTTATACTTTTATGCCTCAGGGATTTTGCATATGCTGTCTTTTTGAGGGACATATTTTAGCCATAAGTTGGAAACTGTATGGACTTATTTAAACTAAGAAAAATTATTTTGAATGAAAATATTTACAGGGAATTCAATAGTTTTACTGTAATCTTCATACCTCCACCAGAGACAATGTCAGCATGCAATTAAAATTTTAAATATTTGCAAATGACACTACAGACAAAGCGCTGATATCCAAAATCTATAAAGAACTTCTCAAACTCAACACCCAAAAAACAAATAATCAAGTCAAAAAATGGGCAGAAGACATGAACAGACACTTCTCCAAAGAAGACATACAAATGGCTAACAGACACATGAAAAAATGTTCATTGTCATTAGCCATCGGGGAAATTCAAATCAAAACCACACTGAGATACCACCTTACACCAGTTAGAATGGCAAAAATTGACAAGGCAAGAAACAACAAATGTTGGAGAGGTTATGGAGAAAGGGGAACCCTCTTACACTGTTGGTGGGAATGCAAGTTGGTACAGCCGCTTTGGAAAACAGTGTGGAGGTTCCTCAAAAAGTTAAAAAGAGAGCTACCCTATGATCCAGCAATTGACCTCCTGGGTATTTACCCCAAAGACACAGATGTAGTGAAAAGAAGGGCCATATGCACCCCAATGTTCACAGCAGCAATGTCCACAATAGCCAAACTGTGGAAAGAGCCGAGATGCCTTTCAACATATGAATGGATAAAGAAGATGTGGTCCATATATACAATGGAATATTACTCAGCCATCAGAAAGGATGAATATCCCAACTTCTACATCAACATGGATGGGACTGGAGGAGCTTATGCTAAGTGAAAGAAGTCAAGCAGAGGAAGTCCATTATCATATGGTTTCACTTATTTGTGGAACATAACGAATAGCATGGAGGACATTAGGAGAAGGAAGGGAAAAATGAAGGGGGGCGGAATTGGAGGGGGAGACGAACCATGAGAGACGATGGACTCAGAAACAAACTGAGGGTTTTAGAGGGGAGGGGGGTGGGGGGATGGGTTAGCCTGGTGATGGGTATTAAAGAGGGCACGTTCTGCGTGGAGCACTGGGTGTTAAATGAAAACAGTGAAAATTAATGGTGTACTGTATGGGGACTAACATACATAATAAAATTAAATTAAAAACTTTGAAATAAAAATTTAGATAAGTCAGAGGGGGAGACGAACCATGAGAGATGATGGTCTCTGAAAAACAAACTGAGGGTTCTAGAGGGGAGGAGGGTAGGCGGATGGGTTAGCCTGGTGATGGGTATTAAAGAGGGCACATTCTGCGTGGAGCACTGGGTGTTATGAACAAACAATGAATCATGGAACACTACATCAAAAACTAATGATGTAATATATGGTGATTAACATAACAATAAAAAACTTTAAAAAATTAGATAATCATAATCGATATACATTGAAGATATGCAGAAACTTTACAGTGGATTTTGGAATTGAGATTCTGCCCTGTCATTTATTCATGTTTTTATTTTTCCATCCAGTAGACATTTCCTGAGAGCCCATTAAATACTAGATCCTATATTTGCCTTAGTAGTGCCAGTATATCACGGAGCTCATAGACTAGTGGAGAGATGTAACATCATACGGGTTTGCATAAAAGCTCAGTTAGTAAAGCCTCACCAATTGGTGCATTGCATTGGCATTAGAAACTGGAATTGTTTTCTCATTTTGCCTCAGTACCATGGTCACTTTGTTGCTGTGACCCTGAATCTTATTTTTTAGAAGTTTGGCCTTACATCTTATTCCTTTTGATTTTTAAATTTTTTGTGTCTATTTGGACTCTGGTAAAACTCCTTGCCTTTAGCATCTGCTGCTGCTGTTCTGTGCCTTCATCATCGCAATACAGTCTTAATCCTAAACTCTGCCTGACCTTGATTACCAGCTTCTGGAACCAACCCAAACTATGCCTACTCTTACTTTCAGCTGTTGCTACTTGTGATCAGGCAATTAAGAAGGACCTTGTGACTTGTATCCTTACCTCTAATCAAAGCATTTCACATGATAGATACTAAATAGTTGAATAGATGGATAGATCTTTCTTTGCAAAAAAGAGTTCAATGTATATTTTTAGCCTCTCAAAAATGTTTGTTTAAAAAAATGGTTTTCCCTAAATTTTGTTTGTATTTTGTAATTAAGACCTTGAAAGCATATACACAGAGAATTATAGAACTACAAAATGAGAATGTGTTTTCTTTTGTCACACTTAATCTAATACAGTTAAATATTCTGAGACTCCAGAATAAATGCAGTATCAGAGGAGAAAATAGACAAATAGCCATCCTTTCCACAGAGAAAAGGATATATTGCTTTCTAACTGGTTCGTATTGTTTAAATTTTTTCCAATTTGGGAAAATTATTTAGTGCACTAGAAAGAGTAATGTGGTCTTTAAAAGCCAAGGAAATTATTCTCATCCTACCAATGAAACTGAGTCAATTATATTAAACATAATTCATAATAGGCATACACGTTCTAGTTTGAAAGAAGCTAAAGTTGTCTTTACAGCTTCAAAATAAGACCATGTAAATGTCAGTAACACAGTAATTCTTGTTTAATGTATGTTTTTTAAACATTATATTTTGATTTTCTAAAATGCTAATCAATGATTTAAATACAACTATTCTTAAACCTGGATGAAATTTACATTCAAAAGTTACTTCAGTATATCACATTTAGATAAAAAGATTAGGAGCTATGAGAAAACTTGTAAAATTTGAGATTAGGTTCAGTGAAATATGTTTTACTGTTTCTTATATTAAGGAAGTTTTGTGGTTTTTTGTTTTTATTTATTTTTTTTTTTGGTAAAGTCCTAAGCACCACCAGTCACATGTCACATACTTACCAAAACAGAGAACCAAATATACTATGTCACTTTTATATTAAAGGTCACAATAGGATTTGGTAATGTTGGACCAGATTATGCTTTAGTTTATAAGTTCTAAAACCTCAGAATAATTGATAACTCTTAAGGGAAGAAACAATAGATATACATTGGAGAAATTTCCCATTACTTTGGATGAGTCATGCTGAATATTTTAAAATAACAGTAGATCTCTCTCACCTACTTCCTCCCTCCCCCTAAATGTTATTAAACTTGTGGTGTCATTTTAGCTAAAAAAAATCAAATAACCTAAAGGATGGAAGAATAGCATGCAAATAGAAAAATGAATCAGATATATTTTTTTCTGTTAGTTCTGATTTAAAATAAACACATAAAATATTTTATTGTAACTATTATAAATTTTGGAATGATGGTCTTCCTTTCTCCATACTTCTAAATCCTTTCTCTCCTAGTTCAGCTGTCACTTTTTTGGTAAAGTTTCTTCTTTTTGTTCTTGGATGCATATAAAATTTTCCTATTCAGAACGGCCATGATAGTTATTTGTCTTACCTTTTGCATAATCATGTCCCCTAATTAATTTTTCAGAGTATCTTGAGCACAGAATCAAAATATTACTTGTCTTTATAATCCTCTATGAGACTGTATACACTTTGAATAAATGAGCAAGCCAAAAAATATACACACAAAATGACCAAACCTAAGGGATTTATATAGATTTTTTTTTTTCTATATTTGGGCTACCAATGCTGCCTGTGTTTCCCTAGCTTTTTATAAAATGTCAAAGTTTTTATGTTTTTTTTTTTATTTTTGGCTTGTTTTATGTTAACCTTAAAAAGTGCCTGATTTTTTTTTTCTATTAACTAGGAGACCATTGACTAATATAGTATAGAAATGATTATTTATGAAATTATTTCTTGCTCTATAACTATATTTACTCTACTTAATATTTTTCCAATATAGGTTGTAATTGTTCCTTATGTGCACTAAAGTTTAATCTATTTGAAAGATTTTGGACTGGTTCCAAGTGTGTGTATTTAATTTGGACTTACCCCAAATTGTGTATTGAAATACAAAGTTAATAAATATATACCATAAAATGTTTTAAAACAACTTAAAAATATTACTTGCCTCTACTATAATGTATAATCTCTTATTTTATCCATGAGTGTAACTTTTTAAAAGCTTTAAGATTCATTCCTGCATTTTATAATAGATGTACTACTAACAGAGGAACTGCTGTGTTAATAATGCAAAAATGCTTTAATTCTCTCCCAAGGAAGCAATTACTGTGAATAGCAACATTTTATTTCTGCCAAGAAATGAAATTATTGTGTCCTACATCACATCTCACAAGAATCTGTCAAAAGCTCTGAAAGTTAGGTAACATTACAGTTTCCTTTCGCTAAAAAAAATGAAAAGGTTTTTTTTTTTTCCTCACAACAGAAAGGAACATTATGAAATAAGTCATCACTATTTATTTTATCTGAAATTTGATTTGCAATTTATTTATTAAATCTTTAAGGTTCAGGCTCAAAATGTAAACTATGAATCTTTGGGGATGATTTTCCAGTTATAGGAGATTGCGTCATACCACTGTGCTCTTTCTTTGAAGCACGTATCTGTTTAGGTTCAGTTTAAGTGGATATGCAAACTAATACCTACAGTTTATTCTCATATACTCAAACCTATGAGGCACCAAAAATGGTATATGCTTTTCAAAAAATTTAATAGTATAAATAATATGTAAGTTTGCACACATAGTGAGTACGCCACCACTTTGTTGTTCTTCAGGAATCCTACAACTGTTCAATTCATACAAACTACCTCAAGCCTCATATATGAAGAAGAAATGTTTGCATTATTATTATAATCTCTATGGAATCTAAATTGTTTGGAACTGTTACATCTCAAAATAATGTTTGCTATTAGGTAATTATAGTTTCTGATGTATATTTTGATACTGTACCGTTCCTACACTTTACATGAAAATGAAGTGTTTTTTTACACCTTTCATTGTGATATGTCCTCACGATATTCTGGTGCTGTTTATATTTTAAGTTTTGATAAATAGAAATAATTTTTTTCTCCATTTTGCTTATTGGTTAATATATTGAGTTTTGAAAGCATGGATTGTCTTCAACCATATATTAAACAACTGACAGCTTTATTAAAATACACTAAATATAACTAGCAATCACTAAGTGTAATAACTCTTCAGTGAGTTGTTATTTACACTTCATTACTGATTAAGCCATTACTAAAGGCATTTTCATTTTACAGTGTTTTCATTTTCTCAATTTTCCCCTTACACTCCTTCCATTCATCATGGTTTTAGAAACTTTCAAACCTTTATTCTGCTCTCTTGTTCCCTCTCTGTGTTTACTATTTCATTACTGCTAGTAAAATTCTGGACAACCTAGATTTTTTTTTAAGTATCCAGCTATCAGCAGTCAAAATCTATGGTAAAATCTAACATTAAAAGGGATGGTATAATCTGAGATAATTAATGTGGCTTTTAAAAGTGCTAATTGCAAAAAATAACAATGTATGAGAACCTAGCTTCCTTGTCTACCCACAAAGATCAAGGGTTAGACAGCTATCCACAAATAAAAACAACACTGCAAGAGGCTATAAAGTCCACTGTTAGCAACACAGTGAACAAAAAAAAACTGAGAATAGTAGCACAACAAAAGAAGGAAGACTGCTTCATTTTGCATGCATCATCCCATGCTGGCATTATTAACAAAGAAAGAACTTTCCCAGCTAGAAAGTATTCCCAGAGCCTAAGAGGGAAGAGTGGATGAGCAAAAAGCCTTTTGGTGTACTGTGCCATGGTCCACTTCAGTTTTACCCACCCAGACCAGCAAAGCTGAGACATATAGTACCAGCTAGGATCAAGCAAGACAAGAAGAGGCTGCTATTAGCTGACACCCAGCAGGAGAGATTTCCATAGAGATTTGCTCTGAGCACAAACTCAGTAAGTAAAGCCACTGGTGAAGCCAATGGCCAGGGTAGCCACCAAGGACCCCCTGCAAATTTTGCCATTTTTCACCCCACAGGTATTTTCTTTTTTTAAGTTTTATTAATTTAAATAATCTCTACACCCAACATGGGGCTCTGACTCCCAGCCCCAAGATCAAGAGTGGCAAGCTCTTCCAACTGGGCCAGCCAGATACCCTACCCCCCACCCCACACAGGTATTGCTATCCACTGACCCCAGCTGCTGAGTTCAACCCTGCCCCACTGGAGCCTGGGAGTCCTGTTGGAAGCCAGTTCAAGACTCTGCCATGCAAGATGAAAGCCTAGAAGCCCTGCTCATCACTACCATGGTAGACTGAGCTAAAGAATAAAGAAACAGCACACCCCCCAACCTGGTACCAATACATTCCCCTCACTCGGTTCCCTGGACCACTAGACACAGGGTGATATCACCCTCTGCTGTGCAAGGTTTTTTCTTATCAAAGTCAGTCCATAAGGTCTGGAAGATGCAACTGCTTCTTAAAATGCTTAGATACCAAAGCAAGTCTACAGGGATTGCAAAGAATCAGAGAAACAAGACAAGACTCCACCAAAGGAGAGTAAATCTTTAATAACTGTCTGCAAAGAAATGGAAATCCAGGAATTGCCAAATAAAGAATTGAAAATAATTGCCGTAAAGATGATCAGAGATCATACATAAGAGAATACAAATAAACAATACCAGGAAAACAATACAAGAACAAAGTGAGAAATTCGCCAATGAGCTAGAACAGTAAGATTAAAAAGACTCAAATACCCACAAGCAAGCTGATGATGGCTGCTGCCAAGGCTTAATGCTAACAATGTGGGGAAGAAACTGCCAATCAGGGTGCCCACCACAACTGATTGCAGGCAGCAGGGCTGAGTAGTAACCTACCCATCAGCAAGCCTGAAGGGGCTGCAGCCAGGCCTCTCTGCTAACAGTGTGGGGAGCAAACCTAGATAGTAGTTCATTGCAGACAGTCCTTTCAGCTAACAGCACAGGGAGCAAACCATGCCCAACAGTATACCCACAGCAATCGTGGCTCAGCCATAACAGGAGGGCATATACAGCTCACACAGGAAACATACATCAACCACCTAGTTCTGGTGATAGGGGGAATTGCACGACAGGGAACCACAGGAACCCTTTTACATAAGGCCACAACTTTTTTTTTTTTTAAGATTTTATTTGTTTATTTGAGACACAGAGATACAGAGAGAGAGGGAACGCAAGCAGGGGGAGTGGGAGAAGCAGGCTTCCTGCTAAGCAGGGAGTCCAACGTAGGGCTCGATCCCAGGACCCTGGGATCATGACCTGAGCTGAAGGCAGACGCTTAACGACTGAGCCACCCAGGCGCCCTAAGGCCACAACTTTTAAGATGAGGAGACATAGCTGACCTGTGTGATAGGTAGAAATAGAGTGTTAGACAAAATGAGAAGGCAGAGGAATTTGAGGAAGCCAAATGAAGAACAAAACAAAATTATGAAAAAAGAACTAAACCTAACAAAAAGCAGCATGACCAATGAAGAGTTCTAGGTAACGGTCATAAAGATAATCCTCAGACTTGACAGAAGACTGCATGAACACAGTGAGAACATCAGCAAGAGATAGAAAATTTAAAAACCAATCAGAGCTGAATATACCATAACTGAAATGAAAAATAAACTAGGTGAATCAGCAGTGGATTAGAGGATACAGAAAAACGTATCAGCACTCCTGAAGACAAGGTATTGGAAAGCAACCAAACTAAATAGCAAAAAAGAAAAAGGATAATAAAAAATGAGGTAGGTTAAGGGTACCTCTGCAACATGATTAAATAAAATATTTGCATTATATATAGGGATCCCATAAGGAGAGTAGAGAAGAGGAGACAGAAAACTTATTTGAAGAAATAATAGCTAAAACCCTTCCTAACATGGGTAAGAGACAGAGACTCATGTACAAGAAGCAAAGAGAGTTCAAAACAAGATGAGCCCAAGGAGGTTGACACCAAGATTACATGGTAATTTAAATGACAAAAATTAAAGGTAAATGGAGAATCTTAAAAGCAGCAAAAGAAGAGCAAATTGTTACATACAAGGGAAATCCCACAAGGCAATAATTGCTGATTTTTCAGCAGAAACTTTGAATATATCATACCATTCCTTCTGGCCTGCAAAGTACAAAAAGGAAAAAATTTACAACCAAGCATACCTGGCAAGGTTATCATGCATAATTACAGGAGAGTTTTCCAGACAGACAAAATTAAAAGGAGTTCACTACCAATAAACCAGCCAGCTTCAAAGGTGAATTCTACTAAACATTTAAAGAAGAGGTAATACCTACTCCCAAACTATTCCTATAAATAGGGAGAGGAAAGCTTCCAGATACATTTTATGAGGCCGGCATTACCTTGAAACCAAAACCAAACACACTAAAGAACAAACAAAAACTACACACCAGTATCCCTGATGAACACAGATGCAAAAGCCCTCAACAAAATATTACCAACTATATTCAATAATACATTAAAAGAATCATGATCACATGGGATTTATTCTGGGGATGCAAGGATGGTTCAATATTTACAAACCCATCAGTATCATAAACCACATTAACAAAACAGAATAAAAACCATATGGTTATCTCAATAGACAAAGAGAAAAAGCATTTGACAAAATTCATCATCTGTTCATGACAAAAATTGAACAAAGCACGTTTAGAGGGATAATCCCTTAACATAATAAAGGCCATATAGGAAAAACCCATAGCTTAAATCATAATCAATGATGAAATACTAAGATCTTTTCCTTTAGATCAGGAACAAGATAAGGATTCCACTGTCACCCACTATTATTTAACATAGTACTGGAAGTCCTAGCCACAGTGATCAGATAACAAAAGAAATAAATGGCATCCCAATTGGCAAAGAGGTAAAATTGTCACTCTTTGCAGATGACATGATACTGTAATAGAAAACCCTAGAGGCTCCATCATATAACTATTAGAATAATTGGATTCAGTACAGTTGCAGAATACAGAAATCTGTTGTGACAACACACTAATAACAAAGTAGCAGATAGAGAAATCAAGAAACTTTCCATTTATAATTATACCAAAAGAATAAAACACTTAGGAATAAACTTAACCAAGTTGCTTAAAGATGTGTATTCAGAATACTATAAAACACTGATGAAAGAAACTGAAGATGACCAATAAATGGAAAGATATTCCATGCTCATGGATTGGAAGAATTAATATTGATAAAAGGTCCCTACTACCCAAAGCAATCTACAGATTTGATGCAATTCCAATCAAAACAACAGCACTTTTCACAAAACTAGCATAATCCTAACATTTGTCTGGAACCACAAAAATCCTTGAATGGCCAAAACAATCCTGAGAAAGAACAAAGGTATAGGTATTATCCTACCAGATTTTAAGATATACTACAAAACTATAACTAAAATATGGTACTGACCCAAAAATGGACACCTAGATCAATGGTACAGAATAGAGAGCCCAGAAATAAATCCATAGTTACATGGTCAATTACTCTATGGCAGAGGAGGCAAAAATATTCAGTGGGGAAAGGACCTCGTCTTCAGTAAATGGTACTGGGAAACCTGGACAGTTATTATAAAAAGAATGAAACTGGACCACTTTCTTAACCATACATGAAAATAAACTCAAAAGGGATTAAATGCCTAAATGTGAAACCTGAAACCATAAAACAAGAAAACATAGGTAGTAATCTCTTTGGCATTGGCCTTAGCAAAATTTTTTAGATACGTCTGCTCAGGCAAGGAAAACAAAAGTAAAAATAAACTATTGAGATTGCATCAAACTAAAAAGCTTTTGCACAACAAAGTAAACCATCAACAGAAAGACAAGGCAACCTACTGAATGAGAGAAATTACTTGCAAGCGATATATCCAATAAGGGGTTAATATCCAAAATATATAAAGCACTTAAACAACTCAATACCGAAGAAACAATCTAATTTAAAAATGGTCAGAGGACCTGAAGAGACATTCCAAAGAAGATACACGGATGGCTATTAGATACATGAAAAGATTCTCAACATCACTAATCATCAGGAAAATGCAAATCAAAACCACAGTGAGATAACATCTTATACTTGTCAGCATGACTAATGTCAAAACAAGAAATAACTAGTGTTGGTGAGGATATGGTAAAAAAGGACCCTCATACACTGTTGATGGGAATGTAAATTGGTGCAGCCACTGTGGAAAATAGTATGTAGGTTCCTCAAAAAATTAAAAATAGAAATACCATATATACTACTGGGCATTTTCTCAAAGAAAACGACAACACTAATTTGAAAAGATATGCACCCCTATGTTCACTGCAGCATTTTTTACAATAACCGAGATATGGAAACAATCTAAGTGTCCATTGATGGACATGAATGGGTAAAGATTTGGTATATATACATACAATGGAATATCACTTAGCCATAAAAAAGAATGAGATCTTGCCATGTGTGACAACATGATTGGACCTAAAGTGTATTATGCTAAGTAAACTAAATCATGCAGAGAAAGACAAATATATATGATTTCCCTTATATATGGAATCTGAAAAACAAAGCAAACAAACAGAAAACAGAAACAGACCCATAAATACAGAGAACAAACTGGTAGGTTACCAGAGTAGAAGTGGGGTAGAGGGATTGCCAGATGTGTGGAGAGGAGTGAAGATACAGGCTTCCAGTTATGGAATGCATAAGTCACAGGCTGAAAGGTACAGTATAGGGAATATAGTGAATGGTATTGTAATAGTGTTGTGTTGTGACAGATGGTAGCTACACTTGTAAGGATAATGTAAAAGACAGTATGTTTTATACCTAAAACTAATATAACATTGCCAACTATATTTCAATTAAAAATTGAATCTTCCTATCAAAAGGCACAGAGTGGCTGGATGGATAAAATAAATGTACCTACTGTATGCTGCCTACAAGAAATTTACTTCAGCTTTAAGGACACACAGGCTCAAAATGAAGAGAAGGAAAAGATATTCTATACTAGTATAAACAGAAAGAGTGCAGGGGCAGCTCTACTTATGTCTTACAAAACAGACTTTAAACCAAAAATGAGCAGGCAACTTCAGGAGATAAAAGATAAGAACTTCATTATATAATGAATAAGGAGTCATTATTAGTAAAGAGATCTGAAGAAAGAAGTAGGCAACAATACAATAATAGGGACTTAAGTAGAAACAAAATATAAATCAAAACAAAATGTCAATGAAACTAAAAACTTGTTTTATAGAAAACAAGTGATTTTTTTATTAGAAAAAAATGCCCTATTTTAATACAAGATCACTATGAGAATGCGTACTATAGAATGCAACAAATTGATCTTAAAAACAAACATTACAATAAGAGAAAACTTGATATACTGCATCTTCGAGGAGGCCAACTAGAAACCAGGCCAACTAGAAATAAACACACAACTCCAATCACCCCCACACACAAGTATGTACAGGTTACATCAGCAAACATTTAGAAAACGCACTGGAAGATGAGGATGAACACACCCACATGTGTACATCCACATATGTATATGTTTACATGAATTTCCTTTATTTTACTCAACTAAAAGAAATTCTTGATCTAAAATTATTTCATGCCTAACACTCTTAAATATATATATTTGGATATATATGAGTGTACACACACATATATATATGTATATATTTTTAATATCATAAAGCAAGTCTGCATTCTCCTGGGAGCTGTGCACTGGAAGTATAGGTTGTATTTTGAATTCTCTTAGGGTAAAATTTGCATACAGATAGCAGTTGTTACATGGCGTTTGCCATTTAAGTGTAACATTACCACAAAGCTTTATACAGCACCATTTACACTATGGAAGAAGAGTATCAATGATGAATTGGTGATCAGTGCTTCAAACTTTTAAACAAAAGTGACAAGTTTTTAGCTTAATTCAGGAAACAAGACAAAATTGGAAAGAAAAGACATTAAAAGTGTTAACATAGAAATATGAAGGATGATGAGACTACTATGAACAAAACTGTGCCAATAAACTATAGACCTAGAAGAAATGGATAAAGTCTTAGAAACATACAACTAAGACTGAATTATGAAGACATAGGAAATTTGAAGAGACTAACAATGAGTAGTAGATTAAATCAGTCATCAAAAGTTTCTTGATACAGAAAAGCCGTGGACCGTATGGTTTCACTGGTGAATTCTACCAAGAAATAATTAACATCAGTTCTTCTCAAGCTCTTCCAAACAACTGAAGAGGAAACACTCCCAAACTTACTTTTACAAAGCCAGCATTACTTGGATACCAAAGCGTTATACAGACATTACAAAAGAAGAAAATTAGCAATATTTCTGATGAATACAGATAAAAAAATTTTGGCACAATAATAGCAAACCAAATTAACAGTACATAAAATGGATCATATACCACAGTCAAGTGGGATTTATCCCTGAGATGCAAAAGTGGTTCATCATAGGCAAATTAATAACTGTGATTTACCACAGTAAGAGAATGAAAGATAAAAACCTTATGATCATCCCCACAGATGCAAAAAAAAAAAAAAATCATTTAACACGTTACCACATCTTTTCATGATAAAAGCACTTAACAAATGGGTATGGAAGGAACATACTTGCACACAATAAAGGCCATGTATGACAAGTCCACAGCCAACATCATACTCAATAGCAAAAGGTTGAAAGCTTTGCTTCTAAGGTCAGAAAGAGTATTCACTCTCATCACTTCTATTCAACAGTACTGTAAGTTCTAGCCAGAGCACCACCCAAAGCCATCTATTAATGAAGCGTAATCCCTATCAGACTCCAATGACATTTTTCACAAAAATAGAGGAAAAAAATCCTGAAATTTGTATGGAGCCAAAAAAGTAAATAAATAATAGCCCAAGCAATTCTGAGAAAGAATAAAGCTGGATGCATAACACTTCTTGATTTCAAACTATGCCACAGTACAATATTAAAGCAGTATGGTACTGGCATAAAAATAGAAACATAGCCCAGTGGAATAGAATCAAGAGTCCAGAAATAAACTCTCTCACAAATGGTCAACTAATATTTAACAAGGGAGCTGAGAATAGTCAGTGAGGAAAGGATAGTCTTCAATAAATGAGGTTGAGGAAACTAGGTAACCACATCCAGAAGTATGCAAGTGGACCCCTACCTGTTACACCACTCAGAAAATTGAGTTTGAAATGGATTGAAGACTTAAATGTAAGACTTGAAACCATAAAACTCCTAGAAGAAACATTGGGAAAAATTCTTTTGACGTTGGTCTTTGCAATGATTTTCTGGATATGATACCAAAAGCACAAGTAACAAAATCAAGGATAAAATGGGACTACATCAAACTAAAGAGCTTCTGCACCGCAAAAGAAACCATCATCAAAATGTAAAGACAATCTACAAAATGGGAAAAATATTTGCAAATCATATATGTCATAAGGAGTTAATATCCAAAATGTATTAAGAATTCATACAACTCAATAGCAAAAATTACAAAGAACTTGATTAAAAAAGGAGCAGAGGACCTGAATATATTTATCCAAGGAAGACCTACAAATGGCCTACAGGTATATGAAAGGATGCTCAGTATCACAAATCATCAGGGGAATGCAAATTAAAACCACAATGAGATATTACTTCACACCTGTTAGAGGGCTGTTATCAAAAATGTAAGAAATAATCTGACTTATTTATAACTAGAAGTTTTTATTAATCCCCTTTACATATCTTGATGTACAGCATCAGGAATATAGTCAATAATATTTTAATAATGTATGGTAACACATGGTGGCTCTAGTTACTGTGGTGAGCATGCAATAATGTACAGAATTATCAAGTCACTATGTTGTACACTGAAGCTAATATAACATTGTATGTCAACTATACTTCAATAAAATAAAAAAATATATATGTGAGATAAATTGTTACTGAGGATATAGAGAAAAAGGAGTCCTTGTGCCCTTGTGTAAATTGGTACAGCCACTATGGAAAACAATGTGGAGATTCCTCAAATAATTAAAAATAGAACTACCATATGATCAATCTTCTGGGTGTATATTCAAAAAGTGAAAACAAGATCTTGAAGATCTTGAAGAGATACCTGCGTTCTTGTGTTCACTGCACCATTATTCACAATAGCCTAGATATGGAAACAACCCACATGTTTGTCATTGGAGGAAGGGATAAATAAAATGTAGTGTGTATGTGTGTGTGTATATATATATATATTGTTCAGCCATGAGAAAGAAATCTTGCCATTTTCAACAACTAGAATGAACCTTGAGAGCATTACACTTTAGTGAAATAAGCCAAACATGATAGGACATAATTTAATAGTATAACCTATGTATGGAACCTTCAAAAGCTGCACTTAGAGATACAGCAGAGTGGTGGTTAGCAGCATTTGGGGATGGGAAATGGGGAAATACTACTCAAAGGTACAGACTTCCAGTTTAAAGATGTATAAGATTCTGGGGATATAATTTACAGCAGGATGAATATAGTTAACAGTACTGTATTATATACCTTAAAGTTGCTAAGAGTAGATTTTAAATATTCTCACCACAAAAAAAAAGGAATGGTAATTACGTGACAGGTTGGAAGTGTTAGCTAGTGCTATGGTGTTAATCATTTTGCAATATATAAGCATATCAAATTAATGGGTTGCACACCTTAAACTTACACAGTGTTATAAATCTTTATCTCAGTTAAGCTGAAAAAAAAAATACTGCACAAAAACACTTTAAAAAAAAAAGGCTACTTGCTCTAGAAAGAAGTTTAAATGCAGGATGAAACTTACTTCATTATTAATTATAGTTGGATTTTCAAATGAATTTTATATTCTGATAGCACAGGACTTTTTTCCCCTCATAAGAGTTTAGATAAGGACAAGCCATTGGAATGCTTTGTGGCTTTTTAGACTTTGTGTAGTTACAAAGAGCACAGACTTTCTATTAGGCCATAACTAAGGCACTGGAAAATCTAATTCAATGTTACACAATACACTTATAGATAAAATAGAACTTTTAAAAGTATTTTTTTTTGACCAAGTGGTTGTCCTTGCAACAAATGCCATTGAAGAATTACATAAACAACAAAAACCCATATAAAAAATCTTGCTAGCTCATTAGCGGGATTTGGGTCCACATAAAGAGTAATCTCATGCTGCAGTCTACTTATAGAATCCATTTGAATAGAATCCATTATTAGTTGTAGAGACTGAATACCTTGTCTTTTGCACTTTCCTGGGATGAAAAAAAGAACAAGATTACAGGGACTGCAGTAAGCCTAGGTAATGCTATAATACATATCCCAAGTTTGCTCAACTCCAAATGATCTGAGTCTAGGAAACGGTGGCAGTGACTCAGAAAAAATGAAGTTCACCGTGCTGTACCACTGGAAATATTTACATTTGAACCCATTCCAGTTTAATTCAATGAATAACTCTGTGTTGCTCTGATGTTGTAACAATATTCTGGGCTTCATTCTGACATTCATGAATTTCACAATTTAGTCAAGGATGTAGGTAAGTATACAGTTTGGTTCTGATACTGTGACAAAGAGCTATAATCATGATACAAGCAAAATGATACATGAGCACAGAGTAAGGAGTAATGAAAGACCTTTTCCCTCAGGCTGAGTATTGTAGGAAAAGTAAAATTTCATCAAAGGACAAGCAGAAAGTATATTCAAAGTAGGACAGAATGAGCAAAGGCCACATGCCTTGTCCAGAGAACAGAAAGTAATTTTATGTGATTAGTGCCTTCAAGTGTTGAGAAATAAGGCTATAATGATAACTTTGTGCTAGATTTTGAAGCACCTTGAAAACCTTGTGGTGATTTGCTCATTATCATGTGAGCAGTAGGAAATCATGGAATGATCTGAAGCAAGAACTGGGTGGAGTGACCTGAGAGAATGTTTGTATAAAAGTTTTTCATTATTGCTAGGCTGCACCTGTCTTGGTCCTTTCGGTAGAAACAGGCTTTTATTGGAGTTTTTTTTGGGGGGGCGGCGGTGGGAGCTGTCTGGGCCCATTGGCGTTTCCTGGCTTGCCAGCTTCCTCAGTATCATCCAGTCTCAAACATATCAAGTGCAAAGAAAATTCAGTGAACTCACTGTTGTGTTGAACCTGGGTTCCTGAGGTCCCAGGACTATATGTTTCTTCTATTTTTCTGAGTCTTTTTATGTTTGTTTTATGTATGACATAACAGGGTTTAGGACAGTATTTACTGGAGAAACAGGGAGAAAATGCACTTTCTCCATCTTGTCCAGAACCAGTAGTCTTAATTTGACTTTTATTTTTTTTATAGAAATAAAGTATACAACAGCATAAGAGATCTTAAATACACAACTTGACAAGCTTTGATAAATACATATCTTAAACAGTCAAGATATAGACCATTTGTATCCCACCACCACAGGTTGTTTTTAAGTCTTCCATTTATACCCTCCCCCTCCTAGGAAGCCACTGTTCTGATTTTCATCCCCATAGATTAATTTGCCTGCACTAGAATTTTTTTTTAATTACATTGTATATGTCTGGATATGTTTGTTTTACACAGTGTTCTTGAGATTGAAATGATTTGTAAAATGTGAGTGTGTTTGTGTACATAGATTTTAGTATTAAAATTTTTAAACCATAGAACAATATATTAAAAGTAATGTTTTAGAAAGGCATTTTGTAGTAGGTATATTAGGTATTTGGGGAGTGAGGGGATGGTTGGTGGGTCATTGTCAAAAGTAGGTATACCTGGAGATGTTGAACTCCCCACAGTGCCATTGTTAGCTGTTAAAGCAGAGGTAAACGTATTAGAGCTTTACTACAGTGAGAAAGTCTTTGCCATGTCTCGTAAGAAATAGAATATTTATAAGATCTTGGGATCTGGACTCAGATGGTTTAAAAGGCAGAAACTGATTTGGATTAGGCAAAATTTTTTACAGCACAGTTTAGGTTTGTTGAGCACTGTGGAGCAAAAATCATAATCAGTTTGGCCAGGTGTTCAGACTATTGCCTCTGACAAATTGATAAGAATTTCCTGAAGCAAACAGTGAGTTGTTTTGTGTGAGTATGCGTATGTGTGTGTATAGTCTTATCTTTGCTAGGCAAAGATTTCTTTGGACAAACTACTAAGTCATGTTGACACAGATAGTTCTCAGAGATAAGTTAAGAGGTTGTTGATGAATTTCAGGTTACTAAGGCTGTAAACCAGGTAATAACAATGTGATGAGAATGGAAGAACCATTATATAAGGAACCAATTGGGTGTGTGGAGTAAAATTAAAGGGATTCTGTTTTCAGGGCCTGATAGGGTTTATTTTTATAGACTTTTTGCTTTGTCATTTATTCTTCAAAGACTTTTCATAGATCTTAATGGGTGGAAGGGAATCTAGAAGTTATCAAAGCCAGAATCCTCTATTTGGCTGAGCAACCCCTTTACAACATCCATATCAAATAATAGTGTTTGAGCCCCTTAAACAATTTAGATGGTAGGGAACTTTCTCATGAGACAGCCAGTTTTAGCTTTATTCATTGGGAAGATGCTTTGCATATTGAGTTGAAAACTGTTTCTTTGTAATGCCTAATAGAGTACTAGTACTTTCCTCCCCACCGCCCCGGAATCTCAAATCTGGACTCTTTCCTAGGCAGCTTGTCTTCAGGTCCTTGATGGTGTAACTCCTCACCACCTGGGTACTGCTGTTTGCTTTCTGGTTGGTCATGCCACTCTTGGTAAACTGCTCTCCAGATGTGTTCTGAACAGGGAGAAGTATCGCTATTATTGCTGGGTACCAAACTTATATTACTTTAAAAAAATTCACAACACAACAATAACAAAAATAAATCTAGCTTTTCTCTTGGCTTTTCTAATTGCTACATCAGACTGTTCAGCTCATGATTCACTTGGTTTCAGCTTTACTAGGCACAGGTGAAAATGCCAGGTAGTGGAGTTAGAGGGAGGGAAAATGGAACTGCTTGTTTATGTGCACAATACCTGGAAGTGTACTGTCTCTGTTCACTGATTTAGTAAAGACTCCGCTGCTCTTTGCTTCATATCCTGTTCACCTCATTTGCTTCTAAAAGTGAATGGTGGAAGAAAGTATTTATAATGAGGCTGTGTGAGTCAAAACCACACTTCTGCAAGTTAAGAGAGAAAATGTTGCTGTATTTCTGATGTAATCCCCCCTCAAAGAGTTAATGGTTTCAAAAAGGAGAGTAGAAAATATTGTCAGCAGAAGTCCAAAAGAATAGACAGCTTTTGGATTTCTCATTTATTTAAATAAGCCTCTGTCCTTTGGTAATTAACTCTTAGGGAGAGATACAACACATTTGAGTCTACTTGAACCTGAAAACGCTTGTGCAAAGGAGGTAGCATTGAAGCTATCTTGTTATTGTTTAATTTAGATCCTAGAACAGGAAGAACTGCTGAGATGCTTGCTGTTGATTGCCCATATGATGACAGAATCTAGTTCTAGTTGCATGGCTTGCTATTATTAGGGAAAGAAGTGTCTTTCTAATCTCTTTGAATTCAAGGACATTGTAAAAGAATTAGCAGGGGACACTGGTATGGCTGTAAACTTTAAAGAGAGGTGCCTGGATCCAGCCTAATTAATTACAGAATATAATATCATGGAAATAGAGGTAAAACAATACATTCCAACTACGCTACACTATTGATTTCTTTTTCTGAACCATTTTAAGTGGGAATTTCTTCTTCAAAGTTAGCATACTTTGGGTTGCAAATGAGTTGGAGAATTTGATGTTTCAGTCTCATTTTTAACATATATGTATATTTATTAGTGATGCTGAAAATGACAATTTTTGGCAGCCTTGTATTCATGTCTTCACTCAGGAGAAGTCTAAAGAGTGTCTACTGTGTGCCAGATATTGTCTTAGCCTGGCTGCTAAGTGATCTTGGTTAGGCACTGTAAATTAAGTGGGGAACAAAACAGATAAATCTCCTAAACTCTAAAAGCTTTCATCTTAGTTAGGGGAAACAGACAATAAAAAAGCAAGTGTGCCAGGTGGTACTAAGTACTTTGAGAAAAAATAAAGCAGAGTGGAGGTTGGGAGTTGGGGGAGAATGCTTTTTTATATAGTGTTTTGAGTAGTTCTATCCCCTTCAGGTCATGTGAGCCTAGACCTGAAGGAAATGAGAGAATAGAGAATGATTTGTACTAATACCTGGGAGGAGGACCAGGAGCAGCAGTGGCAGCAAATGCAAAGATTTTGAGATGGAAACATGTTTAACTTTTTGTAGGAACAGCAAGGAAGCAGTGTGGTTGTAGCAGTGAGTGAAGGAGAGAGTGTTGATAGAGGAGATCAGCGAGCGTGACAGCAGGGTTCCAGGGGCATGGGTCCCCGGGGTGGGAGTGTGGGTTAGCACGCATATATTGTATGGCCCTGTGAGCTATGGTAAGGACTTTGCATTTTAATCTAAGTGGGGTGTTATCGTAATGGGAGGATATTAACCAGAGTGGTGAGATGAAACTGACATGTTTAAAGAATCACTTTTTCAAAAAGACAGTCACAAAGCTTAGTTTTCATTCAATTTATGGCAACTAATAAAGTAGCTTCTAACACTGGTTCTCCAGAGGACACGTACTGCTGCTCTCTCCCCTACACAGAAATGCATTTTGGAAGTGCAGGGAAATATTTTTGCTTTTATAGTGACTGACATTTAGAGACCGAGGATCAGAGAAGCAAAATGTTCTGCAGTATGTGGGATACTAACAATAAAAATTGTCCCACACCAAATGTTGTGCCCCAGTCCAGAAACACTGCCCAGGAGCAGCACCAAGAGAAACGTGCATGCCAGTTAGAGGACCTTTTCTTTCTTCCCCCTTCCACCTCCTTCCTTCTTCCCCACCTCTGTGCCCACATCTCCTTCCCTCTTTTCCTTTTTCTTCTGCAGCAGATTTACAGTGCTTGGAAATAGAAAAAATGAACAATGTTTGTTCCTTTGTGACTAAACTTTATCAGCGTAGATTTTGTAATGGGAAGGATCCTTACTCAATCATTTAAATTTTTAAGTGAAGAAACCAGGAATCCAAATAGATTAAATGATTTGCCCAAAGTCACATAGCAAAGTTGGCATCTCATATTTTATGCCTTTATTTCATTAGTATATTATTTACATTCTTGTATTTTTATGACCCATTTGTTCAAAGATAATTTAAAATGCCCTGGAAGCATGATTTTTTTTCCCCCCTGATCTTTTTAAAGACAGGAATTAGAGCCACAGTCACCAGAATAATTATTCCAAAGAAGAAGGGCAGGAACAGTATTTTGGTGATGAAAAGCAGTACTGCTAGAATATTTTCTTAGCTTTTTATGGTGAGTGCAACTTTATGGTGGCATAGATTTTTTTAAATATATATTTTGAACAAAAACAAACTAAATTTTAAAATATTCTAAACATAAATAAGCAGTAATACTTGTTTTAGAAATCTAATGCAAAATCTATTCATATTTAGAAACCAAGATGAATATAATAATTGTTAGTAAGATGTGATTACAATATCATATATATTAACTTACACATAAATTTAGAATAAAGTAATAAAGTATTTATGTAACCAATTTTTTGGTAATAGAGCTACCAAACTGCCTTTAAAATGACTCTTACCTAAATGTTGATAGCTTGCTCTGATAGAACTTTCTCAGAAGACTGCATTCTAACCTCCTTAAGCATTACTCTATGATAGATTAGAAAAAGCAAGGTCTTCGTGCATCTCCTCTGGAGTACTGCTTCAGTCCTGTGGTAATGGCAGGTAGGTCTTATGCAATCACTCACATCTCTTAGATATTTTAGAAATAGCTTCTCTTTCTGCTGTCATTCCCCCCTTTATGCTCTGAGTCTTACTTATAATCAGGTGAAACTCCATGTTTCCTTTTTGCTCGTAAAACTTGAATCCCTGTGATGTGACTCAACAGAGGTCAAATTCAAGGCATCCATTTTCTACTATGTGTTTTCTTATATGTTGTAAATTTGGGGTTTGGGTGCCAGTTACATATTCTCTTTTAAGATGTTCATATTGTACATGGTTGAATCTCTCCTAGTTTCAATAGTGGGCCTAACAGAAATAGTTATCTTTTGTAACTAATTCAACTAGACTGTGATCTAGAGACAACAGCATTACCTCCTATTGTCTCAGTACTCCTGATATAGCCCAGTATTGCATAATGCTCCTCTGAATATTTGGTAAATAATGAATGACTATTAAGGCATACATTCATGGTATCTTTTGATGTATATTTGTATATCTGCTGCTAATTTTAATTTTAGAGCCTAGGAGTATTATTCTTTGTATTTATTTTATCAGTCGATCAGTTAAGGAAGCAAAGGGAAAGAAGAAAATGTTATTTCTCATGAACAGCATTCTATTTTGAGGTGTTTTCCCCAGGTAATGGAGCAAAGATTTTTCATAATATATAATCTAACAAAGATATTCAATTAGGTATTAAAATACTAATTCTTAAGTAAGCTAATCAAGAAAGTAACTTCCATCAGGACTTTGTACTTTACCAAACATGTCACAATCAAAATGTGAATACTTAAAAAGGGTTTGAGATATCAATAGAAGCTTCCATTCTGAAATTATATTTGCAGGAGTGAAGAAAAGATAATACTATGATCAATTTTTTTTATATATAGTATAGCCAATTTCATGTTTATATTAAAAAGTGTAGTCTATAATAAAAGATATTAATACAGTGATAAGTATTTTGTAACTTGAAAGTAAAATCACAGGCCTGTGTATGGATGAAACATGAACCATACTGAACTCTTGATTATGCAAAGATGTGATCACAAACATATTCTGAACATCCTTCATTCTACAACAATTTCAACGTTTAAGGAAACTAAAGTACTTCTAGAGAAGCATATATTAAGCGTCAAATGTATTCTGCTCTTTATTCTACTGTTTTGTGCTTTTAAATTTGAAGTTGTAAGAGAACTCATGAAATTGATTCAGGCATCCAGAACAACATTAAAACAATAATAACTAGAAGAATGCTAGTTTTGATCATTCAGTCGTAGGAATTATAAATCATTTGCTAACTATAAAAAGTATATTTCATGAGTTTTAGACTTCATTTTTTTCTGAATACTCATTTTGTTTTCTTTTTACAATATTAAGTCTCTCTAAGTTTTACACCTATTTACTATTATATTAAAAGTCTGTAAAGATAGAGAAACAGGTGGTTGTAGAAGGGAGAAGGGTGGTGGGGTCGGCCAGAAAGGTGAAGGGGATGGAGAGGTACAAACTTCCCATTATAAAATACTATAAAAATTTTGTATGGGGACAGATGGGAACTACACTTGCTGTGGTGAGCGTTTGGTAATGTATGTAACTGTTGAATCACTGTGATACACCCGAAAACAATATAATATTAAATGTCCACTCTACTTAAATATTTTAAAAAGTCTTCCAGACTAACCTAATTTTATATAAGGTGGTATTATTCACTTTGAGATTCAGCTACTTCTTTCATAGTGCCTACATAGAGTAACTGAACTAGATAATAGGTGAATGAAAATGCATATACAACTGGAAAATGCTTTTGCCAAGTTAATCTCAAAAGCTTTAAATTTACTTTTTAAAAAAATCTGAAATTAGGTTAAAGTTGTTGGGCTTTTGTTTCCTATCCTTCTGTGACAAGCACTGTAACAATAGTGTTGAATATAATACAAAAGTTTGTAAGTTGAATGGTTTATGTTTTTTTCTAAAACCTATACATTTTATTTTTTCAGCAAGTAATTCTTGACCATCTATTATGTCAAGTACTACTAAACACTGTACATCAAAGGAAAATGAGTTTGTTTTCTCTCTTGATAGGCTCTCAGACCCACACTCAGTGATAGATATAAAGTCGGATATATTTCCGTGGGAGCGAAAAGGTAGCAACAGTTTACTGCCTGGATACATCTTCAGGAGATGAGGAAAGAGAAGTGGAAGAACCCAGACCTTTACAATTAAGTAGGATTTTTCACAAGCAGATAATTGGGTGTCTTAGTTTTCTACAGCTGCCATAACAAAGTGTACCACAAACTGGGTAGTTTAAAATAACTGAAATTTGTTCTCTCACAGGTAGGCATTAGCAGGGTTGGTTTCTTTTGGAGGTTCTGAGAGAAACCATGCCATACCTCTCTCCCAGCAGTTCTTGGCATTCCATGACTTACACGTGTTTCACTCCAATCTCTGCCTCCACCTTCATATCACCTTCTTCTCTATTTCTGTCTCCCAGTGATACTGTCATTGGATTTAGGACCCACCCTAATTCAGTATGATATCAATCCTAACTAATTACATGTGCAAAGACCCTATTTTCAAATGAGGTCACACTGAATTTCTGGGTGGGCATGAATTTCAGGAGTCAGTATTCAACACCCCCCCCCCCCCCACTACACTTGGCAAAGTAGCATAAAGTAAAGAAAATGCCTAAAGGCATAGAGGCATGAAAAGTTATTGGAAGGTTCAGGGTAATAAATTTAGAGGAAATGGAGTAACCTGAGAACTGTTCAGGCGACACTGAGAAAGTCGACTGGGCACAGACTTGGAAAAGCCTCGTAGGCTACACTAAGATGTTCACACTATCTTCTGTAGGCATTTGGCTCTCAGAAGCCTATCAGCCTTTGAGCTGCACAGGCAGATTTGTAATTTAGGAAAGTGATGTATGAAATTGTTGAAAGTCTAGTTTGGAGATTGAGGCAACAGATGAATAAATGTGTGGTAGTGACTACAGACAGATAATTACAGAACTCCACAGGTAGTAAAATGAGCGGAGTTAAAAAGAGAGGATTGAGATGATTTTCAGATTGGCTTGGGAGCAAGTTGATAATGCACGCCATAACAGATTTTTGGTGGGGAAGGAAAGAACATTGATATTTTAGATACAGCATTTGATTGAATAATCAGCAGTTATTTAAGAACACTTTCTGTTTAGCATTATCCTGTGTACTTTGGAGATTCATATGCATAATCTTGATCCTATTTCAAGAACTTTACAAACCGTTTGGAGTCATGAGACTAATAATAAAGTGAAGCAGAAAACAATTCAAATCCATATATAGGCAAGTATAAACTTAGTGATTCTGATTTATAAACACTTCAGAGTTTCAGATTCAAAAAATATTTGTGTGGAGTTGAGTGCTATGAAAAGCTTGATTGTGAAAGTGGTACTTAATTTAGATTTGATAAGTCATATTTAAGTTGGTTCAAAAGAGGACAGGAAACACTCAAAATGATAGGTGATCATACATTAAGATGGGAAGGCATCAATGAAAGTGGTGTGTGTTATACAGGAAAGATAGCCTGCGGGCAGCCAGATGTTACATAGTATTAAGTTTGGAAAGGTACATTGCAGCCGGCATAATCTGTCTTGGAAGGTCAGGTAGGCAGATTGGTTACCTGCTTAGCTGATTGGTTAGTTACCTTTGAAAAGAGTTTTCTTTTAGTAATATTAATGTGAGAACAATGTACAGTTCTGTTATTTTACTAGACGGACGAGAGCCAGTCTGGGAGCTTTTGCCCAAATCCAAGTATGAGATGATGAGAACAAGCATTATTAGAGGGGGTGGATTTTGTGTATTTTGGCTCTTCCATATATTTTCCAGTTCTCCTTTGGCATATTGAACTCGACTTAATCTATCATCTTGTGTATTTTATCTCTTAATTTTCTTTTTCCCTCTCCCTTACCCTTTAATTCCCCCATCAGAATTTAGTTCAGGCAAAACTCACATGAGCCATCTAAATACACTGAATCTAAGAACACAGGAAAAGCAACGAGCCATTGAAAAAGTGGGTGATGATGACAATGATGATGAATTACCCCTAATGTGTTAGGAGCTTTCTGTGTTACCTCCTTCAGTCTGTAAAGTGCTCTTATATGAAGTCATCACTATTATCTCCCAATTACAGGTGAGGAAACTGTGACTCAGAAAGGCTAAGCAGCTTGATCAAAGTAGAGTCGCAGTGGAACCTAGATCTGTCCAACTGTATAGCCTAGATTCACAATCACTGATAACAGCATAGTGACTCACCTTCATCTCACTCTTGTTGCAATCCATTAAGTTGATGGCTTCTAGATCCAGCTTCCTAAAGTCACATCTCTTTTCTGTTCAAAGTCTTCTGTGACTTCTTATGCCTGTAAAATTAAAATAAGGTATAGTTATTTCTGCCTTTTATCCAAGGCCTCTCCAAATGTAGTGACAACCTACATTCCTAGCCTGTACTTTCTTCCTGGTAGCCCTTTATATAGACTATATCATTGCTTACCTCAGTGCTCCCCGACCTGCCCTTTCTGGAAATTTTCATTCTTTTTTCTAATGTTGAAATTTACTTTAGGTTTTATCTAGCTTTTATGGTATCCTGTGTCGGAACTTCTGCTGTCCTATGAAAGCCCCAAAATGCCTGGCAGAGAGATTGAACTAGAAAATGACCAGCAGTCATTACAGTTTTATTCTGTGGAAAGTAGAGATTGTCTATTGGTGCGATGGTAACAGCGAACTAAGAAAGTTCAGGGACTGCACTGTTTATCATGACTTGGGGGGGGGGCACCGGAAATAAAGGATTTATTGGAACAGAAAAAGAGAGAGGTTGTACACCTTGCCCTAAGTATAGAAAAGGTGGTATTTTTCATCGGGAAGAGACCATTTCTAGGCTTGTGTATAACAGCAGTAATAAAGGCTTTGCACCTACAAAAAAAAAAAAAAAAATCCTCTAAGAGAATTCTTTCTCTTTCATAGTGATTTGCTACCACTTATGCTACATAATTTTTTTTTGTATTTTATGTAATATATACTTAAAGTGGATTTTAAACTCCTTGAATGCAAAAACTCAGTTTATTTTTGTGTTATCTAGTATAGGGCCTGGTGCTTTTTTAAACCAAGGTATAATAAAAGATTAAGAGTGGAAATGAGTTCTGACCTAAAGTGAGCCCTTATACTATAGTCAGTGATCAATCAGCTTTCTGGACAACTGGAGTAGCAGGGTTTAAAATCAGTAGATTCACTGAATGACCTAGAAATGTCTATGGAGGGAAAAAGCATTGCTGAGCTGATAAATTACTCTGAAACTCTCAACTATTGTTTTTCCAATTATGTTCTGGAGATCAGCTGCATAGACCTGCCCCACCAGGGTACTTGATAAAATGCAGATTCCGGAAAATGGGATGCAGAAATATACCTTTATAGCATGATTCCTAGACTATTTACTTATTTATCTGAGTGGAATTTCTAAAGAAACACTACATCTCTTTGGAAAAATGCACAAATCCTGTGTGCAGCTTAGTTAATTTTCATGAAAAGAAGACACCCATGTAACTAACACCAGATCAAGAACTGGAACATAACCTCCATTCCAGAAGCCATTCCATGCTCCTCTGTAGTCACTAACTAGTCTACCACCTCAACCCGCCCACCTGTGCAAGGGTTTCCTGAGTCTTACGTACATTAAATTTTTGTGCATTAAATTTAAGAATTTCTGCCCTAAAATGCAGGCTTGTTTCCGGGAATGCAGACATAACAAACATTATTCCCCAAACCTACTACCTCCTTTTTCTTCTTCCTCCTCTCATCCCCTCCCTACTAGCTGTCCTCCTTTGTAATGAAAATCATGAAACATTTCTTCTGAAGAATTCATCTAAAGTTTCTCCTCTGTGTTGAACTGCTTAAGCTCTAAGGTTACATTTCTCTCCCTTCTCGTGTAGTGTTCCTTAATTCATCCATTAGACATAGAACATTCTACGTTTTTTCTCAGACATTTGGAAGATTGAGAGGATGGGCATAATTTCAGAGTATCTGTGCCACTGATAATCTATTTTACTTTTTCTAAACCAAAAATTTAGGTTACTAAAGAGGTTACTAGGTTCTAGACCCCCCCAAAAAAAGGTACAAAAGACAGATTTTTAAGTTGCTTTAAGCATTAATCAAGGACTCTTAATTTTGGAATTTGTGATAGTTTAACATTATCTTTAGATAAGTTTATCATTGTACTGTGCAATCCTGTTTTACTAAGCAATTAAGACTGCAAACACTTTTATCTGAGTTTTGTTTAATTTGCTCAAGCAAATATCTTTTAGTGAACAATAGTACCTTGATTGTTTATATCTATTGGGATGATCTAATTGCCAGTATATTTTATTGAAATAAGTTTTCCACTTGGAAAATTTTATTTGACAATTAGAGTTATTCTATTATCTAAGAATCTGTTTTAAAATTTATATCTTCCTCCTCCCCCCAATTTGATATAGTCAGGTTTTCACTATTTTTAGGGACTGAAAGGAAATCATAAACAAGAAATTAACTTTATGAATTCATTGTTATGATTTGTTAAGCAAAAACATTGCAGTAGCTACCATATGATATTCCAATTAAGATAAATCATAATTGTTCAGCCCTTTATTTTTTATATTTTCAAGGGAAAAAAACCTCAATAAGTTGATTTGCAGTTTCTGTAAATGATGCTACATTTTTTTATTCCTTAGAATTGACTATTCTTTGTATCACTTATACTCTTTTTTGAAAGTGTCACCTATTTTTTTAAATTTATTTATTTTTGCTTAAATTCAATTAACATATAATGTATTATTGGTTTCAGAGTTGTAGAGATCAGTGATTCATCAGTCTTATATAATACCCAGTGTCAGCTATTTTTTTTTTACAATATTGAAGACAATCACATAGTAACTTCTTTGAAAAGTAAGATTAGAAGGTCTTAAAAGGACTTTTAAAGGTTATCTAATTCATTCTTCTGCCTTCAGATATGATTAAAAAAAGTTTTTTTTAAGTCCCTTTGTTGAGAACACCCATGCTGTCAATTCTTTTAGCACACTGACTTCATATTATCATTTTTCTCTTTAAATTCTATAACCTACCTTTCCATTCCAATTAAACTGCTCATTTGGGAACTAGCACTTGACATCTCATCAAAACTTGTGACAATTCCAAAACCAAGATCTCAAACTTGAAATTAATCATTGAATTCAATTTCTTCTGCTCTCTTATTTTTGCTTATTCTGATCTTTATTCCTTATCTATTTTGTTGAATCCCTCCTATATTTTCCTATTTTGTCAGCCTCTTTTAAGGGACTCAGCTGGTCTCCTAAGGACACTAAAATCATTTTTTTTTAGAATCTCCAGCTTATTTTTTCCAACCATATCCTTCTTGCCAGTCCTCATTATTAAGCTCTACTCTTCATTTGGCTGCTACTTGTAAATAGTGTGGGAAATAAGGAAGTTTTGTTTTGATAATGTATTCCACAATGTTTATTCCTAAAGTTTCTCACCACTGCACGTCTATCCCAGTCTTCACACTCATTAGATGACCTTATGTCCTGGGTGAGATACCAGAAAAGTTGTCTGTATCCATAAAGTTACTTAATTTCCTATTCACTTTTCTGTGCACTTCAGTCTGGCTCTTGTATCCACTGAAAATCACACTCACACACACAAATTCCATATAATTTCACTTACGTGTGGAATCTAAAAAACGAAAAACAAAGCCACTCTAACAAGTATTTCCATGTTGTTAGATGGACATTTTTCAATTTTGAAATTTGATTTGTCCTACACCATTTACAGGCAATTCTTATTTTTCTAGAATGTTACAAACTACTAGATGGCAAGAATATTTTTGCCCTTCTTTAAAAGAACATGTTGATCCCCACAGAATACTCAAATACTTTTTCTAACATTGTAAAAGACTCAAATAATACGTAACTATATTTAAAACGTATAGGCCTCCTTTTCATTACTCTACTGTCAGTTTGTAAAATTTGTTCCACAAGTAACAGTGGTTTACAGTTTTGTGGGGATCTTACCAATTGCTTTTCCACACATGTCCATTTGTAAAATATATATGTATGTGTAATATATATAATTTATGTTTATAAACATTTGAAGTTCATAAATGGGCGAAGATACTTGCAAATGATATATCTGATAAGGAGTTGATATCTAAAATTTATTAATAAATCCCATAATTCAATAACAAAAATGATTAGAAAAAAGGAAGAGGACCTGAAGATTTTTCAAAAAAAGACGTACAGATGGCCACCAGACACATGTAAAGATGCTCAACATCAGTCATCATCAGGGAAATGCAAATCAAAATCACAATGACATACCACCTCACACGTGTCAGAATGGCCATTATCAAAAAGACAAGAAATAACATGTGTTGGCGAGGATGTGGAGAAAAAGGAACCCACCATACACTGTTTAGTAGGAATAAAAATTGGTACAGCCATTGTGGAAAACAGAGTGGGGGTTCTTAAAAAAAAACAGGGGACACCTTTGTGGCTTAGTCGGTTAATCGTCTGCCTTTGGCTCATGTCATGATCCCAGGATCCTGGAATTGAGTCCTGCATCAGGTTCTTTGCTCAGTGGGGAGCCTGCTTCTCCCTCTGCCTGCCGCTCCCCCTGCTTATGCTCTCTCTCTGACAAATAAAATCTAAAAAAAATTAAAAATAGAACTGCCATAGGATCCAGCAGTTCTTCTCATGTATATTTATCCAAAGGAAACAAAAACACTAATTAGAAAAGATAAATGCACCTCTGTGTTCACTGCTGCATTATTTATAATAGCCAAGATATGGATGCAACCTAAGTGTTCATCAGTACTTGAGTAGATAAAGATATAGTATATATACACAATGGAATATTACTCAGCCATAAAAAGAATGAAATCGTGCCTTTGTGACATCATTGGACCTAGAGGGATTATACTAAGGGAAACAAGTCAAAGAAAAACAAATACCATATAATTTCACTTATGTGTGGAGTCTAAAAAACAAAAAAACAAAGCCAGAAACAGCCTCACAAATAAAAAAAACAAACTAGTGGTTGCTGAAGGGGAAAGGAGTGGAGTGAAATAGATGAAGAGGTTTAAGAAGTACAAACTTCCAATATAAAATAAGTCTCATAGAGATATTAAAGTACAGTGTGCAGAATATAGTCAATAATATTGTAACTTTGTATGATGACAGATGATAACTAGACTTATTGTGATCATCTCATAATGTATAAAAAACATCAAGGGGCTCCTGGCTGGCTTAGTCAGTTGGGCGCACAACTCTTTATTTCTACGCAGGTCATGATCTCAGGATCTCGGGCTCCATGCTCATTGTAGAGTCTGTTGGTCCCTCTCCCTCCTCCTTACCCCTCTGTGCACACTATCTCTCAAATAAATTATCTTTTTAAAAAATCAAATCACTATGTTGTATACCTTAAATTAATAATATATGTCAATTATAATTCAATAAAAAAATCATCTACAGAATAAAATCACTCGTGTCCTAAACAACAATAAAGAAATATTATTACATTTTTAAGAGTAAAATCCAAATGTGATGTTGCTATTATTGTTCAAAAGGAAACTGACAATGAGAATTTCAACCATCAATCTCAACAATTAAAGTATTTTAAGAAAACTAGCAATAATTTTTTAGGTTGGAACATGTATTATTTTGCCAGGACTTCCATAACAAAGTACCATATATTGGATAGCTTAAACAACAAAAACTTACTCTTTCTCACAGCTCTGGAAACTACAAGTCTAAGATCAAGGTGTCAACAGGGATGATTTTTAGAGGTCTCTCTCCTTAGCTTGTAGATGGCTTTCTTTTCTTCCCTTCCCTTTGTCTTTTTTTTAATTTTATTTTATTATGCTATGTTAATCATCATACATTACATCATTAGTTTTTGATGTAGTGTTCCATGATTCATTGTTTGTGTATAACACCCAGTGCTCCATTCAATATGTGCCCTCCTTAATATCCATCATCAGGCTAACCCATCCCCCATCCCCCTCCCCTCTAGAACCCTCAGTTTGTTTCTTAGACTCCATAGTCTCTCATGGTTCGTCTCCCCCTCTGATTTCCCCCCCTTCATTTTTCCCTTCCTACTATCTTTTTTTTTTTTTAACATATAATGTATTATTTGTTTCAGAGGTACAGGTCTGTGATTCATCAGTCTTACACAATTCACCACACTCACCATAGCATATACCCTCCCCAATGTCTGTCACCCAGCCACCTCATCCCTCCCACCCCCCCACCACTCCAGTAACCCTCAGTTTGTTTCTTGAGATTAAGAATGCCTCATATCAGTGAGATCATATGATACATGTCTTTCTCAGATTGACTTATTTCACTTAGCATAATACCCTCTAGTTCCATCCACGCCATTGCAAATGGCAAGATTTCTTTGTTTTTTTCTGATGGCTGCATAGTATTCCATTGTATATTATACCACATCTTCTTTATCCATTCATCTCTTGATGGACATCTTGGCTCTTTCCATAGTTTAGCAATTGTGGATATTGCTGCTATAAACTTTGGGGTGCGTGTACCCCTTCGGATCCCTACATTTGTATCTTTGGGGTAAATACCCAGTAGTGCAATTGCTGGGTTGTATGGTAGCTCTATTTTCAACTGTTTGAGGAACCTCCACACTGTTTTCCAGAGTGGTTGCACCAGCTTGCATTCCCACCAACAGTGTAGGAGGGTTCCCCTTTCTCCACATCCCCACCAACATCTGTCGTTTCCTGACTTGTTAAATTTTAGCCATTCTGACTGGTGTGAGGTGGTATCTCATTGAGGTTTTGATTTGGATTTCCCTGATGCTGAGTGATGTTGAGCACTTTTTCATGCGTCTGTTGGCCATTTGGATGTCTTCTTTGGAAAAAATGTCCATGTCTTCCACCCATTACTTGATTGGATTATTTGTTCTTTGGGTGTTGAGTTTGATAAGTTCTTTATAGATTTTGGATATTAGCCCTTTATCTGATGTGTCATTTGCAAATATCTTCTCCCATTCTGTCCGTTGTCTTTTGGTTTTGTGGACTGTTTCTTTTGCTGTGCAAAAGCTTTTTCTCTTGATGAAATCCCAATAGTTCATTTTTGTCCTTGCCCTTGCATTTGGCGATGTTTCTAGGAAGAAGTTGCTGCAGCTGAAGTCGAAGAGGTTGCTGCCTGGGTTCTCCAGTAGGATTTTGATGGACTCCACACCAGAATGTGACCATATTTGGAGACAAGGTCTTTAAAGAGGTAATTAAATTAACATGAGGTCATTAGGGTGGGCCTTAAGTCTCTTAAAAAAAGACCTTCCCTTTGTCTTTATATGGTCTTTTGTGCTTGTCTCTGTCCTTATCTCCTCCTCTTAAAAGGGCGCCAGTCAGTATGGATTAAGGCCCACCCTAATGACCTCATATTAATTTACCTCTTTAAAGACCTGGTCTCCAAATACAGTCACATTCTGAGGTTCTTGGGTTTGGTACTTCAACATAGGTATTTGGGGAATAGTGACACAACTCATCCCATAAGAGAGCATTACTATTCATTAGAAACATTTGTTAAAAATGTTTCTCATAAAAACTATTGGTTTTTTGCCTATTTATTGAAGCTTTAGCAGTTGTTCACAATTGAGTAACTTTCAGTAACTTCTACGTCGCTTGTTGAGAATGGGATAGATATCTTTACTGGTGATATAAGGCATTTTGAGATAGTGTGCATAAAGTACACTGTAGATTTTAAAGTATTCACATTCTGGACGTTACCGTTACTAAAAGTGTTCCATTGTTAGGAGTATAACAATAGAATTGTTTTTGTAGCTCTACCTCAAACACATTTATAAAGGATTTGGATAATTAATCTATAAATTTATGTAAAGAAAAAGTATTGCAAATACAGATTTCATCTTGAAACCCAAGTTTATTGAAGTTATTATGCAATCATCTAAAGATAGAGGAATGAAACAGATAGCCTTCTTAGCTTCTTTCCAACCATAAAATATTTTAATTACCTCAAATTTATACATTATAAACAGATACTATATTTTTAGTTACATTTGATAAGTTATAATTGCTGGAATTGCTTATCAGGAAGGCTTTAAAGTTGATAGCAACATGGTTCTAAAATAATTATACTAATAATAAAGTTGTGAGTTACCTTAAAGCATCTGGTATTAATCCAAAACAGATTATTTCAGTACTGAATAAATAAATACCTAGGTTGTATTTCTCTTGAATGGTAAATACATAGTTTTTTGTTCTCTACCTGCTGACTCTTCTTTCAATATATTCATAGTTTTATTAAGAACAGTTGAAAATCCTTTCAAATTTCTTCGTCGTTCTCTGTTTTAGAAAAAAGTACTTCCTTATTATAAATGAAAAACTTATGGAAGTAGTTTACTATTGGTATGATGGAAGGACTCATTTCTTTCCTATTTTTTCCAAATAATATTTCTTTGAAAATAATACCTCTCTTTTGTGTTGATGCATGATTTGTATACAGAAAAATGCAAAGAACATGGCGAGGGGAAGAAGAAAACCAAGAAATAGAACTCATGGTTACCAAAGGGGGGTAGAGGGATGGGTAAAATGGGTGATGGGTATTAAGGAGGGTACTTGTGATGAGCACCTGGTGTTTTATGTAAGTGTTGAATCACTAAATTCTACGTCTGAAACTAATATTACATACACTGTACATTAACTGGAATTTCAATAAAAACTTGGAAGAAAAAAATGCAAATACTAGAAATCTGTAATTGCAGATGAGTTTTGACTGTGTTTTCCCAAGGGAGAATTTGTGAATGCCCTTTCCCCCCTAATATTGTATTTCTGATTAAGGATAAATCTGAGGGATTTCTTATGAATTAGCCAGCTAAAAAAAATAAATAAAGCTTACAGATAAAAGAGAAGTGCTCTTCGTGTTTAAGGTAGGTGTACTTAATGGTATCATACTTAATAAGTGAAAGTAAATTTTGATTTTGATATTTGGAAGCTAATGTAAGTTTTGAAATCTATAAAGTTAACTAATATTTTAAAAACAGAAGCATATACAACAAAACCAGTTTATGTGTAAAAATTGGTCATGTGCGTACAAGTATCCCCTTGTAATACACTGATACACAAATATATTTGTAAAGCATTAATTACTAATGATGGAATACACTTGAAATCTCCTAAAAAATACATTTTTTTTTAATTATATCCTTGTAGTGCATACTAATAACCACCAAAGGTTACTATCTGTGTTAAAAAATTTTATTGGCTTTTGGGGCACCTGGGTAACTCAGTCGGCTAAGCGTCTGCTTTCAGCTCAGATCATGATCTCAGCGTCCTGAGATTGAGCCCCACATCGGGCTCCATGCCTGGCATCAGGCTCCCTGATCAGTGGAGAGCCTACTGTTCCCTCTCCCTCTGCCTGCAGCTCCCCCTGCCTGTGCTCAAGCTTTCTCTCTCTCTCTCAAATAAATAAATCTTTAAAAAATTTTTTTTATTGGCTTTTGAAAAAAACTGTTTACTTTAGAATCATTAAAGAGCTCACTATAAATCTAAAACCAGTAAACTCTGATTTTATTAATTTTAAATAACATTCACTATAGTTGTTTAAATCATCACTCTTCTTCTCTAAGAGTTATATAGATAAAAAAATCTGAGTTAAACTGTTCATTCCAGTTTGAGGAATTTCACTTCAGTTTTAGCTTCATTTGAGAAGTTAAAAAAAATAGGGAATTGTTGATAGATGTTCTGGGTTTTTATTTTAAATTCCTGAATTACTCTAAATATATAGATTCTTATAATCATTTTACATTTTACTTTAGGGTTTTAATGTAGTTTATATTTAAATTGTTTTAAAATACACTGAAGTATTTAAAGACTGTTCTCTTTTTTAAAATAATGTTTTGTGGGGCACCTGGGTGGCTCAGTCGATTAAGCATCCAACTCTTGGTTTCGGATCAGGTCATGATCTCATAGGTCATGAGAATGAAGGTCCCATGGGCTCTGCTGCTCAGTGGGGAGTCTGCTTGAGATTCTCTCCCTCTGCTCTTACCCCTAGTCAAGCACTCACCCAGACTTGTGCGCTCTCTTAAATATTTTTTAAAAAATAATGTTTTATGTTTGTATTCTATAATATATCCCTTTTCCTGAAACAGGATTCTAGACTTAAAACTCAAATGAATAACACTAAAATTATAAATGACTAAGATGCAGATTAAATGTGATAGACAATAAATATTATAATAGTTTAAGAGCCGTAAGTATTTCCCCAAGACAAAATTCTCAGGAAAAGTTTTATTAAAAGATGGGGAATTTAAGTTTGCCTTAAAATCAAGGCAAATTTTGGTTAACCAATAAGAATAAAGCTCATTCCTTGGTATGTATCAGGAAAAAGAGAAATGAAATAGCCGTAAGAACCTGTATAGAGGTGGAAATGAGGAGAGAATATTTGGGAGCTGTGAACAGAATTTTTACTGAAACATAATTATATATATATATATATATATATATATATATATATATATATATATGAGAAAAATTGTGCTTGATTTGGCTACCTCCAAAGTCCTTCCCAGTTAAGATCACATAAACAATTTTGCTTCCCATTTTGTGTTAGTCTCTTTGTCACATTCTACCTGTTTGAAATTCTCCCATGTCCCTAGCTTCTCTTAACATAAAATACATTGAAATACCCTGTTTGAGAAGAAAGGGAAAAATAAAGCAGGGGGGGAACCAGAAGGGGAGACGAACCATGAGAGACTATGGACTCTGAGAAACAAACTGAGGGTTCTAGAGGGGAGGGGGGTGGGGGGATGGGTTAGCCTGGTGATGGGTATTAAAGAGGGCATGTTCTGCGTGGAGCACTGGGTGTTATGCACAAACAATGAATCATGGAACACTACATCAAAAACTAATGAAGTACTGTATGGTGACTAACAAAACAAAACAAAAACCCTGTTTGCAGTTAACCATCTTTGGAGTCTTTTTTCTTCCCTTTCAGCATTCAGTAAGTTTGCCTTTTATATTTCTCTAAAAGTCATTGTACACATAAGTAAGTTGATAACCAAAAGATAAGAGTCCTTACTAAATGCCATGCAGCTTAATAGCTACTTTTACTAATTTACGATGTCTAATCCTATAGTAGTTCTCAATAAGAAGGATACTCTTATTATCCCCATTTACAAAGGCAACTCAAGCACAGATTCAAATCTTGGTCTACTAAATGTACAGGGTTAAGCACAGTGCTCTCACTCTCTTTTGCCTTTAAGCTTAGATATTTCTTTATGCACATATGCCATATTTCCTTTTGAGAAAAAAACACCATGTTTTCTATTTACTTGTTTTTCTCATTTTATGAAGTGCAGTATCTCTTACTCCTAAGTACTGAATAGGTATTTGTTGTATTGATTGACTGATTGACACAAAAGTATCTAGCTTATATTGGCAAGGCCTCTCAGCAACTTTAAATTTTCTAAAGTTTGTGAGTAGTAGACTGATGAAAGTGGTGATTTTGGACGATTTAGCTAAAAGTGAGAGATTAGAGAGTAAAGATTAGGAAACCATAATCCAAGCATGATATGATAAGCATTCACACAGAATCAGTTGTGTCAAAGTAATAGAAAAATGCCAACTATAG
Organism: Eumetopias jubatus; assembly: GCF_037043125.1. Lineage (NCBI taxonomy): Eukaryota > Metazoa > Chordata > Mammalia > Carnivora > Otariidae > Eumetopias > Eumetopias jubatus. The sequence goes on along the minus strand of NW_028274808.1, from coordinate 23,025,609 downwards.
AATAGAAAGTGTTCACTGACTTTGTGATTAATGTAGGCACAGATGTCAAAGTTGAAAATGAGATCAGAAGAATGCCTGTATTATTGAGAGAAGCATGGAATTCTGGCAAAGAAATTAATTTGGAGAATATTGACATTTGAGAATATTTTAAAGTGTTAGGATATTCAAGTGGGATATTCACATAAATATACACAACTTATAGTATGATTTGAAAATACAGACCTGGCTGAGAAGGGGTGTTTCATACAACAGAACTGTTGGATTGAAAAGTATGCATCATTCAAGAGAGAAAACATAATAGAGAATAGAACTTCATGGGCAAATAATGTTAACATTTCTCTTTTATAAGTATGTTTACCATTTGAGTGACCTGTATTTTAATAAACTCATACAACTGAACCTGTAGATTGTTTTAAATTCCTATTTCCTTAACTGAATGTAAATGTTCTATGCTTGTATTAGTTAAAATACTACAACGTATATGTTTACTATGATTTTTTACTTTACATTTTTACTACGCATTCATTCTATCATTTATAAAGTTACACTTTCATCTTGCATAAAAACAGAGGAAGTAAGAAATGCTGTTCTTCCTTCAAAATATATCCAGGATATATCACTTCTTAAATACCTGCCATCAACCTTCTTTAAACTATCAGCATTTTATGTCTGGATTACTCTGGTAACTTCTCTCTGGTCTCTTTGCTTCTATCCTTGCTTCATTATGGTCTGTTCTCAGTATAGATCCTGTTACTCCTCTGCTCATAGTAGACTGTAAGCCTCTGAGGCCAGGTTTATTTGTTACCTATTTTATTTCAAGTGCCTAGAAATGTACCTATGATATATTAGATATTCAGTAAATATTGGAATAAATAGAATGACAGTAATAGCTAACACTTAAGGCTTACTTCATGTTATACTTTTCTAAAAGCTTTAAATTTTTATAAGAACCTAGTTTTATAGATGAAGAAACTGAACCCAAGGTTAATTAAATAACATACTCAATCCCTCAAGCTGGAATTCAAACCTAGCAACCTGAGCTCTGTAACCAGAGCTCCCAACCATTAGAGTATGGTACTTCTATTAAAGATTATCATGTTTGGTGCTGTAAAGTTTTTTTAGTAGAACCTCAAGTTGTATATCAGCCTGTTATATGCAGACTACTTCTTATATAACTGAATTCATATTGATAGCATACTGATTAAATATAAAGATGAATGTTGATAATTTATAGCCTTCAAATAGTTAAGTTTAAGGAAAGAGAAAATTAAACCAAGAATTTAATGTCTTGTTTGGCAGATTAGCAGGTTCAACCAGTAACATCCATCATTAGTTAAACCCATTCTCAAGGCCCACAAAGCCATGGTACTGTCAGCCGTGTTATATGGGTCTAATATCTGAATCCTTATCAGTCTCATTTTCACTTCTTAGACAGGTTTCATTTATCATACTTTTGTACTATATTTCATATCAAATGTCAAGATAGAGTCTCTGATGTCAAAGATTTAGAGGCAGTGATTTCCTAGTTTCACTCATCAAAATGCAGTGGTCCTAGATGTATGGAGAAAATGGATGACACTGGACTTTTAAAGCAATTGGCAAACTTCAGAGAAAGTGTCATTATTAAGACAATATAAGTTTCAAGGATATAAACTAAAGCTTTCTGAAGAACTAGACTAGAAGAACTGCCATAGCAGATAGTTCAGCATGATGTAATGGGACTCGACTCAGCAATATTTTGCTCATATTGCAATCAGTGAGGCAGCAACATGAATAAATACAAAGTACAAATAATGTTCAGAGGATGATTTAACAGATATGCTAAAAGATTCATTATTAAGGAATAATTGCCTGGCCACCCAGGGCATTTGTCATCTACATGAATATGCTTATGTGTATAGAATTACCAAAGAATTATCTATCATGTGAGTACTAAGAGTAGAGATGTAGACATCCATTTTCACAGACACATGAAAAAAAGAAGAGAAATGTAAGAATCTATGCTTCAAAAGAGTGATTCTTGTTTATTTTTTGTTTAAATGCCTTTTATAGACTTTGCTTGATAATATCTTTTTTATCACCTAATAGCTTCATAGGTAACAAAAAATGATCTGTACCAGGAAAGTGAATTACAGAGATATTAAAAGGCTTTCCTGGGGGGAAATCATTCAGTTTGTTGGCAAAACTGGAATAGGGTACAGAGAAGCTCTGTTCCTAACGCATGTCTTAGACCAGTCACAGGTGTAAAATATTTGGTGATATAAAATGATTTTATTTTTAAACACAGAATGATGTAAAATTGAAGCTACATTAGTTGTTTTGTTGTTATTGTTCTTGCATTTTGGATTAATTTTATAATAACAACTTGGGAGTATTAAACTACCTTGACGGTTGCTTATTTTTGAGGATATAAAGGAAAAAAACATACATTTTTATTATACTTTTCATATATACCTGATATGACAGAACTACTAAAGCTTTCACATTGTAGATTTACATATTCAGTATATCTCACATTAAAAGCGATTCAGTTGGATTTTAAAATGCTGAACATAACTTCTTTTGAACATTTTATTTAGTTACCAAAGAAAATTCTATGAGAATAATTATACTGTGCCTTTCAAGTTTTCTTTTGTTACTCAATGAAATGAAAACTGTAATAAGGCTAGAAAATGTGTTGTCAACAAAATATTACTAAAATTACTTAGAAGGTGAGTCATAGGGCCTTTTAAATTTTTGCCGTACACTTGGAAAAAACAGTCTCATTATGTTATAGTTTTACTCTCTCAACATTTTGAAAGTACAAAGGAGATCTTTATCTCATTGGTCATATTACCAGTTCTGTTCAGAAAGTAAAAGACACCTCTCCAAACATAGTTTATCCCGTTTCTCTCCCTAGTGTCTGAGGCTTAGGGTTGTTACTTCTTAACCCTAACTTTTCCAGCCCTGCATTCTGTGTTCTCATTGGTTGACCTTCTAGGAAGGGGCAATTATAATGAACTGTTACACAGAATATTCTGTTTAGGATTTCCTTAGTAATGGATTGAAAAAAATTTTTTTATTCTGTTTTGTTGTTACTAGCCCTGCCCCCTTGCAATACAGGAATTACCAGTCAGTAAGACTGGTAAATTCAGGTAAAGCTCATGAGAGAGATTTCTCCACTTTACTATCAGGGCTCATAACTTTTTGTGGAGAAGGGTTTGAATTGGACCAACCACACCCTTTCTAGCCTGGGGTCACAGTTATTCTAAAACTGTCAGTTTCTCTTAGGTCCCCAGTTAGGAGCTGCTAGCCCACCATTTGGTTCTGCCACTTGCAATATGCTCAGTTTCCACTTCTTGGTGACTTTTACCCTGTGTTTTGTAGTGTTCTAGAAAATATCTCATAATACTGGACAGGATGACTGAAATTTGAATTTTCAGACTTGTGATAATATCTGTTGCTCACACATCATGTAGTTTTTCTGTTGCTTGGGGCCGATTTGCAGCCAGCACTCTTTTTATAGGCTCGTGTCCATAGAGCTAAATGACTACATTTGAAATAACAATTCTTTATTATTTATAAAAACAAAAACTCCTCCTACTAATAAGGTGTTTTCTCTGGAGATGTAGGAGTTCTTTTATTATAAAAAATAAGACAACCAAAAAACCCAACTTCTTACAATAAGATGTTTTCTCTGAATATGTAGCAATTCTTTTATTACTTAAAACCAAACTTACTAGTAAGACTTTTTTTCTCAGTAAGTAGCCTCTCTGACAACTTTCAAAGGATTACACATTCCCTTCTTCCTATATAGCCTCTTACAAAATGTAGATGTGTAGAAATGGCTTTCAGCTCATGAGCGGTGCAAATTTCTGGTACTACCACAGACCTGTTGCATTATAATCTCCACATATGATGTCTGAGAATCTGTTTTATTAAACAAATATCCCAGGTGAATCTCATGCACCCACATTTTGAGAATCACTGACCTAGGTTAACTGGTCAACCTTTTTGGTCTTCAACTGTAATAAGAAAAACTGAAGAAATCCTTTTTGGAATATGGCTGGGGCAGGTAAGGGTTTCATACTCCACAACTGGTCATGCATTAAGTTCACCTGGAAGAGGGCTTAAAGACGCCCTAAAATTTCAGTTAAAGGGAGAGTGGTAGCTTATTGCTAACAGCCGACCGATGAAATACTTTGAGAGGCAGACAGATTTATTAGTTTTCATGAAGAACTGTTTTAGGTCTATTGTAATTATTTAGTAAGCCAAATATTTAATGAAGTACTTAGGAATTTCAAGCCTGAGTTATGTGCACCCTCTGGAGAAATCAAACACAGTGGCATTCTTTGCACCTAGATGTAAGATAATACTTATTTATAGCTCTTCTTTCAGTCAAATCCAGAAGGACTCAGCCTAGCTATTTTATGATCGATATCACATCTGCCATTTAGTGTAGCAGCCTAGCAAAAACTGGTGCTACCTTAGAAAAGTTGCTGTAGGATGATGAATAAAAAGCCCCTAAGGAAAAGGCTAGAAATGTGTAACTATCAAAAAATAGAGAAATCTTTTATTAGAATGTCAGAGTGATAAGTACCTTGGGATTTTAACTTGTTTGTGCAGTAACAGTGGTGACCCAGCGTACTTCCTTTTGCCATTAGCTAAACAGAAGCTTGTCTGCCTTCCTACCCTCTTCTTTCTCTCACACTTTGTTTTTACTAGAGACCCAATTAATTGGTTCCATGTTAAGCAGGCATCATGCAGGGGAAGATCATAGGACGCCTTTAAGTATTTCTATTAATTTTAACACTAAGTAAGATAGTGTATCTTAACATTTTAAAAGACTCCTTTCCTGGACATTAGAATTCCGAGGAAGAAACTGAAAAGGAAATACTAAAGATTATTCCAGCTTAGCGTTCGGTGTACTTTCGCGCACAGAGGGGTCTCAGGACGAGGATGTCATTGCTGCGGTCCTACTACCGTATGTATTTTGAAGTACCATCTTATTTCCTTGGAATTACATACTAAACAATGTGGCTCAGCTGGTAAGCGTCTGCCTTCGGCTCGGGTCATGGTACCGGGGTCCCGGGATCGAGCCCCGCGTCAGGCTCCCCGCTCCGCGGGGGAGTCTGCTTCTCCCTCTGACCCTCCCCCCTGTCATGCTGTTTCTCTCTCTTAAATAAATAAAATCTTTAAAAAACAAAATAAAACTAAAATAAAAAATGATTGATTCTGTCATATACAAAAAATGGATCCCTCATTCTACATAGGCTTCGATCAGGAAAGCAACGGTTCTTCTGGTGGCAACTCTTAAATAGCCAAGATTAATTTCAAAGACAAAAATTTAAAAGTAGTGAGGCAGTTCTTTTGACTTCTTGGAAGTGCTGTCATTTATTTCATGTTGATAATAAACTGTGTTTCCTTTCCTTACCAACGCAGTATTTCTTTTGCAAAGAGTAAGAATCATACACTAGACAATTGAGAGTCTATCACTTAAAAGATTGTCTTAAATTTTATGTGTCTGCTGTCCTTGTACTAGGAGTAAGGGACTGAAAAAGTCTAAAGGATTCACATAAGTAGTTTTTTGCAATATGTACAAAAAGGGGGAAAGGAAGTGGACAGAAAGGAAATTTACATGTCATTTGGGTCAAAATACATGAAAAAATTAGAAAAACCTCATGTAGTTGCTAAAAGATAATCCCCAGCAGTGTTTCTTCTAGCAGTTGACAAGTTCTCGGTTCATTATGCAATCATGTATTTTAAAATGAAAGATGGGACCAAAAGCACTTTTATGGATTTGACCTTGAACTGAGACAGATTGCCATTTGGGTTAACACCCAACAATATCCAATCTTCACTTGATGCATTTGCCATTTTCTTGGTGTTATTAACGATTCTTTTAAAATAAATTACATTTTTTAAAATGATCAAAATTCAAAACTATGGGATTGGTTTAAGTACACTTTTGTTTTTTTCCTCAACAAGACACTTATGCCAAAGCAGATAGATACGAGTATATATCTTAATCAGTGAATAAAGGAGAAACAACTAATTTGAATCCTATGCATTAGTGTCTTCAAAAGAGTTATTTCTTGGCTTATATAGGTTAGTGAACAACTTTTTGTATTCTGCTTATGTTAATATTTGGTTTTGCTCCAAAGCCCATTTAACTGCAATAGTCTTTGTTCAGGTTCATCAAACAAGTTGATTGTTTAGATCTTGCTTTTGGTCCAAGACAGGTAATTTTAATATCAGCTTGGAAGTTTAAGAAATAATTATTCACTGACAGGGAGAATTTAACCCAGACATATTCTGCTGTTAATTGACTACCAATAGACATAAAATCAATGACCATTATGTTCATCTGTGAGTCACATACCCAAGTAAAATGTTGACATTCACTTGAATTTTAGGCAACTGATGGTAATAATAATGATAACTTATCAATGGCATACTGGTTCTTAGGCCTGATACTAAGGATTTCACATGTATTAGCTAATTCACTTCTCACATTTTGTTTTTTTCAACTGGAAACACATTTTATTTTGAACAATTTGAGGCTTAGAATAATTTTGCTCAGGGTCACACTTGTGGCATATCCAGGATAGGAATTCCAACTCCGGCAGTTGGATTGAAATGTATTTTATAAACTACCATACTATCCTGTTTTCTTGATATAATCAATTTCAGTGTCTTTGTTTTTCAGATTAGGAAACTGAGACCCAAATGATGGAATTGACTGAGATTAATAACTAGTTTCGTAAATTGAATGGAGTTTATCAGCACTAGAAACCCAGACTCCTGACTCTAAGTTCAGTGTACTTTTCATTACAATAACTTCCTTCTCAGACAACAAACTGTTGGTCCACACGAGCCAGTTATTTTCAGAATATTTAAGTGTATAAAAGGACCCCTTACTGATTACTCAGTACCAACACAATTTTAAAGCAATATTGAAAAAGCAGAGAATGACAGATACCATTTTCCCAAGAATTTAGGATTAAATTAAATGAAATGAGGTTCCTTTTTTCTACTGACCTATACTATATTTAGCTTAATTTCTATTTCCTTTTCTGATACTCTTCTAAAAGAGGCATTAGAACCATTGTATTAAACAAAACATAACTTTTTTATTTTCAAGTATGTTACTTGAAATTAAAATTATTTGTATATGTTATTTACTTATATTATGCTATGCAAAATTCAAATCCTCTAATTTTTCTTCTTAATAAAATTGGCCTTTAGGTGGTATCATGATAAGGAACTTTCTGATAAAGAAATTTTTATGAGTCAGTCTTTCATTTGATTTTGATTTATATGCTCTGTAAATAAGTGCTCGATGGACTGGTCAAGAGAAGAATATATTTGTGGTTTGTTAAAACATTTTATCTCCATGGAAAAAAAATAGATATGTGTCAAGAAGTATCTGAGACCATGCAGATTTCCTTGGTGCCCATTCATCATTCTGTAAATGTGCTGTGTGTATATACTTAGGATGAAATTACCATTAGTTACTAATACTTATCAGAATTGGTAAAAATAAGAAAGGGAAAAGATGTTAATCATGCTAAAGCTACAAAGGAATTTATTAGTTGTTATTTCTTTCAAAGGATTTTGAAAGTTGTTCATTAAATACGGTATTTTAAGACCAACTTAAAAATCAAGCATAAGTTCATTTTAATTGGATTAAATCATTGCTTTGGGTGGCCCCATAAATTAAAGATAACTATTTCTAAGGTCAACGCTCAAGCCTTTGGAATGTTTGTGCTTATATATTTCTTTATTATTTGTGTTTGTATTCTTGTGTTTGCTCTTATGGCTTTTAGTGTGTGCCAATAATCTGTTTACTTTGGTAGACAAATAGTGTTCTCACAGTTTGAATGTGTAAGTCATGAAAACATAGTTTGGGGGGTGTTGGTTGTTTTCTGTTTTGCTATGCTGGGTCCCCATTGCCTAAATTAATACCTGGTAATAAAAATTGCTCAGTAAAAATTTATCAAATGAATTCTACTTTATTAAAACCTGAAATCTTTCAGGGTATCTGGTCTTAAAGTCATGTCAATGACTAAGGAGATGGATAAAAGTCAAATTTTAGTACAGGTTTCTATCATCTTTTTAAAATATCAGTTCAACAAACTAAATTTACCTGTGTAAATAAAATAATTTGTGAATGGTATTTAAGCATATTTGTCTAATGTTTAAAAGATACAAATAGTTTAGAATAGAGATTAAGATGATTTGTCCTTGATTATTTTTGACTATGTACTACAAAGAAAGCCAGATGCTGTGCTAATTACTTACCATGACATTATCTTACTTAATTTTTAGGGCAGTATTTTGAGGAATATCTTCCTAGTTCTTTAATAGGACTATTAAAGATATGAGGTTAAGTAATTTGTTCAGGATTACACAGCTAGCAAGTAGCAGATTCAGGACTTTCTCCAAGCCTTTACTCTGTACTGCCTCATGTATATAAGAAGTAAGCCCACAAGTATTCTAGATTGGATATAGTGAAGTAAGTCTCTAAGGACCAACTTTAGATTTTTTTTTTAGTCTATTTTTTAATTAGAGATATGTAGATTCTTTGGAATTGTGATTAGAAGCAGATAACAGATTATATCATATAATATTTTTCTCACACATTTAAGAATTGAAGGATTCTGAGTAGGGTGATGATAGTTTCTCATTAGTTTTAGCAGGATTAATTTGGCTGGCAAATAGACTTTAGGGCAGAGGCAGGGAGAAGAAAGGAGGATATTGCAATAATCTAGGCAAGAGATGGTGACTGCTTAGACCAGACAGTAAGTCTTAACCTTCATCCTTGAGCACTTGGGTTTTTTGTTTTGTTTTGTTAAGATTTATTTATTTTAGAGGGAGAGTGTGAGCCAGGGGAAGGGCAGAGGGAGAGAGAGAGAGAGAGAGAGAGAAAGAAACAGACTCCCCGCTGAGCATTGAGCCTGGCTCAGTCACACAACCCTGAGATCATGACCTGAGCTGAAATCAAGAGTTGGACACTTAACTGAGTCACCCAGGCGCCCCCCGTGGGCACTTTTGCCAGTGCTTCCTTGGAAGTGGTTACGACTGGTTGAATTTGGAATGGATTTTTAAAGTAGAGTCAGTGGTATTTTCTGAATGATTAGAGATAGATGAAGAGAGGAGGGAGGAGTGAAGTATAGACTAAGATGATTCCAAGGTTTTGGTTTAAACAACTGGAAAAATTATGTTGCCAGTTCTGGGATAGATTCAAAACTTTGGTTTGGACCACTTTAAGTTTTAGACTTTCAAGTGGCGTATGTTAGTGAGAACTATTAGACTACCAAGTCTTTTTTAGTCAGTTTGCTTGAAGCTGGGCTTAAAGAACATACCTAAACATATCTTTGGATAAAGCAGCAGCCGTATGAATTACTGATGTTAGAGATAGAAACAAAGACTGTTTAGGTCAGAGTAGAAAAAACAGCCTTTAATCAAAACACCAAGACACAATTTATGAAAAAACATGGAAGACTTTATATACTTCAAAAAGATCACAGAAATCATCTAGTTCAGCTCCCAATTTTATAGATGAACGGATATTGAGTTTCTGAGAAATTTGGTGACATGTCCAATATTAAGGCCAAGAAGGAATAATTTTCTGATTCCTAGTTACCCTTCATAAGAGCATACTTCAGGTATGCTTTCATCCGTATTTATTGTCAAAAGTAAAAACAACCTCTCTAATGATAATTATGCTTCAAATGTGACAATTTGAGGACATTGATTTATACCATAGATGTTATTTTTTTCTCCAAACTTTTTTTTTTGATAATCAGATAACCTAGAAAAGGATTTATATTTAAAGCAACTGCATAGCAGTTAATTTTCATAAGAAGTTAACAGCAGAAATAATGGGAGTCAGTTTTTTAAGCAGTATAATATCCTAGATTGAGATTTGTGTCATATTTTCTGTAATTGATTGGCATCAATTATTAATAGTTCTTACTAGGTATGGAAAACTGTACATTTCTTAGTGTGGTAAAACAATTTTTTTTTAAAAAAAAAAGCCAATTTAAATGCTCTAATGGAATGAATAAATTTATAAGCGTATCTTATTTTAAAACTCTGATAATGTGGAAAAGAGCAATTTAATATTTGATAGGTCATTTTTTTCCTTAAAGATAAACTTAGTTGCTCTAATTTGTGTCTTACATCTTATAGTAACTGTGGAATAATCATTACATTGTATGCTTGTGTTTGTGGTAAACCTTTTAACAAGTTATATTAAATTTACTTTTGATATTAAGTTGCTTTCTACAAATTACAGTAATATCAACCAACATATTCATTTGTTATTTCTAGTTAATTATTTTATTCAAAAGAATTATAAATAGGAGTTCAGATTTTTCTATTATTTCCCCTCATGGTATAAAATTAAAAATGCCAAAAACAAAAAAAAAAAAGGAAAAGGAAAAATAAAACTTACAAAAAGATCTGTTTTTCTGTAGATTGTAATTTTTGCTTCTCTGTCTTGTTTTATAGAGCTACATTCATGGAAGCAGCCAAGCTCAGTTCGTGGCAGAGTCACACATTATTCTGGTACTAAGTATCCTTAAAAATACTGACGGATTGAAAAAGACAAAAGCTGCATGCTATCAAATTGACTTTTTTTCATGACAATAATTATCAAGATTTTAAAAGGTATTAAATTTTAAACGTTACTATGTCACTTTCTAGTTCCTATGCTAATTATTTCTTATTTAATTTTGTTTTTATTCTGAGTCATTAACAGCCTATAATTTTCTCTTTTTTTTTTTTTTTACTGACTGTTGAATTGCAAAGTATAGCTTTTGCTCTGCATTGGTTATCTTTGGCTAACGTCTTTTCGTGGAGTTTTGTGTGGTTTTACTCTATAGGATGCTAACAGGGAGAAAAACATGTCCTAAAATATAAAAAGCAGAATTTTAAAATACTAGCTTACTACTGGTTCCCTGAAACAGTATGGTAGGTCAGAAGAGGGAGATTTAAGATGGTTAGACATGTCTTTTTGGAACATACCAGACTAAATGTTTTGAATCAGATAATGGAGTACAATTCATGTTTGCTGGTAGAAGGGCAAAGAAGACAGGATAGAATAGGAGAGAGGTAAGGTTAAAGTGTCTGATTAAAGCCAATCTCTGAATACCCTTAGAATGAAATAAAGTTACTCTTTGGGTAAACAACTGTATCTTGAGGGGACACTAATGTTTGTGTGTCTTGGGAAATATTTGAAGGTTAAATTTATAATGTTGAACATATTGAGTCATCATCAGGATTTAAAGTGTGCCTATAGAATTGTTTATAAAATTTGATTACTTTCCTGCTTACTAAGATTCTTATTCAACTGAAGTAATCTAGCCCAAAGTTTCAATATTTTATATTATCAGAGCTCTTTAAATCTTTAAGGAATCTTAGAACTCATCTAGGTCCAAACCTCATTTTATAGATGGGAAAACTAAAACCCACAAAATTTAATTGACTTGCTTTAAGTTGAAGGAAGAAATAGGATTAGAATTCACTTTTCTTTTTCATGGTCTGTTGGTTAAGTTTCGTATATGTTATTACGGTCTGTGGTACAGGATTTCATGAATAAATGTCAGTCATGCCATTTTGAAGTTTTTACTTTTAATCTGGAAGGAAACGACTATCTTTAATATCATTAAGGTTTTTGTATTTCTCTACCTTATAACAGTGCATTTTTTTAATTCACCACCAAGTATGTATTTTCTACCTTCAGCTTTTTAAGTAATCTATTTTGTTTGCATAATATGTTCTGGACAGTGTGTCAGGTGTTGGTGTGTACTGAGTCTTCTGTTAATTGTAGTGGAGGAAAGGGGTAGGAGTGCTTAAAGCACTTTGAATTCTCAAGAAGCTCACAGACTTCCTCATTTATAAAATCAGAATTAGCCAGGTAACCACATGGCACTTCCGTGTGAAGTAAATGAGATAGCACACAAAAACCATCGAGTACTCACTACAGGCTGTTTTGGGTTTTTTTCCCCTTTTATTTTCTCATCAGTTCTACATTTGTATTTCTTCCACCCTTTACACATACTTGTGTGCATATGTGGAATTGTGCATATCTTCAGCCATTTCTTGCTTGCAATTACCTGTGTGCTTTATTAAGAAGCTACTAGTATGAGTATGTTTTTGCTGTAGTGTGTCTCATAGATTAAAATCAGAAATATCAGTATTTGAATTAACATTCTCAAGTTTTGTGATCTTGATCCGTATGTGCCAGCTTTCTCTTTTCTAACTTTAGTTATTTATTTTTTTTAAGATTTTATTTATTTATTTGAGAGAGAGAGAGAATGAGAGAGAGAGAGAGCACATGAGAAGGGGGAGGGTCAGAGGGAGAAGCAGACTCCCCGCTGAGCAGGGAGCCCGATGCGGGACTCGATCCCGGGACTCCAGGATCATGACCTGAGCCGAAGGCAGTCGCTCAACCAACTGAGCCACCCAGGCGCCCTCTTTTCTAACTTTAATACGGTAAGAGATTCATACTTTATGCACATCAGAGGTGCCTTGAGTGAGAAGATGAAATATTTCCAAATCTCTGTATTGGATCTTCTCCTTCTCCTTATTGGAAAATAAAGGAAGACCATCTTTACCCTTTACTTATCTCTCCATTATATAAATGTACTTATGAAGCAAAATACATTTGTGTTGAAGCATATTGTTAGGAAACAAACTATTTATTGCAGGTAACTTTTAGCTCTTATTTATATATTGTAGGCTTTTGTTGTCTATCCTATTTCAATCTATGATATGGCATTTTAGCAGGGTACTTTATTCCAAGCAGCTAGTCTATGAAATACATCAGGAGTACCTAGCAAAAAGCTATGTTGAGACCATCATTGTATGGCAGGAATTCTCCAGGGTTTCATTTCATGGCTCATGGACATCAGGCTGAGATTTAGGATGCAAAGAAATTTCACAGGCAATATGAAGTCTTCCATGTAGATTTTTAGCAGTAATAAATAACAGATTTAATAGTACTTATTCTCTTTATGCTACCAATGGTTACTTGTTGCTTTATTCTCCTGGTTTGTTTGTTGTACAGATAACTGAAAAAGAGAAAATGTCTTTTAAAATGGTGGACTCCTTAAAATTGGTGAAAGTTAAAAAGTAGCCAAAGTAATAATTTCTGATTTTACTTTCACTTGGCAGACTCTACTGATATTTTTTAAACTTACCGTGTATTTTTTTTTTTTTTTGGTAATTTGCATGTGTATTTTTTCCTTTATGCCAGAAAAAAAAAAAAGTAAATTCCAGATGGTCACTTTTTGTTTATCTGGAGAGAATATGCCTGCTTTTTGCTTTTCTCCTTCTGATTTAGTAAGCCAAATCATTAGATGCAATTGCTGTATGCAAAATTTTGTTGAAAAAAACCTAAGAACAGATGGAGTCATTTGATGTTATAGGTTATAGATTCATATTTACTAAAAATAAGATTTTTGTCCCTATTAGTGGTGTTTTATTTTCTCAGTACCTTGTTTAGGGAAAAAAAAAAAGAAAAGAAAGAAAGAAACAGTCCTAAGTAGTTCACTAGAGAAAACTATATAAAGAAGGAGTAAGAAATACCACATTTTAGTCTACGGCCATACCACCCTGAACGCGCCCGATCTCGTCTGATCTCGGAAGCTAAGCAGAGTCAGACCTGGTTAGTACTTGGATGGGAGAAATATCACATTTTAATATGGAATATGTGAACTAAGAATAACTTATATCATCCTTTTATTTTTCCCAGTAAAAATTCGTTGTTACTTATTTTTCATTCAGTTATGTTTCAATACCTGATGCAAATATAAGATATTTGCTGTTTACAAGATGGTGGACTGATAGAAAAATAATTATAATTTAGTGTGACAAATGTTATAATGAGTGCTTGGAAGCACAAAAGAAGGAGCAACTCACTGCCTAGAGAACTTGCACTGACTTTTCAGCTGGTTTTGATAACAGTGGAAAAAGGAGTTTCCCAGACAGCGAATGAATGAGAATATTCTAGTAGAAGGTCCAGCAGGTACAAAAACATAAAATGAGAGAGAATATTCATAAATGCTTAAGAGAAGATTGATGAAAGTTTACTTTGGATGGATAATGAAAATCTTCCCATCTTGCTAAGAAATTTGAACCTTACCTGAATTCACCAAGATGTGGTCTATATGTGCTAGTTGATAGAGGATACATGAGTTCTAGGACTGGCTTTTATTTTTTTTAAAACTTTGATCTGTCCCTTAGTTCTCCACATCCTTCAAATTCTAGGGTCTCAAGATGATGACATGAGATAAACATCTTTTGGAAGTAGAAGTGCTAATATAAAAGACAAAGGATACACTAGCAATAATTTTAAAATATTTATATATATATATACTTATAAGATATATATACACTTATAAAAATCACATTTGCTTTTTCTCTGAGAAATACATTTGTTCTCCATTTATTATAAATGAATATTATTTTACTTTGCATTTGTTTTCAATCTGTGATAGAGAGCAAATGTTTTAGTATGTTATATCCGAGGAAAAACAAACTACATATAAATTAATGATGGATGCAAACTGAAGATAATTTTAAATTTAGATCTCTAAGTCTTCTATAATATGCCAACATTTTTTTGACATCTGTTCTCATTTATCTTTAAATTGACATTCCTCATTCTCTTCCTAGAAGTAACAGTAAACTTAACATCATGTACAACTGAGAATAGATCATAATATAGTGCACATGTATTTGTTACTAGTTCAGTAGGATGCTCAGTGCCTCTGGGTACTAGATATAATTTATACAAATAGCAGCTTCTGTTTTATGTGCGATTATGTCAATATTTTGACTTTTTAATCAATAAAAGGTGTTTGACAGATTCAGCAGAGAAACTCAGGTGTGCACAGTAGTAAGTATATATTGCTGTGACATTATTCAATACAAATGAGAAAGTAATACATGAAGTAGACTGGGGTGTATGTGTGTGTGTGTGTATGTGTATGTGTATGCATAGGCATTAGCAAACTCCGAACAATAGAAAAAGTCTTATAGTTCATCCACTATATAGTTCCATCTCCTATTCTAATGTTGGGACTCTTCAATAAGACACAGCCGAAATGGCCACACCCACAGTTTAATTGCAGAAAATCAGCTGTTATTCCAGAGTTAAACATCGAAACTCCAAACTCTCAGATTTGTGCTGAGTCAGTCAACCCTCTACTCAGTGAAGGAAGCCCTATATATCAAGTCTGACAGATCATCATCTAGCTTTTACCTGTTTCTAAAAATTAACACTTTACCTAAAAATTATATTACAGATGTGGGTTTTTTTTCCCCCAAATGATAAGTCTTATGTATGCCCTTTTTTAACCAAAACTTTTTTTCAGTGATATATTGGAACTTAAGTTAAATAAATAATAATTCTCAGTACTCAAAGGCTTTAATTTAAAAACTCATCTTTAAATAAAAGAGAGGGGAAATTGGCTAATTTAAAGCCATTTTACTTTAATTCATACAGCTTAATTACAACTATCAAGTTTAAAGTAGGTTCACACTTATTTTTTGGTAAAGCCTAGAAAACTCAAGTTTGCAGGAAATACTCTGAAGATAAGATCACACTTGTTTCTTGACCCTACTGCTTTAGAATAGAGTATTTTACCTTGGGGTTATACACAACCATATAACTTTTAGTCATTCCTTTGTTTTTAAATGCTACTTTGGGATTGTATGCACTGTATTTACTAAGTTCTTGCATTTATTTTCAAGTAAATAAAACTAACTTCCTCTCAGATATAACAGTTTATATGCCTTTGGCACTGCCTTGGATCCTCTAACAACAGTTGACAAACTAGGACCAATAAGTGCCAAATCCAGTCTGTCTACTATTTTGGTAAATAAAGTTCTATTGGAACATGGACACACCTATTCATTTCTGTACTGGCTAGGATTACTGTGCACCACAACAGCAGAGCTGAGTAGTAGCCATACATCATACGGCACAGACAGAAGTATTTACAGTTGAACCTTGAACACTGTGTGTTAGGGGTGCCGACCCCTCCCCCACACACTTTTAGAAATCCACATAATACTTTTTACTCCTCAAAAATTTATTAATAGCCTACTGTTAACTGGAAGTCTTACTGATAACAATCAATCCATATTCTGTAATATTATATGTATTATATACTGTATGCTTACAAATAAAGCTAAAGAAAATATTAAGAAAATCGTAGAGAAACTACATTTATAATACTGTACTACAATAACAAAAACATTTGCATACAGGTGGACCCCAACAGTTCAAACCTGTGATTTTCAAGGTCAACTGTACTTTCTAGGCCTTTACAGAAAAACTTGGCAAATTACTGCTCTGTAGGGTGTGGTAACTCAAGAGCAAAAATCCACAACCTTATTACCTCAAGATAGTTGCTGTTAACTTTATTATCTATCGTTGCATTTCCAGCTATTTTGTTCCTTTGCCTCTCTCTCATGATTTTCATCTAACCTTATGATATCATCCTACCCCATTTCTTTTATGGTTTTTTTTTGATTGGCAACTGTCACTTACTAGTTTTGTGGCTTTTCATAAATTATTCAGACCTCTCTGCTTCATTTTCCTTATTTGGAAACTGAAGAAGAGGAAATCTGTGTCAAAGAGTTGTATGGCAATGAATGAGATGATGAACAAAAATTTCCTTTTTGGGGGCTAACATTCTAGTGGCAGGAGAAAGACAGTAAGTAAATTAAAAAAAAATTGAGTGTGACATATCTTTCAGAAACAATGTTGCAGAGAAAAAACAGGAAAAATGTAAAGAGGTTGGAGGAGGCTTTTCTGATAAGATGTCATTTGAGCAGAAACTAAAAGGGAAGTGAGTTATGTGGATATTTGGGAGAAGAGCATTAAGCAGGGGAATATCAAGTACAAAGATGCCAAGGCAGAGAGTCCAGTTTTGTTGGAAAAATAGCTAGTAGGACAAGAATAAGAGCAAACAAGAGCAGAGAAATATAGGCTGTGGATCAGGGTGCAAATCATGTATGGTCTAGAGGCCATTTTGAAGTCGTTTATTCAGAGTGACATGGAAAGCTTTTAAATTGTTCTGAACAGAAGAATGACATTACCTGACTTAAAGATACTAAGAAAGAGAATGTTTTCAAGATTTAAGGGTAAGAATTTCATAAGCAAGAAACAACCACAAAATTCATAGGGAAAGATATATAATTTGCCACATTAAAATGACAACTCTTCATAACAAAGCAATTTAAAAAAAGAATGAGGTCAGCATCGTCACAATATGAGTTGTTCCTTTTGCTTTTTGATTTACAAGTAATTGGACATCTGTAACCAAACAAAAGTACCTCTGCTCAGTATACCAGGACACCCCTCTGTATCCCCTATAGTCAGTGAGTAGGATGTCAGAGAGGGCTGGATCCAAAGGAGTTTGTGAGCCTTACCCTCTACCCACTTGCTGCCATCAGAAAAGGTAATGTGGAGAGTGAAAAACTGGTACACTAACTGGAGATGGATATTTGGGGGATCCCACCAGCCTGATGGAAGAAACTGGCAAAGGGTCAGAACAGAACAGAGACAAGTTTGGAGGCAGAGAAAAAAAGAGGAAAACATACCAAGTTGCCCTTCTGCCGCAGGGCAACACTGCCACCTGCTAGGCTGGGAGGGTGGTGAGCAATAGCAGCTACATCTCTGGCAGAAGAGGTGGAAAAGGAAAGTGGTGAGGGACAGATGGCCTGGCAGTGCAGGCTGCAGGGACCAACAACCCCCGGCTCTCTGAGGGGGAACCTTATGACTGGGGGGAGGAAGAGTAAAGGGAAAAAGGCAGACAAGAACATCAAAGGGTCTTAAAAGTGTTTCCTGCAATAGGCTCCAGGATTTCAGCAGAAGATCAGCCCATGGACCTCTAGAATTTTCCCACTGGAGGATTCTCTTACTGGCTCAAGGGTACTCCCAAAGCCCCAGGTGCTAAGCCCACACCTACTCCGACTCTGCCACCAGTTTTTTGTTTGTTTTTTTGTTTTTTTTTTAAACACAGTTATTTTTACAGGCCTGCTCCTGAGGGTAGCAGTGAAAGCCATCTCGCATAAGAAAGCCCAAAAACTTGTGCTGTAGCACCACCTTCTGGAAAACAAGATAAAATTTTCTAATTGCCAGCCTGTTGAACTGCATGTAACAAAGTAAACAAGAAAGTGGGTGCTACTTCAAATGGGACACCAGAGGCACATTTCATTAGAGACTGAAAAACTTAGTAATATGGTATCACAAAAAGGATAATTCAGCAACCAAACTTCAAGGCATGGAATATTATAATCTAACTGATAATTCAAAATTTCTTTTAATAAGAATGAAGAAATTTAATTAGCTACAAGAAAACTCAGGCAATTCAGTGAACTCGGGAATAAAATTAATGAACAGAAGGAGTTCTTTACAGAGAGATTTAAATTAAAAAAAAAAAACAAAACATTCTGGAGCTGCGAAAATAAATGAGATAAAGAATACATTAGAAAGCATAGAAAATAGGGCATGTAAGATGGAAGAAAGAATAAGCAAGTTGGGGGATAGGAATTTATAAATGACTCAGTTGGAAGAAGAAGGAACTAATATTTTTAAAAAGTTAAGAAACCCTAAAGAGTTATTACTCTATCAGACAAGCAAATATCAGAATAATTGGTATACCACAAGGAGAAGAGAAGGAGGAGATAGAGTTTATTTAAAGTAGTAATAGCTGAGGACTTCCTAAACCTGGGAAAGAAACTAGACATATAAGTCTGCTAAGGTAAGGGAACATCTTATTATCTCAGTGCAAAAAGAGCTCCAAGAAACTGTTGAAAATCAATTATAAAGAAATCATCTTAAAGGCAGCCAGGGAAAAAAGGAAAATAACCTAAAAAGGATTAAGCTATCCCCCATTAAGTTACCAATGGATTTCTCAGTAGAAACTCTATAGGCCAGGAGAGAGTAGAATAACATATTCAAAGTATTGAAAGATTAAAATTACCAGTCAAGAATACTTTATCTCCTAAAATTGTCCTTCAAATATGAATGAGAAATAAAGGCTAAAGAAGCTCAACACCACCAGATCTGTCTTATAAATAATGCTGAAAGGAGTTTTTCAAGTTGAAATAAAAAGATGTTAATTAGAGACACAGAAAAAAATGAAAGTCCACAAAACTCTGTTAAAGGTGATAGAAAACTGTAACTTTATAATAGAATAGTATGTTAACCACTTAATATAAAGATTAAAGGAAAGAATATTAAAAATCATAGCTACTGCAATTTTTTAATGAATTCACAGCATAAAAAGATATTTTGTGACATCAAAAATAAGGTGAGGACTAAAGGGTAGAACTTTTATGGGTGAATCAAGTTTTGTTTTTTTTTTTTTTCCGCTGATAGCAACTTATCTGAGATGTTTTATCTAAGCCACATGATAACCACAAGTTAAAAATCTAGAGACAGGAAACAAAAAAATGGGGGAGTATTTAGGGGGGAGACAACAAATTACTATGGAAAAACCACAAATTTACAAAGAAACGGGGAAAAAGAAACATTGGAGATACAAACATCCAGAAGACAAAAGATAAGATGGCAGTAGTAAGTCCTTATGTATCACTAATCATGCTAAATGTAAGTGGATTGAAATCACCAATCAGAAGGCACAGACTAGCTGAACAGATTTTTTTTTAAAAAGCAAGACCCAAATATATGCTGCCTGTAGGAGACATTTCAGCTCTAACCACACACGGGGGCTCAATATAAAGAAATAGAAGAGGATATTCTAAGCAAGTGTAAACAAAAGAAAGTGGGACTAGCCATACTTAGATTGGGCAAGATGGACTTCAAGCCAAAAATGTTAGCAAGAGACAAAGTAAATCATTATATAATGATAAAGGGGTCAATACATCAAGAAGACATAACAAATGTAAATATATATGCACCCAGCATATCAGAGCAGCAAAATATATTCAGCAAATACTAGCAGATCAGAATAGAGAAATAGAACACAATGCAGTAAGAGTAGGGAATTTCAGTAACCCAGTGTCAGTAATGTATAGACCTATCCAGATAGATCATCAACAAGAAAACGTTAGAATTGGACCATACTTTAGAACAAATGGACATAGGACATTCCATCCAAAGCATAAAACACATTCTCTTGTCACGTGCACATGGAACATTCCCCAGGATAAATGATTTCATAAGACCCACAACACATATTAGCAAATTTAAGAAGATTGTAATTATACCACTATCCTTTCTGACCACAATGGTATGAAACTATAAATCAATTTAAGAGGAAATCTAGGAAATCTACAAATATGTGGAAACTAAACAACATATCTCTAAACAACCAGTAGGTCAAAAAGAAATCAAAAGGGAAATTTAAAAATATTTTCAAATAAATGAAAATGGAAATACAACACGCCAAACTAATGGGATACAGCAAAAACAGTTCTGGGAGGTAAGTTTATAGCAACAAATGCATATATTGAGAAATTATAATCTCAAGTAAACAACCTAACTTTATACCTCAAAAAACTAAAGAAAGAACAACAAATTAAGCCCAAAGTTAACAGAAGAAAGGAAGTACAAAGTAGAAATAAATGAAATAAAGACCAGAAAATCAATAGAATGGACGGATGAAACTAAGAGCGGATTCTTCGGAAAGATACAAAGTTGACAAACCTTTAGCTAACCCCCCAAAAAAAAGACTCAAAATCAGAAATGAAAGTGGAGATATTAGAACTGATACTTCAGAAATATGTAGGATCATAACAGACTTCTATGAATAAGTATATGCCAAAAAATTACATAATGTAGAAGAAATGGATACATTCCTAGAAACATAATTTGCCAACACTGAATCAGGAAGAAATAGAAAATATGAACAGATCAAATACGAGTAAAAATAATTCTATCTGTAATCAAAAACCTCCCAACACAGAAAACCCAGAACCAAGTGGCTTCACTGGAGAGCTGTACCTAACACTTAAATAAGAATTAACACCAATCCTTCTCAATTCTGCCAAAAAATTGAGGAATAGGGGACATTTTCAAACTCATTCTATGAGGCCAGCATTACACTGATACTAAAACCAAATAAGGACACTACAACAAAAGAGAACTAGAGACTAATATCCCTGGTGACTACAAATACAAAAATTTGTCAGCAAACTATCAGTAAACCAAATTCAAGAACACTTAAAAAGAATTATACACCATAACCGAGTGGGACTTATCCCTAGAATTCAAGGATGGTTCAACATGCAAATCAATAAATGTAATACATAACATCAATAAAATGAAAGATAAAAATCACGTGTTCATCTCAATAGATGCAGAAAAAGATTTGACAAAATACAACATCCTCTCATGATAAAAATCCTTAATAGATTGGATATGTCAGAACATCAGAACATACCTCAGCATAATGAAAGCCATATACAAGAAACCCATAGCTAACACTGTATTTTTTTTTTTTAATTTATTTATTTGAGAGAGAGAGGAAGCAAAAATGGGAGGGAGAGGCAGAGGGAGAAGCAGACTCCTGCTGAGCAGGGAGCCCTATATGGGGCTCGATCTCAGGACCTTGAGATCATGACCTAAGCTGAAGGCAGATACTTAACCGATTGAGCCACCCAGGCACCCCGCTAACATTGTATTCAATGGAAAATATTGAGAGCTTTTCCTCTAAGATCAGGAACAAGACAAGGATGCCCACTCTCACCACTCTCATTCAATACTATACTGGAAGTCCTAGCTAGAGCAATCAAGACAAAGAAATAGAAGGCATCTAAATTGAAAAAGAAGAAGTAATATTGTTGCTACCTGCAGATGATATGAGCTTATATATATCTATATCAGTATCAGAGAGAGAATCCCAAACTCTGAACCAAAAATCTGTTGCAACTAATCAACAATTTCAGTAAAGTTGCAGGATACAGAATCAACTTGCAGAAATGAGTTGCATTTCTTTACACTACTGATGAAACATCTGAAAAGAAATAAAACCATCCCATTTACAAGAACATCAAAATCAAAAACATCATAATAAATTTAAACAAGGAAATGAAAAATCTGTACAACAAAACCACAAGACTTTGCTGAAAGAAATCAGAACACAAACAAATGGAAGTACATTCTACATTCATGGATCCAAAGAGTATTGTTAAAATGTCTCTACTTCCTAAAGCCATCTATAGATTGAATGCAATCCTCATCAGAATGTAAAGGCATTCTTTACAGAAATAGAAGAAACAATCCTGAGGTAAAAGAACAGAGCCAGAGGTATCACACTTCTAGATTTCAAACAATTCTTCAAATCTGTAGTAATTAAAGCAGTATTGTACTGGCACAAAAACAGACCCAGAGACCAAGGGAATAGAACAGAGAGCCCAAAATTAAACTCCTGCATATAAAATCTACTAACATTTGACAAGGTATCCAAGAACACTCAGTGGGGAAAATACGGTCTCTTCAACAAATAGTGTTAAGAAAATGGATAAGCACATGCAGAAGAATGAAATTGGACCCCTATCTTGTGCCACTCACAAAAGTGAACCCAAATGACTTAAACATAAGATCTGGTACTATAAAACTCATAGGAGAAAACATAGGGAAGAAGCTCATTGACGCTGGTCTTGATGGCAATGATTTTTTGGATATGTCACCAAAAACATGACAACAATAGAAAAAAATGGGACTACACCAGATTTAAAGGCTCTGCAAAGCCAAAGAAACAACAGTATGAAAAGGCAACCTACAGAATGCAAGAAAATTTTTGCAAACCCCATATATCAGATAAGGGGTTAATATCCAAAATATATTAAGAACTCATGCAACTCAATTACAAAAACACAACCTGATTTAAAAATGGGCAGAGGAATTAAATAGCCATTTTTCCAAAGAAGACATGCAAATGCCAACAGACACATTAAAAGATGCTCAACATCACTAATCATCAGGGAAATGCAAATCAACACCACCATGAGGTATCACCTCACTCTGTTATAATTTAAGCCTGTTATCAAAAAGATAAGAAATAAATGTTGGTGAGGCTGGAGAGAAAAGAGAATCCTTGTGCTCTGTTGATGGGAATGTAAATTGGTGCAGCCACTATGGAAAAACAGTATGGAGTTTCCTCAAAAATTAAAAATAAAACTACCATATAATACAGCAACTGCACTTCTGGGTATGTGTCCAAAACCACTAGTTTAGATACATAACATGCACCTCTGTGTTTACTGCAGCCTTATTTAGAATAGCCAGATATGGATACAACCTAAGTGTCTGTTGATAAATGAAGGGTTAAAAAAAAAAACTGATGCACAAATATTGTTCAGCTATGAAAAAGTAGGATGTCTTGCTGTTTGCAACAATATGGATGGAATTTGAGCACATTGTGCTAAGTGAGATCAGTCAAAGAAAGACAACTACTGTATGATATCACTTATATGCAGAATTTTAAAAAGCCAAACTTGTCAAAACAGTAAAATGGTGGTTACCACAGGATGGCAGGAAGGGTGATAAGACAGTTAAGGGTATAAAGTTAACAATGGGTAGCAAATAAACCATAAGAGATTTAATGCACAGTGAAATGAATATAGACAACAATATTGTACCATAATCAAATTTGTTGAGTCTAGAACTTATTTCAACCTTTAAAAGATAATTATGTAATGATAGAGGTGATAATTATCACTACAATGGCAATCAAATTACAATATATATCAAATTAATATGTTGTACTCCTTAAATTTACACAATATATAAATAGAAAAAAGGAGAGGAGACTTCTCTTGCATTGTAGTTAAGAGCAGATGGGCACTGGCTCAGATAGCCTTGGTTTGAATTCTGGCTCCAGCACTACTGAACACCTTGTGCCGGTTATTAATCTCTAATTTTCATTATCCCAATTTATAACTAAGACTAAAACAGTACCCACCTCACAGCACTGTTAGAAGGCTTAATGAGAGAAATCCATGCACAGAGCTTAGCTCAGTTGCCTGCACTTAGTTGGTGTAAATAAATGTTGGCTATTAGTATTAAACACATACATACATATATATAAAACAACACATAAAGGAAGAATCCAAATGCAACACTTCAATCAATTCGCGTCCAGACAAAGGAAGCACCATACAAATTAAGAAAAATACAAATATGGGTAAAAGACTTACGGGGAAATGGGCCAAAAAAAATGAGCAATATACAAAAGGTTAAACAAAAAGAGGAATGAACTTATCAAAGGATGCTCAGATTATTAATACAGATTGTCACTCATCAGTTTGATAAAATCAATAGTTTGGCAAAACTATTGGTGAAATATAAGAAAAATAGAATATGACTGTACCTTAGTAAATTTGATAATACACATATGCCCCCTCTAAAAAACTCTGCCTCTAAGTGTAGATCTTACAGAAAATATTGCACATGTACATGTAAACAGATAACCTTGTAGGAATATTTATAATAGCAAACATTTGGAAACAATTGTGCATCAGTAAGATAAAGCAATAAAATGTGATTATGCTTATGAAAATCCTATAATTCTGTCACAAAGTGAATTTGCGTGAAATTCAAAAACAGTTCCAACAAGAAGCATGTTGTTCACATAGTTTTCACATTGTAACTTAACTATTTGCAGAGGAAAAGTAGTCAAAAATGGTATGAAGATCTTTTAATAAGGATATGTTATACTTGTGTAACCATAGTTAATATCCAATATTCCTTTGCCTAATAAAGCATACTTTTTCTTGAGATTGTATCTGTGAATAGGTGTGTTTATAACATACACACATAGATGTGCACACAGGTGTTTATATATAAAATTTTGTCCTGAAAATATTTTTACATATGGCTATACTTTTATTAAAATTTGTAAGCATTTCATTTTGTAAAACTTATTCCCCAGGAATAGAAAGTTCCATTTTCCCCATGATTTTATTAGTGGAATTTCAGAAGCATTTGGAATGATATTTATTTTACTTAATAATATCTACATAAAATCATCTTAAATGTCATTTATATTTTGAATACTTGCAAAAAGTATTTTGTTAGAGTTAAAATCTGGAATCCTGTGTCAATTTTCAGATCAAATGTGTTTATTTAAATGTGTAGATTCAAATTTGTACCTGAATATAATAAAGGGTGTTAAGGTGACTTACAAAATAGAAACCAGACTTAAGAATTCCCTTAGCAGACAAAATCATTTAAGCCACATGAACAAGACTAAATCTAGCCCTTTTCATGAATATAAGTGAAACTTAACTTGGGATATTTCTTATAAATGTGTCTGATAATCATAAAAGAAACTGAAGTCATCTTCCTAAAGATGGCATGAGAGATCATCACTTATAACCAACCCCCTGCTGTGTGGAAACCGCCACTGTAATAACCAATCACTGTAAAGGTCAACAGCTTCTTCATTTTTACTTTATAAGCCATTCTGGGGGCGCCTGGATGGCTCAGTCGTTAGGCGTCTGCCTTCGGCTCAGGTCATGATCCTAGGGTCCTGGGATTGAGCCCCGCATCGGGCTCCCTGCTCCGCGGGAAGCCTGCTTCTCCCTCTCCCACTCCCCCTGCTTGTGTTACCCCTCTCAGTGTGTCTCTTTCTGTCAAATAAATAAATAAAATCTTTAAAAAAAAATAAGCCATTCTGTAACTTCATGTCTCTGAGTTTTATATTAGTCCTTGAATTTGGGGACCCCTAGTTTAAAAACTGTTATTACACTCCCAATAAACTTTTATTACGTACTATTTATGGATGTGATGGGTTTAACTTTGTTATTTCTTGATTTTGGACAGATGTATCTAGAGAAAGATGAAAGGGAATCCTAATTTAACTCCTTATTAATGATCTATACAATCACAGTAGCTTAGCTCCACTAAGCAATAGAAATTCCCTACATATGAGCAGTTTGAGTGATAAGAACTATTAATTTTTTCTATCACTTTATTATTAGCATAGTCCTATGACTCTAGGCTCAAAGGAATTTTTATCAGTGGATTGTCCAAAACATTTTAAGAATGAATCCTTTAAGTCCACAGACTACCGTACTGGTAAAATGAAATATTTGTTCTCTTACGTTGCTCTTTTCAGGCCATCAAGACATGACTGAAAGGCAAGGAACTCAAGAATTATCCCATTTCAATGGTTCTCAAACTATGTATCATGATTCCCTAAAAGTTCATTGGTAGTATATGGTATATATGTATGTTAGGCTTGGTTTGAGAATGGGGAGTGGGAGGGGCTGGTATTGCACAGTGCTGATAGAGGCTTTTCTCTTGTATGCAGTAGGTTTCCAATCAAGGTTGGTTGGTTGGTTTTCTCCAATAAGGGTTCCATAAAGGATTGCTAAATAGAATAGACTGAAAGCCATTTGTATAGAGAGAGGTTATTGTAAGCATAAATACCTAACTGGACAAGTCAGGTATTTATTGTTTTCCTGAAGTTGGATAATATGGTCATGAAAGACTCAATTACTTTATAATTATTTATTAATCAATATTTTGATATAATGGTTATGAAAACAGTGGAAATATTTACTCTGCAGAATTTTCCCTGACCTCCTCCACTTAATTGTACAGACATAGCCAAATAATATTCTCAGAGCTCGCACTGTTTGGAGTAGAATATATCCTGTGCAGCCGACTTGCTGGTGCTGGTTGTACCTAGATAGCAGTAGAAATGAATACAAGGGGACCATGATAAATTTGAACAAATTGAGGGATTTGGGGGCTAAAATTATTTTAGTTTTCTCTTCATTTTTCAATCTGTTAGTCATTTGGGCAGAATTCATAATATATTTCCAGAATTGATGAGTTCTTAAATCTTAACTATAGTCCTTGTCAAACCTGTTTTAATAACATAGCAAAGAATGTTCTTATAAAAGTGAAGCTCCTATCATTTTCTTAATCTCTGGCGTCTTTCAGTATGGTTTGGATATATTCATCCTGCTGCAAGCAGACATATTAAGTACAGCATTTTGTGTTCATTCTTAAAATGTCAATTTAACTAAATTAAGATCCTGCTAAATTTGTGAGAGCATTTTATTATAACGTGCTTGTTGCTTTTGTAAGACTTGTAATTGGTAACAGAAATTTCCAAGTGACACAATACCGGACCTTAATAAATATTTCTTTAAAAAAGGTAATCTATGAAACAACACATGAAATAGAAGCCAAGAAAAAGAAAGCTATGCACACAAGCCCTGGAGTAAATATATTCTGATTTTCTATGATTGCCGATGAAATTTGTCCCTGTGACTGTAACTAGTACATATCTACATCTGTAATGTGAAATGGTATATAATTGATGATGGGAATCCATATAATTCCTATGTGCTAAGAAAATGAAAGTTGTGGAACTTAACATTTAGAGTTAGACCTTCAAAATCTCACAGTTTCATGTCATTTATTTTTAAAATAAATTAAGGCATATGCAACACACGAAGAATGGTAATTTTGCGCTAGATGGAGAGAGTTAAATCATAGCTAGCTCTGTGTGCAGTTGTAACCTACCCATTCTGGAACAGAACACATGGTGTTCGGATCCAGAAAAATTAATAGATTTTATTCGCATGTATTTCTGCTGTTTCCTTGACAACTACTATAGATGCTGCTATTACCATGGGAATGGTTCTTCTAAATGAAGCAGCAACATCCAAGGGAGATGTTGGAAAAAGACGGAGTAAGTCTGTGTTGCTGTTTTTGTAGTTTTGTTTTAAGATTTAAGTAAAATGGGAAATATATAAAAATCCTTAATAAACAAATTTCTAAAGAAATGTTCTGATATGAGAAAGGTCGCAGTTTGTTTTTGTTTTACTTTTTTCTGTTTCTTGGATGTGGGTGTACAAATACTTAAAAATATATTTCTTCCAAAATGGGATTGGGTGATTTTCTGTGGGAATGCATGTAAAGGCAAGCTGTCAGCCCTTGTCAGGGGTGCTGTGACCCATGTCTGCTGAAGCTGTAGTCTCCATAATAATGTGCACACTACAGTGAGACACACAATTCTGTGGCCAGAGTCTTCAGAGATTTTATTGGCAAATGCTGTGTTCCTTATGCCACAAGAATCAGGTTTACATTCAAGGACTCACAGTTTTCAGATAGGTTTTGTACACTGAAATATAATACCTTCCAAATACCTCCAGACTTCTTTTGATCAACATTTGAAAAGGAGTTAGCTGTTCATAGTGTCTTTTCCAGGCTCTTTGCCTCTTCCAGTGGTATTCCAAGATTTACAACTCCATGGATTTCCAGCATTATGTTTCTAAGCAAGTTAACTATGTTTTATCCTTTGATGGAACTGTTCTCTTGTTTGGGGGCCGGGGGGGGGATTGTAGGAAAAAAATCATTTTTATGAAGTAATAGGTTTTCACAAGACAAGGGAAGAACACAGGAGAAAAATCTGCCCTTAGGAGCATAGGTTAGGAACGAAGAGAGGGCCTTAAAATTTCCTGCCACAAACGTTTTTATTATTATTATCAAGTTCCTATGTAATTTAATGATTAAACCTATAATTAAAATTTTTCCTAGTATGCTTTGCATTTCCCGAACCTTTTTAAACTCAGAATTTATGTGTGAGCAGCATAGATGTCTGAAAAAGACAATTTATTAAGTTTAAAATAAAAATCCAGACTTATTTTCTTCTTGGAAGTATTAGCTATGGTGACGTGTATATAAATAAATCATAGTGATTTCTAAATAGTTGTCTCAAGTGTTAAAATATTTTGGATTTAATACACAGTTTAGTCTGTCCTTGGTTTTCCCATGATGGTGTCTTTACACCATTGTAAAGAAACCACAAAAGAATCTAATGCATTACTTTTAGTTAAGCATTGTGCAGAATATTTTATGATACATCTTTTGAACAACGTAATGCTCTTGCAATTGACAGTGTTTATGAAGACAAATTCTTATGTGATTATTATATATCCTGTCTTATTAAACTAAGTAATAGTAATAAATACATAATTTTTTTTATCTTACAACATCTGTGATACTGAATTTACAAAATCACTACTTCCAGCTTCCCTCTTGGTAGATGTTTCTCTACATATCACTCCAACGCTCAGCACTGTCAAATTATTTATTCATGTGTAGTGTGAGAGAAAGAAAGAGACATGGGAAATATATTTTACAATTACTCCTTTGTGATATATAATACAACTACTGTGATTATTATTGCTCAGATCAGAATGATCCTGTGTCATCCCAGCATTTTCTTATAAGTATGTTACCTTGTATGGGCTGCAGCGGTCCATTCAGTAATTACTTACTCCTTACTACTACTCACTCAATTCTGCTGCTCCCTTCCCTATATACAAGGACTTGAGTAGCACTGTTTTGTTCCACTGCACAGAATCAAGTAAATATATTGTTTTACTTGATCATGTACTTTGAGCTTCATTTCCCATTGAGCACAACCAAAGTGGCAAAGGGAGTAAAAGTGTTTTATTTAGCTTCTGGAAATTTAAAACAAGAAAGGAAAGGATGAAGTGTTTGATAAAAATACCAAATGTGGTAAGGTGTAAAATAAAGCATTAGGTAATTAATTCTAGGTTTAGTAAGGTCGTTGTAAGAAGGGACGCTATTGTTGTTGTATCCAGTGCCTGGTATCTCTCATACTTGGATAGTCTATATATTTTTAAAAAGATGTTTTTCATTTTGGGATATTCAGCAACCTACTTTTTACTTTATCTTCTGCCAATATTCATTTGAAGTTCAACTGCATGAACTGTGTCTGAAATGGAATGTCACAGAGGCTACAGTTGAATGTTGTTTAAGCACTTATGACTTCCAACAATTTATACTCAAAACTGAAAGAACGATATTCCTACAGAGCTGAAAGAAAACTGACAGATTCCTAGACCATTTTTTGACAGTGTGAGAACTTATTGACTCCTTGATTTCCAGGATTGTAATTAAACCTGGTCTCAGACCTGCTAGAAGGATTTTTTTAAATGTATTTCATCATTATGGAAGTATATTGAACTGCTAACTTTTCCTTGTGTTCCTGTGCCTCCATTTCTTTTCTTTCTAATTATTTCAGATATTTTCAGTATTTTTATAAGAATTCTCTGAAACTAATGAAGGGATACAAGTATTGTACAAGTGTTTTATTCTTAAATGCTTAGATTTTTCTTAAGAATTAACTCTATTTTCTCCTTAGGGCATAGATTTAAGTCCATTTCAATTCTTTAAATACATTTATTTTTTTATTCCAAACATATCTACATTTAATTGGCTCAGATTCTTAAGCATTTTAATTTTATAAGCATATATTTTACTAATAAATCTTGTTTATATACTCTATATATTTGCATACATATTTCCATTGTATTACATATATTTATTACTCTTTGACTTTAGAATAAAATCTTCCTAACCATAACAAAAAGGAAAAAGAAAACAAAAAAGTGTTTTCCCTCTTGTTAACTTGGCTGGGATTAAAGGGATACTGAAAACCTAGACCACAGCACATTCTACTCTAAGAATAGCCTTCTGTTCGTTTGTTAAAAGAAATAACAGCACTTTGACACAATTATCTACTCTGTGGGGGGATTTTCCCTCCTTTGGCTCTCCAGAATCCATATTACTTCACTCCCAAAGGTTTTATTCCTAGCTTTTTGTACACTAGGATGACTATTTCTAAGTAACAGACAATACTCTAACCAATAATCTAAAATGACATTTCTTTGTAAATACTGCATGGCATCTGAAAAGAATAAAATTCTGTTTAGTATTCTAATAATGCAAATGTCTATGCTAATATAGCCAACGCTTTATAAGGCAGGGGCTGGTAATCTTGTTTGTGGTTTATCACATATTTTGTTTTGTTTTGATCCGTCTGAGGCATTTTAGTACTTGTAGGAAGGAACTCTGTAAGAGAAGAAAAGCACCAGAAGACTTAGATCAGTCACTTTTGTTTTCATACCCCAAATAGTACATTTTCATTGAGAAGAATGTGGAAAATAATGAATACATTGTATTTTGGATTATCTGGTTTGTTGTGCCTGTATGTGCCATGAACTATTAAAATGTAAGTATACTGTTATTAATTGAATGCATTTATAAAACATACGCATTTGGGTTCCATGTGTCTAGACACTAATGGCATTTTCTGTCTCTTTCTAGTAATTTGCCTAGTGGGATTAGGACTGGTGGTCTTCTTCTTCAGTTTTCTACTTTCAATATTTCGTTCCAAATACCACGGCTATCCTTATAGGTAATATCATTATACTAATGTGAATGTTTTTAACTAATAAACAATTTCATTGGTTAATGTATATTTAAAGGCTAATATAAAGTAGCTAACTCATTTGCCAAGTGATTGTAAACTCAGTTAAGCAAGTCTTTGAGCACCTGCCATTCGTTCGGCTCAGACTTTGCAGAGGACCTATAAGGCATGGGGCCTTATAGGCAGAGTAGAGTTTCATTTTAGAATGAAATAGTTTTCATTATATACATATATACAGTGGGTTTTAGCCTTATGGAATTCATCAAATTTCTTTTTCTCTTGTTTTGTCTGTCCATCCGATCATTCACATTCAAATTCTTTGGCTTCCTCAGGTTTACATAGGATATATGTTTCCTCCCTTGACATTTAAATAAATGCATGTCTCAGAACTAACAAAATATAGTAAAGGGAATCAGTATGCAACCTTAAAATACCAATTTTACATTTGAAAAGTTTTGTCTTAATTAATCTAGCACATGGATTTTTGCTAAAGTTACCTTAGTTGTGGTAGATCTTGCTTGTTTTTTTTTTAATTGCACTGCATCATTTTCCTTTTGAATTATCTTTTATTTTTTTTCTCAGAAATGTTAATCAGTTGTCTTGTGAATGTGGTAATAAATAGATGATAAACATCAAAAGCAAGTGTAGCTAAAAGGTCTGCAGAGATTACGAGAGTCTTGGATAAATCCTGAGCTAAATCCTAAAAACCTGACAGTACAGGGGGAAAATATACATCTATACAGCTAGTTCACTGGAGAAAAAGTAAAGATGATAGCACAAGCAAGAGTGAGAGAGCTAATGAATGAAAGAGTGGGAGAGAGAAATAATTCTGAGAAGTGGAAATGTGAGATGTTGCTAAAAAAGAAAAAGATCTCTCTTCCCACGGAATTATTCTGCTTGAGAAGCTTGGTCAATTATGAACGTAACATAGCACCACATTCTCAAACAGTTTGCATTCCCAGAAGTGTGTTTCTGTGGCACAAGCATTAGAGTACTTGATTAAAAAAGAAAAAAAAAATCAGCCTTGCTCATCTCAGATAAAGGCAGTTTATAAGGAATAAGAGAGTGAGATACAGGACACCATCATTATAGGAAAGGAAAAACATGCAAAACATTCCAGAAGGCATGTGCTGGCCTGAGTACTTCTGAAAAGACATTTGTGGGTATCTGTCTGTGCAGAGAGGCCCTACTATTAACCCTGGGGACCAAGAGCTAAGCAGCAGACATACACTGAAGTAGGTTTGCAAAAGAAAAGAAGAATAGTTTTGTCCAAGACCATATCCTTGACTTGGAGATGAACTGCAAGGACAAACACACTTTTTCCTTTAAAAAGATTGAAAAAACTTCCCACTTCTGCCTGCTTTAGCTAATACCTGTACTTTGGATAAACGTGTTGAGGTATCCTATAGTGAAAATGTACATTTGAATATAATACCATATACTAATTTAAAAATCGCTTGTAGCCAGGGACTTCAGCTCCAGTGCCAAAGTACTTTCTTGGGTGTAATGCCCTAGCGTTTTGTGGCCTTCGATTTCTTCCTTTTAAATTTCTATGAGTTACAACTTTTGTATCAAGAAATACTACTGATAGTTTAAAGGTTATAGTTCTGGACATAGTTCTAATTTTTTATTCCTCATAATTTTGAATTCCGTTTAATCTACAACCTTTAATTTCTTCTGTGTGGTGATCTTTATGTGTTTTATTTTTGTTTTTCTTTTAATCTTAAGCCTCACAAAACCTTAAAATTTATGTTCTTCATTATATTTTCTCAGTACTTCACACTATTATTTTTGTTGATCTTTGTAACTATTTAAAGGGATAAGTGTCTGCTTGAAATATTTATCCTTTTTCCTTAAATCTTTCCCACATTTTAGACTTAAGGGTGCTTTTCCTACAGTATCAGTAGGTTTCACGCCATCACTGAATTCTCCCAGATTCTGTTAGGTTTCAATAAGCAAACTTGTTGGATTTAAATTCCTGATCTAAAAAAAAAAAACAAAAACAAAAACAAAAAAACCTCCCGATCTGTTACTGTGTGACCTTGGACAAGTTACTTCATTCTTCTAAATACTGGTTTTCTCATTTGTAAATGGAAAAAAAAAATTACCTACTTCATTTGACTATTGTAAGGATTACATGAGAGAATGCATGTAAATTACTTAACACATTGCCAAGTATTAGTAAATAACATATAGTATTACTCAATAAATGTTAGATGCTTATTATTAATTCAGATAGATGTAAATATTTCAAACTCATTTATATTTAATTTACTTTTCTAAGTAGGATTTTCTTTACACTGAAGATTAAGTAACTTTTCTATTTGCATGGTTCAGTTGAGTAAAGGACAGATTGTCCCTGAACCTTTTGATGAACTTAATTGGGCTCCTGAGTCCCTTGAAACTACCAGTGAAATATCAAGATTATTAAGAATTTGGTCTAATTACCATCTGAGCCATAGTTCAAAAAAAAAATTTTATTCTAATGGTAGCACTGCATTCATTTTGTGTATTAAAGATTAACTTTAGGTGCATCCCCATTTTCAAAGAAAAGCAAAGAGCTAATAGCAATACATGATAGTCTTTACTTAGGGGTAATTTCCCATTTTTTTTCCCACTGATGCACTTTGACCTACAAAAATTTCAAAAAATTTCTATATAAGTACTTCTGACCCAGGTCTCTACTTTAGTTAAAAAAAAAAAAAGAAAGAAACATTCTCTATTCTATCACTTTGCATCCTATTTATAAAACTCTTTAGTTGTCTTAGCAAGATAGAGTAGCAGAATGGAAAAATAATATTTACAATCAGAAGAGCTGAGTTCAGGTTCAATATATAATTTTGTAATTAAGAGCTCTGCCTCTACAGTCACACAAATCTTTGTTTGAATTTTAGATCCTCTCCACTAACTTTGGGACTTGGAGTTAGTTACTAAGTTCTGCGTCTCATTTTTCTTCATTTGGAAAATCATGCTTTAGTTTTTTTTACGGGGTTGGAGACAGGCTCAGTTGTTAGGTTTGTCTCATATTATTTCTCTATCTTTTGCCAAGATATTTAACTTTTTTGAGCTGCTTTCTTCATTTGTAAACTTGGTATAACACTGTCTCAGAATTCTGTGGGGTTAAGTTATATGATCACTTTGTAATGCCTGAAATGTAGTGGGGTTCTCACTAAATATTTACTTCACCTCCTTCTTAACCTGTACAAGCCCTTCAGCTTCAGCATCTTCATTACATTTTTGTTCAGCACTTTACTTCATTACATTGTTCATTAAGTATTCATACATAACTGTTTTATATAGTAAAGTCATGTTCATTCTGTAATATCCTGATATATTTTAGAGAAGAGTCTTTGAAAATACCTTTTTGTATCTGCAAAGTGCTGTGCGCATAGTAGGTGCTCATCATATTAATTTACTATTTAACTCAAAAGCATTTTTTATTTATTATCTAAATGCAGCAGGAACCATTAAGATAGAAACAGTGAAAAGAAGAGTACTGGCTTACCACATTGTACAACTCCACCTCGTGGGGTGGTCAGGTTATTCCACACACCTAAAGGGATGTGTGGTGTGTGGAAAGATAATTATTCCAGAAACTGGAGCTATAAAGATACTTACTGCAAACTCAGATTGAGTCTTAGCTGGCTGGCATCAAATAATAAAAATATATTTTAATTAAGCTTATAATGGACATAGAAACTATCTTCTGTTGTCTTTAAAAAAATACTTTTAATTCCTGATGTCCTTGGCTATTTTGAGAGATAATGAATAACAACAACAACAAAAAAATGGAATGACATTCAGTAATGGAAAGTACAGAATAACAGAAATGAGACATTCATATGAATTTTGAGGAAAGTATGATAGTGAACAAGCATAGCAAGGCAAAAAAAATCCCAGGGTATACAGTATTGCAATCTCACATTCATTTCTATATCTTACGTGTATATCTTTCATCTGTAGAGAAAATATTAAATATAATCTTGAGCTGTACAAGTAGAAAAATAATATCGAAATGATGTGGTGATCAACCCACAATACCTATCACTGATAAGAATTTCACTGGGATTGTCTTTCTCCTGCTGAGTTCCAGCTTTGAAGAATGACATAAAGGACCGAAGATTTAGAGAGGATTCGGAGAAGAGCTGGAATGCTCTAAAGGCACCATTGTCTGGCCCCTATCTTATCTAGATAAGGAATACAGTGCTAAATCTTGTAATAATATTTTGCAAATGGAAATTGAATCTTAAGGACTATTTTTTCCATATTGTTGTATTTCACTGTGGTGTATTGGAAAGTGATCTGGACTTTGAGTGAGAAGATGTGATTTGGACCATGGCACTTTAAAACTATAACCTCAGGCAAGTCTTTTAATCTTCTCTGAGCCTCAGTTTTCCTCATCTTTCAAATAAAGACCATAATATTTCTCTCATACATAAGACAAGTTGCAGCAAACTATTGTTTTACAGATGTAAGATAACTTTTAACGGTGAGACCCTACATTCCAGTCTTAGGCTGTTGTACTTCGCTGTAGAGATAAGCCCTCAGGTACAGGTGTCTGCAATAGACTTTGACCCATGGAATTAACCATTTTGACAAACAGTAGGTTTTTAAAATACTCCCATATATGGATATGCACTCTACTCCAAACAAAATATAATTTCATTTAGTTACTTCTCTCTTAAAACTTTAGGGAGGAAAACAGAACTAAAAGAAATGACAGAAATACATTTCATTCTGCCTAGGACAAATGTAGTCACGTCTCTCCCACTAACGAATGGTATAAATTTTAATTTCCAAGATAATAAGACAAACTACAGATCTTTTAAGTATATACTAAGATTTTTAATCAGCATTTGGTAATTTCAGGAATAGATAGTAGGAACCTCTATATAAAAGAAAATAATTTCTGTAGAAAATTGTTTTTTGCTTTTCTTTTACATTTTGTACTGCTCGTTCCAACCCCTCCAGCCTCACAACACACAGTCTGAATACACATGCACAAAATAGCTCCTAGAGGGTGAGTTCCATCTTGAAAATGCAACTTTTTTACTTTGATAGAAACTCCACCATTCAGCATCCGATTGAAAACAGTAAAAACATAGGCAGCTCCTGTGGTCTAAAAGACATTTTTCTTCTTCACCTATCCCCCAACCTTATTCCACACCCTAGCTTTATTATTCTTTTTTCCCCAGACATAGTATCCACCTTCCTGATCATGCCTAATTATTAATAACCATGCTGTGAAAGCTGTTACTTAAGTCTCTCAGTTTAGGCTGCGTAGAGAAGTGGCCTTAGCAGTAGTGAGACTTAACTGTTGTTGCCCTGTGTAACCATAGATCTAGAAAGGTTTCCATCCCAAAGATTCTCCTCATGAAGCCTTCAATTTCTCTAGGCCTTTTTTTGGATTGCTGACTTCAGACTTGAACATTTTTCTGGGTTCAGTAATCTTCTATTACAAAGCAGAGAATCAGGCTAAAGAGGGCTGGCTAACAGCCATAATGTACTTCTCTCTTGCATCCCCTCAGAACATTTATGAATATAAAATAAAGGTTAAGAAAACCCTAAGAACAGTGAGTCATTGAGTTCCACCAACTGCAAGGCCAATTGAACAATTCAACCAGTGGACGATCCATGCTCTGAGTAAAGAAGCGAGGCTTTTCCTCCCTTCCACACTTTCTTTTCAATACCAGAATGAAATCTGAGCAACTGCCCCTTAATCGCGAAAATGATTTCTGTAAGACAGAGCGTCATGTCACCATTAGGTCTCCCTGACTCTTCCCCAGTTGGAGAATAGGAAGTACAGTACACAAGAAAAGTCTGTCCATCTGAAGAGCTCAGAGACTTTAACCAGCTCTCAGTTGGACAGAATTCATTTAAGAGTACTGTGGACACACTTTTTTAAAAACACCAACAACAGATAATTAGTTTAAGGTAAGTAAAAACAAAATGCAAGCCACTATTTCATGCCTATTTAGTTTTTTCACGGGAAGAAAAAAGGAATAAACATGCTTTACATATAATATGGGTCTCCAGTGACCACCCAGTGACCAAATCCAGAGGTTTTTTTCTCATTCTGCAACAGCTTAGTTAAGTGGTTTCAACAGAGACTTAGAGCCCACAGTGTGTATTCACTTCCTGGCCTTTTACAGAAAGGGTATGGACTCCTCATACTGAACATAACACACTGTTATTTTCATTCTTGGGCACCCTTCTTCATTCCTGTAGCCTAGGCTACTATCTCTTCTTTTAACTTGGTTTCAAAGTCAGAGTATTGCTTTGTTTTCCAATTCCTGTAACACTTGGACGTGCCATCATATCAAGTATGTCTGTGTTACACTTAATTGTGTCCAGGTCTTACTCTCCTTTAGGAAAGAAACCTAATGGCCCTGACTTTTAGTCATGACCTGTCTTACAACACCCTTCTATACACAATATTCTTGTATGCAATAAATGGGCAGTAAATCTTTGCTGAATAGTGATTGAGACAGACATTTTTTTGGCTCAACTTTGAGAAAATAATTACCATTTTAAATAATGTTTCTCTAGAAAAACTTACTTGGGATTTCAAATAATAACCGTGCTACAAACTTTTGGAACATCACTTCTCTGCAAGTCAGGGACCACATTTTTATGTAAATCCTGAATGTTAGTATGAGGGAGTAATTAGGAAAGAACCAAACTTGCAAGTTTTGGGAGATCTTCATCCCATTCCTTCTCTGTATACACAATGCCTGTCTGCATCCCTAATGTACTTTTAAGCAGTAATCAAATTACACAGACCAGAAGGGAATAGTTGCAGCCCTTCAGGCTAGAAAAAGAGGGAGTTTCTGGGGCATATTCATGCTGGTTCTCATCTGCTCTGTAATCTTTCTGTGTACAGCTCTCTAGACTTGCCATGTAGCCTCCATCTTCTGTTGCCACTTGAGTCAGTTGACCAGTCACTTCAAATTAAGCTAGCTACAGTAGTCAGTGTTAACACACGTACACACTGCCATGACCTGTGAAGAGAATCATTCATGACAGAGGGTAGAGGGGAGTCCAGACAGAAGTTGATGGTGGTACCCAAGGCAGCTGCTCCCGCTCTGAAGAACCCCACCACAACCCTGAAAAATACATTCCAAGTAAGAGGAGTCTATTTGGTTTTTGGTATTCAACAATTTCCATGTTATAAAAGTATTTTTAAACATTTTTACAATAAGCATTACTAGGAAAGATACTCTCCAAGCACTATTAGAAACATAAATATAGGAGAATTGTTAAATTATACATGAAAATTACTAGACAGGTAAATGTGAAAAGAAAAAATTCATGTCAGAACCTGACACATAGGAATGAG
The DNA here is from genome assembly GCF_037043125.1 of Eumetopias jubatus. Classification (NCBI taxonomy): domain Eukaryota; kingdom Metazoa; phylum Chordata; class Mammalia; order Carnivora; family Otariidae; genus Eumetopias; species Eumetopias jubatus. The sequence continues at coordinate 22,987,035 of NW_028274808.1, read as the reverse complement.
GGACTAATCTCGAGTGATGAAATCCATATAAAACATTCATACTGGAATATACCTTGGATGTTTAATAGTAATACTGAATGATTACCTAGAGAATAATAGTTTATGCTTTTCTAAGAAAGATTTTAACAAACATTTTTGACACACTTTGATCTTTTCCAATGTCTTGAACAAACACTTGTAAAGTTTTTAACTTTTTATGAAAAATACTTTAAATATAAAAGAACAGGTAGTCTGTTAACTTATCCTTTATTGTAAGACAATAGGATCACGTTCAAGATAAAATATATAATTTGTCATTGCATAATAAAATGTAAACAAAAGATTGTTTTAACAGCTTTTTTTTTTTAGAAAAAATGGTATTTTAGTTTGGGAAAAATCCCTAGTGTGAACCAATAGTGTGGTAACTAAGGATTCTTAGTTTATTTGAAATATAGTAAGATGCAGAGATCCTTTTATTTTGTGAATTTAACAACATCTAAAAATCAGAATCTTTTGGACTTTTCTAGGGCTAAAAAGTTAGGAAGTATAAAATAATCATAAGGGTCACATTACTGTTTTTGCTTTGATGGTATAGTATTTTTAGCAGTGATAAAAGGTGATCTTTAATGCACACAGCCAGAAATGTTTAGACCAGTTAAAAAATAAATAAACCCTACAAATTCTCAGTTTTCTTAAGTTATAATTTTTTCAACTTTAAGTTTTAAGTATTTTATAATCAAGTTTTCTTTTCATCATTAACCCCCATTCTTCACTTAGCTTTAATCTTTAGGGGAACTTAAAATTAAAGGCAGAAAATGCCAAAGAGTTCATCTACAAAGGACACATCTCTGTGCACTGCCATCAGTGTTAGGGATTATTTGGATTCAATAGCAGCCACTGCTTACTGCTCTGAGGAAGTTTCCCTGCTGACACTCTTCTTCATGAAGATGGTTACCCCTACAGGATCGCAGTCATAACTAGTTATTTTGAAAAATAGAAGCAAGGTCTTATTGCATCGAGGAATCAGCACGTGGTTTCTAGCCTTTAATAATTCCTCAGAAATGGAGTACTTATTTTAGTTTGTATAGCCTTTTTATTTTATAATTTCGTATTATATTTATTATATTTTTATTATATATTACATAACATTTTAAGTATTTTTAAATACGTGTTTACTTTTAGCACATAGTGTCACTAGGTTGATAAAATACGAGCACTGTAAAGAACTCTGGAGATCAACCAAACATTCTTTTCACTAATGAGGAAACCGAGGTTCAGAAAGACAAAGAAATACATTCTTAGGATATTAGGATTTAAATATCCCGATGTTAAACTTACGAAACTAAACAGTTTTCCAACCAACTACATGGCTTTCCCACTATAGCAGCAATTAATTTCATTTTTGTTTTAATATTTGGTTAAAACATGGTTTGTCTCTGGTTGTCCTGCAAAGTTATATTGTCAAAACAAAAAAACCTTGCCACGTGTTAGAAAAAAGGTAAAAATATCAAGCAGAAACTTAGTAAATGTTATTTAAATTGACTTACCATCTTACAACTTCTATTTCTGTTCATAGATTAAAACTTTGCTTAGGGAAGTTAAAAAAAAATAGCTCCCTTTTACTTTAATTTCTATCTGTACAAGCATCTATGTACAGATATGTATGTACTCAGAATCTAATGACACCAATTCATAAATACATTCTTTTTGGTTGTACAATATATTTCAGCTATAAAGTTCATTAAAAAACATCAAGCGTTTAGTTATTTTATGTAAGTGAATGAATTATAGGTTGAAGTTTTTTTTAAGACATTGAAACAACCCACTTCAAATTTTTGTTTTAACTGACACTTTTTGTTCCTTTTACTTACATTACCAGTTTAAATGCTGGTTTAACTACTGCTCTAAGCAACAGTGAAAGTGGCTCACAGAAAGAAATAGGGTATTTTACCCAAACTTAAACACTGCTAGTTCAAGTTCTTATCAGCATCCTCTCCCAGCCCTGGCCTATTCTCACCACAAGTGTTGACCCCATTCCAGGAACTAGTTCAGAGAAATTGCCCTGATAAAAAATTAGAATGGGATGAATACAATTATGACATTTTTATATGCTATTTACATGTACTATTTTAGAGTGAATAAAAAGTATATTGTGTTTTCCTTATTTTCAGCATATAATTTTCTTTCTTTTTCAGCTTTTTAATTAAATGAAGCCAAGTGGGATTTGCATAAAGTGAATGTTTACCATGAAGATAAAGTGTTCCTGAGATATAGTTTGAATTCTTGAGTTCATTTCCATGTTGTGATAATTCTAGCTTATTCTTGTATAATTTTTGAAATGTGTTTTCCTAGTGAATTTAATTTATAGAAGTGGATGGTTAAATTTCATATTAGCACTGGAAAGAACAAAGGAAATACTGAAGTGTTTTCAAGCATATTATATTCAGTATATGCTATAGGACTGAAATAAATGACAATGTAATTATGAATTCATGTGTTAGAACTGTTCACTCATTAGTAAAGAAAACCACAATGTTAGTAAGGGAAAACTATGAAATATATGTTAAAGAATCCTTAAGGTTATACGGAGATAAGGTATATGCATGATATGTCACGTACTGAAAAATTATACTCATTGTCATTTCAGTATAAAGGATGTGTGTATGGTTACAGATGGTTTTGTTCTTATTAATCACAATTAGATGAAGAGACAGGGAGCTGGATGAATAGTGCCTGCAACTTGGAAGCCTAACCTGGGAAACGGAGGTGTTTCCCAGGACATAAATTTTAAAGCAAACAGGACTAAATCAATAAGCTTGAAAGCATCAGGTGATAGAAGCAACACACCAAAACTAGAAATTAATTCCTCTCTAACTTTAGAAGGGTCACCCAGGAATCTAGACTTGTAACTGCAAAACTGACGCATGATGGCCATTTTCCCCACGTGTTATATGGAAAAAGTTTGCCATCAAAACTTCATTCCTTAAATCCAGATGAAAATTATCCTATGCATGAATGAGTCAGTGAAGGTTTCTTGAAAACCAAATATAGGAGTCTAATCATTATGTTTGTATATCCTCTTTTAGTTTATAAAGTACTTTTGCATATGTTATCTTTTTTCTTTACAACAACCCTGTAAATTAGACAGGAAATACAAATTTTGTCTGACTTACAGAAGTATTAGAAGCTGAAAGCCAAAAAGAATAGAAAAATAGAGCTTCTAACTGGGCTTTCAAACTCTGAAACCTGAATTTTTATTTTCTGTGGTGCTGAAGAATAATTTAAAAATGCAGTCAGTTCAATAAACTTTTTTCCTTTTTTTTTTAAGGTTATCTAATTTTCATTAAAATCTAAATAGTAGAACATGGAGAACTTTGTTAGGAGTTTCAGGTATACAGTCTCAACAGGAACCAAGTGCACATCTACTGAATTTGCTTATTTCATACCTTTATGAAATTCAGTAAAGAATGGGAAATATAAAATCCTACAGGGGTATATGAAGCTTAGTTCCAGGGCAATATGTGTGCTAGCAATAAGTTATCTTGTCAAAACAGAATATTCAGTGAAAATTGCATAATTCAGAACTATGTTCACCTTACCACATATTCCCAAATCTATTCTTAAAAAGCACATTAAGTCCCCTAGTTCCTGTTCAAAGTGTGATAAATTTAGTACTGGAATGGCATTTATGGAAAAGCATTAAGTGATCATGATCATTTGTTTAATGCCTATCCCTAGGTAGCACTTGACATGTAAATGTAAATCCATTGAGTATTTTTACATTTTCTAAGGTTCATTCAGAACAGGTATTACAATTGGAGTCTGAGACCAAATTTTACATGTAAACATCTTTATTATAATTATTTTTGTTTGTCCCCTTAAGGTTCAAAGTTGTTATTAAACAACATACCTTTTGGGCGCCTGGGTGGCTCAGATGGTTAAGCGTCTGCCTTCGGCTCAGGTCATGATCCCAGGGTCCTGGGATCAAGTCCCACATCGGGCTCCCTGCTCCTTGGGTGCCTACTTCTCCCTCTGCTTCTTTCTCTCTCTCTCTCTCCCTCCTTCCCTCTGTCTCTCATGAATAAAAAAAAAAAAAAATCTAAACAACATACCTTTAGTTTGTCTATAAAGCTTTAATATAGTGTTCAGTCACGACCAAAGTCAGACAATGACGAAGGTAAGGAGAACTTCCCTATTCCAGATTAGTAAAAGTTTTGTAGCCTATTATATAATTTCCTCTCAGTCATTATATGCCTACAACAAAAACAGTCTTTTAGCATTTTACAGCTAGAGAGCTGTCACTTTTCTATAGACTGTTGTTGCATTAGGGAAGTGATTCTAGAGGGAAATAAACTGCCTCAAGACAAGTTGTTCCTGGAAAGTGCTATAGGCAAAACTACAAAGAGTGGTTCAAATGTAGTTTCCTTTCAGAATTTAGCATATGGAAAATCACATATGTAATATAGGCCATCTTTACCTTTGCCAAACAAATTAAATTGAAAAATTAATTATCTGGTATGCTGTATCCTCCAATGTCACTTTTCAACCAAATTTACTGTATTGAAGTCTCCCTTAAATACTGATTATATGTTGAACAGTCTTCAGTTAGAGGAAAAAATCTTAACAGAAAATTCCATCTAAAGGAGTTTAATTTCTAACAACATCTGATGAATAAAAAATGTTGCATTTTGCTCAGCATACTGTTCCTTGCATCAGATATTCACGTGAGTAAGCCCAATAGTGTTGTGTGTTTACTATAATTTTCTTTTGTGTATAAAGTAATATCCCTTGTCAATTAACAATTCAGCAAGCATGGTGATTTGGGGAGATTAGATCTTGTAACCATAGAAGAACCTCCCTAAGGGTACATGAAGGGAGTAGTTATTTCTAAATAAGGCATGACATACTATTTTGAGATCAAACACATGACAGTAAACATTGTGTTTTAAGAAGTACTGGTAACAAAGGCAAACATTAACTAGAGCATCTAGCAACAAAACATTTGAATGGACTTTTGGACACAATGTTCCTAAGAGCTCATTAACATTCAATTTAAAATATTAAAACAAGAGGCTTTTCATACTCTAGCAAGGACCTGTATTGGGTCAAACATAATTGTTCTGATAGTATTTTTTCTAATAGTGGGGAAAGGGTGAGCATAGGAGTCACACTACAAGGGTACAAGTGTGTTCATGCTAGCCCCTCAATCCCCTTATACGAGCCATGAGTATGTGTCATTTATGAATTCTTCTATACTCCTTTTTTTTACCTACTTATGTCTGAAATATATATGCAATGTTTTTATCATATAACAGTGTAAGTATTTACTAAGTTTGAATAAAGCATCACACATTCAGACTATAATAGGAAAAATCGGGTCACATTCAGCCAAATGTTGGTGTGTCTATTTCCATTAAAAATTATGCATGCTTATAGACAATGAAAATGGCAGAATGAGGAACTCTAAGGACCCATCCATTCCACAGAAACACTAGAAAGACTGGCAGAAACTGTCAATATTGTTCAAAGTCTGGAAGATAATGTAACATAAATCAAATGAAAGCTTAAACAAAAAATGACTGAAACTCAGATGGATAGCTTAATAGCATTTATCTTAGTCTTTCCCCATCCTCCCCCCCGGTCAGTAGTGGAGGATGAAAAATTGCAGTCTGTAACTGGTATGGGGACCTGGCTCTACAGGAGGCAGAATGCTCCTGTTCCCAAGGAATAGTGTTTGTTTGGACCTGCGGGCTACTGGGAGGATTCAAGCAAGGGGTTCACCTTTGTTTCACCTAACTCAGGAGTTTCTCAGGGTGTTGCTACAAGAGGGTGTTTCTCCAAAATACTGAAAAGGAAATGAACATGCTCCTGCCTAAGGCAAGAATTAACAGTTGTGACAGACAGTAGACACATGGCTAAGGCCTGAATGAAAGGAAAAGCTGGAGGGTGAAGTACTTTGGGGAATAAAGGCTTTGAAAAGCTGCCACATGCCAAAACCCAGGTCAGTATACGTCCTCAGAAAAGATCTGAGAAGACCCTAGGCTTTTACTTCTTAATGATGTTTACACCCAGCCCAAGCAAGACTTGTGAAGGCTAGAGCATAGTTGTAAATCCCTGGATAAGTACTGATGGCGTGACCCAACAATCTGCAAAGCCCAGGGGACTAGTTTCTTTTATTTCTTTTTCTTTCTTTTGTCTGCAGGCACTTAAGGACAGCTCTGTCAAACCACTAGCTGACCACTAAACTAATGAAATACAAACTTCAGAGACCACACGTGACAAGGAACACAATTTTCATAAAAATAGTTTTGAAAATTCACTAAATAATCACAACTTAGATCAAGCAACAAAACTAATTCTAGAGAGGGAGCAGAATCCAATTTCCAGAGTTGCTACATTGGAATATTTAGAATGACCAGTTTGAAAAACAAAGAAACTAGAAAGCAGACAAAGAAAAAGAGGTTAACACTGTCCTTAAAGCAGAAATTCGCTTGCTAAAAACGTTAAGTCTTTAATGTATTCAAAGAGCTAAAGAAAACCATCGACAAAGGAACTAAAGGAAACAAATGAACAATGCATCATCAAATAGAAAATATCAACGAACAAATAGAAATTATAAAAGGAATCAAATACCAATTCTAAAACTGAAAAACCATAATTGAAAAATTTGCTAGAGGGACTCAACACACTTATCAGACACAGTGCATGAAATGTAATTTGACAATAATCTCATAAAACATGGCTAGAATTGTAGAGGAGCAGTTCTTGTATACTGTTGAATGTAAGCTGCTATTCCAACTAGACTGTGGATAAATTTAATATAAACCACAGAGTAGTAATGGAAGAATTGAGTAAATATATATCCCATATAGAAAACAAGTTGTAGAATGACAGAAGTCCCTATCAGCAATTTCTTTATAAATGCACTAAACATTCCAACCAAAAGCAGAGATCTGTCAAAAGGATTTTTAAAGTATAACTATATAAAATTATATACCAAAATAAATCTCAAATCAATACCCTAACTTTATGCCTTAAGGACCTGGAAAAAGAAAAGCAATCTAAACCCAAAGGCAGCAGAATGAAGGCAATAGTAAGATTAGAGGAGAAATAAATATGATAAAGAATAGAGAAGGGAAAAAGTCAAAGCAAAACTTGGGTCTTTGGAAAAAGCAACAAAATTGAGAAACCATCAGCTACACTAATAAAAACAAAATAGTTCTCAAACTTCTAAAGTTAGGAAAGTAGGAACGAAAATTAACACCTATCCTACAGAAATAAGGAGCGTTATCAAAAAGTTCTATAAAGATATTTCAGGAAAATGGTATTGGGGGAGGATCCTGAGCTCACCTCTTCTTATGGACAAATCAAGGCATGACCTACATATAATGCAACGCTCTGAAAGTGACATAGTGAAAATGACAGAAAACAGAGACACAGTGGGAACCCACAAGCAGGAGGGATCGTATATGTCCGAAGGTCTTCCGTGAGGAACAAAGGGATCAAGTCCCATATGGGGCATGCCCAGTCCTGGAGACCTGCACCAGGAAGGTGAGTCTCCTAAGAACTAGCAGGGCTTAACTCTGGGACCTCTGCAGCTGAGTGGGGCTTAGCTCTACCTAAATGCAGTCAGGACTGGCATTTTCCCAAAAGCACCCACCACCCATCACACCTGGCAGGCAGCCCCAGCCAGGACCAGCACTCCTTGAGAGCAACTCTTGCCCTGGCGAAGGGGAAGCCAACTCCATTCACCAACACTCCCACAGCGTTGCGACCCGGTCACAGTAGGAAGGGCCCTACAGGATGCCTTCAGCATAAGGCCACTCCTTCAAGACCAGAAAACATAGCTGACTTCCTTAAAGCACAGAAACAGAGACAGACAAAATGAGATTATGTTCCAAACAAAAGAACAAGGCAAAAAACTCAGAAAAAATACCTAAATGAAACAAATAAGCAATCTATCTGATAAAGAGTTCAAAGCAATGGTCGTAAAGATACTCACTAGACTGGAGAGAAGAATGAATTAACTCAGTGAGAACTTCAACAAAAAGAACATATAAAAACCATTCAGAGCTGAAGAATACAATAACAAATGAAAAATAGGCTAGAGGGAATCAACCGATTAGAGGATGCAGAAAAACATACAGTGATGTGGAACACAGGGTAATGGAAAGAACCCAACCTGAACAGCAAGAAAAAAAAAGGTAGTTTAAAAATGAGGATATGTTAAGGGATTTCGGCAACAACATCAGGTATACTAATATTTGCATTAAGGGATCCAAAAAGAGAGAAAATAAAGTGGCAAAAAATTTATTTGAAGAAAATTTCCCTAACAGGACAGATCAGGCATCCAGCTTCAGGAAACACAGAGCTTCAAACAATATGAACACAAGGCAGTCCATACCAAGATACATAATAAAGTCAAAAATTAATAAAGAGTATCTTAAAAGCTAAAAGAGAAAAGCAAATAGTTGCAGACAGTAGAAACCCTATAAGGCTATCAACTCATTTTTCAGCAGAAACCTTGCAGTCCAGAAAGCAGTGGCATGATATATTCAAAGTGCTGAAAGAAAAAAGCATACAACCAAAAATATTCTACCCAGCAAGATTATCATTCAGAGTTGGAGGAGAGAAAGAATTTCCAAGACAAAAGTTAAAGGTGTTCATCACCACTAAACTGGCTTTATAAGAAATGTTAAAGGGACTTCTTTCAGTAGCGGGGGGAGGCCATAACCAGAAGAAAATTATGAAAGAAAAAAATGTCATTGGTAAAAGTAAACATACAGTAAAGGTGGTACATCAAATACTTACAAAACTAGTATAAAGGTTAAAAGACAAAAGTAGTAAAACCAATAATCTCTACAAAAATTAGTAAAGAGATACACAAAATAGATGTAAAACATGTTATATACATAAAACATGGCGGGGGGAGGGAGTAAAAATATAGCCCTTTAGGGTATGTTCAAAGCGAACTGATCAACTTAATATAGGAAGTTATTTACTAACCTCATGTTAAGCACAAACTAAAAATCTATAATAGACACAGAAAAATAAAGAAAAAGGAAAATCACAAGAGAAGAGAGCTAGAGAAGAAAGAACAGTTGACAATAAAAACAACCAGAAACAATTATCAAAATGGCAATATGTTCATAGCTACCTATAACTACTTTGAAGCATTAAGTCCATTTACACTTAATCAGAAGACATAGGGTGCATGAAAAGTTAAAAAATCTATATGCTGTTAAAAACTCGCTTTAGTACTAAAGAAACATACAAAGTGAAGGAATGGAAAAAATAGTCCATGCAAATGGAAGCAACAACAACAAAAAAATGAGATAGCAGTACTTATATCAGACAAAATAGACTTTAAACAGACTGTAACAAGAGAAAAAGAGGGCCATTACATGATGCTGAAGGGACCAACTCTACTAGAGGATATAACAATTGTAAATATCTATACATCCAACATAGAAGCATCTAAATTTATAAAGCAAACATTAACAGATGTAAAGAGAGATTCACAGTAATATAATAAGAGTACTTTAACACCCCACTTAGACCAATGCATAGATCACCCAGACAGAAAATCAGTATGGAAACCAGTGGCATTTACAGATACGTACAAAACATTTTATTCAAAAAGCAGAATACACATTCTTTTTAAGTGTGCATGGAACATTCTCCAGGATACACACGTTAGGCCACAAAACAAGTTTCAATAATTCAAGAGACTGAAATCATATCAAGTGTCTTTTCTGACCACAACACTATGAAACTAGAATTCCAAGAAAAATACTGGGGGGAGAAACACATGGAGTCTAAACACTCTACTAAACAACCAATGGGTCAAAGAAAGCAAAGAGGCAAATAAAAATTACCTGAATGCAAATGAAAATGGAAACAATAGTTCAAAATCTTTGGGATGCAACAAAAGCAGTTCTCAGAGGGGAATTTGTAAGGATACAGGCCTACCTCAAGAAACAAGAAAAATCTTAACAGTCTACACTTGCACCTAAAGGAACTAGGAAAAGATCAAAGCCCAAAGTTAGTAGAAGGAAGAAAAGATTAGACGGAAATAATAAAAATCAGAGTGGAAATAAATAAATAGAGACTGCAAAAGAAAACAATCAATGAAACTAAAAGCTAGTTCTTTGAAAAGATGAATAAACCTGAGAGTCATCAAAAAAAGGGGCGGGTCGGGGAGGACTCAAAATCAGAAATAAAAGAGAAGTTATAACCTACACTACAGAAATACAAAGGATTATAAGTAACTCCTGTGACAAATTGTATGCCAACACATTGGAAAACCTAGAAGAAATGGGCCAATTCCTAGAAACAAAATCTTCTAAGACTGAATTGGAAAGAAATAGAAAATCTGAAAAGACAGATTACTACTAATGAAATTCAATCAAAAAACTGAACAAATGTTCAGAATCATATGGCTTCACAGATAAATTTTATTAAATATTTAAAGAAAAATATGTATCCTTGTCAAACTATTCCTGTCTATATATAGAGAGAGAGAGAGAAGCAATGCTTCTACCTTAATTTTATGAGGCTAGCCATTGCCCTCATACCAAACCAGACAAGGACACTACCAGACAAACAAAAAACAAGTTACAGACCAATATCCCTGATGAACATAGATGCTAAAATCCAATAAAATATTAGCAAAACAAATTTAACAATATATGAAAAGGATTATTCACCATAATCAGTAGGGTTTATTCTAGGGATATAAGCATAATTCAACCTCCCAAATCAACATGATACAGCACATTAGTGAAATGAAAGATTAAAAAAAAATCGTGATCATTTCAATAGATGCAGAAAAGGCATTTAATAAAATTAAACATCCACTCACATTTAAAAAACAAAAACAAAAAACCTCTCGACTAGATACGAAGAGAGGGAGCATAACAGAATAAGGGCCATTCATATATGAAAACACACAGCTAAAAACATACTCGATGACTGGCAAAAAGCTGAAAGCTTTTGCTCTGAGATCAGGAATAAGATAAGGACGTGTTCCTTAGAAACATATAATCTTTCAAGATTGAATCAGGAACAGAAAATCTGAACAAATTTTTATTTTCTAGGAACAAGATAAGTCCACTATCACCACTTTATCCAACATAGAATTGGAAATCTTAACCACAGAAATTCGAAAGTCATCCAAATTGGTAAGGAAGAAGTAAAGCTGTCACTATTTGCAGATGACAGGACCCCCATTCATAAAAAGCCCTAAAGAGGCCCCCAAAAACAATAGCATAAATGAACTCAGTAAAGTTGAAGGACAGAAAACTAATACACAGAAATCCGTTGCATTCCTATACACTAATAATGAACTAGCAGAAAGAGAAAATTTAAAAACAACCCCATTTACAATTAATTGCATGAAAAATAATAAAATACCCAGAGATACGTTTAACCAAAGAGGTGAAAGAAAGACCTATACTCTGAAAACTATGAGACAATGATGAAGAAATTTGAAGACAACACACACACACACACACACACACACACACACACACACACACACAAATGGAAAAATATACTATGCTTATGGATTGGAAGAACACTGTTAAAATGTCCATAAAAGCCAAAGCAATATAGAGATTCAATGCAATCCCTATCAAAATACCAATAGTATTTTTCAACAAAATTCAAACAATTGTAAAATTTGTATGGAACTGCAAAAGACCAAAAATAGCCAAAGTATTCTTGAGAGGAAAAAAAAGTAAAACAAGCAGAAGGTATCATAATCCCAGAACTTACACTACAAAACTACAGCTATCAGACGAATTTGTCACTGGTACAACAGACAGATCAATGAAACAGAAACAAACTTACACCTATATGGGCAATTAACCAACAAAGGAGAAAAGAACTTAAAATGGAAGAATGATAGTCTCTTCAATAAAAGGTTGAGAAAACTGGACAGCTACATGCAAAAGAATGAAAGTGGACCCCTTTCTTATTACTATACACAAAAATATAATTCAAATGATTAAACACCTAAATATGAGACATGAAACCATAAACCTTCTAAAAGAACACATAGGCAATAAACTCCTGGTCATCAACCTCAGCAATATTTTTCTGGATCTATCTCCCCAGACAAGGAAAACAAAAAACAAAAAATCATAACTAGGCTTATATCTAACTAAAAAGCCTTTGCAAGGTGAAGAAAATCATCAACAAAACTAAAAGGCAACTTACTGAATGGGGGTCAGATATTTGCAAGTGATATATCTAATAGGGGGTTAATATATAAAGAACTTTTTAATATATAAAGAACAATTCAACACCACAAAAATTCTGAGTAAAAATGAGCAGAGGACTTGAATAGACATTTTACCAAAGACACATATGACCAACACATAAAAAGATGCTCAACACATCAGGGGAATGCAAACTAAAACCACAATGAGCTGTCTCCTTACACCTGTCAGAATGGCTATTACCAAAAATTCAGGAAATAACAAGTGTTGGTGAGGATGTGGAGAAAAGGGAATCCCTTTGCACTGTTAATGGGAATGTAAGTTGATACAGTCATTATGGAAAAACACTATGGAACTTTGTCAAATAATTAAAATTAGACCATACAATTAGTAATTTCATTTCTGGGTGTTTACCCAAAGAAAATGGAATGCTAATTTGAAAAGATATATGCACAGAGGTCTGTTTATTGCAGCATTATTTATCCAAGATATGGAAGCAACCCAAGTATTTATCAATAGATGGATGGATAAAGAAGAAGTGGTATATATATATATACTCAATGCAATATTTGTATCTAAAGACAAATGAAATCAGATCCGGGGAAGATGGTGGAATAAAGGGATCCTAAGCTCACCTTGTCCCATGAATACACCTTTACAACATCCACATTAACAAATAATCTAGAAAACAACCTGAAGACTGATAGAACAGACTCACCACAACTTATCTAGAGAAGAGACCACGTTGACAAAAAGTAGCAAGGGCAGAGACATCGTCAGGAACCAAAGTGAGCCACAAGACTGACCTTGGGAGAAAAGGACACTACAAGCACAGAGAAGAGAAAGGAGCAGACCCCGTACAGGCATCCCAGGCATGGCGAACACACCCTAAAGACAAATCCCATGACAACTGGCTTTGAAAAACAGAGGAACTTAACTTTCTCAGTTTTTACTATCAGTGGGACCTAGCACCAAGAACTTTAAAAATCAGTGAGCAGAGCTCTGGGAGAGGTGGACAGCAAGAGGAAACAGTCTCTGCCCTTAAAGAGATGGCACAAAACAATGCCACTAAAGATACAGCACAGAAGCAACAATTTGAAAAATGCCAGGGATATACAGGCAGGAGATTTATTTACTAATCTCAGAACAAACACAACAGGGTCGGGGATCTTTAGGAGACTTCAAAAACAAAAGAGCTATAAGCCACCATTTCTCTCCCATGCTCCCCCCATCTCATCAAGATAAACGGACATCTGCAAGAACCGGCATAACCACTCCATGTAGCTTCCAAATCACACAGCCTAATCCCACATTTTCCTGCTGATCCACCCCATCGAATCCACCTCACTTGGCAGGAGTCCATCTGAAGTGGCACCAAAATAATGGTATTGTGCAAGCAGTCCAGAAAGGGGCCACCACCACTCCAAAGTGACTCCTGCCCTGGGGAAAAGGTAACCACACACACCAGTTTGACTGCAGCCCCAGCAGGGGGCTGACATCTGGTCTGACTGCAGGCCCAGTCCACCAACAAAAGTGTCACAGGGACAACACCATGCACTTTGTTGTGACTGCATCTCCAGCAAACATCTGATCTGACCCAACGTAAGCCCAAGGCAGCTGCAAACTGGACCCTTAACAACACAGAGGCCAAACCCTGCCCACAACAGGCAAGAGAGCCACTGCAGATGACTGAACTGAAGGCAAAAGTGTCACAGCTACAATAGGGGGTATGCAACAGACATAGGAGACACCCCTGAAGCACCAGGATCTGGTGAACACGGAAAATTGCATGGGAGGGCACTACAGGACCGCTTCTTCCCAAGGTCACTGCTTTTAAGAGCAGGAGAACTAGCTGACTTTCTTAACACATAGAAATCAACAAAGAGTTAGACATGATGGGTGACAGAGGAATAGGTCCTAAATGAATTAATAGGACCGTTATAGCAACAGAGCTAAATGAAATGGAGATAAGCAATACGCTTGATAAAATAATGGTCACAGGGTCATGAAATTGAGCCCTGCATCCAGCTCCATGCTCAGTGGAGTCAGCTCAGGATTCTCTCTCCCTCCCCTTCTGCCCCTCCCCCCACTCTCTCTCACACTCTCTCAAATAAAGAAATAAAATCTTTAAAAAATTTTTTTGAAAAGTAATGGTCATAAAGATACTCACTGGACTTGAAGAAAGAATGGTGAATCTCAGTAAGACCCTCAACAAAGAGATAGAAAATTTAAAAAATTAAAAACAAAAACAAATACAGAGGTGAAGAACCCAATAACTGAAATTAAAGATACAATGGAGGGGAAACAATAGTAGACTAGAGGAAGCAGAAGGATGAATCAGCAACCTGGGGGCAGAATAACGGGGAGCAATCAAACTGGACAGGAAAAAGAAAAAAAGAATTATAAAAAATGAGAATGCGTGGAGAGAAGTCAGTGACACCACCAAGTGTAATAACAATCACATTACAGTGACCTCAGAAGGAGACGAGAAAAGGGGGCAGAGAATTTATTTGAAGAAATAATAGCTAAAAACTTCCTGAATCTGGGGAAGGAAAGAGAAATCCAGATCCAGGAGGCAGAGAGCCCCCAACAAAAATCAACCCAAGGAGGTCCACCCAAAGGCGCATAATATTTAAAATGGCAAAAAGTAGTGACAAAGTAGTAAAAGCAGTAAAAGGAAACAGTTACATACAAGGTAAACCTCATAAGGCTATCAGCTCATTCTTTGGCAGAAACTTTATAGGCCCAGAAGGGAGTGGCATAATATGTTCAAAGTGCTGAAAGCAAAAAACCTACAACAAGAAATACTCAATCCAGCAAGGCTATCATTCAGAAAAAAAGTGGAGATAGTTTCCCAGACAAACAAAAGTTAAAGAAATTCATCACCACTAAACCAGCCTTTCAAGAAATGTTTAAGAGGATTCTCTGAGTAGAAAGAAATGACCATAAGCAGGAGTAAGAAAAGTAGGAAAGGAAAAATTTCACAGGTACATACAAACATAATAAAAGCATATTATTCACTTACAAAACCGGTGTGGAGGCTAAAGCACAAAAGCAGTAAAATCAGGTATATCTATAAAAATCAGTCAAGTGATTCACAAAATAAAAGGATGTAAATTATGATACCATATGCCGAAACTGTGTGTGTGGGTTGGGCAGGGGAGGGGGGAATAAAAACTTAGTGCTTCTTAGAATATGTTCAAACTTAAGCAACCATCAATGTAATGTAGACTGTTATATCCATAAGATATTAAAAATAAATCTAAGGGTAACCACAAATCAAAAACCTATAATAGATATGTAAAAAATAAGGACAAAGGAATCCAGGTATATCACAAAAGAAAGCCAGCAAAACACCAGAGAAGAAAGGAACAGAACTACAAAAACAACCATAAAACAAATAACAAAATGGCAGTAAGTACATGTCTTTAAATTACTCTGAATGTAAATAGACTAACTGCTCCAATCAAAAGACATAGGGTGACTGAATGCATTTAAAAAAAAAAAAGACCCCTTTATATGCTGCCTACAAGAAACTCATTTCAGACCTAAAGACATATGCAGATTGAAAGTGAAGGAATGGGAAGCAGTTATCACGCAAATGGAAGTGAAAAGAAAACCAAGGTATCAATACTTGTTATCAGACAAAATAGACTTTAAAACAAAGACTGTAACAAGAAACAAAGAAGGACACTATGTAATCATAAGAGGAACAATCCAACAAGATATAACAACTGTAAATATTTATGCACCTAACATGGGAACACCCAAATACATAAAGCAGCTAATAACAAACATGAAGTAATTGATATTAATAAAACAGTAGTTAAGGACCTTAACACCCCACTTATATCAATGGATAGGTCACCCAAACAAAAATTTAAAAAGGAAATGATGGCTTTGAATGACCTATTGGACCAGATGGATCTAAGATATAATCAGAGCATTCCATCCCCAAACCGGAGAATACCCATTCAAGTGCATATGGAACATTTTCCAGAAAGATCCCATGTTAAGCCACAAAACAATGCTCAGCAAATTCAAAAAGATTGCCATCGTATCATGCATCTTTTCTGAACACAATGCTACGAAACTAGAAATCAACCACAAGAAAAAATCTGGAAAGACCACAAATACATGGAGGTTAAAAAACATGCTACTAAACCATTAATGGGTCAACTAAAAAACTAAAGATTTGAAAAATTATATGGAAACAAATGAAAATGAAAACACAAAAGTCCAAAATCTTTGGGAATGCAGCAAAAGCTGTTCTAAGTGGGAAGCTTAGAGTAATACAGGCCTACATCAAGAAGAAAAATCTCAAACAATCTAACCTTATACCTAAAGGAGCTAGAAAAAGAACAAACCCTCAAACCAGCAGAAGGAAGAATATAAAATTGGAGCAGAAATAAATGATATAGAAACTAAAAACAACTACAACAACAACAAAACTACAAAAATTATAATAGAACAAATCAATGAAACCAGGAGCTGGTTCTTGGGGTGTGGGGGGGGAATCAACAAAATTGATAAGCTCTAGCCAGACTCAAAGAGAAAGGACTCAAACAAAATCACAAATGAAAGAGGAGAAATAACCAACACCACAGAAAGAAATACAAACAATTGTAAGAGAGTACTGTGAAAAATTATATGCCAACAAATTAGACAACCAAGAAGAAATGGATAAATTCCTAGAAACATATAACCTACGAAAACTGAAGCAGGAAGAAATAGAAAATTTGACCAGACCAATTACTAGCAAGGATATTGAATCAGTAATCAAAAAGCTCCCAACAAACAGAAGTCAGGGTCAGACAGCTTCACAGATGAATTCTACCAATATTTAAAGGAAGGTTAATACCTGTTCTCATACTATTCCAAAAAATAACAAGAGGAAGGAAAATTTCCAAATTCATTCTGAGGCCAGCATTATGCTGATACCAAAACCAGATAAAGATGCCACAAAAAGAAGTGAACTACAGACCATTGTCTCTGTTGAACACAGAAGCAAAAATCCTCAACAAAATACTGGCAAACTGAATCTAGCAATACATTAAAAAAATCATCACAATCAAGTGGGGTTTCCTCCTGGGATACAATGGTGGTTCAATGTTCACAAATCAATGAACATGATACATCACATCAATCAGAGGAAGAATAAAAACCATATGATTTCAATAGATGCAGAATAAGCATTTGACAAAGTACAATATTCATTCATGATAAAAAAAAAAAAAACCCTTAGCAAAGTAGATTTAGAAGGAACATACCTCAACATAAAAAAGGCCATAGATGAAAAAAGGTACAGCTAATATCATACTCAGTGGTGAAAAACAGCTTTTCCCCTAAGGTCAGGAAAAAGACAAGAATGTCCACTCTTACTCCACACAGTAGTGGAAGTCTAGCCACGGCAGTAAGACAACAAAAAGAAACAAAAGCCATCCAAATTGGTAAGGAAGAAGTAAAACCATCACTATTTGCAGATGACATGATTCTCTATATAGAAAACCCTGAAGACTCCACCAAAAAACTACTGGAACTGATAAATGAATTCAGTAAGGTTGCAAGATACAAAATCAATATACAAACCCTGATGCATTTTTATATACTAATACTGAAGCATCAGAAAGAGAAATTAACAATCCTATTTATAATCACAGGAGAAATGATAAACTATCTAGGAATAAACTTAACCAAGGAGTCAAAAGAACTGTACTCTGAAAATTATAAAACACCAATGAAAGAAACTGAAGGTGACATAAACAAATGGAAAGATATGCCATGCTCATGGATTAGAAGAAGAAAACATTGTTAAAATGTCCATACAACCCAAGGGATTTTACAGATTTAATGCAACCCCTATCAAAATGCCAACAGCATTTTTCACAGAAGTAGAACAAATAGCCCTAAAATTTGTATGGAACCATCAAAGCAAATAACCAAAGCAAGCTTAAAATCAAGAACACTGGAAGCATCACAGTCCCAGATTTGAAGATACAGTACAAACCATAGTAATCAAAACAGTATGGTAGTGATGCAAAAATAGACCTATAGATGAATGAACAGAATAGAGAGCCTAGATATAAACCCATGATTATATGGTCAATTAATCTAATATAAAGGAAGCTAGAATATCCAATGAGAAAAAGACAGTCTCTTTAACAAATGGTGTTGAGAAAACTGGACAGTTACAGGCAAAAGAATGAAACTGGACTACTTCTTTACACCACACACAAAAATAAACTCAAAATATAGAAGAAAGCATAGGCAGTAATTTCTGACATTGGCCATAGCAACATTCTTCTAGATATGTCTCCTAAGGCAAGGAAAACAAAAGCAAAAATAAACTACCAAAACTATGCCAAAACAAAAAGCTTTTGCACAGCAAAGGAAATAATCAACAAAACAAAAAGGCAACCTTCCGAGTGGGAGAAGATATTTGCAAATGATACATCTAATAAGGGGTTAATAACCAAAATATATACAGAGCTTATACAAGTCAATACCAAACAAGAACAAAAACCTGCATCCAATTAAAAAATGAGCATGAACAGACATTTTTCCAAAGATATACAGATGGCCAACACACACATGAAGATGCTCAACATCATTCATCAGGGAAATGCAAATCAAAACCACAGTGAAAGATCACTACACACATGTGAAACTAGCTAAAATCAACAACACAAGAAACAAGAGGATGTGGAGAGAAAGGAACCCTCCTGCACTGTTGGTGGGAACACAAGCTGGTGCAGCCACTGCGAACAGTATGGAGGTTTCTCAAAAAAAAATTAAATACAGAACTACCATATGATTCAGTAATTCTACTACTGGATATTTACCCAAAGAACACAAAAACACTAATCTGAAAAGATATGTGCATCTTTGTTTACTGCAGCATTATTTACAATAGCCAAGATTATGGAAGCAACCGAAGTATCCAATGATAAATGAATGGATAAAGATGATGTTTTATATATATATGTGTGTGTGTGACACACACAACACACCATGGAGTATTACTCAGCCACAAAAAAGAATGAAATCTTGCCATTTGCAACAACATGGATGGACTTAGAAGGTATAATGCTAAGTGAAATAAGTCAGAGAAAGACACATATGATTTCACACATACTTGGCATTTAAGAAACAAAACAAATGAAGAAAAAGACAAAAAAACAGACTGCTAAATATAGACAACAAACTGGTGGTTGCCAAGAGGAGGTGAGTGGAGGGATGGGTGAAATCGGTGAAGAGGATTCAGAGGTACAAATGTGCAGTTATAAAATAACGTATGCCATGGGGGTAAAAACTCTAGCATGTGAAATGAAGTCAATGGTATGATTGTATATGGTGACTACAGTTATTATGGTGAGAATTTTGTAATGTATAATTGTCAAATCACTATGTTGTACACACAAAATATATTTCATGTCAACTTCAATTAAAAATAGAAATTTGGGGCACCTAAGTGTCTCAGTCAGTTAAGCATCTGCCTTCGGCTCAGGTCATGATCCCAGGGTCCTGGGATCAAGCCCCCTGCGTCGGGCTCCCTGCTCAGTGGAGAGTCTGCTTCTCCCTCTCCCTCTGCCCTTCTTCCCCGCTTGTGCTGTCTCTCAAATAAATAGATAAATATTTTTAAAAAATAGAAATTCAACCCAAAAGAGTACTATAAATAATTCTACAGCAACAAATTAGATCACCTGGATGATATAGACAAATTCTAAGAACAAAGAACTACCAAAACTGAACCCAGAATAGAAAGTCTGTACAGACCTATATAACACAAAATGAAATCAGTTTTCAGAAATGTCCCAATAAATAAAAAACCCAATATGTGATGACTTTAGTGGTAAATTCTACCACATTTTCAAAGATTGGTCACCAACCCTAAATTTTTCCAAGAAAAAGAAAAAAAAAAACCCAGATGAGAAGCAAGTACTTCCTAACTATTTCTATATAATCAGCATTACCCTGATTACCAATACCAAAGACCATATAAGAAAATAGAATTACAGAGCAATAACTCTTATGACTATATATACATACATACTCAAAAAAAATACTGCCAAATGTAATCCAGCTGAATATTAAAAGTTTTGTACAGCATAACTATGTGGGATTTATTCCAGGAATGTAAGGGTGATTAAACATATAAAAAAATCAGTGTAACACACCCTATTGATAGAATGAAGAGGGAAGAACTACATTATGTTATGTGATCATGCAGAAAAAGCATTCATCAAAATCCAGGACCCATTTATATTTAAAAAGATTAGACAAACTAGAAAGAAGACAACTTCAACTTGATATAGGACATTTTTGAGAAATGCCAGCTATCATACTCAGTGTTGAAAGATTGAAATCTTCCCCCCTTAGGAATATGAAAAGGT
This sequence comes from Eumetopias jubatus, assembly GCF_037043125.1. Lineage (NCBI taxonomy): Eukaryota > Metazoa > Chordata > Mammalia > Carnivora > Otariidae > Eumetopias > Eumetopias jubatus. The sequence goes on along the minus strand of NW_028274808.1, from coordinate 22,966,439 downwards.
ACCCCTTTTCCCCATTTCTATTCAACATTGTAGATGTTCTAAGCCATAATATTCATCAAAAAATAAAAATAAAAAACAAAATTTGAAATGAAGACATAATACTACCACTGTTAAAAAATTCTAAAGAATTTTTTTTAAAGTATTAGAATAAATGACTTCACCACAGTTGCAGGACACATGGTCAACTTGTTGGATTTTTTTACTCACTAACAATGAACAATCTGAAAGGAAATAAAACAATTCTACTTATAACAGGACCAAAAAGATGATGATACTTTGGAATAAACTTTACTAAAAAACTAAAGTAGAAAACATTGCTGAAAGGAAATAAAGAAGACCTAAATAAATGAGAAAGCACCTTGTGTTTGTATATTGGAACACTCAGTATTTTTAAGATGGTAATACTCCCCAAAGCAATCTGCAGATTCAATGCAATTCCTATTAAAATCCAATGTCCTTTTTGCAAAAGTGAGTAAGCTGATTGTAAAACTCAAATGGAATTGCAAGAGGGCCTAATAGCCCAAACAATATTGAAAAAAGAGGAGCAAAGGTGGAAAATTCACTCGTCCCAGTTTTAAAACTTTATACAATGTTACAACAATGGAAACGCCGGCATTGACAATTACAAGTTTCCAAACATTAGGCACTGCCATAAGGAGAAACATATAGATTAATGCAACATAACTGAGATCAAAAGTATACCTGTAGTCTCTGTTCTTTTAATTTTTTGACAAAGGTGCCAACACTGTTCAGTAAGAATGGTCCCTTCAACAAATGATATTGAGACAACTGGGTTTCCACATGCAAAAGACTAAAGATGGACACTTACCTCACACCATATGCAGAAAATTAACTCAAAAGGGACCAAAGCTAAATATAAGAGCCAAAAACAAAGGAGCTACAACTTAAAACTTTTACAAGCAAAACTTAAATCTTTTATAAGTAAACATAGGTGTAAATCTTCATGATTTTGGATTTGGCAATGGTTTCTTAGACACAAAACCAAAAACACAAGAAAAATAAATAAATTGGACTTCATCAAAATTAAAAACTTTTGTGCAAACATTATTAAGAGAATGAGAAGGCCATCCACAGAAATAGAGAAAATATTTGTGAATCAAATCTGAACAAGATCTAGTATCTACTATAACTTTCATAAATCAAAACCATAAAGATAGTCCGAAGGAAAAAATATATGTTACAGATTAAACTGTGTTCCTCCCAAAAAAGAGATGTTGAAATCCTAACATCAGTACCTCAGAATGTCTTAACTGGAAATAGAGTGGTTGTAGATGTAATTAGTTAAAATGAAGTCATTATTGGAACAGGGTAGGCCTCCAATCCAATATGACTGGTGCCCTTATACAAAGGCCACCATATGAAGACAAAGGGAGATGCTCGTATGGAGATGGAGGATTAGAATGATGCATCTTTATGCTAAGAATGCCAAAGATCGCTAGCAAATGACCAGAACCTAGGAAGGGATAAGGCAAGATTTCCCTGATGATTTGAGAGGGAACATGACCCTGCCTGTATCCTGCTTTTGGATTTCTAACCCTCCAGAACACTGAGACCATGAATTTTTGTTTTACCTTATCTAGTTCATGGTACTTTATTTCAGGAGCCCTAGAAAACCAATTTGATGGGCAAAGGCCCTGAGTAAACATTAGGGCAAAGATACACAAATGGCCAATGAACACAAGAAAAGATGCTTATTTTCTGTAGTTATTAGGAAATACCATTCAAAATCACAGTGAAACACCACTTCACATCCACCAGAACAGCCATCATTTAAAAAGAAAAATAAATGTCTGCAAGGATGTGGAAAAATGGGAGCCCTTATACATTGCTGGTGGGAATGTCAAATGAATAAACTCCTTTGGAAAGAGTTTAATGGCTTCTCAATGAATTAAATGTAACTATTGTATGACCCAACAATTTCACTCATAGGTATATATCCCGCAAAATTGAAAACAGATGTTCAAACAAAAATGTGTACACGAATGTACATAGCACTATTTGTAATTGTCAACAGATGGAAAACTCAAATAGACATCAGCTGATAAATGGATAAACAAATGGGTATATCCTTACAATGAAACACTGTCCAGCCATAAAAAGAATGAATTACTGATACATGTTATAATATGTATGAACCTTGAAACATTACGCTAAGTGACAGAATCCAGACACAAAAAGCCACATATTGTTAAGATTACATTTATATGAAACACCTGAAATAGCAAAATCCAGAGACAGAAAGCAGATTAGTGGTTGCCAGAGGCCGGAGGAGGAGGAAGATGGGTAGTGATTATGTCATGGGTTCAGAGTTTTCTGAGGTGACAAAAGTTCTATATAAATGTCCATACATGCACACGGGCGCACACACACACACACACACACACACACACACACACACACAGGCGCGCGCGCCCTAAAATATCCATAATGGTGAAAGGCGACATTTAATCTTCTTAGAGAAGGAAATCACTACTCCTGAATGTGTCTCTTTTTCCCATTGTAATGTGTCTTTGTATAGGAGAAAAGAGGTTGATTGGTATGGAAAGCAAGAGAAAATGAGCAAAAAACAAGATAAACCAATGAACGAATGAATGAATGAAAGAAAAAAGAGAAAAGAAAAAGAGAAAAGAAAAAAAAAAGAGAAAGAAAGAAAGATCCAATTAATTGACCAGGGAGGAAGTTAATCAATGGTTTTTCAACTCTTTAAGTTTTACTGTATGAGTTTTAGATACAGAAAAGATATGCTTATCTAATTCACTGCTTTTCAAATGCATAGCAGTTTCTATATGGTAAAGCACTTTTAGCTTATCACTATGCAAAGGACAGTAGCCTTGAAGAATATCTTAACTGGTGATTGCTTTTATATCAGCAGGTTTTCAACCTTCCATTATGAAACAAGAGTCACCCTATTTTAAATCTTCTTTTTCTTTTTCTGGTATCTCATTTTCACCTAGGATCACTTTTTTTCTGTGACCCTCAAGAAAGAAGACATTTCTATTTATTTTTATTTATTTTATTTGTTTTTATTGAAGACATTTCGATTTTAGCCTACATTTTCAGATTTCTTTATTAAAGGACAGATATCATAAAAATGTGAACACATAGCCTACCATTCCTCTGGGAGAGAAGACTGTAGCATGATACCTAGGGAATACTATTGTTGAAACATTTTTGCAATACTTAACATGTCAATATGCTGTTTTTCAAGTCCAGTCTTATCATAGCTCAAAAGGCAGGTCTTAGATTTATTTGCCTTGTATAATTAATCCTATTTGTAAGTTTCAATATAGCTAGCTTTTAAAACTTCTCTGTATTACCATGCTTTAGTGTTTAAGAAATATTATTCAAATCAATTTTTAACATTTAGGGATTTTTAGTAATATTTTCCCCTTATTCTTGCTGTGTACAATTGGCAATGAGTTATATTATCTTTTAAATATTATTTCACAAATGGTTTTATATTCTATCATTACGAAATACTTATGATTTTATTTTTTTAATTTTTTTAAAGATTTTATTTTTTATTTATCTGACAGAGAGACACAGCGGAAGAGGGAACACAAGCAGGGGGAGTGGGAGAGGGAGAAGCAGGCTTCCCGCCCAGCAGGGAGCTGATGCCGGGCTCTATCCCAGGGTCCTGAGATCATGACCTGAGTTGAAGGCAGACGCTTAAGGACTGAGCCATCCAGGCACCCCACAAAATACTTATGATTTTAAAGCCTTTTATAGATATTGTATGGTAGACCCTTGAATAACAGGAGGATTGTGGTACTGACCCTACACAGCTGAAAATGTGCATACAACTTTTGACTCTCCCAAAAGTTAACTAATAGCCTACTGTTGACCTGAAGCCTTACTGATATCAATTAACATATTTTGAATGTTTATGTATCATGTACTATGTTCTTATAATAAAGCTAGAGGAAAAAATAATAAGAGGAAAATACATTTGCAGGACTGTATTTATTGAAAAAAATCTGCACATCAGTGGACCCTTGTAAACCCATGTTGTTCAAGGGTCAATTGTCACATTTTAACTGATATGTTCCAAAAAGATTCTATACATCTCTGTAAGATAAAACTTGTCACTATTACATGAAAAAGGCAGAGTAACAGGATGAAAACAACTTGAGACTGAAGTGCAACATGGTTATATTTTTATGTTCATTAAAAAATCATTTAACTTCTGGACATTGCTATATCAGCCTTTAAAATAAAGTAATGGCACTGTACCTACTGCAGACAGGTTGTGAAATCCAGGAAACATGTTTCACACATTTCTTTGTTTAGGTCTCAACATTTTTCTAGCTAGAGACTTTGAAGAGTAGAAGGCACAAAAGAAGAATTTTTCCAGCCCTTTCTTAGAAACTGGAATTAGGTAAGTCAGCTGCTATTTAACATCTCCAGCTTCAAGTTATATAAAAAATAACAGTTCAGAGGAAAGTATACCAGCACCTCAGAAAATTCAAGGTATCTTGATTACCTTCACCCCCTTTTTAGGGGTGAGTGGTGCTATCAAACTGTTCCCAAAGGTGAAGAGAAAAGGTATAACTTGGCTTTATGAGTTTCCTCTAGTTTATATTGCCTTTACCTCAGTCATAACCACCCATAAAGGGAGATTTTATTTTATCGGATCATGGTGCCAGTGCACAAAAGTTAATGGGTAGAAGATAGACATCTTTATGTATTTTGCTTTAAATATAAACTTGAAAATAATAATTCAGTTTTGCACTGTTTCATGTTAGGGGGTCAAGGAAGAAAGACACAGTCCTAAAGCTCAAGCAAGTAGTATATAAATAGTACGTTTTTACACAGCATCTTTATTTATTGAAATTTTTGCACATTAATTATCTCATTTGATCTTTACACTTCATATAGTTAGGAAGGCAGGTGTAACTACTTATTTTATAGATGTCTAAGGCACAGAGAAAAAATGCTCAAAAGCTGATGGACTGTGATGCCTATTCACTAACTGTTCCTGATCCATCCTTCTTTCCTCTTTGAAATTCCCTTTTAAAATACCACATACATATACATAAACACATGAAAAGTATAAATCCATAAGAGTTCTTAACAATTAAGGCTATCCATATACAGTTTCGTCAGTTTCCTGAAGGAATTAGCATAAATTGAGGGTAGATGGATCAGATTCAAAATTATCAAAGACTCACTCTATGCCTAGATCTTTGAAATGAAAAGAGCATTGAAGATCTTCATTTCCCTCTTCTTGCCTCCACCAATCCCAATGTGCCCCTTATATCAGAGATTCTGAGCCCATATTATCAGGCAGAAAAACTGGCTACCACCACCCCTGTTTTCAACTAATGAGGAGCTGCTTCTCAGGTACCAAAGCTGCTTTTCCCACCTGACTTTCCTAAGGACCAGATTTACTGCATTCATTCTGGAAACTATAATCAGCACTAAGGTAAAAACATAAAGTGAGAAAGAGAAAGTGTTAAAAGTAACAGATATCATTTTTCCAATAATGATGTCCTTGTAGGGTCCTGGAAAAAGCAGACAAGAAGACAGGCAAACATTTTTGCGTTTTAATATTAGGTGTTTTCAACTAATCAGCATCCACTATGCGAGGGGACTAAAATTCAAGCTTGACTCAAAAAAGGCAACTATTAACAAAGATTTTATAAATGTAAGCATCTTTCTTCTTTTATTCTGCTGCCAACATTTATCATCACCTGCTGAGCACAATATAAAAGGTGACTATGCCACTCATTTAAAATCATTTTTTACCTAGGGGCGCCTGGGTGGCTCAGTGAGTTAAGTGTCTGCCTTCAGCTCAGGTCATGATCCCAGGGTCCTTGGGATCCAGCCTCGCATGGGGCTCCCTGCTCAGTGCGGAGCCTGCTTCTCCCTCTCTCTCTGCCCCTCACCCCTGCTCATGCTTTCTCTCTCTCTCTCCCTCTCAAATAAATAAATAAATAATCTTTAAAAAAAAATAAAATAAATAAAATCATTTTTTACCTAGATTTTATACGCAATAGGGGAAGGGTATATTTCCAAATGTACTGCTCCCAAAATGGATTTTTTCCCCATAGAAAAGAAAATAATTGGCCACAATAAAAGGTGGTTTTCACATAATGGGAGTGAAAGTTCCAGCAATATACTCTTTATGCAAGGCATTTTGCCTTGAGTTATTAAATATACAACAATGAATACAGAATAAGGCATTTAAAAGTTTTCAGTCTTTCTGAATTTGCAGTAATTCTATTTGAATATTAACCCCCAGATATTTTTTAGTTCACTTTATTATCATTTCTATATAAGTTTAATAATACTTCATTAGAGCTGGAGTTGGGATATTCTGTTTCAGTTATGTTCATACCCATCCTGGAAAAGTACTAGGAGTCGTCTACCCTTAGCATTACCTTTTTTCACATTACTTTTAGCTAAAGAGTAATGGTACATGGTTTTAGATTATCTGGAAAGAAATACTATTATGAGTGGGATCAAGGGAAAAGCCTACGTATCTCTAATACGAGGAACCAGGACCTTGCATAAAGGCTTTGTGGTTGCAGTGTTGAAGAGGATGGAGAAAAACTGGAAAGCGATCCTAGAGAAACCTTGGAATTAGAAAATGTATTGCCAATAAAATACCCCTGATTTCTATTACTTAATGAGTCATAATAATTACTAATAAAGAGAAGAAATATCATGGAGCCTATGAATAGCTCGTGTTACACAAAAAATATACCAAATTTAAAAGAAAAAAACATTAAATAGTATATTTACTTTTTAAAAAGTAAAAAATGAACAGAACCTTGAGAGTAGTTTGCCTAAGCTATCATTATTGACCTTTACATAGGCCATGCCAAACACAGACAATTATCATCTATTTTTAAAGATATTCAGAGAGTCACTTGTATCTTTAAAAGATGTAGCAAAAAAATAAAAGATGTAACAAAAGCCACACATCAAAAAGCATGTTGTAGTATGTAAGCAAAATATTTCATTCTCTAAGCCAATTTGGTTTTTTTTTTTGTTTTTTTTAAGATTTTATTTATTTGAAAGAGAGAGAGAAAGGGCACTTGCAAAGTGGGGGTGACAAGGAGAGAAGGAGAAGCAGACTCCCCCCTGAGCAGGGAGCCTGGCCAATTTCTTTTAACCTTGTTCTCAGAAGCAAAAAGGAATATGTCATTTCTTTCTAATTATTAACTTCTTTCCCAGTCTTTTCTTTTTTTTACCCACATGAAATATTTTGTTTTCCTTAATAAAGTTTGCTTTTCACCTTTTAAAAATAATTAGAATGCTCTTTCTTCTATCTACTATCCTTATTTATATCTGATCTGAATCCAAGTGTTTCATGAGGACCAACTTTGCTTTGAAATTCATTATCTGTATAGTCCAAGAATTTATCTGAGGTCTCAAGAGGGTACCTTTCTGGATAAGTTTCAAAAGGTAAAAGTACCTTTAGTTTCCATGTATTTCCATCAGTCTTGGACTTCTGTCACTCTTCCTACATCAGCACATATAAGGCACTCAGCCTGGAGTCTCAGCATCCACCTGGAAAGATTTTGAGACAGAAAGATCAGAGGTATAAAGAACAGAAATGGTGATGCAGATTGTTTAATGGGGAAGCTATTCTTTCACGGACATGTTGGTAGATCTTCTGAGATATAAGAGTAGTAACAAAAGTCCTCACGATGTTTTTGCTGATTATTCTACGACACTAGTGAGACCCTTGACATACACAAGAAATTTTTCCACATACGTGAACAAATGCCCCAAATTTCAATTGATCAGTCATTGATTTATTCATTGAATTGTGATGCTACAATGTCCAATAGGCTCACTAGTTAAGTGAAAAGTAAAAAAGAGAAAATTAAATCTGCTTTGTGTTTTCAATAAAATGTAGACAACAAAACAAACCATGCCTGGAGCAGTGTAAACTAAGATGAAAGGGGACATAATTAAGATAGGAAATAAGATTAAAAAGAGATGGCAGTGCTGAGACAGCACAGAAAAAAAAAAAGCAAAATGGAATTATAAACTGAATTGACGAGATTAATAAATAGAAGCAAATCTGCAGAAAATCAAATCAGTGTGGTAGAGAAAACTTGAGACTAAGAAGTCTCAGCAGAGATTAAGACAATTAGAATACTGAGAAAAGACAGCAAATACGCAAATATTTAGTCAAAAAATTATGGACATTCTTCAAGGGAAAACAAAAAATAAACTATTGGGACTACATCAAAATAAAAAGCTTCTGCACAGTGAAGGAAACAATCAACAAAACTAAAAGACAACCTATGGAATGGGAGAAGATATTTGCAAACGACATTATCTAATAACGGGTTAGTATCCAAAATATATAAAGAACTTTTAAAACCCCCAAAACAAATTATCCAATTAAAAAATGGGCAGAAGACATGAACATTTTTCCAAAGATGACATACAGAGGGCCAACAGACATATGAAAAGATGCCCAATATCACTCATTATCAGGCAAATGCAAATCAAAACTACAATGAGCTATTACCTCACACCTGTCAGAATGGCTAAAATCAACAACACAAGAAACAACGGGTGTTGGCGAGGATGTGGAGAAAAAGGAACCCTCTTGCACTGTTGGTGGGAGTGCAAACTGGTGCAGCCACTCTGGAAAACAGTATGGAGATTCCTCACAAAGTTAAATACAGAACTACCCTAGGATCCAGAAATAGCACTAGTAGGTATTTGCCCAAGGAATACAAAAATACAAAAATACAAAAAAACTCAAAGAGATACATGCACCCTGGTGTTTATAGCATTATCAACAATAGTCAAATTATGGAAAAAGCCCAAAGGTCCATTGACTGATGAATGGATAAAGATGTGGTGTATATATACCATGGAATATTATTCAGCCATAAAAAAGAAAGAAATCTCGCCATTTGCAACAATGTAGATGGAGCTAGAGAGTATTAAGTGAAATCAGTCAGGTAAAGACAGATACCATTTGATTTCACTTATATGTGGAATTTAACAAAACAAATGAGCAAAGGGGGAAAAAAGAGAGAAGCAAACCAAGAAACAGACTCTTAACTAAAGAGAACTAACTGATGGCTACCAGAGCAGAGGGGGGGTAGAGGGATGGGTGAAATAGGTGATGGGGATTAAGGAGGGCACTTGTTGTGATGAGCACTGGGTGACATATGGAAGTGTTGAATCACTAAATTGTACACCCAAAACTAATATTACACAGTATGTTAACTATCTGGAACTTAAATAAAAACTTAAAAAAAGGATGTAAAAAAATAATGAACATCCCTAAGGAAGACTGTAAAAACAGACATTGAAGGAATAACCAAATATATCCTAAGAGAAAGCTCCCTTGTGCTAAAGAAATAACCTGGATATATAGGCAAAAAATGGCTCAACAGGTTACAGAATAAGCTAATAAACTAATCCCAAGATATATTATAAAGAAATAATTCAATTTTAAGACTAAAGAGGGAAAATTCTATAGCCTAGAAAGAGTAATAAAAAAATGGACAGAAATCAGGTTTCTCTTTAAAGTCTCTCCAGCTAACATCAAATAAAAGACAACAGTGAAATAGTGTCATTCTATAGTTTCAAAATGTAGTGACCCAAAAAATTATAGTGACCCTAAATTGTGTGCCTATCTAATGTGTGACAGCTTTACTTTCTCTATGAGTTCAAATGTATTACCCTTTTACTTTTCATGGAAAACAAAAAGTTACTCAAAATATTCTTCATTCAACCATGTGATTAATTTAATCTAAGAACTCAAGAAACAAAAAGTTAGGCCCAAGAAGGGATCAGTGGGTGTTGATACCACAGCAGTATGGAAATTGTCTAAACAATTTGTTGTGAATAAGGTCAAGTAATGGAAGTCCTAGATAAAGAAATCAAGGAAAAAAAAGGGGGGCGCATACACATTAGAAAAGAAGAATTGTCAGGGCGCTTGGGTGGCTCAGTCGTTAAGCGTCTGCCTTTGGCTCAAGTCATGATCCCAGGGTCCTGGGACCGAGCCCTGCATAGGGCTCCCTGCTCCGTGGGAAGCCTGCTTCTCCCTCTCCCACTAGCCCTGCTTGTGTTCCCTCTCTCGCTGTGTCTCTGTCTGTCAAATAAGTAAATAAAATCTTAAAAAAAAAAAAAGAAAAGAATTATCCTTGTTTGTGGATGATATGATCTTGTATATAGAAAATCCCAAAGACTCAACTAAAAAAAAACATTGTAACTAATCAACAATTCTGTAAAGTTGCAGAATATAAAAAATAACATAAAAATCGTTGCATTTCTATATGCTAATGATAAAACATTTGAAAATAAAAAAACTATCCCATTCACAATAGTATCAAAATAATAAAATACCTAGGAATAAGTTTAAGATCTGTACAACAGAAACTATAAAACTTTGTCAAAAGAAATCAAAGAAGACATTAACAAATGGAAAGACATCCTATGTTCATAAATTGGCAAACACTGTTAGAATGTTCATCTTACCCAAAGCCACCTTATGGATATGATGCAATCCCTATCCAAATTCCAATGGCATTCTTCATAGAAATAGAAAACAATTCTAAAATTCTTATGTACCCACAAAAGACTACAAATAACCAAAGCAATTGTGAGAAAGAAGAATAAAGCTGGAGACATCACACATCTTGATTTCAAATTATATTATGAAATGATAGTAATTAAAACAGTATGGTACCAGCATAAAAACATACGCACAGACCAGAACTGGCAAGCCAGAATTAAATCCTCATATATACATCAAATAGTATTTGAGAAGGGAACCAAGAACATTCAATAGGGAAAAAATAGTTGCTTCAACAATGTTGGGAAAATTGGACAAACATATGCAGAAAAATAAAATCAGACCCTTGTCTTACACTGCTCACAAATTTATGTCAAAATAGAACAGAGACTTAAACATAAGACCAAATCTCCTTGAAGAAAACACAGGGAAAAAGTTCCTCAACATCAGTTTTGGCAATTATTTTTTGGGTAAGACACCAAAAAACACATATGAAAGCTAAAATTAATGAAGTAGACTACTTCAAAGTGAAAAGATTTTGCACAAAAGGAACAACCAGCAAAATGAAAAAGCAACCTGAAGAATGGGAGAAAATATCTGCAAACCATATATTGGGTAAAGGGTTAAGATTCAAAATATATGAAGAACTCCTATAACCCAACAACAAAAATAAAACATACAATCTGATTAAAAAATGGACAGAGGAACTAAGTGGACACTTTTCCAAAGACAACATCCCATTGTCAACAGGTACATGGAAAGACACTCAACATCACCAATTATCAGGGAAACCCAATTCAAAGCATTATAAGATACCATCTCACACCTGTTAGAATGGCTATCATCAAGAACACAAGAAGACAAATGTTGGCAAGGAAGTGGAGAAAAGAGAATCTTTGTATACTTTTGGTAGAAATTAAATTGATTTCACCTTTAAGGAACACAATATGGATATTCTTCAAAAAATGAAAAATAAAACTATCATATGATACAACAATTCCATTTCTGGGTATATACACAAAGGAAAGCAAATCAAGATCTTCAAGAGATATATTCACTCCTATGTTCATCACAGCTTTATTTACGAGAGCTAAATTATGGAAACAACCTAAGTGTCCACATACAGATAAGTTAATAAAGATGTGGTATATATGCACAGTGAAATATTATTCAGCCATAAAAATGAAGTCCTGTGGATGGATCCTGAGGACATTATGCTAAAATAAGTCAGACAGAGAAAGGCAAATACTGCACAGTATCACTTACATGTGGAATCTAAAAATGACAAACTCCTAAAAAGAGAGTAAAATGGTGGTTACCAGGGGCTGGGTGTGTGTGGCTGAATATGAAAACTGTTGTTCAAGGGCACAAATCTGCATCTAGTGGGCAAATAAGTCCTGGAGATCTAATGCAAAATATGGTACATATAGACAACACTGAATTACAATTATCAAACTTGCTAAGAACTAGCTCTCTATTCCCACCATAAAAAAGAATAAGTAATTATGTGACATGATAGAGGTTCTATCCATTGCTACAATGGCAGTCATATTACAATGTATAAATGTAATCAACTCAACATGTTGGATACCTTACAGTATTGTATGTCAAATATATTACAACTTAAAAATGTCAAGTTATAAAAGATAAATTACAATTACAGATCTGTTTTAGAATTCTAAAGTCTTTACGATTCCTTATATAAAAGTTTTAGAAGCCAAAATTATTATAATCAATGAAAACATACTCCTAAGCATGTTAACTTTTAAAGAACTATGAAATCAATTCAATTCAATGGAAGAAGTTGCAATAAGAGATGAATAAAGAAAACGGGAATAAAAGCATAAATTAGAGACCGATAATAACTGAAAAAATAAAGATAATCATTTGGTGATAAAATAGGAATAGCAAAAAAAGCAGCTAGCACTGACAAAATCAGCTTGTAGGGGGAGGTTATCAAAACTACACATAGTAATACAGATATTTTAATAGATATGAATGCAAATTTTGAAATGTTCAAGTACAGAATAGAATTCATCTCAAATTCAGGGTGACTTATTAGTAGTGCTTGTACAACATCATGACAAGAATTTTTTTATTAGAAAAAAGGGCAGCACCCATTCTGGATTTTTATAAATTGCTTTCATAATTATTAACTTCCTCCTGAAAATTCATACCATTGGTAATTATTTGAAAGCATGAATGTGTGCAGAGGGCACATGAAAAGATTAAACATCCTAGAATCAATTGAAAACCTTCCAACACCTTGGGTTCAACTGTACTGCATTTGCAGAAGTTTTTGTATTAATATAAAAAACTCTATTGACAACAACCACAGTGAAGATGAAAGATGAGAGAGCTCATTTACAAAAACAAAGAACACTTAGAATTGATCTTAGGTAGAATCCTGTGGGGTTTTTTTGGTAATAAATTATAGGAAGATTAAATGGAGATCCCTCACTTTTGGACAGGAAGATTGGGCAATTTAGAGAAGCCAGTTATTCCTAATTCCAACAAGATTATAATTGTACTATTTTTAAATGTCTACCACACAGTATGCATTCATTTCTATGAACAGTTAAAAATTTTATTAAAATAATTTAGCCCAAGGGTTGTACATACACTTACATAAAAATGGAAGAGACCAGAAGAAAGTGAATGAAAATGTTAAATGATTGTCAGGAAGTAGTGGAATTAGGGTGATTTTTGTTTTTTCTCATGTTAATTTTTTTTAGGTTTTTTTGTTGTTGTTGTTAAGATGCTCAAGGTCAATGATATTTAATGATAAAGATTACCTTAATTGTACCACAAAATGGCAATTTTTATAGAGCTGCTTTTTGGGCCACAGTTTCCCCCAGATCAGCATTTGAATAATTTTGGCTTAGATGTATTTGGGACTGAAAGAGCAAAGTGTCAAAGGCAGTAATGTACGGGGTGCCTGGGTGGCTTTGTTGGTCAAGCGTTGGACTCAATTTCAGTTCAGGTCATGATCTTAGGATTGTGGGACAGAGCCTGGCACTGGGCTTCACTCTCACCAGGGAGTCTGCTTGAGATTCTCTCTTCCTCTCCCCCCGACCTTCCCACTACCACTCCCCCACCCCAAAAAAAGCAATAGATGTACAGAGCTGAAGGAAGCTACTCCACGCGTGCTGGAAAAACCCATGACCCTGAAGTGTGCTGAAAGCCCTGTGGTCTCCTGCTCACCGTCCACACAGATCCTAGCTGTAACCTGAGTGAAATGCTGTATACCCAAGAACATTTTAACAATACCTCACAGAGGCAAATATAAATGAAGGAATGCAGTCATGGAAGAGACTGTGTATTTATAAAGAAACAAAGCCATGACTGAAGAATAAGAAAGAAAAAGACAATGACATTTAGGATCCCAAGTTTGTTATTGCAACTGAATAAAACATTTATATCATAGAAACTCTTTGAATGTAGTTCTCTTATAATTTATTGATCTACAGACTACTAATTCTTCTCTTTTAAGGTACTTCAATAGACTTATTAGATGCTGTTTCAAGGAGGTACCTAAATATAGACTTCAAAATTAGTAAATGGCAAGTATTTAATGTACAGCCAAAAATCCCCTTGGATTAACAGGAAAATAAATGTTCTGACAGTTTAGAATGATACTCTCCTAAATAAAAGGATATGTGTTAATATATTGTTTATATTTATTTATGCATTTATTATCTATATACATTAAAATATTTTAAAAATCACATTGCAATCTGTGGACCTTTGTGATTGTATTGCTCTAAATATCCCATTTTACCTGGTAGATAAGCAGATGGGTCAGCCACATTTGGCTGGTCATCTGGTTTCTGACAAACAGCTTTCTAAACTATTTGTCACCATCCATTCCATCTAATCTCTATGTAAAAATGTTTTTACTTATCAAGATAGCATATACCTGTAGATTTTACTCTGCCTGGCATATTTTAATGACTAAATTCCTTGGAACTACTAGAGCTCAGGTTGTTCAATTTCATTATCTACCATCTTTTTTTGGCATTCTCATCTTACATTAAAAAAAAAAACAGGTGAAGGGGGGCAGAGCAAGATGGGGGAGGAGTAGGAGACCTGGATTTTGTCTGGTCTCAGGAAATCAACTGAATAGGGATCAAACCATTCTGAACACCTACGAACTCAACAGGAGATTGAAGAAAACAATAGCAACAACTCTCTGAACAGAAAAGCGACCACTTACTGGAAGGTACGATGTGTGGAGAAGTGAATCCGAGGCGATATTCAGGATAGACGGCGGGGGAGGGGGCCTCCATCGGCCACTTCTGGCAAGTGCTAGAGCCGCGGAGCACAAAATTGGAACTTTTAGAAGTCGGCTCCGTGGAGGGACGTCACTCCAGTGGCTAAGCGGGGGGTGGAACCCTCGCGGGACAGTGTGGTCTCAGGACCCTCAGGGCCACAGAAAGACTTGGGGTGCCTGAGTGCGCCAGAGCTCCCAGGTATTGGAGCGGGGAAGCCGGCTGCAGAGACGGAGCCGAGGCGCGGGCTCTCAGCTCGGGGTTGCCATAAACTGTGATCCGTGGCCCAGTCGGGCCACTGCTCCTCCAGCAGGGACCCAAAACCGGCAGGTCCGGGGAGACTCCCCTTCCTCCCCAGGGAGGAGCGGCGCGGGAGCGCACCGCAGGGATCTGCTGGGTTTGGAGACTCCACACGGGGCCGGGTGCCAGAGATAGAACAGCTCAGTCACAGGCCGGGTGAGCACGGAGTGCGGCCAGAGACCGGGGAGACAGGAGTGACTGCTTTTCTCCGGGGGTGCACTGAGGAGCAGGGCCCCAAGTTCTCGGCAGCTCAGGGTGGAGATTGGGAGGCCACCATTTTCACTCTCATCCTCCAAAGCTGTACCGAGAGCTTGCAGGGAACTAAAGCTCCTGAGAGCAAACCGGAGCAGCTTGCTTAGCCCGGACTCCCAAGGGCGGGGCAATTCCGCCTCCGGCAAAGACATTTGGGAAACAAGGCAACAGGCCCCTCCCCCAGAAGGTCAGCACGAACAGCCAGCCAAGACCAAGTTTACCAGTCAATGAGAACGGCAGAACTCCAGCGCTAGGGGAATACTGCACATAGAATTCATGGCTTTTTTTTACCATGATTCTTTAGTCTTTCAAAGTTAATTTTTTTTAACTGTTTTTTTTTAATTTTTCTTTTTCCTTTTTTCAAACATCTTCTCAAACCCTTTTTAAAAAAAACATTTTTATTTTTCATATTTAGAGTCATATTCTATCCCTTCATAGTTACCCTTATTTTTGGCATATATATATATAAGTTGTTCTTGCTTTAAAATTTTGAGATACAGTTTCTTCTAACAGATCAAAATATACACTAAATCACTAGTGTATGGCTTTGTTCTATTTTCCTGCCTGATCACACTCTCCCTTTTGTTTTCTTTTTTCAAATCTTCTTTCTTTTTTCAAACAACTTCTTATCTTATCAATTCCTTTTATAAAATCTTTTATAATTTTCATCTTTACAGTCACATTCCAACCCTTCATCGTATCAACCCTTATTTTGTACATATATAAGTCTTTCTTTCCTTAAAATTTTAGGAGGCACTTTCTTCTAACAGACCAAAATACACCCAAAATCTAGTATGTGGCACTGATCTATGCACCAGCCTGATCATATTTGATCATATTCTGTTTTTTTTTGTTTTCTTCTGTTTTTGTTTGTTTTTATCTTTTTTTCCTCTCTTTCTTTTTTCTTTCTTTCCCTTTCTTTTCCCCTGGTTTCAGGTCTTTTCTGATTTGTTTAGAGTATATTTTCTGGGGGCGTTGTTAACCTGTTAGCATTTTGTTCTCTCATTCATCTATTCTCCTCTGGACAAAATGACAAGATAAAAAAAAATCACCTCAGCAAAAAGAACAAGAGGCAGTACCGTCTGCCATGGACCTACTCAATACGGACATTAGTATGATGTCGGACCTAGGGTTCAGAATCATGATTTTAAAGATACTAGTTGGGCTTGAAAAAAGCTTGGAAGTTATTAGAGAAACACTTCCTGGAGAAATAAAAGAACTGAAATCTAACCAAGTCGAAATCAATAAGGCTATTCATGAGGTGCAATAAAAAATGGGGGCACTAACTGCTAGGATAAATGAGGCAGAAGAGAGAATCAGCGATATAGAAGACCACATGATGGAAAATAAAGAAGCTGAGAAAAAGAGAGATAAACAACTACTGGAGCACGAGGGCAGAATTCGAGAGATAAACGATACGATAAGATGAAACAACATTAGAATAATTGGGATTCCAGAAGAAGAAGAAAGAGAAAGAGGGGCAGAAGGTATATTGGAGCAAATTATAGCAGAGAACTTCCCTAATGGGGGGAAGGAAACAGGCATTAAAATCCAGGAGGCACAGAGAACTCCTCTCAAAATCAATAAAAATAGGCCAACACCCTGACATCTAATAGTAAAACTCATGAGTCTCAGAGACAAAGAAAAAATCCTGAAAGCAGGTCGGGAGAAGAGATATGTAACCTATAATGGTAGAAATATTAGATTGGCAAGAGACCTATCCACAGACACCTGGCAGGCCAGAAAGGACTGGCATGATATCTTCAGAGCACTAAAGGAGAAAAATATGCAGCCACGAATACTATATCCAGCTAAACTCTCATTTAAAATAGAAGGAGAGATCAAAATCTTCCAGGACAAACAAAAACTAAAGGAATTTGCAAACACGAAACCAGCCTCCAAGAAATATTGAAAGGGGTCCTCTAAGCAAAGAGAGAGCCTAAAAGCAGCATAGACCAGAAAGGAACACAGACAATATACAGTAACAGTCACCTAACAGGCAATACAATGGCACTAAATTGATATCTTTCAATAGTTACCCTGAATGTAAATGGGCTAAATGCCCCAATCAAAAGACACAGGCTATGAGATTGGATTAAAAAACAAGACCCATCAATATGCTGTCTGCAAGAGACTCATTTTAGACCCAAAGACACCCCCAGATTGAAAGTGAGGGGTGGAAAACAATTTACCATGCTAATGGACACCAAAAGAAATCTGGGGTGGCAATCCTTATATCAGACAAATTAGATTTTAAACCAAAGACTGTAATAAGAGATGAGGAAGGACACTATATCCTACTTAAAGGGTCTATCCAACAAGAAGATCTAACAATTGTAAATATCTATGCCCCTAACATGGGAGCAGCCAATTATATAAGGCAATTAATAACAAAAGCAAAGAAACACATTGACAACAATACAATAAAAGGGGGACTTTAACACCCCCCTGACTGAAAAGGACAGATCATCTAAGCAAAAGATCAACAAGGAAATAAAGACTTTAAATGACACACTGGACCAAATGGACTTCACAGACATATTCAGAACATTCCATCCCAAAGCAACGGAATACACATTCTTCTCTAGTGCCCATGGAACATTCTCCAGAATAGATCACAACCTAGGTCACAAATCAGGTCTCAACTGGTACCAAAAGTTTGGGATTATTCCCTGCATGTTTTCAGACCACAATGCTTTGAAACTAGAACTCAATCACAAGAGGAAAGTCAGACAGAACTCAAATACATGGATGCTAAAGAGCATTCTACTAAAGAATGAATGGGTCAACCAGGACATTAAAGAAGAATTAAAAAAATTCATGGAAACCAATGAAAATGAAAACACAACTGTTCAAAATCTTTGGGATACAGCAAAGGCAGTCCTGAGAGGAAACTGTATACCAATGCAAGCCTTTCTCAAGAAACAAGAAAGGTCTCAAATACACAACCTAACCCTACACCTAAAGGAGCTGGAGAAAAAACAGCAAATAAAGCCTAAACCCAGCAGGAGAAGAGAAATAAGAAAGATCAGAGCAGAAATCAATGAAATAGAAATCAAAAGAACAGTAGAACAGGTCAACGATACTAGAAGCTGGTTCTTTGAAAGAATTAACAAGATTGATAAACCCCTGGCCAGACTTATCCAAAAGAAAAGAGAAATGACCCAAATCAACAAAATCATGAATGAAAGAGGAGAGATCACAACCAACACCAAAGAAATACAAACAATTATAAGAACATATTATGAGCAATTATATGCCAGCAAATTGGATAACCTGTAAGAAATGGACGTATTCCTAGAGATGTATTAACTACCAAAACTGAACCAGGAAGAAATAGAAAACCTGAACAGACCTATAACCCTTAAGGAAATTGAAGAAGTCATCAAAAATCTCCCAACAAACAAAAGCCCAGGGCCAGATGGCTTCCCAGGGGAATTCTACCAAACATTTCAAGAAGAATTAATACCTATTCTCCTGAAACTGTTCCAAAAAATAAAAATGGAAGGAAAACTTCCAAACTCATTTTATGAGGCCAGGATTACCTTGATCCCCAAACCAGACAAAGACCCCATCAAAAAGGAGAATTACAGACCAATATCCTTGATGAAATGGATGCAAACATTCTCACGAAAATACGATCCAATAGGATCCAACAGTACATTAAAAGGATTATTCACCATGACCAAGTGGGATTTATCCCTGGGCTGCAAGGTTGGTGCAACATCTGCAAATCAATCAACGTGATACAATATATTAACAAAAGAAAGAACAAGAATCATATGATCCTCTCAATATATGCAGAAAAAGCATTTGACAAAGTACAGCATCCTTTCTTGATCAAAACTCTTCAGAGTATAGGGATAGAGGGTACATACCTCAATATCATAAAAGCCATCTATGAAAAACCTACAGCAAATATCATTCTCAATGGGGAAAAGCTGAGAGCTTTCCCCCTAAGGTCAGGAACGCAGCAGAGATGTCTACTATCACCACTGGTATTCAACATAGTATTAGAAGTCCTAGTCACAGAAATCAGAAAACAAAAAGTAATCAAAGGCATCCAAATCAGCAAAGAGGAAGTCAAACTCTCACTCTTTGCAGATGATATGATACTTTATGTGGAAAACCCAAAAGACTCCACCCCAAAACTGCTAGAACTCATACAGGAATTCAGTAAAGTGGCAGGATATAAAATCAATGCACAGAAATCAGTGGCATTCCTATATACCAACAAGACAGAAGAGAGACAAATTAAGGAGTCGATTCCATTTGCAATTGCACCCAAAACCATAAGATACCTAGGAATAAATCTAACCAAAGAGGCAAATGATCTGTACTCAGGAAACTATAAAATACTCATGAAAGAAATTGAGGAAGATACAAAGAAATGGAAAAACGTTTCATGCTCATGGATTGGAAGAACAAACATTGTGAAGATGTCAATGCTACCTAGAGCAATCTACACATTCAATGCGATCCCCATCAAAATACCATCCACCTTTTTCAAAGAAATGGAACAAAGAAACCTAAAATTTGTATGGAACCAGAAGAGACCCCAAATAGCCAGAGGAATGTTGAAAAAGAAAAGCAAAGCTGGCAGCATCACCATTCCGGACTCCCAGCTCTATTACAAAGCTGTCATCATCAAGACAGTATGGTACTGGCACAAAAACAGACACATAGATCAATGGAATAGAATCAAGAGCCCAGAAATGGACCCTCAACTCTATGGTCAACTCATCTTGGACAAAGCAGGAAAGAATGTCCAATGGAAAAAAGACAGTCTCTTCAACAAATGGTGTTGGGAAAATTGGACAGCCACATGCAGAAGAATGAAACTGGACCATTTCCTTACACCACACACAAAAATAGACTCCAAATGGTTGAAAGACCTCAATGTGAGACAGGAGTCCATCAAAATCCTAAAGGAGAACACAGGCAGCAACCTCTTCGACCTCAGCCGCAGCAACTTCTTCCCAGAAACATCAACAAAGGCAAGGGAAGCAAGGGCAAAAATGAACTCTTGGGACTTCATCAAGATAAAAAGCTTTTGCACAGCAAAAGAAACAGTCAACAAAACCAAAAGACAACCGACAGAATGGGAGAAAATATTTGCAAATGACATATCAGATAAATGGCTAGTATCCAAAATCTATAAAGAATTTATCAAACTCAACACCCAAAGAACAAATAATCCAATCAAGAAGTGGGCAGAAGACATGAACAGACCATTTTTCCAAAGAAGACATCCAAATGGCCAACAGACACATGATAAAGTGCTCAACGTTGCTTGGCATCAGGGAAATCCAAATCAAAACCTCAATGAGATACTACCTCACACCAGTCAGAATGGCTAAAATTAACAAGTCAGGAAATGACAGATGTTGGTGGGGATGTGGAGAAAGGGGAACCCTCCTACACTGTTGGTGGGAATGCAAGCTGGTGCAACCACTCTGGAAAACAGTATGGAGGTTCCTCAAAAAGTTGAAAAGAGAGCTATCACATGATCCAGCAATTGCACTACTGGGTATTTACCATAAAGATACAAATGTAGGGATCTGAAGGGGTACATGCACCCCAATGTTTATAGTAGCAATGTCCACAAGAGCCAAACTGTGGAAAGAACCATGATGTCCATCGACAGATGAATGGATAAAGAAGAAGTGGTATATATACACAATGGAATATTATGCAGCCATCCAAAGGAATGAGATCTTGCCATTTGCAATGACGTGGATGGAACTGGGAGGGTGTTATGCTGAGTGAAATAAGTCAATCAGAGGAAGACATGTATCATATGACTTCACTGATACAAGGAATTCTTAATCTCAGGAAACAAACTGAGGGTTGCTGGAGTGGTGGGGGTATGGGAGGGATGGGTTGGCTGGGTGATAGACATTGGGGAGGGTATGTGCTATGGTGAGCACTGTGAATTGTGCAAGAATGTTGAATCACAGATCTGTACCTCTGAAAGAAATAATGCAATATATTGTAAGAAAAAAAAAAAGAAGTTAGCAGGAGGGGAAGAATGTAGGGGAGTAAATCGGAGGGGGAGATGAACCATGAAAGACGATGGACTCTGAAAAACAAACTGAGGGTTCTAGAGGGGAGGGGGTGGGGGGATGGGTTAGGCTGGTGATGGGTATTAAAGAGGGTACGTTCTGTGTGGAGCACTGGGTGTTATGCAGAAACAATGCATCATGGAACACTACATCAAAAACCAATGATGTAATGTATGGTGTTTAACATAGCAATAAAAAAAATTAAAAAAAATAAATCTAGAGGGGCGCGTGTGTGGCTCAGTTGGTTAAGCGACTGCCTTCGGCTCAGGTCATGATCCTGGAGTCCCGGGATCGAGTCCCACATCAGGCTCCCTGCCCAGCGAGGAGCCTACTTCTCCCTCTGACCCTCCCCCCTCTCCTGTACTCTCTCTCATTCTCGCTTTCTCAAATAAATAAATAAATCTTTAAAAAAATAAAAATAAAAAAATAAAAAAAAATAAATCTAGAAATAAACAAACAAAAAAACAGGTGAAAAGTTGCTACTAAAATATGACCATCTAAATTTCTGTAAGGATGTCTTTTTAATTCAAATACAAAATTTTGCATATGATTTACCTAGTAATTTTGATTGCCATTTTTAATGTTAACTAACTTCTACCTTCTAAGGAGAGAATATGGAACATCTAGGAAACATTTTTAGAGGATAAATGTGTATTTTCTTATAAAAACAAAACAGAAACAACCTTAAATATTCCTTGAATTTTCTTCATCTCCTGATCTCACAAATTAGCCATATTTTATACCAATCTAAAAATAGATGTGTTAATCTAGTAAATTATGAATTTCCAACATTAGTTAAAATATTTAAATATGTTATAAATTGCAGTTTAGCTTTAACAATTGAATAGGAGTTTAAAAATCTCAATGTGCAAAGAATTAATTTGATGTATTGTTTCTGTAGTTACCTTGGCCACTAGTGCTGATAAAGTTTGTGTACAATAAAATGATTAAATTAAAAAATATTGTATTTAACATGGTACATAAACACATGTGTTTTCTACACCTCTTAAGATACCACTGAAACTTCATTACAGGCAAAAAACAAAACAAAACAAAAAAACCCGATTGGAAACAGGATTGATAACCACCGGTATGCAATTGACAGCAGCAAAAAATTTTTTGAATTGATTTCAATAGACACAAAGTTATTGGTGTCTTATTAGATTAACAAGAGCAGAGACAGCTGGGAGGAGAGGGAGGTTGTGTTACCTGTGGGAGAGTCTGCACTGTGTGAATGGAGGTCCTGGTTTTTGGATCCCCCATGAAAGATTTACACGAGAATCCATGCTCCAATAAAGACAGCCAGAAGGAAAGTAGCACAACAAAGGAGTTTATTAAGGACAGTACACTCTCCAGAAGGGAGTGGGCAGGCCCAGCGATGGCAACTGCCCTGAGGCTACAGAGGTCTTTTATGTGAGTGGGATCTTGGGTCATGGACAGGGTGGTCTCTAATGGAGGCTGCTTCTAATCATTTGGGGGACCGCTCCCACTGGTTGGGAGGAAGAGTTTTTGACGTTAGAGGGTTTGTACCAGAACCAGCGTGGCAGGCTTCTCCAACTGGGCAGGGCCGGGGGTGGGGGGAGGGGGGTGGGGGTGGGGGAAGGGGGGAAACTGGTGGCTAAAACTGCAAAGCAAATGCATTATAATGAGCCTAAGGGTGACCCCAGGGCAGAGGTGGAAGGGGAGAGCATGTGTTCTACACCTGTGGCTCCTCACCTGTTAGTTCTGGGGTCTTGGAAGCCACAAGGTCAAGATGTTGTGCCCCCAGGCTCCTGCTGTGTAACCTATTTATCACCATCTTTGCCTCCAGCTCCTGTCTGTCTACTCTAACAATTATTCTGTTGATACTATCTCGAGGTGACCAATCAAGACACAGAAAACAAACTCCTTTAGAAACATGATAATTAGAGAAATAATTCAAAAACCAATGAATCAAGTATTTGCCTATGGGACGGAGCCTTGAGACACAGGGTGGATGTTTACAGGGGAAGGAGAGTAGGAGAGAATTCCATTTTTATACCATCATTGTTTTAGTAGCTTTTTGCTAAGTTCTATTACTCTAAAGTAATAACTGAAATATTATACCTAAATGTATTTTTCAAAGGTCTGGGAAGGTGTAGGCACACATGTAGTTGATAATAGTTGTGTCCGTTTTTGAGGTGACTAAAATGAATACAAGGAAAAGAATTTTTATTTTTCTAGGTAGTCTTCTATTTGCAACAGTATTACATTCTTTCTGATGTAGAGTCCAGTCAACTTGGAAGAGCTCTGAGTGGGAAGTGTAAATCCTCTCACTTATAGCTCCTCTACACTAGGCAGAGCTGATGGTTGGGTGGGTATCCTACTGGATTTTCTTCAAAGCAAATTCATCTTACTTTTTTTTTTTTAAAGATTTTATTTATCTACTTGACAGAGAGAGAGAGAGACAGCGAGAGAGGGAACACAAGCAGGGGGAGTGGGAGAGGGAGAAGCAGGCTTCCTGCCGAGCAGGGAGCCCGATGCAGGGTTCGATCCCAGGACCCTGAGATCATGACCTGAGCCGAAGGCAGACGCTTAACGACTGAGTCACCCAGGCGCCCTCATCTTACTTTTATAAATTCTGTAGACATTTTTATTAAAAAAGAAAACAGCATAATGATATAAAGATGTGAAATATGCTCATCACAGTCTGCTAGGTGAAAAAGGACTAAAATGAAAATCTATATGTGATTATTATAACCAAGTAAACAGTAACAAAATGTCTATGCAAAGAAAACCCGTAATAGTCCAAAATGCTGTATCTTTTATTTGACAAATCACTTTAAAATAATAACAAGACAACAACCATCACCAGTTCAGCTCTAGATTAGAAATTTTGAAACTTTCATCATATTTGTGCCACAGACACACATCACCTTGTGGAAAAAAATACAGCCATTTGTGAAGCCATTGTGCTAATCAGTAAAATCAAAGATTTCATCAAATGATAGCTAAGGTCCTTTTAGCTCACAAGTGGCTTTTTCCTATGATTCCAAATAAAACTGGCAAGAAATTCTAATGCATTAGTAAATGGAATGAGAAGACCATGTATAGTCTATGTTGGACTTCTGAAACTATCTTGGAAAAGTGATATTTTTTAAACTTCTCACTGGTACACAGTTATCTAGGACTTTCCAAGTTATTTTCACAATATTTCTAACATCTCATTTATATCCTGAATTGAAAAATAACTGCATTTTTATATCCTGAGTTATTTCTTTCATGCATACTATATATTTTTGAGCCCGGTTTTAACAAGGTCCAAGGTAGGCCAGGATAAAAATTAACTATGTTTGGAAACAAAATTTATCAGACCTTATGACACTATTTTACTGAAGTAGTTACTAAATGTTACCTTTAAAAATGTTAAGGATTGAAAACATTTGTCTTAAAGGAGCAATATGTCCCTGTACAGACCACTTTTAGGGTAAAATATTTTACTGTGTTTTTAAAATGAAAGATGAAAGAATTGGAAGTAAAGTACTCAAAAGGATGGAAAGCAAGCTGGTGGTTCTTGTTCCAGGATGTGAATTTGCAAAAGTTTCCTCGCTTTTGAAAAACCTGGAACTAATTAGGGAAGTCCAACAGAGAGGAGGAAACAACAGGATACATTTCTAATTCCCTTCTCTTCACGAACACACTTGCGCATACACAAATGCAGACACCCTCAGAACATACTAGAAACCAGTTAGAAATGACAGAATGAGATAATACAGGGTAAAAGGAAGGTAGAAATGGAGTTGCAAAGCTTCATGGCTTTTGATCTATACTGTTACTTACTATATTTTGTTTTCTTCCTTGTCTTCTTATTCATTTACCCCATCACACTGCACCTCAAAATTTAGAACTGCAACATTCTCCGGATATTTCAGATATGTGTATTGTTATAGTTTTCTTCTGTCCCAGAATTTATAATTTTGCTGTGATTAAAATAGGCTATCAGTTACGTCTTTTTCAGAAAAATAAATTACCTTAGAAATCAATTATTTTTGTGTACAGATAGTGTTAAATTCAAAGATATTTTTCAATATGATTTCAAAAGTAAAGTAAGCAAGTTGCTTTTGCCATCAGGATCGTACACACTACAGAGTGAAAACATCAATGGTTAGTAGTGGATTAGAACCAATCTTTGATAATGAAACTAGGCAAGAAATATGAAAGGCAATGGACAAAGTAGATGATGATTTGGTCTGTGTGAAATACTGCCAACAGATTATGTGTTTATCATTGATTATATTTCTTGGAGTGTTTGGGTCAAAGTCTTGTACAACTTCCAAGAAAGTTATATTGGAATGGATTTTATATTGCCAGTGAAAACCTTTCTTAGAATGAGACCAATATTAGCGACCGCTATTTTCTCACCACACCCAGTCCCTTCTTTCTCCTGAGATATGTATTCCACAAGATTAAAATTTGATGCTCTCACCTCCTAAGAGCCCTTTCCTGCACTTAATCTTCATACACAACAAAGCCAATTAGAACAATGTCTATTGTTAGACTGCTTATTCCCCTTTATCCTAGACTGAAAGTCTTTGAAGATAGAACCCATTTCCCAGGGTTAATACTAAAAACACAGTTCATATAATTCCTTCTCATTCTTTAAAGAATTTATGCTTGTAAGGTTGATTTTAGTCACAAGTTCTAGTGTTTGCTAAGGAAAGTCACCATTTTCATTTGGAGTGGTGAGTGGGCTTAGCATGGTAACATTTACATTAGAATACAGGCATCCTTCCATCCTTGTGGGAGGGGGGCAAGTATTTACCTAAGAGTTAAACTTTAAAGCTAGTTAAAAGAAAATCAGGCCGTCATCCAGGCAGCCTATCTGGAAACTGATGGAAACATTAAGGATGAATATGATGAGGTGAAAGGTTAATTTCTCTCTGATGCCTCTTATTTAATCAGTCTCTTACCTCAGAGCACGCCAAGAATGCTGTAGGCACTCAGGAAACCAGACTTAACGCCAGCAATGGCATTGCAGCGAGATACCAGCATCCTTTTCGTTTCAGAGCAAAAGGGCTAAGTTGGAAAGCCACTCTCCTACTAATAAAAGCGAGGGCCTTGAAAAAAGTTACTGTTGATGTCTCCACAATGCTCAGCCATTTTGGGATACAAGAGGAGTCTCACTGGCAGGTGTTCGATTATTAGGAAAATTAAGCAGATAGCATTGGCAAACCATGGCTCCCCTTTTCCTCAGCTGCCAGGAACTCCTACCCTCAGGCTTAGCTTCACATATGTTTGTTTAATAAAGTTCCTGCCATTTCAAGGAAAGAGAATCAGTTGTCAGCATTCAAGCATGCCCAGAACTGTGAACTAATAGCATCGTCCACATTTTCCCAGACTGGTAGGCAAAAAAAAAAAAAAAACAAAACTCTTGGTGTTTTCTGTGTCACTCATACCTGCCACAGTGGAGTCCACTGAGGCGGCCCCTGTCACTGGCTCAGAGGAGGGAAGTGCGTGTGTCTCAGTGGTTGTTTGCAGTGTTCGGCAGACTGTAAAATGGATCTGATGCCCTATGTTGACACATGAACAAGAGCCACCCAGCCTCAAGTCTCTGCACAAGAAGTAACAGAAAATATCATTTCCAAAAAGAGTATTTCCTATTGTCTAAACCCAGGCCACTTTGGTAACATTATGTTTAGCTGTTAACCGTGGACTCGTTTGATTTATCAGCCAGTCTTTTTTCCTTTTTTTTTTTTTTTTTGACAGAGAGAGAGCACGAGCAGGGGAGGAGATGGAGAAGCAGACTCTCCGCTGAGCAGGGAGCCCGACACGGGGCTCGATCCCGGGACTCCAGGACCACGACTTGAAACTACTGAGCCACCCAGGTGTCCCTCAGCCAGTCTTAAGAGACAGCTCACAAGTTTACTGACAGAGGATCTCCGGCAGATGCCTCATTAAGGCCATTAACATAATGAAGCCATGAAATTTTATGAATTAAAAGCATTCTGAAAATTCAAATCACCCTAACAAAAATAAAATAAACATCAGTTGTGATTGTACATATCAATTTTAATATGCAGGCATAGAAATAAAATATAATCAGTTCTAAATATATTATAATGAACAAAAACTTATTCATTCAACAAAGACTGCACATTTACCATCAGCCTAGCCCTGGGACATACACTGGGGCTCCAAAAAGGAACAAGACAAATACATTTCCTGCTCTTGATGACGAATGACAAGGAAAAAGAAAAGCGGATGGCAAGGAAACAAAATGATAGCACAGTGTGAGCACATAGGAAGGATACCCACCTCCAGAAGGGCAGGGGTAACAGAGAAATGCCTTGGGATACCCAGAGGAGGTCAGGCAAAACACACAAATGAGAACTCCTGGCAGAAGTTGGAACTTGAGGAGAATCAAGGTATATCTGAGGACATGAGATTAGTTCAACACGGTGGAGAGGTCAGGAGTGAAGGAGGGGGGAGGGGCAGAAATGTGCCTGGAGGCATCCGCAGGGCTCCCATCATGGAGTTGATGCTGAGTCTGTCAGCAAGCCACTGGCAATTTTTAAGCAGGGGAGAGGTACAGATTTGCTTTTTTGGAAACAGCACTATCACTACCATGTGGAGAACGGATTGGATTGGGGCAGGCATGGAGGAAGTTGGAATACTCAAGACAAAAAAATTGATGAACTTCAACCTGGGTGGTGGAGGTAGGAATAGAAGGAAAAAAAACAACAACAGAGATTTTATCTTTGGAAAGAAAAAAAATTAACAACCTTACCGCAACCAAATGTTTTATGAGAATCACCAGCAGAATTACCTTTACTGAATCAGTCTTGTCTTTAATTTGTCCATTTGCCAGAATAGATGCTAATGTAATGATTAAAAAAAAAAAAGGCTAACTGGATAACCAGCCCCTTCTTAGTCCATGGTGTTGGTTATACAAATGCAGTAAGGCGCATGCACACATACACACACACACATACACACACACGCACGCACACACACTCATCCTGTATTTGCCTTTAAGTAGGAATATGTGTCATGGTAAACAGCGGTAATCTTATCATTCAGGTACAAAAATAGAATATACCCTTTGAGTTGTTCTTATATTTATATGCACAGATCAGCCAACCTGAATGCATGGCACAGATTTAACTGTAAACCTGGACTAGAGACCACCTAATCTGGTTCCTGCTTGGATAACAAGACTGGGGAGTCCAACCTTGAGAAATACTGTCCCACTATTGGTCAGCTTTGTTAGAATATTTTTCCATTTACATTATACCTAACCTCCCAACAAATTTCACAGCATTGCTAATGCTGAAATACAAAAAATTTCCCATTCTTACACACTAAAAAAAAAAAAAAAAAAAATTGAAGGTAAAAGGTCAGAGAGCTCTGTCACTCATAGTTTTAGAAATTTACTAATTTAACCTCTTGATAAAACCATGGGCCTTCTGTTAGCCATGTTTTTATCATCTTCATGATATGTACATGTACTATTCCACTCTAGTTTATAAACTGCTTTAAGTGACAAATCTCATTCTATGACATCATCTACATGGCCAACTTTTATCCCTTCCTCTTTTTTTCCAGTATGAAAACTCACCTATTGAGGGAAAAAGTGAAATATTGAACTGTCTCCAAGCCTTTCCATTCTTGAATATAAGAATGCTATAGATGTTTCCATTTGGGTTATCAATCCTATTTGGATGAGGAGAGTGTTGTGGTTTATGGGTTATCTGTCTGCCTTCCATTCTGGATTTAGGATTTAGAAAGCAAATGAATCTGCTATTAACCCACCTCCAACACACACATGCATGCACACACATGGGGGTGACCATTCATTCATCACTGATTGTACAACTAATATATACCAAGCAAGGTTTCCAACTTAGCAGGGAATCAAGTAGAATATACATCTGCTTTCACATTTCCATATGAAAAATGGGTAGCACCCAGACAACTAAATAAACAAGAAAACAGTGCCACATGCTATGCAGGGAATTAAAATAGGTGGGTGTCACTTTTGGGGGGGCGCTGTGGTGGAAGGGAGAGAGAGGTCTCTGAGGAGGTAACATTTAAGCTGAGATATGGACAAAGACTAGATTATTTCATGTCTGTACCTACAGCTGGCTTTAGCCTGGAGACAAACACATGAACATGCTGAGGGAGTCTCATTTGAAATTCATGATCACAGATTTCTACAGGACCCTTGACACTGCTGGTGACGAGATCACATTTTTCTAGTCCATTACGTACCCACTATTTTCCAAACCTCCAATACCTCCTTTCCTCACGCTCTGCTGAGGCCCCAGCCTCTTATTTCACTGAGAAAGGAGAAACAGTCACAGACTGCTTGGAGAACGAGAGATTCTCGCTGCCATGTCTGCCCACCCATGCTGCCTTTCTCCTGTTGTTCTGGATGGGTCTTCTGGGCTACTACCTGAGGCATTTCCTTTCACTTCTGCCCCATGTAATTTGCCTTGTGGCTTTCCCTAAGGTGGCTTCAGATCCACTCCCCAGTCTCTCCTACATCTTCCTATTTCTTTCACTCCCTGATTAATCCAATCATCGGTCCAACCTGTCTGAAGATGGAAACTGCTTCTCCTCACACACAATAGTGGCCCACGTCCTGCAATGACCACAAAGATCACCAAGATCTGGCCTTGGTACTTGAGGACTTTAGCTCCTCCTGTACCATCCCTCTCTCACCTTGCTCTAGCCACACCGGCCCCTTGACTATTCTTTGATCATGGCACAGAACACTTCCATCTCAGGGCCTTTGTGCGTCGGATTTTTTTTTCTGCCTTGACCTGTCTTCCTCCAGATTTCTATGTGATTCAACCCCTCCTCCTGTGTTCTTTGTTTAAATGTTACTTGTGAGATAATCCCTACACTCCACTTAAACCCGTCACAATTACCCTGCCATTTACTATCTTCCTTACCAGCTTTATTTTTCTCATTTCAAATTGATCATTAATTGAAACAGGTTTTATTTATATAGTGTGTAGTCTGCCCTCACACACTCCACTAGAATGAGTTCTACGAGGGCAGGATCTTCTTAAATCATTTTGTTTAGTTTTATTATTGCTTTATCCTCACAGTATAGAAAAAGTGCAACATGCAATAGGGTCTCACTAAATGTTTGTTGAATGAATTGAATGTATGCAAAAAGCAGCTAGTTTTCCAAGGATCATGGGAAGGAATAGTCCAGGCAGAAGGTGTAGCTCAAACAAAGGCTCCTATGAAGAGGAAAAGCTTGGTGAGTTTGAGAAAACCAGAATAGGTCAATAGGATGAGAGCAGGTCCACAGGACTAGAGCAGAGGAGAGGGGCACTGTGGTCCAAGATACTTCCTCCTGAAGAAGTAAGGGTCAAAAAACTGACACTGGTCTTTCCTAGACCCAGATCATTGCCTGCCATTCCTGATACTTTCCTCCCTCCACTACGTAGGGCTTCCAGTTGTTAAGTATTGAATGAACTGTACATTTCAATTATGGCACTTTTGGAACACCATACAGTCTACCACATAATGGCCCTTACAGGATCAGCCGCAGGACTACGACACTTACCTTGGCCCCTGAAAGTCACTCTCTGCTGGGTTCTGCCTTTCTCTCCTTGCCTGTCACATTTTTCTGAAAATCCAGACATTTTTGAGACTGAACTTTTTCCAATGACACAGCCAATATAAAAGCTCTTATTTTTCTAATAAACTATTCTACGGAGGTGATCACTGGGTCTTCCATCTTTCCCTCCAACTAGAAAATAAGATTACATTTTTATTATATAAAATTGATGATTTCTCCCAAATAGAGGAATAGTTCTAGCATATTTGAATTCACTGAAATTTATCACCAAAAACTGTAAAGAACTGGAAATTTTTATCCTACTTGCAAGCTAAAAAGTTAACCTGACATATTTTCATGGGGGTAGGCAGAAGGCATCAGAGTCCTCATCATAAAAGACAGTTTATTACTCAAAGCAGTGACTGCAGCCAGATCAACTGTATCTTTCCTGCTAGTTTTCCCAGCTCCAATTCCAAGAGAGCAACAGAGAGAGGGCCGGAAGATGCCTGTATGTGCAATGGGTTGAGTGACAGGAGAGGAATCCTAAGCTTTGGAACCCCAAATGTTTATAATCGGCAGTGATCATGTTCCCCCCTTGCTCCAGAGGGAAATGTTACCTTTATTCTACTGGTGGATATGTGAATATGCCTGCCTTTTGCTTCAGGAAAACACATGGTCTCTGTTTTCCACAGCTGTTGTCTATACAAACATATTTCAGCAGCCAATCCGGAACAAAGGGAAATCAACACCTCATTTCTATCCCATCCTGGCTTCTGGTAAACCTTCCAGATACCACTCAGAAAGCCACTCTGCCACCTGACAGAGGCTAGGACAAATCCTTCATCTTATGTAGCATTTTATTGAGACTATTAGCAACAGGAGTCCAAGCAGCAGTCGTGATCTTAATCATGGCCTCTGGAATCCCAGACGCAATCCCTTTAACAAATCTGTAGGCCCTCAGGGTTAACCATAGAAGGCCAGGTAGCTTTTGAAGTTTCTGTACTGACCTTTCTATCTGGCTGAAAACATTGATCCATGCACAGCAGGATGTGTTAGCAAATGTGCAAAGCATTTGCACACACTCTGCCTTGCCTGCAAGTAGAAGGCATAGGGCAATTCTGTCCTCATAATAACCCTGGCCAATGAGCAGAAACTGATATGATGGTCTTCCAGGGCCAAGCTGACATCACTGATCCCTTCAGCTAAAGTCAGGGACAAATTTTATCATTTCTAATTGGAGGATTCCCTATGTATAGATTACTGCTTACAGGTTGCATATGAATAATGTGTCATTTACTCCCTTCATTAACCAAGGGTGGCCTCATATTGGAGAGATCTGTGGTCATCTGAGAGCTCTCAGGTCTACCTGTAAGGTATGAGTCATCATGTTTTCAGGAGGGAGGTAAGAAATGCTTGTCTTTATAAAAGAAGCATGGATGTGGGAATTACACAGTGCCTCTGGAAAGAAAGTGCTGTTTACATTAGAGTGCCCCAAGTAATAACTATACCAGTTTTTGTGCAAAGCTCGCAGGGCCTTTAATGTGGCCTCCCAACTGACTGATGAATGCTAGGGTTTCCAGTTCAGTTTGAATAATATTATCAATTCTTCTTTGGGATGGAGTGCTTGAGGTCAGTGGTTCCAACCTGTCCTTTGGGTTTATACCACCAGCTGAGTGCCCTTTGTCTGCCCCAAAGAATGCCCCAAAGTCAGATGAAGAGACTGGAACAGCAACAACGCAAACTGAAACTGTATCAACAGTGCTGAAGCACCATCAGTAGTCCTGAGAGGAGGTCCAAGTTCAATGTAGTCAATCTTCCAGGAGGAGAGCTGGACCAGCACTCCAAACAATGTGACCTCCCTTACCTGAAGACAAACTTTCAGCACAAGTTGCAAGTCTGACTTGTATTAGTTGCCTCTGCATCAGATCACAGAGACCCTTCCTTGGTACCCAGGATATACTGATGGATGTGATACCATATCTGGTACCATGATAGGTCCAGGAAGCACAGGTGACAATCTGGTGCTTAATTCAGTTTAGTCTCATTAAAGAACGGGCTCTTACTGTGTGCCTATGTGAGTGACCCAGACCATCTGATAAGCAGCTACACATAATTCCTCAGTTTTGGACCTCAAAAAGGGGTATTTCTAATCTGCCACTCTGTAGCTTTCCAAGTGTCACACCAAACGGCCATGCCATTGGCTAAGACTCCATAAAAACAAGACCAAGTTCACAAAGGATTGTAGCAGCCAGGGCTATATGAAGGACTTGGAGTTACGTCCACTGACAGAAGCGGATCACCTACTTTTTCTGCATAGCTACTACCGAGATTAAAGAGCCCTAGCAGCTGAGTTAAACTCATGGGTTTCAGCTCAGCCAAGGCATCAGTGAACCAGGCCCAGCCATTTAAGAAACAAGACATACAAGGAGCTATCGATCTGTGTAATGGATTCAACTACTCTTACAATGTCTGCATCTGCTGAGGCTGTGGAAGGAACAACAGAATTCTACCGCTGATAATCTGCTGCCAACCTCTAGCTCCTGTGAGCTTTTCCTGCTGATGGTGCAAGACTGTTGTATTCCCCTAGTGCATCTCTTATTTTACTTCCTTACTTTTAAGTCCTTCATTGAGCCTGCGATTTTCCTTCCCCGTTCTCAGATGCTGTCCTCTTTCTGTAAGACCAGCCAGGGAAGATGGGGATGCAAAGTGGGGAGCAATTTCCACATCCCACTAGTGTTTTTCTGCATGTGGCTCTTTCTAATCAAGAGAAGTGCCCCTGGCACTATGGGACAAGGAAGTACAATTATCACACATCAATTTCCACTATACATACGGATGTAGAGACATCAACAAGAGAACATAGGCTAGGCCTACACGGCCACACTTGTTCCCTTTCCCTGCTATGAAGTCTTTGCAAACCTGGCCAACTGCATCTAGGCACATTTTCCTCCCATTAGTCTGTTTATGAGTATGCCTGAGGCAACTATATCCAAAAGCCATGAAAGTTTAAATGCTTCCCCATTCAAAATTCCTGACCCTACTTA
Source organism: Eumetopias jubatus (assembly GCF_037043125.1). Lineage (NCBI taxonomy): Eukaryota > Metazoa > Chordata > Mammalia > Carnivora > Otariidae > Eumetopias > Eumetopias jubatus. Next base: position 22,932,450 of record NW_028274808.1, on the reverse strand, counting down.
GGTGGGTAGATACAGTCTTTGAGTCCCCCTTGGGGAGGGAGACCCCAACTATACCTCTGGTTGTCCTCCTCTAAGTAGCTGAGGTCAGCAGCGAAGGAGAGTGTCCTGGGGGGGGGGGGCGGGGGCACAGAGAGCAAGGCTCTGTGCCATTCACCAAGGCTTCACACTGACCAGTAGTTCTGGGGGAAGGGACGGGTGAGATCCTCTTGCTTGTCATGGGAAGCCCCTCCACTCAGCAGCCCCGTTGATGTGATTTGAAGTGGAGCTGAGAGCAAATTCTTGAGAGGTTTTTGGTGCAAAAAGATATTTTTATTAGAACCCCATTGGAATTGTGAGAAGTAACTGATTATATACTTTTAAGTTTTTGGGGGCTGGGGGGGAAGATAGAGATAGCCTAGGCCTTTAAAGGGACTTCGGCATGTGTTTTTTGTTTTTTTGTTTTTTTTTTTTAAGATTTTATTTATTTATTTGTCAGAGAGAGAGAGAGAGAGAGAGATTAGCAGGCAGAGGAAGAAGTAGGCTCCCTGCTGAGCAAACAGCCTGACGTGGTACTCAATTCTAGGACTCTGGGATCATGACTCTGAGCCTAAGGCAGACACTTAACCGACTGAACCACCCAGGAGTCTCGGGACTTGTGCATATTAAGAGTTATAGGATCCCGGGGGTTGGGCTATTGTCAAGATAAAGTTGTTTTTAGTCCCTAGCAAAACATTAAGGCAGACACAGTTCCTTGAGGAATTTCACCCATATCCCACCTCTGGGGTCTGTGGGGGGTGGGGTGGGGGGGTTGTTAGCTTGCGCTTTGCCCTCAGCTTAACTTCTGCCTCCTCATCACCAGCACACTGCTTCCCAACAACACCCCTAAGCTTGCACGCTGGCTGACATGCGCTTGGCTCAGATGCAGCAACTTTTTAAAGGTACCCACTTTAATTTGGGACATCTGGGGCCCTATTTCCCCACTTAACATCTCAAGCTCTTGCCTCAACTCAGTAGAAGGGCTAAGGAAGTTTTCAACGTGGTGGGGCTGGCCACAGAAATTTACTTAAGTTTCACTAGGTCAGTTTTTCATTCTCCAGTGGGTCTTCTACGATGTCAGCACTGTAAATCCAATCCAGGCCAGGAGGATCCAGAATACTAGTCAATGTCTCTTCTATGGCTGGCCCAGGACTTTGTCTCAGAGAGACCTGCCTAAAAGGGTTAACACTTTCTTATCAAAGCCAGGATCCATGGCAAACAAGAAAAAAACAAAAACACTCCACCCCAACGAACAAGCCAACCTCTGAGGCCTACACTGTTGTCCTCTATAGTTGGCATCATGGACTGCAGGGGGATGGAGCTGTAAGATGGCCCAGCTGCTGCCACTCTTCCTGGATGAGCTCCTCGCCCTCACATCCCAAGGGAACCAGCCAAGGTTCTAAGAATTAGCTTAGTTTCTCCTCCGAGTAGTCCCACATTTCTCTCTTCTACACTCAGTGTAGACACACAACTCTGTAAATGTTGCCTAAAAAGGGTAGGAAACTTCTGCCTGCCTGGGATGAATCTTAGCCCTGGTTGTTACAATCCAGTGGACTTGGGCTGACCCTTAGGCTCTCAAGGAAGGTCCTCTGCCTCAAGGAAAGTCAACCACAATGACATACCACTTAGGCAGTTGTTTTTGTTCTGTTTCCTGCTTTTCTCAGCCTATGACCACTTCCCCAGTTTCCCCTCATTAATGGTCAGTGGTGAAGGACCATTTATTGTCCAACTGATCACACAGTTTGATCAGCATGTTCAATTCCCATAGACTCCCCTCATGAGTTGTTAATCAGCCCATGAAGTCCTCGTTCCTTATCTTCTAGCAAGGCAAGTCTTTGTCAGCATCTCACCCTCATGGCTGACACCATCAAGGACTATGAATGGTCTGAAATATTACCCTACTTTCAACTAACAAGTTAGCTGCCACAGGTTCATAGATATTGGTAGATGACATGAAACTTCAGGTTGGAGATGAAAGATAAATTATCACTCAAAGCAACAGCAGTAGCCAGAGTGTTTGCATTTTTGTGCCAGTTTCTTGAGCTCTGGTTCCCACAGGGCCACACAAAGAAGACCAGATGACACCAGCCAATGTGGTGGGTTGTACTACAGAAGAGGACCCACAAAACCAAATTTTTTATAACGTGAAGTAGGCATGTTTGACTTTTGTTCCAGGGAGACACACTACTCTATCTCCCAAGACTGTAAGCAAATTTGTTGTTTGCTATAGATAGACACTACTGTCTCTAAGGCTATTCCCTGAATAGACAGTTCACAACAAAAGGCAGTCAGTGCCTTGCTTTCAAGACTTACAGAAACCCAGCAGAGTCAAAATGAGCTCTTTGTAGCTCGTCCCTTACAACACCACTTGGAAACTGCATGGATAATGCTTTCTTCTGAGATGAACCTTCTTTATAGCAATGCTGCTTATATGACTACTTATCCTTAGCCTCTACCAGCTACTAACTTACCAACCTGCTCCACAGAACGTGACTTATTCATTCCATAACTTCGAGACGGTACCTCCCACTCCTCTTTACCTATTTTGCCTCCCCTCTAACAACTATCAGTTTCTTCTCTGTATTTATGGGTCTGTTTCTGCTTTTTTGTTTGTTCATTTGTTTAGTTTTTTAGATTCCACATATGAATGAAATCATATGGAATTTGTCTTTTTCTAACTAATTTCACTTAGCATAATACTTCTAGTTCCATCCATGTCGCTAATGACACGATTTCATTTTTTTATAACATGGTAACATTTCATTGTATGTATATATATATATATGTCCCACATCTTCTTTATCCATTCATCTATCAGTGAACACTTGGGTTGCTTTCATATCTTGGCTATTGTAAATAATGCTGCAATAAACATAGGGGTGCATATATCTTTTCAAATCAATGTTTTGGTTTTCTTTGGGTAAATACCCAGTAGCAAAACCACTCTTTTTTAACACAAGAAACATGCGCAATCTTATTCTTAATTTGATATATTTTTCCTTGGCTTCTACTGGTCTCCCCCAACAGCCTAAGATCTTCACATGCTTAGTCTAAAAACTCCAAACAATGCAGTTAGGGACTACTCCAGTCATTTAGTCACCCATACAATATTGATTGAGCTCCTACTATATGGCTAGTACTGTTCTATTCACTGAGGATAAAACTATAGAAACTAGCAGGATTCTTACTCTTGTGAGTGTACATTCTATGGTAGTAAATATCATATCGTTTATGGTAAGGTGATATTTGAGTTCAAAGCTAAAGTAACCCTAAGTAACCCATGTCACCCACTCTCTCAGGCAAAGGAAGCAGGAAGTAAAAGGCCTTGGGACCTGGGCTTACTTGGTGTTTTTGAGCCACAGCAGACTAGTGTGGCTGGAACAGAATGAGTACCGGAACAAGCAGTAGGACATGCAGTCCAGGAGGTAGCAGGAAGAGGGAGAGGGGGGGTGCTTGTGGAGGTGCTTGTGAGCCATTTTCATGGCCTTTGGATTTTACTGAGTGAAAAGTCAGCAGAGGGTTTTGAGCATGACATGATCAGACATATTTTAAAAGGATTATTGGCTATTATAAGGAGATAGACTAAGGGGGTGAAGGGAGAAATAAGAGGGAAAATGTGGAGGCAGAGAATCCAGTAAGGAGGCTTTTCATTAAATTAGGTGAGAGGTGATGGAGGCTGGAATGGGAGGAGGAAAGTGGAAATGGTCAGAGGACACTGTATATAAAACTAGAGGGTTTGCTGATGGCTTGCAAAGAGTTTTCATATACCAATGTGGGGACAATTGCCAGAATTGGGATGGGCAGGTAGGGTGAGTGAGGAATCAGGAGTCTGGTTTTAGGTATGCTAATATTGAGACACCCCATCCAGTAAGCGGTGAGGAGGTAAATCCAAAGATCAGAGAAGTTGTAGGGGTGAAAAATTTTTCCTTCTTCCCTCCTTTGTTCTTTGGCCAGTCTAATAATTAAATTGACATAAGACAGATTAACAGGAAAAAAAATTACTTTTAGAAGTATATGAAACTCAAAGAAGTGACCAAAGCAGGCAGCTTTTAAAACGTTTAGAGACAGAAACAATAACTTTGTGAGGAATTGACAAGACAGAGGGGTTTGGGCTTAGAGTAGTAAATTGGTGAAGAAGTAACAAGATTTGCTTATACAGTCTCCTTGGTCCTAATTTCCCTCTCTCTGGTGATAAAGATGCATTATACCCTCCTGTACAGGAAGGTACCTGTCACATGGGAGATTTACCTCCTGCTTTCAGGGAGGCAAAGGTGAGTTAGACTGTCCTTGTACCAGCTGCCACTCAAGTACTTTTTATTCAAAATAATCAATATGCCAAAATGGTGTATTCTGTTCTCCTTCAAGGTCCAGGCAGGAGGTATACATTTGGGAGCTGTCGGTATACGTATGTATTGAAAGCCATGGTAGTGGAAGAGATCACTTAGCAAAGTTGTGTTTACAGAGATAATTACAGAGTCTCAAAGGCACTGAACCCTGAGCCGTCAAGAGATGAGGAGCCATCAGATATGCAGATTGAGGATGGGGATGGGTAGTAAAGCAGAACCATACAGCCACACCCAGCCAACTCCAAGCCTAGAGTGAGTGACGGTCTAGTGAGGCCAAAGAAAAGACCTGGAGACTGAGATTGAGACATAGGTTTGTTGGGGGAACTTACGTACATGGAGGCTAGGAGCTACTGACTGGACTGAGCATCCGCTACTGGGATCTATGTGCAGCAAGTTTTGATATCATAGCAACTTACTCTAGCAACTACCAGTGACCCTTCCTCTCCTGGCATGGCCAGCATTTCTAAGGAGATCAAGGGGTGCCACTTGAAAGCTCTTTGTTACAAGAGAGATGCTCCTGGTTGGCCACCCCCAGAACCCCTGACCTTGAACACCAAACAACACGTTCTGCTGCACATTCTGCTTGTTGGGAATATAGAGGGAGGACAGGATTTCTACATTCTCAAGACAGTGATTAACAAAGACATTCAAGGTATGCTTGCACAAACTAGCTATCCAGCATGTACCATCCAAGAACCAAAAAGATGATGTTCTGGAAGGCAAGTGAAAGAAAAGTTTTGAAAAGGAGTCATAAACTGAATCAAATGCTGCTGATAGGTCAAGAAGGTGAAGACTAAATGCTGCCCCTTGGGTTTGCCAATGTGAGGCTCTTGGTCACCTCGACAAAATCAAGTTCAGCAAAGTGACTTGGGCAAAACCTTGTCTAAAGTCAGTTCGAGGGACAATGCCAGAGTGTTTGGAAGCAGTGAAATTAGACAACTGTTTTGAATTTTTTTTCTGTTAAAAGATAGAAAGAAATAGGTAGTACCTGTGGGGCAACCTGCTCCGGTGAGGGCGGGCAGCAAGGGGTGGGGAAGGGGTGCGGGCCAAGAATTCACCTGAGGCAGAACAAAGGAGACAGAAGTTTATTGAATACACTACAAAGGAGCAACCAGCAGGACAGCAAAGGAGAGACTGTCTGCCAGGAGGCAGTGGTGGGGGAGCTGTAGTTAAGGGGTAAGGAGGAGGTATTGTTTCAGGATTTCTTTCCCTTTAGTGCCTGTGGTTCTTGGTCCCGCTGCTTCGAAGAATGAAGAGGCAGACCAAACTGAAGAGTGGTGGGCAGCAAAGCAAAGTTTATTGAGTGATAATACAAAGCTCCTGAAGAGGGAGGGGACCCGAGAGGGTTGATTTGGTGCTTAAATTTAGGGGTTTTTATGGGCTCTTTGGTTTTAATCTTTCTGTTTCAATCCGATTAACCCTTCTTGCACCTATCACCCTGTCAGGTTTTTGTCCACGAGCTCATCTACTTATCGGGTAGTTGTTCACGTGGGAAAGAGTGGAGGGCTCCTTCCAGGGAGGTGTAGAACAACAGAATGGGGTCTTTTTCCTTTTAAGGGTAGTTTCCTTTTGGGGCGGGGTGGGGGGGGGCTTGCCCCTGCCTGCCTTTCTTCCGACTATCTTCCATTAGTATGGGAATCTATGGAATTGACCTTTTTTGGTAACTGTGTCTGGGTGTAAGTAACCCATTGGTCAGCTCGGGCTTATGGATATTTTGGGGTGCATCGCCTAATGGACGTGTTTGTATTCAGCCAGGAGGGGTAGTAGGGGGTTCACTGTGGGCCCTTCTACCTTATTCAGCTTTCCATTGCTCAAGTTGGTTGCCTAAAATTAGCCTCTACAGTACCTAGAACATTACATGAGGTCAAGGGAAACCTTTTTTTAAAAGTGTGCTCTATCACCGTATTTTGTATGATACAAGAGAGACTTCATGCAACAATGCAGGAGAGATTCAGTTGCTGGAACAATGTCCTGAGAAGGTGAGAGGTGACTGGATCCAGAGCTCAAACCAAGTGGCCAGCCTGGAAGAGGAGCTGAGAGGGACAGTCCTCCCGGGAGGAAAGGCCCTGAAAATGGGACAATGTTGTTAGCCACGGGAGTTTGTGGAACTTCTCCTCTGCTTGATACGATTTTCTCCATGGAGTAGGAAGCAAGACAATCAGGATGAAAACAGAAGACCAGGTGTTGATGCTCTGAGGGAAAAAGAGATGTGAAATCGTCATATGGGGGCATGGAAGAGAAATGGAATTCGGGAAATATGCTGGGATTGAGAGGAAGCACTAAGGGTTCACTTGAGTGTGTGGGGGGGGGCAGGGAGGAGAATGTAAACTGCGATGTCAGTCAGGATGATGTTGTTGTGCACGTTTCCTCAGCCAACTTCAGCTGTCAGGGTGCAAGCAGAGTAGGCAAAGAACTTTTTTTTTTTTTTTTAAGATTTTATTTATTTATTTGACACACAGAGAGAGAGAGAGAGCATGAGCCAGGGGAGGGGCAGAGAAGCAGCATCCCCACTGAGCAGGGAGTCCAATGTGGGGCTCGATCCCAGGACCCTGGGATCATGACCTGAGCCGAAGGCAGATGTGTAACCGACTGAGCCACCCGGGTGCCCCGTAGGCAAAGAACCTCTAATTTGGGATTTTGACTTGGTATATTTAAGGGTGTGTTTTTAAAGGACCATGGAATCTAGGATGTTGGCAGGTGAAGAAGGGCCTGAGGGAGTCAGCCCTCTAGGGCTTTGGGCTAAGATTAGGAGAAAACAAGCTGTACACTGCAGACTACAATTATTACATCCCTTTCCTGCTAGGGAATAAACAGTTCCCCCTCTTTTACCCCCATCGTAATGCTAATGACCTTTTCAGACTTACTTCAACGTCTCCTGAAGTAGGTGTTTGCCCTGTGGCTGTTCCTGGGTCAGCAGGAGTATTAGCCTGTGCTAAACCCTCTGCTCATGTCCTCACCTTCAATTTTCACAAAAGCCTTACAGATAAACAACAGCAAAAAATAAGCTGGAGAAAGGTGGAATAGCTCATCCAACATCATGGGTGTTGTTACATGTAGATTTGAACCCAGATCCCTCTGATTCAAAATTGGATATAACCACTACATTTTGTTAAAAACTCAGATTCAGCCGAGTAAATTTTAAAGACCTTACTGCCTTTATTCAAAGATTCATGAAGTGGGCAGCATCGAATCTAGCAGGTAGAAAGAAGCTCCAGAGAGGTATGCAAAACAAAAAGTTTTATAGGTAGAGGAAACAGGAATGAGGAAGTCTTACTAGGCAAAAACTGAATTGGTTATTGCAGGGTTACGTTCCTTGTAGGGGAGAAGAGGGGTCCAACAGGCAGATTACCTATCTAATACTGATCAGGTGACCAGCATAGAGCAGTCCTGATTGACTGTTTTAAGATTTTGTTTCTGGGAGCACTGAAACTGTAATCAAGTCTCAGTTCGGTGACATGGGCTTAGCATGAGTGACTCCATTTTGAACCTGTTGTCTCGTTTATTTTTAACAATTTCCCATTCCTCCAAAACACTAATGTTAACATCAAGTTAGGTTTAGGGCATGGATTATTTTTAGGAGCATCTAACACTAGTTGTTCTTCTAATACACAACTAGTTTGATTTCAACTTCACAGTCAGGTTGTTCTGATAATAAAGATGCAGTTGCATTTACATGTCACAGAAAAGATGTAGTTTGATTCTACCTTGCTGGGAAACACCTTTTCCCACCACCAAATGTACTTCCATTTCCACATGAGGCTTGGGTGTCTTTTAAAAACCCCAGTGCTTGAGAGATGCTTCAGACTGAGACATATCATCCACATGTTCAGAATCTAACCTGGAGGGTCTCAGAATGCAGAAGGAGAACTCAGAGGTGAGAAAGAACAGAACAAGGGCACTAAAGACACACTTGCCAAATTTATAAGTTTGAAAAGCACAGTTTTACGAGGGTTTAATTCAAGTAAGAGTATCCCTGCCTTTCTAAATCTCACTCACTGTGTGAGGGGAATAAAAATTTTTAAATACATTTTAGTTTTAAAAAAATGTAAATATTTACATCAAAGAGTATGACTAAAAAAGGTCCATTAAGCCTAACTTGTAAGATCTTGAAAGCATGGAAGGAGTATCAAGAATTTCCTGTAAATAATGCCTAGCTGACTGGTGTGTGCTCGTTAAGGGATGATGGCAAGGGTGTGCTCTGAGCTTATTTTCTAAATTAAGATGCAGAAACCTCCACAGCAAAGTTGCCTGAAAATCAAGATGAGAGGAAATATAACTATATCCCCCAGCTACTATAAAATCGTAACTACAATTATTCCTGATGGTTTACAAAACAGTCACAGACTCCCATGTTGCTGCAAAGAGAAGCATTTAGTGAGGATATCAAATCAATCTCTCTGTCCATTAAACCCTTCAGTGAGTCTGATGCCAGTTGTGTTTCTAAACTTTTCAGGGATAAATTTTTACTATGTGGCTTCATGCTCTAAATCCTGAGAACATTCCAGGAGCCTGGTGGTGTGTTCGGGGGGAGAAGGACAGTTCAAAGAATTCAACAGTTCATGCAGTTGCTAGAGCAGGATTGCTGAAGAAATCACATTTGTGTGCTGAAACAGCTTCATAGATTTTACTGTGGGAGTAATTGGGCTCTGCTATTATTTCTTGTTAAATCCTTTTAACTAGCATTCATGAGGAGATAAAACAAAATGACCTGTCCGTTTCTGTATCTTGTGGTTTTTAGCAAACCTCAGAACCGTTCTTAGAGAAGAATCTTGGATAATGCCTGCGGGAGAGAGGGTATTAGAACCTAAAAACTGCAGGGCTGTTCAACGTGACTCTTGCTGTGCACAATTTTTTTCTGAAGACACACCACCCAGGAGTAGAATGAGGAATGCCTGAGTCCTCAGTTAAAGCACAACATTCACTACACATATTTTAATCCACAATAGAGAGTGGGAGGGTGGTTGCAGAGACAATGAGTGAAATCCCATATTGCAGTCATGAAGAGCCCCAGGAATCACCAGGTAATTAACACTTATCTTCGTTCTTGTCAAAACACATGACATTAATAAACTGTGTTGTTGGTTCATGGTTCTCAAGTAAATTCCACTAAGATTCAATTATGCAGCCATCAAAAGGAATGAGATCTTGCCATTTGCAACGACGTGGATGGAACTGGAGGGTGTTATGCTGAGTGAAATAAGTCAATCAGAGAAAGACATGTATCATATGACCTCACTGATATGAGGAATTCTTAATCTCAGGAAACAAACTGAGGGTTACTGGAGTGGTTGGGGGTGGGAGGGATGGGGTGGCTGGGTGATAGACATTGAGGAGGGTATGTGCTATGGTGAGCGCTGTGAATTGTACAAGACTGTTGAATCACAGATCTGTACTTCTGAAACAAATAACGCAACATATTTTAAGAAAAAAGAAAAAGAAGAAGATAACAGGAGAGGAAGAATGAAGGGGAGTAAGTCAGAGGGGGAGACGAACCAGGAGAGATGATGGACTCTGAAAAACAAACTGAGGGTTCTAGAGGGGAGGGGGTTTGGGGGATGGGTTAGCCTGGTGATGGGTATTAAAGAGGGCACATTCTGCATGGAGCACTGGGTGTTATGCACAAACAATGAATCATGGAACACTACACCAGAAACTAATGATGTAATATATGGTGATTAACATAACAATAAAAAAATTAAAAAAAATTGCACTAAGATTCAAGTGCCCCTTCTCAAATATTAATTATGCATATTGTAATATGGGAAGAAATAGGAATAACTGCTGAAATTCCTATAAAAGAATTTTTTTGCCTAGAAATTTCGCTTGCTTATTTAAAGATATAATATCTCTGTTAGATTACAGAGAGGAACTGATCCTTCAAACTTCAAATGAAGTTAAAAAAATGCTTGAGATTGGACATCTTCACTGAACTTCAAATTTATGAAGAGAATTTTGACTGGATGGGGTCTCAGTCAGCTTGGGCTGCTGTAACAAAAAAGCCCAAACTGGGGATTCAAACAACAGACAATTCTTTCTGCTCAGTTCTGGAGGCTGAAAGTCCAAGACCAAAGCTCCAGCCTGGCCAGGTTCTGGTAAAAGCTCTCTTCCTCACTTGCAGATGGTACCTTCTCACTGTGTCCTCACACAACCTCTTTGTGGTGTTGCTTGGATATAGAGCAGAAGCCTTAAGCTGGTGAACAGGACATCTAGAGATGCTGACAATGTGGAAAAAAGATAATTATGCTGTGACAGGAAACACACTGGTTTTCCTGCAGTCCTAGAGCCTGACGTCTGTGTGGTGCCCTGGATGAGAAGAGAGATAGGATATCTCTGTAACTGGTGTCTCCTTTGTTTGTAGACTTACCTGGAAAGCCATATTTTTCCTCACCTGTGGCATGGCTATAAATTGCATCTACTGAATAAACACAGGGTTAATCACTTTTTTTGTGATCCAGAAATATCTCTCTGTCCTATAACCCAAAGTGTGGTCAGTCTGAGAACCATTAATCAGATAGGAGACAGAATTCTTAGGTAACACAAATGAAGCATATCTTCTCAAAAGAAAAGCTATTTGTGTAGCCACAGACCCAGAATTTGGCTAAATGTAGCAGAAAATTGCTAATTATAGTCATGCTCAGTGGTCATTCCAGCATTAAAATTTTAAAGATTAATAAGCATAAGCAATTATTATGTATGTACTATGTCACCTGAAAATAACTGCTGGATAAAAACAGTATTCACTTTAGGTAAATGTGTGATCCTTACAAAAAACACACGGCAATGATGGCTGGGAGGAGACGGAAAAATATAAGAACACGGTCGATGTTGATGTTCACTCCTTTCTTCTGAAAGTTTACTCTCCTTATAGCACCATAATCATGGCAGCAAATAGACAATGAGGGCAAGTCATTTTCAAATTGTTTAAAAAACACTTCATAAAATAGGCTTTCTCTTGTAGGCAATGTACTTTCATGGCTGTATTTGATGATTCTTTTCCAGGGAAGAGAGGTAAAGCCTAATGAGAAATATTACATTGAACTGCTTACATGTTCTTAGTAAAGTCAGTATTGTCATCCTAATTTGACACATAGAAGACAGTTTAAACCACTATGAAATCTGTTATTGTTATTAGGCTATAAAATAACTTTATAAGCCTATACATGACCGTAAAAATCTAACTTCTTTCAACATTGTAATTTCTAAAATCAAATAAAGCCTTTCTAATTAAAAATAAGAAAGGTCACATTCAGCAAATGAGAACTGGGGAGTTTACTACAACAACAAAATATATTCTCTTATCCCAAGTTGAAATAAATATTTGTAGGAAATTTCAGTAGCATAAAAGGCTAAATAGATATGTTTAAAAATGTTTACATTAGTATCATTTTTTAAACTGATGTATAGTTGACACACAATGTTACATTAGTTCCGGGTGTATAACAGAGTGATTGGAGAGCTCTCTACCTTCTGCTGTGCTCACAAGTGAGGCTCCCATGTGTCACCATACGACACTATTACAATGCTATTGACTCTATGCCCTATGTGGTACCTTTCATCCCCATGACTTATTCATTCCATAACTGGAAGCCTGTACTTCCCACTCCCCTTCACCCCATTTTGCCCATCATCCTCCTCTCCCCTGGCAATCATTAGTTTGTTCCCTATATTTAGGAGTCTGTTTCTACTTTTTGTTTGTTTTGTTTTTTACATTTCACATATAGGTGAAATCCTACAGTATTTGTCTTTCTTTAACTTACTTAATAATACCCTCTAGGTCCATCCATGTCATCACAAATGGTAAGATCTTACTCTTTTTATGGCTGAGTAATATTCCAGTGTGAGTGTGTGTGTGTGTGTGTGTGTGTGTGTGTGTACCAAATCTTCTTTATCCATTCATCTATCCATGGACATGGGTTATTTCCTTATTTTAGCTATTGTAGATAATGCTGCAACAAACATAGGGGTGCATATATCTTTTCGAATTAGTGTTTTTCTCTTCTTTGGGTAAATAACCTAGTTACACTAGTATCTTTTTAAAGCCTCCTGCATATACTAGCTTATCAACATATTATGAACATATTACCCCATATCATTTTATTGTAGAGATTCAGAATGCTTTATGTTCTGACCTGTATTAGAAAAGATTTCATTGCATAAAAATTACCCATCATCTTCAGTGCACACACTTCCTTTACCTGGTAACAATTATTTCCTAAGAAACACTAGCATTGCATAGAATTTTTGTCACAAATTATATGCCATTATCATTTTAATACTGAGTTTTATTTTAAAATATTAAACATAAAATGAATATAATCATTTTGAAAAAATGCTATATCATGAGCAGTGGGGGAATAAAATGAATACATTTACTTCAGTATGTAAGCCTTTCTTGAAATTCTTTTGCATTTTATTACTACACATGAAAGTTTTGATGTTAGACAAAGAAAAGTTGAGGAGATAGGAAATGTCTTTGTATCTAGACCTTCCATTGGCCAATTCTGCCTCCAGCCTGAGTTCCGATTGTTCAGATCACTCTGTAACTGATGAACTTCAGACCTGCCATTGTTACTTCTTCCATGAAATTAAGAACATGGAAAACAGAAGTGGTTCATGTAAGAGTCTTTTATACTTCCCAAGAGTTAAAATGCTGGAGATCGTAGATGGAAATTTGCCTGATGGCTTCTCGTTTTAAACAATTTCTAGGCTCAAGTGTGTGTTGATGTTCACCTGGGTCTGCTACTGCCTCTGGAAACCTGGCTTTGTTTCAGATTTGCCTGCCACCTGGGTTGCTGGTTATGTGTTCATTGAACCTGAAGCTCCTCAACCTACAAAAAATTGTGTTTTTAAAGGATGTTTCTGTAGACTACAAACATATATAATTAAATGTAACTTAAAGCTTCTCACCATTTGGCTATCTTTACACCTGGTAATGCTGGCCTTCTCCCAGCCTTAGGGAAAACATTTGACCCTATATTCCTCCTGTTCTTTAGAACCTTAATGTTTTGCAAACTCTAATATGCCTACGAAACATCTGGAGAATGCACCTTGTTAAATCATCTAGTTAAAATGCAAATTCTAATTAAGTAGAACTGGGGAAAAGGCTGAGCTTCTGAATTTCTGAGTTGCTCCCAGGTGATGCCTATCCTGCTGGCCCATGGATCACACTTTCAGTAGGAAGACTTAGAACAGTGTTCTCAACGTGTGGTCCTTGGATCACCAGCTGCAGCAGCAATGGCGGCAGCACCCGAGAACTCCTTTGAACTCCAAATTGGCAAATTACATGAGATTTACTGAATCAGAATTGTGGGTGTGGGGCCCAGCAACATGTATTTTAATAAGTCTTCCAGAGGATTCTGATGCACTCTGTAGTTTGAGAATTTCTGGCTTAGAGAAATATATATTAAAATATCTCTTCTACACCAAGTCATCAGACACAAGATGTTGAATATCACCGCAAAACTCACTTTGCACAGTTAAACTAAAATATGCCTTGTATTCAAATAGTAGACTACAATGGGGAACAGATAAAAATAATCTGTAATCTTCATTTTCTTTTTTGTAAGATTTTATTTATTTATTTTAGAGATAGGGAGAGAGGAGAGAAAGAGAGAAAGAGAGAGCCCAACATGGGGTTCGATTCTATGACCCTGAGATCATGACCTGAGCTGAAATCAAGAGTCAGATGCTTAACTGACTAAGCCACCCAGGCACCCCTTCATTTTCTTTTTCAAAATTTTAAAATTTTCTGTTACAGTTGCCATGCTATACATTACATTCCCATGACTATGTTGGATATATTTTTGTATGACAGCCTTAAATGTCTCTTTCTGGTGTGGGTACAGGATTATTTCATAACTGGAAACTTGTTCCATTTGACTACTTTCGATTGTCACTTTCTTCATGGAGAGTTGATATGTGAAAGTTAACTTTGCTCCCATGTTATGAAAATAGACCAAGGTATTCAAGAATCACTCACACAAACAGGTTATAAGGCACCTAAGTGAGAAATAACAGAATACACCACCCCCAAATACGACATTTTGCCATGTGCATTCTTTTGATTTGAAGACAATCAAGGCCTAACAGACTCAGAACTGTTTCCCCTAACTGCCTAAAAGAATTTAGATAGAGGGCCTTTACCAGGAGAAAGCTAATACCAAAGATAACTTTTTATCAGAAAGACTTATCTGCATAACATGGCAAACATATTTTTACCAAACATTTGCTCTATTCATCTTCCTGTGACTTGTTTTCTTCCCCTTTGAAGTCCAAAACTCCTACCCACTTCTACTTAGCTCAGCATGGCCTATAAGCCTCCACTGCTGATGATCTTTGAGTCTCATATCTTTGGGGCTCCCATACACATAAAATTTGTTTTTCTCCTGTTAATCTGTCTTATTTCAAGCTAATTACTAAAGAAGCCTAAGAAGCTAGAAGGGATAAATGGAGAAGTCTTCCATCCCAACATATGTAATGGAATGTTTACTGTTTCAACTACTAGGGTATGATGGCAACCGAAACAGAGAAAAATATGTTCTTGTGCTCTTCATATTGTGTAGACACAGAATAAATAAATATTTGATAATACATATTCTGTTGTGTATATGTATAATGGCACATATAAATTAATATATAAAGATAATATGTTATAAACACAATTATATTAGAAGACAGTAATGACAGGAAAAATCAAGACAGGACAAAGTAGAACAAAGAATAATACTTTAAATGTAGGAGTAGGGGAGGGGGTAGTTAGGGAAGACCTCACTGAGAAAGTCACTTTGAACAAAGACTTGAGGAAAGTAATGAGGGAACATGTAGCTATGAGGGGTACAGGGAAAATCATTCAAAGCTAAAATAATGGTCAGTGGAAAGGCCCTCAGGCAGGAGCATGCCACGTGTGTTCAAGGAACAGCATGGACACCAGTGTGGCTGGTAAGGATGCAACCAAAGCAGAGATACTGGAGATGAGGTCAAGGTGGTAATCCAACACTTGATCAATGGGAGTCTGGACGGCCATAGAAATTTGGGGTCTTACTCTTATGGGAGTCTGGACGGCCATAGAAATTTGGGGTCTTACTCTTATGAAAATAAACAAAGACCACCCTAAGGAGAACAAGCAGAGGTGATCTATTCAGAGCTGGCTATAACAAGGGCATCAGTCACCATCACTTTCATTTAGCAGAAACCCAAAGGTAGTCAGGGGGGTAGGAAAACTTTACAGTAAAAAAAAAAAAAAAAGAGAGAGAGAGAGAGAGAAATCTCCAGATAGCAATCTGATCAGAGGATGTTGGCTGGATGTGGGCTTAACTAGAAGTGGGACACCTTATGTAATTGGTTTGGAGATTTTGTTTGGCTTTTCCTGGTTGGCCCTGAGTTGGAATAAGGGGTGGGAGGAGTGGTAAAAAAAAAAATAGAGAAATTTTCAGTGCTTGACCAAGTCCTAATCATTCTGAACCAATTGCTGCAAAGGTTGTGGTTTGGCTTCCTGGATTGGTTACTGCAGAATCTGGTTTGTCCTCCCTGCCTAGTTGCTGCAGAGGTTGTAGGTTGAAGTTCTATTTTCATATACAATCTGGCCATTGTCCTTTTATATATTCAATCTCTCACTTTGAGAGAATGGAGAGATGTTGTGGGGTTATGAACAAAGGGAGTGGCAATTTGATTTATACAGTAAAATGATCATTCTGGCTCTTATTTGAAGAAGAGATGGTAGGGAGGCAAGGATGGAAGCAGAGAAACCTGCTCAGAGGTCTTCATAATAACCCAGGCAAGATGTGATTCTTACTGGCATCCTAAAGTATTGTTGTTGGAGGTGTGAGAAGCAGTCCACTTCAGAGCATCGATAGGATTTGCTGACACACTGAACATGAGGTCTGAGAAAAAGGGAGGGGTCAAGGGTGACTACAAAGAATTTGGCTTGAACTAGTGGAAAAGATGGAAGTGCCATCAACTGAGGGAGAAGGCTGTGGAAGAGCCACTCAGGTGCCCCCCTGGAGGGTCATCTTAGACATGAGCTCTGGGTGAACACTGTGTGAGAGGAGTGTTGAACCAGGTTTGAGGAAATAGAAAAAAGTGTGAAAAAATCATTTAGGAGAATAGACCTGTGAACAGGCTCGGGAAATTCAGCATTGTTGTCTTGAGGTATTAGGACTCATTGTTTATGGCAATTGTATTAATAAGGGTAAACTGAGGACTCTCACAAACAACTCCCAAGCCTCAGAGGCTAAATAAAGGCTTTTTATTTCCCTCTACCTTGTTTCATTCCAGAGAGGTTTAAGGGGAGAAAGAGGTGCTCAGTTCTGCAGTCTTTTCATTGAGCATTTCCACCCCTCCCAACCCACTCCCTAAATTCAAAGTCCTCCACTAAAATTTCTTCATGGATCTGATGAAAGAAGAGAGAAGAAAGAAAGGAAAGAAAGAAAGAAAGGAAAGAAAGAAGAAAGAAAGAGAAAGAAAGAAAGAAAGAAAGAAAGAGAGAGAGAAAGAAAGAGAGAGAGAGAAAGAAAGAAAGAAAAAAAGAAAAAGAAAGAAAGAAGGAAAGAAAGAAAGAAAGAAAGAAAGAAAGAAAGAAAGAAAGAAAGAAAGAAAGAAAGAAAGAAAGAAAGAAAGAAAAGGAAGGAAGGAAGGAACAACTTCTCAGGTTTTTAGGAGTCATACATCACTTCTGCCCACATTCCACTGGTGGAACCTAAGTTCCAGGGCTCCTGTCAGCTGCAGAGGAGATTAGGAGATGTGGTCAAGCTATGTGCCCAGAAGGAAGAGGAAACTGAATCTGGTGAAGACACTGAAGTGTAAGCTATAGACATGACTTTAGAGTGAAACCAGACAGTATGGTTGTGTTTTTTCCCAGACACATTCAGCTGCATGGATGGTATGAAACATACATGTAGAGTTGGATTTGACCAGGATGTGGGGTTTGCAGGGCAAGCACAAAGAAGCAAGTGAGAAGCAAGAAGGAGAGGGTGTGAAAAGCCAGATGACTATTATCTTTGACCTTTGAATTTAATTTGAAAAAGAAGGCACATGAGGAGGGAGACTGGAGGAAGTAAACAGGTGGCAGGGTCAATGGATTTTTTAAAAAACATAGTTTTTTGACAATGTGGTAAATGTTAGAAGCATTATCTGGTGTTAATTATGTT
Source organism: Eumetopias jubatus (assembly GCF_037043125.1). Taxonomy (NCBI): domain Eukaryota; kingdom Metazoa; phylum Chordata; class Mammalia; order Carnivora; family Otariidae; genus Eumetopias; species Eumetopias jubatus. The sequence goes on along the minus strand of NW_028274808.1, from coordinate 22,914,944 downwards.
TTCAAGTTTCATTGAGGGCTGTCACATTTATCTGAATAACAAAAGTCTGCATAAAATGGCAGAGCTATTCTCCATTACTGACTTCAGCAAGATTAAAAATAGAAAAAAAAACAGTAATAGGTATTTGAAGAACAGAGGATTTTATGTTCTCTTTGATGATGATCCATTAAAATATTTCGCCCAAGGTTTCTTATTGACTTAATTTGCATTCCTTTTATTCTCCAAAGAAATAAGACGCAGGATGCAAGACTACTTTTACTGGTTTTCTTGTCAAGGTTTTGGGGACATCCAACTTAGATGCGAAGTTTTAATTGTATTGTTAAAGTGCATCTTAAGTTGAAATGTATTTGCTGCCCTGAATATAAAGCTTATAAACAAATAAGTACTCAATGTAAAATTATCTGAGATTTTTCGTCCAGCGGATTGTAGACTAAAAGTTTCAAAAGAATCACAAACAGTAAATATTTAGAGGGTGTTGTGGAAAAATTCTGAAGACCTTTTTGTATTTATTAACTGTGTCTATAGGAATCAAAATCTGAAGGAAATGATAGTGTACACATTGCTATAACTACTAGTAGCACAATTTTGCAAAATTGTGCTTGATTCTAATATGTCCATTTGCTTGTTAAAGAAATAGTTTCAGAGAAAACAATAGGTAGATTTGTGACTGCTATAAAAATATGGCGAGGTTATCATTAGGTCACAGGCTTCATCTATCTCAATTGGGTTCTTACTGAGAAAATACATGTACTCCTGACCATCCACACCTCAGTAGTGTCCACTGGTCCCAAGAAGGGCAACTTACTGGGCAAGGGAGAACCGTGGGTGCTCAGATCACTCCCAGTGGCAGAAAATCAACAGATAACTGTTGCTAGAAGCATATGAATGGTGATATTTAAAATATGTTTTGTCTTATTCCATTGATTCCGATATCCCATGGAAAGTAAGATGGACTGTGAATTTCAGTAATGCTAAGAAAAAAAAAATGCTACCATTAATGCAGGACACAATTCTTTCAATCACAGAATTTATGTTTTATACTTGCTGGAAGAGTTTGCTTAGATTTAGACACTGTACACTAACCAAAAGAAAACATAATGGAACAAGATTGGTTAAAAGATTCCTGAAAGTTCTTGCCATTTGAATTCTGAGTCATCTGACATAGCTTTCAACTTAAGGTAGCTGAGTCCTCTGCACCATTAAGAGTATCGGTGATGCAGCATTTATTTATTAAAAAAAAAAAAACACTGAAAAAACAAAATGTATCATTCCTATCTGGGGTTTACCTCTGAGCCTTCTGATGCCATCCTACAAATTTTCATGCTTTCTTTCCTGAGCTTACCAGAATACATCAGATAATAGCAACCACCTCACAACTATTTTCTTGGTGGCAGCAACTGAAAAATTGAATTGAAAAATATGCTGTAAATTTTAAGGCATATTTTAATGTTTACATTAAAAATGATGTCAAACATAAAATGTAAATGATTGAAATGTAAAAATTATGTTTCTTAGAATCTATGAAATTTGATATGTGGGAAAATGGAATGCTCTTCACTTGACAAGTTTATAGTGAGTACCTGGTATCTATACATTCCTGGAATAGATCAAGATAGCTTATTCCATGATATGAGAGACATTACCTTTTAGACTTTCAATATTTTTCTTTGGTCATTCAACATTAATGTTATCAAAGCAGTATGTTAAGGCAGTATAAGTGTGAAGAGTACAATCTCTTTAGAGCTAGACTACCTGGGTCTAAAATCTGGCCCTGCCGTTATTTGCTTTGTGACTTCGAGCAAGTTACTTAACCTGTGTCTCAGTTCCCTCATAATACTAGTATCTAGCTCATTGGGTTCTTGTGAGGACTACATAAGATAGTAACCATAAAGTAATTAGAACAGTGCCTGGACATAGAAGGCTTTAGTATTATTTTAGTCCTATGTTAGAAAACTGTGTATATATTGTTTGGAAATTTGGAACTTTTTAAAAGAATTTACCTATCATTGCTATTTAGTCCAATGGAGCATCAGCAGGTGTCTCCTGCCACAGTTAAGGGATTAAGAACTCAATTTAATTTTTGACAGACTTGTACTTATGTTTAGTCTTTCTCTGACAGAGTACATGTAAGGTATTCCTACCAAGTTCCATGATTAAAAAAAAAAAAACTTTCTTTTAGAAGGATGCAGAGACACCCTTTGCAAGAACAAATTCACGTTTAAGTATGAGGAAGTGAAAATTCACGTTTAAATTGAGGAAGTGAAAAAGATGTAGTTTTCAATCTACTAAAATGTAAATATAGATGCCTCATTTTTAACCACCTCCATGCAATTTATTTCTAGGAAATATACTTTCTGATTCAACAGTTGGTTAATTTTTAGGGCACTTTGCTTACTGATAGGCTTTAAGTGATTTGAATTTGTTCAAGTCCATAAATATCCATTTGCCCAGAATATGAATGAAAAATTTGCATTTATGTTAACACGCAAATACAATAATATGTCCTTCTTGTTTGCTCATTTCAATTATCTAAAGAGTTGCCTTAAGCAAAATCTTTCCCTTGAGCAAACCAAAGATTTCAGATGGCCTCTGGACTTAGAGATTCACCAGTGTTAAGTATTAATGAATACAAAAATATTCATGAATACCTAGAGATGTGCTGAAAGTCCAGTGGCCCAGAATTCAAGTATACAGAGGATGCAGACTATGTACTTAATACTAACAGTGAAGTTAGCTCTGTGCAAAGTGTTACTAAGTATGAAAAAAAGTAAGATATATTGGTTACTAAGTATGAGAAAATATATGTTGATTATCCACAGATTGCTTATCATTTAGTTGCTAAAAAATACATCACGAAACAAATAAGATGCACACACACAAATGCTGTAATAATTAAAGCACAATTAATACAGATAATGAGACAATGATGTGGTATAAAAAGGTATTAACTGAATAACAAACTAAATAATCAGTAAATGATTTGCATATAAAAACCTTGGGAGGAAAGTGACTGTGAACCTTCAAGGGAGGTATCACGCAGGATGTTGATCAGGAAGATGGATAGAATATTAGTAAATAGAGAGATGATGAAAGGGAATTCAATTAGGGGGAAGAACAGGAGGAAATCCACGGACATAATCATGAAAGGTCTTGGGGGCTGGGTAGGGAGAGATAGTAAGGAAGTCAGCATCCTGAATCAGATGGAGTTTCTGGAGGAAATAATAATAAATAATAATTAGTACAGTTGACCCTTGAACAACATGGGTTTGAACTGTGTAGGTCCACTTATACATGGATTTTTAAATAGTATAGTACTGTAAATGTATTCTCTTCCTTATGATTTTCTTTTCTTTTTAACCCATCGCCCCCACACCTCCACTCTGACAATCACAAGTTTATTGTCTATAGTTAAGCAGATCTGCTTGTCTTTTGTTCATCATTTGTTTTGTTTCTTAAATTCCACATGAGTGAAATTATATGGTATTTGTTTTTCTCTGACTGACTTAATTGCACTTAGCATTATATTCTCTACTACATCCATGTTGTTGCAAATGGCAAGCTTTCATTCCCTTTTTTTTTTTTTTAAGATTTTATTTTTAAGGGCGCCTGGGTGGCTCAGTTGGTTAAGCGACTGCCCTCGGCTCAGGTCATGATCCTGGAGTCCCGGGATCGAGCCCCGCGTTGGGCTCCCTGCTCGGCGGGGAGTCAGCTTCTCCCTCCGACCCTCTTCCCTCTCGTGCTCTCTATCTCTCATTCTCTCTCTCTCTCAAATAAATAGGTAGAATCTTAAAAAAACAAACAAACAAAAAAAAAAACAACTATTCTCCTGAGAACAAATGCCCAGTTTAGGGCATTGGATGCAGTAATAATGCTCATAGTGAAAATTCAGGTAATAAAATGAGAAGGGAGATATTATGGGACAAGATAGATCTTTGAAGCACCCTGGCATAGATAGCTCTCAGCAACAAGTCCTGGAAGGGTGGCCTCTTCTAACCTGAAGATTTGTGCAGTTTTCTGGTGCCACCTATTGGGAAACTTAATTCAAATGGTAATTTCCCCCAAATGACAGTTCATTCAATACAACTCTTAGGTCAAGGCTTTTATCCACATTTGAATCTCTAGTGCCTGGAACATAACATACTTATTCACAAACTCACAATTCAGAGCTTTCCCAATAACTAAAAGCCCTCACGGAGTAGCTGCCTGTAATTCAGGGCCATTCAAATGATATAGGTGAGTTACATAGTTTAGAGTAAGTTTGTGCTTACAGCAGAATTGGAGATTTACAGTGCCTAATGACACTAGCTCTCTGAAGTTACACATGAAAGGGAAAAAGTAAATTTTTTTATTTCTGTTTTTGTTGCTCCAAAATATGTTTCTTTTATTTCATTGCAGAATGAAATCTAAGATGTGAAGGCCAGAAACTGAAATTCCCAGTGAGTATTTTAGAACTTGCTGTTACAAGAAACATAATAAATTCAGCAGTAATTCCCATATTATGTAATCATTAGCTGTAAGGGACAGCCACTCACTGCCGACTACTACTATTAATGAAGGCACTACAGAGTTTCTCTCTTTTAAAAACTCTGTCAGGTTTTTTTCTACTTGCTCTCTGGAAGCATGAGGTAGTGGAGTAAGTGCAAGTGTGAAAACATTCATCAGGATTTGGGTCAGTCATGGTAAGGGTGTTCATCCCACCCATACTTTCCACCAAGTTAGCACTTTGGTTTCTGTACAACCAGAGAACAAAGAAATCAAGTCTTGAAATGTACATGCTCAAAGGACAGCAATATAAGATTTAGCAAACACATAAAATGAGTTGAAAGAAAATACAAGCAGAAAATATACTCATTTTATGTTCCAAATGGCTTGTAGGTAATTAGTCAACATTCACTGAGCCCTATCACACAGAAAGCATTGTATTAGCCATGACTAAATACAAATGCATACAAAACTCAAATATGAACTAAAACATGAAAAGCAAACATCATAAACTACTGTGTCTGTGTTTATTCTATCACGTGATGTCCTTTATTTTTTTTAGTTTGTTGACATATGTTAATATATTGAGGTAAATAATTCTCATCTATTTCACTTGAATGTGGTATTGTATTTTTTTAAATCCTGGTAAGATGAATTATTTCATTCACTGACTCACTAAACATTTACTGAGCACCTTGCACAGGTACTGTTTATTAATAGTAAGAATAATAATAGCAATTGTTTCTCAGATACATTTTATATGCCAGACACTGGCTAAGGACATTACCTCATCTATTCCATATAAGACTGTCTATGAAGGAAATATTGTTATCTGAATTTTATTGACGAAGAAATGGAAGCTGAGAGAGGTAAAGTAACTTGCTTGCCATTTCATAGCCAGTGAACTGCGGTGCTGGACTTTAGGTTCAGATCCATCAAAGACCAAAGTCCTGGCTCCTATCCCATACACTCTGCTTTCTTCTATCGATTGCCCTAATATGTTTATGTATATACTAGACATATAATATATATGCATGTAAATATATATATTATATTATATCCCCAAGGAAAATTATTGCTGTTTTAAATTATGAACAGATGCCAAATAAATAATACTTGTTTTCTTTCAACATTTTATATACCAAATGCATAAAGTTGAAAAATTATTTTAACCAAAATCACATTTATTTTAAAGCTAAGTGTTATAATAAGAAAACATTCATTCATTTATTCGAAAATGTTCATTACAAAATTGTATAAAATCAGTCCCTTTCATCAAAGCACACAACATAGATGCAAACAAGAGTAGCAAACTTTTAACTGGTTGTGGGCAGATAGGCTGCAAAGAGAAGATCCGAAAGTTAATAGATGTAGACTTTTAATATAGGAGAGCAATGTTCTTTCTTGAAATGTGTTCTGCTTCTGGCATTTTAGTTTTGGCATTTTTCCCAAATTTCTTTATGATATCCTTCAATGATAAAGAATTTGGTTCTATATCTGGGTTTCTCATTTCTTAGATCACTGGTTCTTAAGTGTGGTCCCAGGAGTAACAGTTGCAGTATCATCTGTGAACTTGTCAAACTTGTGAATTCTCAGCAGCCATCCCCAACCCCCGAATCAGAAACTCTCAGGTGTGCCCAGCAATCTGTGCTTTATCAAGACTTCTTAGTGATTCTAAATGCATGCTAATGTTTAAGAACCACTGCCTTATATGAATAGCAAAGGCTAGAATATAAGGAACTTGCCAAACAGGAAATTTAACCTATGCTAATCCACAGCAGCACAAAACAAAGATTTTATATCATGTTCATACCTATAAATTTATCATCAGAGAATGAATAAAGTTTATTCCTTCATATCATGATTAAAAGCACAGGATAAATAGTGTCATATAACTAATTGTACAAAAATACTCATAAATATCTTGGGATGTACTAAAAGCCCGATGGCTTATGGTTCAAGTATTTGACTGCCTATTGCATAGTCAATGCTAATGATAAAATTATGTCAGCACTAAGTACTTCTTAGCATAAGAGAAATATGAGAAATATTGGCTACCCATAAAATGCTTAGAAGTTAGTTGATGGTAAGATGAATATATGAAAAAAACAAGATCATGCTATATATATATATATATATATATATATATATATATATATACAACTACATAAAATGCTGCTATAATTAGAAGACTACTGATGTAGACCATTTGATAATAATACGATATATAAAAAGATGTTAATCATATGACAAATGTCGGTAAATGCTTAATACAAAAAAAAAAAATGCTCACCAGAACAGAGATTATGTAAGCTGAGCCAACAGGGAAAATATTACACAGGAGGAAGAACTGGTACTATGTCTTTGGGCCCGGAAGGAAACTGAAAAATGAATAGAAGGTAGAAGGGAATTCTAATAGAGTAAGAGCAGAATGAATTCTTGGACAAGATCATAGAGGATTTATGGGGGTGGGTTGGGGAGAGAGAGTAAAAAAATAAGGCAGCTGAATTAGATGGATTTTATGAAGGAAAATCACAAAAAAATCCAATATTGAATGGGTAAAACAAAGCCAGATTTTAGACTCCGTTAAATATTTTTACTAGATGCAGGAAGCTGATAGGATATATGGTGAACTCTGAGTAGGGCACTATCATGGTGAATATTCTGTTTTTGAAGTTCAAACCAACGGCAATGTGTAGGAGAGATTCAAGTTGAGAAAAAGTTCACATAAAACAACAAGGAGGCAACTTGTAGGGAGGGTCCTTGGGCTACAGTCAGGTCTATCCTGATTTGTATGCTGCTAGACAGGACAAATTTTGAAGGACAGAACCAAGAAGCCAGAGAAATTCTTGGTATTAAACATAGTTAGATATAAAGAGCTATTGGTCGGGATATGGGCCAGCAAGAATGTGAGTCTAGTCATAATGATCTAAGACTGAGAAACCAATCTAAGTCATTCCAGTGAAATATGTTAGTCAGGATGTAATAATGGGCTGCTGAGAGGGAAGCAGAATCTGGAATCCAGGATGACAAATCCATTCTTGTAGAGTAGTTGATCAATACAGCTCTAAGAATGTAGGCAATTGTTGCTATCAAATAGATGAGTTTAAAAAGTCAAGTTTGGATAAAAATGCATAAAGATCACAATATTCATAAGCAAGAAGTTCACTAGAGATAGACTTTACAGAGTGATGAGTCTAGAAACATATTTATGAGCATCATTTTGCAGTCTAGAAAAATACCTGATATTTTAAATAGTATATGGCAACTGATAACCTGATTTAAACTATTCCTACCAGCTTATCGATCAGGTCAAGACAGGGAGAAGCAGGAAAGTGGTACAGAAAGAAAAGAAACAAAAAAATTATATAGATACACAAAAGATAGAGAGAGGGTATCAAAGCATATCACTAGAAAATCATTAGTTTATAAAGGAAGAAAGCAAAAAAGAAAAGAGCAAGGGAACTATAAAATAGCCAGAAAACATGAGATGGCATTAGTAACTTCTTATCAACCAGGAATTACTGTAAAGGTAAATGCATTAGATTATCCAGTTACATGACCTAGAGTGGCTGAATGCAAAAAAAAAAAAAAAAAAAAAAAAGACCAAACTATATGGTGCCTACCAGGAAGTCACTTTAGCTTTAAGAAACATATAGGCTCAAAGCGAAAGGATGGAAAAAGATATTTCATGCAAGTAGAAAACAAAAGCGAGAAAGGGTAGCTATACTTAGACAAAATAGACTTTAAGCCAAAGACTGTAACAAGAGAAAAATAAGGTCATTACAAAATGATAAAGGGGTCAACTCATCAAAAGGATATTGTAAATGTGAATGCAGCCAATATTGGAACCCAAAATATATTAAGCCGATACCAGCCAATCTGAAAGGGGGAGACAACAACACAATAACAGTAGAGGACTTCAGTAGCACACTTTTGACATGATCATTAGGAAACGTTGCACTTGAACTACATTTTAGACCAAATAGATGTATCAGACATATGCAAAACATCCCATCCAACAGCAGCAGAACATACAGATTTTTCTTAAGCACACATGAAACATTACCCAGGACACATCATATGTTAGGTCACATAATAAGTCTTAGCAAATTTAAGAAGATTGAAGTCATACCAAATATTTTTTTCTGACCACAATGGTATGAAACCAGAAATCAACACAGGAGGAAAACTGGAAAATTAACAAGTATATGGATATTAAACAACACACTCCTGAGCAACCAAACGGTCAAAGAAGAAATCAAAGGGAAAATAAGAAATAACTCGAAACAAATGAAAATGGAAACACAACACAACAAAACTTATGGGATGCAGTAAAAGCAGTTCTAAGAAGGAAGTTTATACTGATAAATGCCTACATTAAGAAAAAAAGATCTCAAATAAACAACCTAACTTCATATCTCAAGGAACTAGAAGAAGAGCAAAGTAAGCCCAGAGTTAACAGAAGGAAGAAAGGAATGAAGATCAGGATAGAAATAAATGAAAGAGCAACCAGAAAAACAATAGAAAAGATCAATGAAAATAAGAGTTGCTTTTTAGAATAGGTAAAATTGACAAGCCTTTAGGTAGACTAAGAAAAAATGAAAGAGGACTGAAAGAAAATCAGAAGTAAAAGAGGAAATATTGCAACTGATACCACAGAAATACAAAGGATCATAAGACACTACTGTGAGTAATTATATGTCAACAAGCTGGATAATTAGGAGAAATGGATATATTCCATTCCTACAAACACAAAACCTGCCAAGAATGAATTCATGAAGAAATAAAAATTCTGAACATAATAATTACTAATAAGGAGATTGAATCAGTAATCAAAAATGTCCCAACAAAGAGAAGCCCAGGACCACATGGTTTCATTGGTGAATTTTATCAAACATTTAAAGAAGAATTAACACCAATCCTTTTTGAACTTTTCCAAAAAATTGAAGAGAAAGGAACAAATTCACTTTTCCAGAATTATCCTGAAACCAAAGTGATATAAGGACTCTACAAGAAAAGACAACTCTAGAAAAGTATCTTTTATGAATATAGACATAAACATTCTCAACAGAATATTTCAAACCAAATTCAGCAGTCCGTTATAAAGATGTCATCCTGATCAAAGGGGATATATCCCTGAGATGCAAGGATGGTAGAACATATACAAATCAATAAATGTGATGCACCATATTAATAGAATGAAAGATAAAAATCAATTATAGATTGATTAAAATGCAAAGCATTTCACAAAATTCAACTTCTTTTCATGAGAAAAACTCTCAACAAATTAGGTATAGAAGGAACATACCTCAACATAATAAAGGCCTTATAGGACAAGCCCACAGCTAATGTCATATTCAATGACAAAATTTGAAAGCTATTCTTCTAAGATCAGGAACAAGACAAGGGGGGCCCACTATCACCACTCCGATTTAACATAGTACTGGAAATCCCACTCAGAACAATTAGGCAAGATGAAGAAATAAAAGGCATCTGAATTGGGAAGAAAGAAGTATAATTGTCTCCGTTTGCAGGTAATATGATTTCATATATAGAAACTACTCCAAAAAACCTGTTAGAACTAATAAAAAAAATTGAGTATTATTGCAGGATAAAAAATCAACATACAAAAATCATTTGTGTTTCTTATATACTAACCACCAAATATATGAAAAGGGATTAAAGAAAACAATCCCATTTACAATAGCATTGACAAAATAAAATACTTAGAAATAAATTTATCCAAAGAAGTGAAAGACCGATATACTAAAAACTATAAGATTTTGTTGAAAGAAATTAAAGACACAAATAAATGGAAAGATATCCTGTGTTCATGGATCAGAAGAATTAATATTCGTAACATGTCTGTATTATCCAAAGCCATCCATAGCCTTAATGCAATCACCAGCAAGATTCCACTGGCATTTTTCACAGAACTAGAAAAAGCAATTGTAAAACTGTATGGAAACACAAAAGACCCCAAATAGCCAAAGCAATCTTGAGAAAGTGGAACAAAACTGTAGGCATCATACTTTCTGATTTCAAACTATACTCCAAAACTATAGTAATTATAGTATAGTCCTGGCATAAAAAGACACATAGATAAATGGAACAGAATTGATAGCCTAGAAATAAACCCTCACATATAGAATCAATAAATATTTGACAAGATAGTCAAATATACTCAATGAGGAAAGGAGAGTTTCTTTAATAAATGGTGTTTGGAAAACTGGTTAATCACATGCATAAGAATGAAATTGAACCCCTATCTTATACTATTCCAAAAATTAACTTGAAATAAAATAAAGATTTAAACCTAAAACCTAAAACCATGGAATTCCCAAAAGAAAACATAGGGAAAAAGCTCCTTGACATTGGTCTTGCAAATGATTTTTTGGATATGACACCAAAAGCACAAGGAACAAAAGCAAAAGTATGTAAGTGGGACTATACCAAATTGAAAAGCTTCTGCACAGCAAAGGAAAATCAACAAATGAAAATGCATCCCACAAAATAAAAAAATATTTTAAACCAAATATATGATAAGGAGTTAATATTCAAATATATGAAGAACTCATACAACTTAAAAGCAAAAACCAATCTAATTAAAACTGGGCAGCGGACCTGAATAGACACTTTTCCAAAGAAGACATACAAATGGTCAACAGGTGTATGAAAAGATGCTAATACCACTAACCAGCAGGGAAATGCAATTCAAAACCACAATGATATATCTCCTCTCAGCTGTTAGAATGGCTATCATGAAAAGGCAAGTGATAACAAGTGTTGGTGAGAATGTGCAAAAAAGGGAACCTTTGTGCACTATTGGTGGGAATGTAAATTGGTACAGCCACTGTAGAAAAAGTAGAAGTACTTTATGATCCAGCATCTCACTTTTGGGTGTATATCCAAAGATTTCCTTTGGATCTTGAGGAGGTATCTTTACTCCCATATTCATTTCAACGTTATTCCCGATAGCCAAGATCTGGAAACAAGCTAATTGTCCCTGAATACATGAATGGATAAAGAAGATGTGGTAGATATATATACAATAGAATATTATTCATCCATGAGAAAGAAGGAAATCCTGACATTTGAGACAACATAGATGTACCGTGAGGGCATTATGTTAAGTGAAATAAGTCAGAGAAGGATAAATACTGTCTAATCTCACTTATATTGGAAATAATAATAAAAAAAAGAACTCCTAGCAGCAGCAAGTAGAATGGTGGTTGTCAGTGAAGCATGGGAAATGTGGGGATGTTTTTCAAAGGGTACAAACTTTTAGTTATAAGATGAGTAAGTTCTGGGGATCTGATACACAGCAGGGTGACTGTAGTCAATAATACCATATTATACAACTGAACACTGCTGGGAATAAATATTAAATGTTCTCACCACACACACACATCCAAAAGATAATTAATTATGTGAGCTGACTGAGGTGTTAGGTAACCCTACTGTAATCATTTTACAATGTCTAAGTGTATCAATCATTATGTTGTACACCTTACATTTATGCAATGTTACATATTGATTATAGCTCAAAGGTTGAAAAAAAGATAATGGAGAATTAACTGATGTTATAGCGTTATAGGAGAACTACGAAAATGCAGTATCATAAAAAGGGTGAGATTATAATATCTTGAGGAAGAGAAGCTAGTGCCCAATATTTAATGTGCTAGGATGGCAAAAGAGGAGATGGACATTGCTTTAAGTCCTTTTATATGTCAGCACTATTCTAAGAAATCTGCATTCCTGGGGCACCTGGGTGCTTAGTCAGTTAAGCGGCTGACTCTTGATTTCTGCCTAGGTCATGATCTCAAGGTCCTGGGATCGAGGCCCATGCGGACTCTGTGCTCAGCAGGGAGTCTGCTTGAGGATTCTCTCTCCCTATCCCCACTCATGCATCCGCACACTCTCTCTCTAAAATAAATAAATATTTATTTATTTTTCAGAGAGAGAGAGAGAGAGAGAGCACAAGCAGGGTGAGTGGTAGACAGAGGGAGAAGCAGACTTCCCGCTGAGCAGGGAGCCTGATGTGGGACTCGATCCCAGGACCCTGAAATCATGACCTGAGCCGAAGGCAGATGCTCAAACTACTGAGCCACCTAGGCATCCCAATAAATCTTCTATAAAAAAAGAAATCTGCATTCCTGGCCTCATTGAATCCACATAACAATTCAAATAAGTGTGTATAATCATTTTTTGACATGTGAATAGGGTGCTTGGAGCAATTAAATAATTCACCCAGAGTAAATCACCTACTAACTGGAAGGTTTGGGGATTCAAATTCTTGGTTTTTTGCCTCCCAAATCCATGTTACTGAAACGACTACATTTTTAAAATATATTTTTAAGGAAATGAACATGGCTAACATGTCAGGCATGAATGTTGCCCGCTGTAGAAACTATAGTGTTCAGTCAAACTGTCAGGTTTTTCAAGGTCTGGTCAGCACAAAGAGCTGCCTCCCTGAGGTCATGTCTTTTCACTGATCTAGATGGAGTGGGGTGTGTGGATTATGGAATATAAGCCCAATGTGGAAACTCAGAGACAACACTCTGGAAAGCTCCATGTTGTTGGGACAAACTTTGTGGGGCATCTCTCATCATTTGTCTCCTACCTCTCCACTCTGGCTTCCTCCAACTTTCTTTCCCAGGTGTTGATCCCTAATAAAGATCTTGCCCCCAAACGCCATCTCAGGGTCTTCTTCCAGAGGATTTGACCTGTGAAAGCAAACTGAGGAAAGATGAAGGGCAGAGAAACTCAGCAGGCTGCCACTAGGGCTAGACTCAAGTCAGAAGCCCTGACTCAACTGGAGATCCTAGGAATGAAAGGAAGAGGCAGCTGAAGAGAGTGTTATGAAGGTGGAAAAGAGGAACAGGGATGGAAGTCATGGTGAACACAAAATTTCAGCTTTAAATTCTAGAACCTTGGAGAAGAGTAGAGATGATGTTAGGTAGATTCAGTAGCAGAAGAACTTGGATTATCAGGAGATCCTGTCACAGGATGATGTCAAGACAAACTTTTAAAAAGTTTTTTCTTTCCTCAGTTGATATGCTAAGAAAAAATTGACACATGCTGTTCATCATTCTTTTCAGTGATTGAGAGAACATGTATTCAGAGCAAACATCAAGTAACAATTGCATGTATCATTGTACAACTTCAATAGAAATCTTTTCAAACAGATTTTGGGACTTTCTTTAGAGCTGTCTTCCTGTTTAAATTATGATTGTACTTGCATTTGCCTCTTTAAAACACCTTCAAATGTACTCTATTTTTAATTTTCATAAAATTGGTAAAATTGAATGCTCTTAGATCGTCGATTGTGCACCTTGAATCTAATCATTTTCTTCATTCTTACCCCACAGCCTTTGCATTTGACAGGTCATTAAAAACGAGCTTTTAAAGAGCATAGAAATCTTTAATTTCCCAAATCTTCTCTGATTGACACCAAAGATCAGAAGAGGAAATTTAAGCAGAATGGTACAAATGAGACTATTTTACCTTTTAGGTATATAGATATGAAGGGCAACCACAATTATGTCTTACAACTGAAACATATGTTTTAAACGGCCTATTCTTTTAAGAACTAAATATCAAAATGAAATTATGGCTGCTTTCAGTAAAATTATCTATTTGTGGTTCTTCTATCATTGCTAACTTCATGGTGAAGACTTTATTAAAATATGTAGCATGCTCACCTTGTCTTTCTTAATAAGACAAGTCAATATGGACAAAATAATTTCTTTTATCTGGCAAAAATTCAGAGCATTCTTGATTATAGAGTTTATTTCATCCTCCATCATGAAAATTCACTGATGGTTCTTCTGGAAGATTATGTTTATTTTTATTTATTTATTTATTTATTTATTTATTTATTTATTTATTTATATTTTTTAAAATATTTTTTATTTATTTATTTGACAGAGAGAGACATGGCAAGAGAGGGAACACAAGCAGCAGGGGTGGGAGAGGGAGAAGCAGGCTTCCCCCTGAGCAGGGAGCCCGATGCAGGGCTCGATCCCAGGACCCCGGGATCATGACCTGAGCCGAAGGCAGACGCTTGATGACTGAGCCACCCAGGCACACCTGGAAGATTATGTTTAACTTAGCATTCTTCCAGATGTAATGTCAGCAGATTGAAGATCAATCATTATCTTTAATTCAGTGCCAACCCCATTTCCATTCTGTATCATTTAACATATTTGTTATTTTTTTCTTATGCTTTAATTTCATAAAATTAAAATACTACTGTTCACTATTCCACTCTGCCTCGTCTTCTAATTTGCTTGGTTTTGTTGTCTTCTCTAGAACTAATTTATCTCCATCATCCACGATATAACTAATTTATCTCAACCTTCGCAACATTACCTCTAAGCAGACCATTCCTCATTTATATTTACATCTTAAAATTTTTCTGAGTGCTAGTCTTTACTTTTAACTGTCACAGGCATATCTACTTGATTGTTTCATCAACTTCTCATGATAATGACACTCCATCAATTCCTTTCTTCCCATACTAGCTGGTAGTCTCTTTGAGGATGGTAATTAGGTGTTTCTCATATTTGTATGTCTTTGAATACTTTGTACAGTTGGTGTACAGAGCTGAAAGCTAATAAAATTCATCTGAATTTAGTAATGTTGCCTTTAGCAATACGCAAAATGAGTATCTATTGTATGAAGATGATGCCAAATGGTTAAGTAGCTATTGGAATGTTCTAATTCAAAAGTTACAATGTGAGCATTTAAGAACGGTTGAAATTTTCTAGAATCTGGGCTTATTTATGGTAACAGGGAGAATGGGATCTGCCCTTCCTGTCCTTATTATCTTCCATTTACTCCCTTTTGAAAACATTCTTGTTAGTGAACTGGTCTGATCTCTGATTGAAGGCAGTGGTCAGAATTTCCTTTATTTACCTCAAGCTTACTTTAGTTCCCTAAAATGAATATTAATGACCTTTATATTTTCTCTGCTTCCTTCTAGTAGGATTAGATACTTAAGGGAAGAAAGGGATCATCACTGCAGAGCATTTCAGCTTTAAGTCTGACTTGTTCCATTACTTCATGTGCATCACTTTTTCTCAAGGTGCTCATTAGTAAACTGAGTGTGACTCTGCTTTTATCACACTTGAGTGCTAGGGTGGGAATTAATCAGAAGTCTTTTACCAAAAGTGGTTAAGTAGTCATCTGAAAAATGTCACAAGCCTACTGTAATTTGCTGGGTAAATTATAGTTTTTTTCAACTGAAATGCCTGGGAAAGGAGATGGGAGATATTCTTAGGATCCAGAAGACCCCCTGGCTCAGTTATCAGCTAGCTGTGTGACCTTGGGACTTTATGTACCCTCTCTGGGCCTTTAGTCCTATAGAAAGATACAGTAATAACCTTCAATACACCTTCTCTTCCTCCCCTTCTTTATTTCTTAAAAGAAATGATTACTTTTTGAAATTTAAATGGGAAAAAATAACATTTAATTGATATGACTATATATAAGTAGAAATCCAATAGGGTCAGTAATTAGTTGAGGAATACAGGCCTGAGGTCATAGCTCAGGCATAACTACTATCTGTTCGACAATGCACAAATTATTTAGCCTCCTAATCCCTCAGTTTTCTCATCTGTGGTGTGATAAGAAGACCAACACTTACCTTAGAGGGTTGTTAGCAGCATTAAGAGAAAATTCATATAAAACATTTTGATGTCTCACATCAAGTAAGCCCGTAATAAGAGTTACCTGTCATCATCAATGATACTACTACCTTCATCACATCAAATACAATCAAGAAGACTAAGATACTCTTTAAAGAAATCATAACTAGAGTAAGATTATTACCAAGAAAGCTAGAATCTGACCAATTATGTTGACCAATCATGACCAATTAGTTTAATGGAGAAATAGCATCCAGAAATGAGGCACCAAAAAAACAATAAATTGTCAGTTTGTTGCTACCAGGTTCAGGATACATGATTCCTTGGGTATTTCTTTCTTTTTTTTTTTTTTAAGATTCTTTTATTTATTTGAGAGAGAGAACGTGCGCATGAACGGGGGATGGGGCAGAGGGAGAGGGAGAAGCAGACTCCCTGCTGAGCAGGCAGCCCAACGCGGGGCTGGATTCTGTCACCCTGAGATCAGGAACTGAGCAGAAGGCAGATGCTTAACGGACTGAGCCACCCAGGCACCCCTCCTTGGGTATTTCTTAATAGGAACTTACTCATTCAACAGATATTAGTCATCATATTCTATATGCCAAATGCTGTTCTAGGTTCTGGAGATAAAAGAATGAATAAAACAGGAAAATATCCCTGTACTCATGAAGTTTATATTCTAGTAAGGTTAGACAGATAATGCACATAATAAATGTTACAAGGTGATAATTTCTGGGGAAAAATAAATAGGATGGGTGTAGTGGATAGAGACTGCAGGAAAGAAGAGAAGATTCAACCTTTCTATAAAGGTGGCCATGTTGGGTTTTGCTGAGAAAACTTAAAGATTTAAATCTTTGTGTGGACGTATTTTTTTCCTAGGCATGGAAAGCCTGGGGGCACATGGAAGTTGTATGTTAAACTTTTCAAGAAACTGCCAAACAGTTTTTCAAAATGCCTTTGTTATTTAAAATCCCCACTAGCATTGTAGGAGAAATACCAGTTTCTTCATGTCTTTACAGATGCTATGTCTCATCAATCTTTGTAATTTTAGCTTTTTTGATGGAAGTGTAATCATACTGCATTGTGGTTTTAACTTGCATTTCTCTTATGACTAATGATATAGAGCATCTTATATGTGATTGGTCATTTGTGTATCTTTTATGCAGAATCTGTTCAAATCAGTTAGCCACTTTAGAGTTTATTGTTTTATTATATATCTGTAAGAGACGTTTATAGGATATGTATTTTGTAAATGTTTTCTCCCAGTCTGTGGCTTGCCTTTTCATTTCTTAATGTTACCTACTATAGATAAAAAGCTTATAATTTTAATGGAGAATAGTTTATCCTTTTTGTATGAGTGCATGTGTGTGTTGCTGTTCTAAGACAATTTTGCCTATCCAAGTTTGGAAAAATTTTTCCCATGTTTCTGTTTAAACATTTTTAGTTTCATGTTTTACATTTAGGTCTGTGATCTTTTTTGACTGCTTTTTGGTTATGGGGTGAGATAAAGATTTTTTTTTAATATAGATATTCAGTTGATATAACATTTGCTGAAAGGAGTACCCTTTCCTGACTGAATCACCTTTCAGCATTTATTGAAAATCAACTGACCGTGTCTGTGTGTCTGTTTCTGGATATTCTTCTATTCTATTCTATTCTATTCTATTCTATTCTATTCTATTCTATTCTATTCTATTCTACATGTTTATCTTTAAGCGATACCAAATTTTTAAATACTGTTTCTTTATAATAAGTCTCGAAATCAGGTAAGGTAGTTCTCCAAATTTATTCTTAATAATTGATTTTGGGTCTTCTATGTCCTTTGCAGCTCTATATGTATTTTGGAATCAGTGAGTCAATTTTTTAAAACATCTTGGAAATGAATCTATTGATCAATTTGAGATTTGCCTTTCTAATGATATCTTCCCATAGTGAGTATTCTACTATAAAAGGTCAAAATTGATACTTTAAAAATAACTTTATGTTCTGTGAACTTGCTTAGTTAGTTTATTAGCTCTAGTTATCTTGTCAGTTCCCTGGGACTTTGTACTTACTGAAATCATCTACAAAAGGGAACAGTTTTCTTCTTTTTTTCTAATATTTATGCCTTTTATATTTTCCCAGCTCCCCTTCCCCTGACCCCTTACTCAATAGTTAAGAGCTCCAGTACAATGTTGGATAGAAGTGGAATTGTTGACTTGTTCCCAATCTCAGGTGGAAACAATTCAAACTTTCACCGAGTATGATGTTGGCTGTTGGTTTTTCTCACATGGACTTTATCGATTTGAGGAGGTTCCTGGCTATTCTTAGTTTGCTGTGGTTTTTGTTATGAATTGCTGGTAAATTTTGTCAAATGCTCTTTCTGCATTTACTGAAAGATCATATGGTGTTTCTCCTTTGTTTTTTAATATGTTGAATTACACTGATTAATTTTTAATGATAAACCAATCTTGCATTCCCTGGATAAACACTACTTGTTCATGATGTAGTATGCTTTCTATATATTGTTGGATTTAATTTGCTGATATTTCCTTAAGAATTCTACATGTATATTCATGAAGAATATTGGTCTGAAATTCTACTATTGTTATATCTTTGTCTGGTTTTGGTATTTGGGTTATGCTGGACTTTCAAAATTATTTGGGTAGTAATCACTCTTCTAGTTTCTTAAATTTTCTGTAACATAGGCATTATTTCTTCCTTGGATATTACAATCATTTGACCTGGAATTTTCTTTGGGGAAGGTTTTAGATTAAAAGTTAAATTTTTAAATTAGATATAGATTGGATTTAATTTGCTGATATTTCCTTAAGAATTCTACATGTATATTCATGAAGAATATTGGTCTGAAATTCTACTATTGTTATATCTTTGTCTGGTTTTGGTATTTGGGTTATGCTGGACTTTCAAAATTATTTGGGTAGTAATCACTCTTCTAGTTTCTTAAAATTTTCTGTAACAT
This sequence comes from Eumetopias jubatus, assembly GCF_037043125.1. Classification (NCBI taxonomy): domain Eukaryota; kingdom Metazoa; phylum Chordata; class Mammalia; order Carnivora; family Otariidae; genus Eumetopias; species Eumetopias jubatus. Next base: position 22,895,849 of record NW_028274808.1, on the reverse strand, counting down.
AGGCATTATTTCTTCCTTGGATATTACAATCATTTGACCTGGAATTTTCTTTGGGGAAGGTTTTAGATTAAAAGTTAAATTTTTAAATTAGATATAGATCTAAACTGATTTTTTTGTTTCTTTTTGTATCAATTTTGCAAGTGGTGTTTTTTAAAAAATTTGTCCATTTCAACAAAATTAGTGAATTTGTTAGCTTACACTTTTTAATGGCTTACTCTTATTTTCCCTTTAGTGTTTATGGTAATGCTTTTCTCATTCATGATATTAATGACTTTTCTTCTCTTTTTCTTGATTTATCTAAAAAGGATTTATTAATTTTATCTTTTCATAGAACCAAGTTTTAGCTTTGTTGATTTTTTCTAGTATTGTTTTTCTATTTTAATGTCTTTTCAATTACTTTAATAGTGTTTTTTTATTTATTTAATCTATACAACTCTTGGGCAGAGAGGCTCTCTTTCAGTGTTGTATTGTGCTGGTATGGGGAGGGGTAATGCAGAGAAAGTGAAACTGTTCTTATGCTTTTCAATGCATCATATTTCTCATTTCTGTGCTCCACACCAAGGTATTATAACCTCTGACCTGAATTCCAGAGATCTCATGAGGGTGCTTTATTCTGTGGATCACTGTGAAATAAGTGTTTCTGGGGGGGGGAGTAGAGTCTGGAACCTCCTATTCCACTATTCTGCTGATGTCACTCTCTATTTTATTGATTTTTGGTTTTATTTTTATCATTTCCTTTTTTTTTCTATGGATTTTTTCCTTCTACTGACTTTGAGTTTACTTTGTTCTCCCTTTTCTAGCTTTGTAATGTGTAATTCCAGGTCAAATTCTAATGTCATCACTTAAAATGCTAGATTTACCTCTGAGCACTGCTTTAGCAGTATTCCACAAATGTTACATGATGTATTTTCATTGTTATTCATTTCAAAATATTTCCTTATTTCCCTCATGATTTCTTCTTTGACCTGTGAGTTGTTTAAAAATATAGTTGACTTGTGAACAGCATCAGTTTGAATTGCATGGGTTCACTTATATGCAGATTTTTTTCAATACAGTACAGTAAATATGTTTTTTTTTCCTAAAGATTTTATTTATTTATTTGAGAGAGAGAGAATGAGAGAGAGGGAGAGCATGAGAGGGGGGAGGGTCAGAGGGAGAAGCAGACTCCCCGCTGAGCAGGGAGCCCAGTGTGGGACTCGAACCCGGGACTCCAGGATCATGACCTGAGCCGAAGGCAGTCGCTTAACCAACTGAGCCATTGAGCCACCCAGGTGCCCGAGTACAGTAAATACGTTTTCTTAAAACACTGTTTATTCTCTAGCTTACTTCATTGTTAGAATACAATATATAATACATATAACATACAAAATATGTGTTAATCCATTTTATGTTATTGGTAAGGCTTCCAGTAACAGGCCATTAGTAAAGTTTTCTGAGAGTCAAAGTTCTATGTGGATTTCTGACTATGTGGGGGGTTGGAAGCCCAACCCCTGTATTGTTCAAGGGTCAACTGTATGTTGTTTAACTTCCAGATCTAGTTAGGTGGTTTCTGAGATATCTTAGCAGCAGCAGGGATTTATAATTTGATTTTGTTGTGGTCAAAGAATATAATTTGTATGATTTCAATTGACTCTTTTATGGCCTTGTGTGTGGTGTATCTTGGTGAGTACACCATGTGTACTTGGAAAACATTTGTGTGGCTCAGTCATTAAGCATCTGCCTTCGGCTCAGGTCATGATCCCAGGATCCTGGGATCAAGCCCTGCATCGGGCTCCTTGCTTGGCGGGGAAGACTGCTTCTTCCTCTCCCGCTCCCTCTGCTTGTGTTCCCTCTCTGTGTCTCTCTCTGTCAAATAAATAAATAAAATCTTTAAAACAAGAAAAGGAAAACATTTGTGTTCTGCAGTTGTTGGGTGTAGTATTCTATAGATATCAATATTTTTAAATTTGCAGATAATGTTTTTGGGTATTTTATATATGTACTAATTTTTTGTCTTATTCTGTAAAGTGCTGAAAAGAGGTCTAAAAATTTTCTGCTATAATTGCAAAGTTGTTCATCTCTCCCTTTTATTCAATCAATCTCTGTTTTGTATTTTGAGACACACATGAATTTAAAATTGTTATGTTGGTGGATAAGTTGTCCCTTTTATCATTATGAAATATTCCTCATAATCCCTAGTAATATTCTGTGTTTATTTTATCTAATATTAAAGATACTCTAGCTTTTTTATTACAGTTTCCATGGCATATGTTTTTGATCCATTTACTTTTTCTCTCTCTTTTTTCTTTTTTAGTTTTGAATTTTTTTCTGCTTTGAGATATTACCAACATACAATATGCATAAGGTTAAGGTGTATAACATGTTGATTTAATACATTTATATATTACAAAATTATTATCACTAGAGCTTCAGCTAATGCCTCCAATAAATCACATAAAAAACATTTCTTTTTGGTGGTGAGAAGATTTAAGGTTTACTCTCAGCAACTTTCAAGGATAAAATACAGTATTATTAACAATAATCACCATACTGTACATTAGATCCCCAGAACTTATTTGTTTTATAACTGAAAGTTTCTACCCTTTGACAAACATGTCCCCATTTTTCCCATGCCCTTGCCCCTGGAAACCACATTTATACTGTTTTACATGAGTTTGGCTTTCATGAATTTTACATAAAAGTATTTGTCATTCTCTGACTTATTTCACTTAGCATAATGTCCTCAAGGTCCAAATACCCTTTTTTGGCTGCATTCCATTGTGTGTGTGTGTGTGTGTGTGTGTGTGTAATATATATAACACATCTTCGTTATCCATTCATCTGTTTAAGAACACTTAGGTTATTTCTAAAATGCTGGCTATTGTGAATAATGCTGCAATGAATATGAAATATAGGAATTCAGATCTCTCTTTTATACATATATATGTAACACATGACTATATATAATATATATTAATTTTTAAAGGAAACTCCACACTGTTTTTCAGAGTGGTTGTACCAATTTACATTCACACCAATAGTGCGGAAAGATCCCCCTTTTTCCTCATCCTCACCAACACTTGTTATTTCTTGTCATTTTCAATAATAATTATTCTAGCAGCTGAGAGGTAATATTTCATAGTGGTTTTGATTTGCATTTCTGTAATGATTAATGATGTTGAGGCTCTTTTTATGTACCTCTTAGCCATTTGCAAATATTTGGATAAATGTCTATTCAGTTCCTCTGCCCATTTTTAATATCAGATTTTTTTCTATTGTATGAGTTCTTTGTATATTTTGGATATTACCCTTTTATTAGATATATGATTTACAAATATTTTCTCTTATTCTGTAAGTTGACTTTTCATTTTGTTGACTATTTCTTTTGCTGTGCAGAGCTTTTTAGTTTGAAGTAGTCCCAGTTACTCATTTTAGCTTTTGTTGCCTGTGCTTTTGGTATCATAGCTACAAAATATGGATGTCAAGAGCAATGTCAAGAGCTTTCCCCCCATATTTTCTTCTGGGAATTTTATGGTTTCAGATCTTATGTTTAAGTCTTTATTTCATTCCAAGTAAATTTTTTTTTTCTTTGTGAGTAGTGTAAGGTAGGGGTCTAATTTTATTCTTCTGCATGTGATTATCTAGTTTTCCAAATACCATTATTGAAGAGACTATCATTTCCCTGATGGGTATTCTAGCTTCCCTTAGTTGATGAATATGCTAGGGTTTCTTTCTGGGTTCTTGATTCTGGTCCATTTGTTTATGTGCCTATTTTTATGCCAATACTATACTATCTTGATTACTATGGGTTTGTACTATAGTTTGAAATCAGGAAGTGTGATGCCTCCACCTTTGTTCTTCTTTCTCAGGATTGCTTTGGCTACACAGGTTCTTTTGTAGTTTCATACAAATTTTAGGATTGCTTGCTCTATTTCTGTGAAAAATGCTATTGGAATCTTGATAGGGATTTCATTGAATCTATAGATGGCTTTGGGTAGTATGGACCTTTTAACAATATTAAATCTTCTGATCCATGAACATGGAACATGTTTCCATTTATGTATATTTTCTTCAATTTCTTTAATCAAAGTCTAGTAGTTTTCAATGTTCAAATCTTTCACTTCCTTCATTAAATTAATTCTAATTTGTTTTGTTGCCCTTGTAAATGGAATTTTTTTCTCACATGTTTTCTTTTTAGTGTATAGAAATGCAACTAATTTTTGTAATTTTATTTTGTATCCTGCACTTATACTGAGTTTGTTTATTAGTTCTAGCAGTGTTTTGGTGGAGTATTTAGGATTTTCTTTATATAAGATCATTATCATCTTCAAACATAAATGATTTTACTTCTTCTTTTCTAGTTTGGATGTCTTTTACTGCTTGACTGCTCTGGCTAGGACTTCCAGTACTATGTTGCATTGGGGTGGTGAGAGTAGGCACCCAAGTCTTTTTATTGATCTTAAAGGAAAAGCTTTTAATGTTTCACTGCTGCATATTAGTTGTTAGCTTGTCATATATGGCCTTTATTATGTTGAAGTGCTTTCTTTCTATACCAAGAGTTTTATCATGAAAAGACGTTGAATTTTATGAAATGTTTATTCTGCATCTTTTGAGATGGTCAGATGATTTTATCTTCCATCCTATTAATGTGATGTAGTACTATTATCCCGTTACCTGTGTTGAACTATCCTTGCATTGCAGACATAAATCCTGCTGATCATGTTGTCCTACTGTATGATTTTTAAAAGTGCTGTTGAATTCAGTTCGTTAATATTTTGTTGAGAATTTTTGTGTTTATATTCTTCAGGGATGTTAGTCTGTAATTTTCTTTTCTTGTAGTGTTCTTATCTAGATTTTGTATGAGGTTATGCTGGCCTTGTGGAATGAGTTTGGGAGTGTTCTTGCCACTTCAATTTTTCAAAAAAGTTTGAGAAGGATTGGTTTTATTTTTCCTTTAAACATTTGGTGGAATTCACCAGTGAAACCATCTGGTCCTGGGCTTTTCTTTATTGAGGCTTTTTTGATTATGGATTTAATCTCCTTACTAGTAATTATTATGCTCAGATTTTCTATTTCTTCATGATTCATACTTGGTAGGTTGTATTTTTAGGAATTTATTCATTTCTTTTAGGTTATCTGGTTTGTTGGCATATCCATCATAGTTTTTACGATCTTTTGTATTTCTGTGGTATCAGTTGTACTGTCTCCTCTTTTATTTCTGATTTGAGTCTTTTTTTTCCCCTTAGTCTAGCTAAAATTTTGTCAATATTGTTTATCTTTTCAAAAAACAGACAGTTTTATTGATCTTTTCCATTGCTTTTTATCTCTATTTTTGCTCTCATCTTTGTTATTTCCTTCTTCCTACTTATTTTGGGGCTTATTTTTTCTTTTTCTAGTTCTTTGAGGTGTACACTCAGGTTGTTTATTTGAGGTCTTTCTTTTTTCATAATGTAGGCATTTGTTGCTATAAAATTCTCTCTTAGAACTGCTTACAGCATCCTATATATTTTTTTAAAGATTTATTTATTTTAGAGAGAGAGAGCACGAGCAGCAGGGGCAGAGGGAGAGGGAGAGAGAATCTCAAGCAGACTCTGTGCTGACCATGGAGCCTGATATGGGGCTTGATCTCATGATCCTGAGATCACAATCTGAGCTGAAACCAAGACTCAGATGCTTAACTGACTGTGCCATCCAGGCACCTCTCTGTTTTTTTTGTTTTGTTTTGTTTTGTTTTGTTTCCATTTTCAGTTGTTTCAAGATAACTTTTATTTCACTTTTATTTACTTCTTTGATGCATTAGATGTTCAGGAGTATGTTATTTAATTTTCACATATTTGGAATTTTACAGCTTTTCTCTTATTGATTTTAGGGTCATACCACTGTGTTCAGAAAAGATACCTGGTATTATTTCAATATTCTTAAATTTGCTAAATACTTGTTATGTGACCTGCCATAGATCTATCCCAAAGAGTGTTATGTATGCATTTGAGAAGAATGTGTATTCTGCTGCTGTTGGGTGGAAAGTTTTGTATACGTCTTTTAAGTCCATTTGGTCTAAATTATGGTTCAAGTTCAAAGTTTCTTGTTGATTTTCTGACTGGATGGTCTATGACTATTCAAAGTGGGATAATGGAGTCCCGACTATTATTGTTTTTTCTATGTCTCCCTTCATATATGTTAATGTTTGCTTTAGATATTGATGTTGGCTGCGTATATGCTTATAATAGTTATATCTCTTTGGTGTTTTTATCCCTTTAGCATTACATAATGATCTTATTTTCTCTGGTTATAGTTTTGGCAAAAATTGTATTTTGTCTGACATAAGTATAACTCTCCTTTAGTTTCCACTTGCATGGGATATCTTTTTCCATTTTTTTCACTTTGAGTCAACGTTTGTCCTTATAGCTGGAGTTTCTTGTTAGACAGCATATAGTATTGTCTTAATTTTTATCTCTCTAACCACTCTATACCTTTTGATTAGATGATTCAATTCAGTTACACTTAGAGTAATTATTGATTGATAAGGCTCTCTCATCCATGGGTGATTGTCTAAGTCAGTGTTCTCCAAGGACTCTCAGACTGTGCTTGAGAAGCTGGAAACATTTCATGGGCCATTGCAAGGTCCATAGATGGATACAAAGTCTCTCTGCCTATTACCCAGTGAATGGGTGGGTTAGACTTCTTCCGGGGGACTTGGTATGTGGCAGTGAATCCCACAATTCCTTCAAAGGCACTTTGTCTGTGGATGGATGCCAAATTTTTGCTGCTGATGAGGGGAAAAAAGAGGTATCTTTTGCCACCATGAAACTGACATCCTTGATCCATTTCTTTGTATTTTTCACTTTCACATTCTTTGTATTTTTATATTTTATATTTTATATTTAAACACTTGTTGGAAGCATACAATAGTGCCTTCCTATTGATATACTCTGTCAACATTTGCCTTTTAATTCAAGTATTTTGACCATTAAAATTTAATGTAATTAATGAGATGTTTGGATTTACATCTATCAAGTTATTTGTATTCTATCTTCATTGTTTTTTGTTCCTTTATCCCCCGCCCTTCTTGCTATATTTTGTATTATTTAAAATGTTTTTCCTTTAGTTCAGTTTAATTTGCCACTTGGCTCTTATTTTTTAACCTATATCTTTTTTATTATTTTGTTATTTTTTAAAAATTTTTATTTATTTTTAATTTTTATTTTTTTATTATTATGTTCAGTTAGCCAACTTATAGTACATCATTAGTTTTTTATGTAGTGCTCAATGATTCATTAGTTGTTTAATACACCCAGTGCTCATCACTACATGTGCCCTCCTTCACACCCATCACCCAGTTACCCCACCCCCCACCCCTTCTGTAACCCTCAGTTTGTTTCCTGGAGTCCAGAGTCTCTCATGGTTTGTCTCTTATGGTTTATCTCCCTCTCTGATTTCTTCCCATTTAGTTTTCCCTCCCATCCCCTGTGGTCCTCTGCACTATTCCTTATGTTCCACAAATAAGTGAAACCATATGATAATTGTCTTTTCTTGACTTATTTCATTTAGCATAATCCCCTCCAGTTCCATCCATGTCAATGCAAATGGTAGGTATTCATCCTTTCTGATGGCTGAGTAATATTCCATTGTATAAATGAGCCACATCTTTATCTATTCATCTGTTGAAGGACATCTCAGCTCCTTCCACAGTTTGGCTATTGTGGACATTGCTGTGCATCTGCCCCTTCTTTTCACTACATCTGTATCTTTGGGGTAAATACTTAGAGTGCAACTGCTGGGTCGTAGAATAGCTCTATTTTTAACATCTTGAGGAACCTCCATACTGTTTTCCAGAGTGGCTGTACCAGCTTACATTCCCACCAACCGTGTAAGAGGGTTCCCCTTTCTCCACACCCTCGCCAACATTTGTTGTTTTCCGTCTTGTTAACTTATATCTTTTAATATGCATAGTTTTAGCTGTGATTTGGAATTTCAATTTGCATACCAACTTTCCAAAATCTACTTAGAGTTAGTATCCGTACTTATGTAGAATCTAGAAACTTGCAACATGTTCACACGGACCTTTATAATCTTATTACCTATTTCATCTATGTAAACTTTTTTTTACATCTATGTAAATTTTAACCTCACAGGCTATTTACCATTTTTGTTACAAGAATTGATTTTGTTACAAGCTTTTCTGAACATCCAGATTTTTCTCTGATGTTATTTCCCTTCAACCTGAAGTATTTCTTTACTTTTTTGGAGAAACCTGGATGTTCAGAAATGCTTTGATAGTCTCTTAGTTTTCCTTCATCTGAAAATATCTTTATTTTGTCTTCATCTCTGGAGGATACTTATGAATATATAATTCTGGGTTGGTAGTTCTTTCCTTTCTGCATTTGAAGGTATTGCTTTATTGTTTTTTGGACTCCATGATTTCTGATGAGAAATTTCAGTTATTCAAATAATTGTTCTATGTTTGTAATATGTCTCTTTTTGCCAGAAGCATTTGAGGTTTCTTTCTTTATCTTTGTTTTTTTAGCAGTTTGATTATGAGTTGGCAAGTTTTCATTCAGTTAATTTTATTTGTGATTTGCTGACCTGTAACTATATTTCTTCCACACAATTGGGAAGTTTTCTATTATTATTTCTTTAAGACTTCTTTTTCTCCCCTGTTTCTTCTCTTTCTGGAACTCCACTTACATGTCTATTAGACCTTTTGATAACTGTCACACATGTCCTTGAATCTTTGTTCTTTTTCAGTTTTTTCCTTCTGTTCTTCAGATGGGACTCTTTATATTGAGCTACATCTTTTAGTTCATTGACTCTTTCTGTTCTCATTTTCATCTTTACATTGAGACCATCCAGCATGATTTTTCTTTCTGATATTGTGTTTTTCACCTCAACTTTCTTTTTTTTCTCATTTTAACAGTTTTTATTTCAAGTTGTTGCATATAAGTTTACTTTACTACTGCATCTTCTTATTGTTTCTTCCTTATATATGCCCTTTTCCTTTTCTACCTGGCAAGATTTGGCTTTACGTTCAAGGATGTTTTTGTAGTCTTTGTCCAGTTTTAGTCTAGTGATAACCACCTTGCTAGAGTGAATGCCCACATGCATGGTTGTGCCGTTTGCCTTCTTCCTGTAAATCTGGATGACTTTGCCAACCTGCTGACCTTTGTAGTGTCCTCTACACAACCTGCACTTCATCATCCTTTTGGATGGGCACAGATCAAACATTGTACTTCTGTCTCAGCTCTTTGGAAAGAGGGGAAGACATGATATTCCTGTGAATGTGGAAAGGTGCACTGAAATGCCGTTTTCGGTTCTGGCTCTGGTCAGAAGTCACAAAGGGATTGAACTTCATTTTGGCCACTGGTGCTTCAGTGATGGCCGCAAGAGGGAAGAGCTTTCACCCCAACTTTCAATATTATTCCTTTTGATTTCTTTCCCTGCTTAGACCTCCCATTTTAAAAATTCATTTCAAGAGAATTTTCATTTATATTATGGAGCACAGTTAAAACAGTACCTCAAGTCTCTGTCTGGGTTCCAAGATCTATGCAGTCTCAGGGCTCGCATTTATTGAGAGTCTTTTCTTTTGAAAATGGCCACATTTTACTGTGTTATTTTTTTTACCCAGGTACTACTTATTTATGTATTTATGTATTTTGCATACTAGTAATTTAAATTGTATCTTATGTTTTGAATGTTGTTATATAAATACTCTGGGTCTTATTATAATTCTTTGTAAAACATTGACAGTTAAAACAACAACAACATAAATCAACTGAGTTAGGTTCAAACATGAATTCTGTATTGCCTTCTGTGGGTTGTCCAAATTTTACATCACTTCTCAAAGCTCTCAACATACTCTTTCAAGTTCATCTCATGCATCAGTAGCTCAGAGACAAGGCTTGGGTTGTGTTCAGGTTCATACACAGAATTAGGCTAGCTGTATCTCTTTTTTTTCTCCAACAATATTACCTTCTTACTCCCCCAGAAAGATGTGATTTTGGGGAATTTTGTCTGCCCACGATGATAGTCTCCTTTGTGATTAAAAATTGCCAAACAATTGAAGCAAAACCCATAAGAAACAAAAGCAAACCCCCTCCCCCAGCTAAGTTGCTTCTCTAAGTTTTGTCTTCCTTCCATAATCTGCTCCCTTTTATTTGCTTTTGAAAGTCTACAGGTAGCTTTGTTTTGTTTTTCTTTATCTTTGTATTTTGTTCAGAGATCTTTGTTGTAATAAGGCAGATTGGATTTAATGTGCTTGTACTGTACCATTAAAGTGGAACTAAATTTCCAAATTCTATTTTAAAAGAATCATTCTAGTTGCTCTGTTGAAAACAGACTATAGATAGGTATGGAGGGAGGGCTGCTGTGTAATCTGGATATTACACACATCCAGATGAAAGATGCTGCTGAATGGACCAGGCTGGTAGTAGTGGGGATAATGAGATGTAGTCTTTTTTCAGTACATATTTTGAAAGTGGAGCCAACACAGTTTTCAGATAAATTAGGTAAGGAGAAAGTGAGACATCATTGGTAACTTCGAGAATTTGGGCTTCTACAACTGGAAGGAAGTTTTGGCCAGTAACTGAAACGGGGAATACTACAAGTGGAAAAAAATGTATTGTCAGAAGCTTAGCTTTGGCACATAACGGTTGAAGTGCCTACAATACATATAAGTGGAGAAATCATATTAGCAATGGATATATAAATCTAGGATTCAGAGGATACTAGGCTACATATATTAAAACAACCAGAATCCAAAGTTTGCAAATGGTATTAGTAAGTTAAAAAAAAAATCTATAAAATCCCCTAGGGAAATGTTTTTCAAACTTTAACATTCAGGAGAATCACCTGAAGTGCTTATTAAAACTAAATTGCTGGGCCCCAATCCCCAAGTTTCTGATTAATTAGGTCTTTGGAGGGACTTGAAAATTTGCATTTCTAACAAATTTTCAGGTCATGCTGATGCTGCTAGTCTGAGGACCACACTTTGGAAACTACTGCCCTATGGTGAATGTAGATACAGAAGAGAAGTTCAGTGGCTCAGTTTTGGAGGAGCTTGTGCTAAAATTGGGGGAAAAAGATGAGGAAACAATATAGAAGATAGAGAAAGAGCAGTCTGTGAGGTGGGAAAACAAGGAAAATGGTGTGCTGGTAATGACTGTTTCAAGGAAGAGAGATTATCAGCTTTCGTTTGCTGCATATAGGACAATAAAAGAAGAATTGAGAGTTGAGTATTGTATATACCAATATGGAAATTATTAGTAACCTTTACAGTATCAGTTTTGTTGGAGAATTAGGGCAACAGCCTGTTTGTAGTGGATTTAACTCATATCTCATACACTATAGTGTAAACAGATAAACTGTCCCTGTAGCTCAGTGACACCAGCCACTAAAACCCTTTGCTCTGGTATTATCCTCAACAAGCACTGTTCCTTGTTGATTTTTTAAAAGAATAAAATGAGCGGATCAACCCATGTGATTTTTGTATTTGCTTTATAGTCAAAAAAATCTTTAGTTCAAATTATATATTGGATTTTGCCTTATGGCGTCAGTCTCTTAAAAGCTAGGCAAGCCTGAACCAGTTTCTCTGATCCTGATAAATCCTGATCCTGTGTCAACACAACAGGGTTTCTGGAGCTCCCCCTGAAGATCACACTGAATAGTTGAGGCCCCATCAAGGTATCATTTTTCCTTTGAAGCCCAATTTTATCTTTTTTTTTTAAGCAGCCATAATCTCAGTTTTATCTTATGAAAGTAAGAATTCTGGACTTTGTAGTTTCAAAAGTTACTTTCATCTTTAAAGTTCTATGATTCTATGCCTTTAAATTAGGATAATATTCATAAAGATGTCAGACAACATTTCTTTCTCTAAATTTCAATATTTTCATATTGTAGTCAGAATTTCAGGAGTCTTACTTATTCATTATTGTAGGTGTTTCCAAATAAAAGAAACCATTGTGTATTTGATTTATAAAAAGTTATAGAATTTTTAGGCCAACATGTCAAATATTAAAAAAATTTTGATAACATAAGATCTCTCCATGTAGAATGTTTGCACTTAATTGCAAAACAGATGTAAACATTTCTATTATTTAGAGAGAATTCATAATTGGATCTAAAATAACAGTGCAGAAATCAGGTTTCTAATCCTATAGCCAAATCAAACTGAGACTGGAAAGTTCAGCTCTTTAAAGAATAACCACCCCATGTTATTGGTACACAAGCAGTAAATAACAATAATCTTCCTATTATGAATCTTTTCTGTACAGTGTTACTTTTTATTTGGTTTCCATTGAGGGACAATATAATCTAGAACTGAATATGATGCCTTTCCTGTATTGGCTCAGCATTAAGAAAATTAGATGTAAGAAACAATGTTTTCTATTATGTTAGAGCTTTGGTTCTCAAAGAATTTAAAATTTTAGAACAAGAAAATGTTTTAAAGTATCAAGTGTGACCCTGTCTTTTAGAAAGAGGAGGAAGATAAGGTTCAATAAGTGCATGGTGGTCCTAACTCATGGCAGCACTGAATTGAGAATCACTCTTTTGTCTCAAAGAAATAAATAATCATAGAAGTGGAAGATATTTTATTTTTAGTGTCCAGCTATTATGTGATGCATGAATCACCCCCATGGTTTCCTCCATAAGGTCCTTTCAAACATCTGTTCATATATAGAGTGTAAGTAAACATACTTAACACCCAACATTTTCCTAAAGTAGTTCTATTTATCAGCAAAATATAAGTGTTAACCAATAGGATTAATCTGTACAGTCTTTAGGCTGGGGCTCCTTAAAATCTATGGGCCTGTCCTGTATCTTTCCTATGTAATTGTCAACAGAATTTCCATCACAGATTCAAGCCAGTCTCCTAATTCTCCCAAAGTATAGTATTTCCTGCCTCTGTTGAATTGGAATGAAAGGTTTAATACCTGTTGGCAAAATTTGCTTTAGACTGCCATTTCGCTCTTGGGCAACCGTATGTTTGCCTCTCCATAGGAACTAGAAACTTGAGACAGAAGTCAACCTTTTTGTAGTTCACTCACTTAAAGTTTCAAAGCTAATATTCACTGGCCTGGTACTTCAGTTTTTACCAAATCCTGTGGCCATGCTATTTTGTCCTTTCAGGCACTAATGGTATCTACTGCCAGAAATTATTGTCAATGCCAAAAGCAGGAAGTAAAGACAATGGCAATTTCATTCATTCATTTATTCACTCATTTCATATTTATTAAGTACCTACTATGTTTTAGTCTGGCAACAAGGTGCTGAGATACTCAAGCACAAATAAGGCACTGTATTTATTCTTAAGGAAATTGAGATCCGTTAGAAAAAGGCAGGCGTGTATACACATATTTGCCTTAAAATAATATAGATCCTGTGGGATATATACACATTTAGGTTACAAGGCAGAGAGAACCTCCTATGTACCTTTTACCCAAGTATTTTGTTGGTAAGGCCTTAACTATTTTTCTTAATTTAATTCTTTTTAATGTCTCCAATAAAATAATTCCTAGTAATCAATTACTGAACCATCTAGGAGTTTAAAAAAAGTCTTCAAAAACATTCAACACACTTAATGAGTTTCTTTGCCTGGGAAAATTCATGGACAAACTTGAACACATTAAAATGAAAATTTGCTGATGTGATTCAGTTTTTAGTTCTGGGTAAAATGCCATCAGCATGACATTTTCCACCTCATATTGTATTTCTGTGTACAGATATCTTGGCTTGTGAATTGAGCTTAGAGTCTGTAGTGCATAAGTGTGATGCATGACTGATGAGTTTAAACAGAATTCATGCATCCTTTAAAAAGATTTTAGAGAGCACTTAAGAATGTAATTTTGAAGGATGGCATTTTTAGCTACAGTGGGCATTTTGAAATGTATGAAGTTACTCTGGATCATTTAGATTATTTTGAGCACTCACAGAATTTGCCCTGCCCCACCTCAACCATAATCATTCTTCATCTTCCAAACAGCAAACATGTGACAAGTGAATACCAATTAGTTCCCTCTATGCTTTTAAAATAATTCTAATTTCTTTTTCAGCATATTCTTTCCTGAAAATACAGATACAAAAGCTAAGGATCTTCTAGCTTCATAATGGTACACAAGATATCAATATAAGGGTGCTGTTTAGTGAACACTACTCACCAGGGTGGGCACTTGTGTCCTGCTGTCCTTAAGAGTAAATGATTCCAGGTCTGGATTTTCATCTGAGTCATTTTCTCCTGCTTTTAAGGTGAAGGGTTCTGTGGGAATAAATGAAGACCACCCAAATGAGAACAAGCAGAGCCTATTTATTCAGAGACTGCTATAGCACAGAAGTCAGCCACCATCACTTGCATTTGGCAGAGATTCAAAGGCAGGCAAAGAAACAAGAAAGGTTTATCATGAAATAAAGGAAGGATTTGGATATACTCTGATTAAAAGTTGTTGGCATGGGGAAGCTGGAGATGTACTACCTAGAAAGGACACATCTTGGGTGATTGGTTAGGGGAGCATATTGAGCCTTTTCTGGTTTATCCTGAGTTGGAAGTAGGGGTAAAAAATAGGAAAGTCCAAGTCCTTGACCAGGTCCTGACTATTTTAGGCTGATTGCTGCAGAGGCTGTAGTCAGGGTTCTGTTGTTATATATGGTCTGCCCATTATCCATTTGTATATTCAGTCTCTCCCTTTCAATTCCTCTCCACATTTCGAACATTAGATTACTACTGTCTGTTGTCTCAACCTGATGTAAAGGCAAACTAAGGATCCTGAATACGCCCCTCTCTATGATTCTCCATAACTGATGGAGAACCACTGGGCTTTTCAGTGTGAGTAGTGTGAGCATTTGTAAAATAAGCATGAGCTCTCCTGTGTAACACTAAATTCTAACTTGTATAAGACTGAAAAAAAATACCATTTATGGAGGAATAATGTCTTACTTAAGATACATTAGAAAAGTATTTATCAAATTACATTTCAATAAATCATAGTGTGATATGTGATATTCATGGATATTCTATTTAAAGATGATTTCCTCTACAAGCAAGCTTGAAGACAACTGAGTGTTAAGTTTGGAACAGCCTGGATAGCGTGTACTGAGGGGTTCAATGAATAGTGCTAAATTTCAACTGGGCTTTGTTGTGTGATACTAGGATAGATTATAATTTTCTTACTGGATATTATACAAATAAAATCTTGTTTCTAGGTTAATATAAGTAAAATACCTTCAAAGAACTAGAAAATGATAAGTATTCATCACTAGAGCTTTGGCTTGAAATTGTTGCTATGTTTTCACTACTACAGCATTTAAAAATTATTTTACCCCCAGATTTTGCTAATTTGTACCTTTTTTTTTGTACCATTGGTTTTTGG
Source organism: Eumetopias jubatus (assembly GCF_037043125.1). Lineage (NCBI taxonomy): Eukaryota > Metazoa > Chordata > Mammalia > Carnivora > Otariidae > Eumetopias > Eumetopias jubatus. The sequence goes on along the minus strand of NW_028274808.1, from coordinate 22,880,514 downwards.
AATTAGTTCTTCAAAAGCCAGAATGCTTCTCATAAGTTTTATCAGTAAACTTAATCATTTGGCTCAGGATGAATCATACCCTAGTTCTCACCCATAGTTAATTGGAATAATTTAGATGTTGAGATTTGGGACTTTGAGTTGATTTTGTTGATAATGCTTAAATGAAACTTGATGCTATAATGTCAAAGGCTTTCCAGGATGTTGGGATGGCGAATATATTTTGCATGTAGGAAGGACATGAATTTTGGGGAACCAGAGGGTAGACTATTGTGGGCTGCATTGTATGCCCCCAAACATGTTGAAATCCTAGTGTTCATACCTCAGAATGTGACTTTATTGGAAACCAGCTCTTTACAGTCTTAAGATAAATGAGGTCATTAGAGTGGGTCCTAATCCAATGTTGTGACTGTTGTTCTTATAAAAAGGGGGAAATTTGGACACAAAGGCAGACATGCACTGAAGGAAGATGATGTGAAGACACAGGGAGAAGACAGACATCTACAAGTCAAGGAGCATGTGAGGTGACTAGGAACGAGGCGAGAGGCCTGGAGCAGATCCTTCCCTAGTGCCTTCTGAGGGAATGTGGCCCTCTTGCCAACTTGAATTGAGACTTCTGGCCTGCAGAACTGGAAGACTACTTCTTTGTTCTGAGCCACACAACTTGTGGTACTTTGTTATGGTAACCCTAGGAAACTAATATGGATTTTGAAACCATTTTTGAATCAGCAATTTGTGCCATTAGGTTTTATATTAACATCTGTATGTACCTATATGCTCTTAGACTTTTCAGCTAATGTCCTAGTTATCTTTCCCATTTAACAGACTGCTATTTGACTCGAGATACTGACTGGACTCTTTTTAAATATTTCACAAGCTACTCTTAATATTATTCTAGTGGCTGAAGTGTGTTACCAAACTTTTATTTTATTAAATAGTGAACAAATGAGAATTGTGATTTTTTTCATATCTTTGCTAGAGAAGCTGAATTACAAAGACATACATTCACTATTGCTTTTGCATCAAAAGGAATGACATGTTAGCAAACAGGAAATACTTTCCTTATAAAAATATTTAAGTATTTAAAGTAATATTTTATATTTGCCTTTTCAGCTAAACTATGATACCAGAGATAGAAACTGGAACAATTTTTGCCAGTTATTATATCTTAGTGGCAACCAGCTAGACACTGGCTGCCTAACTCATTAGGCTGGAAACTGTTTCTTTTGTTTTTCTTTCTTTGTGTACTAAATCTTTTCGTGCCATTTGTTTTGTTACTGAGGGAGGAAGGGAAGCCAAAGAAACAAAAGTTGCAGTGAAAGAAAATACATAACTTCACTAAATATTTAAATGGTAGTTTCCCATGTTGACAAAAAAGCAAGATGCATCCAATTCTAACAGCAATCATGACAACCTTCCAACTCATGCTTTTTTAAATCAATTTTCCCCAAATTTTCATTTTTGCTTTATTGCACTTGGCAAGAATTGCACCTTTTTTTTTTTAACATAAAGAAGGTTTGTGGCAATGCTGCATTGAGCAAGTTTATTGGTGCCATTTTTCCAACAGCATTTGCTCACTTCCTGTCTCCATGTCACTTTTGGTAATTCTCACAATATTTCAGACTTTGTCATTATTATTGCATTTTTTTTATGTTGATCTGGATCAGTGATCTCTGGTGTTACTATTTTAATCATTTAGGGGCACCATGAACCATACCCATGTAAGATGGTGAACTTAATAAATGTTTTGAGTGTTCTGACTACCCCACTGACTGGCCAACAGCCCATCTCTCTCCCTCTCCTCAGGCTTCCCTATCCCCTGAGAAACAACAATATTGAAATTAGGCCAATTAATAACCCCTACAATGGCCTCTCAGTGTTTAAGTTAAAGGAAGAGTTGCATGTCTCTCATTTTATTTTATTATTTATTATTTTTTTAAATTTTATTATGTTATGTTAGTCACCATTCAATACATCATTAGTGTTTGATGTAGTGTTCCATGATTCATTGTTTTCGTATAATACCCAGTGATCCGTGCAGTACGTGCCCTCCTTAATACCCATCACCAGGCTAACCCATCCCCCCACCTCCTCCCCTCTAGAACTCTCAGTTTGTTTCTCAGAGTCCATAGCCTCTCATGGTTCATCTCTCTCTCCGATTCCCCCCCTTTATTTTACCCTTCCTTCTCCTAATGTCCTCCATACTATTCCTTATGTTCCACAAATAAGTGAAACTATATGATAATTGACTTTCTCTGCTTGACTTATTTCACTTAGCATCATCTCCCCCAGTCCCATCCATGTTGATGTAATAGTTGGGTATTCATCCTTTCTGATGGCTGAGTAATATTTCATTGTATATATGGACCACATCTTCTTTATCTATTCATCTGTTGAAGGATCAGCTCTTTCCACAGTTTGGCTATTGCAGACATTGCTGAAATGAATATTGGGGTGCATATGGCCTGTCTTTTCACTACATCTGTGTCTTTGGGGTAAATACCCAGTAGTGCAATTGCTGGGTCATAGGGTAGCTCTATTTTTAATTTTCTGAGACACCTCCACACCGTTTTCCAAAGTGGCTGTACCAACTTGCATTCCCACCAACAGTGAAAGAGGTTTCCCCTTTCTCCACAACCTCTCCAACATTTGTCGTTTCATGCCTTGTCAATTTTTGCCATTCTAACCGGTATAAGTGGTATCTCAATGTGGTTCTGACTTGAATTTCCCTGAAGGCTAATGATGATGAACATTTTTTCATGTGTCTGTTAGCCATTTGTATGTCTTCTTTGGAGAAGTGTCTGTTCATGTCTTCTGCCCATTTTTTGACTTGATTATTTGTTTTTTGGGTGTTGAGTTTGAGAAGTTCTTTATAGATCTTGGATACCAGCCCTTTATCTGTAGTGTCAATTGCATATATCTTCTCCCATTCTGTGGGTTGCCTCTTTGTTTTATTGACTGTTTCCTTTGCTGTGCAGAAGCTTTTTATGTTGATGAAGTCCCAAAAGTTCATTTTGCTTTTGTTTCACTAGCTTTTGGAGATGTATCTGGAAAGAAGTTGCTGTGGCTGATGTCAAAGAGGTTACTGCCTATGTTCTCCTCTAGGATTTTGATGGATTCCTGTCTCACATTGAGGTCTTTCATCCATTTTGAGTTTGTCTTTGTGTGTGGTGTTAGAGAATGGTCGAGGTTCATTCTCCTGCATGTGGCTCTCCAATTTTCCCAGCACCATATATTGAAGAGACTGTCTTTTTTCCATCGCATATCTTTTCCTGCTTTATTGAAGATTATTTGACCATAGAGTTGAGGGTCCATATCTGGGCTCTCTATTCTGATCCATTGGTCTATATGTCTGTTTTTGTGCCAGTACCATGCTGTCCTGGTGATCACTGCTTTGAAATATAGCTTGAAATTGGGCAACGTGATGCCCCCAGCTTTATTTTTCTTTTTCAACATTTCCTTGATGGTTTGGGGTCTTTTCTGATTCCATACAAATTTTAGGATTGTTTGTTCCAGCACTTTGAAAAATGTCTTGGAATTTTGATCAGGATGGCATTGAAGGTATAGATTGCTCTGAGTAGCATAGACATTTGAACAATGTTTATTCTTCTGATCAATGAGCATGGAATGTTTTTCCATCTTTTTGCGTCTTCTTCAATTTCTTTCATGAGTGTTCTATAGTTCCTAGAGTATAGATCATTTACCTTTTTGGTTAGGTTTATTCCGAGGTATCTTATGGTTTTTGGTGCTGTTGAAAATGGAATCGTTTCTCTAATTTCTCTTTCTACACTTGCATTGTTAGTGTATAAGACAGCAACTGATTTTTGTGCATTGATTTTGCAACCTGTCACATTACTGAACTGCTGTATGAGTTCTAGTAATTTGGGGGTGGAGTCTTTTGGGTTTTCCACATAAAGTATCATGTCATCTGCAAAGAGAGAGAGTTTGACTTCTTCTTTGCCAATTTGAATACCCTTTTTCTCTTTTTGTGATCTGATTGCTATTGCTAGGACTTCTAGTACTCTGTTGAACAATAGTGGTGAAAGTGGGCATTCTTGACGTGTTCCTGATCTTAAGGGAAAGGCTCTCAGCTTTTCCCCATTGAGGATGATATTCGCTGTGGGTTTTTCATAGATGGATTTTATGAACTTGAGGAATGTTCCCTCTATCCCTACACTCTGAAGAGTTTTAATCAGGAAAGGATGCTATATTTTGTCAAATGCTTTTTCTGCATCAATTGCGAGGACCATATGGTTCCTCTCTCTCCTTTTATTAATGTGTTCTATCACACCGATTGATTTGCGGATGTTGAACCACCCTTGCATCCCAGAGATAAATCCCAGTTGGTCATGGTGGATTGAACCTTTTAATGTATTGTTGGATCCTACTAGCTAGGGTTTTGTTGAGGATTTTGGAATCCATATTCATCAGGGATATCAGTCTGAAATTCTCCTTTTTGATGGAGTCTTTGCCTGGTTTGGGGATTAAGGTAATGTTGCCCTCACAGAATGAGTCTGGAAGCTTTCCTTCTGTTTCTATTTTTTGAAACAGCTTCAGGAGAATAGGTATTATTTCTTCTTTGAATATTTGGTAGAATTCCCCAGGGAATCCATCAGGCCCTGGTCTCTTGTTTTTTGGGAGGTTTTTGATCACTGCTTCAATCTTGTTACTCGTTGTTGGCCTATTCAGGTTGTCAATTTCTTCCTGTTTCAGTTTTGGGAGTTTATACGTTTCCAGGAAGGCATCCATTTCATCCACGTTGCTCAGCTTATTGGCATATAGTTGTTGATAATAATTTTAATAATTGTTTCTATTTCCTTGGTGTGATCTCTCGTGATCTCTCCCCTTTCGTTCATAATTTTATTAATTTGGGTCCTTTCTCTTTTCTTTTGGATAGGTCTGGCCAGTAGTTTATCGATCTTATTAATTCTTTCAAAGAACCAGCTTCTAGTTTTGTTGATCTGATCTACTGTGTTTCTGGTTTCTAATTCATTGATCTCTGCTCTAATCTTAATTATTTCTCTTCTAATGCATGGCTTAGTCATCGTTTTGTTGCTTTTTCTCTAGTTCTTTAAGATGTAAAGTTAGTTGGTGAATTCATGACTTTTCTATTTTTTTTGAGTGAGGCTTGGATGGCTATGTATTTCCCCCCTTAGGACTGCCTTTGCAGTATCACATAGGTTTTGGATCGATGTGTTTTCATTCTCATTGGTTTCCATGGATTGTTTACGTTCTTCTTTGATTTCCTGGTTGACCCAAACATTCTTAAGCAGAGTGGTCTTTAGCTTCCAAGTGTTTGAATTTCTTCCAAATTTTTTCTTGTGATTGAGTTCCAGTTTTAAAGCATTATGGTCTGAGAATATGCAGGGAATTAGCTCAGTCTTTTTTTTTATCAGTTGAGACCCGATTTGCGACCCAGTATGTGGTCTATTTTGGAGAAAGTTCCATGTGTGCTCGAGAAGAATGAGTATTCTGTTGTTTTAGGGTGGAATGTTCTGTATATATCTATGAGGTCCATCTGGTCCAGTGTGTCATTCAAAGCTCTTTGTTTCTTTGTTGATTTTCTGCTTAGATGATCTGTCTATTGCTGAGAGTGGTGTATTGAGGTATCCTACAATTAACGTATTGTTATCAATATGACTCTTTATTTTGGTTAACAGTTGGCTTACGTAGATGGCTGGTCCCATGTTTGGGGCATAGATATTTACAATTGTTAGATCTTCTTGTTGGATAGACCCTTTAAGAATGATAGTGTCCTTCTGTGTCTCTAACTACAGTCTTTAGTTTAAAATCTAATTTGTCTGATATAAGAATTGCTACCCAGCTTTCTTTTGAGTCTGTGGCATGGAAGATGGATCTCCATCCCTTCACATTCAGTCTGGATGTATCTTTAGGTTCAAGATGAGTCTCTTGTAGACAGCATATGGATGGGTCCTGTCTTTTTATCCAATCTGCAACCCTGTGGCATTTTATGGGAGCATTCAGGCCATTCATGTTGAGTGATTATTGAAAGATATGAATTAATTATCATCATGTTGCCTGTGAAGACCTTGTTTTTATAGATTGTCCCTGTAAATTTCTTTTCTGTATCACTCTTGGGGTCTTTCTCCTTTTATAGAACCCCCCTTAATATTTCTCACAGGGCTGGCTTAGTGGTCACATATTCTTTCAGTTTCTGTCAGTCTTGGAAGCTCTGCATCTCTCCATCCATTCTAAATGACAGCCTTGCTGGGAAAGTATTCTTGACTGCATGTTCTTCTTGTTTAGTACCCTGAATACATCTTGCCAGCCCTTTCTGGCTTGCCAGGTGTCTGTAGATAGGTCTGACGTTATTCTGATGTTCCTCCCTCTGTTCGTAAGAAATCTCTTTCCCTGAACTGCCCTTACAATGGTTTCCTTGGTTCTAAGATTTGCGAGTTTTATTATTACATGCCAGTGTGATGGCCTGTTTTCCTTGATCTTCGCCGGGGGGGGGGGGTCCTCTCTGCCTCTAGGACACAAATGTTTGTTTCATTCCCCAGATTAGGGAAGTTCTCAGCTACAATTTGCTCAAATATATCTTCTAGTCCTCTCTTTCTCTCCACCTCCTCAGGCATTCCAATAATTCTGACATTGGAACGTTTCATGGTGTCACTTATTTCTCTGATTCTATTTTCATGGATTCTGAGTTGTTTTTCCCTGGCCTCCTCTTTTCCTTTTTTTTTTTTTTTTTCTATTAATTGGTCTTCTAGGTCACTAATTTGTTCTTCTGCCTTGCTTACCCTAGCTGTTAGATTATCTAGATTAGATTGGATCTCATTGATAGCATTTTTTAAATTCTGCCAATTCAGCTTTCATTTCTGCCCTTAGAGACTCTATGTTGCCATTAATTGATTTCTCCATTCTAGCTATTATCTTCAAAATTGCCAGCCTGAATTCCATCTCCAACACCTTGGTTGTATCTGAATCCATTTGAAAATCTGTGGCATAAGTCATAGTCTCTGAGTCTTTCCTATTTTGGGGGTTCCTCCTCCTAGTCATTCCATTGAGGGGTGGTTGAAGGAATGTATAGAGTCCAAATTATTGACCACAACCCACGCAAGATGCACCTGTTTTCTAGGGACCTTAGGTTTGCTGGCCTCTTGTTTTCCCAGCCTATCTTCTGCGGGTGGGGTCGGCTGCGCTGTTACTCAGGCAACCCTGTTTGGGCAGAGTTGCCCTGCCCCTGTGGGGAGGGAATGGGCTCAGTGAAAACCGGTTTTGGGGGGCTTTTGTTCTCTGGCGGCTTTCCCTGGTGGCTTTCCGCGTCTCTCCTGAGAGTCAGAGCAGAAGAGACTGTTTCCAACCCTCTGCCTCAGAGCAGAGATATCGCAGTCTGTTCTTCAGTGAGCTCTCCAGGCCACACTATCTCTGTTTCTGTCTGTGCTGCTATTACCTGCAGCGTTCTGGATTGTACGCCCCTCAGCTGCGCTCCCAGCCCCCACCCCTTGGTCGGGGCACGTGTCTGCCCTTTGTGCTTCTAAAACCGCCAGCCACCCCAGTTCACATGAATGGCCCCGCCCCTCTGGTTGCCATCTGGAGGGCTGCCCTGAAGTCACTGGTCTGCAAGCCTGTGCCCCATCCCCAGCGCAGGAGGCTATAGCTCACTGGCAGTGTAGGATCCCCACAGCTGGCTCCCTCTCCCTGCCATTAATCTCCGATATCTGCCCACGGAATCACAGCTCCCCACTTCATACCTCAAAACCAACAGCCTGTGATATTCTGTTTGTAGAGATTCAGATCTATCTTCTTACATCTCAGGCTGATTTCATTGGTGTTCAGAGTGGTCTGTTAGATATCCAGCTTAATTCTGGGGACCAGTTGGAATAGGGTCCCCTACTCCTCTGCCATCTTTTTCCTCCCCCTTCCACATGTCTCTCATGTTAAATTAAAAGCTATAAATGATTAAGATTGGTGAGGAAGGCATACTGAAAGCCAGGATAGTCTGGAAGGTAGGTCTCTTGCACCAGATGGTTAACCAAGTTGTGAATGAAAAGGAGAAATTCTTAAAGAAAATTAAAAGTGCTACTCCAGTGTTTACGTGAATATTAAGAAAGCAAAAGAGACTTATTGCTGATATGGAGAAAGTTTTAGTGGTCTGGATAGAAGCACAGCATTCCCTTAAGCCAAAGCCTAATCCAGAGCAAGGCTCTAAATTTCTTCAATCTCGTGAAGGCTGAGAAAGGCAGGGAAGCTGCAGAAGGAAAGTTGGAAGCTAGCAGAGGTTGAGTCATGAGATTTAAGGAAAGGAGTCATTTCCACAACATAGAAGTATAGGGTGAAGCAGCAAGTGCTGATGTAGAAGCTGCAGCTAGTTATCCAGAATACCCAGCTAAGAGAATTAACAAAGGTGGCCACACTAAACAGCAGAGTTTCAATGTAGACAAAATAACCTTCTATTAGAAGAAGGTACCATTTAGGACTTTCATAGCTAGAGAGGAGAACTCAATGCCTTGCTTCAAAGTTTCAAAGCTCAGACTGACTCTTATTAGGGGCTAATGGAGCTGATGGCTTTAAGTTGAAGCCAATGTTCATTTAGCATTTCAGAAATCCTCTGGCCCTTAGGAATTAGGCTAAATCTACTCTGCCTGTGCTCTATAAATGGAACAAAACCTGGATGACAACACATCTGTTTACAACATGGTTTACAGACTATTTTAAGCTCACTGTTGAGATCTACTGCTCAGAAAAAAAAAAAAAAAACAAAGTTCCTTTCAAGTATCAATGCTAAATGACAATACACCTGATCACCCAAACACTCCAATGGAGATGTACAATGAGATTAATGTTTTCATGCCTGCTAAGACAACATCTATTCTGCAGCCCATGAATCAATGAGTATTTTCAACTCTCAAGTCTTATTACTTAAGAACTACCCTTCACAAGGCTGCTATAGGTAATGATTCCTCTGATAGACCTAGGCAAAATAAATAAAAAACCTTCTGGAAAGAATTCATCATTCTAGATGATATTAAGAACATTCATGATTCATGGAAACAGGTTAAAATGTTAACATGAACAGGAATTTGGAAGAAGTTGATTCCAGCCCTCATGGATAACTTTGAGGGGTTCAGACTTCAATAGAGGAAGTAACTACAGAGGTGGAGAACCAGAATTAGAAGTGGAGCCTGAAGATGGGACTGACTTACTTCAATCGTATAATAAAACTTGAATGGATGAGAAGCTGCTTCTATGGAGGAGCAAAGTAAGTGGTTTCTTGAGATGGAAGCTACCCCTGGTGAAATGCTATGAAGATTGTTGAAATGACAACAAAGAATTTGGAATATTCCATAAACTTAGTTGATAAATGAGTGGAAGAGTTTGAAAGGATTGACTCCAAATTTGAAAGAATTTCTACTTGGAAAAATGTTAGCGAACAGCAACACACACTGCAGAGAAATTCTCCGTGAAAGGAAGAATCAACTGATGCAGCAAACTTTATTGTCTTATTTTAAGAAATTGCCACAGCCACCTCAGCTTTCAGCAAACACCAGCCAGAACAGTCAGCAACCATCAACATCAAGGCAAGACCCTCCAACAGCCAAAAGGTTATGAGTTCCTGAAAGCTCAGACAATGGTTAGCATTTTTAGCAATAAAGTATTAAGCTATTGCACACTAAAAAGACTATATAGTATAAACATAACTTTAATATGCACTGGGATGGCAAAAAATTCACTTGATTTGCTTCACTGTGATATTTGCTTTGTACTTGTGGTCTGGAACCAAACCCACGATATGTCTTAGGTATACCTGTATATATACTGGATTTCATTTGCCTGTCTTCCATAGCTATCATTTTCTCTTATGCTTTTAAATTGTGTATTCAATTCCACTTGATTTTGCTGATTCTTTCTTTCCTCCATTACTGATCAATTATCCTTTGGTTGGTTGATTCTTTCTTTCTTTCTTTTTTTTAAAGATTTTAATTATTTATTTGAGAGAGAAAGTGAGTGAGAGAGAAAGAGCACAAGCCAGGGGAGAGGCAGAGAGAAAGGGAGAAGCAGACTCACTGCTGAGCAGGGAGACTGCCATGGGTCAGTCCCAGGAACCTGGGATTATGACCTGAGCCAAAGGCAGACACATAAGCTACTGAGCCACCCATGTGCCCACTTTCAGTTGTTTCTAATTTCTCCTTTAGTTCAGTGATTGTTTTTCTTCTACTTCCTTCCTCAGATCTGCCAGCATGGCTCATATTTAATATTTTTCTGGTGCCTTATTATCACTTATCTGAATTTCTTTTTCTTTCCTTAATACTCACGCTTCAGAGTTAATTAATTTTCTTAATTCATGGAAAACAAGTTATTGTAATTTTTATTTGCTTTTTAACCATTTTCTGGTGAGTGTCCTTTGCCTGCTATTTGTTTTTGCTTTTTAAACCCTCCTCTTTTTCCACAGTATGGTGGCTGATATCTTATTTTGGGTTCTATTTATTATTCATTTTTACATAAAACCAGTTTTTCTTTAAGGAAATATTTACCAGAAGTTTATGTAAAAGAAGAATGTAGGGCTGTGTTCCAGATGGCAGGAATTTTAATCATGGCTGACTAATCCTTTAAGTGTTACTATTCCGGTGCATGGAATTGTTGTATTGTGTACAGTTGTTCATAATGTGAATTCTCTGTCTCAGCCTCTTGCATCATCAACAGACCATCTCCTGCAAATGTTCTTTTCTAAAAGAGCCATCGTTTGTGCTCTGAAAATATTTTCCCAGGCTTTGCACCCTTCTCTATTATTGTAAACAAAAGATTTGGGTTTAACACCTCAGATTGTGTCGCTTGCCTCTGGGACTTATACTTTCATGCATTTTTAGGGACATACAACCACGTGTCCTCAATCTGGTTCATTTTGCACCCCAGTTAGATTTTCACAAGCCACCTCAGTTTCAGATAATTTCTGTTTTAACTAAAGCTACAGTTATGTAAAGATATTCAGTTTCCAGACTTGGCCATATATTATGACTACGAACAGCCTTCTCCCATCACCTCTCTTTCCAGATTTTTGAGTGATAAAATCTCCTCCATATTCAGACCCAAAGTTTGACCCATTTCCAGCTCCAGGAAGTTGACATGTTATTCAATGGGAAACTTTACTTAAAAAACAAAATTCAGGAGAGCAGAAGCAAAGAATGAAAAATCTTAAAAGATTTGGTAAGATATAAATTCTAGGTCCAGGAGTAAAAAACTTAAGATATTTATATTTAAAAGTACAAATACAGTGAAAGCAGAAGATTAGAATCAGAAAGAAGATGGTAATAAGACATGAACGAGAAGTGGGAAATAGGTTTCTACTTTTTGAAGTCCCTTAAGGTTAATTTCTAGTTAACACTCAATAGCTTTTTACAGTATGGGATAAAAAGATCAGCTCAAAAAGAATCAGAACAGATGTCATCATTTTTGCTTGTTTATCCAAAGAAAATCCTATCAAGTCCATGATTTTCTCTATGTGAAAGAAACAATCATGGCTCTGTCTAAATTAATCGCACATCCAACAGGATGCCAATGGTAAAGTGATAATTAAAAATGTATGTGGGTGCCTGAGCTTAGTTAACGATATAATAAACAAGAAGTCACATCACTAATTTAACGGCAATTGCAGTGTGCATATATGGATTAGGTTGAAGCAGAACATTCTTTTCGGTCCACTGTTTTATTGAAAGTAGTTGCTGGAGGACATTTATTTTTTGTGTTTCATAATCCATTATTAATATCACTAGGAGTCCCTTTAGTGCAATTAAAACCTCTGTTTATATTTTCCATTAGCTCAAATTGTTCCCTAGTTTGGTACTAATTATCACAGCTATGTAGCCAGTATCCAAATTTATTGTTCATCTGCTCTTTGGCTTCTGGAAATCTTAAAATTGCACAGAGCTATGTTATTATTCATATAAAATTTAAAATCAGTTTGTTCCAGTTTCTGTATGTTCAAAGATATAGATCCAAACTCCTTATTGTACAGGTTAACCAGACTGGGGATTGGATTACATATATTAACACAATCCATTGTAGTAACTAATGGATTACCTGGAAATATGCAGGAAATAAATTTACTACCCAAGGTCACAATCCTCTCTTCATTCTATTTCTATGTAAATTTTGTTCATGTAAGTTGTGTTCTAATATAACCAGCCAAATTGAACTAAATTTTATTGCTTTCTTAGGAAACTGTTATACTGATCATTACACAAAGAAATAAGTCTTTACTCTGTTAGGAAGCAACATTGTTCTTTTGTTGGGTGTGTAACACAAATGTTTTTCATGTTCTCCATTGTAGTGAATTCAGTTTACACACAAAAATCTACATGAAATCTGAGCATTTTCTACCTGTGGCTTATTTTAAGGTCCAAATATTTTATAATCTATTCTTTAAAACCTGTAAAAAATTGCATAATTAAATTAAATCATTATCCCATAAGATGGTTCTGTCAGTGACTTGCCACTTGAGATTTAATTGACAAGAATGTTTCCCACATTCTGAACTCCTGACAGCAGCACAGCAATCATTCAACAAATGTTTACTGAGCTCCTACTGAGTGCCAAACATTTTTCTAGGCATTTACAGATACACTGATGAATGAAATAGATAAAATCTCCGGTCTCAAGAAGCTACATCCTAGTAGAGTGATTAAGAGTCAGTCTGACTTTGGCTAGAAGTTCATCCCAACTAAATAAGAGCAGAGTGACCTTGGGCTGATTACTTATTAGTTCTGACCCTCAGTCTCTTCATCTATAAATCAATTCTAATACCTACCTCATATGGTTATTGTGAAAATTAAATATATTGTACACAGATCACTTAGCACAGTTACTGGAATATAATAAAGCTTGATATATTTTTAATATCTACATGTATTTATTAAATCCTAACAGTAACCAAAGCTTTCTGCATCAGAGGCAAACTGATTATTTACTTATTGGTGATTTTAGCATTAGTTTCCTATGCCCTAATCCCTCACAGGGCAACACAAGGAGGGCAGATATTGTTCAGGCAATAGGATTTGCACACTCAAGAGAAGCCCTGAAATTACAAATCTCAGAGTTCATATGGGGAGCGAGACAGCTGTCCCTCTCCCCTCCTAAGAGAGGGAGAAAAACCTTTGTTCTCGAATGTAGAATGTAAACAAGTCCTCTCTAGAAAGAAAAGGGCAAAGTTGACCACCCCTTGGAATGTAAACAAACGGCTCCAAGCGAGAGAAATCTGTACATCTTTGTAGGGTGTTTAACTGTCTTGAACTTTCAGGGCTTTAGCTCGGTTGCCAGTAATTTTTCGTCAGAAAGTGTTGACCCTGTCAAAACATGAAAATATTCACATTGTTTTTTGATAGTGTCCGTAACCACTAATGATTACCCTTGTTAACGTTATTAGCAGCAATTGCAGGATAGGAACCCAGGGGAGAGGGCTTTGGAAAAGTGACCCATCATCTGAAAAATGATGACAATTATCCTCATGATATTTTGTTTTTCTCTATTTTGAGTACCTCATCATGGGGTTTCTCTACACACCAGGGCCCCCCACCCTGACCTTATCTATGGCAATAAAACCATGATGCATTAGTGTGAATGAGTTCATAGTATCCACTACCAATGATACTCTGTGTAACACCAGTCCAAAAATAGGTTTCTTGAAGAAAGATTCCAGGTCAGATAAGTTTAGAAAAGGCTGTGGCATATATCTCCTTTCTTGGACAGTCAAAAGACAAAACCATGCTATATATTTTAAGAAATTTTTCAGAAATGCTTAACTAATAATTTTCCAAAATTCCAAGTGCAAGAAGCATAACTTAAGGGAATGACTCTATAGGAATGGAGTCTCCAATTCTGAAGCACAGAGGGATAAATCTGACAGCAGGACCTTCCTAGAACCCTTCAAAAATCACTTGACATATAGGTAAACACCAATTCAACACAATTTTTATATAGATATAAATATATATCTTAAAGATATAAAACAAAGTTTTATTTTATTATGTGCCAGACTTCATACTGAATATTGAGGACACAGAGATGTCTTTTGAGACATGGTTTTGCCCTTGAAGATCTGATGTATACATAAGATCTGTCCTGAACTGTTACTCAAATATCATAAATATTGCATAAAGTCTCAGGATAATCCTATCTTAAGCACTATGTGAAATATTTGTGTTTAGTAAATCAATCTCTGGTTTATTGAGGGGTAGAAGTGACATCTGATATCTAGCAAATCCATTTGCTATACCTTCAATTTTAGTGAATTTGTAAGTTTATCATTTTCCCAAATTATTCTCTAAGGAGGTATGATCCCTCCTTCCTTTTTCTTTGCTAATGTAGCAGAATCCTCCATGACAGGGAAAGGACAGGGAAGGTATGATGAACCCAAGTGTTGTCTGAGGAGAGAGGAGTGAAATTGGAGGAAGACCACGTGCCCATAATTGAGAACTATGTCACTTCTTTTTTGCTTGTTGATGTTGCTAAATAACCAAGAAATAATGGCTACTTATTGTTATATTGATGATCTCTGTTATTTAAATGACACGTAGGTTTACAACCTCCAGTTTGTCTACTGGTCCTAAGAAAGTCATTCTTGAAATATTTGTGTAAAGGTAAACATGCTCACCTCATCAGAAAACCTAACAACACTAACTTTAGATTACCATCCTATGAATTTCAATATAAGTGATACTGGCTCAGATACTTTAAAGCCTACTTATTCTAGATTCTCATTTTACGTTAACATAATAATCGAGTAGCAGGAATATCTGATACTCTGAGAACTACCATGGGATATCATGAGTGGTCTTAAATTTTTTTGTACAACCCCTTAAAGTGATATATTACCCTGACATTTCAAAATAACAAGAAAAAAGTATTGAAAGTACCAGGGAAACAGCATATCAGAAAATGCAGTTTATGAAATGGATATAGTACAACCACTTAAAAATTTATTTTAAACTGAATTCCTCTAGAAGTTACTAGTGGTGCCATTAGGGCAAAATCTTGAATCACAAAAACAAGAAAAACCCTGATGGTTAACTTTACTAGGTAATTTTAAGTTCCTCAAGTAATGACTTCCTGTAATTTGGGTGGTAACTCTAATCGGATGTGGGCTAAGTATTGAGCTACTTTGTTCTTGCCTTGAACCAACACCGGTTAGCCATGTGATCCTGGGAAAGGCACTTGATCTCTGAAAAATGAGGTTTTAATTTAATTGAGGGTTCCATTAGCTCAGGGGTTCTTAGTCTGATATCAGGGATAAAGAAATCCTTGCACCCCCTAAAGTTATATGCAAATGACATCAGTATGTATATGTATATGTATATTTTTTCGGGGAGTGATTCCAAAATTATCTTAGATTCTCTTCTCCACACAAAAAGTTAATAACCACCAAACCAGGTCATTTCTAACATTGCCTTTCAGTCTAAAACATTTAAAGGTTCTGTGATTTTTTACAGTCTAATATTTTAGTCACATTTTCTCAAGGCACAGGCAGTGTTTGGAGTAAACTGGATCCCTTAAAATAACTGATCCATTTGAAGTCTGGAGTTGTCATTTTTTTAGAGGGGAGCAGTATTTTGTTCTGCTCTAGGAGTCTGGAAAAGTAAACACAATAGCCACAAGCCCTTCACTCTTTCCCATTTTACCTATTTCTTCAGGCATGTGTATATGCAAACATTATAGGTCAGTGTCTTTAGGACTCATCTGTAAGAGTTACAAAACTGCTTGCAGAGAATTCTACTTTTCAATGGTGGTTCTTTTAGATAGAAAGATTAAGATTCGTGCATTTACTTATCCAACACAAGTTCATATGCCTCAATTTTTAAAGAGTGCTTCACTTAATCATGGTACATAACAACAGAAAGCCTCTCCTGGTTGCTTCTGATTTCCAACATTCTCTCTCATGGTGCAGATCTCTCAAAGTCCTTGGATCTGAATCCATTTAAACATCTGTCCCTGTGTCCTTGTCTTGAGCACAGAGTATACACAGGCTACCTCTTTCTCTCCTCTGTGCCTCTGTCTCCATTGACTTCTGTTCTTCTCAACTGCGTTTTCTAACCAAAATTGACTCTACCTAGATGACACTATTTTCTCTCCTGTCCTCTCACATGGCAGGCTGTGAATTGTAATGGAAAGAGTAGGAATTTTAAAGTATTTTTTAAAAGTTTTGATTTGGAAAGCTAACTTCCACTTTTAAGTTATGTGATCTTTAAAAAGTTAGATAACTTCTCTAAGTGTGTAGAAATAAAGCTCAGAAGCAGAATGCACATACAAATATCAAAGCTCAATCTCCAATATATCTACTTCCTAACTGAGTGGGGAATTAGAGAATTTTCTGTACCATTGTGTCTAACACAAGACCTTCTACTCAACAGAGTATGAGTGAACATTTGCTGATGGAGTGAACAGCCTCAATGTCCTTATTGAAGCTAGGAATAACCAACCGCACCTTACAGAATTGTGAGGAAATAAATAAGATCACTGAGCCTTTCATCCATCAAATATGAATTGCTGCATATGAAGCACCAATCAGTATGGTGGGACACAGTGGACAGACAATACTTGTTAACTGTTTTTTTTTCTTCCTTTTCTGTCTTTCCTCTTTCTCTCCTTTTCTGTCTCCACAACTCACCATAGATGGGTGCTGGGAACATTCCTCTTACTTCCACGTGTCAATCCTGGCCTCTTGCACAGTCATACGTGGCTTCTCCTTAAGCACATGCTCTGTCTGCAGTCAACCACAGGACGCCAACCTCCCTGTCACCTCAGTGGTCATGGATCAAGCACCTGCTTTAATCTTCCTCTGCTGTGACAGGAGTACAATAGCGAGGTTGGAGTACGAGCCCTCAAATTGGAATTAGGAGACTTTGGTTTGAGTAGATTTCTGTGTCCCTATGGTGATAACTTCTCTGGGACTAACATTTACATCCTATAAAACAAGGAGCTTAACCGATTTGATCTCTAAGATGCTTCCTGTTTTAAATTCCAGAACTTACTTAGCACTTAACCTCACTGACTCTCGTATAGTATTTTCTTTTATTTCAAGTCTTACTTCTTTACCTCAGTGGAAAATTTCATATAGGCAGAGATTATCACAGGTGTTTCTATATCCCTTACAAGCCCAGAACTCTCTTTAATGAAGAGTTAAAATCCTTATTCTTTAATTAGTCATAGGAATACAGAATATTTCAGATTTATATAACAGCCTCCAGGACTTAAAAATCAAAGATATTCCATTTGGTCAAGGTTGTGAACATTTAGTTTGGGGCACTTAAAAAAAAAACTATACTGTATTCTACTTATATCAAAATATTTGGGGGTGATTATATTATATACATTACTAAAATCATGCATTAAGAATAACATTTATTTCACAGAATGGACTCGCTGATGTATAAACATTACCACCCTGGAATTCATTTTATGAAAAACATATATCTTTCTTATAAAGATCCATCTGTTTCCAAACCAGAATGTTCCCACATGGTGAACCTAATAATTAAGCACACTTGGTTCTGGTAACAGGTATTATGTTAAATCTGTAGGAGATTAAGTACAATACAATAAAAAATATAAAGCCTAAATCAAAGAAATCCACGAGGAGGTACAATTTCTACTACAACAAAGTGTGCTTTCAGCTGGGCATCCTTGACCAGAGTCCTCTGCATCTTTCAGCCTCCCTCTCAAATTTGCAAACCCTGCTGGAGGGCTCACAGGAGAAGCACAAAGACAGCTGTGATGGAATCGGGTTCTAAAGAGCCCCACATAGTGCCCATCCACTGACTAGCTCGGCTATCTGCCCATCCCAGTGAACTGTTCTGTTTCTGGTAAAGGAAAGCGAGACAAGTGTTTCAAGGAAGCAGCAATAAAGAAGCTGGAGGGCTTAAAGCACTCGGCCCAAGTTGTTTTCTATTAAAGGTAACATTTGATACCATTCATCTTCAACTTCCTCTGTCTCCTCAGGGCCTCTATTTCTATATCTACTATCTTTGTCCCACTGTGGTGCTGGTGGTGATTCATCAAACTGTTAGATCCTGTTGGTCCTTTTGTGCCACAGCTGGTTTTTCAAACATTACGTCTCTGAAATGTCCAATTTGACTTCTCTCAATAAGGTTTATGGTACTCTGAAACTATGAAATTAAATATTAAATCAGTGATTATTATGTAGAGTTAGTATCCATACAAGGCATGTTGAGTTTCACTCAGAAAGGTTGTTGCAGCATCTGTAGCCTCAAAGGGAATATTCGACCCCATTAAATCTTTCTATTTTGGGTTTGTTCTCCCATAGCTGATTGTACAAATGGCTATTCCAACTGAGTTGTATTATTCATTATATAATAAATTTTGTTTGCTGACATTTATATAATTATTTCCTACTTAATTTAGTTCACTAATGATTTTATTCTGTTAACATACTTATTGCTCAAATATTATTTTAACTTGCTCATTCCTCATATATTGTTTTCAACCTTATCACTGTGTGAAGAGGTTTGGGCTTATCAACTCTTTCCCACTCTTTCAATAGCCATGAATTATTATTGGTTCTTTAAAAATTTCGGTTTGTCTGCCCCAAACTGTCAACCACCATTAATTAAAAGAATGAAATGAAATGATTTAGCAAGTAACGGGAGTGAATGATAACCAACTAATTTTAAAAGGATACTGTAAAAAGAACTTTAAATCAAAGTTTTGAGATAATATTGAGACAAAAATAAATAAATAAAAGAAAGAGCGCTCTGTGTATTGTGAGCAAAAGAAAAGGGCAGACAATCTTCAGAAACAGGTCAGTTTCATTTCTAGCTTCTCTGAATTGAAACCCTCTTGGAATTTCTGGTCTATCTGTTCCTATTGTTATCAAATATTGCTCCCATTCTCTGTGAAAGCTTGCTCCTGGCAAGCATACTCCTCCCACATTCTAGGTCTTTATTTTAGTGACTCAAGTGGGTACACTGATTGTTTCCTGTAAACAGGTATAACATGTATAAGGCAGTGGATAGTGTTTGCTGGAAGGTAACACTTTAATAACACCTCAAAATTAATGATCTAAAACCATGTCTCATCAACTGGCCTCCAATGTAATTTCCTCTTTTTACTTATCTATTTTAACCATAGCTCTGTTATTTTTTTTCAGTTTCCAGTGTCAAATAATAATGATAGTTTCTTAAACTTATCATTTAGTGACCATCTGCTCTGTTTCTGACACTATTCTAGGTGATGGAGATACATCAATGTAAAAGCAGACGAAATCCCTGCTCTTGTAGATCTTACATTCAAGAGAAACAATGTAATAGAATTCTTTTATAGAAATTATAATGATGTGATGATAAATATTTTTGAATTATGATCAGAGACAATAGTGAATTATTTAAAAATAGTATTTTAACATACACACACACACAGCTATGAGTTGCACGTTATCATCCTCACTTTATAGATAAAGAAACTGTGCTCAGAGAGGTTTACATAATTTCCCAAAGACAAGGGACAAGTGAGCAGCCTGATTAGGGACTGAACCTTCATCAATCTGACTCCATATCCTAAGACTGCAACTATAGTCCTTCACTGTCTCAGTTCAAGGTTAACCAATTTCATTTCTACATTTCTCCAACAACTTGCATAGATCGTCTTTCTCCATTTTCGGGTAGACCCTCTTTCTCCTTTTTATAGTTAGTATTATATTATTAGCTTCCTGATTGCTCCTTCATTACATGTATTTCTAGTCCCTCCTTCTTCTGGTCTAGACTTCCCATGACAATGAGTTATGTTCTTGAGGCAGTGCATTTATGATTTATTCATATTTTAGCAGCTTTCCATTGTGTACCAGTTGTCTTTTGAAACCTTCATCATGGTGTTTAAGGATCTCCTCAATGTCATACCAATCTTATTTTCACTCAATGTTTACCATTCTCAGTCTTCCTAAATATAACATGAAAATCCTACCTTGTGAGTCTGGTTTACACATTTAGAATTCTTTTAATATAATCTAGTTTAAACACCACCACTCCATGGAAAATTCTTTAAACATCCTGGTTCATATTACAATTTCTTTTGTCTCAAAGTTTGTCATGTGATTCATTTTATATTGTGACTTCCTTTGCAAGATATTATTTTAGGTATAATAAGTTCCAATATGTTATAATCCAGGTGGTCATGACTCTTATGAATAAAAAGGCAACCTGAATAGCAGCTACCCATAGGATTGTCTTCTTTGCTCATTACTGCAACTACTCTTCAAATTCCTTGGGCTCTGAACGTTGCTTCCTTCTCACTCCTTTACTTCCATTTTCTTTTAAGTATGTGGCATTTTACGCCTCCAGTTCACCCCTCATTTACTTTGCTTTGGAACCCACCACCTGGATTCCTGTTTCTCACCTCACCCTAACACTGCTCCAATGAAGATAGACTGATGATTCAGGTGGTGGTGAGAATAAGGGAACGGAAAATCAAAGCCCTATTTATTTTTTCCTTATCCTGCACCTCTGCCGTTGGTTCTCTATTTCTAGTAATTACCCCAGCCCCATCCTGTCTATTCTCCCTCATTCTCCTGACCCTGTGCTCGGTTCAAATCTAATTTGCTATATCAAATTTGCCAGTACTCTAGCTCAAGTCTCATCTTCTTACCACTAAGAGTACAGTAAAAATTTGTCTTTAAAAAAATCCATGTAAAAAATAAATAATCCATGTATGACTTTGTTTTTATCTACCATGTCTTAACAAAAAACAAAGAGAATTAAACATTTATTTTGGGTATTGATTGAGGTGACAAGATGGGAAGTGCCAACAATATGCCAAACAATGTTCTAAGCATTTTCTAGGTATGACACAATCCCTACAATAATCTAATGAAGTGGGTGTTATTATTATTACTATTTTATAGATGTAAAAACTGAGGCACAGAGAGACTAAGAAACTTGCCCCAAATTATATAGGTATTAAACAACAGGATAAAAACTCAGACAGTCTGGCCCCAAAGGCAGTTCTCTCATATTGCTCTGGTTCCCTCAGCTACAATTGCCAGCAGGAAGGGAGGAAGCCAAGTCCATCATGGAGCCTTATAAGAAAAGGAATGCTATGTCTAGGTAGTTGCCTAGGACAAGCCATGTTCCAAGCTTTTGTACTTCTTACCTTTTGATCCTCTGGGGGTGCATCCCTGATCTTTACCCTCTTAGATTCCTTGCCTCAGGCCATTGTAGTCACCATTAGGCTTGGGGGGACAGAATTCCAACTCTGTTAAAAAAAATAAAATGCTCCCGGAGCGCCTGGGTGGCTCAGTTGGTTAAGCGGCTGCCTTCAGCTCAGGTCATGATCCCAGGCTCCTGGGATCAAGCCCCACGTCAGGCTCCCTGCTCTGCGGGAAATCTGCTTCTCCCTCTTCCACTCCCCCTGCTTGTGTTCCCTCTCTCGCTGTGTCTCTGTCAAATAAATAAATAAACAAAATCTTAAAAAAAAAATGCTCCCATGTGTTATCTGCGATAGGTTGAGTTTCTAGTACTGTCTAGACACTTTATTTCAGGTGATTTATGGACCAAATAAGATTTTTGTTATGTACAAGAAATCTACAGAAAATGGTCTTTGTGTTCCAAACAAGTTTTTAAAAAATGAAGTCAGCAATACTTTTGTTTCTTCCATCCCATTACATAACTCTAAACACAGCTGACCTTCAGTAAACCTTGCTGGGGGCTTTCAATTTGATTGAGAGACGCCTCTTCCATGATTTAGTTGACTTCCATCAGTCCCTCTAATTTGGCCACCATTTCACAGACAGATGTCATTGGTTACTAGGGGTCAAGTGAGAGCCTGTCCTCAACTTCGCTGAACAAAGATACACGATAAATATAAGTATGTGGGATTATGAATTCTTTCTTGAATTGCTACACAGAAAACACCTCTTATTGTTGAGGCTTCACTCATGTCAATCCATGTGACTTCTTCCATCACTGCCTACCATATCCAAGACTGCCTGAGTTCACAGGAGAAGGGAAAGAAAAACAAGTGAAACACAGTCTCCTCCTAAGCACAATTGTAATTGTTCGCTTATTCATTTGAGGAGTGTAAAAGTATAAATTCACTTAAAATATTGTCATGGCCTTTTCCTCAAGTAGTTAGTAAGCAATTGAGTTGTGATCTAACAATAAATGTTTCAGTAAGAAAATAAAAAAGATGTGCTGAAGGACCTTGAAATAAATAATAATGCAGCCACCCCTATTTCGCAGAGAGGAAAAAATTTTATTTATACATATAATTATTTTATATGTCTGAATAAAGTTATTTTTTTCATAAATGTAATAGAATTAAAAAACATCAAATTACTTTTGTTGGGATTTGTATAAGCAAAAGAAAAGATATATAATGGAGTTCTATTTCTGAACAAATTATCCCTCATTAATAGAGTAATAGATCATATTAATGTTACATTTATAAAGAGAAATGGACATGGATGAATTTAGTACAAATTTTCCTGATGAACAAAAAGGATAAAAAATAGTATATGTGGTCATTTTACCATTTATTGCTGCACATGATCTTCATTTAGAGTAATTATACCATTATAATAGTAGAAGGATTGCAGAAAACCTCACCTGACAACAAAGCTTTAAACTTTAATATATGAACAGCTTGTGTACTTCCCTACTTCTTCATTTTACACAAATACAAATTTCTGTGGCATTTTTAGGTAGATCACAAGAAAAACTAATCTGAGATTAACTCAACCTTATATTAAGGTTGACTCTGCACAGTTTGCTTTAAAGGGGTGGCAGGGTAAATTTGTGTTTCAGGAGTTCCTACCTGCCTGTCTGCTCTGGTCCATGAAAAAAATATGTCCCTGATGTTCTCATCTTTGGCTCTTAGCCCTTACTGAATTGAACTGGCACAGGGAAATTCTCCAAATCAGCTTAAAATATAAATTGTTTGAAAAGAAATAAGGTTATTGAACTGCTTCAATTTTCCTAATGCTATATGAGAACCCAAAGGTAAAAATTTTCAGCAAGGTCCACAGATTGATTTATGTGTAAAGGTTTATTTCCCTACTCTGATTTGAAGAGGACTTCCAAGCAGGCAGAACTCCAACGAACAGCCAGGTGCAAAGGATGCTCACATTCTTTCACCTGACAGATTACTTCATCAGTAAACATAAAAACAGTCATGCCTACTAGATGTCCTTGATGTCAATAAGCAGCTTCATGGATCAAAATTTTCCTTTCATCCACCTCTCAGAGTCCCAGATTCTGAACTTTTGAATGTGTTCTACAAGTTTCTGTGGTCCCTACTCAGGTTGGTGATTAAAACAAAAACAAAAACGAAAAAACAAAACAGAACAAAACAAAACACACTTTCCCTTTATGTATAAACTATAAATCATTAAAAAAGGAAAATGAAAGAATTATTCAAAACTTGATACAAATTTATTTGCTAGTAGTAGTTCTATTATTTATAATAACTGGCTTAAGCATTGATTTGTAGTATTTGCTGTAGTGAATGAGGATGTGTAATATCGTGGAAAGACTATAGACTTTGAAATCTAACATTTGGTGAGTTCTGTCACTTAGTAGATATGTAATCTTGAACAAGGTGCTTAAACTTCCCAAACCTTATCTCAATCACCTAAGCGTTTAGCAACACACTATTCTTCATTAGGCTACAAAAATGTGTTGACATTGGATACTCAAGATGGCATTGATTTTTAGATAATCATGGATAGTCAGTTGGCTTTACTATGAAAAATGTATGCCATTGGAATAAAGTCAATTCAGCAGAGTTTTTCTATAGACAAATACATGGAAATGTAGAAGGCTGGCAATGGCATCATCAGAATACTTTATTGACAGATTTCACAGATTCATTGCAGAATTGGGCTCTTCACATGGATTTACTGCCACTTTGGAGACAAGGTGGTGCCAAGGTCCTGGGAAAAGGCTTTTAGTTGGATTCTCCTGCTTTCCAGTCCAGTTTTGCCCTTGATACTTATTTAATCTATGTCACTTACAAATTATTTTATTGCTTAAATGATGCTTTCTGCTTTGTAGCATTGTGATAACAATACCAAATCTGTGTGGGCATTTGTGGAGTTTAAAACAATGATGTACATGCAATGCTTATTTCTGTTCTATGTCTCGTTCTCCTTTCTTGTTTTTTTTTTTTTTTTTTTTTTGATGACCAGGAGAAAGCTACATCTGTGATGAAAGTTAATGCATAAAAATGTCACTCCTGGCCATAACCACACATTTGAGCATGATTCTGAGCAACATCCTTATCAGACTTTCTGAGCCCTCAGAGTTGAGTGGCTCTGTGCAAAGCTACTCTGCTTGCTTATGACTAGGACACCTCACAAAATCCACAGGGCTTGAGGAATTGGCCAATAATAGCATTCCTAGGGATAAGAATTTGGGGGAAACTGCATAAATTATCTCAACACCCCCCACCCCGAGATTTAAACATTGGCAACAGATTATGATATTTTGTATTACTATATTTAGAATATCTTCCTAATAATTTGACTTTTAGAAAGCACTCAGATGAGAAGAAAGCTAGACTTAGATGCCAAAGGCAAAAGAACAAAACATGATTTTGTGAAGATACAATTTTCTCTAGCATTCTCATTCCTAACTCAGGAAGGATTAATCTCTCCCTCCTGCACATTCCATAGAGAGAGAGACTGTCCTGCTCCATATTTATTAGCATTATGCATCACACAGATCTCTTTTCAAGCCTGCTCCCTGCCAGTAGACTGCAGCCACTTGATGTCAGGGTCTCATTCACTTCTGAGTTCCTAAGGCCTAGCATAGAAAACATTTTTAAAACAAAATAATAGCTGGATAGTCAAGAAGGCTATAAATGTGAGAGGCATTATTTAACTCTTTACTATTATTATCATTTAGGATACTGATAGTCATATATTAAAAGCCAAGAAGAGGGGCACCTGAATGGCTCAGTAGATTAAGCATCTGCCTTTGGCTTAGGTCATAATCTCAGGGTCCTGGGATTGAGCACTGAGTCTAGCTCCTGGCTCAGCAGGGAATCCGCTTCTCCCTCTGCCCCCCCTCCCCCACAGCTCCCCACTCATACTTCTCTCTCTCTCTCTCAAATAAATAAAATCTTTAAAAAAATAAATAAAAGTCAAGAACGAATCATGGAACACTACATCAAAAACTAATGATGTAATGTATGGTCATTAACGTAACATAATAATAAAAAAAAAGAAAAAAAAGTAAAGAAGAGAGGGGTGCCTAGGTGGCTCAGTTAGTTAAGCCTCAGACTCTGATTTCAGCTCAGGTCATGATCTCAGGGTCATTGGGCTCTGCGCTCAGCATGGAGTCTGCTTGGGATTTTCTCTCTCCCTCTCCCTCTGCCCCTCCCCGTGCTTGCTCTCTCTCTCAAAAAATAAAATCTTATAAAAAATAAAAAGCCAAGAAGAGAGAAAGAGTCACGTTTTAGACAGCACTTCTCAGAAGAACAGTTTTCCTATAAAGAGATTAAAATCATAGACTTGGGTATTGCTGGGTCTGGCTTTTTTTTCAAGGGGCAGCCTGTGTTAACTGAGGAGCAATCAGAAATCACTTTCATTTTCTCTGTTGTCTGGCTCTTATCTGCCATCTTCCGCATTTCATTCTCCTTTCACATTCAGCGTGAAGACTTGCCCATAACCAACATCTTTGTCTCTTTGTCAACTGCTTTACTCTGTTCTGTGGGTCAATCTCAATTCTTTCCACAAGAGCAGATTTTTGTGCCGAAGGGTTCTTTTGTATGAATAGTAACTCAAGGCATATTAGTTCACTGGTGAAGTAAACATACGGCACAAACCAGCCTAAAGTCAGATTGAATAAATGACATTTCCTGGTCACTTTAGTTGGGACCCAGCTCTTTCAGAAAAATACTACCATTCTCCACCTGCATCGCATGCCCCATCCTCCTTTATTATGTGGCATAGCACTTGATTGTCTCCCTGCCCCATGAAAAGCCTTCCAGTCAATCAGATTAGCTGTTACTGGGGGTCGGCTCCTGATTTAATTCTGATTCACCTTGTTAGAAATGTAAGTTGTGGTCAGGGTGGAGATGAAACAAGTTTTGATAACCCACCTGGCCACAATAATGTTAGGCTTTTTAAAGCAACTGGCATTTGAGTCTTTTATACATTACAATCATGCACTTATTTAAAAATGTTCATAACAAACCTTGTTGCTTTTACTTTTGCTAATCATGAAAAATCGTTCTCTTATTAAATTAGAATCCTTTCCCTTCTTTCCCACTCAGAAGCCCCCATATTCCGATGATTTCAATTGCTATTTTGTAAAGAAATAGAAAGTACCCATCAAAACTGGACATATCCCCTTAGTTATTCTCACTCATGTTGGTTTTATAAGAACACTGATGACACTTTTCTTCAAGACCTATTTCATATTTATGAAAATGAATAATTCATATTCAATCAAGTTGATGCATTATACTAATATTTTAAAATGTGGAGTTATCTACCCTCAGTAAACATTAGCTAGGCATTATTAGATTGAAATAACTGTTCAAACAGTGGGTTAAAAACGATAAAGTGCATTTCTAGTTTACATAAAGTCCAGTATGATCAAGCAAGATCTAAAAGGAAGAAAAAGCAAATATGTATTCAGACTACAGTATATTTAACCAGGAAAGAAAGCTTGATTGTCTTCTGTTTGACCTTTGATTAATAATTATTTAATACTTTTTGTTACAGTAGAAAAAAAAACCAGACTCAACCTGAATAAATATAATAAAAACTTATTAATGCTTAATAAATATTAGTATATCAAGATTAAAATTATGTATCTCTTCACTGAAATTTATCCTATCCTTTATTCTCAGAAGAGAATTGGTAGCTACTGTTCTTCTCACAGATACTTGTAGCATCCCTATTTCTCATGTTTGTGTCTTGGGAGGTAACTTCTAATTTGAAGCTGAATGTCTGATTTCTGCAAACCTGATTCATAGAAATATTTCAATAGTCAAGTAATTTTTTCTTGTCTGTAGGGCTAGAGTAGACTGAAATCTTCCATTTTTATCTTCTCAAGTTTAAGGCTCAGAATGTGACTTCTCTAAAAAGTTGTGTAGCATAGCCAATGAGATTTTCATGGCAGCATTTCTACCCAAATGGTAACAATGAGGGGAGGAGATGTTGCCTGAAGAAATACAGATACAAATATGCTCATAGAATAAAATATTGTTGTAAAAATGTGGGCAGAAAAGCACTGACTACTTATTACTAATCTTACATGCATAGCAAAATGCCACAGTATTGATATAAATTTGAACAGGGTGTCAGGGTTTTTTTGTTTGTTTGTTTGATTTCCAAGAGTCCCAATGTTGGGCTCAAGTCTACCATCTTGTTTGTTTTCTATTTGTCTCATCTGCTTTTTTCCCCACTCGTTCTTCCTTTTTTGATGTCTTTCAGATTAAACCAGTATTTTCTACTACACACGTTTTTCTTCTCTATTGCATTTTTAGTTATTCCTTTTTCTAAAAAAAATATTTTTGGTGGTTTCTTTAGGGATTAAGGTATGTTCCTCAAGTTATCACAGTCCACTGTAAAAACTGTAGGACAGTATAATTCCATTTATTATCTTTTATCATTTACTTACTTCATATTTAATTTCTACATATATTTAAAACTCTGTCATTTATTGTTGCTATTTTTACTTCAAACATCTAATAAGAGTCTTTTATTTATTTTTAAATATTTTATTTATTTATTTGACACAGAGAGAGAGAGCGGCGAGGGAGGGAACACAAGAGGGGGAGTGGGAGAGGGAGAAGCAGGTTTCCTGCTGAGCAGGGAGCCAGATTCGGGACTCAATTCCAGGAGCCTGACCAAAGAAAAATGCTTAATGACTGAGCCACCCAGGCACCCCTAATAAGAGTATTTTAAGGAAACTTTATACTTTTTTTTTTTTTTTTTTTACATTTAGCAACATATTTGCTGTTTATGGTGCTCTTCGTTTCTTCCTGAAGATAGGGATATCCATCTGGAAGCATTTCTCTTAAGCCTGAATTAGTTCCTTTAGTATAATGGGCTTTCTGTGAGAAATTCTCTTAGCTTTAGTTATGCTTTTAGTTTTGAAGAATATCTCAGCTGGAGATAGAAATCTGAGTTGATAGTTATTTTTTCTGCAGCACATTGAAACCATCCTGTTTTCTGATTCCCATTTCTTTTTTTATGAGAAGTCAGTTATTATTCTTAATATTGTTCACCTGAATTTAGTAATGTGTCTTTATTCTCTGGCCAGTTTTGCAGGGAATGGCCAGCAATCCCTGTACTGATGGATGAAAGATTACTCCAGACTTTGCTGTGAAAGAGAGAAGGCAAGACCCTTTGCTCTTCTTTGCTCTCACCTTTATTCATGCTTCAGGATAATCATAAGTCTTTATTACTCTGTTTCTCAAGCAAATGATGTGTGGCAAGGGGTCTTACAGAAAATAGAAGAGTCTGATTACAGGAAAGATATGATGTGCTGATCAGTTGTTCTACGAGTTCTGCTAAACATAGCTTTAGGGGACAATGCAGATACCTCTTAGATCACAGAGCAGCTGTTTGGGCTAAGAAAGCTTCAGGGAAGATAACTCCCCATTCCTACAGCCAAGTGGTCACACAGGCCTCTCATTCCAAAGGCCTATGCCCTTCTCTGAAAACTTCCATTGTCCCCAGTGGCCTCCGTGTTACATTTTAGCAAGCCAGGTAATATGGATGATTTCATACTCTACATTAACCCCAACACACTTTTAGCTTTTCTTCTTTGTTTTTAAGATTTTATATTTCAATAGGTTGACTCTGATATGCCTTGCTGTGGTATTCATTGTATTTAAAATGCTTGAAGTTCACTGGGCTTTTGGGATCTGTGGATTGAAATCTTGACACATTTTATAGAAAAGTCATTCATTGTTTTTTGTGTATTTCCATTGTTCTACTCTTTATCTCTTCTCCTAGGGCTCTGTTACTCTATTATTAGTCCATGGGTCATTGATTCTCTGTTTTATTTATTGCTTTTTCTTGCTTGCTTTGGTTTGGATAGTTTCAGTTTATTTCAATTGACTTCAATTCACTGATCCTCTCATACTGTCTAACATCCTCTTACACCTGCCTATTGAATTTTCCACTTAAAAATTTTATCTTTCAGTGCTGTACTAATTTGATTCTTTATAGATTTTCATTTCTTTTTTTTTAAGATTTTATTTATTTGTCAGTGAGAGAGAGAGAGGGCGAGCACGCACACAAGGAGGGGGAGTGGCAGGCAGAGGGAGAAGCAGGCTCCCCACGGAGCAGGGAGCCTTATATGGGACTCAATCCCAGGACCCTGGGATCATGACCTGAGCCAAAAGCAGACACTTAACCGACTGAGCCACCCAGGCATCACTTGATTTTCATTTCTTTAAACAATGCCATAATTATTGATTCATTTTGTGCATCTTCTAAATCCATTAACATATTTATAATAGTATTTTAAGTCTTAATATACTAATCCAAAACTCCTCTTTTGGTTATTGAGATATAATTGACATATAACATTATATTAGTTTCAGTTGTACAACATAATGATTTGATATTTGTATATATTGCAGAATAATCACAGTAAGTCTAGTTAACAGCCAACAGCACGCATAGTAGCTCATCTTTTGATAATGCTTCTATTTATATTTTCTTCTCTTGCTTATGGGTTTTGAGTTGGCTTCCTCACATGTCCTCCCCATGTCTCAAAATGTTTTATTGTATTCCAGATACCATATATAAAATAACAGTTGATATTGAAATTGAATAGATGTAGTATATAGATAAGATAGAAATATATTTTCCCCCAGAGAGGTCTTATGTCTTTGTTAGCCATTGATGGTGAGATCTCTGAACCTATTAGGAGTTATTTGCAACTTTGATTGGTTTTATTTTACTTCTGATTCCAAATATTTCGAGAGTTTGGTTAGGCAGCCCCTCCAAAAGGGCTTTGGGGTCTGAGCACCATTTCTGCACTTGCAAGGTGTTAAAATCTTCAATCCCATGAAGAAATTAACCAGGTAGAGGCTGGGTCATTGCTTTAATTAGTTTCATTTTATTAAGGAAACTTTTGTTTTGAGGTTGAGGTCAGATGCCTTCTCCAGCAAGAGTTTGGCATTAAAGCTCCACTATATCTTCCTCCATGCCCTCACTCCCTCCATAATCATTTTTTTTTTTTAACAAAATGTACTCTATGAGAGAATTGGAACATTGGGATTATTAGTTTTGCTTTTGGGGCTCTTCCACATTTCAGTTCCTCATGATAGTCCACATGTTCATTAAAAATTCAGCTGATTTTCTTTGTCCTAAGAAAGTCTCCCTGCCTCTGACAAGACTGGTCCTCTGTCCTCCCCAAAACAGACTAAAACAGACTAGGTTGCAGCTCCCAGCTATGTGAGCAGCTGCTGCTTTCTTATTTAAGAAGGCCTCATTCTTCTCCAGAATTTAGTTCATTTTTTGACTTCTTTGCATCTATAGCTCTTAGATGGCTTTCAGGAAAAGAATGATGATGTGATTTCCCCAGTGTTCCTTTGTTACAGCAAGAGCAACCATATGGTGGTTCTTATCCTTGTCTTCATAATAGAATTATCTCAAGATCTTTTAAGAATTCCAGCATTCAGGCTGCACTCTAGGTCAATTAAATTAGAGTGTGCAAGGATAGACCCAAGCATCAGATTTTTTAAAGTTCTCACAGTGAGTCCAATGGTTAGCCAATGTTAAGAACCACTACTCCAGTGGTGTAGAATTTAGGCTCTCTGAAAAAACAATTCTGCAAAGCACTAAAGAAACTCAGATAGATGACGGTTTAGAAAAGTGAGGAAGATTGAAGATGATTGAGAAACAATATTGGTCAGTTGACATGATTTCAACCTCAAAAATCATCTAAATATGAATGCTGGATATATTTGCACAATACATATCTGCTATTATGACTTTATACTGATCATGATGAAAATGTTAATGAAGTTTCTATGAAGGAAAAAAATTTAAATTTATGAGAAATCAAAAAATTCTAGCCATGAGAAATGGATATTGGGTGGTTTGTTTGAAAAATTAACGATGATTTTCTTCAGATAGTAGTCTCTCATTGTTACTGTTTGGTTTCTTAGCAATCAACATTTTTTTCTCCACCTATTTTGTTTTGATTTATTTTATCCTTTAAATAATCCATGGGGTAGGGATGGGAGAGGGAAGGGAACAGTTGAATTTTAAGTAGTGTTTCATTTTCAATTGTGTTAAAATTGATATTTCCTATGACTATAATATATACTGTATTTTTAAAAGGTTTTAAAGTAAGATAAATTAAAATATAAACTAAGAAGCACATTTTTCAGTGTTTTATAAAAACCTGGAAACTCAAACTTTATAAAAATTCTTATGGATAACATTGTATTTATTTTTTATTAGTTGGAAGAAGTAATTGATTTTAAAAGAACAAAGGAACTGCCTTCACAAATAAACCATGCACATATTTCTTATTTTTCCTCTACTGCAACTAAATTAACTCTTTAGTCTATAGATTACAAAATAATAAAGCAGCTGGCAACGGAACTAAGGGAGAATGAATATCACCTGGAAATCATGGACTCCAATAATAATTATTCAATGACGTCTTTTCTGGATGCAGTCCATGCATGTCCTTTTAAGGATTTTTTTTAAAGATTTATTTATTTATTTATTTATTTATTTATTTATTTATTTATTTATTTATTTTACAGGGAGAGACACAGCGAGAGAGGGAACACAAGCAGGGGGAGCTGTAGAGGGAGAAGCAGGCTTCCCACTGAGCCAGGAGCCCGATGCGGGGCTCGATCCCAGGACCCCGGGACCATGACCTGAGCCGAAGGCAGACACTTAACGACTGAGCCACCCAGGCGCCCCTCAATGCGTGTCCTTTTAATGCATTTCCTTGGAGAGGAAAAGTGTGCATTTGTGTTTGGACACTGGAGAACTGAATCATGACAAATGAGTGCATTTTGACCTCACATGGGAAGAAAGAAGAGACCGTTTTGGACATCCAAGAAATAGACTGTAGAAGGTAATATTTTAGAGTTGTCTACTTAGTGCTCAACTTCCTTTAAAAATCATCCCCCTCCCAAAAGGAGTAGGACCAGTAGATCTTAATACTAATCTCTGAGCCAACACTATTTGGAACTGATGTAGACATAGGATGGGAAAATCATGTTCTTTCTCAAGGAAGTTGGAATTGAGAGGTACAGAGATTCAGAAGAAGTCATGTTAATAGCAGAACAATAAAGTGAAGATTCACAGGTTTCTGCTCCTGAAGTTCCAGAACTTTCTGGTTTTCCCCCCCTCCTGAGTCCTGTTTTCAACATTCTATTTTACTTCATGATATACCTCCGAATACTTTCAATTAGATATATTTTTGTTTTGTTATGCTAGATTGATGTGGTTTTCTGACAAAGATTCTCAACTTACAAGCAGTTTGAAATCCTCTTAAGTATCCTATCCGTTTTTTAGATTAATGAACTGAGACATGAAAAGCTTTAGTCAATTATACAAAGTTACAAGACTATCCGAAAAAGAATCTCAGAATTGAAGACTATTATAACATCCATAATATTTTTTCAAGCTAATATCTTTAAATAGTTAAAAAGCAAATTTGCTTTGTGTCAGGTAATAGTGACATTAATGATTTAATTACTTAGAAAAAATCTTGCATTAATTAGATACGAATTATATGATATATGCATATATACTTTTATTAATGCTGAAAACTTAACTGAGACATTAGCCTCTACAAATTAGGAAATTGGGGAAAATGTCACTAATTCCTTCCAAGTCTTCAGGCTGGTAAATCATGATAGATTTGAGATAGGATTCCATTTCTTATTGACACCAGTGTTTGTGTTCCATTTCCATACTAGGAACAGAACTTTAGAAAACCAAGCTTAAAAAAAGGTCAAAGTTTACCTCTCAGCTCTCTCCAGCACTTATTTATCAATTTTTAAAGTATCCATAGATCTAAGTATCCATAGATTCCATAGAAGAGGGTCTGAAAATTCTCACTGATATTTGATAGATCTTATTTATATGTAAATAAGGCATTTTTGATGACAACATGTGACTCACCAAATAGCTAAAATCCATAAATGGAAAATGAAAGAAGTGAAAATCACTTTTAAGCAGATTTCTGAATAATAAAATTAGACCTGAGACATAGTGAAAATTCCTCCTGCTTTTTAATTCCTGAGTGTAGTTTTCTAAGTTTCACTCCTGACATTGAAATTTTTTCTTTGTACTAGAATTCCCTCATTTAAAATTAATCATTGATATTTTGTTGTATTTGCTTAAGAATTGGCTTCAAGTTACTACCTCAATGAACACCCAATATTAAGCCTTTACTGAAAATTCTGGTGAGTATTGCTTTCCACTCCTCTACACGCAAAGAATTAAGTGTCTTTACATACTTGTATTTAAAGGAAGTTCTTAGATGACCAATTTGTAAACTAGATGTTAGGTACACATAATTTACAATCAAAGAAGTTTAAAATTTAGGAAGAAAAGAGACAGGCACACTTAATACAAGGGGTAGAATATGGAGGCAGGGAAGCAGACAAGGATTTACAGTATGTAGAATGTGTATAGGAGTAACGAACCTAAAAATTTCACATTGGATAACTGGTGCTTTGATGTGATGATGGCATCTTTACATTTTTATTTTTGTTTTGATGTCTTTATTTAAGGATTTATTTATGTCTACTTGCTAAGTAGAGAGCCCTAAAACTGACCAGAAGCAAGGGCAGACTATATCTTTGCAACTAGGTAATGAAGACTTGAGGAAACAGCAATACCTTAATTTTTGTTTTTCTTATAATGATAGTACATTTATACTTTGCCTTTTACCTTTACAATAAATTCTGGTATTAGGTTACATGAAATATAGCTGATCAGATCTGATAAATAATTTCAAGTCCTTGATAAATGTTATAATCATTCTAAACGGTTTCACAAAATATAGTAGTTTGGAACTCTTATTCTGTAACATGCAGTAAATCCATACAATAAAAAACCCTGTAAAATACTGCCTACTTTGTCTACCAACATGCCACTTAGCTCCCATAAGGCACCACCATTTTTTAGTACACTATACTAAGGGATTATTCTGTTCCAGGCATTTATCTAGATATGTACACATTTTAACCAAATAAATAAAAAGGGCCATGAAAGACTAGGTTAAGAATAAAGTAACCCATATTGTGTTTTGCAAGTATATATAACTTCTCTTAAAAGTGGTTCAAGAATGATTAGATAAAGCTACAATATAGAAACAATTAATTAATTTTAGAAAAAGTTGATTTAAAACAGCTCTGCTTGAAACCCTTCTGGACTGGAGGAATGAAGACCTCTGAAAATCTGCTCTCCTATAAAAATCAGAACACCTGTAAAGATTGTGAAAAATCAACATTTTAAGAACCTGGGGAATTACCAAAAGTTTGCATCAATTCAAGGAGCACTTATTCAAGAAAAACAGATGAATCTCCATAAGAACACAGCATTTTGACCTGATCTATTCCCATTCCCACTCCCCAGCTCTGCCTCAGCCTTGAAAAGTAGGAGTCTTGCAACCATGGTAGCTATAAAAACGAGCAGCCTAGCAGTCACTGAGTGGAATAGAATAGGTTTGGAACTTTCCAAAAAGTCATATCCACAGATTTGTTACATTTTTCCTGTTTAGCAGCTCTTTGGAAAAGCTCAAGTTCTATTTGACCTAATTTAGAATTCACTCTGTGAGATCAATCTTATCCACAGAGCATTTGTTGAAAAATATCAGTGGCAGTTGTCTAATACCACAGCTGCCCAAGACAGTAATATCAGTTGAGATTAACAAAAGATTGACCAAAAAACTTAAAAAGAAAAGTGGGAATGAGATGTTTGCAGGGGGCTTTGAAAAGTTTCAACATATTCCTGGAAGTATTGAACCCCACACATGTGCAAAGCTATGTACATACCCAGAAAAGAACTCATAAGGCATTCAACTTTCAACTCTTATTGGCCATGTGACTCTGCACAGGCAGAAAGTGAAGGCTAAAACAGAATTGTGAATTACCTGCAGGAGTATTGAAGACATATCCCAACACACACACAGTACACGCGCACACACACACACACACACACAGGCACAAAGTGTCCCTTGGCAAAGCCTGGAGACTTATTGGCTCAATGCATTAAAGTAAATCTCTGTCCAATCCTTAGCTAACTACCAAGCTAACTGAGCACAGGCTGCAAAGGCTATGTATGACAATCAATCCAGGAAAGTCACTGAACAAATAAATAGCACTACCAACAACAAAACCTGGTGGTGAAGGGTGAGGAATCTGATCTCCAGAGCTTACAAAAGCTTCCAGAATTGTCCAAAGTTTATTATATTATTTTAAATATCTAGTTCTCAACAAAAAATTATTAGGCACACAAGGAAGCCAGAAATTATGACCCATACCTGAGGAAAAAAAGCAGTCAATAGAAACTATCCCTCAGCAATCATTTACTAGACAAAAACTTAAATCAATATTATAAATAGGTTCAAAAAACTCAACTAAACCATATCTAAAGACTTAAATAAATATGAGAATGATATGTCACCAAGGAGAGATCATTAGTGAGGAGATAGAAATTATTAAAAACAAAACAAATAGAAATTTTAGAGTTGAAAGCACAATCATGAAATGAAAAAAAATCATTAGAAGGTTTTTTATTGGTTTAATCTTATTTCCTCACCAATTATACGTTGTAGTCCCAATTGCCATACCTTAAAATGAGATATTATTTAGAGATAGGACCTTTATGGAGGTAATCAAGTTAAAAAAAAAGATGATTAGGATGGACCTTAATTCAACAGATTTCCTTATAGAAAAAGGACATTTGGAGACAAAGAGACACATATATAGGACCCATGTAAACATCAAAACAGAGACAGATGTGATGTGTCCACAATCCAAGGAACATCAAAGATTGCTGGCAAATAGCCAGATAAGAGTCACATGGAACAAAATCTTCCTAACAAACCTCAGAAGGAACTACCCCTGCCAACATCTTACCTCAGACTTCCAGCCTCCAGAATTGTGAGGCAATAAGTTTCTGTTAGGTCATTCAGTTGATGGTACTTTTTAATGGCAGCCCTAGCAAACTAATACAGGGTACAACAGTAGATTTGAGCAGACTAAAGAGATAATTGGAAAACATGAACTTCAATCAATTGAAATTATCTAGTTTGAGAAATAGAAGAAAGAATAAAAGAAAATAAACAAAGCCTTAGAGACTGGTGGGTCACCAGCTGGTATGGCTCCCCATACCAACATATGCATAATGGAATCCAAGAAAGAGAGAAGAGAAAAAAGGGACAGAAAGAACATTTAAAGAAATAATGGCTAAAAGTTTCCCCAATTTTATGAAAAATCTTAATCTGTACATCCAAGAAGACTGCTGAATTATCAGTTAAACTCAAATTATCAGGATAAACTCAAAGATATCCATAGCTAGGCATATAGTTGAACTGTCAAAAAACTAAGATAATCCCAAAATCGTAAGGAAAAAAGGACTCATTATGCAAAAGTGATCCTTAATAAGATTAATAACTTATCTCTCATCAGAAATTATGGAGGCCAAAAGTCAGTGGGATGACATACTCAGTGCTGAAAGAAAAATATGTCAACTGAGAATTCTCTATTCAGCATAATCTTTTAAAAAGGGAGAAATTAAGATTCCCATACAAACACAGAATTTGTCACCCATAGTACTTCCCCTCAAGAAATATAAAGGGAGTTCTTAAGGCAAAAATGAAAGGACATTAGCTGGTAACTCAAATCCACACAAAGAAATACTGAGAACAGGCAAAGATGATTATATAGGTAAATAGTAATTCTGATTCATGTAGTAATAGACAACCACATGAACCAGGAATTATAAAACTGTTGATGGGCTTATAATGTGTAAAGATGCAATTTGTATGACAACAACGCAAAAAAGTGGGGAGGGAATGGACCTATCAAGAGTAAAATTTTCAAATGCTATTGAAATTAAATTGTAATCTGAACTAGATTGTGTGAAAATAGTGTTAACTCTATTTTCCAGGGCGACGACTAAGAAAATAACTCAAAACCTATAGCAAAAGAAAGGAGAGAACCACAATGGTACACTAAAATATTTATTTAATACAAAACAGGTGGTAGTTTAGAAATAGAGAAACAGAAAAATGTTAAGTATAGAAAATAAAACAAAACGTAGCAGTTGGAAATCCTACCTTATTATACCTAATTGTATTGAGTATCAATGGACTAAACACTCTAATCAAAAAGCAGAGATTGGCACAATGGATAAAAATATTAACATATGCTGCCTACAAGAGATACACTTTGAATTCAAGTGCACAAATTGGTTGAAAATAAAAGGATGCAAACAGTAACCAAAAGAGAACTGAAGTGGCTATACTGATAGCAGACAAAATACATTTTTAGGAAAATTGTTTCTAGAGACAAAAAAAAAGGGTTTTATGATACAAGGGTTAATCAGAAAGACACAAAAATGATAAACATATATTTCCCTAATAATATAACCTTAGAATACATGAAACAAAATTGACAACATTGAAGGGTAAAATAGACAAGAAAAATAATAGCCCACTTTCAATAATCGATAGAACAACTAGACAGAAAGGGCCAATAAAACAAAAGCTTTCAACAATGTTATAGCCATCTCTAAAATGTTTTACCTAACAAAAACAGAATACGTATTTTTTTTTGAGTACATGAAACATTTCCCAGGACAGACTGTTAGGCCATAAAACAAATTTCAGTGAAATTAAAATGATTGAAATCATACAAAGAATTCTCACTGTACACAATGGAATTAAATTAAAAATTAGTAACAAGAAAAATGAAAAGTTTATGAATTTTTGGAAATTAAACAAATGCAATCCTAAATAGCCAATAAAAAAAGATGAAATAAGGTAAATTTAGAAAATTTTTTGAGAAAAACAAAAATAAAAACAAAATATATCAAAACTTATGCGATACAGCAAAAACAATAAAGAATGCCTATATTAAAAAAGAAAACAGCTCTCATCAATTACCTAATCTTTCCCCTTAAGAAACCAAAAAAAGCAACCTAAACCTAGGCAAATAGAAAGAAGGAAATAATAATAATTTAGAGCTAAAGAAACTGTAAATATAATCAACAAAATTAGAAGTTGGTTCTTGAAAAGATTACCAAAATTGACAGAACTTTAGCTGGACTGACTAAGAACAAAAAGCACTCAGATACTAAAATCAGTAGTGAAAGAAGGGACATTATTATTGACCTTACAGAAATAAAAAAGAGATTATTAGAACACCATTAACAATTGTACTTCAAAAATTAGATAACCTATATGAAATGGATAAATTGCTAGAAAGACTCAAACTACTAAAACTGACTTAAGAAGTGATATCTAAATAGACATAAAACAAGTACAGAAAATGAATTAGTACTAAAAACAAAACAAAAAGAACATCCACAAAACAAAACTTCTTCCAAAGAAATCCTAAACCCAAATGGCTTTAGTGGAGAATTCAACTACAAGCTTTAAAAAGTATTAACATCAATCTATCACAAGCTCTTCCAACAAATAGATGAGGAGGAGGAAACACTTTCCCACTTATTCCGTGAGGCCAGTATTTCCTTGAGACCAAGGCCAGGCAAAGAAATCACAAGAAAACAAAACCACAGACTATTATCTTATAAATATAGAGGCAAAATCTTCAACAAAACATTAGCAAAAAATCCAGTAACATAAAAAGGATATTACTTTATGGCCAAGTGGGATTCATCCCAAGACTGCAAGATTAGTTTAACATACTCAAATCAACCATTGTAATGCACCTCATTAATAGAACATAGGAAAAAACACACATGATCAATTCAATAGAAAAGAAAAGCATTTGACAGAATTTATGATAAGAACACAATAAACAAGGAATAGAAGGGAACTTTTTAATCTGATAAAGACATTTACAAAAAACTCATAGCTAACATACTTAATAGTGAAAGACTGAAATCTTTCCCCTTAAGTTCAGGAATAAGAAAAGAACATTCTCTCTTACGATTTATATTCAAAATTGTACTCTAGCCAGGTAAATTAGGCAAGAAAAATAAAGTTACCCTGACTGGAATGGAAGGAATAAAACTAGTTCCATTCACAAATGGCATGATCATGAACAGAAAAATCATAAGTAAATGGAAAAGCAACAAAACAAAACACTAGTCCTAATAAGTTTAGCAGTGTTCCTAGATATAAGATTAATATTAAAAAATCAGCTGTAATGCTACACACATGCAATGAATGATAGAAAAATAAAACTAAGAAAAAAATTCCCTATACAATATCGTCCAAATGAATAAACTATTAGGAATAAGTTAATAACAGGAGTTTAAAAACTGTGTATTAAAACCACAAAACATCACTGAAGGAAATTAAGATCTGAACAAATGGAAACAAATTTTATATACATGGATTAGAAAACTTACAATTTTTAAGAAGGCAATATTTTCTAAAGTGATTTACAGATTCAATGCAATCTCTATCAAAATCCCAGCTTATTTTTCTGGAGAGACTGACAAGCTGATCCTAAAATTTATATGGAATTTCAAGGAACCCAGAACAGCCAAACAGTCTTTGAGAAGAAGGACAAAACTGGTGGGCCCACACTTCACAATTTCAAAACTTTATATAAAGCTACTATAATCAGCACAATGTGGTACTGACAAGAAAAGGAAATATACAGATCAGTGGAATAGCATCAAGAGTTCAGATATAAACACATTTACAGTCAATCGTTTTTTTTTTTCTAAAAGAATACCAACAATTAGTAAGAAAAGAATGGTATTTCAACAAAGAGTTGTGGGACAACTAGATATCCACATACCAGAAATTGAAGCTCTACTCAAACCAAATACAAAAATTAGACCTCTGCTCATACCAAACCCAAAAATTAACTCAGATGGATCACAGAAGTAAATGTAAGGGCTTGAAGTAAAAAATTCTTTGAAGAAAGATTAGGAGTAAATCTCTGAGAACTTGGAATAGGCATTTTTTTTTTTAATATATGATGCCAAAGGCAGAAGTTACAAGAAAAAATACAGATAAATGAATAGCATCAAAAAAAATTTTTAAGTTGTGCTTCAGTGAAAATTATCAAGTAAGTGAAATAAAATTCAGAAAATGGGAGAAAACAATTGCAAATAATATATTTTACAAAGGTTTTATTTCCAGAATATATAAAGATCTCTTGCAACTCACCAATAAAAGCACAAATAATCCAATTTATTGATTTTTTAGGAAAACAGGCCAACACCCCGGCATGTAATAGTAAAACTCGCAAATCTTAGAACCAAGGAACCATCTTAAGGGCAGTTAGGGGGAAGAGATTCCTTACGTACAGAGGGAAGAACATCAGAATAATGTCAGGCTGATCCACAGAGACCTGGCAAGCCAGAAAGGGCTGGCAAGACATATTCAGGGTACTAAATGAGAACATGCAGCCAAGAATACTTTAACCAGCAAGGCTGTCATTTAAAATGGATGGAGAGATGCAGAGTTTCCAAGACTGGCAGAAACTAAAAGAATATTATGTGACCACTAAGCTGGCCCTGCGAGAAATATTAACGGGGGTTCTATAAGAGGAGAAAGACCCCAAGAGTGATACAGAAAAGAAATTTACAGGGACAATCTATAAAAACAAGGTCTTCACAGGCAACATGATGACAATAAATTCATATCTTTCAATAATCACTCTCAACATGAATGGCCTGAATGCTCCCATAAAACAGCGCAGGGTTACAGATTGGATAAAAAGACAGGACCCATCCATATGCTGTCCACAAGAGACTCATTTTTGAACCTAAAGATACATCCATACTGAAAGCAAAGGGATGGAGATCCATCTTTCCATGGCAACGGACCTCAAAAGAAAGCTGGGTAGCAATTCTTATATCAGACAAATTAGATTTTAAACTAAAGACTGTAGTTAAGAGACACGGAAGGACACTATATCATTCTTAAAGGGTCTATCCAACAAGAAGATCTAACAACTGTAAATATCTATGCCCCAAACATGGGACCAGCCATCTACATAAGCCAACTGTTAACCAAAATAAAGAGTTATATTGATAACAATACGTTAATTGTAGGATACCTCAATACTCCACTCTCAGCAATAGACAGATCATCTAAGCAGAAAATCAACAAAGAAACAAGAGCTTTGAATGACACACTGGACCAGATGGACCTCATAGATATATACAGAACATTCCACCCTAAAACAACAGAATACTCATTCTTCTCGAGCACACATGGAACTTTCTCCAGAATAGACCACATACTGGGTCACAAATCAGGTTTCAACTGATAACAAAAGACTGAGCTAATTCCCTGCATATTCTCAGACCATAATGCTTTAAAACTGGAACTCAATCACAAGAAAAAATTTGGAAGAAATTCAAACACTTGGAAGCTAAGGACCACTCTGCTCAAGAATGTTTGGGTCAACCAGGAAATCAATGAAGAATGTAAACAAGTCATGGAAACCAATGAGAACAAAAACACATCAGTCCAAAACCTATGGGATACTGCAAAGGTGGTCCTAAGGGGGAAATACATAGCCATCCAAGCCTCACTCAAAAAAATAGGAAAATCCCGAATTCACCAAATAATTCTACACCTTAAAGAACTACCAAAAAAGCAACAAACGATGACTAAGCCATGCATTAGAAGAGAAATAATTAAGATTAGAGCAGAGATCAATGAGTTAGAAACCAGAAATATAGTAGATCAGATCAATGAAACTAAAAGCTGGTTCTTTGAAGGAAGTAATAAGATCAATAAACCACTGGCCAGACTTATCCAAAAGAAAAGAGAAAGGACCCAAATTAATGAAATTATTAATGAAAGGGGAGAGATCATGAGAGATCACACCAAGGAAATAGAAACAATTATTAAAATTATTATCAACAACTATATGCCAATGAGCTGAGCAACCTCGATGAAGTGGATGCCTTCTTGGAAACCTATAAACTCCCAAGACTGAAACAGGAAGAAATTGACAAGCTGAATAAGC
The DNA here is from genome assembly GCF_037043125.1 of Eumetopias jubatus. Taxonomy (NCBI): domain Eukaryota; kingdom Metazoa; phylum Chordata; class Mammalia; order Carnivora; family Otariidae; genus Eumetopias; species Eumetopias jubatus. Next base: position 22,838,415 of record NW_028274808.1, on the reverse strand, counting down.
CAATAACCAGTAACGAGATTGAAGCAGTGATCAAAAACCTCCCAAAAAACAAGAGACCAGGGCCTGATGGATTCCCTGGGGAATTCTACCAACCATTCAAAGAAGAAATAATACCTATTCTCCTGAAGCTGTTCCAAAAAATAGAAACAGAAGGAAAGCTTCCAGACTCATTCTATGAGGGCAACATTACCTTAATCCCCAAACCAGGCAAAGACTCCATCAAAAAGGAGAATTTCAGACCGATATCCCTGATGAATTTGGATTCCAAAATCGTCAACAAAATCCTAGCTAGTAGGATCCAACAATACATTAAAAGGATCATCCACCACGACCAACTGGGATTTATCTCCAGGATGCAAGAGTGGTTCAACATTTGCAAATCAATCAGTGTGATAGAACACATTAATAAGAGAAGAGAGTAGAACTATATAGAGCAAGCTTCCTGATTAAGACTCTTCAGAGTGTAGGGATAGAGGGAACATTCCTCAAGTTCATAAAATCCATCTATGAAAAACCCACAGCGAATATCATCCTCAATGGGGAAAAGCTGAGAGCCTTTCCCTTAAGATCAGGAACATGTCAAGGATGCCCCTCTCACCACTATTGTTCAACATAGTAATAGAAGTCCTAGCAACAGCAATCAGACAACAAAAAGAAATAAAAGGTATTCAAATTGGCAAAGAAGAAGTCAAACTCTCTCTTTTTTGCAGATGACATGATACTTTATGTGGAAAACCCAAAAGACTCCACCCCCAAATTACTAGAACTCATACAGCAATTCAGTAATGTGGCAGGTACAAAATCAATGCACAGAAATCAGTTGCTTTCTTATACACTAACAATGCAAGTGTAGAAAGAGAAATTAGAGAAACGATTCCATTTTCAATAGCACCAAAACCATAAGATACCTCAGAATAAACCTAACCAAAGAGGTAAAGGATCTATACTCTAGGAACTACAGAACACTCATGAAAGAAATTGAAGAAGACACAAAAAGATGGAAAAACATTCCATGCTCATGGATCAGAAGAATAAACATTGTTCAAATGTCTATGCTTCCCAGAGCAATCTCTACCTTCAATGCCATCCCAATCAAAATTCCAGTGACATTTTTCAAAGTGCTGGAGCAAACAATCCTAAAATTTGTATGGAATCAGAAAAGACCTCAAATTGCTAAGGAAATGTTGAAAAAGAAAAACAAAGCTGGGGGCATCACATTGCCCAATTTCAAGCTATATTACTAAGCAGTGATCACCAAGACAGCATGGTACTGGCACAAAAACAGACATTTAGACCAATGGAACAGAATAGAGAGCCCAGATATGGATCCTCAACTCTAAGGTCAAATAATCTTCGACAGAGCAGGAAAAAATATGCAATGAAAAAAAGACAGTCTCTTCAATAAATGGTGCTGGGAAAATTAGACAGCCACATGCAGAAGAATGAACCTCAACCATTCTCCAACACCACACACAAAGATAAACTCAAAATGGATGAAAGACCTCAATGTGAGACAGGAATCCATCAAAATCCTAGAGGAGAACATAGGCAGTAACCTCTGACATCGGCCACAGCAACTTCTTTCAAGATACATCTCCAAAGGCTAGTGAAATAAAAGCAAAAATGAACTTTTGGGACTTCATCAAGATAAAAAGCTTCTGCACAGCAAAAGAAACAGTCAACAAAACAAAGAGGCAACCCACAGAATGGGAGAAGATATTTGCAAATGACAGTACAGATAAAGGGCTGGTATCCAAGATCTATAAAGAACTTCTCAAACTCAACACCCAAAAAACAAATAATCAAGTCAAAAACTGGGTAGAAGACATGAAGAGACACTTGTCCAAAGAAGACATACAGATGGCTAAAAGACACATGAAAAAGTGTTCATTGTCATTAGCCATCAGGGAAATTCAAATCAAAACCACATTGAGATACCACCTTACACCGGTTAGAATGGCAAAAATTGACAAGGCATGAAACGACAAATGTTGGAGAGGTTGTGGAGAAAGGGGAAACCTCTTTCACTGTTGGTGGGAATGCAAGTTGGTACAGCCACTTTGGAAAATGGTGTGGAGGTGTCTCAGAAAATTAAAAATAGAGCTACCCTATGACCCAGCAATTGCACTACTGGGTATTTACCCAAAAGACACAGATGTAGTGAAAAGACAGGCCATATGCACCCCAGTATTCATTGCAGCAATGTCTGCAATAGCCAAACTGTGGAAAGAGTTGAGATGCCCTTCAACAGAGGAATGAATAAAGAAGATGTGGTCCATATATACAATGGAATATTACTCAGATGAGTACTGAACTTTTGCATCAACACGGATGGGACTGGAGGAGATTATGCTAAGTGAAATAAGTCAAGCAGAGAAAGTCAATTATCATATGGTTTCACTTATTTGTGGAACATAAGGAATAGTATGAAGGACATTATGAGAAGGAAGGGAAAAATGAAGGGGGGAAATTGGAGAGAGAGATGAACCATGAGAGACTATGGACTCTGAGAAACAAACTGAGGGTTCTAGAGGGGAGGGGGTGGGGGGATGGGTTAGCCTGGTGATGGGTATTAAAGAGGACACGTATTGCATGGAGCACTGGGTGTTATATGCAAACAATGAATCATGGATCACTACATTAAAAACTAATGATGTATTGTATGGTGACTAACATTACATAATAAAATAAAGTTTAAAAAAATAACAAAATAAAACAAAAACTGTTTTTTTCCCCCACAAGGGACAAAGAAGGGCAATACATAAGGATAAAGGAATTTATCCAGCAAGAGGATATAACAGCTATAAATATCCATACACCCACATAGAAGTACCTATATATATATAAAACAAATATTAACAGACATAAGAGGACTTTAATTATCCATTTACATCATCCAAATGTCAGGTCATCCAGACAGAAAATCAATAAGAAAACAGAAGCCTTAAATGACACATTAGACCAGATGGCCTTAATAGATAAATACAGAACATTCCATCTAAAAACTGTGGAGTACATATTCTTTTCAAGTGCATATAGAACATTTTCCAGGATAGATCACATGTAGGGCCACAAGATAAGTCTCAATAAATTTAAGAAAGCTGAAATCATATCAAGCATCTTTTCTGACTACAACGATATAAAACTAGAAAACAATTAGAAGAAAAATGGAAAAACACAAACACAGGAAGATTAAAGAACATGCTATTAAGCAGCCAATGAGTAAATGAAGAAATTGAAGAATAAAAAAACACCTTGAGATGAATGAAGATGGAAACACAACTTTTCAAAATTTATGGGACATGGCAAAAGCAGTTCAAAGAGGGAAGTTTATAGTGACACAGGCCTATCTCAAGAAACAAGAAAAATTCCAGATACACAATCTAAGTTTATACATAAAGGAACTAGAAAAAGAAAAACACAGCCCAAAGTTATGAGAAAGAACTAAATAATAAAGATCAGAATGCCATAAATGGAGATAAAAAAAAGAGAAAAGATCAATTAAACTAAGAACTGGATCTTTGAAAAGATAAACAAAATTGATAAATCTTTGGTTAGACTTATCAAGAAAAAGAGAAGCCTAATAAATAAAATCAGATAGGCAAGAGAAGTACAACCAACTCCACAGAAATATTAAGATTATAAAAGACTATTACAATCATATGTCAACAAACTGGAAAACCTAGAAGAAATGGATAAGTTTCTGGAAGCATATAATCTTCCAAGACTGAATCAGGAAGAAATAGAAAATCTGAAAGACTGATCACTAGTAATAAAATTGAATCAATAATCAAAAAACACCCGACAATCAAAAGTCCAGGACCAGAAGGTTCATAGATTAATCTATTTACCATTTAATTTAAAGAAGAGTTAATGTTTATCTTCAAACTACTTCAAAAAATTAAAGATCAATGAATGCTGCCAAATCCATTCTATGATGCCAGCATTACTGTGATAACAAAACCAGATAAAGACACACCATTAATAAATAAATAGTCAATATCCCCAATGAACATAGATGCAAACATCCTCAACAAAATATTAGCATTAAATTAGATCACACATTATAATCAAGTGGGGTTGATTCCAGGGATGCAAGGATGATTCCATATATGTAAATCAAATAATATGATACACCATATTAACAAAATGAAGGATGTAAAGCATATAATTATATCATTATATGTAGAAAAAGCATTTAACAAAATTCAACATGCATTTATGATAAAAATTCCCAACAAATTGGGTATAGAGGGAATGTACCTTAACATGATAAAGGCCATAAATGACAGACTCACAGCTAACATCATGCTCAATGATGAAAAACTGAAAGCTTTTCTCTAAGATCTGGAACAAATTAAGGATTCCCACTCTTGCCACTTTTATTCAACATACTGCTGCAAGTCATAGCCACACCAATCAAACAAGAAAAGAAAAAGCATCCAAATTGGTAAGGAAGAAGTAAAACTGTCACTATTTGCAGATGAATACCCTAGAGATTCCACCCAAAGCTACTAAAGCTAAATGAATTCAGTAAAGTTGCACAGTACAAAAATAATGTACTAAAATTTGTTGTGTTTCTATACACTAATATTGAACTAGCAGAAAGAGAATTAAGAACACAACTCCATTCACAGTGGCATCAAAAAGAATAAAATACCTAGGAATAAATGTAACCAAGGAGATAAGAGACCTATACTCTGAAATCTATAAGATATTGATAAAGGAAATTGAAGGTAACACAAATAAATGGAAAGGTATACTGTGCTCATGGGTTGGAAGAATATTTTTAAAATGTCCACATTACCCAAAGCAATCTACAGATGCAATGTAATCCCTATCAAAACCAATAGCATTTTTTCACAGAATTAGGACAAATGATACTAAAATTTGTAGAGAACCACAAAAGACTTCGAATATCCAAAGCAATCTTCAGACAGAAGAGCAAACCTAGAGGCATCATACTCCCTGCTTTCAAACTAAACTCCAAAGCTATAATGATCAAAACAGTATGATACTGGCGCAAAAAGACACTTAGATCAATAGAACAGAATAGAGACCCTAGAAATAAACTCATGCTTATATGCTCAACTAATCTATAGCAAAGGAAGCAAGAATATACAATGGGGAAAAGACATTCTCTCCAATAAATCGTTCTGGGAGAACGGACAACTACATGAAAAGAATGAAATTGGACCAGTTGGTAATACCATATACAAAAATAAACTAAAAATGGACTAAAGACTTCTTATGAAACTCCTAAAAGAATATGTAAGCAGTAAGCTCTTGGACATTGGTCTTAGCAATACGTTTTTGGATCTGTCTCCTCAGAGAAGGAAAACAAAAGCAAAAATAAACAATTGAAAGTCCATCAAGCTAAAAAGGTGTGTAGAGTGAAGGAAACCATCAACAAAATAAAAGGGCAAGCTACTGAATGGCAGAAGATATTTACAAATGACATATACAATAAAGGGTTAATATCCAAAATATATCAAGAACTCACATAACATAATGTCAAAAAAAACCAAAACAAAACAAATAATCTGATTTTAAGTGGGCAGAGGATCTGAATAGACATTTTTCAAAGAAGACATACAGATGGCCAACAGACATAGGAAAAGATGACCAACATCACTAATCACCAGGGAAATGCAAATCAAAAGAGAATGCTTTATACCAGTCAGAATGGGTAGTATCAAAAGACAAAAACAAACAAAAAAGGCCACATATTGAATGATCTCCTTTACATGAAATGTCAAGAATAGATAAATCCATAGAGACAGAAAGTAGATTAATTGTTGCCTGGGAATTATATTTACAAAGTTTAACTTTTTATTCCAAATGTTTAGCTATAGTACATTTAGTGTTACAATTAATAAAGCATCTTTCCTCTGTTTCAACATTTTCTCTTCTGTACTAGTACATTTGTTTTGCTTCCCCCTGCCCCCAACCAGGGGAAATTTCTTTTTAAAAATATTGAAATCCATCCCATCAAAAATGATCTCATAGTGATTTTTATTAAGATTGTATTTTATTCTTAAATCAACATGAGGAATGTTAAAAATATCATAATATTAAGTATTTAATAAAGTATCATAATATTAATATCATAATATTAAGTATTTCCATCCATGCATTCAAATTTCTATTTAGTCAACGTACAAAATTTGAAGAAAGAGGAAACCAACTTGATCAGTGTACTGAAAATCAGGGGAAAAAAAGGAATTTGAGTCATTAAAAGAAAAAAAGGAGTCATTAAAACAAAAACAGAAATGTCAAAATATTTTTAAATAATTGGACTAAACATTTCAGTGATAATAATCCACAGGAATAGGCATTTTTATTAAATATTAAATGATGAAGACTATGGGGGAGGGAGTTCTAAGATAGCAGAGTAATAGGGGGATTCTGAACTTGCCTCATCCTTCAAATACAACTAGATCAACCTTCAACTATTTTGAACAACTAGGAAGAGAATTGGAGGACTACAGAAACAATCTGCAGAGTTGGAAGGAGTAAATTTGGCAGAAGCAAGATTCAGAGCCCTGAATTGGGGGATTGGGAAGCTGAGGGGCCAGGAAGGGGAGGAAGCCTTGTTCCTGGAGCAAAGTCAGGAAGAGGGACACAGTTGGAAAGAATACAGCAGTTTGTCACCCCAGAATAAGCTGTGGTGACTGGTTCCCTGGGTTGCTCAGGGAGAGATCGCTCCCTTCCTGGAGGGCATTTAGAGGAGCATATTTGTCCTCCCAAAGGGGCAGCTGGGGAACCATTGCGGGGAGCTCAGCAGTGGGGTCAGAGGGATGTGCAGAGGGCAGAAAACCTCTTAACTCTTTGGTGTGAACTTCAATAGGCTTAAACCTCTGGGCTTGCACCAAACAGCTGCTTTTCTGAGACTGATGGAGTGGAGCACAGAGACTGGAGCAGATCGCGATAACCTGGCCCTGCTTTTTGCTCTGAGCCAGAATAGGCTTCAACCTCTGTGCACACACCATACCTCCACTTTTCTGGGACTGACAGAGCAGAGTGCAGAGACTGGAGCAGATTGCAGATAACCTGGCCGCTTTTTGCTCTCTGCCATAATAGATGGAAGCCTCTGCAAAGGCTTTTCTGGGAAAAAAGGGGAGTAGGGGACTGAGTCAAGTGCAGATGGCTGTAAGTGGGCTCCAGCTTTAGGGTGAGCATTACAATAAACTCTAGCCTCCGTGTGCACTGTGCAAAGGCTTTTTGGGGACAAGACAGTGCCGGTCATGCCCTGAGTCTCCTGGCCAGGACAAAAGTGTGCATGCACATTACCAGGCCCTTTAAAACTTGGAGGTTTGAATCCCAGCCACTGGCCAGAGATAAAATACAGATGTATAGCTCTGGGTATGCCTATGAACTGGACACAGACAGGTTAGGGTGAGTAACACATCAGCTAGGTCACAGATTACTCGCTTTTCTTAGAGGGCCTCCTGAGCAGTGGCTGCTGGGACTTTTGCTCCCTAGGGACAAAAGGGCGAGGTGACACCATATTCTACCTCCTCCATCACCCCTCCCTCCTCCTGTCCACCAGCACGGTCAGACTCCAGAGAGAAACACACACATTTATGGGAGGCTGGAGTCCCCTCTACTAAACCCCATCCCTCTGACCTGGCAGGAGCATCTTTATAAGGGCAATTCAGCTTATGAGCTAGCATGGCAGGCCTCTCCCTCAGCAGACCAACACAAACCCCCACATAAAACAAATCTACTGATTAAACAAAGCTCCCAAACATCAGCTTCTGGCTTAACTTCACAAACAAATCAAAGCATACCCACTTAAAGGAACAAACATTCCCCACTACAAGCAAGGAGGAACTCTGTAGAGGAAGGACCAGTGGGAAAGAGCAGCCAAAACACAACAGCAGTGTGCACACAGCATACATCAGAATCACTTCCTGAATATCTTCAATATCTTAATCAGATATCTTCAATATCTTAATCATTATGGGTATAATTAAGATGTCAGAACTAGAATTCAAAACAAGATTATAAAGATCCTAGCTGGGGTTGAAAAAAAAGCATAAAAGACACTAGAGAATCCCTTGCTGTAGAGATAAAAGAGCAGATCTAATCAAGTTGAAATTTAAAATGCTACTACTAAGATGCAGTAAAAATGGAGGCTCTAACTGCTTGGGTAAATGAGGCAGAAGAGAGAGTCTGCGATATGGAAGACAAAACAAAGGAAACTAAGGAAGCCGAGAGAAAAGAGCTAAACAACTACTGGATCAAGAGGGGAGTCTTCGAGAAATCAGCGATACCATAAAGCACAATACATATTTGAATAAGAGGGGTCCCAGAAGATGAGGAAAAGGAGAGAAGGGCAGAAGGTTTATGTGAATAATAGCTGTGAACTTCCCTAATCTGGGGAAGGAAACAAGCATTCAAGTCCAGGAAGCACAGAGAACCCCCCCTCAAAATCCATAAAAATAGGTCAACACCCCAACATATAATAGTGAAGCTGGCAAATTTCGGAGCTAAGGAGAAAATCCTGAAAGTAGCTCAAGACAAGAGGTCCTTAACCTACAAGGGTAAAAACATAAGGCTGGCCTCAGACCTTTCCACAGAGACCTGGCAGGCCAGAAAGTAATGGCATGATATATTCAGGGTGCTAAATGAAAAAAAACATGCAGCCAAGAATACTTTATCCAGCAAGACTGTCATTCAGAACGGAAGGAGAGATAAAGAGCTTCCAGGACAAACAGAAACTAAAAGAATTTGTGATCACTAAACCAGCCCTACAAGAAATATTAAAGGGGATCCTCCGAGTAAATAGCCCAAAAGTAACAATGACCAGAAGGGAACAGTGACAATTTACAGAAACAATGACTTTATAGATAATACAATGACACTAAATTAATATCATTGTAAATGAATGTACATTCTATGAATGTAAATGGGCTAAATGCCCTAATCAAAAGACACAGCATATCAGATTGGATAAAAAATCAAGACCCACTGATATGCTGTCTACAAGAGACTCGTTTTAGACCCAAAGACACCTCCAGATTGAAAATGAGGGGGTGGAAAACCATTTATCATGCTAATGGACACCAAAAGAAAGCTGGGGTAGCAATTCTTATAAAAGACAAGTTAGATTTTAAACCTAAGACTGTAATAAGAGATGAAGAGGGATACTATATCATAATTAAAGGGTCTGTCCAACAAGAAGACCTAACAATTGTAAATATTTATGCCCAAAACTTGGGAGCAGCCAATTATAAACCAATCAATAATAAAATTGAAGAAACACATTGATAATAATACAATATTAGTAGGGGACTTTAACGCCCCACTCACAGCAATGGATAGATTATCTAAGCAGAAGATCAACTAGGAAACAAGGGCTTTGAATGACACATTGAACCAGGTGGACTTCACAGATATATTCAGAGCATTTCATCCTAAAGCAACAGAATACATTTTCTTCTCAAATGCACACAGAACATTCTCCAGAATAGATCACATATTGGGTCACAAATCAGGTCTCAACTGATACCAAAATAGTGGGATTATTCCATGCATATTTTCAGACCACAATGCTTTAAAAATTGAATTCAATCACAAGAGAAAATTTGGAAGGGACACAAATACATGGAGGTTAAAGAAAATCCTACTAAAGAATGAATGGGTCAACCAGGGAATTAATGAAGAATTAAAATAATTCATGGAAACAAATGAAAATGAAAACACAACAGAACCTTTGGGATGCAGCAAAGGTGGTCCTAAGAGAGAAGTATATAGCAGTACAGGCCTTTCTCAAGAAACAAGAAATATCTCAAAACACATGCTAAAGGAGCTGGGAAAAGAACAGCATATAAAGCCTAAACTCAGCAGGAGAGGAGAAATAATAAAGATTAGAGCAGAAATCAATGAAATAGAAATCAAAAGAACAGTAGAACAGATCAATGAAAGTAGGAGTTGGTTCATTGAAAGAATTAATAAAATTGATAAACCCCTGGCCAGACTTACCAAAAAGAAAAAAGAAAGGACCCAAATAAATAAAATCATGAATGAAAGAGCAACAAGCAATTATGAGAACCTCTTATGAGCAACTATATGTCAACAAATTCGGCAATCTGAAAGAAATGGATGCATTCCCAGAAACATATAAACTACCAAAACTGAAACAGGAAGAAATAGAAAACCTGAACATAAACAGACCCATAACCAGCAAGGAGCTGAAACAAATAATCCTAAAATTTGTATGGAATCAGAAAAGACCCCAAATAGTCAGAAGAACGTTGAAAAAGAAAACCAGAGTTGGTGGCATTACAATTTCAGACTTCAAGCTATATTACAAAGCTGTCATCATCAAGACAGTATGGCATTGGCACAAAAACAGACACATAGATCCAATGGAACAGAATAGAGAGCCCAGAAATGGACCGTCAACTATATTGGTCAACTAATTTTCAACAAAGCAGGAAAAAATATCCAATGGAAAAAAGACAGTCTCTTCAACAAATGGTGTTGGGAAAATTGGACAGCCACATGCAGAAGAATGAAACGACCATTTCCTTACACTATACACAAAAATAAACTCAAAATGGATGAAAGAACTAAATGTAAGACAGGAATCCTTCAAAATCCTAGAGGAGAACACAGGCAGCAACCTCTTCAACCTCAGCCACAGCAACTTCTTGCTAGACACATCAAGGCAAGGGAAACAAAAGTAAAAATGAACTATTGGGACTTCATCAAGATAAAAAGCTTTTGCACAACAAAGGAAACAGTCGATAAAATCAAAAGACAACTGACAGAATGGGAGAAGATATTTGCAAATGTCTTATCAGATAAAGGGCTAGTATCCAATATAGATCCAAAATCTATAAAGAACTTATCAATCTCAACACCCAAGAAACAAATAACCCAATCAAGAAATGGGTAGAAGACATGACCAGACATTTCTACAAAGACATCCAAATGGCCAACAGACACATGAAAAAATGCTCTGTCACTTGGCATCTGGGAAATACAAATCAAAACCACAGTGAGATACCACCTCATACCAGTCAGAATAACTAAAATTAATAAGTCAGGAAACACCAAATGTTGGCGAGGATGTGGAGAAAGGGGAACCCTCCTACACTTCTGATGGGAATGCAAGCTGGTGCGGCCACTCTGGAAAATGGTATGGACGTTCCTCAAAAAATTAAAAACAGAGCTACCCTATGACCCAGCAATTGCACTACTAGGTATTTACCCAAAGGATACAAACATTGTGATCCGAAGGGGCACCTGCACCCCAGTGTTTATAGTAGCAATATCCACAATAACCTAGCTATGGAAAGAGTCCAGATGTCCATCAACAGATGAGTAGATAATGAAGAAGTGATATATATACACAATGGAATATTACTCAGCCCTCAAAAAGAATGAAATCTTACCATTTGCAATGATGTGAATGGAACTGGAGGGTATTTTTTTTTTTTAAGATTTTATTTGTCAGAGAGAGAGAGCATGCATAAGCAGGGGGAGCAGCAGGTAGAGGGAGAAGCAGGGTCCCGCTGAGCAAGGATCCTGATGTGGGACTCAAACCCAGGACCCTGGGATCATGACCTGAGCTGAAGGCAGATGCTTAACTGACTGAGCCACCCAGGCGTCCCAGGACCTGGTGGGTATTATGCTAAGTGAAATAGTCAATCAGAGAAAGACAATTATCAATCATATGGTTTCACTTATATGTGGAATTTAAGAAACAAAACAGAGGATCATAGGGGAAGGGAGGAAAAGATAACAGGAAATCAGAGAGGGAGATAAACCGTAAGAGACTCTTAACTATAGGAAACAAACTGAGGGTTGCTGGAGGGAGGAGGGTGTGGGGACAGGGTAACTGGTGACGAGCATTAAGGAGGACACAGGATATAATGAGCACTGGGTATAATATACACTTGATGAATAACTGAACTCTACATCTGAAACTAATGATACACTACATGTTCATTAATTGAGTTTAAATAAGATATAAAAAATAAACAGTCTTGTTTTTCTGAAAAAAAATGATGAAGACTCTTAGATGTGGTTTAACAAGTGCAATATACTGCTTAAAGAAATACTCTTGAAATAAAGGTTAAAAGTAAATATCTGCAAATATTTAATAGGAAAATATACGGTAAGTTGGGTTGACAATAATAATATGAAATAAAATAGAATTTGAGACCAAAGCATTATAAATGAGATATATTGATATTAGTAAAACATACTATTCACAATAAAGACAAGCCAGTTATAAGTATTTATGTATTAAAAAACAAAGCATCAAAATATATAAAGCAAAGAAACTTTGCTAAATAACTTCTCAATTTTTGAGTAGATCTAGAGGCATACAAATAATCAGATAAAACAATTCACAAGTCTGATATTAGAAAATTATTCTGAATTTTGTACACCAAACACAGGGAATGGATATTCTTTCTAAATGTTGAGGGATTATTTCATAACAAAAATAAGTATTCAACCATTTACAATTTTTGAAATTCCTCCTAAATAACTCAGCATCAAAATGAAAATTTACAACTACAATTACAGATTATTTAGAAACGAAGGACAATTTAACAACAGAAACCTAGAAACAACTTGGATGGTTATCAATTGTAGAATGATTCAGTAAATGATGGCACAGGGAATAAATATAAATGTTATATAGTTTGTGTATAATATGAATTACTTTACAGAGATTTGTTAAAAATAAGGCAGCATTTTGATGGATTAGAAAGATATTGCCATTATCTTCATAATCAACAAAATAAAATAGATCAATAAATATATGCTATGATAAAATTTGAGAAAATTCTATATATTTGCACTTATAAGCAAATGGTATTATGAACTGATACCCCATCAACATGCTAACAATGGTTACACTGAAGAAGAAAGGCAACTATAAAATTTTGTTTTGAAAGCTTCTGTACTGTTTGCACTGTTGCATTGATTAAGTTTTGCTTTTGTGTTTCTAATTATTGAATGAAAAATAATTTATGAGACAGGGACTAAGAAGTACGAAAATGCCTATCAAACTATACAGCCAAAGATTAACTCCTAGCTCTAAATGTTTGTTGTTATTATATAAGAATGAAGGACATTAAATTAGCATGATTTTTAAAAAGATTCTATTGATCTATTTGAGAGAGAGAAAGAGCAAGCACAAGTAGGGGAGAGGGGCAGAGAGAGTGGGGAAGTAGTCTCCCCACTGAGCAGGGAGCTCAACATGGAGATCAAACCTAGGACCCTGGGATCATGACCTGAGCCAACGGCAAATGCTTAACCGACTGAGCTACCCAAGCACACCTGAAGGACACTAAATTAAATAAGCTTTTACCCCAAGCCTCTAGAAAAAAACAAAATATTTCTAAAGATATGGATAGTTAGATACTGAAAATACAAAACATACAGTTATATATAATTAGAAAAATATCGTTATAATTCTCCTAGACTTTGCTTTCATGTCTAAATAGTGTCTTTATTTTTATTTTTATTTCAACATTAAGGTTAAAACAAAACATATCAATTCTCCCTATAACAGATGAGAAATTTAGCAATCTTTTCATTTTTCATCCCTCTTCCACCACTCTATTTTTATTTAAATACTCTGAGTTTTAAGATCCCAATTATTAATTATTGTGTTTACATTATGTATCTTCTCTGTCAAGATTAATCTTTAATGCTTACATGCAGTTATATAGCCATTAATGATAAAATGATTACCTAAATACTACTTATTAGTGGGTATCAGTTCTTAAATCATTTCTTTTAAGTCACATCTTCCCTATTTTCAGTATCAGTGATATTGATATAAAGTACTTCTTTGAATTTTCTTTTCAGGAAGAATACATGGAGAGCATGCTTTGAAATTCTTGCAAACCTAATAATTCCATTTTCTCCCCCAACATTTTGGCTGGTTATTTCTGGCAGTATGGATAAAAACTAAAAATTGATTTATTATTGGATATATTACATAGAAAACACATACTACGTATCAATTTTTTTTCTTGTATATAAGATCTTATGGGCTTTAAAGTCTATATCACAAATATATCATAACTATATATATTATATGGATTATAATAACCTTACCAATATACTTAACATAAAATGCCACTTAATATATGCTAGAACAATGAATTTAATTCCATAAGAAAAAAGAAATGTTCATGTTTCATTTATGTAAGAAGAAAAATGTTTATATCTGCTTTTTGAACTTGGGTTTATAATAATATAAATAACACAAATATGTAAATATAAATAATATAAATTTATTTAAAGATTTTATCAGCTACTAAAATTAAGAGAATACCGAAAAACTGAAATTGACATTTGCTCATACACCCATTCATTACATGACTATATATTATTGAGTAACATTTAAGTGCCATGCTAATATAATAACATCTAAATGCATGCTATTTTTGATAGGAGAAAGACATCATAGTGTAGTGATACTACAATTTTCTACAAGCTATCCATTTTGGAATCATTTCTTGATGCATATATTCAAGGACTGACTGTGTGTTCACAATGCCTTCTTCATTTACCAGTTAATTTTTATTCCAATGGCTACCACTCTAGTTCAAATTCAGAAAAAAATTGGTGACTCCCTTTACTGGTTCCTTCGTGTTCATATTCTTTGTCAACTATTATAAAAGTACCAGTCTCATTATTCCACAGTAAACCAGGCAGACATGCTGGATTCTATGGCATATAAGATTAATAAAACTATTTCTGCTTGCAGAGAGCTTATAATCAAGGTAGAGAAGAAAGTTACTTACACCCAAAGAACTATAATTAAAGGTATGATTTTTAAGAATCATATGAATAAGGGGAAAAAAAGCATGTCAGAGTATTGAACAAAAAAAGAATTTTGTTCCATTAAAAAATTGCACGGCTTCCCATAGGAAGAAGTTTCCACTGCTTGGCAGACATTAAATTCCTTTCCTGTATGTTCCTGATTGACCATTCCAATCTTCTCTCTCTCCAGTTTCCTAGATTAAGATGTACTCTAGCAAAACCAGTCCTTTACTGCATCTCAAGTTTGTTTTGTTCTTTTCTGCCTTCATGGTTTTGCCTCTCTTCTGTTTTTCTTAAAGGCCCAGTAAAAATGTTATTTCTTCTACTAATTCACTCAGCTTACCTCAAATGAGTCCTGGTAAAGCATACGTCTTTTCTACTTGGAACACAATAAATACATTTTGGTTTCTATGGTGGTTAAATGTTCTCTCTCTCTCATACATACACATAGTATCTCACTCCGTCTATTAACATTTAGCATAGTGTTTTGCAGAGAGCAAATGCTTAATAAATATTTAATTTCTTTTTTTAAAATAAATATTTAATTTCTTGATTGACATGTTTTTCTTGAAAAGTTTTTCTGAATTTGAAAGGTTTTTTTCTGGATTTCTTAAAAAGTTTTTCTGGATATATACCCCTTTTTAAGATATTATTTCATTACTATATTCTCCCATCTTCCTTTCATTGTTACCCACTTTGGGAGAAGCCTACATAGAATCCATTCTCCAAGTTAAAGTGCTGTTCCTTTCTTTAAATGCCTGCTTTCATTGTAATATTAATTCCTTTAATATATAACACCAATATATATAACATCGGCATGAACTATAGCATTTGCTTTACTCATACTTGAACAAGTCTCAATTATAGTCTACTATGGTAAAGAATATTTGTTTTCATTGAACTTTCAGCTAATTGATTATATACTTTCCTATAAATGGTTGCATTATTTTCACTTCATTATTCCCAATTTCCCTCTGCTAAATTCTCCATCAAGATATAAAGACTCATACAACTATTCATTTTTTCTGTTAATCATATGTGTGTGTGTGTGCTTAATACATCTCCCATACAGAAAAATTCACAAATCAAAAATGCATAGCTCAACAGGTTCCCACAAAGCAAAGACCTATGTTACAACTATAGGTCAAGAAAGGGAGTGATACTGGGGCGCCTGGGTGGCTCAGTCGGTTAGGCGTCTGCCTTTGGTTCCAGTCATGATCCCAGGGTCCTGGGATGGAGCCCCATATCAACTCCTTGCTCAGTGAGGAGCCTGCTTTTCTCTTTCCCTCTGCCTGTGGCTCCCCCTGTTTGTGTCCTCTCTCTCTCTCTCTCTGACAAATAAATAAATAAAATCTTAAAAAAAAAAAAGAAAGGGAATATTGTCAGTATCAAACTCCTTTCATGCTTCCTTCCAGTCATTACTGGAAGTGTCTTTGCTGAATCATACTTTTGTGCAATGTCATCAGCCCTTATGAAAGATGCTCTAATAAAAGTTCTAAAAGATTCATCACTGTTTCCACTGAGAGGAGGTTGTTATCGACTTTTTGTTACTACTTTTTCCAATGTTCCATTTATGAGAACCCTCGGGAGAGATTTCTATCTGGCCCTAACACAAAGAACAATATTAGCTCCCCCCATTTCTATACTGTCATTTTGAATTCTGTAATTGACTAGTTTTCGTTTTGTATATGCCTCTGCGGACTGAGAAATAATTTTCTGACCCACTGGTAGCAAGGCATTAACATTTTACAGTATCCATTTTAACAAGCTTTTTATTATGGAAACCATATTCAAACATACACAAAAGTAGAGAGAATATTACTGACCTAACACCCATGTCAACAATGGTACCAAGAGTGGTCATACCCGTTTCATCTACATGCCACCCATCCGGTCTCACTAGACCATTTTGAAGCAATTCCCAGACATCATATCATTTCATCAACATTTATTTCACTATAAATCTCTAAAGAATAAAAATTCAACCAGGAAACTTCCACTTGCTCTGGAGACGTAGAAAGTTGTAGAACAGTGTGGTTCTCATTTTAAAATGAAGAGCCAACTAGGTAATCTACAAAGCCATTAAAATATATATATATATCCAAGTGTGCATATCCAAGTGTGCAAAGTAACCAAAATAAAGTAAAATCTAGAAAATAGTGAAATGTCATTAAAATCTAAAATGGCCCCTTTAGGGGCATAGAGATCCAAGGCTGCTTTCATTTTTGGTAGAGCAGTGAGAGGAAGAAAAAAAACCCACCCTAGATAGGGTTAAAAGAAAGCAGAGGATGACTTAAGGAATGTTTTTTGGGGAGTGGGGTGGGTAGAGAGAAAAGGAAAGGGAAGGGGAGAGGGAGAGAGAATCTTAAGCAGGCTCCATGCTGACCACAGAGCGGAGGCAGGGTAGGGCCATCTGACAACCCTGAGATCATGACCTCAGCAGAAATCAACAGTCAGACACTTAAACCACGAAACCACCCAGGAGACTGTAAGGAATGTTTTAAAGGCTGAGTAAGATTGGTTTGATAGTTCAGAATCTCTGGAAGCCCCAGCCAAGGAGACTCAGGCTCACTTGTCACCTCTTTGCCTTGGTTCCTCATCAATGTGTGAGCAGTCCAGGACTGGATGCAGGACAGAACCAAGAGAAAGCAGCTGAAGCACAGTGAGGGTTGCCCACAGGGTGCGGGGGAGCAGGTGTGCTGAGAGGGTCCCCTTCAACCGCTCTGGACCTGGGGAAGGCTGAGGGCAGAGCGGAAGCCGAGACAATTCCTTCAGGAGGCGGATGTGTGGCTGAGCTCTGTGCCCCGGACAGGGAAGGGACAGCTGAGAGAGACCCTCCCACATACCCTGGCACTCCTGAGAGTGGAGGGTAGGGCAAAGGAACTGAGAACACTCCCTAGATCATCAGATTTCAAGTCCTGCCCACCAAACATCGGAAGCCCGTGGTGAACTGAATCTCCGCAGCAATGAACCCCAGACCCAATTCAACTACAGATGAGATTGATTTAGCGAGCCTTCTCCACCCACATTGGCTGCAGAACTGAAGACAGTTAATGCTTTTATTTCAGTTTTTACTGGTATTTTATACACGATGCCTGGTATACAATGAAAGGTTATGAGAGGGGCACCTGGGTGGCTCGGTTGGTTAGGCATCTGCCTTTGACTCAGGTCATGATCCTGGGCTCCTGGGATCCAGCCCCGCATTAGGCTCCTTACCCAGCTTCTCCCTCTCCCTCTGCCTCTCCCCTTATTTGTGTTCATGCGCTTGCTCACTCTCTCTCTGTCTCTCTGTCTCTCAAATAAATAAAATCTTAAAAAAAAAAGGTTATGAGATACTGTGAAGAAGCAATAAGAAAAGTCTCATCATCAAGAGAGGGTCTATAGGACCAGACATAGGATGGCCCAGGTGTTCCAACGATCAGAGAGGGACTTTCAAAATAATAAATGTGTTAAAAGGAGAAAATGAACAATATTGTGAAAAGGTTTCAGCAAAGATCAAAAAGCCAAATGGAAATCTGCAAAATGAAAAATGCAATGTCAGAGAGAAGATAAAACGGCCATGAAAACCATTATCATGCTAAAACATTAATAATAATTCCTCAATAGCATCAAATTTCCAAACATTCACTTATCTCAAATGTCACCTTGGATTTTTTTTACAGGTTGTTCCAATAAGTCTCATACATTGAAATGGATTGGGTTTTGGCTTTTAAGGAATCTTTCATAGTTTCCCTTCTCCCGCTTTCAATTTATGAGATAAAAAAACTGGGTTCAGTGTGCCCCACAATCTGGATTTTGCCACTTCATCTCTCTGCCATTTCACATGTTCTTCTGCTTTCTGTATGTCCTGTAAACTGGCAGGGAGATCTGGATACTTGCTCAGACTCCATTTCAATTTTTTGAAGGTAAGTCTTCATAAGCAGTGTTGTGTACTACCACTGGGATTTTTAAAATTATTTTGGGGGAGACGATTTTGTTTCTTTGCTGTTAGCTCATATTTCTATGTCCCTAGCAAAACGAATTGAAAAGTTACCTATTTGAGTCCGTCAGTTTTAGCCTGTGGGTGTTTAAGTTTGTTTTCAAAATTTTTATGCCAGGTGATTTGAGGACTTCTTTGGATTCTTTTTTTTTTTCATTGCATTAGTGAGTTTGGCTGATTTGGTCAAATACACGTGAGGTTTTTCACTCTGTTGGTGTCTGTTTCAATTGTCTTTTGGGATGATAACTACATTCCTCTTCCAGTTTCCTACTGCATTTTTACAGGGAAATAATCAGGAACCCTTCCGCGCTACACCTCCTACTGAGTGAACTGTCCCCTTGGGCTCACGAAGTCTGTACTAAAAAGACACCTGATGAAGAGCAGTGAGGGGATGTTGTGCTGAGGGCCGGTCGGGGTGCTTGAGGACAAGCCACCAGTGACCACGGCTGCCACCCGATCAGCCGGCCACCGCTTTGCTGTCAGCCCGAGGGCAGAGGCCACCTCACTGTGAGCAAGCTGGGAAGGGGGCATCGTCCTGCTCCGTGCCCTGGAGACCACTCACATGCTAAGTAAGGGCAGTGGTCCCAGCAAAACACAGTCCCCTACTTTGGTCTCAGAGGAAAAAACAAAAAACAAAAATGATTTCAGTTGTGACCATTCTTAACTTGTTCATTGGCATCCCCACTTCACTGAGTAGAAACAAAACAAAACATACTTCAGGTAAACCTGTGATTCTCAATTTTGGCAAGTAAAGATGCTTTTCTTAATTCTTATGTGCATTTGAACATTAGAAACTGTATGTATCGTAGAGATAACACAGATGGCAAGCCCTTTCTAGCTGACTGGCATTTAGACGCTGCTGCGAACTTCTAGTCTGTTAAGATTAACAGACGAGACAGTGATTTATTTATTATTGATAAAGCCTCAGAATAACTTATTTGATCCAGTGGTCTTAAGTCTTGAATACGTTTACACTCGCTGACCATTCTGTCTGCCCAGGCTTCACAGCACGTTCATACCATCAGCACTGATCGGGCTTAGGCGCAAATCCTTCTGTTCTATGAGCCAATAACCTTGTAAAATCGTTTCTCAAGCCTCATCTCTATCAGAGCTTTTTGGTTGTCATTTCTACTTATTTGGACTAAAAATATCGGAGTAGAAGAATGAGGATCAAAAGGAGGTACACAGAGTAGGAGCTCGGAAGGATCAAGTAGCATCGGCATCAAGAACTTCACATTTTTAGTAACAAATATATTATCAGCTTATCGCTAAAAATCTTAAACATCTATGTATACAATATATGTTGTAGGTGCCATAAAAGGATAGCATATATTGAGTTAAACTTAATCATCTCTTCAGAGATGTATTTAAAAAAAAAACTGCTATGTTTCATGAATAGTGTTATTTATTTGTATTTCTTGTTTCTACAGAGTTAGGGAGGCAGCATATCAGATGGTGCTCAGTGCAGTTTCTTGAGTCAGATATTCAGAATCAAAGTCTGGCCCCACTACTTGAGTGGGGTAAATTTGGGCAGCTATTGACTCTTGTGTGTGAGTTCCCTTATCCTAAAATAAAGATGATGATAAATCTACACACTTCATAAGGTTGCAACAATTAAGTCTATATAAATGAATATATTTATAATCATCCATATTTTAAGACAAGAGAACTCACACACAAGAATTTAATAGCTGCCCAAGTTCACATTTTATATAATTAAAGTTAACAGCACAATTATGTATGACTGGAATTAACCAAGTATCTACAATGGATGAGAACATGCCACTAACACTTGCAATCTCACTGTGATAGATAAAATGTGATTCATTGGAGTCTATAATATTATGATTGAATTTGAAACGAAATCCTGGAGTCTGACAGGGCCTCAGTTTCCTTGTTTGTAAAATGAGGAGATTTCTTGTTATAGAGACTTGTTTTAAATATTAAATGGGATTGTTTATAAAGTTCCTGCCATACTGTAGGTACTTAATAAAGATTGCTAGCCTCTTTTCCCTCCTCTTTCTTTAAATGTCAGTGATTGGGTAATACAAAAATTGTTCTACAGTAAAAAGGTTCACATAACATAAGGAATAGCAACCACTAAAACTTAAAAACCGAAGTTCACATTTTTTAGTATTGTTGGTTTACAACCCTTTCGGGAGCTTCTTGGTGCAATCTGAAAGCAGCCCCCTTAGGCGGGGGGCAGGGAGAGACTGAAGAAAGAAGCCAGCCACCCCAGGTTGGTAGGTGGCAGTTTCAATAAGCAAAAAGAACTCACATAGGAGGCTTATCTTGGGTGACAGCAAGATGAATGGATTCTGCACCCGCTCACCAAATCTTAAGTGTTGATAAAGAGGTCTTAACTGGGTTCAGTCATGTATCCTGTGCAGATGTTCTCAAGACTGCACACTTGCTCAAGGTTGTGTCCTTGGAGCAGCCTCTGGGAGTGGGAAAGGCAAGCAGACCCCACAATCCAGGACAGGAGAGGGGGTAAGGAGTCTCAGAACGCTGGGGTTCAGCTCACAGGTTGCCTGGAGGTCATGTCTTCTCAATGATGTTCCCCAACAAATATCTACCCTGAAATCTTTATTTTAAAATTGGTTTATTTTAAGCTGTCAGTAGAGGCTTTGAACATTTTATTCAAGTCTTTATTGTTTTCAAAACTCACATCATTGTCACAAATACATATGTATACTCGCATGTACTGGTATATCTGGCGAGAAACATAAACATGACACACTATCACTAACCAGACTTGAAAAAAATTTTCTTGAAACATTACTGTGTACTATATAAACCTTAGGTTAGAAAACTAGTTGTAAGATAGCATGTATGTCCCCATTTTCATTCTTATTAATGTTCCATTGTTGTTTTGTTTTGTTTTACCACAGGCTTTAATGACAGCCAACTAATCTTTTTTTTTTTTTAAGATTTTATTTATTTATTTGACAGAGAGAGACACAGCGAGAGAGGGAACACAAGCAGGGGGAGCGGGAGAGGGAGAAGCAGGCTTCCCACGGAGCAGGGAGCCCGATGCGGGGCTCGATCCCAGGACCCTGGGATCATGACCCGAGCCGAAGGCAGACGCTTAATGACTGAGCCACCCGGGCGCCTCAGACAGCCAACTCATCTGATTGCCTTGATCACAGAATCTCAGACTAGGAAAAGAACTTAGGGATATCTAGTGTGTGTCAAACCTGAATCGTCATCTGGGTCACCTAGGATGCTTTTTAAAAATGTAAACTCCCTCACCCCTGGAAATTCTGAAAGTATAGGTGAGGGTAAAAATCAAGACTCTTGTCATTTTTTTTAATGTCCTGTGATGATTCCAATGATGAGTCAGATTTGACCATTATCTCTTGCAGAACTGAATCCTTTCGACAACATCTTTGCCAAACTGTTACTTAGTCTGTGATTGAACACTTTTGGTGACAGAGAACATTACCTCTCTGAGCAATCACTTTCCTTTTTTGACCTCTCTATTGGGATATTTTCCCTTATATGGCACAAAATCTACTCTGTTCCTTCTACCTACTGATCTGTTATCATTTGTGGCAGAAAATCTAAATCTTGTTCCACGTGATAGTTCTTTGAATATTTGGAGATGAATTGGATGTCTTCTGAGTCTCCTCTGGGATAAACAGCCCAAATTCAAGTATATTTCTCTCTCATAATTTTTTAACCTTTATTATTTGGTGGTTCTCCTTTGGACACTTTCTCATCTGTTGCCATCCAAGTATGTCTCTCCAGATAGTACGAAGAGAGATGTGTTTTAAACATTATTGCTCTCTAAAGTTTCTAAAGTTATATTTGGTTAAAAATAGCCCTGATAATTCATATAATTCTTACTCTTAACAAAAATTATTTGGTTATTACTCACATGCGCTAATGCTAAATCATGTCGTATCCATCTAAGTAATGTGATGATTTTTTTTTTTTTGGACTAGAGATTTTTTGTACTCTTGTGTAAAGTTCATCTTATTGGATTTAACTTATGAGTGTAAATTTTAATGGTATTTTCAGATCTTGATCTTCTAATGTATTTACTGTCCTTCCTGACCATTATTGAATTGATGAAACTACTCTGTATGTCTTTGCTGAGAATGGAGAGCTAGCAGTCCCATCTAGAAATCTCTATACAATGTGATATCACTCCTAAGATCAAAATCCATTGAATATAGTTATTTAATGTACTTCTATATGGTCATGGACAAAGGTGTATTAATCGGCCTTGTTTCTAAAAAAATAATGAGAAACCTTATCAAAACCTTGCTGAAGATACCCATTTACCACAGTTCCTTTACTCACCGGACATAGTAAAACAAAGAAATGGGCTGAGTATGACACAGATTGTTCTTTCATTACTATTTTTTCTCTTCCAGATTCTTCCAATCTACCTCACTTTTCATATTCCCTTCTAGACTTTGAACAGTTGCCATTGGTGAGGACTTAGGTTTGCGAAATCTACTTTTTTTCTCTCCAGTTTGTAAAATTGGACTGAAATTTGCTAATGAGCAGCCTCCAAGAGCCTCTCTTAACTTGCCAAGATTTCTTGAAAGTAACTGACAGTATTTCCATGATCTCACTTACAAGCTCCCTAAGACCCTGGCTACTTCTCCAAATCCCCCCAGGTGGTTTTTGAACTTCCTTTGTAGCAGCAAGAAGAGGAAGAGAAATGAAGGCAACAAGCTGCCACACTGGCAAATAATTAAAGCTTGTTATCCAAAGGTGTCAGGAAAATGAGCTCTATACTTCCCAGACCTGAGGTTCTTTCCCATACAATAATGCAAGTCAGGAGGACAGGGAGAGGCAATAGAGACACACGAAGACCTCGTTTACTGATACCATCACCATATCTACAGTAGATATAAGAGATTTAGATCACTTGAGATGTTTCTGAAGGCCTAGGTTCAGTGAACTCCCTTTTATCTAGTATCCATTATAATTTATTACTGAGCTCATCTTTTGTCCACTGTACAAACTTCTCCCAAACTTCTTCCCCAGCTCTCTGATATAATCGAATTAACTAGAACCTGCATTGCTGAAGCCCACATTATTGTTCCTCTCTTTCCTCCTGTCTGCATGAATAAGAGTCCCATTGCCAAGACAACTTTAAGGAGGGTCTAAGAAGCATAGATTCAATCAGATGAACTCAGCCAACTCTCACACACGATTTTTTTTTTTTGGACTAGAGTTTTTTTGTACTCTTGTGCAAAGTTCATCTTATTGGATTTAACTTATGAGTGTAAATTTTAATGGTATTTTCAGATTTCACCACCACACAGAAATAGTAACCAAACAATAGTTTTTACCTTTTTTCTAGTTATTTCATTATTGTTGTTTTTGTCTTTAACATTTTCCCATATTTATTAAAAATCTGAGGTCATCAGAGAGCTTTTTGTGATCACAGCTTATTTTAAATGCACATTTCTCTTCAGGATTAATTTCAGTTTCTGCTAAAATTAACTTTTTGAGAGCTTTCAAATTTTACTGAGTTTTCATTTCAGAGTTTTTGCCAAGAACTTAAGGTCTTTTTCTCTTCAAATTTTTTAGATCAATCTTCCCAAATGATAGGCCTCACAGATGACCAGATCCCATTCTTTGTTTTCACAAGTGGAGAGACAGCCTGATTGTTTTCCTCATGGTTGCTATGGAAGTTCTTCAATAACCAGCATCTCCATGTTGGTCACAATTAGGTCCAGAGTTACTACTAGGTACTTGGTTAATTGATTAATTCCTATTGCCCCAGCTCCTTTTCCTGTGATTTTTCTCAATTTTAAACTTTCACTTGTTTTGTGTCTACTCTGAAATCTTTGATTCTTGCTTGATAAATAAGAAACAAAATAATACAATCTTTGAGTCCTCAGTGAAAACTATATTCTTTTGTGAATAAACCACTTCTTTTATTGGCTTTAGAAAAAAAAAGAGAGCTCCCCTTCATAAGCATTTATCAACAGTACCAGTTTCTTGACACTTTATTGCCATGGGAATTGTATTCATTAGTTTTTGATTGATATTCTTTCTAGTATATTTATATGCTAGCATTCTAGCATAAAACTATTTTTAAAGTCTAGTTTTGTATTAAAATATATTTGTCTTTGAAATGAGAAAAACAGAATATGGATTTTTTAGGGTGATATTTACACAAGGCACTATAACACAAGCTAAAGAAAATACTTGGTAAATTTTTAATTTCCATAATAATAATGCAAATTAAAAGATTTATGAAATTAGGAAATTTTCTTAAAGAACTCTCTAATTTTATTATAATTCCTCAGTATTGAAAATTGATTTGCATAGTTATATTTCAACTTTGTCAGAATTTTAAGATATATATATATCATGAGATATTACACAGCACTATCATTGGAAATGATTGTATATGGTGATGGTACACATATTCTTTTTTTAAAAAAAAGATTTATTTATTTGAGAGAGAGAGAGAGTGTGTGTGTGAGAGCAGGGGGAGGGGCAGAGAATATCACATGGACTCTCCACTGAGCATGGAGCCTGAGGCAGGGCTGGATCCCAGGACCCTGAGATCATAACCTGAGCCAAAACCAAGAGTCAGCTGCTTAATTGACTGAGCCACCCAGGTGCCCCAATGATATACATATTCTTAAATGCTGGGAATTTAATAGAAGTTTGTCAGCGACCAATGGCAATACTGATCATTGAAAAAATATTTCACAATACCAGACTTTTGAGGCAATGAGACCAATTGGATAATGTATTCACCTCTAGTGAGACAACTTCGGGTGAAAAATTTTTAACTGAATTAAATCCCATGGCACAGCTTGGTTATATCTGAAAATCAGGAATGCTCTCCCAGATTTGTACCTCTGAGACCATTTTCTACTCCTAATTCAAGGGGAATTACTAAAATTCATTAGTTTTGATCAATTCTGGTTGTAGTTTCTTTGACAAATCTGTGACCAGAAGTGGTGAAAGAAGTCAGTTACAGATGTAGAAGCTGTTAAAAATATACTCGACTCATTCCAACATCTTCTCCAGTGGTACTGTGTATCTTACCAACTTCCTTTTCTCTACAGTGGGGCTCCGATGTTGCTGGCGTCGGTAGAGAGTTCATAAGTAAATGAGCAAAAAATGTCACCAGTGTTCAGGATCTTTCACTTGGCCATAGAATCTTTGGTGGGTAATAATGCTATAAGCATGAGTAAAAGGCAGCTCCATCAATTAAAGTTAACAGGCTTTAGGTCCCTTTCACCTTTGTGTCCAAACCCAGAATCATGTCATTCTGAATAATGAGAATTTTTGCTTCTTGAGAATTAAATAACAACCTCTGTAGTTGTGTTATTTTGATGTGGTTTCATTTTACTGTAAAGACACTTATCCTTAGTTTTATCCTAAGCTGCATCTGATAATGAAAGCAAAAGGAAATATACATTGTTGTCAGTGCAAATGCATGAAATAATTTCACTGGTGGGAATATTTTTAAGGCTTATGTCTGAAGAACATTGTAAGCCTAATAGTCTTGTAATAATAGTAAAGTCTTGTAAAACACAACAGCCAATGAAAGTACAGCTTTGAGGATGGGGGACCCCAGTTTCAGAGTAATCTGAATATTTTCACAGAAGGTGAAAGCAGTATAGTAGTGTACTGGTCAGGAGCTTAATCCCTGGAGTCCCACTAGCTGGGTTTGCTACCTCTCATGTTAGGAGCTGTTGAACTCAGGCTGTTCTTTATCAGCTATCTGCCCCAGTTCCTTCATGTCAAATTAGGCTACAATCTGTGGTGAGGATTAAATGTGATAATATATGTAAAGAGTGTGGTATACGGACTGACATCTAGTAACCACTCAGGATATGTTGGCTTCTATTACTGCGCAGGTTTTTAAATTTTGGGTCATGAGCCCCACAGGGGTTGTGAGGGAGTACAACAGGCAAGAGTGGGTGTGAAGGGTGAAGTGAGTGCGTGTGCAAGAAGCTGAAATTAGTTCATTGGCATACTGATCGGCCCTACTTGTCCATCATTTCACCCGAGCACCTCATTCTCCTCTCTCCATCATTATATTCTTGGCCCATTCATCCCGCTTCCCCCCAAACTCAGACATATAGCCCACAGTCTGGATCACTATTCAATTTGATTTAAAATCAATGAAGCGATAAAAGGCAAAAGATGTGACCATCAATCTTTCAGGCATCCTTCACTCAATTCCACAGATATTCCAGCTACTGCTATGGTCGGGTAATGTGATTCAGGATGTGGAGGTTTAGAGATGAAAAAAAAGAAAAAGAAAAATTAAGTCCTCTGGAAGTCAGCAAGTTAGCAGTACTGTTGGGATATTTTGGTTGCTCTTGTGAAACATTTCCCCTGACACTTACATGTTCTGTCCAAAAAGACTGTTGATGAGCAACAAAGTCTGGAGGAACTGGACCTCACAAGGAATTCAATGCCCCAGGGGCCTGGGGAGAGGGACATTTGCAGCTTTGTGCTCCATTCCAGAGGAAATAGAGCAAGATGGCAGGGAGAAGACGGGACGGTGTCAGAAGGTGGAGGAGGGTCGGTAGAGTATCCTCCAGACGGAGAAGGCACTTTGGGATGGAAAGACAGTGCAAGCCGCTCTGTACTATTTACAGAGTTTTATTCAGGGTAACTTACTGAAAGGGGAATCCAGCGGACAGATGATCCAGGTGCTAAGCAGCTATTCTCCACAAAGACAGGACCTTAATCCACAGCTTTTATAGAGCGAAGGGGCATGGTGGTGAGGCCACAGGGTAGTTAGCTAACGTGGCGCCATCTGTGCGCTAGAGGGACAATCATGAAAAGCCTTCCTGCATTCCGGACGGGGCATACATTACTCTGCAAGGGGCCTGGAGCACGTAGCCCTGAGGGAGGTCATTGCCTGGGCACCAATAAGATGGAGGACCAAAGATGGCTTCGGTGTTGTCAGTACTCCTACAGAGGGCCACAAGCAGGACAAGGGGTTTCTATGTTACAGCCCAGGTCTGTGTTGTCCTCCGTCTCCTGGCAATGGGATAGAATTTCTTATAACCCAAACCTCACGAAATTCCTAAAAACAAAAACAAAACCGCACATCATTCAACTAATACCTATGTGACTGCTCTCTTTCCCACAGACTAGAACCTGGAGGCATTTGGGTATTATTTGGATCATCATCTTCTACAGAGATATAAATGTTCTAATGCCTATAACTAACAAATGGCAATGTATTAATATCTATCATTGTGGAACAAATCACCACAAATTTTTATCAACCACATCCACGTACCAGGACTCACACATACTCTTCCTGGTAAGTGACATCCTGTCTCACATATTCCAATCAAGTCTCCTATCCAGAATCTTCAGGCCACATTAAAAATTCTCCCTCTTTATTACTGTCCACCTGATAAGGTTTAAAAAGAGGTTTTACAGATATTGTTGCTTGATAGACTGTGTGGTTCGTTAGTGTTATATTTCTTAAGCTTAGAAGTTCTTTTGTTGTTACTTCATAAAAACTCTTAAGAAACCTAACAGTTGTTTTTCTCTATTTGCTGTTCTTAATTTTCATTGATATTTGTCTTTGCATTTGCTATCTTGTTGCTTTATATTTTACTATTGTAAGGTGTAAGAGAATGAACAAAGCCATATAATCATTTTTAAAAATCAAGATTCCACAATCATTAACGAGAATGTAATTCCTATTTAATTTTTATCACCTTTGTTTTCTTCTGAATGGTCTAGTGACCTCGTCTCTCATATATTGTTTCTTGCCTGAGAATTCCTAGTCAACAGATTCCTCTGGTTTGAAAAATAAATGTTGCTTTCTTGGGTTTCTGAGGCAGAGCATGAGGAAGAATGGATTTATTTTTTGCCTGGACCACCAATAATACTATACATTCTCTATTTTGCTTCCAGTTCTGGCAACCTAAACTAGAAGAAATATTTTCACATATTTCTTCTTTCACCCACCAAATCCATCATTGGGGTAGTACAAAACACAACAGTCTGTGGCTCTTCAGAAGTCTTAGAAGTAAGTTTACTGCATTTGGTTTCATCAACTCACAGGGAAGGCAAATGATACTTCCTGTACTCAGAAAAAGAATGGACTTTAAAATAAAAGCTCAGGTGAAATTTAAAATAACCAACTTATACCTTTACAACTATATATAAGCTTTGAAACTAATCACCACTGAATATAATTTTTAAGTTTCTATTCTGGCCATACTAGAGGTGATGCTGTATCTCTGCTATCAGTGTATTTATACTTCACACACCCCAGAAACTTACACACAGAAATGTGGAGGGTAGGGCGCCTGGGTGGCGTTGGTTAAGCTACTGCCTTCGGCTCAGGTCGTGATCCTGAAGTCCCTGGATCGAGTCCCACATTGGGCTCCCTGCTCGGCGGGGAGTCTACTTCTCCCTCTGGCCCTCCCCCCGCTCATGTACTCTCTCTCTCAAATAAATAAAGTCTTTAAAAAAAATATGGAGGGTACCAAATTAAGACTTATTGAGTACTTAGAGACAAATTTAATGAATAGATAAGTATTCTGATTTCTGAATACAGATTTAATATTTATAGGCACTTGAATAGAGATTTTTAATATATAGGCTTGAAGGTATTCTTTATCATGTAGCCTTGCGTGAATTTTGTCAAGTTTGGCTTTCAGGGGCTGTAACTAGGTACAGTGATGGGCAAGACACTTTTGAAGAGGTACTGGAAATAAGCAATCACACACTGCCTACGGCATACTCATGGCTTTTTCCCAGAGTAAGAATTTCAGGAAAATCATCTAAAAAGATATTGAGTTTACACACGGAGAGCTTTTTGCTATAAAAATTAGTTGTATGGCAGTCTATGATTTAATGCTTTTTGGTTTGTATCAAGCAGGGTGTCTGTCATCAGAACAGAGAGTACTGGGTATTGGAAAGCATCCTAGCCCTGCAATGAAAGCTTAGCTTTGAATTCGGATTCCACCCCAGGATGGAGGTTCACCTACTCCCTTCTATCAACTCTAAAATGGGGGTAATAATAGCTTCCTTTCCTGCTTCCTGGGGCTATAATTCATGTCAAAAACACTCATGACAGTGCTTGGGTAAACTCTAACGCAACTATACCACTTTAAGGTGTTGGTGGGAGTAACCCCTTGAAATATGCATTGTCCTGGGTCTACGATCCTGCACAAAAGCCACAGCATTAAAACTCACCTTGCAGCAACACTGAGGACCCCAAAGAATTTCTTCCCCAAAGAAGCCTCAAAAATTAATGAGATAGGAGAACACTAAATACCTAAGTGAGAAATCCTGTTTTCTACTTGCTCAACAGTGCAGGAAAGTTCATAGTAATATGTCCAGCATTCTGGGAAATCTTTTTGTCTGCTCATGCTGTCTATGATGCTGGGTAAGCAGAGACAGGGGCGAGCAGCAGGTCAGAGCAGGCAGATATGCTGTCAGAAATACCATTTGGATTATAAAAGAAAGTATTAAGAAACTTCCTTGGAGAGAACTGAGTTGTAAGAAACTGAAAATAGGAAGTATTTGCCCTAGAGATACATTCTTCACACAATATTTAGTTTGCCTCCTCAGAGACTATTCCTTTCCATTTTGGAACAATACTGCTCACTCAGACTGTGAATTTACACAGCTTTTCTTCAGCCAATGGTGGACTCCATTCTAAAAAGGAGCAAAAGAAGCAAAAACATTTGTAAAAAGAGAAAAATACTGCCTGGCTTGAGGTAATTTCATGGCTCCTATATTCTAGGCATTAAGTTTGTTTAATGTCCAGTGTACCTATTATTTTTCTTTAACACATATGCTAAACCTACTTAAACGTACCAACCAGCTGGAAGAGGATCAATTCATGTTTCTGGAATGCTAGCAGGACACTTCCGTGAATTTCTTTAGACTCAACAAAGAAAGCAAATGTCAATTTCAGGACTACCTGTAGTTTTAAAAGACAAAATGAATAGACAATTTTAGTAGAACTAACTAATCCCATCCGTAAAAACTAGAACAGTTTTAAGCATATATATGCATGTACACACACACACACACACACACACACACACACACACACACTCAAACAAAGAAACGCTGAAAACGTCACTACCTGGTGTAAGAGAACAGAGTCCTCAAGAAATAGACTTCACCTTTCATACGAGCCGCAAACTTGTGGCAGGCTAAATTATATTCCATAGCCAGAAGCAACCCATCTTTGTCATAGAGTAGATGTCACACATCAGCGCAACAATACAGCAGAACATGGTTTCCCAAACTTCAGGTCGTGAAAACTGCAAGAGGTAGATAAATCTCTCTCTGGTCTTTATCATAGTACTGATTTTCAGTATTTCCTAAATCAGGGTAATAAATAAATGGAACCCAAAACCTTTTTATTAGGTTTTGTGCCTGGGTATGTCAGTAAAAAGAATTGTAAAGGACTGGAAAAAAGGTCCCACAGCTTAGACTGGTTTGATGAGTAGACAGCTTCTTTTCATCTCATGCCTGTATTTTCACAGACTGCAGTATGACAGTAACTGCGATTGGTTTGTTTTATGACCAGAGACTCTTCCTTTGTTGAGGGAGAAAATCCATTAGTAGTTGTTTGTGAATTCTGCAGTTAATTTCCCAACACTCACAGATCTGGCAGATACGTGTTCAAAAGTCACCTCCAAATGTACTGTTAAAAAGTAACATGCTGGTTCTAACGAATGAGTGTGTTAGCATTAGAAATGAAACAAGCAAGCTCTCCATAGATTGTTTAAGGCTGAAATCAATTACTCATCCAAAACAGCATGTGTTTGTAGAGATGTATTTGCTAATAGGTTCACTTGACCTGTCCATTTCCAGTAATTGTCCTGCTTATTTTCTTTTCTTGTCTACAGACTGACTATACTTTCTTTAAAAAAAAAAAGAAATTTATAAAGATATATGAATTTTTTATCCAGAAGAAAACTTGAAGAATCAAAGGGTTTCAGAGGACAGCTTCTCGAAGGTGATAGTTGCCCTCATCGAGTCTGGTGGGTTTGAGATGAAGGTGCCAATTCTGTATCTTTAAATACATAGAAAGGAGTTTTCAGTGATAGGAAGGTGGACCAAAAACAGAAAAGAAAAATCCTACTTGGGTCCTTCAAAAGTGTGTGTTTACCAAAGGAAGGAGTTAATTCTCAAATTCACAAGTTACAACCAACATAATAACTTCTCTCTTAGGGAGTACTCTTCCCTGGAAATGAGTGTTGTGACTGGTCCGCTGGGATTGTCTGTTGAGAGTTAACAGGCATGTATTGGTCATGGTTTCATGGTATCCTGTTATCGTAGATTAAAAAATCAGATCTCTGCTCACAGAATGCTAACCGTTCAGTATTTTGCTTTACCCAGCTAACTGAATGAGCAATTCTGTTTTCTTGGGGGTATTTATCTGTACCTTACAATCAGCCTTACTTCGATGAATTCTAATTGAAAAGAAGTCTTTGCCCAAATGTCACTTGTCATTAAGGCTTTCCCTCACCACCCTTTGAAAACTGTAACCTCCCCACTCTGAAGTCTGGATCCCCCTTAATTGGTCCTTCTTTTTCTTTGTTTTCTATAGCACATTTTCTTCTAAAATGTTATGTAATTTACTTTTATTTATTTTTATTATTTATCTCTCTTGCTAAAATGTATGGATGTAACAACTACTGTATTTGTGAATTGAATAAGACAGAAGATGGCTAAGAGAAACTTCACTGGACCCAAACAAAACAAAACAAAACAAGACACATACACACACACACACACACACACACACACACACACACACACACCCAACCCCAAAAAACAACAACTTGACTTTGGCCAATACCTCCTGCAGAAGTGTTGCTTGGGACTGGAGCCTTAGCACCCGGACATGCAGGGTGGGTGCTTGCAACAAGGGAAGGGGTTGTGAAATGGGACTCAAGGGGAGGTCTGGAGAAAGTGGTGGCGCCTGAATGCTCTTGCCAACCTGGGGAGGAGCCTGGTCTCTGTGCTCATGGGATCCACTGCCCCTCTCACTGTAGTCTTGGAGTTTAGTAAAGGGAAAGAGAGACAGAAGGATGTGCCCAGATCACTGAGCTGTAACATTTAAGGTAAGTTTGCATTGGTTATATGTGGACTGACTATAAAAGATTTTTAAGTCTGAGGATTTTTCTACATATTACAATATCCATGATTCCCACATGTTGAAAAACATCATAGGCTGTTGAGTTACTTTTTGAGAAAGCATGTATTCCGTATATCTTAGGGTGAAGAGTATTGGGACATAGAAATACTTCTGGATCTTAAGAAACAGTAATAGGAAATGAATGGCATTAAATGTTTTATTTCTTCTATAATACTATGGCAGCTTTTAACAATTTGAAGAGCTAGATTCTGTCTCTAGTAATCCATACAAAAACTAATAACAATTACTTAGAATGTCTTTTGATAGTGGGGGTTATCACTAGGCTTTCTCCATAATTTCTAAAATTTAATGTGCTGCTAAAACTTGAACTAGCATTATCTTCCAAATACTTTTTCTCAAGTATAATACACGCATTAAAATGGCCTATGATGAGGCCCATGAGGGAAAACCTTAAAATAAAAAATAAAAATTCATACAAAACACAAGTAAATTTTTATTTTGAAGAACCACAGAATTAATTTCATGTATTCCTTTTTAATTTACATAAACTCATATGTAAAAAAATCCCATGGAATAAAATACACCATATTAATTTGAATTCAACAGAATTTTCTTCTTAACTGAGTGTAGTTAGATGCACACAGGGAGAACATGGGTGAATCTCACTGGCTCACACTGACTATAAAGATGCAGGTTTACTGAAGAAGGGTTGGCAACCCAAATTTTGCTAAATATACCCGCACTGGTCTAGGGAGAGCTTGGAAAATAACTTGTTTAATGACAGCTTCATACATGCATACTTTTATCCTAATACTCAAGAGCTATAAATGATTGAAGATGTGCTGAACTCATGTGGGGCAAGATGATGCAACATGCCCATGGCTACCTTAGAACATTATTTTCTGTAGCCTATAATTGCTTTTGGACCACCAGGTGTGGCAAAAAAAAAAAAAAAAATTGCAGACCTTATATTTATGAGTTTAAAACTTGGAATAATAAAAAATGCCCTTAGGAAAATGAGCCTATTTTACTGAATATATAATGAGTAGAGAAGCGTGGGTGAAGAGAAAAGTTCATAGAAAGGAGCACAAGCTTATGTGTATTGTGAGAAAGCAGAATTTTCAGCAGTCTAAAAAGTTTTTATTTAAGAACTTGACTTCAGATACAGCCTACTCCACTCTACAATAAGACGGAGTGATGTTTCAAATGCATAAGGTAGGTCACTCCTGACATATTTGGGCCAGGTGTGAAAATTAGAGTATTTACACTCTCAGCAACTCTTCCCAATGGTTAAAAAGTCATCCAACCTTCTGGTGTAATAAGGACTTCCTGTTCATTTAATTAGCCTGGTAGAGCTTAAGTAAGCAGTTTACAATTCTGTTTTCCAGAATATAATGAAGATTTATTCATTTTACCTCCTCCTAATTTGCTCACTTAAGAGCAAAAATAAAAAAGGATCTGGCTTTGGCCGATGGGGAGAACCACCCACGTGACACAGGCAGCTGCAAAGACCTTTTCCGAGCTGACAGCTCGACACTAGTCATTACAGTTTCACAGGGATGGGAAGATTTAACTAGAGAGAAATCTCCCCAGTTCTCTAATTAAAAGAATAGACAATTCAAAAGAGAACTGCAGTGTATTATTTTCATGAAAGGAGAAAGGCATTCAAGAGTGGGGGATAAACAATGAGAACCTCATATTTCCTATTTTTCTGTTAACGAGATATATGATAGGGGCATTGACCTGCCCTGCAGTGTCATTTCAGGTCAAGATGTTATTTTATAGGACTTATATTTGGTCACTACATCAAAGATGAAGGTTAATTCTATGTTTGTGACAAACGGGAGACTTCAGTGTTTCCAAGGGCTCACACCCATCTGTGTACTCCTAAGGGACTTCCTAGGGAGGGATTTGGTTCAAAACTCATCTACCCTCTCTTGACTTCTCATTAGTGGTGAACAAACTGCTAGAGTTCTGGCTGTCCTTTTGAAGCCATGATTTAAAGAAAATGCTGGTTATGATTTTGTGACTGCCAATAGAACACCCCAGGTAAAGATCCACTGAGGGGCACCGTGCGCAATTGTAACTTAAGTAGGAACCAGATTCTTGGCTCAAAGAGCTTAATATCGAATTCCACAGAGTCCCAAATCCCTTCCAGTTGTATTTAGGCACAAAATCACTGTACATATAGTAGACTGTCATGGGCTTTCTGCAAGGTCATACCTTACTCTCCCTCCAGTTTTTTTTTTTTTTTTCTTTTTTGAGCATAAAAAATGGCCTGATTCCAGGGGCTGCCTGGTGCAGGCTCGTAGGGGGCAGACCAACCATAAGTGGTTGTCTCTGTACATTCTTTGTTCACCCTCATGCCACATTTACTGTTTGCATTTGTTTTAGTAGGTTTGTAAACATTATTTCCTGAGATTATATATAACCAGGGTTTTGTAGCTTTTATTTATTCAGAAGTCATATGGAATGTTAATGACTTATGATGGTGTCCTGCTCTGGGCAGGTATAGGATCATGGTATGTTTTAAAAAATACTTCCCCTCAGAGCGCCTGGGTGGCTCAGTTGGTTAAGCATCCCACTCTTGATTTCAGCTCAGGTCAGGATCTCAGGGCGGTGGGATTGAGCCCTCTGTCGGTCTCCACGCTCAGTGCACAGTCTGCTTGTCCCTCTGCCTCTGCTCCTCCGCACCCTAAAATAAACTCTTTAAAAAAAATACCTCCCCTCAAGACAGCCTTTTAATGTGGAAATAATCACTTTCATAGACAAAAAGGAGGAAATGGGAAACATAAAATCATTGTTGAGTGTTTTTGAGAAAAGAACCAATTTGAAGAAGGTTACTTATATTCAACAAGATCAAACCCTGCTCCCCAACTCTCCCTCTCCCCATCCCCACCTCAGGAAAGATCACATTCTTTTCTCTTGTTCGTGGGAATAAATATGTCTATGGGGGATCAAAGGGATTTTTGGCTAAGTAGGAACAAGCACCAGGTCAATCATTTCCTCAGGTGTAGGTTAGGGAGACATAAATAAATACTTAGTTTTATTCACAAGGAAGAAGTGAAAACTTGTATTTTTCAGGAGAATTGAGGATAAGCCTCATTTTTGCTTATCATGTAGGCTCTTGGTGAGGAGAGGGAGGAGAGCAGAACGATGGAGATTTCTGTTCACCTTGCCAAGTCCTGGTCCCATGACCGTCTACCCACAATTTGGACAAAAGCGTTAGAACATTTATCAAAATAATTCTGAAAAGCTTATGAAAAAATGTTTAACAAAGTAATTTTGAGCCTTTTTGTAACGTGTTAATGTGTGGCGATTGCTTAGCACAGTTCCTGGTTATTAGAATGAATACAAAACACTGATATTTATTCTCAGTATTACCCACTATTCCAGATGAAACATAGGTCAATTCCATCTTATTATAAACCTCAACTCAGTAGGATGACCTACTGGGACCAAAAATGCCTGTGGGAAGGAACTGCATGTTTATTGAGAAACAAGTTCAAACGAGGAGGCAGGATCCTATACTGGAAAGAAGGAAAGGCATTAATATTTAAGGGCCCCTACCATGAGTCAGCCACCTTGCTGCATCTCACATTCTTAGAATGTTGCTAGAAAACTGAAAAGGAAAACTTCTCCAAAGTGTTTTCAAAAAGTATATCTGTGCAGCAATATAATATGTGGCTAGAACCCAAGACTCTGGAAGCAGAATGCCTCAGTCTGAAGTCTGACAACCACTTTTTTTTTTTTTGAAATCATACCGTTCTTGAAAATTTTTAATTTAAGATCCTTGCTCCAATATTACATTTGCTCCCAACTTCTTTTTTTAAATTTTTTATTGTTATGTTAATCACCATACATTACATCATTAGTTCTTGATGTAGGGTTCCCTGATTCATTGTTTGTGCATAACACCCAGTGCTCCACACAGAACGTGCCCTCTTTAATACCCATCACCAGGCTAACCCATCCCCCCACCCGCCTCCCCTCTAAAACCCTCAGTTTGTTTTTCGGAGTCCATTGCCTCTCATGGTTCGTCTCCCCCTCCGATTTCCCCCCCTTCATTCTTCCCCTCCTGCTATCTTCTTTTTTTTTTCTTAACATATGTTGCATTAGTTGTTTCAGAGGTACAGATCTGTGATTCAACAGTCTTGCACGATTCACAGCGCTCGCCATAGCACACACCCTCCCCAATGTCTATCACCCAGCCAGCCCATCCCTCCCACCCCCCACCACTCCAGCAACCCTCAGTTTGTTTCCTGAGATTAAGAATTTGACATCCACTTTTTAGATGGGTTTCTTTGGGCTGGTTACCCTTTGTATGCCTCAGTTTACTCACACATATAATGAGGAGGATAACCATACCTCTCATATGCGGCTTCTATGGGATTATTTGAGATACTGAATGTAAACAGCTAGAGAAGTGCCTAGAACATAAGAAGTCAGCTGTTGTTATTCAGTAATAATAATTGACTTTGCTATTTTAAGTGCCAGGTGTCAAAGTACTTCCATCTGTTTTATCTTATTTGATTTTCTCTCTCTCGCTCTCGACACATACACATACTAGCACACGTACACACATGCGCACACACACTAATGCGTGTTCACCCACACATCTCAACGGCTCACATGGTTATCGATTATCATTCTCCACTCTGTGGGGCCTAGTTGTGCAAGGCTTACTGGGGTAATGTGTAGACCAGAGTCTGTATTTTGATTACTAGTCCCATCCTCTCACTATTAAACATTCTGCCTTTGGAATAACTTGACTGACAATTTGGATAATAGACAGCCAATTTAGATAGGACTGGCCAAATTGTTTAATTAAGTAAGAGGCTTGATTTAAGGCTTGATTTATGGAAAACTGGGTTCAGTGTCACTTAAACATGGAAATCTATCCCTTTCTGAGAGATGAAAATGTAATGAGGGAAAATGCCTTGGTGGGTTTATGAAGTGCTTATGACTATGTGATGTCAAACAACTTGTCAAACTATTGAAGCCCACAGATTTCTAGAATGTGAGATATAACTGAATAATCGGTGGGTTTCCTTTTGTAATTTTCTTATGTAATTTTATGTTAAACTATTCAAATTCTGTATAATGCACACGTGCTTCAAATGGAGGCTGTCTTTAATTTGTTATAGTCAGCCTAATGATGATAAAGTAATTCTATGATTATATTATCAAAGCAGTGTGCTACAAAATGTCAGACAAAGACTATTCATTCACTCATCTAAATGAATATTGATTGAGTCATCACCACACAGTAAGTATTCTCTAGGCATTGAGGACAAACAGGGAACAAGACAGATATCTTTCCTGCCCTCCTGAAGCTTCCATTTTAGTTAGGGAGACAGAAAAAAAAAAAAAGGAGATAATTAAGTGATGTAATTTCAGGTTGTGTTAAGTGCCATGAAGAAAAAGAAAGTAGAATAAAGGGATAAGAATGATGGTTAATGGTAGGAGGAAAAGGAGGGTGATTAGTGAATGGGGTAACTAGGCACAACCACTCGAGGAGATAATTTTGGAGCAGAGATTTATGAGTAGGCAAAGAACTGGATGAAGAACATTTCAAGCAATAGAAACATGTGACTCTCCTGTGGCAAAGATATGGGTGGAAGCAAGGATAGCTGGAGCAGACTGAGCAGAACTTAGAATGATGAGAGGTGAGGTTGGACAGTTGACAGGGGCTAGAGTCCTTGCCCATGGTCAGGAGTTTAGATTTTATTCTATTTACAATAGGAAAAACTTGAGTTTGAAAAAGACTCTAGTTGCTCTCTAGTCAATAGGCTGTAAGGGATGGAATTGGGGAAAAGGGAGATCAGCTTTGAGGTGGCTGATGAATCCAGGTGAGAAATGATGGTGGTGTATTAGAGTTTTCCAGAGATGCAGAACCAATGGTACATACATACACATATATGTATACCATATACATATACATATATAAACAGAGAGGGGAAGAGAGAGAGAGACCAGGAGGGAAGACGGAGGGCAAGGGAAGATTTTTTTTTAAGATTTATTTATTTATTTGAGAGAGAGAAAAATAGTGAGAGAGAGAGAGAGCCAGAGAAGGGGGGAGAGGGAGAAGCAGGCTGAGCAGGAGCCTGATAAGCAGGGAGCCCAACATGGGGCTCGATCCCAGGATCCTGGGATCATGACCAGAGCTGAAGGCAGACGCTTACCTGACTGAGCCACCCAGGTGTCCCAAGGGAAGATTTATTTAAGGAATTGACTTACATGAGTGTAGTGGCTGGGAAGTCCGAAATCCATAGGTCAAGTTGGCAGCCTGGAAATTTAGATGAGAGTTGATGACAGAGTCTTGAGTCCAAACTTTGCAGGGCAGGCCATGCCAGCTGGATACTCAGGCAGGGTTTCTCCATTACAATCTTGAGGCAGAATTGCTGCTTTTCTGGGAAGCTTCAGTCTTTGCTCTTAAGGTCTTCACCTGACTGGATGAAGCCCATGCATATTATAGACGGTAATTTGCTTTACTCAAAGCTAACTGATTTAAATGTTAACCACGTCTAAACAATACCTTCACAGCAACATCTGCACTTTTGTTTGTCCAAAGAACTGGGCACCGTAACCCAACCAAGTTGACACATAACATTAACTATCACAGGTGGCTAGGGCTGGAGTGATAGCAATGGAAATGTTGGAATATCATTAGTTTCTAGATATGTTCTGAGAGTAGAGTCAACAAGACATCTCCTCTACCCCAAAGTTGCCAGATGATTCCTACTCAGCTGTAGGAGCCATGGGGGCTATTTACTGGAGATATAGAAACAGAGAAACTCAACTCCGGGACACCAGGCACAGGGTGAAGTAGGGACAATGGACTGAAAATCGGGTATTAAATGAAAGAAAGCATATTGAATAAAGCCCCTCAGCACCCTCCCTTTAATGTACTTCCCCAAAAGTGAGAGGTAGGCAGCAATCTTCACATCCTAAAGAGTCAATAATTTTCTGTAAATAGACTGAGCTGTTCCACTTAACTGGGCTTCAGCCATGTGAGTGACAGTGAAATCCACTATTCATTCCACCAAACTTCCTGTGGACACAGAGCCCCAGTGAGCTCTTCTGAGACTCATTCTTAAGTCCAACTCCAACACAAAAGATAGGCCCCAAACAAATAGGAAATGACTTCTGCTTTTAACCATGTTACAGAAACCAGTTTCAAACTAGTCCTCCATTGTAAAGAGTTATAAAGAGTGAGATATATATATAATCAATGTTTCAAACACTGGGAAATATGCAATGTAGAATTGTGATTCCCTAAGAGAAAGTAAACAAGTGAGGCCCTCTCCACAATTGCACTGACTTTTAGCTGGAGGTGTTTTCTGGGCTATCACACACACACACACACACACACACACACACACACACACACACACACACACACACAGCAGGGAGCTCAAATCAAGCACTATGGTCTTGTTGAGTTGAGGAGTGTTCTGTGAGAGTTCCAGGTAACCAGAAATGTCACAGACTGTCTCTCTTTTTCTGTACAGATGATGAGTCCCTCCCTGTGAGTAGGTTTGTCAATGTCCCAAAATTCTTTTCTTCTTCTTTCTCTCTCACCAAATTCTTCACAGTTTTCTCATGTAGTACCGAATGAATAAATAAAATTATCTTATTTCCAATTCACAATAAATATCATTAGTAGTATAATCAACAAAAAAAGTTAAACTGAAAATAGGCAAAACTATAATTGATAAAAAATAGAGGAAGCAAATAATCTAGACATTTAAATTGACAAATATGATCTAGAAGGTTTAGACTGAATAGGAGAAAATGGCCACACACAAAAAATGTATAACAGCAAAAACTGTAATTCTTTAAAATTTGATATGGACAAAAAATAATATTTTATATATGGAATATATATATATCATGGAATATTATGCAGCAATGAAAAAGGATGAGATCATGCCATTTGCAACAACTTGGATGGATCTAGGTAGAGAATATAATGCTAAGTGAAATAAGCCAATCAGAGAAAGACAAATGCCATATGATTTCACTTATGTGTAGGATCTAAAAAAATAAAACAAATGAATAAACATTACCAGGAGGGACTAGAGGGATGGCCAAAATGGGTGAAGGGGAGTGGAGATAT
Source organism: Eumetopias jubatus (assembly GCF_037043125.1). Taxonomy (NCBI): domain Eukaryota; kingdom Metazoa; phylum Chordata; class Mammalia; order Carnivora; family Otariidae; genus Eumetopias; species Eumetopias jubatus. Next base: position 22,797,408 of record NW_028274808.1, on the reverse strand, counting down.
AGGCTTCCCATTATGAAATGAATAAGTCATGGGAATAAAAGGTAGAGCATAGGGAATAAAGTCAATGATACTGTAACAGCATTGAATGGTGACAACAACACTTTGTGGTAAGTATAGTTTAACATACAGAGTTGTTGAATTACTACGTTGTACACCTGAAGCTAATGTAACAATGTGTTTCAACTCCCCTCAAATAAAAAATAAAAATTAAAAAAATAAATAAACAATAATTTTAGCAAGATAATAAGAAGGAAAATAGCCTGAGAAATTTGCATCAGTTAATAAACTGGCACAATGGAGCTTATTTCCAGAAAATGACTTCTGGATGAAAATTTATCAATATTAGTGTAATTATCATTAAAGTATTGTATTAAAAATGGTTTGAGAGTCCAAAGTGGAGATAGAATATCTCACTGCACAAAAGACAATGCCTAGTGCAAAGAAGAATTGCAATGCATATTTTCATCTTTTTCAAGCTTCCTTCATACTGGAAACACATGGTGATTAAAAAACAAACAAATGAACAACAACAACAAAAACCTTCGTTCGTGCCCCTGGGTGTTACAGGCTGGAGAATAAACAGATGAACACTCACAAAGAATTTCAAAATGTAGAGAACTATGAAGAAAACAAATATGGTCAGGTCTGTAGAATAACTGAGTGGTTGTGGTGAGGCTAGGTAGAGAGGATAATCAAAAAATGCTTCAAGGACAGTAGGGCATCAAGTCTGGGGAAAGGCATTCCTGCTACAGGGTTTGGCATGAACTAAAGGACCTCGGTGGGAGGAAAAGCGCAGTGTGTATCCTGGGAATGTCTCGCTGAGTACAATCCAAGGTTATGTCTTGAGCAGTTGTGGTAAATAAAGGTAAAAGCACACCGAAGAAGTGTTAGATATAAAAAATATGGGGGCGCCTGGGTGGCTCAGTCGTTAAGCGTCTGCCTTCGGCTCGGGTCATGATCCCAGAGTGCTGGGATCGAGGCCCGCGTTGGGCTCCCTGCTCCGCGGGAGGCCTGCTTCTCCCTCTCCCACTGCCCCCTGCTTGTGTTCCCTCTCTCGCTGTGTCTCTCTCTGTCAAAGAAATAAATAAAATCTTTAAAAAATAAAAATAAAAAAATAAAAAATAAAAAATACGCTATTTAGAATTTAATCAGTAGAAAATAGGGAGTCACCGGAAGAGCTGTACTTTGGGGAGACTGGTCTGCAGTTTAGAAGGCATTAAGGAGGGAAGAGAGTAAAAGGAGAAAGACAGACAACAATGGCTTTATGTAAGAAATAATGAACTGGACGAGTGGCAGAGGAAATGAGACTGAGGAAATAATTTAGGCAGGAGTCCGATGAAGAAGGTGCCAGAGCAAAAGAGGTATGAGACTGGCCCTGGGCAGAGTCTGTTGTGGATGTTGGCACCATTTACAGCAACACAGTGGGACAAGGAGCAGGTTTGGGAAGAAAATTTATGAATTTATTTATTCTGACATATTCCACTTGAGGCATTCCTGAGAATGCAAGTGTTACAACTCCAGCAGAGCAATGGATGCTGGGTCCGTAGCTTAAGAACCCAAAGGAAAGGCTGATAACAAACACGGAAATAAATGTGGACGAACTTTACCAAAGTGGGGAGAAAGCAGAGAGTAGAACTCAGATCTCTGGGGACCATCGACCTAGGACGATGTGCCTAAATTTTAGAAGTAGAAGTAGGTAAATTTAATAAGACATTTAGAAACTGGGAACAGGAATTAGTCGGGGGAGCCTAAAACAGACTGCCAGACAAGGAGAATGTGGCGTTGGGGTGGCCAGAGCAAAGTTTCAAGGAAGTCAACAGGTAATGTAGCGAGAGTGGATGAAGGGGTGCCCCAGCTGAGTAGTTTCTCATGGTACCATTTTGTAAGTGCCACTAAAGCACTGTTGATGGAATGTAACATCAACGGAAACTTGAGACAGGGAAAAGCGTGTTTGCCAGGATTTTGGTTAGAGCACTACATATATGGTGAGAAGGAATACTTTGGTAAACCGTTTGAGTAGGGAAGCAGATGGAGTGCTGGGGCAGTGCTCAAATAAAATTAGATGCCTGCTAAACTTTAAGGAGTGAGCCTGGTTAACTTCTCTTTGTTTTGCTAAATTGCGTATTCAAGTCTGAGGACAAAAATCCTAGGGATTGGGATTCTAGAGAGAATGAGTGTGGTCATCATTAACCCTCCTTCTCCTCCCGCTCCTCCACCTATGTCCTCCCCAAGGCCTCAGGTTCTCTTTCACAGAAATGCTGAAGAAATACCTAATAAATACTGTTTGAAGCTGTACCGGCTCTGGGGAAGAACTGTACTTTTATACTCACTAAATGTAAGCTAGAACCCCAATCATCACTAATTACTATTAGTAAATATAATTTTGGACTTTGAGGATGAAGTATCTGGGAATACTTTAGTGAAACCTTAAGAACGGAGAATGTCATTAACCCTTGACAAGAATAATTCAAATACTCATGGAGTTAAATGTACTCTCTCTGAAAAGTGAAAATTTAATTGAAGTTCTCTTTATTGAAGTTAAATGCTTACCTTTTCTTCCACATTAACTAATTTGAAGATTAGCTAATACGTAGTTAAAATAGCTTACAAAAAATGGAAATTTACATAATTATATTTTTCTTAAAAGCATATGAAAAAATTTGTCAGCTTCTGAGAACACTTTGATCCTAACAGAAAAAATAAATCTTTGTTATATAAAAGTTTGAATGACCGTGAGAAGAAGGTACACACACTTCAGTCTAGGTATGGAATAATCTAGATATGAGAGATCTCTAAAGACCTTGTGAATTAGTCGGGCAAACTTTAAGTAAGGTTATAAAAATATTTTTTAAAATTTAAAATATGAAAAGAAACTATGGTCTTTAAGAACTTAAAAGGTAATTTCCCTAGAGAAAACATACAAGAGAAACTCTATATATTCATATTTTAACCCTAGAAAGATGAAAAGGAACCCGAATCACTTTGTCTGAGGCTGCAAATCCACATCTCATTTTTCTTTCTTTCTTTCTTTCTTTCTTCTTTCTTTCTTTCTTTCTTTCTTTCTTTCTTTCTTTCTTTCTTTCTCTTTCTTTCTTTTTCTTTCTCTTTCTTTCTTTTTCTTTCTTTCTTTCTTTCTTTCTTTCTTTCTTTCTTTCTTTCTTTCTTTCTTTCTTTCTTTCTTTCTTTCCTTCCTTCCTTCCTTCCTTCCTTCCTTCCTTCCTTCCTTCTTCCTTCCTTCCTTCCTTCCTTCCTTCCTTCCTTCCTTCCTTCCTTCCTTCCTTCCTTCCTTTCTTTCTTTTCTTTTCTTTTCTTTCTTTCTTTCTTTCTTTCTTTCTTTCTTTCTTTCTTTCTTTCTTTCTTTCTTTCTTTCTTTCTTTCTTTCTTTCTTTCTTTCTTTCTTTCTTTCTTTCTTTCTTTCTTTCTTTCTTTCTTTCTTTCTTTCTTTCTTTCTTTCTTTCTTTCTTTCTTTCTTTCTTTCTTTCTTTCTTTCTTTCTTTCTTTCTTTCTTTCTTTCTTTCTTTCTTTCTTTCTTTCTTTCTTTCTTTCTTTCTTTCCTTTTTTACATCTCATTTCTAATGAGCTCTCCAAACAGATAGCCATGGAACTGGGATTTATTCCGATACAAAAAGTGATTTTTAAAAGAAATTCAAATTGATTTTTTCTATTTCCCTCTTGCTAATAAAATGATAGAATCCATAAAGGTATTATTACCATAAACATTTTAAAATTATTGAGCTGCTCTCTTGACATGTGTCTTTTTTTTGTTTTGTTTTTTAGTCTGATTTGTGTCAAATGGTATGCTGTCAAAGCGGGGTAGAAGATTCAATTACAGGTTGTTGTGTGACTTGTGACTTGATAGTTTGACTTCATACAGAGAACTTATCTTTGCAAAGTTTCTTCTTTAAATCTATTTTTAAAAGATTTTATTTATTTACTTGAGAGAGAGAGCACACACAGAGAGAGGAAGAAGCAGATCCCCGCTCAGCAGGGAGCCTGATGCGGGGCTCAATCCTGGGACTCTGGGATCATGACCTGAGCTGAATGCAGATGCTTAACTACTGAGGCACCCAGGAGCCCCTAAATCTATTTTTTGTAATCTGTCGTATTACTTAGTTTGTCAAAATAATTCTTATTTTGTGACTGGAGTTACTCCTTCAGAAGTAATGGTGCGGCAATTTGACTATCTATTCCCTGAAGTTCCACTGACTTTAATGTGATATATAACATATATATACAAATGTATGTATTGGACTGCACTTTCATTAGAAGAGAAATTGGCAAAATGAACAAAACATTTCAGAACAGTTTCACTTGGTCTAGGTAACAGTGGTTTCTTCTGTAAAGTTGTACAACCAATTTTGCGACAAAAGTTTTCTTTTTCTTCTGCAGAGTGAAAATAATCTTGCTATGATTGTGAAGGTGTTATTTTATGATGAAGCAAGCAGTATATGTTCTGCTAAGATATTCAACCTCTTTGATTTCATATTTGCCCTCACAACAATTTCTATGCCGTATTAAAGTCTTAGCTCGTAAGTAACACCAATAATAGTAGCAACTGAGCCATTTATATGTGTCTGCCCAGAAACTTTGCTAAACACTGTACTCTCATTAGTTTATTGATTCTCATATTTATCTTACTTTACAGATGAGAAAACTGAGACTCTGAAAATTTGTGTAACTTTCTCAAGCTCATGTGGAAGCAAGTAGAAGAGTCTGGACTGGGTCTTTCTGCTCTAATTACCCAGTTCCTAGATAGTATTCTGCTATACAGTATCCTCTTTTGGCTTATTCAACATCCCTACTAAACTCTGGGGAATAACAAAATAAGGGGCTCTCTAACAGAACAGTCTGTTCTATATAGAAGTTCTGTTGGGGTTTAAGAAAACTTTATGCAATTTCCTACTACCTTGCCATGTGAAACAAATTAGGAAGCTATGTTTGGTGATACTATTTATATGCTGTAACCTTAAATGACTGAAATTATGAGGAAGAGATAAATAATTTATAGTGAGTAATTGTGTATCCAAAAGGAAAATGAATTAGAGAATAGTTGAAACAATGTAATTTACCATTTCATAAATTAATAAAAAAGTGAAAATTATCAAACACAGAAACTGATTCCTCCAGTTTAATGATGCTAGGAACATTAAGCCAATGCATGAATAAGTATTTATTAAGCACCCACAGGGACATAATTTAGTATTAGAATTATGAAAATATGATCCTGTATTTAGGATGTTTTAAAATCTAATTAAGGAAAAAAAATAAAATCTAATTAAGGAAACACAAAATTAACAAAATTTCAGGTATATAAACATGATTATAAGAGTGAATTAGAGACAAGGTGTGGATAAGAGATGCTTATGGGTGTGTAACAGTAAGTAGGAGAAACGAAGGGATGTGGTTTGGGGAACGTAAATGGAGTGAGGTTTCGGGCAACCTCATTCTGGTACTCAAATATCATTTCCCACATGGCAACATCCTGAACAATTAATTGCTGCTTGGTCTTGCTCATCTCGTTGACTGTTCCCTCCTCTGCACTTTCATAAAAATGAGAATATGTTTCTATTAATCCATAGTTAAAAAAATACTTCGTTTGAAAGTGCATTCTCCACTTCTATGAGTTTCTTTTTGTCAGAGGCCAAGTCTTAATCATCTTAGTGACCCTGGTGTTTGCCAGGATGTCTGGCACACAGTGAGTGCTCAATAATGAATAAATAATGAATGAATCAATATGTCCATAAGAAATGAGAAAGAAATAGGATTAAGATAATGCTACATCTTTTATGCTATGTGTTTTTAGGCCTGTTCCCTCTAAAACCCCTGTTGATCATAGCAAGGTTACATTTTAAACTCTAAATGGCCTGTGCAAGATTACTGAAAATATAAATGACCACAGATATACTAGTGGCACTTTTCTTCTTTATTCCTGGATTTCTCCATAGAAAAGGAAAAAAAAATGATTCAAATACAACATTAGTATCTTTGTTCCTTTCCCATATTCTACATAGCATGGGTAGTTAAATAGATTTGCTGGTTTGAACAAGTCTGCTTTCATTCAATAAGCATTTATGAGTACCTATTATGTGCCTAACATTGCGTGTGATGTGAATACTGAATTGAAAAGCAAAGCCTCTGGTTTCAAGAAATTTCTAGTCTATTGGGGGATAGGAAATTGCAATAAAATATATTATAAATTTTATGTCAGAAATGTGCACAGAGGGGCGCCTGGGTGGCTCAGTTGGTTGAGCGACTGCCTTCGGCTCAGGTCATGATCCTGGAGTCCCGGGATCGAGTCCCGCGTCGGGCTCCCTGCTCAGCAGGGAGTCTGCTTCTCCCTCTGACCCTCTTCCCTCTCGTGCTCTCTATCTCTCATTCTCTCTCTCTCAAATAAAAAAAAAAATCTTTAAAAAAAAAAGAAATGTGCACAGAGTACTCTAAAATAACACGGGATGTCACCTAACACAGTTGCAGGAGTCAGTGAAGTGACTTGGAAAAGGTAAATATGGAGCTGAAACTCTACTTTGACAGATGAAAAAGGTGGAAGGACAGACCAACCAGAGGAAACTGCATAAGCAACATATGTGAACAAAGAACAACATGATCTCCTCAGGAGTTGGTAAAAAGTTTGGTGTGATGTGACACTGAATTTTGGGGGAGGCAAGGAGCTATGTTGAGGAGTGAGGAATGGCGGAGTGTGGAGGAATGTGAATTCTGAGACGTGCGTAGTCAGACTAGATCATAAATGGCCTTGCATACTGGCTTTTATCCTTAACATGTTGTAGTGCACTGAAAGAATATGACCTCATTCGATTGATGGTCTAGAAAAACTGCCACGACCGAAGAGTGAAGCACTGATTAGAAATAATGAAGCTGGAAGCGAGAGTGAAGGTCTTCATATATTGCAATATTTCTCAAAAATCAAGAGGGCCTGGGCAAAGTGGTGGCAATGAAAACGCAGACGGATATTTGGAGAATATTGAGAAAGTTGGAAAAGTGGATTTGATTTGGGAGGAAAGTGAAAGGGTCATGAAAGAGAAGCACAAGCCAAAATCAATGTCAGTTTTCTGTGTCTGAGCACGTCAAACTCACTGAAACAGAAAATGTAGGAAAATCGGTTGTGGAGTGACAAGGGATAATAATGAATTCAGTAGTACAGAAGTCGAATTGATGATGTTGGGGGGTCATCCAAAAGTCTATGACTTCGAGAAAGAAAATGGATATATGTTTTGGAATTCGGGAAAGAGGTGTTGACTATGGAAGCCACAAGCGGGAAGTGGCTTGGATGAGATCACATTGTGAGAGAGAAGGGACCGAGAAGAGGGTCAACAAGGGGACAGTCTGGAACACTGACTCTTAAAGGTCAGTTGGAAGAGAAGCCTGAAAACGAAGCGATGAAAGAAAAAAAAGAAAGAAAAGAAAGCGATGAAAGAATGAGCTGAGACGTAGGGGAAAAAAATCAAGATGTTAGGGTGTTACAGATTCTGAAGGAGGAAAGAATATGAGAAATGTTAAGACTGACCGAGCGTCAAATACAGTAGACAGATGGAGTGGAAAACGGATCAGTGAGGTACATTGCATTTGGCCACCGGGAAGTTTCTGGCGAAACTGGAAAACAAACATACAAAGTTCCAATAGTGGCTTGAGGAGTAAAATCAGGTGAGGAAATGATGCAAAGAATATTATCTACTCTTGCAAGACAGGAAGAAAGGGAGAGGTGTAATTCATGAGCAAGCTAAAAGGGGAGGGTTTAAGGAAGGAAGAGACTTTAAGAGAACACATCCTTGAGAGAAGAAGCCAGTAGAGCACAAGTTCTGGTATTTCTCCCTCGGTGTGAATTTATGAGGTAAAGGAACATTGGTGGATCTGAGTGGCAGGAAGCACGAGAGGATGGAATCCAGAGTGTAAGGTGAAGAATTAGCTTTAAACTGAAGGAAGGAAAGATGTCTCACCTTTTTTGGCCGGGGGGGGTGGGGGGGAACTGAGGCAGAGATATTTGTGGGATATTTTGGCATATGGGAACTTGGAGAAATTGCATCTTGCATATTAAAGGCAAGGTTCCCCTTTTAAGATACTATGGTAGCATGTGGTGTAATAGAAGGGACGACTTTGGGGAGATCAGAAAAATCTTCCCCAAAGAGGTGACATCCGAATGAAATCCTAAATGAGGGCAGATGATTAGGCCAATTTGTTTTAGTTTCTGACAGGCAGAGGAACTAGCATGTCAATGACTTGAAGGCAAAGAAAGACAAAATGATGGCTCATTTGGTAACTAGAGATTGCTTAGATAGAATTCCTTACATTCTAGAAAACTTGGATGTTTTTCCGACAGCAGTGGAGAAGCACTGAACAGTTTTAAATCTGTTTACATTTTAGAAATAATCAAATTAATAGGAGGCATGGCCGAAGGCAGGGGACCAGTTAGAAAATTCTTATACTATACATGAAAAAAGATTAGGATCTACGCCAAAGGGCAGTGGGTATAATAAAAAATGAACAAAATCAAGACATTTCTAGAAGATATCAACAGGCTATGGTGATAAATTAAATATAGTGATAGAAGGAGAGACATCAAAGATAACGCCAGGGTTTCTAGCTTGGGTAACTGGGGTAGACGCTGGTATCCTTCTATAAGAGGGAGCCACAGAAGTAACAACAATTTTGGGGGGTGAGTGGAAAACTGACCTCAGTGTTGACAACTGAGCTATCAATATAATGACAAATATTCAGTAAATATTGAATATATTGCTTCATAATTCAGGGGAAATTTGAGTTGAAGACACAGAAATAAGAAAGTCAATATCATGTCAATGTCAACTATAAACATAGCCATGGAATGCAGGGAACAAGAGGCAGAACTCTAGCACACGTGCGCGTGCGCGCACACACACCCACACACCCCACACACACATTTTTAAAGCACCTATGGAGGAAGAATCATCAAAAATCAGATTGAAAAGGAATGACCCAAGATATTAAGAAGAAAACTCCAAAAGTGTAGATTTACAGAAGCAAAATAAAGATTTTAAGAAGGAGTCGAGCAATGAAATGAAATATAATTGGATCGCGAGGTATGATTGGATGGAAGAATTCTCTGAGGAGGTGGAGAAAGGATGGGATCCAGAACACAGGAGCAGGAATTAGACTGTTTCTTCCATTCCCAGCAGAGAGAAGGAGAGAGAGACTGTTGTGGATGGGAGTAACTTCATGATAAGGGGAGGAGAAGGGAGGTGATGATAGGGGTAGGGTGCCTGAGAAGAGGAGAGAGGTTTTGCAACAGCCGCTTGGTAAAGGGAGCTGAGTAGGGAAATGAAGGGTTGATACACAGCGGGGAAAGCCTGACTGAAGCTTCTCTGCTGGCTCCAAGGACGCCAGATCTTTGTGACTGCACCGTTTTCCAGCCGTGCAGAAAGACCAGGTGCAATGCACAGAAGGGAGATCGGGGTGTTCTTGGGTTGGAATGTTTCTCTGGGCCAGGTTTTATGACGCGAGCAGAAAACCAGGGAAATAAGGGCCCTGAGAAGCGTGTAGTTGAAGTGATGGATCACATGATTTGGGAAGGAAGTGGAGATAAAAGAGAAATAATAGGATGAAAATAGAAGGGTCAAGAAATTTAAAGTCTAATTAAAGTGAAAGTATAGCTGCCACAGAAGTAATGGGGGCAAAAGGGCTGGAGGGACTTGGGACACTCATGTCTGCAAGTCCCTTCTGGGTGACAGCAAGACTTAGGATGCGCCCGCTAATTTGGGTTTCTGGGATGGAGTCAAGTACCCTTAGAATTAAGGGAGGAAAGTAGCTATTAATCTATAGCGACGTGGTTTTCATTACTTTAAAAACGTCTTTTATCTTAATGAGAGAAAAATACAATATTATTATATATATATATTTTAAAATGTCCTTCTATATAAACAATGCCCTGTTTAAAACTTCTGTTAATGTTAGAAGTAAACACTCCCTGGAAAGTCTACCTAAAACTTGTTTAAAAATAACTGTAGTTTAGTTTCATGAAATTAACCAGATCCTTTTTTTTTTCCTCTTTGTTTTCTAATACAAAAAGTAACATTAACTGATAGTCTGTAGCAATAGCATATGCCCTGGTGCTAGATTCCTTCCCCGATTGAGCTTCTGTGAAGAGCCAGAGGTTTTGTAGCCTTTAGGATACTATTTCGTGTCAGCTCTCTTATACGAAAGGTTTTTTTTTTATATTTAAATTTATTTTTTTTAATTTTAAAATATTTTATTTATTTATTTGAGAGAGAGAGAGAAAGAGCGCACATGAGCCAGGTGTGTGTGGCGGGGTGGTGGTTGGCAGAGGGAGAAGGAGAAACAGACTCCCTGCTGAGCAGGGAGCCAGAAAGGGCCTCCATCCCAGGACCCTGAGATCATGACCTGAGCTGAAGGGCAAACACTTAACCCACTGAGCAACCCAGGTGCGTCAGACCTGAAAGTTGTTTTGATAAAAAGTTGCTGGCCCTGGGATATCCTTGCTACATACATTTTGGCCAGTAATGCAAGTCCATCCTGGAGGGCAGGAGGCATCTGTATAAATCTGTCTTCATCTATGTCTATGTTCTTATATTTGTTCGATCAAAACCCCTCGTTGATTTTATCACCACATAAACAATTTGAAATTAAACACTTATTGAATATTGCTGATTATAAGATGGTCTTACAGACAGCAATTATTTTTTAGGCGCAACTGAAAAAGAGCTGTATACAAGCAATAAAGTGGCATTTTGTCTCTGTGGTAAAGAATATAATGAGCCAATTACTATAAACTTAGCTTTTAAACTAGGAATTTCATGAAAAAAGCTCAGCATGAGAAAAGGAACAAATTTTATTGGTAAAATACATGGAGCTAATATTTTTAAGTTATTTAAGATGAAAACATGCATGATCAAAGTATACTGAGTTTTAACATGCTTTGCATTTCATTAGTAATTATCCTAAGTGAACCCACTGGTGCACAATAATATGCCCATGAGAAAGCAGTCACGATTGAGTGGGCATAATAATTTAAGAAAAAGGAGCTACTTTAGGTGCATTTGCAACATGGGCCTAAGTGCTCAATCCCAACATCTTGATTTTATTCTCTGTCACATTAACAACTGGGAGTATTTCTTTCCCCTTCCCCCAACCCAAGAAAGGCACATGATCCAATGATCACAGCATATCTGAAGACCAAGGCCAGTAACAAACACTGGGTACTGAAAACTGAGCTTGAGATGTTGGATAAATTTTCACATTAGAATGGAAATGTGCATAAATCCATTCTAGCCTTTGACATCACATTACACTTGTTTTGTGAGAGACACACACAAAAGTGCTCTCTTACTAGCATTACTCTGGGTGGCCCATCCGGGACCCAAGAGAGATAGGTTGTTCTGGCCTGCAAAACTGTAGATGATTTTATTGTTGGTGTAATGCCTTGTTGGTAACCGTGGGAAAGGGCAGGTATCTCTCCCTTTTAGCTCATAGAAGATATCATCTCATCAAGCAAAAGGGGAAAAAAGAACCTTATGCTTTGTAACATTTTCTAATCATCTCTCAGAATTAGTCCCTTTCTATCATGTTAAAGCTCATTCATTCCTCAAACTGATAAAGATTGCACATAAAAGGAAAACAGACCTATTTCACTTGTGGTTGATACAAAAATCTCAAACAGATTGTTAGCAAACAGAATTTAACAGTGCACAAAAATATGACATGAATATAACATGATTTTTTTGTGAGGGAGATGACAATTAAAATACCAAGAATTGTGGGAGAGATTGGAGAATTATAGGAGATGCATATAATTGTGGGAGCAGCAGAGGAAATCTAAAGATGTTTGGAATATAGGAAATCCATTATAGGATTCATCATATTAATGGGATCTAAAAAGAATAAATGATCTGATCTTCTCCATTGATGCTAAAAGGGAATTTCAAATAATTCAACAACCATTCATGAAAAAACGTGCTTTCACAGTGTAACAACAGAGTTGTGTAGTTGTGATACACGGTGTGGCTGTAAATCCTAAAATATTACTATAGAACCCTTAAAGAAAGTTTGCCCACCCCACATGGAGAGGGCCATGTGTATTTCACAGAGCCATTCTAACTTGAATACTGCAAGGAAATGGACTGAAGTTAGTCATCATGCAGATCTTGATTTTTTGAGACATCCTACCTTAAGATAAGTATGCATATAATACGTATATGAGTATATTATGTTATATGATGGACAAATGGATAAAATACATCTTATCAACTTTCCACTCTAGGCACTGCTTTTTTCTGATGGGGCTCTGAGAATCATGACATTCAGGTTCTCCACTTTCCCAGCCTTCCCTGTAGCTAGGGCTGGCAATATGGCCTAATTTTGGCCAATAAACATAAGAGAAAGTTGGAGAGTGCCAGGTCTGGGAAAGCTTTTGCTTTCTTTTAAATGTTCCCAAATAACCTCAGTTTACTAAAGGTATTCACGCAGAAAGACTGTTCCCTTCTCTCAGCTTTGAATGCAGAAGCGATGGCAGAAGTGATGGCTGAAGCTGTGGCAACCACACCATGACCGTGAGGCAATGCCAAGTGAACGGCAGAGATATTGGCCCTGACATCTTTGAAGTGCTGAGCAAGCAGGGTCTTCAGGTTAAAAAAAAAAAAAAAAATAGTGTTAGAATTTGTTCCAGTAAGAACAAGTCTATATCATCTGAGACTGTACAAACTTTCTGAAAAAATAATGTTTATCCATTCCCCTTCTGACGCACCTAAGAATTCAAAGGTATAAATCTTTTAGCATCATAAGTAAATTTATTCACTTGGAGACTGATACCGAAAGAGAAAATCTAGATGAATACTGGCCTTAGAGATTTGTCTACAATGTTTTCTCACACCTTCTTTCCCTGATATGCCTTCTGGGTCTTTCAGTGCCTCTGTCTGAGCCCTACTTTTTACATCTATTTCTTTTTCCCATTGTGCCTTGCTCTGTTCTTTGCCGTAGGCAATGCCCATGCTAATTCTCTCTCCTCTGCCTAATAATATACAGCAGTCTCTAGGAGCCCTAACCAGCCATCCCATTGGCAAAGCACGCACTATGGTGGCAGTGTGATGCAGGCAACATTCCTCCTACACTGCCTCCAAATCTGTGCCCGTAGCCTTAGGAGCATCTCTGTCCCGTTTTGTAAGGAATGGTTTTAAGGTCTTTCTCCCTGCTAGTTCTAGGGCCGCATTTGCCAGCTGGAATAACAGTGCTGTTTATCAGTGAGATATCACTGTGTAAAAACCACACCAAACTTAGAAGCTTAAGAAATAACCATGTCTTTCTTTTATGATTCTGTGAGTTGGCAACTTAGGCTGGCTTAGTTGACTGGTTTTTCTGCTGGAATTGGCTGGGCTCACACATGTGACTGCGCACACTGAGGCCCCCCTGTGTCTGGGATGCACCTGGTTATCAGCTGGGGTGACACAGATGACTGGACGGTGTCCCCAGCAGACTAACTTGGGCTCAGTGCCGTGGTGGCTCGGGGCACCAGAGGAAAGCCCCCGAGGTACAGGCTTTCTGAGCCTCCCTTTGTGTCACATTTGCTAATGTTGCATTTCCAAAGCAAATCACTAAAGAGAGCTCAAGCAGCATGGGTGAGCACTACCAACAGGCACAAGTACAAGGAAGGGAAACCATGGCTTTTTTTTTTGTAGTTAACCACATAGCTAGCCCTTTAAATCACGGATGGTGAGGGGCACCTGGGTGGCTCAGTCGGTTAAGTGCCCAACTGGTTTCTGCCCAGGTAGTGATCTCAGGGCCATGAGATCAGACTCTGCGCTCGGTGCGGAGTCTGCTTAAGACTTTCCCCTCTCCCTGTGGCCCTCCCTTCCTTCTCTAAAATAACTAAATAAATCTTCAAAAAAAAAAAAATAATAAAGCACCGAGGGTGACTTGGAAGGCCTGGAGATTTTTATCTTGGGCCAGGAATGCTTAGAACAAATAGCCCGGATCTGCTAGGGTCTGGATGGAAATTACTAGAAGGTGGGGGGGAAGAGAGAATGACTGTCTCCTAGTACAACAGAGAGGAGGTGATGGGTGAAGAAGCAGCTACCCTCAGTCTTCTCACATAGCAGTTGCTAATTATGGAGTTCTTGAACCTCAAGGAAAATTAGAAGAATGGGGACTACTTTCTCATTTTAATTAACTGAGTTCTTGTCTGAGTTGTTTAAAAAGGCAGGAATATTGGAAGAGTGGAAAGCATCCACTTTTTTTTTAATTAACTCACCTTTATCTACCTTAGTTTAGAAGGGCAGGTGCTTCCTGGTCATCTTAGCTTATGTGGGAGGGGCCACACACTGGGGCTCTATTGAAGACGTGGCCTGCCAGGCCAGAAGTAAGCCACTGCAGGGTTGGTGTGGCCTATGGGATGACATATGAATCAAGGTAGGATTTTTTTAGGAATCCAAAAAATGTCCTGGAGGTATGACTGGACTTAGGGCTCATATACTGGGATTTTTCTCGTCTCTTTTTCAAAATGTATATCTCCTTCTCTTATAGTTTGAACAACAAACTTAAGAACCAGCTTGATATGTATAGCCTAAAAATTAGCCACTATTGTTTGCTTGAGAAATTGAGACCACAGTATGGTAAAAATTATTTATTATTTCAACCACAGATACTGTTTTGAATAATGTCACACTAGAAGCATGCAATTAAAATCAGGGTGAAGAAGGGGGTGGGCTCTAACTCCATTATTATTTAAGGTTATCTTGGATCTATCAGTGAATTCAGTGTGCCAGAAATTAAAAAATGAAATAAGCATTATAAAAGAAGACAGAAGGTTTGTTTTGCTGATGATATGTTTGCCTCTCCAGATACAGCTAGTTTAAAACAAACAGGCAAAAGGATACAACCAGAAGTCTATAATTAATAAGACATTTTGATAAGCTAACAGCCTGAAGTAGAGACACCTTGGTGATGCTGTCATTGCGTGATCACAGCTGAGCTCAGCAGGAGAACCGTTCAGCTAAGCCCGGCCTAATTAATAAGCAATATTATAATATACAATTGACAGTGTCAGCACATGTTTTCTCACACCTTCTTCCCCCAGTTTGCCTTCTGGCTCTTTCAATGTCTTTCAGTGTTTACTGACTAACTAAAAAGTATCTGAAAATAATAATTCAAAAATATAAAAAAAACTCTTCACAATAGTTAACCCGATTCATAAGAAAACTATATATAATGATTTTGAAGGAAATAAACAAGTTCTGAGGGAACTAGACAGATATATATCTACTCAGAACAGAAGATTTAATCTTAAGAGTATGTTATTTTTCCCAAAATGAATTTATAAGTTTAATGCAATTTCAATTAGAATCCTCCCATAATGATTCTTTTTGGAATTGGATAAAACTATTTTAAAATTTATAAAAAAGGATAAATGCTCAACCACAGTGAAGGGAATTATAAAAAGAACAGTAAAAAGGACTTTCATTATGAGATATTTGAAAGAACTATGAATCTACTGTAAGGAAATCAATATCACATTAGCTAAGAATAGATACTAGATCAACAGAATTGACAATTCAACCTATCCTCCTCTATGTGAAGGTAAACTATGAAAATAGTGTTACATTGACTCAGAGAGAATAAAATGAGTTATGTAATATGGTACTGACACAATTCAGTCTTCCTTTGGAAAAAAGTAGAGTTCCCTATCATATTTATTTATTTTTAATTTTGTTTATTTTTAAAGATTTTATTTATTTGAGAAAGAGAGAGAGAGTACAAGCAGGGGGAGGGGCAGAGAGAGAGGAAGAAACAGGCTCTCTGCTCAGATGCGGGGCTTGATCCCAGGACCCTGGGATCATGACCTGAGCCAAAGGCAGACGCTTAACTGACTGAGCCACCCAGGTGACCCAGTTCCCTATCACATTTAAAGATTTAAATGTAAAATATAAAACAATAACAAAATATTTTAGAAACAGAAAAAAAAGCCCCTGAGACTCTACTTATACAATCTTGGGAAGGAGAACCCTTTGTAACCAAGTCAGAAATCCAGAAATCCTAAAAGATAAGTAACTATAAAAAGATAAAGTGTAAAGACTGTATAGAGACAGATACATACTTTTCCTACATACAAATGAAATTCAAGTTTGGAGAAAAAAATAACAAAAGCAAACTTTTGGAAAAATATCTCCAATAATAAAAAATGTAAAACACTGACATGCTGAGTAGTATTCTAACCTCTTTATATGTATTAAATCACTTATTCCTCATAGAAACCCTTTTAAGAAGTTGTTAATCTTCTTAAACCCACTTACAGTATCTCTTTTCTTTCTTTTTTTTTTTTTAAAGATTTTATTTATTTACTTGACAGAGAGAGACACAGTGAGAGAGGGAACACAAGCAGGGGGAGTGGGAGAGGGAGAAGCAGGCTTCCCGCCAAGCAGGGAGCCTGATGTGGGGCTCGATCCCAGGACCCTGGGATCATGACCCGAGCCGAAGGCAGACGCCCAACAACCGAGCCACCCAGGTGCCCCTCTTTTCTAATCGGGAAACTTCAGTGACTGGGGTGGTTCTCTATTGGTCCTCAATGAAATACAAAGTTACTCTGAAATCCAAAGCCCTTTCCAATGATGCAGTTTCCCTTGGTGGTCTTAGCTCCTGCTGTTCCCTTCCATGAACTTACTCTGGGTTTCCCTTTCTTTTTGCCCTGACTTTGGTAATAAATTCTGCTTGGGATGTTTTCTTTACTCAACTCATGCATGACTTGAAATGTGATGGTTTTCTCAAGCTCTATTTTTTTTTTTCCATATTATCTTTCCTGGTCTCAGATCAGGTATAAACTCACCTATGTTCAACTCCCTTATGGCTTTTGCTGTGTCTATGCAGTGAATTCCTTAGTGTAGAATAAACTCTTTGATAATAGAGAACATGTATTACTTATCTCTGAAGTGTGTAGGAAGAATAATTACTTGAGCTATAGCTGTTGAACCCAATAGATTAGGGAAGAAAAAGGAAGGCTTTTGCTAGGTATACCAGGATTTTCTACTCAGAAACTTTCAGTGGCCTCGCAGAGCCTATATTCTAAACTTCCTAGCAAGGAATATGAAGTCTGACACAATTTACTCTTATAGTCTTTCATAGCTTACTCTTTTATTTGAATTCTTTCCTGTTTAATGATTTATATTCCCTTAAACACATGTGTATTTGTGGCTCTATCTCTTCTAATATTCCATTAGTTCTTGGAGGGAAGAAATTGTGTCTTATACATTTCCATATTTTTATGACTAAATAGTGCAGGGACATAGTAGGTACTCAAAAATATTTATTGAATGACTAAACGCTGCCCCACCAATCTATAATGCCTTCCCATCTGCTCTTCCATTACCATAATTCAATGAGTTCCTCAATGTTCAGTTCAAACACTATGACTATGTTGATCTGTGAAACGGTCTTCGGCCACTCGACCTGGAAGTAATCCCACGTTTCTCTCAACTATAAACGCATTACATGTGTCACTTTAATTCAAAGACTTTTAACCCAGCCTCACTTAACATCTTCCTTTCGCATGATTTAGTTACATCTTCCAGACAGTAGACAAGCATCTTGAAAATCAAGCCACCACCTCTATCTCTTCACTTTTCATGTCTGACCAGGGATAACGCTTTGCTGAAGTTCAACTTCCCTCCTATTCCAATAATTGAACTGAGCCTCCATCATTTCCAGAATCACACGGCACCTTTTTTTTCTTATGATTTTTTGTGACACCTTACTTTTTCTTATTTTTTCATCATTTACATACAGGCATCATTTCTCTATGAAACTGAAAGGTCTAAGAAGCCAGGAGAGCCTGGGAAAAGTCTTTTATTCCTTCAATAACTGACATGTTGGGTAAGAAAAGCACTACAGAATCACTTTTTTTAGCAAACAATTATCACTTAATGGACATTTGCTGATAAAAGGTAACAATTTATCCTTCTAGCTTTTTTTTACAGTTGCTCTTTTTTATTTGAATTCTTTCCAGTTCAATTACTTATATTCTCTCAAATACATGTTTTTCTAAACTTCCTTATATTTATGGTTTAAATACTTGCCTGATGTAATTTTTATTAGTATTCTCTTATAATTATACCAAGATATCAATAATCACATATGTATACTTTCAGATTCTATTTTAATTCCTGTATTAAAAGGTTCCAACATGTTCAAGATCATGACTGTTAGATTCCCAGCTTTTTAGTCTTAAAGGACACGATCTTGGCCATATTACAAATTCTTAAATAGCAATTAAGGTAGAATCCCAAGATATACAAATGAGCTATTCTATATTTTGTCTTGCATAATTTAAAAAATAATAATGATAATTATATAAGGCAAAATTTAAAAATATGTTACCAGTATATCTTAAGAGTCTTAGGAACCAGGAGACTATTGTTCTATTTGCCATACCTGCTTGTGTGGGTTTTGTCGTCATTAGATGTGTTAGGTTTGGGTCGGTCTGTGAATGGAGATGAAAAGAGGGGTCCTGCCTTTGTTCTCAGGCTTCTCTGAAACTCTGGCTGTGCTTTGTAAATGGAAAAGGATTCAAAAACACCAAAATTGTGTAATAGACAAGACTAGCTGTTTCCAACAAGCTGTTTTCTACAACCTAGTGTTTTGCAAGATGCTAGAGAGTATTTTTTTTTAAATAAAATAAAAATAACTTGGTCATCTGTGTTTGAGAAATGCTGTATTTTACATTTCATCTCTGGGAGTTCACAATTCATTGGAATCTATTAAAGAGTGGAAATTTGTTTATTAAAAAGAGCTGCTTAACTTTTTGTAACATTGCCTTTATCCAACGTATTTGACCAAGGGATGTCTTTTTTATTTTATTTTTTTTTGAGCAACATCCATGAATACTTGGAGGAATTAATGTTTGTCCACACCCAGTTTAAGCAGGTTTGGACTGGACACTAAAAGCTTAACCTTCCATTAAGAACAAAACGAAACGAAATGAAAAACTAGCAAGCACATACAGTCTAATAGGACATTTAAAATGCAAACTAGCAACACTGTCTGTATAGATCACCATTAGGGAGTTAGTTTTATAAGTTGGGGAAATATTCTAACACTTTTTGGCCCCAATGGTGCTCTCTTCTATGCTGGAGCAGTAATTTCCTCAATGACACCCTTGTGGCCAGAAGGAGTTAATGCTCTGTTCAACATACTTAATTCACTCCCAGGTTGTAATTTACACACTGCAGTAATCTAGATGAACATGTAGCTTTTTCCGGCTTTTCTCAAATCTATAAACCTTTGAATGATTCACAAAGGACAAATTATCAAGCTGTACAGACTAACAATTAACAATTTAGTGCAGACTTTTAAAAAAATTTTTTTGAGGGTAAAGAGTAATATGGCTTTGTAAAACACACATACAAAAATCCTATCTTACATAATTTAAATAAGATTTTGGAATTATTTGAGAAAATATCCCATTGTATTTATTCTTCATCCTTGAACCTGGAGGAAAGCACAAAACTTTGGAGTGCCATCTTTATGAGATTTGCATCTCCGGATTAGATTGGCTTCTCTCAAGTCACACATTGGAAGGGCAGTAGAAGCCCATTTGTTTACATGAAGTTGGATAGAGCGAAGGAATGCATCCTATTCTGTACCTAAAGCTATAAGAAAGAGATAAACATGGGAGAAAATTATATTTATAATATTTATATATTATTTATTATATTTATAAAACTTTTTGTTTAATTTTATCCCTCCACTATACCAAAATATAAACTTTGAGTATTTGCTTCTTTTGGTTCCTTTAAAAGGGTTAATTGCTGTTTAGGTCACATTCAGGAATAGTTTATTCTTAAAACAGATCTGCACTTTTTCTCTGCCTTAACTCTGCGAGGCATGCTATAGACTCCTGGCAGTAAAAGTTGTTCGTTAGTGCAGGGATTTCAAACACAGAGTTGAGCCTTTTTATTGAGGTTTGTCAGAAGGAGGAAAACCTATAGAGTTTGGAAAAGCCTCACGGGTAATTCTAATTTGCCTGCTGGAAGTTTAGAGCCCTCTTTATACCATTTTATCCGCTGCCACTGTGGAAAGTCAGTGCTTTAAAGATGAGTGTCTCTCTGTGAGTATTGTGTTCAGTAAATGTTTATTGAGTGCGTAAATGAGGATTTGTTTAAAAACTTCTCACACAATACCATTTTTTTGGTCAGCTCTCAGAACAAACAAACAAATCAGAGCAAAACACATTCGGAGAGCCTGGGTGGCTCAGTCGTTAAGCATCTGCCTTCGGCTCAGGTCATGATCCCAGGGTCCTGGGATCCAGCCCAGCATCGGGTTCCCTACTCAGCGGGAAGCCTGCTTCTCCCTCTCCCACTCCCCCTGCTTGTGTTCCCTCTCTCGCTGTGTCTCTCTCTGTCAAATAAATTAAGTAAAATCTTTTAAAAAAAGAAGAAAAAAAAAAAAAAAGAAGAGCAAAACACATTCAACATCTCCTACTTGGTTACTTGGTTTTAGGTCAAGTTGGGTCTCCTTAGAACTATCAGAAAATGTTTCTTAATTTGGACTATTTACTATTCCTGTCATGTGATAAAGGGGAGAGGAAGGGAAGTGTGGCACATAAATAGAATTATCTGAACATGAACTTGTGAGTTCATGCAGGGTTACTGCACAATGAGCTGCCTAGGACTGAGGCTGTCCCTTCCCTACAGCAAGGCAGCCAAATCCAAGCAATTCAGTTTCCTAGAGGAGAATCAGTTCCTCCGTCAGCACCCTTCACCCAGCAGAGGGTGACTGATAATGCCAAGGAAGGCAAACTCTCCAGAAACAGAGCAGCTGACAACTCTTGTAAACAGCTTGCCTAATGCCAAGTACCCTGCTTCTTCCCTCATTGACATGACTCCCATCTTTAGAGCCCATACTTTGCCTCAGAAGTCATAACTGTGGCAAGCCTCTCTCTCAGAGACGATAGGGAGACTGAGGAGGTCATGCATATTTCTGTCCTGGCTGTGACCTTCTGAATCTTCTTTTTGCTTAATGAAACCCATTCCTACCTCTGTATTGTGACATTGTGAAGAAATCAAAAAAGGACTTCCTCCCACGACAAAGCAAAATTGAAACTATACATCAAAATCCACCTGAAATTCCTGCGTGGAATAAAGGCATAATCAAGAGAAAACTCTGAAGGTGAAAACCAACACAAATCGAATAAACAAAACCTCAGAATTCAGGGCTGTAACTAGATTCAGAGTTCTGCAGACACAACTGAAGAAGCTAGTTTCAATGGAATCCGAGATACCCTTAGTCCACCTAAACACTCACAGACAGAACAGGCAGAATTAGTAAGAAAAAGGATATGAGGGACGTGGGGAGGACATCCTTGGCTAGAAAGATATGAAATTTGAAATCAGACATGGCAATAGAACCATGAACAAGGTTTTGCCTGCTACTTCCTCAAGCCCAATACCAGAAATATATCTTTTTCTGAACCAGCCTAACACAACCATGTAAGCTGACAAAAACAGACTCATATGGAAAATGATTTCTTCTTGTTCTTCCTGGGTTTTGTTTTGTTTGTTTGTTTTTCGGTTTTGGCAGTGAAGTACACAGAGAACTAGCAGCACAAACAGGCTGGCTTCCCAGTCTGGGAGCCTGGCTTCCCATGTTGGGTATTAAGGTTTCTTCCCATAACTTGGATGCCCATTAGGGGAGACATTCATTGGTGGTAACTCCTTTTGAACCAACATGACTGGGCCCCAAACCAACTTGGGGTGCTTTTTAAGGGAAAAATAGGAAGTCCAGCTGGGTCTGAGAATCCCGTGGAGATAAGCGGGAGGCGTACTGTCTGTGACCTAAACTTCTTAGGTCTAACCTAAACTTCTAACCTTCTTATCACTTCTCTTTTCTTTCATCATCACAACACCATCATCAAAAACTATAGTTTGCTTTTCACTGTCTAGTTTCTCCCAAGGGCATTATATTAGAAGAAGCCCCTAACTTTTTATGGGATCAACTGCTTTTATATTTTTTTTAATTACAGGAATATTTAGCAACATCAAAAACAAAATTTACTGTTTAACAAATGCCGACAAGTACTACTGTTACCTCTGTTATCTGAAATACTGAATAATAATAATAATAGGGGAAGATGGCAGGGGGATGGGTAACTGGGTGATGGACATTAAGGAGGGCACGTGATATAATGAGCACTGGGTATTATATAAGACTGATGGATCACTGACCTCTACTTCTGAAACTAATATTTACAAAATATTAGTTTACAAAATTAAAAATAAATAAAAAATAAAAGAGGTGGCTGGTTGGATAAGAAGAGTGGTGACTATAAAGACTGTCCCTCTAAACGCCCATGTCCAATGCCCGCTAATATGCTTTCTTGGATTTCAGGGATTAGAAAGCTAATGAAAAAAATCTATTTTCAGGATACCCTCATTGCTAAGGTCTTGGAAGTAATTTAATCTCTGTCAGCCTCATGAACTGAGTTCTGTGGAGTACAGAAAAGATGTGAGACCTCTATTAAGCTAAAGAGACCTGATTGTCATTGTAGGCTCTTGATGCTTTGGTCGACCATTGCCCACTTTGGATATTTCCTGATCACAGCACAGGCGGTATTTTTCTGGAACTAGTACCTGGGGCACAAGTTCTGTGATTGTGCACTTGCTGATCAGTGGCAGAAGTGGCGTCTCTCTTGGTGGTCCAACATCATGAACAGCCTTGGGAGACAGCAATAGCGTGGACTCTGGAACGAAGAGTAGGCATGCTTACTGTCTAATATAAAGCTGTCCTGTTGTGAGAGGCCCACATTGCAAGAAACTGAGGATGACTACCTGTCAACAGCCAACAGGAAACTAGGTCTTATTGCCCCGAAAATTACACAGACTTGTATTCTGTCAACCATAAGTGAGTCAGCTTGAAGTAGTTCCTTCCCCAGTTGAGCCTTGAGATGAAAGCAACCCCAGACAAAATCTTGATTGTAGCCTTGTGGGAGGCCCTGAGGTAGAGGACCCCACTAAGCTGTGCATGGATTCCTGATCCACAGATGCTCCGAAGTTGTTAATGCTGCTGTTTTGAGCTTCCAAATCAAGGATGATTTATTCTACAGCAATAGATAACCAAAACACACCCTGCCTCAGCTTCAGGCCCTGGGAGATAGACGGCAACCAACAGACAGAAGAATCCTGGATCTCTGAGTCATTGTGTAGAGATAAGCTGTCTGCCCAGCAACACCTGTTTCATATTTATTATGACTGAGAATCTAATTGCGTAAGTCACTGATATTTTGGAGTGGATAAACAGAGGAGCTGGAATTACTTAATAATACAGTCTGCTCTTTGTTGTTTTATTTTCTTGGTATATTCCTGACCCAAAAGTGTGCTGTGCCAATTTCCCCCCACTTTCTCAAAATGATTAATTTGAATCTTTTTCAATTTTTTCTCCTCCATTGATTTGCAAGTTACACATTCTACTTCTTTTTTTTTTTTTCTAGTCCTAACCCTTAATCTTTTAATGTATGAATGTAATGGGTCATTGAGTAAGCGGGATTCATAAGTTGTAATCAGAAGGCAACTTTATATTTGTCTCCTGCTACTCATTAAAAATGGATTCACTGAGGCAAGTTCACCCCTGTTCCTAGGTAAAAATGCAGGCCATCCATGCCTTCTCTGATAATTCTTAGGTAGTATGATGCCTAATAGTTACTTTAAATTAAAAGAAAACAAACAAAAATAATTAAGGAAGAGGGGAGGCCTGCTTTATGTACTATCCCCCAGTTCCTCAGACGATTTTAATACACTCAGAGATTGGGAACCACACAAAACATAGTCTTGATTTAGAAATTAGAATGTCCAGTGTAATGTATTAATTGCCATAATAGTCATCATTTAAAGAGAAGACTCCTCCCTCTCGCCCCTCTGAGATGGGCTGCCCTCCGCTGGAAAGGGAATATGTACTTATCCTCTCTTCAGGAGCCTTTGTCCATCATTTTATATAGGTAAGGTTTATTTATGGAGGTTTACCCACATGTTTCCCAGTTGTTTTGTTTTGTATTATTATTTGCATTTTATTACATGTTGGAAGGCTTCCTTGTGTCCTTTTCCAACATTGCTCCCTGTTCTTTCTTCTAAATTCTAATATGAAAGATCACTTTTACCTATTCTTCCCTCACTCTTGAAAGATATTTCCACTGGTTACGAACTTTTAGATTGTCACTATTTTCTCTACACCTCTTGAAGACATAGTAAAGACTATAATCTGTGCCTATCCAGTATCAATTTTTGCTTATTTTCTTGCTGAGAGAATACCCAAGCCAAATGCCAGGTAAATATCTCCACCCCAGAGGCGCCTGGATGGCTCAGTCAGTTGAGTGACCGACTCTTGATTTCGGCTCAGGTTGTGATCACATGGGTCCTGAGATTGAGCCGTAGGTCGAACCCCAAGTCAAACCCCACATGGGGTTCGTCCCCGCTCAGCAGGGAGTCTGTTTGAGATTCTCTCCCTCTCCCTCTGCCCTTTCCCCCACTCACGTTCTCTCTCTCAAATAAATAAATAAATCTTTAAAAAATAAGTAAATAAATACCTCCACCCCTAGACTTCATTGCTGCAAGGGGTGGTCATTAGCATACTTCTTGCTAGTCCGATGTAAGTGAAATTCTGCTGGTCATTTCTGCCAAAGGTTTTATTTTAATGACAAGGTAAGACAGTCATTGCTGATAAAATTCTTCCTTTATTCTTCCTGCCTTGGATGTGTATGTGACTTTGGTAGCTGTAGCAGCCGTCTTGTGATTTGAAATTACAAGTATGAGGACCAATAGAATTTGAGATGCCAACTCTGACATCGTCGAGCCCCCTAAACATTGCCAGCCATCACCCATCTGATTTTATATCAAAAAATCTTGTATTTTCAACAATGTTATATATGACATGTTATAAAAGTATTCTTTACCCCTTGGCTCTCACTCTTCTCTCTGTGCTCATCTCTGCCTGGCATGCTCCTTGTCATTCATTCTCGAAGTCAAGTCCCACTTCAAAATTTCCTCCTTTTGTAAATATTTCCTCGACTCTGTCAGGCACTACAATTTCTTTTTTTCCTCTGTGGTCTAGCAACAATTTATCCATGTTGTATGAACACTTACCACACTTGACTGTAACTCATTCTTTTGAGTCTGCCACTCTCAACAGATTGTTTGCTCCTCAAGAATAGTTGTCATACTTTCTTTATATTTTAACACAAAATAAATGCTTAATAATCGCTTATTTAGTGAATTAATCTATGTCTGGTGAGCCTGGCTACAATGTCCAAGTAGAAATAGTATTGTTCAGATTTTTTTCCCTCTGGCTTTCTTTGTCTGAGTATGTTTTGTTTAATGGCCCTTACTGACAAATGAACACAGAGCTCCTACAGTTACTTTGCAGTACAAAGAATTCCTCCAGAAATCTCCCCAGGGATCACTGGGAAAGTCGTTGAGTATGCTCTTAATGAGCTTCCTGTTCCTGGAATACTACATAGAATGTTACGTTAATAACACTTTGGTTTAATTCTATTCTCTCCTCAAAATGCTGAGAGTGCAGATATAAAGTTTCCTATAAGAGAAGAAATATTATTTTAACATCTGTTAGGCTCAAATAATGATCCTCATTATTCAATGCAGAATTGGAGAATAAAAACCAAGATAATGTTAAAGAAGATTGTCTAGGAGCAAAGTGATTTTACCATTTCAAAATGATTTTACTATTTTACCATCGAGGTTAACAAGACTGCAGAATATTTTTCTTTTCATTCTTTTTACAGATTTCAATGAGCTTTCTAACTAGGATTTGTTTCCATATTTGTTGACTTTACTTTCTTTTTTAGGACACTGCTTAGGGTTTAAGAACCTCTTCATGTTTATAAACAAGCGAGCCCGACGCTGGTGATCAGAGAACTTACTATGAAAACACAAAGGCTTCTAACTTGTAAGGGATTAATAACCAAAGGAAGACGATAAGACAGATGAAGAAGCAATATAGTTAGACTAAAATAATTTAAACCCTGGCAGAGTAGAACTGTATTTGGAAAATGATACCTTGATACTACCAGACTGGAGTAAATTAAACCTATCATGATTTCAGACTAGACATAAAATATTTGTCTTTTCGAGAGAAATGTTTGAGAGATTGCTAAATTCTCCTTGAGTTGTCATTCCGACATAGTATATATTCAAACTACAAATCCTTTAACTACACATATGTTTGATTTACTAGTTGTTCATATTTATTGCTTTTTATCTTCTACCACCACAAAATATTTCCATTTTTCTATACAAATATTTTCCCCAATATCTCATTTCTTCCTTCATCTATTCTAAGTGTTCCTCTTCATTTACATGCTTTAATTAAGGGAAAAGAAAACAACCTTCCAGTCTCTATTTAGTTTTCATTTAAGTGGAAAATTCTGCATGAGATGTTGCAAACTGAAATCTCTCCAGGACATTTGCAGGTGATATAAATGAGAGTGTGGCCCAACCAAATATATACCCTTGAGGAGTGGGTTTGTGGCGACTGCTGAGTCCAAAGAACACATACCTCATCTAAAGTGGGTAGTTGCTACTTAGCTCTTGTTAATTTTTAATGGATTATGTGATTTTTTTTTCCAAATAGGTTATGCATTCAGATATTTCTGGGAAATCTCCAATTTTAAAACATGCTGCTATATCTAGACCTCAAACATCAATAACTGTTAACATCACAAAGAGAAATGATGGAAGAATATATTGCTGCCAATGGAGCAGTCCAGTGAAAAATAAAAGTAAATAAATAAATAAACCGAATGTGAACACACTGTAACTTCTAGATCCAGCTCCCAATTTACAAGGATACAGAGAACACAGGAACTCGTTAAACTACACCACAGGGATGCAATCAGCACCACCCAGCCTGTAGGGAACTACAGGACCAACAACACAGTTTCTTCAACAAATAATTGCAAGGAAAGAAAAAAAAAGAGATGGCGTGGGAATGTATAGACTAAAAGAGACTTAAAGATTAAATTAATCAATTTCAATGTGTGAACCTAATAGATCCTGATTTTTTAAAATTATAACATTTATGAGATAATGACCAGGTATTTGATATCAAAGAATTGTTGCTGTTTTTTTAAAAATATGATAAGGTTAATGTGGTTATGTTAAAAAAAATCATCCCTATCTTAAGCAATACATATAAATATACTTATGGATGAAATTTTAGAAAGCTATTTCCATTTAGAAAAACAAAACAATAGGCAAACATGCCATGTGCCTACAAGCCATGTTTGGCTGGCAGGCAGGCAGCCTGCAACTCCTGAGCTGTAAGAATATACGAGACTAATTTGCAGTTCTTATTTCTTATCACCATCAGAAACTAGAATACATTAATTACATGTAAGAGATATAAAGATATATAGACTACAGTTTTCACTTGGAGATAGGGAGGTATACAAATTAAACCTTAAAGAACAATACAATATCACCTCCCTCTCACCTACTGTTTTAGTATTATACTCTATAAATGTATCTCTAATTGCTGGACTGCTTGGTTATTTCTCCAGATTTTTAGTCTTCTAACAATTAATAGGATGCTTCTGAGTAAGACCCAATTTAAGTTGGTAAACAGCTGATGGGTCACTTCTGTTGTGATGGGTTTTTCTGAGCTAGCCATCCCCAGGTCTGCCAGTCAGAAGACATGACATATTCAGAATGTTAATGCCATTACACAACACCATCTGAGGAATGACCATACCCTCCCCCAGGGTCCCTGGGGAAAACATACCATTAATACGTTAGAATCACGGAACTCTGTCTAATTTCCCAACTCCTACTCGTGGGAATGAAACATAAGAGATTCCAGAGATGTCACTGCTGCACACCTGGCTGAGCCCCCATCTGGGAAGAGTGGCTGTCCTTCCAGCAACTGGAAAGTACGTAGTGCTCAAGAAAGGCTGGTTCCTTTCCCCTCCACCCTGCCCATTGCTTAATGATGGCCCTCTAATGGATAAGCTGAATTATCATTCTCAGGGCTTCTCAGTCTGATGTTGGGGGGATTAAGTGTGGGAGGAGAGGATACAAACCAAACTCACCTAGGGGGAGTTTTCAGTAATTACACCCTCTCCCTGTAGATGAATCAGAATCCTGAGACACGGGATGGATGCATGAAATGATAATTTTAAAAAACCTCCCGATCTGATCCTAACATGTCATCTTTCTGGTGATGCCCTGGTCTTGGCCCCCTGCACCCCCTTCTCCCCTGCATCCCCCGTGGATAACCATCACTCTAACATTTCAGAATTAGTGATAGAATTTGAAAGGGTGTTGCTATTCTGGTATAACCCATCATCTACCTTAGGAAATCTATCATTCTGTAGATTTTTTAAGCATATAAAATTTAAAAGTAAATATTAAAATCACAAGAAACATATTCTTTTGGTCTCTGTTAAACAACACTTCTATTTTATACCATAAATCTTATTTTGTTAAAAAAAAGAATTATCTTTACGCTTAACAAAAGTTTCCCGGCACAAGGCCCACTGTGCTACATAATCGTTTTGAGAGAGGTAGGGCACCCACGCTGGGGTTGAGAAATGAGTAGGGCGCAGATGATTTCTTTTTTTGCTATAAAAATACATTTTTTTAAGTCCAAGCACAGTTTATTTATTGTACAGAGTGTTTTTAAAAATGAGAATACTAAGCTAAGGGTATTACTTTTGAAATACCAGTGACTTCTATTGTGCTCTTTGTTAAAAGAAAAACCTACCTACAAATAAAAATTCCTTTGGAGATCCTGGCTCTATACAAAGTACAAATCTCAGCTTAAACTGCAGATTCTAGAGGGATGCAATTTCTCAGTTTTTCTCTAACTCATCTCAGTTTCTATTATATGTACCTATACCCATTGTGTGAGGTGGCAAGGTGGGTTCTCCACCCTGTTTCTCTAGAGTTCTAAGGTCCGAGAGACTTTGTCATCCAAGACTTTGGCAATGAGAGGACTTGATCCTGGTTGTCGATACATGTGGGCAGCCACTCTCATGACAGACATCACATCTGGCTCCTGCTCATGCACGCTCACCTCTCATTCATGTCGGAGAGACCCTTTGTTCTCCTCTCCTCAGCAAGGGATTTATCTGCTACTTCTGCACCATGCTGAGTGACATAATTGTCTGTGCAGCAGACTGAAGGCCTCTTCCATTCCCTCATCACCCTCCATGCGGGGGACACCTCTGCCGCTTCCGAGCCACGCTGGGCCATGTGAACTTCTGTGACTGTCTCCGGTTCATCTGATTAAATATACTCCACAAACCTTGGCCTTGGCAACCTTCCTCCATAGGACTCTACCAAGGAAGCTGAGCAAGGCTTACTCTTCTGAGTGTACTAGAAAAGTAGTTTCCTCTGTTATAGAGCTTGGTCTGGTATGAGCTTCTCCTCTTTTTTCTTTTCTTTCTTCTCTTCCTCCTCTTTCATCTTTTTTTTTTTTTTGAAAGTCAACTTTATTGTGATATAATTTATGGGCAATAAAATGCACTAGAAGTATTCAGTTGAATGAGTTTTGACAAAAGTCTGTACCCATATAAGCATCACCACAGTCAAGGTATAGAACATTTTCATCACCCTTCCTCATGCCCTTTTTTTAAAGATTTGTATTTATTTTAGAAGGAAAGCGAGATCACAGAGGGGAGGGGCAGAGGGAGAGAGAGGGAGAGCCTTAAGCAGACTCTGTGCTCATCATGGAGCCCAGTGCAGGGCTGGGTCTCATGACCCCGAGATCATGACATGAGCTGAAACCAAGTCGGTAGATTAACTGACGGTGCCACCTAGGAGCCCCCCCAACCCATGCTCTGTAATCAACATCTCCAGTCCGAGAACCAGGCAACCACAGATCTGCTTTTCATTACTACAGATTAATTTCACATACTCTAGAGTTTAATATAAATGGAATCATGCAATGTTAATCTAATATGTAATCTTTTGTCTTTGCCTTCTTTCACCCTCAATGACTTTGAAATTTCCACACACTGTTTAGAGTAACAATGTCTTGTTCCTTTTTATGGCTGGTGGTATTCTTTTATATGAATATTTTATAGTTTGTTTATCTATCCACCTGATAATGGACATTTGTGTTGTTTTGAGTTCAGAGGTATTATTACTGAAGCATTCATATAAAGTATTGTTTGGATATAGGTTTTAATATATCTTGATTAAATACGTAGGTGTGGATTTGCTGGGTTGAATGGTAAGAGTTTGATTAACTTTACAGGAAAATGCCAAGTTGTTTTCCAAAGTGGGTTGTATCATTTTACATTCCACCGGCAATGTCTGAGAATTCTAGTGCCTTCACATCCTTGCCAAAACTTGTATTATTACTTGTTCTTTTTTTTTCATTTTAGCTATTCTAATGGATCTGTAACAACTTATCATTTTTTAAATTCTCCTGATGAAAAGTGATAATGAAAATCTCTGCTTATGCTTATTAACCATATGTACATTTTTCTTTGTAAAGTGTTCAAATCTTTTGCCAATTTTACAAATGGATTTATGTCTTCTTATAGAGTTATGAGTTCTTCATATATTATAGATACAAGTATGAAATGCATGCCAGATATATGTATTCCAAGTATTCAGATACATGTATTTCAAATAGTTCTTCCCATTTATATGTTGCCTTTCCATTTTATTAATGGTGTCTTTCAAAGGGCAAAAGTTTTTAATTTTCATAAAGTTAAATTTATTTTTTTCTCTTATGGTTTGTGTTTTATCTAAAAAATAATTACCTACTGCAAAGTTGTAAAGATTTCCTTCTGCTTCTTCCTCAAATTTGTATAATGTTTATTTTTACAATATATCACATCTATGACTATTTTGACTTAATGTTGAGGTATGTTATGAAAGTTAAGGTCAAGGTTCATAGTTTTTCCATATGAATATCTAGTTGTGTCAGCATAATTTATTGAAAAGACTACAATTTTCCCATTGAATTATCTTGGATCTTTCCAAGATATACTTTATTATCACCCAAAGAGTATACCTCCTGATTTTTAAAAATTTATATTAAGCCCTAAAATATTTTTTTCTTTTTTCTAAGTCATTTGCATTTTCAAGTAAATTTTATTTTTTTTAAAGATTTTATTTATTTATTTGACAGAGAGAGATACAGCGAGAAAGGGACACAAGCAGGGGGAGGGTCAGAGGGATGCGGGGCTTGATCCCAGGACCCTGGGACCATGACCCGAGCCGAAGGCAGACGCTTAATGACTGAGCCACCCAGGCGCCCCTCAAGTAAATTTTAAAATCCATTTATTAATTTATACATTACAGATTACTGTGATTTTAACTGGGATTGCCCTGAATCTATAAATATATTTGGGGGAAACTGACATCTTAACAATATTGAGGCTTCCCATTAAACTGATGTATCTCTATTTATCTATCTTCTTTAATTCTCTCAGCAATATTTTACAGTTTTCTGGGCCGAGATCTTACCCATATTTTGTGAGATTTATCTCCAAATATTTCATGTTTCATATTGATATAGATTTCCTGCCAATATAGTCTATGGTGTATTCCATGAAAAACGGTGAAGTGTTCCTTGAAAATATGTAAGCCGTGAACTACATCACTACATTTCTTTTTTGGAGAGCCACATTTACACATAAGAGTGTTAAATGTTCTGAGAAGTCTTATAATAAATGCTTCTCTTTACTTTGGATTAACTAGGTGTTTCCCAAAGGAATTTGACTATGGCAACTGTCTGCTTAATTCCCATTAATGTCTTGCTGAATTAAGGTTCTGAGGAAGACGTTTTTCAGGAAATGGTGAAATGTCAAGATGATGGTTAGGTCCACCCTAGCCTGGCTCCTGTGGGTGGGAGGTTGTAGATCACATGGCAGTCTCAGCCCTGGGTGTGGGGACATGAGAACACTGGGCTCTTGGTCAGTAGCAGAAAGTGAGACCAGAGGCAGTAGAACTTGTTCTGCTGGTTAATTATTCAACACTTATTTTTGCCTGGGATCTTGTTTTGCTCTTCCAGTCACTCCATCCTTGAGAGGTATGGGTCAATTACCTGACTGTCCGTAAAAATAAATTCTAATGATTTCTATAACTGGAACTGTTAATACCTGATAACACAAAGTTAAAGAGAGTCTCATAAGGGCATTAGAAACAACCTAAAGCCTTTCCTCCTGATCTTTTAATGCATAAAGGAAATGGAGCCTGGAAACATGCTTTGAGCTAAGTGAAGAATAGATGGAAATGCTTATCTTGTCAGAGTGAGGCCTTAACATTGAGACATACATTAAATGAAATAATAACAGTTTTTAAGGATTTGAAAAATATGCTAGAAGTGTCAGGATTTACAAACCCAAGGTGACAGTCAAAGATTTAAGTAGAAATCATTTTGACTTCTGCTTATAAGAAGGTTCTCTGTGATATGACAAGGCTATTTTTTGGCAAAAATCAATATAGGAAGATAAATAGATGAATTATTTTTCCAAAGCTATATATATATATATATATATATATATATATATATACATACATATATATATTTGGTCTGGATTCAAGAGAAAAGAAGAGCGAGATTGAGGGAATGTGAGTTATACATTATGCACTGCCACTATCTTATTTTGTACTCCAGAGTGATTATTACCATATATACTGCATACTCACTTTTTATGCAGCTAGACCCTTTTATTTTTTAAATTTTATTTATATATTTGACACAGAGAGAGCGAGCACATGCAGGGGGAGCGGCAGGCAGAGGGAGAGGGAGAAGCAGGCTCCCCACAGAGCAAGGAGCCCGATGCGGGGCTCGATTCCAGGACCCTGGGATCATGACCTGAGCCGAAGGCGGACGCTCAATGACTGAGCCACCCAGGTGACCCAGCGAGACCCTTTCATTTGACCCCTTGTTCATGTGCCACAACTTCCTAAGACTATGCTCATTGTCTTCTCCACAAATAAAATTGAGTTTAGGGAGTAAACCATGTCTTTTTTTTTTTTTTTTTTAAATATTCTGTCATTCTTAGGTTATTTCTGTAAGGCTTTATCCCCTTTGTAATTCCACTAAAATTTAATTACTTAATAGTGTTAGAAGGAATGGTAAATATCTTCAGCTACCAACATTTCCCCAGAAGGAGACCACACATGATTTTTTTAAAAGTCACATCAACCCAGAAAGGGAGGCATTATGGTATCACTTTTACAACTGAGTGCATGAAGATTAAGATTAAAGATTTTGCCAAAGATTATATAGCTTGTTGGTGGTAGGAATAGGATTTGAATCTACCTCTGACTGCAAACCTGTGTTCTTGCCATTTGTTCCCCTAGGTGAAGGTGATTTTTTTTTTTTTTTTTAATGGAGGGAGGCAACTTTCATGGAAATGGGGGCTATAACACATATATTCCTCACCTTGTTTTCTTTCTATTTCTGTGTAGCAACCAAAATAAGCATATTGTTGGAGACTTAAAGATCGGTCTAAGACTGCATTTCATCCAGGAAAAAATAGTTGTTAGGTATTTTCTGGTGAGAAGCAGAGGCAAAGAGCAAAACAGAAGTTTAGCCTTCTTTAAAGCCTTTGGCAAAGAACAGCTCTCTTAACACCTAAGGGGTTAACAAAGCTGATCCTGTATTATCTAATTCAAAACATCTAAAAGGCATTCTAAGCAACTTTTATCCTCAAAGAAGGTGCGGCATGGATTTACTTTCAAGTTTCTTTGTTTATAACTTAAAGGACTCTTAAAGAGAGAAAAATATTTCCAGATTTTGTCAACACTTATATTTTAAAAGGGAAATTTATCTTGATTTTTTTTTCAGTTTTGGAGAAACATTGGTTTTGTAAACAGCAAATGTAAAGTCTCATATAAAATGCATCCAGATCTATAGCTGAGATACGTCAAATCTGTTCCCACAAAAATCTCTCCTCCATTCAGCTTCTGTACAAGGTGGGTCTTGCAATTTTTACATATTGAAAATCTCTTCATATTTCATACACACATCTGCAGTCCCGGCTCCAAAGGAAGCAGTGTTTTTTGAAAATACTCTCCAAGGAAGCTTTTGAAAATGAAAATGAAATAATTGTTTTGATAGAGCTGGGAGTTAGCAATGTATCAATTTATGACTTTAAGTCATTCAAGAGCCCCCTACGAGGCACAGTGACAAACTGGTAGACACCATTGCACTCTGGAAAGGACTGTGTGACTGTAGAACCAGCTCAGAAAACTCCAGGTGTCAGGGAACACTGTGTAGGTACATCTAACTGTGGTCAGAGATACAGGCACATAGCTAGAAGGGAACTTCGACTGAGTTTTAACTGCAAATTTCTTATTTTTCAGTTGTGGAATGGAAGCCCAGAGGGATTAAGTTTATTTGACCTTGGGTCACACAATGCGTTAGCAGTCCCATGATGTTACTTTATTCCCTTCTGTCGATGACTATCCAGGATTTTTGAGAACTGAAGAGAAAAACTCATTTCCCTGTGTTCACCAGTTGAGAAGCAGCAAAAAGTCTTTACAGATGAATAATTTTAGCACTGAATGAAAATAAATTATTCTCATATACATATGCACATTTTCTTTTAGACAGATAAAACTAGGAACCAAGGGAAAAAGAAATGTCTAATAAAGAAAGTACTTCAATATCCTAATGCTATTATAAAATGACAGATAATATAGAGGAAAGTTTCGGACCTGAGCACAACAAAAGTCATCAATAAGCTGTGCTTCTCCAGCACTGTCTTAATCAGTCTTTCAGTATTAGAAACATAGTATCTCAGTTCTTCAGAATTTGTTATTACAAATTCCATAAAAACAGAAAAAGTTAGGGGCGCCTGGGTGGCTCGGTGGGTTAAGCGTCCAACTCTTGGTTTCCACTCAGGTCATGATCTCAGGGTCATAAGATCGAGCCCCGTGGCTCCCTGCTCAGCTCGAGTCTGCTTAAGACTCTCTCCCTCTCCCTTGGCTCCTCCCCCTGCGCTCTCCTCTCTCTCAAGTAAAATAAATCTTAAACAAAAACAAAAACAGAGTAAGTTAGTTATTTAAAGAGCACAGGATCATCTTCTGGCAAAATGAGACTGAGGAAAAAACTGAGAAGAGAAAACAAAGACAGGTTGCAGGCAGAGATATGCTTTTACTTTTATCCATTGTTGAATACACCCATTTATAGTTCTTGTTTCATTAAAGAAAAAGTATAATTCAACATAATTAGAAATAAACCCACTGTTTTATGATAATAGTAAGATTATTAGATTAGCTTTTCTTTTTATTCCTTCAAAGCACAAAATTTTTATAAAGCCTCAATACAAATTTCAAAAACAGCTCGTATAAGGTTGAGACAACCACTGGCTTATATTTGTTTTTATCTGTTATCATATTTGCATATGTTAGATATACGCATTTGTTTATTTACCCATTCCACATTTATACAGAATATATGACATATTAATTACTTTGTTAGATACTAGAAAAACGAAACACAGAATGATCATGGAAACTTGGGTGCTAATAGTAAAAGCAGGGGAATTACCTAGCATTGACAATAAAGTACGAGTATTATTTAATCTGTTAGGTAAGACAACAGAGAGAGGATATGGAGTGTCATCCAAATTGGACTTGATTTCACGGACTCTCCTGAGAGGTGGCACTTGAGCCTGTAATGATTTCAATGATGGTGAATATTGCCGCATACCAATCTGAGTATTACAATGCTGTGGTGTATGTGGGAAGTCCAAATTAACCAGCTTCTCATCAGTACACTAAGAACCACTTTTCCCTGTCTTTTCCAACTAGGAGTTTGGCAGTGATTTTCAGAAGCTGGATCTTTCCTATAAGCTTTTCACTTGCCACTGGCATTGTTTTTAGTTACATATACTATTTCTAGGCTTTACCGGGAATATTGCTTAGATATAAGTATTAAAATAGTCAAATTTATCAAAGTGCACACAGTGAAGAGAATTGGCAGTAATCATTTAAGGTACACAAGTGAAGCTAGACTTGATACTTTACCATGGCATTATATTAACAATATCTTGGTCTAAAGTGAACCAAACAAAAAAAACGATGCAAGCTTTGCTTAAAATCTACAATAGTAGAGAGCCTGTTTGCTGTGATTCTTTCTAAAAATCTTCTTTTAATTATACACAGACTTTAAGCATTCCATGCTGTGTAAATTATTATTTTCTTCATTAACATTTTCTGATAAACTTTGCACCCTTTTTGCTAGAACACAGTAGCTATGGTTTGTCATTTTCAAGTGTTAAATTTCCTAGGTGTGATAATCGTTAGCCTTCTATTATTTGGGTATTTATTTTCAAGATACTCTTCTAGCTACTCAGGAGACTACTGCAGCTCTAGGTATAAGTGGTGAAGGTCAAACTTTTATCAGAAGAGTAGATAAATATATGAGAGATAGATAAACAGATCAATCTTTGTTGTGTTTAAATGTTAACCTGAAAGAGAACAGGAATGTGAATCTGTTCGTCTCTACATTTACAAACTCTTTTTCTGTACAATATTTTCTTACTATACAAGTAAATGAATTAGAGTCTGAAATGCAAATGTAAAAACAAATTGAATGTGGGACAGCTGGTTAATGCAGTCAGTTAAGCAACTGACTCTTGGTTTTGGCTCAGTTCGTGATCTCAGAGTCGTGAGATTGAGACCCATGTGGGGCTCCACATTCAGTTTGGAGTCTGCTTAAGTTTCTCTCTCCCTCTGCCCCTCACACCCCACCCCTGCTCTCTCTCTCAAATTAATAGATAAATCTTAAAAAAAAACAAATTGAATGAATTTGAGATCAAATTGATATAATTAATTTATCTCTTTTGGATTCCTAGCCACTAAAAATATTACCATATTATCAATTTTAATTATTACTTTGAATTTATTAAGCACCTGTTGTACTGAGAATCTCACTTGACATATAGTAAGAACTCTGCCGTTAGTACATAGTTCTCAGAATGGACAATCTTCCAGCTGCAGCAACGTCTTCAGTGGATCTGCAGTTTATATCCCTGAAGGCACCTCACAAGGTAACTTCAGAAGAGAATAATCTAGAAAGGGATTGGTTGGGGGTTGCTGTGTTTTGTTTCTCAAGCATTAGCACACAGCAGAATCAGCAGGAGGGCTTATGAAAGTGTGGATTTTTGGACCTCACCCCCACGGTTTTTGATTCTGTAGGTCTGGGGTAGGGCCCAGCAATGTGCATTTCTGGCGAGGTCCTGGGAGTAGCTGATGCTAGTCTAGACCAAGCTATGGCAAGCCTGGTGTAGGAGATGGGCTCCTAGATGGGGAGCCTTCCTCACTTTCTTTCTGTTTTTTTGTTTGTTTTGTTTTGTTTTTGTTTTAAAGATTTACTTATTTATTTTACTGGGGGGAGGGGCAGAGGGAGAGGGAAAATCTCAAGCAGACTCCCCACCCCTGAGATCATGACCGGAGTGGAGCCGAAATCAACAGCCTGACGCTCCGCTGACTGAGCCACTCAGCTGCCCCCAAGCCTTCCTAACTTTCTGATACATTCATTCCATCTTCAACATTTTCCTCATCTGCACCCAGGCCGCTCCCCATCGATCCCTGCATTGATTCGCACAGGATCCACCTCTCGGGACAACTGAGAAGCTTCCTTCAGGACCATGTAGGCTGTACCGTCATAGGGGAATTTGCTGCTCAATTTCTAACTGCATATGTTTGTATTACCCATGTACTTCTTTTCCCAAGGAGAAAAATGACTTCCTCAAGAGATGAATTTTATTGCTTAACAATAAGTGAGCTGGTTAAAACTAAGTAACTAATTTGTAGAGTGTCAAATTAAAAGAGAAACTAGCCCTGGAGCCCGCCATGGCTGCAAAGGCAGTTGTCGACGTCAGCTCTCAATCAGTGGAAATCTTAAAGCCGCTGAAGCAGCTTTTCTCAAACACTTAACTGCTCACTTCTTTCATATAACTCATTCATTCAACTGCACTCAGATACTCTCGGAACTGCAACACTGTCATTCCGTATATATCTGTAAACAGGTTCTTCTGGAGAGATGAAATTAAATTTCAACTTCTAATAACATAAAACCAGCACCACCTGATACCTTGCTGTATACAAAATATATGCTCCCATTCTCTTCAAAACCTGGATAGTGTGGTGACAGATACTTAAGAGAATGGGGGAACAGCCTTTCTCCACCCTTTCTGCACACAGTCGGATTCCTGAACGGATGTGGGTTTATAATTTGGGCTCCTACTAGGGGGCTCCGTACTCACTGCTCTGACATAACTTCCTGACGAGGGTGACTGTGTAATTAATATCTGTATTAGTTTTCTGTGGTGTGTGTCGCTCCTCTCCGCCCCCATGCCAAATCATTTGTTGAAGCCCTGAACCCTAATATGATGATGGTATTTGGAGATGGGAGCCTTGGGAGGTAATGAGGTTTAGAAGAGATCATGAGGGTGGGGTCCCCATGATGGGATTACTGCCTTTTATTATTGGTAAAGATTTTATTTATTTATTTGAGAGAGAGAGAGAGAGAACATGAACAGCGGGGAGAGGGAGAAGCAGGCTCCCCGCTGAGCAGGGAGCCCGATGCAGGACTTGATCCCAGGACCCTGAGATCATGACCCGACCCGAAGGTAGATGCTTAGCTGACTGAGCCACCCAGGCCGCCCAGGATTGCTGCTCTTATAAGAGAAAGTCAGAGCTTGCTTTCTCCTCCATGGGGGTGACACAGTAAAAAGCCTGCAAGCCAGAAGAGAGCTCTTGAAAAGATATAATAAATCTGCTGCTGCCTTGATCTTGGACTTCCCAGCCTCTAGAACTGTGAGAGATAAATGTCTGTTGTTTAAGACACCTAGTCCATACTATTTTTTATACCAGCCTGAGCTAGTATGCTACCTGGAGAATTACTACACACTTAACAAGCAGCTTAAACTTTACAGTTCTATAGATCAGAATTACAGTACAAGTCTCATCAGGCTAAAGTCAAATGTATCCTCAGTTTGTATCCCTATGTGGAGGCTTTAGGGGAGGATCCATTTCCTTGCTCATTTGGGTTATTGGCAGAATTCAGTTACTTAGGGTTGTAGGTCTGAAGGCCCCCTTTCTTTGTTGGCTGTGAGCCGAGGACTGTTTCCAGCTTCTCGGGGCTGCCCACATTCCTTGGCTCTTGTTTTTGCCCTCCATCTTCAAAGCCTGCAAAAATGGGTCAAGTCCCTCTCATCCTTGGAATCTTTTCTCCTTTCTCTGCCATCTCTCTGACTCATTCAAGAAAGATTCTGTTTTAAAGTGTTCATTAGTTGGTCCCACTGAGCTAATCCAGAATAATATCTGCATCACATCACAAGGTCCGTGCTCTTAATCGTATTTGCAAAATCCCTTTGCCATGTATAACATATTCACAAATTCCAGGAATTAGAGCATGGGCATCTTTGAGGAACATTATTCTGCCTATCACAATGTTCCTATGAGGTCATCTCTGAGAATGAAAGAGAGCATGATTAATAAGTATGCCACAATAATGGGAAGAAACCAGGGCACACTGTCACCCAATTTATGACATTGAGAATTAAGGGTCTAAAATAAGACATATGTGTGTGCATGTGTGTGCATGTGTGGGGTGTGTATTTGTATGCTGGAGTAAAATGAGTTGAGCTGTATTATCAGGATATTATCTAATCAATGAAGTTAAAAATAAGTATTTGAATAGTGCCTCCTGTGGGTCAGAGGATGAGTGAGGTGTTAAAGAGATGAGTAAATATAGCTGTGCCTTCAAGAAGCTTCCAGCTAGTTTTCAAAAGATGTGTTTATAAATGTCCACCTTGATTCCCAAACATGCTCTAGGTCCATGTGATTTAGTAGGGATGGATGAGCATTTGATTACAGGTGAAGGGCACTGATTGGAGATAAAGAGTAAGTTCTCCTTGACCATGAAGGCACATGGAATGCAGATGATGAGAATATATCCCCCAACCCTTAGGTTGGCAAACCAGGACCATTGGGTATAACTACAAAGAAGATAAAACGGATGTCCTATTTAGAACAATCCTTTAATTAAGAAGTAGGCTACTGGTGACCCTGCTTTAATTAACCACAGAATACCACATTAACCTTTTCCTGTGTTGTTATAAAGTTGAAGCTCTACTCCCTGAGGTAGAATTTCTTCAAATGCATTCTGCTATCCTTGGGCATATGCAGATTGAAAATGAAATTAAATATGAAGATACTATTTCCATTAAAAGATAATTATAAAACTCAAATTATGCATGTTTTCATACATGATTGCATAATGATTTAAAATGAGTCAATTGCTTTGAGATATTCATTGGTTCTAGTTAGAAATACTTGCATATTTTATAAAAGTTAATGTTTTATATTTATTTACATTTGAATCATTATGCTGTCAGATGAGACTTTCTGGCTTGATAATCTTAATGTTATTAATTTGTCATAATCTTTTTTATACTAGAATGACTATGATTCTGAGTTACATATGTACTATCTTAACATTCTTGTAACTATTGGTATTTAATGCATTATTTGAAATAATACTTTTTTCATACACTGTTATAAAGTTTATATTAAACTCTGGGGTTGTTTCTAAACAAATATATTTAGAAATTTTCATGGCTAAGAGGTATTTATAAAATACTTTAACAAATAAGAATGTACTTTCATGCTCATCACTAAACAGAAAATTGAACATTGTGAAGTGCTTTAAGATATTTACAATTTTATTTATTTTTATTTCTTAAAGATTCATTTATTTGTTTATTTTAGAGAGAGAGCAT
This sequence comes from Eumetopias jubatus, assembly GCF_037043125.1. NCBI lineage: Eukaryota > Metazoa > Chordata > Mammalia > Carnivora > Otariidae > Eumetopias > Eumetopias jubatus. Next base: position 22,756,658 of record NW_028274808.1, on the reverse strand, counting down.
GTGAGCTGGGGAGGGGCCGGGGGGGGGAAGAGAGAGAGAGAGAATCTCAAGAAGACTCCCCGCTTAGCCCGAGGGGCTCAATCTCAGGATCCTGAGATCATGACCTGAGTAGGAACCAAGAGTCTGATGCTCAACTGACTGAGCCACCCAAGCACCCCAAGATACTTATAATTTTGAAGTTAGAATAGTACTGACTCTATTGTGAATTACTATTTTGAATATAATTATTGGTAGAGATAGGAAATTTAATCTCCTCAATTGTGGCACATAAATTATATGAAAGTTGTTAATGCTAAACTTTAAAGAGAACAATGAAACAAAACAATTTCATTTCAGGAAACGATGGTGATTAAAACAAAGAAAAGTTGTTCTTTTGACAATGTAAAAACATTGAACATAAATATATAGACCAACCCAGAAAATGATGTGTTGATAACCACAAACATAAGTTTTTACAATAAGCCTATCATCAGGAGGGGAACACCAAGTCAAAACAACTTTTACTTCTTAAGATTAGAAAATACAAATGTTGAATTCTACTATCATTTTCTACTGCATGCACATAAATCGATGTTTTTCATGTTGTAAAATTTTCGCTAAACACATTTACCATAAAATGCATATTTACCAAAGAATGTGTTAATGTGATGGATGCAATGATAAAGAAATTAACATTTTTTTTCATCTAGTGTTAGGCACCACAAAGAGTAGACTGTATTTGGATGCATCTGGACGTGGCATAAAGTAGGGAATAGGAACTGAATATGTTACAGAAAGCAGCTGAGGGAGCATGGATGTGGGGCAGCAAGATGGAAAGGAGATAAATGACATTAGCTGATAATCAGACATTGGAAAAGTCTCGGTCACCTAGAAATTTTCAGAGCCAGGGTCTGATAGAAAAAGTATTTGAAATAGATTTTCAATTTTAATAATTAGAAAATAATAGTCTTTTAGTGTGGCAGAGCAGATGCAAATATAGGTATGACGTGATCTTTGTCCTAATAAGTGAGTGAGAAAGAGAGTCATAAACATGCTTGTATCACAGCCCAACAAATGCTATCCATGCGTACAAAATGATACAGCATTATGGTAAGGAACATGTGGAAAACTAAGCATGCACAGAAGCATGACCTCACAGAGGTAGGTGGGAACTTAAGGTCTAAACTGTAATTTAAGGAGTTCATCAGTTGTAGAATACAAACAGAAATGAGAGAGAAAACTGAGTCAAACACTGAAGTCCATGGGCATGTGCAAGGGCCTGACAAAGATGGAGACAATCAGATGCAGAGCTGGGGATCTTATTATAAAGGGCCTTGACAGTCACAGCTCAGGCTTTGGACTTTACTCTGTAGTGATGTCAAAGCATCAACGATGTTTTTGTAGGGGACGGAAGTGGGTATCAGCAGTTTCCGGATGGAGTAGAGAGGGAAGAGATTCACAGAGAGGGCGACATGCTTTAAGTGCCCTTCCATGGTCCAAATAAGAGCTGGGGAGGGATGGACAGAGGAGAGACATAGCTGGTATATAAGGAGAGAAAGGCTGGAGGAAAATGGCAGAGATAGAATTTGGGGGCTTAATGTTGCTAACGGAAATAGGTCCTGTGTGAGCCATGGCCAGTTTGGAGACAAGTTGGAAGAGAAATCAAAAGTCCTGAGTTTGACTTTAGACATGCTGCATTTGAATTGCCCGTGGGACTTTCCATTAGTTGTATCTTCAGCAGGCTGTTGAATATCTGGGTCTTGTGCTAAGAAGCGAGGTCAGATAAGAGACAGCGATTAGGGTCCGTGGAAATTGAACCTCTGAGAATAAGATGAAATTACTGAGGGAGAGCATATACATCAAGAGGTGACCTCAAATATTTAAAGGGTGAGTCCGGGCAGGGCTGTGAAAGAAGCTCGAAATGCTAGCGGCCGAGTAAGAAAAGAGGCAGGAGAGGGTCATGTATCCTGTTTGCAGTAAGTCTTGCAATCTGTGCCCCAGGAGTAGCCCCTTGCACCACCAGCAAGCAGACGTAAGCATCGGCAGATTGATGCAGTCTCTCCTTCTTAATTACACATGATCTCCTTACTTATTGCTTGGGGATTAGCATCCACAGGACTGACAGTCGGTTTCCTTTTAGGAACGGAGTTGTTGATGAAAACAAGCAGAAGCATTAGGATGTGGGTCTCTCATCTATTGTGACATCTCCTCTTCAGTGTTTCAGGTTGCACTTCGGCAATTTCATCATGTCGTCCCCAATACTACGGCTCAAATTTGCAGCCACAAACTTCCCCATCTGTTGGGTTATTTTGATGTAGCACAGGTAATGAGATGGGTCAGATACTTCACAGTTCCTTTTGTTTCCAAGCACACATTTCCTCTGCTCTTTGTCAGCACTGGCAGAGAGGGTTTAAAAGAGACGTTTATAAAAGCTGCGGTGTTAGTTCTCTGCTGTTTATCTTCACTGAGCTTACATTATTTACACAAGCAAAATGCTATGTGTGCTATACTTAAATACTGTCTGTTATGTTTCTGTTTTATTGATACCTGAGGCTTCCCACGCTTATGCTAAATTTGTTTGCTTGGAACACTGTCACCTAAAAACACTATCTTTCAAGAGGTGAAATTTTTATCCAGGGTTTTTTTTTTTTTCTGGCTAACCTTTTAATTGTGCCTTTATTTTTGTCTGTTGTTTTTCTTATGTCATCGTCAAGTATTTTTTTTTTTTGCCCTCAGTGTTGCTTTTTAAAAAATCTTCAAATTTCTATTAGCTTCATCAGCAATTTATGCTTACTAAACAAGAACAAAAGGAACAGAAAGAAGAACAAAAAGGCAGTCATGCCATCAAATGTTCTGCCGGCATAGTCCTTAACAAACTTGGTAGAGTTTGTAACTATTTACAGACCTCAGCATAAGCAGACATAGATAAATCTATAGATTTGATCCCATTCACTCAAAAAACCCATGTTTTTCATGCTTTTAGTAGAAGTGTCTATTGAAGAATATCCGAGATGTATGGAAGAGACATGATGACATCATACAGTTGCTTGGGTGTTCTTGTCCTCAAGTTTTGTCAAAGAACATCCTTGGGGAAGTCAGGGAACTATCTGACTCCCTTAGCCAATATGTCTGAAAGCTTCTGTAACTCTATTTGGTCCCCAAATACTAAGGGTAATCAAAGCTTTTTTTTTTTAAAGATTTTATTTATTTGACAGAGAGAGACACAGCGAGAGAGGGAACACAAGCAGGGGGAGTGGGAGAGGGAGAAGCAGGCTTCCTGCTGAGCAGGGAGCCTGATGCGGGGCTCGATGCCAGGACCCTGAGATCATGACCCGAGCCAAAGGCAGACGCTTAACGACTGAGCCACCCAGGCGCCCAAAGCTTAGCTAATGTAACAAAGGTAGAAACAAGCTAGACTGCTTAACATATAAGCCCAAGCAGACTGCCAGGGTTTGGGGAGGAGGGCAGGAGTAACGGAAAGGTGAATGAATGGGAAGGTGACATGTATTTAGAATTTTTGTCAACCTGAACTTCTGGGTTTCTGTCCCAGTGTTCATACTCAGCCCTTCTAGAGGACTCATGGAGCAAGTGTTTATAGAGCTGGGAGGGTCGGGTATTAGAGGCTAAAGGGCAGAGTCACGTATTCTGATCTCTGAGAAGCCAACTCCAAGAGAGAGATCACTGTGCAGGAACTTTATTAGGAGCTGCCCTTGGAAATTTTGATCAATATTTACCACTGAGCCAATGTTTTCATAAATAGAAAATCTCCACTGAGAATATCAGAGATAAAGGAAAAAGGCATGCTGAGGACACACTGGGTGATTTGGAAAGGGGAAGGAGCAGGGTTGGATAATGGGGAAAGCTGTGTACTGAAGCAGCCTCAGTGAAGGTATCAGCCAACGCTACAGGGAGCTCTGAAGCTGGGGTAGCCCCTACATCAACGAATTATTGAATAGAGGCTGCTCCAAAAGGGCGGTGACTCCCTCTAGCTGAGGCATTTCCTGAAGAGGGATGATAGCTGAGGGCTTTGTGCTGGTAACACACCTGGAGGCTAAGGAAATACATCTTTCAATCCTGAAGAGGAGTCTGTGTCATATCAGAGTGCCCACTACAGTCCATTCCTTTCACCACGCAGATCTCCTTCTTTTTCTAAGTTTGGGGGTCGGGGGGAGCTCCTCTAAGAATTTGGAGAGTCTCTTCCTGTGGTAAGTCAGAAGACAAAGGTGAATAGGACAAAAATACTGCCCCAAATGCTGCAGATGGTCTTGGAGAAACAACATATTTATCATCTCTTTACCACCAACCATTCTAGATTCCTACCTTCACCTACTACCTCCACCTGTCTCAGTGGCTTGCCTTTATCATGACCTATGCCTTCATCTGTGAGGAGCCTGAGCCCCTGGATGTCAAGCCTTTCTCAAGCCAGAGCTTCTGCATTTGTCCATTTATTGCCAAAATTACTCAAGGGTGTACCGATAGGCACCCAAGATAATCGAGCTGGTTGCTAAATATATTTCTCCCTGCCCCCATTAGTAAGAGCATCCCTATTTTCTTCTGATGATCTGTTCAATTACATCACCACAGTGGTAACTATTTTGCCAGCAAATCTCTTGGAATGAGGTACCCTAAGTGCCGCGAGCTGTAAGCCACCAGAGAGAATAGTTCGGTGGGCCTCTTGCTGTGTCCCCTGTAGAAGCATTCTTCCGTTGGAAATTAGGGTCTCTAATACCACAAAACTCAGATTTATGGGGATGGGAAGCACAAATATTTTTCAATTGGTTCACCAAGATGATAGTAAGTAAAGCCAACTTATTTCTTCCCCTTGGTTTCTGGACACATGAATTCTACCTAATGTGGGCACATCATCACATGATGGTGGTGGACTAAAATATATACTGCCTTCTGGAGAATGGTGATAGTAGATGGCTGCTGTAAACAGGTCGTGTAATTTGTCTACTTGTCTAGTTGTTGTCTCATGCCTCTTCCTTGATGGATGCTTCTTGGTGGATGTCAACATGAGATATGGAAATCCTTGCACTCCCATAGATCCATCCTCATGCTCTATCACAACTTCCTTACCCTCAATCTTCTAATCTTTCCTTTACCAGACCCTTGAACAACTGGCCAGGCCATTCGCTACTGCCCATGACTTTATGCATGTTATAACCTCAGGTCGCCCCCAAGTGGGTCTTGTCCATTTGTGGCTGGCACTCACATCCTGAGCCAACATGTTCATGAACCAATCTTGTTTTTGTTTTCTCCTCCATTATCTGGGCATATCCCCTTTCCCCAATGTAGTCAAAGATATGAGCTGAGAAGTACAACAGTGGTAAATAACCTGTGGGTCTGGACTACTTGCTTGTGTGGCTTGATTGTGACCCCTGGTCTTCTGCATGACCAATCCTGGTTGTAATGCTTCTATAGTATAACATACTGATGATGGGCTTACTTGATCTTGTGACTTGGACAGCTCTGGACCCATGGTAACTTTGTCTCTACCAGGGTTCAGTAATGTAGCAGGAGCTGTTTTCAAAGGTCTATAATCTACTCAAGATGGTCTTGTTATTTAGCTTTAGGGGTCTGTGCTACAATTCTCTTATTGGAACACACAACAAACTCCTAGTAGTATATTTTCCTACCACTTATAATCTTTAATGTTATAGAATCTTTTAGCTCCTATGGGCCAAGTGGCAGAGCTGCTCACACTATAGCCCAGAACTGCTTCAAATCCCTTTATTACTCTAGATCCTGCTGCAAACTGGCAACTTTATTTATTTCCTGTTGTATGGGTTAGTGGTATTTCCAGGTATGAAGCATGTCATTTACCCCAAGATGTGGGGACAAATTTAGAGGCTTCCACTTGGCTTTTCACATTTATATAACTCTCACCCCACAGGTAAGAACCAAGGTGGGGCTGTGTCAATTACCAGGTGGGTCTATTTCAGTAAATAAGGGAACTGAGGAAATCATCACATGGCAGCTCCACAGACCCAGTGGATACACTGTGTCCCAGATCTGAGTCAGTACTCTCTTTATTGACATTCTTCATATGCTCCCCCTAAGACTGGGGCCCCATGATGTTACTTTGGGTCTTTGTGTATCAATCTCACCTCCAATTCCATGTCTATCTGTCCCAGAAATGTTTATGTACAGTTATCTGTGTAAATGGCCACATAGTCCCCTCTGAGGGAGGATTTGGGAAGTTGTAGTACATACGTGCAAAACGGTTGTAAAATTCTTCCTTTGAGTACCCAGACTCTCCTTCAATCACTGGAAGCCTCTGAAACTGAAATCTGACTCAGATTGAGAAACTGGGCAAGACATTGTAACACACAACCAGATCATCCATCCTTATAACTTCTGATTGTATGTGGAGAGCACCATTGTTGGTGATCACCTACTTTGTCCCAGGAGAAGCCATGCTTCTATTGACCATCTCCGTCACAGTCAGCAGGTATGCCTTTGGCTGCTGCTCTGATCTTAACACTTATGTTGATAATGAAGTCCATTGCCTTTGTGATAATTAAACGCCGTCCTCTTTCTGTTCTTTACTGGGGGTCTTATCCTCATTTCTGTCAGTGCAGTGGATTACAGAGAGCACCTGCCACTCAATTTCTTCGTCATGCTGGTGCCCCTTCAACAGCATGTTCCCGCTTTGGTACATGGCCTGTTCTCAAAACCTTCTTATGGTACAGAGTCATCTGACAGGATTTCAAGCATTACATATCATATCTGCTTCTCTGATCTTTTTAATCTCTTATTTCACCACCTGCCATGATAATTCTGGGGTTCTCATGACCTAAGTTTGGGTTACATAGTACAGACCGTTACTTCTTTCTTAGCATTGCATTTAATCCATTTTTGTTTAGCACCTTCAGAATCTGGTTATGTACTGTTTTAGCTCCTGGTTGGGCTCAGCTTCTCCCCCCACCCCAGTCACTGTGACTTAATCTAGTGATCAGGAAGGTGGGGGCAGACACTGAAAGAACTCTGCACTATCTTCAAGATCTTAACAGAGGTAATTGAACTACTTTTACAGGCTCAGAGAATTCAAGTGAGTCTGGGCATTTGATATTTTGGGGTGCATCAATCCACATATCCTTATCCCATATGTTAGAATTTCATTTTTTCCCAGCCTCGTCTTGACCTTGCTATAGGAAGCCTGTTCAGTTGAAGAATTTAATCTTCTGTAGCTCTGCTACTCATATGGTTAAGCCCTGGGCCCGGTTCACAGATTTTTCTATCCTTCTGCTATAGGAGATGGGAACTCTTTTATATGCTATTAGTGGGGCCCTTTGGTTTTCACATTTGTTTTAATTTTTTAAAACTTAAATTTATCATCTTTCTCCAGAAGCATCCATATGCTTAGCAAACAGCAAACATTACTTTCGGTACTTGTAATTACTATGCCTCCCATCATCTCAAATGCCTGCCATATCTTACTTTCTAGTGCATTTTCTTTCCCTGCAATCCCACCCCAGCTCATCTCCTGTGAGAGTTTTAGTAATTGCTGGGCACCCATGGCAGGGACTATCTGCACTCTATCTACCACCATTGATGGGGTTCTCTCTGGCATTGTCATCTGGGTGGGGGGATCCCACTCTCAAATTCTATCTTGGGGTCTTATTTCTCAGACAATCCTGCACCAGCTCGCACAGGTTGGGATTACTAGGAAGCAAATTACAGCTTAGAGATCAGTTTCTCAAAAGACTATTTGGGAGTGCTCTCAGTCAGTATTCATGGAAAGGAAGGAGAGGAAGCTGATTTGGGAAGAGGGGGTGCTGGCCTACAATGCGGTCTTGATGAAGACCTGAGCACACCTCATGGGAAGCTCTGAACGTGGGATGGCCCCCACATCACCCACATTGGATGGAGGCCACTACAAGGAGGGGTTGTACTCTGGGGAAGTGTATTAATTTGGGAGGGCTTTCATACAAAATATGACAGATTAAGTGGGTTAAAGAACAAAAATTTATTTTATCACAGTTCTGGAGGCTAGCAGTCCAAGATCAAGATGTTGGCCATTTGGCTTCTTCTGATGCCTTCCTTTTTCCTTGGCTTGCAGATGGCCACCTTCTCGCTGTGTCTTTATGCGGTCTTTCCCTTGTGCATGTGCATCCCTGGGGTCTCTGTGTGCATCCCAATTTCCTCTTCTTAGGACTCCCATCATAATGGATTAGGGCCCACCCATATGACCTCATTTAATCTTGATTATTTCTTTAAAGGCTCTCTCTCTAAAAAGTCACATTCTGAGGTATTGCGGAATCGGGCTTCAACATATGAATTTTATGGGGAACGTGATTTTTTTTGTTGTTGCTGTTGCAGGTTTTTTTTTTTAATAAACATCATCTTTCTGTGTCATCAAATTCCCACATTTTTTTTTCTATAATGAATTTGCTTTAGTTATTTCATAAGTCATTTTTCTCTGGTCTCTTCCTTTTTAAGTTTCCTTACAACATTGAAGGAATACAGAGGAGGATTAAACCATGAACATGGCACATGCCAATATCATCTGTGCTGTAAGACACCATCTTTAGCTGGAAGCTACCTGTTACAGTACTCTCTCAGCACCTGGGCGGTAACTTCTTTATTCCTGAAGGGGAATCTGGGCAGGACATTACCACATCCCCTAAAAGCAGGTAGTGACTGTTATGGATGAATGTTTAGGTGTCCTGCAGATTCATATGTCGAAATTCCAACCCCCAGTTGGATGGTGTTAAGAGGTGAAGCCTTTGGGAGGTAATTAGGTCATAAAGGTAGAGCCCTCATGAATGAAATTAGTGCCCTTACATGAAGAGATGAGACAGCTTGCTTCCTTTCTGCTCTCTCTACCATGTGAAGATACAATGAGGAGATGGCCATCTGCAAACCAGGAAGAAGGACTTTACCAGGACCTCACCATGCTGACACCTTGATCTTAGACTCCAGCCTCTAGAACTGTGAGAAAGAAGGGTATGCTCTTTTTTTAAATTTTCTTTTATTATGTTATGTTAATCACCATACATTACATCATTAGTTTTTGATGTATTGTTCCATGATTGTTTGCATATAACAACCAGTGCTCCATTCAAAACGTGCCCTCTTTAATACCCATCACCCGGCTAACCCATCCCCTCACCCCCTCCCCTCTAGAACCCTCAATTTGTTTCTCAGAGTCCATAGTCTCTCATGGTTCATCTCCCCCTCCGATATCTCCCGCTTCATTTTTCCCGTCCTATTATCTTCTTTTTTTTAACATATAATGTATTATTTGTTTCAGAGGTACAGGTCTGTGATTCAACAGTCTTGCACAATTCACAGTGCTCACCATAGCACATACCCTCCCTAATGTCTATCACCCAGCCACCCCATCCCTCCCACCCTCCACCACTCCAGCAACCCTCAGTTTGTGTCCTGAGATTAAGAATGCCTCATATCAGTGAGATCATATGATAGAGGTCTTTCTCTGATTGACTTATTTCGCTGAGCATAATACCCTCTAGTTCCATCCACACCGTTGCAAATGGCAAGATTTCATTTTTTTGATGGCTGCATAATATTCCATTGTATATATATACCACATCTTCTTTATCCATTCATCTGTCGATGGACATCTTGACTCTTTCCACAGTTTGGCTATTGTGGACATTGCTGCTATAAACATCAGGGTGCACGTACCCCTTCAGATCCTTACATTGTATCTTTGGGGTAAATACCCAGTAGTGCAATTGATGGGCATATGGTAGCTCTATTTTCAACTTTTGGAGGAACCCCCATACTGTTTTCCAGAGGGGTTGCACCAGCTTGCATTCCCACCAACAGTGTAGGAGGGTTCCCCTTTCTCCGCCTCCTCGCCAATATCTGTCGTTTTCTGACTTGTTAATTTTAGCCATTCTGGCTGGTGTGAGGTGGTATCTCATTGAGGTTTTGATTTGGATTTCCTTGATGCTGAGCGATGTTGAGCACTTTTTCATGTGTCTGTTGGCCATTTGGATGTCTTCTTTGGAAAAATGTCTGTTCATGTCTTCTGCCCATTTCTTGATTGGATTATTTGTTCTTTGGGTGTTGAGTTTGATAAGTTCTTTATAGATTTTGGATACTAGCCCTTTATCTGGCTATGCTCTTAATGAAATGTTTGTTACATTGGTAAAAGTTTGAAAAGGGTATACTCGGGCACCTGGGTGGCTCAGTTGGTTAAGCGACTGCCTTTGGCTCAGGTCATGATCCTGGAGTCCTGGGATCGAGTCCCACATTGGGCTCCCCACTCAGCGGGGAGTCTGCTTCTCCCTCTGACCCTCTCCCCTCTCATGCTCTCTATCTCATTCTCTCTCTCAAATAAATAAATAAAATCTTAAAAAAAGAAAGGGTTATCAAATCATTAAAAAAAAAAGAAAAGGGTATACTCATTTTTTTTATTATGTTATGTTAATCACCATACATTACATCATTAGTTTTTGATGTAGTGTTCCATGATTCATTGTTTGTGTATAACACCCAGTGCTCCATTCAACACGTGCCCTCAAAAAGGGTATACCCTTAATGCGATGTTTGTTACAGTGGCCCTCATTTGACTCCTTCAAATTACTCATACTTATTTCTTCTTGTAACACATCTTCAAAACCCAAATCATGAAACCATTACTCTGCCTAGTGTTCTCTAATTCTAACTCAAATACCAGTTCTCTTCAAGCACCATCAACATACCTTTCTCTCCTTTATACACCTTTGCATGATGCATTGGGCTTACTTCTTTTTACCCCTCATTTCCCTTTAGACTGTGAATTCCCTTAGCCCAGGAGCCTTTTTTCATTTGGTGTTTGTTTTTTATATCTTTATTTTTAAAATTCTAGCACTGTTTCTGGCACAGAATTGTACTTAATAAAATATGTATGAATTAATTTAATCCAGTGCAGAGCGATCTTTCTGTATGTGTATGAAATGTTGTAGCATTCCCAAATTCAAGCAAAGCTATAACCAACTGGAGGTCTGGCTGATAAGAAACTGATTGGAAACAATAATTTAGGCCTTGCCCAGGCATGTTTAGGGCAATGTAATTGAGACAATTAAAAAAAAAAGTTTTCTGACCCAGATATAGTAGCCCTTAGTTCTGGATGAGATCACATCGCTGAGGATTAATTTCTTTGGATTCAGACTTACATTTTCCAAGAAAAATTAGATGCCATATGCCAAATACAAATACCACTGGAAGACAAAGGCACTAGTAGTCATTAATATTTTTAGATTGTTTTGAAAGGTGATTTCTTTAGACTGCTCTCCACGTGACAGCTGGCTAAGAAGTAATGGCATACAGAAAAGAGATGTTTTGATGTTAGTGAAAAAATGGTGACTCGGTGGGTCTACTTGATGTGAGTCGCACTTAGCATCAGGAGGAGAATATGGGGTGATCGAATCTGGGGCAGAACAAACCAAAAAGTATGAAAGAGGTATTAAAAAGAGGAGGGGATGGTTGCTAAAAATGAACCTCAGCTGCTTCAGAATTTGCCCTGGGCACTCATCATTATTTCTGAATTTTCAATCCTCATCCAATACAGTCATAAAATATCATCTTTTCCCCACAGAAGGCTATGATACAGCATATCAGTTCAGGTCAGAAATGAAATATCAAGGCAAGCAAACTGGCATAAAATCAGAGAACACAAGATAGTAAAGGTAGTGTTAGTAATTCTTTTCAAAGGCCTCTGAAAAATGTATTGGAGAATATCGTCCAATGCCTAGCACTCAAATTCACAGCTGTGAATTCGGTAGCAGTCTCAGAAAGAAGCAAGCAAGCAAACAAAACAAAGCTGATCATCCCCAGTTCACAGCAAGTGATTTATGTTCTTATTCTTTCAAAAAATCTTCCAAAATGATGAAAATTTTAGTTCAGGATTAACTATGTTTTTACTGCCTACATGCTCTATGAGTAAAAAACAATAATTTCTACAGCCAGTATTCCAGCAATTTCATGAAAATTTAATGTAACAATAGGAATACATAGTTTGCTACTGATTTTCACAGTCAGTAAATTTTATACCTGAAAATAATAGCTATGTGTTGTGGTAGCATTACAAAGTTACATCCTTTCTTACCCCATAACTAATTTTTCTATTAGGTCAGAAGAAGCAGCTATTTAAAGATAATTAAATGGTTTTTTGATTGTGCCCCCTCCAGATAATATGTGTATCTTCACTCTTTCATTGTTTTCTATCAACAGTAAAATCAGTAGGAATAGACTGAAATTTGGATGCAAAATATAGACACAAATAATGCAAAGTGTGAATGTTAAATTGAACCACAAATCATTAGTGAGTGATTTCATTTTTAAATGTTACGAAAACCAAAACTCTTCTCATAACAAGATAGTCATAGATGCTTCTTTCTCCAAAAACTAAAGGTAGAAAAAGCCTTTAAAAACCAAGTGTGATTTAACAGCATAAATTAGGCAAGGAAAAAAGTCTATTTTATTCTGCCAGCCTTCCCTAGAGAAAGTAATAGAAAGAACTAGTAAGGAACAAGCCTAAGGCACCTTTACATACATTTCTTTCCCTTATGTTGCAAAATCACAGTGCAGACTGAATTTTCTAGGAGCCAACAATTTAAGATGAGAAATTTCCACAATTTCAAATAAAAAAAATGTAAAATTAGTACTTTTGTTAGAGTCTAAATGAGAGATGACTATTTTGAAATATTCTTAACCTGAGTGATAATTATTACTTATACTTGTAACATCTTTTGTTTGGACATGAAGAATCGAGAGCCAGAGAATAAACATGAAATGTGCCACCTAATTTTTTTTCTTTAAATTTTTTATTGTTATGCTAATCACCATACAGTACATCATTAGTTTTTGATGTAGTGTTCCATGATTCATTGTTTGTGTGCCACCTAATTTTATGATGCATGAAGCAACATTCCCCACAGCTGGGAACTTTGAAAAAATCTTTTTATTTATTTTTAAGGATTTTATTTATTTATTTGAGAGAGAGAGAGAGAACAAGAGAGAAAGCACAAGCAGGGGGAGGGGCAGAGAGAGAAGCAGAATCCCCACTGAGCAGGGAGCCCGATGCGGCACTCGATCCCAGGACCCCAGAATCATGACCTGAGTTGAAGGCAGATGCTTAACTGACTGAGCCACCTAGGCATCTCTTTGAAAAATTCTTTTAAGTTTATAAAGACAGTGAGGATATTAAATGAATGAGATAATCAGAATTTTTAGGAGGACGAAGATTTATAAATGTTTAAATACAACCTTTCAATTTTTTTCATGTAAAAAACGTATAAATATTTTAGATAAGGAATTTAAAATCCTAACCTACCAAGTAATTTAATCCTCAGCTTTATATTTTATTAAAGTGTAGAGGCAAACAAAGAAGACCAATATCTCCCACATTTTCCTCATTTACTGAATTGAATATTTTGATGTACCACATACTGTGGTCTGTCATTAGTGTTGATTCTATCTTCTCAAAGAATGAAATCAAAGCTGGTATATTTTTAAAGTTTACTTGTCACTGAGTCTGTTTCTACACTCACACTAGTTGCCAGGGACACTAAAGTCACTCACACTCCCTGATTTGGCTTAATATGGACATAGTCAATGTTATGCCATAAGTTAGATGGTACTGCCTCTGCCCGGATCTTCTGGAAACTATGGGAGCGAGATGGTTAAAGAAAATGTGTATGTGTGTGTGTGTGTATGTGTGTTTATGTGCTTGTTTCACAGAAAGTAAGGTGATAAGATTGGCAAAAATATTCCAGGGTCTACCTTTGCTGAATTTTGCTTAGTCATGTTTTCACAAAAGCTTCCCCTCTTGTCAAATAGCCACGTAAACCTTAAAAGCTTAGGAAGGAGCTGATGGTTTACAAATTAATAAACTTATTTCTTGGGGTTACCAGTTCACAAGTGAAGTGGCCTCAGTCTCTTTGTAGAGTAGTCTTTGAGAATAAAAATACATGATAGGAAAGAAGGTTCTTGCATGAAGACTAGGGAACATTAGCAATGCTTGGTGAATGCCTGGTGCTGTCCACGTGACCTTTCACATTGATTTTCGGAAAAGTTATCAATTTCTCCTGTTTGGACAGAGATTCCTATCCTTTTCAACACCGTTTCCTTATATTTTTCTCAATGTCTTTTTTTATGCTAGCTCTTTTCAAACTATTAGCGTCCATGAATGTACTGTTGAACAGTGTTAATTTCCAAACCCACCAAGTCAAGGAAAACAAAACATGCCTGACTGTCCCTCCTTTGAAAATAGCCTCAGTCTAAATTTTAGGGTTCATAAAGCTCAGTGAGCTGATCCTGTTTCATCTTTTTGTTAGTTGGAGCAGTTTTTATGTGGATGAATTTTCTGATGATGTGTTTCATGAACTTACTTTCTAACAGTTTCAGTAGACTGCACAGGAGTGTTCACCTGAAATGTACTCATTTTGAAATTCCCTGTGCCCATTGCAAACCTAAAATAGTCCTTTTGCCTTCTCCCTAGAACTGTTTTCGCATTTGTTCCACAGTACCCTTATGGTAGTACATTGGTACCTTTGGATTTAATAAAAATTCCCAATGTGGAAATTTAGCTTTGGAAATAAAGTGTTGTGTTTTATTTTCTAGGATTATTTCCTGTAACTTTTTATTTTAATATAATTTCAAAATCACAAAAAAGTTGCAAGAATACTTAAGAAACTCATATAGTTTTACCCAGATTCATCAATTATTTACATTTTCCCCAATCTATTTTATCATTTTTTCACTCTATCCATTATCTATCATCTGTTTTTCTACCCATCCATCTATCTATATCATCTATCTATCATCTATCTACCTGTAATTTTTTTCTGAATCAATGGAGAATAAATTGGAGATGTTGTGCTTATTCACCCTGAAATAATTGTGTGTTTCTTAAGAACAAAGACTTTTACATAACCACATTACCATTCTCAAAATCAGAAATCTCAACATCAGTACAACAATATTACTGAATTCACAGTCCATATTCAAATAATCATCAATGGTTTTGTGAATGTCTTTTGTAGATATTTATTCCCTATGAAGAATGCAATCTTATATCACATACTATGTACACTTATCATATTGCTTTAATTTTCTTTAATCTGAATTAGTTTCTTCAACCTTCCTGGACCTTGATATTTTTGAAGAGTAGAGGCTGTTACTTTGTAAATGTTTTTTAATTTGGATTTATCTCGTGTTTCCTCATGATGAGATTCAGGTGTTACATTTTGAACAAGAATACCACATAATATGTCCCTCTCAGCATATATCTTATTATTAAAAAATGATACTGGTTTGTTCCAACAAGAGCTTTTTAGAAATGAAAATCTTCTACCTCTGCCCCTTGTGCAGTAAATGAACACCCTAGATAGCCAAAAACTGAAACACAATCAAATGTAATCTAGTTCCCCAGCCTCCTGAGGAGAAAAAATAAAATATAGATCATATAAAACTAAAGGGAATATACTTTTTTCCAACTTCAGAAAGCTCTTTTCTTTTTTATTTTATATTTGGTTTATATGCCTATATATTATTGCATTTTTTTTCAACAAATACTCATTGCCTACATGCTATATGCAGACATTTTTTTTTTTTTCCTGCTGGGCACCAAATTCCTTCAAGTTAAATGTTTGTTACCCATTGACTTCATTTTCTATTCCAGACAATCCTAATTCCACTCACCATGACAGTATCAAGATGCCTTCAATGAAGTCACAATTTCTTTTTAATCTCCAGTTCAAAAAAAACCATGTTTAAATCTAATTCTATTTACCAGACTACATTTTATCTCATTTACCTCTCCTGGTATAGAACCTCCCCAGTCTACAGCCTCCTCTCCTGAGTCTCCTTGTCCATTTCTGATGACCGCTTCCCACCCATTCTGTTCAGTGGGCTATTAGCCCTACAAACCACTCCTTGACTATTTTTCCTCGAGTTTTCCAAAAAACTCCCTTCACCTTCTCTCAAATTATGATCAGTTTTTCCTGGAACCCCCGACCTATCTTTGCAGGTGCTTTCTGGAAATCTCCACTTTGACATCTTACAACAACCTCAAAGTCAGCCCTACCCCTTACCTCTAGCCCAGCTTTACTTCCTGGGTTTCTCTGGGTAGTGGCCTCCCCTTGCTTCAGTTTAGAACATTGCTGAGATCCCCACAAGGGATGGCCTTTGGCCTCTGTTGCCACTGCCCCTCACTGCTTCTCTCTCTGCTAAATCTTGCTGCCCTCAGCACTCACAGGTGTTTCTAAGAGCACTCACCAATAAAAGTCATACATGGAAATCTCTCAGAATCTGTCTCCAAGGGAACCCAATGAATGAGACAACCTCTAATCTGCTCGATTTGGAAGGAACAGATTTTAATGATTTGGCAGAAATTTCTACCTAGAACATTGCTTTAAGGAAAGAGAGGATATTACCTCTTAGGGATGGACTAATGGTAAACTATTGAGCTGCATCCCTACCCAAAAGCACTGAATAGAGTAAAGCCCCGCATATGCTGTCCTGCCTCACCTCATCAAAGTAAGCAGCATTTTACACAGGTCCCGAAAGCAGGTTTTACCAGGTGATGGTAACACTGGGACCTGAGCCCCAGAGCTTCTATGCTGTGTTGCTATTTCTATACTTGCTTACCTGCTCATGAAGGCTCTGCTCCATCAGGTGCTTAGATAATGTAATATTTTAAGATGTATTTTGAAACTTTTAGAAATAAAGGAATCTTCCCTGGTATTTTTGAAATACTATAATGGTTGGTAATACCTACATTTAAATGCTATAATACCATGTTTCACTATAAGCATATTTATGAAGTTAAGAATAAACTTAGCAAATGACTTTAAGAAATGCAGAAGGAAGTAGATTAATAACAGTTTTTTTGAAGGAGGTATGAAGGGGGATAAACTTACTATTTTTATCTACTGTCGTGCTACATGACATTATACCAAAAGCTATATATATTCCACTTTGGCATGATGAATTGGTAGAAAGTTAGCCATTTGATTTGAGTACTTTTAAAAAATCTAAATATAGCAACTACTATCCTTTCTGTTCCTTGGTGCCACTGAAGCAAGGTGCTTGTTTTCACTGAGGCTGAATAAAGTATATACCCAATCTTTACATTTGGTATAGTCTTTATCATCTCAATGTCTAGCATGAATAGCTTTCCACTTTCTTCTTTTCCAAATGTATAGTTTGTATTATTAATAGATTTAAAATAGCATGTATATTCTGAATATTTCATTTATGGCAAGCACTGTACCAAAAACAAACCATGCAGTTAGAATTCAAAGTCAAGCATTCTGACCCTTTAGTGGCCACAAAATCACCTTTCTGAAAATATATGATATTAGGAACTGAATGTGTGTATTCCCCCAAAATTCATATGTTTAAAGCACTAACTCCCAGTCTGGTGGTATTTGGAAAACAGAGCCTTTGGGAGATAATTAGGGTTAGATGAGGTCATGAGGGTGGGGCCCTCATGATGGGATTAGTGCCCTTCTAAGAAGAGAAGGCAGAGCGCTTGCTTCTTCTTCCCTCCCCATCACCTGATTCATGGACCCAGATGTGAGAAAAGAGACGAGGTGGCCATCTGCAAGCCAGGAAGAAAGCTCTCACCAGGACACACGTGGGGCTGCACCTTGATCTTGGACTTCCCAGCCTCCAGACCTGTGAAAAACACATTTCTCTTATTTAAGCCATCCAGTCTGTGGTATTTTGTTATGGCAGCCTGGACTAAGACATGTAGATTTTATGAGAACTTCAAGTGACTTAAAAGTGGGAAAATAGTCAACAGAGATTGGGTGGGTTATTTGCCACTGGGACATTTTGTGAGGGTATCCTAATCAATAAGTCACTAGCTTTTACTTTTGAACAAGCTGCCAATTCTTCACAAGGCTTAGAATCATATTTTTGTTTTACTTTTCCTTTGCCTAAGAAATATGTCATTTGTGGTTTTATAATTTTTGAGCTGGAAATAATTTATGCTGATTTTTCTTAGACTCTGTGCCATATTTTCTCAGTCTCACCTAGTACATGTTTCTGATTTCTATTAAACGTATGTTTTCTAAGAAGTTTTTCTCTTTAGACTGAATGTGGAGCTGGTATCATAAAGTTAGAATTTTAAACACATCATTACATTTGCTATTAACAGTAGTATTCAATGTCAATTTTCCAGGCAAGAAGAACATCTCAGCACCACAGATAGAAAATGAAATATTTGAAACATCCAGAAACATCTGCCAGTCTCCAGTGAATACTCTGCAATCAATCTGTGCTATCATAAAATAAGAATAGAGGTCTTTGCTTAGAATTACTAGCACACAGTACCTCATTAACTAACCCAGCCAATCAATTAGGGTCACTGAAAGGTGGCATAATAGGACTTTGGGGGAACATAACCATTTTCCTCATTAAATACTAACAAGCCAGTTCTCATACTTTTCTGATACCATTATGTTCCCTACATTTCCTCCCTGCCCATTAACTATAGTCCTAATAATCACATATCTGCTTATAGCAGCCTGTCTTTTTAATTTACCTGCTGTATCAATTTTGAACATATTCCCCTGGTAGTTACAGATTTTCTTCCTTTGGCAAGAATGTCAGTCCAAAACAATCTTACCTTTCATTTATAAAACTGCTTGAATCTTTTAAGCAGTCTGGTAATAAAGTGCACAGTTGAAAATTTGAGTGACTATAAAATGAACTGCATGGAAATTGGAACAGTGATGAGGTGCCTTAATAATGTCAGGATGTGTCCCACATACGACACTCTTCTTGGGGTGAGGTGGCTAACTTACTAATTGGCAGAGGACATTCTGTTTATGCGAGTAACTATAATGAGATCTGTGCCAATGCTAAAGAACTTTCTCTCGGTTTTAAAAATAGCATATAAAAATGCTCTTGCAGAGATTCCTTACACAGTTGTTATACGAATCCATGTCAGTTAAACGACTTTTACTACTGAGAATACATTTCTTAAACTTGCGGTATTTTTGAAGTCATTTATGTAATAGAGGTAAGTTATTTGTATTCAAGACTGTGACAGAAGTATATGGTATTGTATATGAGCACGCATCCTTTTCTTTAGACAGATTTGTTCCCCGCCCCCAACTTTCTGCTCCTCTAACAAAACACTCTCTCTCAATTTAAAGACCTGTGGTCAGACTTTGTAGGTAGTTAGGAAGGTTGTAGATTAACTTCAAGGTGCCTGAAGATAGAGGGGACAAGTCACCATATGTGAATTCCTAAAATCATCAAAATTTGCCCAACTTGTTTTACAAAGAAGTTCAACATGGAGCTGAGCCATTTTTGTTTGTTTTTCTTTTACTGTTCTTCTAATTTATATAACATTTGATTTTTGTATCCTATTTCTTCCACATTAAAAAGCACTCCTACGTGAAATAGTTAAGTTTAATATCGGTTGATCTCTCATCATGTTACTTTCAGTACCCTTTGTTGGGTGGTCATTTGGAAATGATGAGCATTTTGTTTCCTTTATTGTTTTTGGAGGACATTTTTGAGTATCCGTACAACTCACAGAAGAGCTGTCCAGAGTCCAGACAACACAGAAAGTATCCTTTGGTCTGAATTATTTAAATAGTTCCCATCACTTCCTGGATTTACTTTGGCTATCGACATCTTCTCCATATAAACCAAAGAAATGATAGCCACTAACACTGAATAATACATGGTAAGCAACTAATAAATAATAATATTCCCAGGAGTGGTTTGCATGAATTTTAAATAACTGGTACCTTATCATTTAGCAATATTTATTATTTAGCATATTTACAAAGTATACTTACCAAACTTAAAAACAGAGAAAATACAGATTTCACTAAAAACTTCAAACCTTGATCAAAGAAATTCAAAATTTTTAACAAGAGTGATCAGTTTCTAAATAGGAGAATTCTGTAAATAATGGTTGATTGGTGTAGTAATACAATATGCATATCAAAGTTCTATTTATTTATAAATCCAAGTCACCTAAAGTGACAAAATTGTTCATATATTTAAAAATTGACAGCTTAAGATATAACTGGGCAGTTACATATAAAAGATATGACTAGAGAAAATAATGACATATAAATAAAAGTAGCATATTATGGATTGAAAAATGTGAAAAATGAGGAAATCCTTAATCATTATTTGAATTGTATTATATTCTGATATTCAATTGCATTATAAATGAAAAACTGGAAGACAAAGGAAAAAATTACCTGTTTTTAAAAGATTGTATTTATTTATTTTAGAGATAGAGAGTATGAGTGGGGAGAAGGGCAGAGGGAGAGAGAGAATCTCAAGCAGACTCCATGCTGAACAGAGCCCCATGTGGGGCTCGATCCCAGGACCCTGAGATCATGACCTGAGC
The DNA here is from genome assembly GCF_037043125.1 of Eumetopias jubatus. Classification (NCBI taxonomy): domain Eukaryota; kingdom Metazoa; phylum Chordata; class Mammalia; order Carnivora; family Otariidae; genus Eumetopias; species Eumetopias jubatus. The sequence continues at coordinate 22,736,329 of NW_028274808.1, read as the reverse complement.
CGAAATCAAGGTTGGATGCATAACCAAATGAACCACCCAGGTGCCCCCCCAAAATCATTCTTCATCCTACTACTCCGAGATAGACATTGGCATTATTTTGACATATATCCTCCCAAATTTTTAATGCATATTTGTTCCTTTTGCATTATTATAATAGTATATAGGCATTTTATATACTTCTTCACTTAATATATTGAGTCTGTGTAAAATTCATAAGTATACATTTTATTGCTGCATATTATTTCATTATGTGAAATTATCAATATTTTTTAAAGATTTTATTTATTTGAGAGAGAGAGAGAGAGAGCACAAATTGGGGGGAGGGGCAAAAGGAGAGGAAGAAGCAGACTCCACACTGAGCACAGAGCCTGACTTGGGGCTCGATCCTAGGACCCTAAGATCCAAAGGCAGATGCTTAATTGACTAAGTCATCTTGGAGCCCCTGAAACTGTCAATATTTATGTAACTATTTGCCTATTGCTGGTCATTTAACTTTCTTACTTTTCCCTATCATAATATTGTGATAGGCATCTTTGTGCATTTAATACTTTGTACATTTTGCTTCTGCTCAAAATAAATTCCCAGGAGTAAAATTGCTGGATAGAAATTTCCAAATACTTTCTCACCTTGGCCAAGTATACTTTAGCTGATTCTGGACTAGCCATGAATGAAAAAGTTTATTTTATAATGTTTTCAGCCAATGTGGAAGAGACCAAAATCTATTCTTTCCTTAATTCTCATAGAAGCCCTAAATTTCAGTTGGCACAGGACCATGTGGAAGAAAAACTACATTTCTTAGGCTCTCTTTCAACAAGCATAGCCATGTGACTCAGCTCTGCTTAGTAAGATGAAATGACATGCAAATGTGTTATGTGGCAGTTTCTAGGAATGTTTGTGGAAGATAATTTTGGATGCCTTGTGCTTACTCCTTTTTACTCCTTTCTCCTTTGAGCTCACTAGAACTTGATGTGATGGCAGGTCATCGTCATTGCTACGTCATGAAGACAAGGACCGTGCCCTAGAGGGATGAACTAGAAGGACCCTAGGTTCCAGCACAGTGCTACCCTTCTAGGCCTGGATTTGCTGCTTCTGAATTTTACATGAGGGAGAAATCAACTCCTCTTTTATTTAAACCACTGTTATTTTGACTCTGCTACATGTAGTTCAAACTAACTCTGTCTTATGCAGACAACTTCTATTTTATTTTGATTTTTACAAACGTGTTTTCAGCTAGATACATGGCATATTCAAAAGAACCACTTCAACCCATACAATACATAGAATTAAGAAATACAGGACTGATTTCAGTGAAAGGAGATTGCTCTGATGATTCTGAAATTAATATCATTAAACAGAGATGTAGTTGAGGGATTTAATTCCATCCTCATGAAAACTTGCTTTAGTTATATCAGTGTTTGTAAAGGCGGATGCTCAGACCCATAAGTACATGACTTGTTGGTTAACTTTAGCCAACAATTCTCTCTTAGCCAACAATTTTAATTTTGCAAAGCCGTAATACTTGAAGGACTGTTAACAAGTCATTTAGTGGGAACCTCTTCTTTGGGGGTAAGTTTTACTGCGTAGATTTGTTAATTCAGAATTAACTCAGTAGTCAACCAACTTCCTGGGGACTCCTGGTTGATACAATTTGAAGGTCAGAGCTTCCCATGAAAGGTCAAGTCTTCTAGATCTTTATTTTTGTAAAGGTTTTATTTATTTATTTAAGAGAGAGAGAACACACAAGCAGGGGAAGCAGCGGAGGGAGACGCAGGCTCCCCACTGAGCAGGGAGCCTGACGCCGGGCTCGATCCCAGAACCCTGGGACCCTGACCTGAGCTGAAGGCAGACGCTTAACCAACTGAGCCACGCAGGTGCCCCAGTCAAGTCTTCTATACCACACTGCCTTTATTTTCTTAAAACTTAGACTGGGGTTTGATTTAGCTGTGGACACTTGGCCACGACTTTTGCTGTATTAGACAAGATCTCCTCTTCCCTTGAATTTTCCTGGCATGTGCATATTTATCTTACTATATAGTTATTTGTGTTCTCATAGCTGCTCTCTTTCTGCCCTTTCTCCACTCCGTAGCCCATTTCCTTACCCATTTAATAGGTGGTAGACTTTTAAAAGGAGAAAAGCCTACTCTGCCTTCTCCATGGTTGCCACTTAATAAATATTTGGCTAACTGAATTAAATTTCTGAAAGTTTTTTGTCTAGCGACGAAAAGTGAGTGGCGTGTGCTTTTAATTCTTTACTCCCCTTCAGCATTCATGCCAACTGTTGACTTAAATCATAGGGAGAGCTGAGCAGCCTGGTGGTTTTGTTTACTTTTAAGCACTCCTTTTTGACTCTGATCGATGAGGTGAAAAATAATTACATTTGATGTGTGGCTCCCTTATCTTAACCAGAATGACAGCTGCCTGAGAGATAACTTGTTAAATATAAAGTGTGTAGTTACCCCTTGCTTGCACAATATGCTTTATCTTACTCACAGCGGATGTAAACATGGGTCCATAATTACTTTCTGTTCTGCTTCTGCGCATTTACAGTGCTGAATATATTCAGATGTTTCAACAAACAGATTATTGCTTAGTTATTTTACCTCCAAGTTGGTGACAGAAAAACGTCTTTTAGGAAATCTGGCTTTAAGAGGATGCTTCTACAAATAAAAAAGATATCTTCCGAATTTAGCTGATGTATGCACATCATTAGTTCACTTAAGGTCAGATGAACTTTGATCATTAAGTGTCTGACAAGCCAGGAAAATTCAGCTCAATACGGACTGTATGTTTAATGAAGACATGTAATTACTTCTTAAAATCATTTGAGACATGGGCCATGAAAATCATTTCACAAGTTCAGAAACTGGAAGTGCTATTTTAAGGGCAAAGTGAAATTTGAGGCATATTTAGATCACAAAACTTTTTATTAGTATTCCTCGAGGTATTATTCTCCTTGAGGTCTTGAAAGTGAACATGGTATGTGTCTGGTATAGGATTAAATATATTGTATTTAAGCAAAAGCCAGATTGAATGACTTTTGTCTAGAGATTTAGTAGGTTAGGAGCTATTTCCTATTATACAAAGAAGTTAAGATTCCCCTTCTACCCTAATGAAGTATTTATGAAGCACTAAGGCAAAGGGTATCTCAAGTGGAGTATTACTGCTTAACATATGCACAGATCTCAGAACGCTCTCCATCTGGTTTATCTCTGAATGTGCGCTGGTGTCAGCAGCCTCATGTCTTCAGACCACAAGAGATATACCACAAGTTAGAGATTTTAGTGAAAAAGTGATTAACAGTAAATAACATTTTGGAAAATTTATTTAAATCTTCCAGGTATTGCTTGTGGGTTGCCTTATTTGGAATGGAAGAAATTTTATTGAATTACAACCTGGTATGTCCTTTCACTCACTGGCTTGCAAAATGGCTAATCTTTTATAGGAAACTTTTTTGTGTATGTTCATGTTTCCTACACTTTAGTAATACAATGATTTTTTTTTTTCCTGGAAAGGTTTTAGCTGTTTAATATAGAGATCTTGGCCATAATGGATGATTGGATAACAGACACAATGCAGGCTAAGGAAGGAAATTGAGGGGAAAAGTTTCTCTTTCTTTAAAGCAGACATAGCATTTCTCTTCCTCTACCCCTCCCCTCATTCACTCTTATGCATGTGCACTCTCAAATAAATAAATCTTTAAAAAATAAAAAATAAAATAATGATCCTAAGCTTAAAGTAGTTATCAAATCTGAGTTTGACAGACATCCATCTATACCAAAAAATATGAGTACAAAAAGAAAAGCTTATTCATATGTTCAGCTACATTTTAGCCTGCAGTTGGCTAACCCTTGAGACTCAAAGTTGCATTGAAAAAATTCAGTTTGCTTTCCTGCTCTGATTTATCAGCTCAGTGTAACTTTGCCTCTAACAGTCATGAATTTGTTTTTTCTATATAAATGCAATTTAGACAACTTGATGACAAAGCATTCTTTTGCATGTCCACTTTACTATTATTACATAAAAATTATATACAATAACTTTGTGCCAGAATTATAAAGGTTTGTGATTTATCTCTGTAGCACAGAGCTTGGGGTAATGTTCATGTTTTATTTTCCTCTTATATTTTCATGATTTCTGCTTTATAGGTAATAAAAGTTCCTTATGTTGATATGTTTACTTAAGTATATTATAGCTTACATCCTGGCAGTTAGACTTCACAGAATATTATTTACTTGTCTTTACACTGAGTAATATATGCAGGTGTGTCACTGTACCAATTTCAAGGATAAACTTTGTAAAGTTTTCATGAGGGGAGAGCCTGTATCTTTCTATGGTAACAGCACCTGCCACTATGCTCGCTTAATATTCCATATCTGTTAAATGAATAATGATGTCATATTCTTTAATTTAAATATTATAAATACAAACTGTCATGAAAAGAATCATCTCTTTAAGATTTTGGTGATGTGAATAAGCTGCTAATTTTTGGAATGTATTAACAATGAGCACTATAGCATATAAATAAACCTATTACTAGGAAACCATATTACACAGAGCATTATTTCAACCCCTGCAGTACTCTTTCCATGAATTAACACCTTTAATCATCACTGTAACACTCTGACAGGACTATTGTTTTCATTATTATTTTACAGATGAGGAAATCGAAACTCAGAGAGGTTAAGATACTTGGCCAAGAACACAACTAGCTGGTGACAAAGCTGAGATTCAAACTCAGAGCAGTTGACTCAGAAATGCATGTTCTTAAGCAATATTCTTTGCTGCCGCCATCCAATTATCTTGCTTTAATAATGTGAATAATAATCATACCTTGTATTTGAAGAATATTTTGCTTTTCGGTTTGCAAAACTACGTTAAATTAGAAATGTAAGTTGTCTCTTATATAATTTTAATAAGATATATTCAGTAGCTCAGACATTCATTTACTTGGTGATCTTGGCTAAAGAGAAGCTTATATATATATTGGTAAATGTAGTTATTATTGAGAAATGTTTACATTTTTTAGATGGTAATAATTTTCCTTTTATTCTCCATAATGCAAATGTGCAACACTATAGAACAGGGGTCAGCAAGCCTTTTCTGTAAAGAGACAGATGCATTTTAGGCTTTGTGGTCAAAATACGACCTCTGTCACATATTCTTCTATGTTTGTTTTTTCAACCCTTAAAGTAAAAACCATTCGTAGCTCAACAGGCCTTATTAAACAGAGGTGGCACAGGGCAAAGTTTGCCAACTTCTGCTATAGAGCATAAATCTAGGGATTCAGGCAAGAAACATTTGACCTACACAAGGAATTCTAATACTGTGCATCCAGATTGCACAGAATGTTAATGAATTTCCATTAAAAAAATTGTGTTCTATTTTTGTTCCTTTTGGAAAGATTCTGAGTTTATTTTTCCAAGGGTAGCTAAAAATTTAACATGATCAAAACCCCAGCAAGTCTTTTTGTACACAGATAAGCTTATTCTAAAATTTATATAGATATGAATAAGGCACAAAATAGATAAAACTATATTGAAAAGGAAGGAAAAAATAGGAGGAATCACTCTACCCACTATTCAGACCTACGACATAACTATAGTAATCAAGACAGTGAAATATTGGCAGAGAGATAGAAATAGATAAATGGAACAGAATAGAGAATTTTGAAATAGATCCACACAAATATGCTCAATTGATTTTTGACAAAGCAGCAAAAGCAATTAGATAGAGGAAGGATAGAATTTGCAACAAATGTCATTAGGACAATTGGACATCCATAGGTAAAAAAATGAATCTCAATACAAAAATTAACTCAAGAAAAATTATGGACTTAAATCTAAAGTGTGAAGTTGTAAATGATTCAGGATAAAGTAGGAAAAAGTTTTGGGTCTAGTCAAACATTTCTTAGACTTGACAGCAAAAGCATGACAATATTGGGTGAAAACTGATAAATTGGACTTTGTCAAAACCAAAAACATTTATTTGTGAATGACAATGTTAAAAGGATTAAAAAGATAAGTTACACACTGGAAGAAGATATTTGCAAACCACACATCTGGCAAAGGACTAGTACATAGAATATATAAAGAGCTCTCAAAAATCAACAGTAAAAAAAAAAAAGGAAGGAAAAATTCAATTAGCAATTGGGCAAAAGACATGAGGAGATATTTCACCAAAGGGGATAGAGACAGAGGGCAAATAAGCACATGGAAAGATGTTCAACATCATTAGTTGTCAGAGAAATGCAAATTGTAATGACAATGAATTACTCCTTATCATCTTTACCTATCATAATGACCAAAATTAAAAAAAATAGATGAATCACTGAATTCTACTGCTGAAACCAATACTGTACTGTATGTTAATTACTAGAATTTAAATAAAAATTTGAAAAGAAAAAATATAAAACCAAAAAATAATTTAAAAATGATAACTCCAAATGCTGATAGAGATGCAGAAATACTGGATCACTTATACATGGCTGGTGGGAATATAAAATACTACAGCCGCTTCGGAATTTTTAAGTAGGCTCCATGCCCAGCATGGAGCCCAGCATGGGGCCCGAAACCCACAACCCCAAGATCAAGACCTGAGCTGAGATCAAGAGTTGGATGTTTAACTAACTGAGTCACCCATGTGCCCCACTTCAGCAGTTTCTTATAAAAAGTAAATATGCAGGTGTGATGTAAATCCAGCTTTTGCACACTTGGGCATTTATTCCAGAGAAATCTTGTGTTCACATAAAAACCTCAACACAAATGGTTCATAGCAGCTTTATTTGCAACATACAGAGACTAGAAACAAGCCATATGTTCTTCATTGTGTAAATTGTTAAAGAAACTGTGGTGTATCCTTACCATGGAACATTACTCACCAGTAAAGAGGAGCAAATTATTGATACACATAACCACTTGGATGAATCTCAAGAAAATTATGGTGAATGAAAAAAGCCAATTCCCAAAATTACATAGTTTATGATTTCACTTATATGACATTACTGAAATGACAAAGATACAGAAATGATGAACAGGTCAGTAATTGCCAAGTGTTGTTGGAGGAGAGGATGTGGCTCTGAAGGGGCAGCATGAGGGATCCCTGTGGTGATGGAACTATTCTCTTTCCTGACCATGTCAATGGCAGTATCCTGGTTCTGATATTGTACTGCACTGTTGCAAGATTTTTATTGGGGTAACTGGATAAAGGGTACTTGTAATCTTTCTCTGTTGTTTCCTCCAAATGCATATGCATCTAAAATAATTTCAAAATAAAAAGTTTAATTATAAAATATTTAACAAAGGGGCACCTGGATGGCTCAGTCCGTAGAACATGTGACTCGATCTCAGGATTGTGACTTCAAGCCCCATGTTGGGCATGGGGCCAACTTAAAAAAATAAAAAATAATTTCTAAATAAATAAATAAATAAAATATTTAACATGAATACATGGGGAGGTGCAATAACACCACTTCTGGGTTAATTTTTAGAGAAATTCACACTTAATTTGGGCAGTAACTTATTTTTTGTGGTCTAGCCCTTAAAGGTGAAGAGGCTATTATGAAGTGTACACAGACTTATAAAAATCATAATTCTTGAGTGGGATGGGCAGAAACTTTCAACAGGAGTGCTTGTTATATTTCTTTTGGTGTTTTTAATACTTAATATAGTGTTACTTAGGAACCAAATATTTCAGACCTTACAAATTTGCCCAAATACCATAGAGGATGAATCTAGACAAGAATATCTGACAAAATTTGGACCAGTTAGACTCTTTCCCATGAATTTGAATATTAGAACTAAGAGAGGAGAATTAGCCTGGTGGTGGAACATTTGGAAGGGAGGCTTGGAGATGTTTGGAGACCATGCTGTCCACTACATGAGGAAGCCAGTCTGCAGTAAGAGAGAAAGAAACCAGGGCACCTGGGTGGCTCAAGTTGGTTAAGCATCTGACCTTGACTTACAACTGAGGTCTTGATCTCAGGGACTTGAGATCCAGCCCTGAGTTGGGCTCTGTGCTGGGCATGGAGCCTGCTTGAGAATCTCTCACTCCTGCTGCCCCAAACCCTGCTTGTGTGCTCTCTGTCTCTCTAAAATAAATAAATCTTTAAGAAGGAAGGAAGGAAGGAAGGAAGGAAGGAAGGAAGGAAGGAAGGAAGGAAGGAAGGAAGGAAGGAAGGAAGGAAGAAAGGAAGAAAGAAAGGAAGGAAGGAAGGAAGAAAGAGATGAGAAGAGAAAAGAAAAGAAAAAGAAAAAAAGAAACCAGTGGGCAGAAAGAAGCAGAGACTAAAGTCAGACTAAGAATCTTGGCAGTGATTGACCTTCTTTCCCAGTTATCTCTGGGAAAGGAAAAGATCTTTCTTTCCCTCTCCCTCTCATTGTGTTCTTGTGGATGTATAGCCAGTAATAGAGCTATTAATGGTTACATAAATTGTTGAATTGTGCTAACTTGTCACTTCTTGGGACATGAATTTTGGGGGGAGAAAATATATATACATTTTAAACACATATATGTCTATGTATGAATCTCTATATATTTCATATATGGGTACATATACAATGTATGTATCAGGTCTCATATTAAAAACTATCCACACTCATTTGTTTGCTCTTTCTTAACATAATTTATGTAGCAAATTATTTCCTCACTTATGACATATGGTCTTATAAATATTATCTACAACAACTTTGGAAACTATTTTCCCCACATTTGATCCACTTAGAAGAAAATATCATTTCTCAATCTCTAAGGTATCTTTATCATCCTGCATGAGAGATGGTGTAAATCAATATGCAAAACCCACTGCCTTTATTTAAGGAACAACTTTCTGTCAACAGGGTGTATTCGGAGGGAAATGGTCAAGATAGCAATATGATGGAAATCCTTTTTATTCATAACTGTTTCTCCTCTATTTGGAATACTTTCTACTCATATGATAGTCATACCTTAAGTTTCCTTTCCAAGCCACACTTCCGTGCGTAGACTTTCTTTATACAAGCATACTTCGGAGATATTGGGGGTTTGGTTCCAGACCACTGCAATAAAGCAAATACCACAATGAAGTGAGCCAAACATATTTTTGTTTCCCAGTTCACGTACAAGTGATGTATATGCTATACTGTGCTTTATTAAGTGTGCAATAGCAAAAAAATGTACATACCTTAATTAAGAAATATGCTATTGCTAAAGAATGCTAACCATCATCTGAGCTTATAGTGAGTCATAACCACTGATCACAGATCGCTATAATAAATATAGTGATAATAATGAAAAAGCTTGAAATATTGGGAGAATTACCAAAATGTGACACAGAGATATGAAATGAGCAAATGGTCTTGGGAAAATGGTGCCAATGGACCTGCTTGAAGCAGCACTGCCACAAACCTTCAAATTGTAAGAAGGTGTAGTATCTGTGAAGTGCAATAAAGCGAAGCACATTAAAATAAGGTATGTCTGTACTATCACATATCACCTATACACTATACACACATTCATGCCAGTGTTTCTTACCATCAAGATAATCTATAATTGAAAAATCATGAGATTCTTGGAGCCTCTTTTAGAAAATTCCTTCTCTAGCTATCAGTTACATCAAGGATATATTCAAGCAGCCTATTATTAGAGGAGCTGCTCAATGTCTTGCAAGTGATCTTTCATCAGGATGTCATCCCTGGATGACACACCACAGTGATATATTACTGGAATGTCAGATACTGATAGGAAGCATTCTAAAGGTGGTACATAAAGTGGTACATTTTAAAAAATCACCAACATGTTTTTCTTCAAATTTCAGGTTGATTTAGGAAGCAAAAAGATGCTTTTGATATAGAAGTTTCAAAGACTTTCAGAGTCTTATGATTAGATCTACCCGTATACCAGAGGAATAATGCAGTAATGAATCAAAAACATTTTTTTGCTAAGACTCTACTTTCAGTATTATTTAGAAAGTTCAATCTCCTCTGAGATCTAATCTTTAAATGACTATATATTTGAAAAATTTCCCTTAACTGCCAATTCTTCTAAAGCTAAATGATGCCCATATCACTTTATCTTTTATGGGCTGTTTCCTGACTAGGAAGGGAATATATACATAGTAATGAGAACATAACAGTTCAAAGAAGTAGAAAAAATTTCTCTTTATGCAAGAAATCAACATTAATATTCTGATATATTTCTTTCAACCTTTTGTCTCAGAATCTCTTTCACATCATAGTGTATATAAAAATTTTTATTGTGACCTTTTCACTTAATGTTGTAATATTAATATAGTCTTGGCTATGAAATTTTGTAAACATTTTATCAGCTGTATAATTTCCCATATTATGAACAAACCTGATTTTGTATTAGTATTTATCTATTCCTGGCCATACATGTTATCTCCAATATTTTTAGAAATATAAATAGTTATGGGATAAATATTTTGGCATAAAGATTCTTTCTTTCTATATCTTAGATTATTTCCTTTGTATAGGTGTTTAGAAGTATAATTGTGATGTCAATGATTGTGAGTATTTTTAAGGCTCATAATCATGCTCCTAAATTGCTTTCAATATTGCTCAAAGAGCTGAAGGGAGGAGGGGGAACAAGATGGTGGAGGAGTAGGAGACCTGGGTTTCATCTGGTCTCAGGAATTCAGCTGAATAGGGATCAAACCATTCTGAACACCTACGAACTCAACAGGAGATCGAAGAGAGAATAGCAACAACTCTCTGAACAGAGAAGCAACCACTTACTGGAAGGTAGGACGTGTGGAGAAGTGAATCCGAGGTGATATTTGGGAGGATAGACGGCTGGGGAGGGGGCCTCCGTCGGCAGCTTCTGGCAAGTGCTAGAGCCGCGGAGCACAAAATCGGAACTTTTAGAAGTCGGCTCCGCTGAGGGACGTCGCTCCAGTGGCTAAGCGGGGGGTGGAACCCTCCCGGGACAGTGTGGTCTCAGGACCCTCGGGGTCACAGAAAGACCGGGGGTGCCTGAGTGCGGCAGAGCTCCCAGGTATCGGAGGGGGGAAGCCGGCTGCAGAGACGGAGCCGAGGTGTGGGCTCTCAGCTCGGGGTTGCCATAAACTGTGATCGGTGACAGTCGGGCCACTGCTCCTCCAGCAGGGACCCAACAAGCGGCAGATCTGGGGAGACTCTCCTCCCTCCCCCGGGAGGAGCGGCGCAGGAGCGCACTGCAGGGATCTGCTGGGTTTGGAGACTCCACACGGGGTCGGGTGCCAGAGATAGAAATGCTCAGTCACAGGCCAGGTGAGCACGGAGTGCGGCCGGAGACCGGGGAGATGGGAGTGACTGCTTTTCTCTGGGGGCGCACTGAGGAGCAGGGTTCCTCCCGGGCAGAGATTGGGAGGCCGCCATTTTCACTCGCGTCCTCCAGCGCGGTACAGAAGATTGCAGGGAACAAAAGCTCCCGAGAGCAAACCTGAGCTGATTACTTAGCCCAGACCTGGCAAGGGTGGGGCAATTCGGCCTCTGGAAAAGACATTTGGGAACCACGGCAACAGGCCCCTCCCCCAGAAGATCAGCACGAACAGCCAGCAAGCCAATACCAAGTTTACCAATCAATGAGAATGGGAGAACTCCAGCGCTAGGGGAATACTGCACATAGAATTCATGGCTTTTTTTTTACCATGATTCATTAATCTTTCAAAGTTAATTTTTTAACTTTTTTTTTTGAATTTTTCTTTTTCCCTTTTCCAACCAACATTTTATCAATCCCTTTTTTAAAAATTTTTTTTTTTATTTTTCATTTTTAGAGTCATATTCTATCCCTTCATAGTAGTTACCTTTATTTTTGGTATATATATATATATATATATATATATATATATGTTGTTCTCTCTTTAAAATTTTGAGATACAGTTTCTTCTAACATATCAAAATATACCCTAAATCTCTAGTGTATGGCTTTTTTCCAGTCCCCTGCCTGATCATATTCTCTCCCCTTTTTTTCCTTTCTTTCTTTCCTTTTTTTTAATCCTCTTCATTTTTTCAAACACCTTCTGATCAATTCCTTTTTTAAAATTTTTTATAATTTTCATTTTTACAGTCATATTCCATCCCTTCATTGTATCAACCCTTATTTTGTACATATATAAGTCTTTCTTTCTTTAAAATTTTGGGAGGCACTTTTGTCTAACAGACAAAAATACACCCAAAATCTAGTGTGTGGCACTGATCTATGCACCAGCCTGATCATATTTGATCATAGTCTGTTTTTTTGTTTTGTTCTGTTTTTGTTTGTTTTTATCTTTTTCTTTCTTTTTTTTTCTCTTTCTCTTTTCTTTCTTTCCCTTTCTTTCCCCCTGGTTTCAGGTCTTTTCTGATTTGTTTAGAGTATATTTTCTGGGGACATTGTTAACCTGTTAGCATTTTGTTCTCTCATTCATCTATTCTCCTCTGGACAAAATGACAAGGCGAAAAAATCACGTCAACAAAAAGAACAAGAGGTAGTACCGTCGGCCACGGACCTACTCAATACGGACATTAGTGTGATGTTGGACCTAGAGTTCGGAATCATGATTTTAAAGATACTAGCTGGGTTTGAAAAAAGCATGGAAATTATTAGAGAAACCCTTTCTGGAGAAATAAAAGAACTAAAATCTAACCAAGTCAAAATCAAAAAGGCTCTTAATGAGGTGCAATAAAAAATGGGGGCACTACCTGCTAGGATAAATGAGGCAGAAGAGAGAATCAGTGATATAGAAGACCAAGTGATGGAAAATAAAGAAGCTGAGAAAAAGAGAGAGAAACAACTACTGGATCATGAGGGCAGAATTCGAGAGATAAGCGATACGATAAGACAAAACAACATTACAATAATTGGGATCCCAGAAGAAGAAGAGAGAGAGGGGCAGAAGGTATATTGGAGCAAATTATAGCAGAGAACTTCCCTAATGTGGGGAAGGAAACAGGCATCAAAATCCAGGAGGCACAGAGAACCCCTCTCAATGTCAATAAAAATAGGTCAACACTGACATCTAATAGTAAAACTTACAAGTCTCAGAGACAAAGAGAAAATCTTGAAAGCAGCTCAGGAGAAGAGATATGTAACCTACAATGGTAGAAACATTAGATTGGCAACAGACCTATCCACAGACACCTGGCAGGCCAGAAAGGACTGGCATGATATATTCAGAGCACTAAATGAGAAAAATATGCAGCCAAGAATACTATATCCAGCTAGGCTGTCATTGAAAATAGAAGGAGAGATCAAAATCTTCCAGGACAAACAAAAACTAAAGGAATTTGCAAACACGAAACCAGCCTCCAAGAAATATTGAAAGGGGTCCTCTAAGCAAAGAGAGAGCCTAAAAGCAGCATAGACCAGAAAGGAACACAGACAATATAAGTAACAGTCACCTTACAGGCAATACAATGGCACTAAATTGATATCTTTCAATAGTTACCCTGAATGTAAATGGGCTCAATGCCCCAATCAAAAGACACAGGCTATCAGATTGGATAAAAAAACAAGATCCATTGATATGCTGTCTGCAAGAAATTCATTTTAGACTCAAAGACACCCCCAGATTGAAAGTGAGGGGGTGGAAAACCATTTACCATGCTAATGGACACCAAAAGAAAGCTGGGGTGGCAATCCATATATCAGACAAATTAGATTTTAAACCAAAGACTGTAATAAGAGATGAGGAAGGACACTATATCCTACTGAAAGGGACTATCCAACAAGAAGATCTAACAACTGTAAATATCTATGCCCCTAACATGGGAGCCGCCAATTATATAAGGCAATTAATACCAAAAGCAAAGAAACACATTAACAACAATACAATAATAGTGGGGGACTTTAACACCCCCCTCACTGAAATGGACGGATCATCTAAGCAAAAGATCAACAAGGAAATAAAGACTTTAAATGACACACTGGACCAAATGGACTTCACAGACATATTCAGAACATTCCATCCCAAAGCAATGGAATACACATTCTTCTCTGGTGCCCATGGAACTTTCTCCAGAATAGATCACATCCTAGGTCACAAATCAGGTCTCAACTGATACCAAGAGTTTGGGATTATTCCGTGCATATTATCAGACCACAATGCTTTGAAACTAGAACTCAATCACAAGAGGAATGTAGGAAAGAACTCAAATACATGGAGGCTAAAGAGCATCCTACTAAAGAATGAATGGGTCAACCAGGAAATTAAAGAATTTAAAAAATTCATGGAAACAAAAGAAAATGAAAACACAACTGTTCCAAATCTTTGTGATGCAGCAAAGGCAGTCCTAAGAGGAAAGTATATAGCAATACAAGCTTTTCTCAAGAAACAAGAAAGATCTCAAATACACAACCTAACCCTACACCTAAATGAGCTAGAGAAAAAACAGCAAATAAAGCTTAAACCCAGCAGAAGAAGAGAAATAATAAAGATCAGAGCAGAAATCAATGAAATAGAAACCAAAAGAACAGTAGAACAGATCAATGAAACTAGGAGCTTGTTCTTCAAAAGAATTAACAAGATTGATAAACCCCTGGCCAGACTGATCAAAAAGAAAAGAGAAATGACCCAAATCAACAAAATCATGAATGAAAGAGGAGAGATCACAACCAACACCAAAGAAATACAAACAATTATAAGAACATATTATGAGCAACTCAATGCCAGCAAATTAGATCACCTGGAAGAAATGGATGCATTCCTAGAGACGTATCAACTACCAAAATTGAACCAGGAAGAAATAGAAAACCTGAACAGACCTATAACCACTAAGGAAATTGAAGCAGTCATCAAAAATCTCCCAACAAAAGCCCAGGGCCAGATGGCTTCCCAGGGGAATTCTACCAAACATTTAAAGAAGAATTAATACCTATTCTCCTGAAACTGTTCCAAAAAATAGGAATGGAAGGAAAACTTCCAAACTCATTTTATGAGGCCATCATTACCTTGATCCCAAAACCAGACAAAGACCCCATCAAAAAGGAGAATTATAGACCAATATCCTTGATGAATATGGATGCAAAAATTCTCACCAAAATACTAGCCAATAGGATCTAATAGTACATTAAAAGGATTATTCACCATGACCAAGTGGGATTTATCCCTGGGCTGCACGGTTGGTTCAACATCCGCAAATCAATCAATGTGATACAATACATTAACAAAAGAAAGAACAAGAATCATATGATCCTCTCTATAGATGCAGAAAAAGCATTTGACAAAGTACAGCATCCTTTCTTGATCAAAACTCTTCAGAGTATAGGGATAGAGGGTACATACCTCAATATCATAAAAGCCATCTATGAAAAACCTACAGCGACTATCATTCTCAATGGGGAAAAGCTGAGAGCTTTCCCCCTAAGGTCAGGAATGCAGCAGGGATGTCCACTATCAGCACTGGTATTCAACATAGTATTAGAAGTCCTAGTCACAGCAATCAGACAACAAAAAGAAATCAAAGGCATCCAAATCGGCAAAGAGGAAGTCAAACTCTCACTCTTTGCAGATGATATGATACTTTATGTGGAAAACCCAAAAGACTCCACCCCAAAACTGCTAGAACTCATACAGAAATTCAGTCAAGTGGCAGGATATAAAATCAATGCAGAGAAATCAGTGGCATTCCTATACACCAACAACAAGAGAGAAGAGAGACAAATTAAGGAGTTGATCGCATTTACAATTGCACCCAAAAGCATAAGATACCTAGGAATAAATTTAACCAAAGAGGCAAAGGATCTGTACTCAGAAAACTATAAAATACTCATGAAAGAAACTGAGGAAGACACAAAGAAATGGAAAAACGTTCCACGCTCATGGACTGGAAGAACAAACATTGTGAAGATGTCAATGCTACCCAGAGCAATCTACACATTCAGTGCAATCCCCATCAAAATACCATCCACTTTTTTCAAAGAAATGGAACAAATAATCCTAAAATTTGTATGGAACCAGAAGAGACCCCGAATAGCCAGAGGAATGTTGAAAAAGAAAAGCAAAGCTGGTAGCATCACCATTCCAGACTCCCAGCTCTATTACAAAGCTGTCATCATCAAGACAGTATGGTACTGGCACAAAAACAGACACATAGATCAACGGAACAGAAGAGAGAGCCCAGAAATGGACCCTCAACTCTATGGTCAACTCATCTTTGACAAAGCAGGAAAGAATGTCCAATGGAAAAAAGACAGTCTCTTCAACAAATGGTGTTGGGAAAATTGGACAGCCACATGCAGAAGAATGAAACTGGACCATTTCCTTACACCACACACAAAAATAGACTCCAAATGGTTGAAAGACCTCAATGTGAGACAAGAGTCCATCAAAATCCTAAAGGAGAACACAGGCAACAACCTCTTCGACCTCAGCCGCAGCAACTTCTTCCTAAAACATCGCCAAAGGCAAGGGAAGCAGGGGCAAAAATGAACTCTTGGGACTTCATCAAGATAAAAAGCTTTTGCACAGCAAAAGAAACAGTCCACAAAACCAAAAGACAACCGACAGAATGGGAGAAAATATTTGCAAATAACATATCAGATAAAGGGCTAGTATCCAAAATCTATAAAGAACTTATCAAACTCAACACCCAAAGAACAAATAATCCAATCAAGAAATGGGCAGAAGACATGAACAGACATTTCTGCAAAGAAGACATCCAAATGGCCAACAGACACATGAAAAAGTGCTCAACATCACTCGGCATCAGGGAAATCCAAATCAAAAGCTCAATGAGATACCACCTCACACCAATCAGAATGGCTAAAATTAACAAGTCAGGAAATGACAGTTGTTGGCAGGGATGCGGAGAAAGGGGAACCCTCCTACACTGTTGGTGGGAATGCAAGCTGGTGCAACCCCTCTGGAAAACAGTATGGGGGTTCCTCAAAAAGTTGAAAATAGAGCTACCATACAATGCAGCAATTGCACTACTGGGTATTTACCCCAAAGATACAAATATAGGGACCCGAAGGGGTACGTGCACCCCAATGTTTATAGCAGCAATGTCCACTATAGCCAAACTGTGGAAAGAGCCAAGATGTCCATCGACAGATGAATGGATAAAGAAGATGTGGTATATGTACACAATGGAATATTATGCAGCCATCCAAAGGAATGAGATCTTGCCATTTGCAATGACGTGGATGGAACTGGAGGGTGTTATGCTGAGTAAAATAAGTCAATCAGAGAAAGACATGTATCATATGACCTCACTGATATGAGGAATTCTTAATCTCAGGAAACAAACTGAGGGTTGCTGGAGTAGGGGTGGGGTGGGAGGGATGGGGTGGCTGGGTGATAGACATTGGGGAGGGTATGTGCTATGGTGAGGGCTCTGAATTGTGCAAGACTGCTGAATCACAGATCTGTACCTCTGAAACAAATAATGCAATATATGTTAAGAAAAAAAAAGAAGAAGAAGAAGATAGCAGGAGGGGAAGAATGAAGGGGGGGGCATCAGAGGGGGAGATGAACCATGAAGGATGATGGACTCTGAAAAACAAACTGAGGGTTCTAGAGTGGAGGGGGGTGGGGGGATGGGTTAGCCTGGTGATGGGTATTAAAGAGGGCACGTTCTGCGTGGAGCCCTGGGTGTTATGCACAAACAATGAATTATGGAACACTATATCAAAAACTAATGACGTAATGTATGGTGATTAACATAACAATAAAAAATTAAAAAAAAAGAGCTGAAAGGAAGGGTGGTTAATTTCGGTAAAATGAGGGTACAATTCTATTAAGTGGGCATAACTAGCCAGGATAACATGTTAAAGCACAATGGACCTCAGATTACATAGTAGTATTTTAGAGTTATCACAAAGGACTTCTCTCTTTTATCATTCAATATTATTTAATTTCTGAAATTTCAATAAAAACATAAAAGTTAAATACTAGTATTAGAGAAAGAGCTCCCAACACAAATTGTATGTAATATTTTCACCACTGTAGCATTTCACAAGTGTTTCTATAGGACTATTCCTATGCCATCTACCTGTCTTTGGCTAAGCCAGGGAGCCATTCCTACGAATCACCTTGGAAGCTCATACCCTGACTGCAGAAACAGTGTTCAGCAAGATCAAGTGGGGGAGAAAAGAGGGCTGGTCCTCTGGCAGAATTAAATCTCAGGTTGTGCAGTGAATCTAGCAAGGGATTATTTATCATTTCATTAAATGGATTATAACAGTAAAGATGAAGCTGTTGAAAACATTTTTCATTTCATATTTATCTATGTATGACTGTCTTACATTTAGCTTACTTTATCATACATTATCTGATGATAACCCAAAATTTCCTAAAGAAAATGTACCAAGATGTCATAACTACTACAGGTCTTTTGAATAGCAGTGATAGGTGATGCTTTGGAATGGCTGAACCTGTACTCTGATTTTGTTTTTTTTTTTTTTGACCAGTTTTACTACTCCCCTTCCCCTTGTTTTGATATAGTCAAATTAAAATCACTGTTTGATTAGATACAAAGATTTAACTCTTTAGTTTTAGTATAGGCTATCTACAGAAGGCTTTGATTAGAGTGCACATGATATTTTTAACATTTATACACCATGCTATTGGATGACTATCCTTTCTACAGCCATCGTCTTATTTTTAAACAACTCTATATTATTGTAACTTTATTTTACGTCTAGGAAAGGGGATGCTTGTAGAGGTGACACACTTTGTCCAAAGTCATTTATTTAGGATGAGGAGATTTGGTCATGTCTTACTGATTTGAGTTTGTGGTCTTTTCGGTACCCTCCACTGACAATGGTTTCCTAGCTTTTCACAAGTGGCCTCAACAACTTTAATAACTTGACATTTAGAAAAGTAGAAGAGTTTATAATAATGAATCGGTGAAATGAGAGCCTATGGGAAAAAAATCATAGATTGATGTGAGGACTTTGTAAAAAATCATATTGGTTGTTTACAGTCAGCATCTTTTCAGATTGATTACAGGGCCTATAGATTCTGATTGCTTGGTGCCTATTATTTTTCTTCCTAATATCTGGAGTATCTAAAAAAAGATACACCTATGGTAGTTAGAAACCTGGAAAAAGGATATGCTGAAGAGCAACTGCTGATTTAATTGGAATAACATTTATTGTTCTATTTTTTCCTGAACTTCCTTTTTCCTCTACCAATATGAAAATGAATTCTAAAGATCAAAAAGACAATATGACACCTAGTGTCTGCTATTATAATATGACCTGAACAATAGAATTATCTTCCCCTTGCTCCTCAATTTTCATTTATATTCCTGAGATCATATTTACATACATTAAACAGAAAGTCATTTTCTCAGATTTTGTTGTATTGACCTCTCTCTGCCTGACACTAATTGCCATCCTTGTCAACAACTTCATTGGCAAACCCACAGCTCATTGAGCACAGAGATTGAACCCATCTCCTGGGCAGAGTACACCCTGCCAATTACCGATCAGTACCTGTGGATTCATGAGGACCTGTCTCTAGAGCTGTCAGTCCATGAACTTTCATGAACACTAACATACATTCCATTAGAGAGGAAAAGGAGCGGAAGCAGAAGAAGGTCTAAAATTGTCAGTTATCCAACCTCCTCATTTATTCACAGACACTGAAGACCTATACTCACTTCGCCATTTCTTTATTGTAATCCTATACTCAAGCAAATTCAGAAAAAACTCTGTAGGCAAAGATTGCATGCTAGGTTGCTCAGGTCATGGCTTTGGATGAAAATGTTACTACTTCTGCAAACAAAAATTTCCCTTCGTATTAATGGGAATGTCACTTAGGATTCTGTTACCTGTCGATACATAACTTTGTGACTTTATTATAGTCAATGGGCAGCCATACATCACTTTATTTCAGAACAGTAACAAAATCATGTCAATTACTTAAGAATAAGTTGTTGGTGGCTTTAATGAGCTAATAATCATCTGATAAAGGCTCAGTAATATTATATTTTGTGGCTCTTTGGAATTGTTCCCCTTCATCCAGTAATAAGATATACTGTGTTGTAAAGTTGAACTAACACCACAGTGCATTAATAGAACTTTAAAAAGGTCACTTTATGAGATTTTCCTGATTTTGTTTTATAACAATCTCCTGTTGATTTCCTAAAAGTTCCTGAGAGTTTTGAACTTTAGACTAATTTAAAAATTTGCATCATGCTTTCCTGGTTGCTGGTTCCTAGATTAGTGCAGAAATGGTTTTACTGTTCTTCAAGCACTAATCACAAAAGAGGGATGTCTTCGAGGGAAAAGAAAACAGCTATTTAAATTGAGGCAGTTTATTAAATTACTCTGTAAAATTTACTGTTACAGTGGAAATATCTAAAGAATAAAGCTACCTATAACCAAGAATATTATATTCTTTCCTTACAAAAGCCCCAGTTGGATTGTCATGCAAAAGTATTTTTCCACCTTTCCCCTCTTTTCTAAATAGCATTTAAAATGTTTGTCTTAACTATCAAATCACTTCATTTTCAGGTGTGCTTTGGTAATAATTGCTAGAATATAAGTGGTACAGATTTCTTTTTCCATTTGAGAAAATTTTTATGGACTTCTGAATCCTTAAATACTATGAAGACAAAGCAGGATCATGTGTGAGAACATGCTGCTGCTGATGGTGGTAGGTAACCATTCTCTGCAGGAGAGCCAGGGAACCTGCAACATGGCTGAGATTTTCAAAACCTCAATGAATTTTAAAAAGTTAATTAACAAATTGAACTACTTAAAAATTAGAATGGAGAAAATAGATATTTATATATATTTAATATAATATACAAATATATATTCATGTTATTTATTACATATTTATGTTTTATATTTATAGTTACTATAATATGTAAGTATATACTTATAATTATATATTTATAAATACATTTATATGGTCAGAGCCAAGAATTTCCCACTGACTTCCGCAAGTGAGCAAGTGAGCGAATGTGAGCAGTGAGCAAACGGCTTTTCATCAAACTGATACATGCTGATCTGGTAGAAGAAAGTTCCAGAGGGAAAATCAACTATAAAGGACCCAGTGTAAGAAATAGCTGGATTCGTTGGAAGAACACAAAGAAATTCAGTGTATCTGAATCCCTGCTGGGATATACTGGTGTGAGGCTATAAAGAAAGATATGTTTGGAAAGTTGGGCTGGGCCCTGATGTTGGGATTTATACAGCACGAATAGGGTTTGATTCATATTTTAGAGTGGTAAGAAGCCATTTAAGAATTCTACAATCTGATTACAATAAAATTTTTCTGACTTCTGTGTGGTGAATGAACAGAAGTTGGACAACAGTTAGATAAAGAGACTGTTGCAGAAGTCCATCTGAGAGATGCTGGTGACTTGAGGTAGGGGATTCACAAGGCACATGGACATGAGTGGATGCATGTGGGAGACATTTTGAGAGTAAAGTCAAATGATAATGAGGGGCACAAGCACAATAATGGATGAATCCCAGGCTGATAGTCTTATCTTCTTAGAGACCAAACTCTTTCTTCTACAGGAGTTGTAGACTACCTCTCTCCTGTAGGTTAGAATCATCCTAACTGTGGAACCAACTTTTTCTTTGTCAAGTGGAATGTTAAACACCCAGGCCTGCCTTCCTGCAGGTGCTGTTAATACTTTCTGCCCTGCTCTGTCATCACTGGGCATGTCCCCTGCCAACTGGACTTTCTTGGTCAAGTTCCCAAGAATACAAACATAGTCCAAACAATCAAAAAACCCAAACTCTTAAATACAGAAAACAAACTGGTGGTTGCCAGAGGGCAGGTGGGTGTGGGTGAAGTAAGTGAAGGGGATTAATAGGTATAAACTTCCAGTTATTAAAAAAAAAAAGATTATGTCTTAACCTTTCCTGGAGTGCTCAGCTATATCCTGTAACCTGGAACAAATTCATAAAAACTGGAGCTATGAGAAACCCTAAAGAATATTTAGTCTAATCCCCTCATATGATAGAGGAAGGACTTAAAGTTTTGAATTTTAAGGTGACTTGTGCAGAGTCAAACAACCATAACCAGGTCTAGAATTTAGGTCCTTTTTCCAAGGGAGAACACTCTCATTTTGTGCAAACTTTAGCAGTTAAACCTATGCTGAAAATCCTACATAGAGTGAAATTCCTTTAAAGTGATAGTAGGATTGGGAGTCACTTGTTGCCAGTAGAAATCTGCATGACCAAGGAAAACAACACACAATGTTTACGAGTCATCACTGAAGAACAGTAAACTGGCTTTCCCATAAAGGAACAGGAAAGGGGCTCCTCAATATATCAAATACTAGATAATGTAGTTTTTAATATTTTCCAAACAAGGATGATCCATTGAGGTCTACTTATGATAAATTCACATTTCTAGAAGTGGTATTTTGGGGTAAAATATACTCATTGTCAACACTTTTGATATATATTGTCAAATTGTCTTCCAGAAAGGTTTTATATTCTCAAGAGCAGCATATGACAATGCCTTCCTTGTCAAAAACAGATCTGTGTATATATTTGACTACTGCTGTCAGCTTAGCAGAAAGGAAAAAAGAAAGCTCTAAATGAAAGCCAACCACAGCTGTGAGTTGTGGAATAAGCCAACCTCCTTTTATTTCACCAAGATTTTTCTAGCCACATCTTTATAAAGGGAATGAATGAATTGCAAACCTGCTGCACAACATATCTGTTTTCCAAAAGCCAATTTATGATTCTCAGCCATTTCAGAGTTTCAAGTCAAGAGAGTGGAGGCAAATGGAGAGCTGGTTCCTGGCTCAACCCCCTTTTCTTCCCAGCCCTGTCTCACCTCACATGGAAAGAGCTGTATGCATACCCACATCACACTCTGGTCTACATTTTCCAAACTCTATTCAGATCACTCCCTCAGCAGCTTCTTCTTGGCCACTTCTCACCCAAGCTCACATACACTAGTGTCATGGGATATCCTGAGAGGACACACACACAGAGAAGAAGATCTTACAGAATGGTTGTTAAGGCATTTTTGGATGCTTGCTATTTGGATCTCGACCCAGGGAGGGAAGGCCTATGCTTCTATGTAGGCAAGTAGGCAAGTTCATGGACTGATTCCCTTGGGCCTATGGACTGACTCCCTTGCCCCATGAAGAAGACTCAGCTGGAGAAGGGCCAGGATGGTATCTTCTAAATGTGGAGTCTAGATCAGGGGTCTGTCTTACTGGATCTAAGCATGGTAATGTTGACCCAGGTTGTGGGAAAAACTAATGAGGATTAAAAAGGATCAGGGAATTGGAGTTGGGAGGCAGGTTCTGTTTTTATTTTACTTATTTTATTATTTTAAATTGAAGTATAGTTGACACACATTATGTTCATTTCAGGTGTGCAGCATAATTATTCCACAACTCCATATGTTATACTATGCCTACAACATGTGTAGCTACCATCTGTCACCATTCAATGCTATTACAATTCCATTGATTATATTCCTTATGTTCTACCTTTTATCCCCATGACTTATTCATTGCATAACTGGAAGCCTGTATCTCCCACTCCCCTTTGCTCATTTTGTCCATCCTTTGTTCACCTTGCCCGTCAGGTCCTGCTTTTAAATTGAGTTTTCAAGGTAGCCATTTGAGAAGATAAAATTTGAATAAAACCTTAACAAAAGAGGGAGAGTTAACTATAAGTTATCTAGAGAAGAGTATGCTAGGCAGACAGTAGCAGCAAGTGCAAAGGTCCTGAGTTAGGAGCATGCCTTGCATATCTAATGAACAGCAAGAGACCAGTGTACAACGGAGCAGAATGAGTGAGAAAGAAATGAGATGAACTCAGAGACATATTGGGGATGAGGATGAAGTATGGAGATCATACAGGGACTTGTGTAGTGCTGTAAGGCCTTTCCTTTTACTTAATGAAATGGACATCATATTGTAGGTAACAAATGTAAGATGATTCACCTTACATTTCCAAGGAGCACTCTGATGGCTGGGTTGATAGCAGATTCTTCAGCAGTGGAAGAGTCAGAGACACTAGTTAGTAGGCGATTACAGTTATTCAGGAAACAAATGGTGCTAGGCTGTAGACTAGATGAGACACAGTTGGATTTTCGGTATATGTTAGGAGAGAGTCAGCTAGATCTATTCTGTGAGATTAGAAGTCAAGGGTGAGGGAAAAAAAAGACTAAAGGAGAATGAAATGTGGGAAGAGCAGCCTTTGGGGAGATAATACTAGGAGTCCACTTTTAGATTTGTTGTTTTGAGATGTCTACTATTTGATATTAAAGTAGTTATATGGGTTTTAACAGTTGGATATATGATTGTGATATGGAGGACAGATGTCCAGGCTGGAGGTATATATTTGGGCTTGAAGATGGTTATTAAAAGTTATAAGACTGTAAGTTTGCCAAGGGTGTTAGTGTGAATGGACTGGGAAAAGACCAAGAACTGAGCCGTGGGGCCCTCAGGGAGAAGAGCAGGGATCAGCAAGGAAACTGGGGAGAGTGACTTTGGAAGGAAACTAAGAGGAGGTGGTGTCCTGCAAGCCAAGTGAAGAAAGCCTACCAAGGAAGAGGGAGTGATCGACCAGGTCAAATGCTGTAGTGTTCAAGTGAAGGTAAGAACTGAACGCTGGCGGTTAGATTTACAAGGTAGGCGTCATTGTTGAACTTATCAAGAGTTTCCTATGGACAAAAGGCTAACTGGAGTAGATTTAATTTAGAAGGGATGGAGTGTAATTGGAAAATTATATATAGACAATTATGTGAAAAGTTAAAATATATACAAAATTAACAAAAAAAGTATTTAAGAATTGCAACTCCCTACTTAAAAATAACCATGGTTATTTTAGTATATTTTCCTTACATGTGTGTATATTACAGAAGTCTATACCATAAACATTTTATTATTGTCATTAATTAATCTATAAAAGCAATATTTTAATTATTATAAAAGCAATAGTCCATGCCACTGCCAAACTAGTATTTATTTAACTAATCCCTTAGTATTGGGTTGTTTTCTCATTAGTTATAAACGACACTGATATGATAAATGCCATCATATATAAAGCCTGGTAAACATTTCTGACTATATTTCATTAGAATAAATCCACAGACATAGAATTACAGAGTCAAGAGGTGTGAGCATTACTTCTTATGATATATTCCCCTAATGTGCTTTCTTAAAAGGCAGAACCAAATTATACCCTTTTCATTAAAATATAGGAGGGCACTTTCTATCACTTGCTTGACAAGTGGAGGGTTTACAGTTTAAAAACAATGTTGTTTTGGTAGTAGGAAACTTTTAGTTCACTGGTGTAGTTTGATTTTATTTGATATCTAGTAAATGTGAATATATTAGTAAATTTGATTATCTTAATATCTTAAGTTTATTGGCTTTTTGTTTTTTTTCTTTTTGTTGTTTTGCCTATAAAAGACAAGTTAGAGTTAAATTTTCTAAGTTAATTCGGATAGTCATTTTACTCTTGTTTTTTCTACTACTTGTATTTTTAAAATTAATTAATTAGTTAATTTAGAGAGAGCACGACCAGGGGGAGGGGTAGAGGAGAGGGAGACATAGAATCTCAAGCAGACCCCCCACTGAGCATAGAGCTCAATGTGGGGCTTGATCTCACAACCCTGAGATCATGACCCGAGCCGAAATTAAGAGTCTGACACTTAACTGACTGAGCTACCCAGGTGTCCCTATTACTTGTATTTTTAACTAACATATTGCTAATATTAGACCTTTACCTGGTAAATATACTGCATCCTTGCAAATATACTGCATCCTGAAATCAGATATATGTGTTTATTTTCTTATATTTCAGTTATGGTTTCATTCTATAGAAATTAAATCTAATTTATCTGCATTTTGTATTGTGGGTTCACATAGACTCACTCTTTTCCCCCCAAATAAACAAATATCACAACAGCATTTATTGAATAATTTACCTTTTCATTACTGCTTTGAAATGTCACTTTTACTTTAACTTACAATATTTTATATAATAAAATATATGCCTGGACTTTCTGTGTTTTTTACAGGAACTCTTTATTCTTACACCAGTTTCACGTTCTTTAATTATTTCTTTACAAAATATGTCAAAATCTGGTTCAAAAATTCCTTGGCTATTCTTGTGTATTTATTTCTCCAGATAACTTTAGAAATATTTTGCCCTACATTTGTCTAAAACATGGTTGGAGTTTACACTGGAAATGTAATCTATCTCTAAATCAATTTAAGTACTCCTTTTAAAAAAGTTTTATTTTTAAATTTTATTTACTTATTTATCTTTCAAAGTTTTATTGTGGCATACTCAAGTCAGTAAATGCGATATATCACATTAATAGAATGAAAAGTAGAAATCATATAATCATCTTAATAGATCCAGAAAAAGCATTTCACAAAATTCAACATCCATTTATGATAAAAAGTCTCTACAAGTTGGGTATAGAAGGAACATATCCCAACATAATAAAGGCCATATGTGACAAGCCCAAAGTGAATGTCATACTCAACAGTAAAAGGTTGAGAGCTTTTCCTCTAACATCAAGAACAAGACAAGGATGTCCACTCTTGCCATTCTTCTTCAACATAGAACTGAAAGTCTTCACCAGAGCCATCAGGCAAGAAAAAGAAATAAAGTTGCAGGACCTAATGTCAATATACAAAAACCATTTCATTTCTATACCCTATATGCTAATAACAAATTATCCAAAAAGGAAGTGAAGAAAATAATCCCATTTATAAAAGCATCAAAAATAATAAAATACTTAGGAATAAGTTTAACCAAGGAGGCAAAAGATCTAGAAACTGGAAACTATGACTTTGATGAAAGTAATAAA
Organism: Eumetopias jubatus; assembly: GCF_037043125.1. Taxonomy (NCBI): domain Eukaryota; kingdom Metazoa; phylum Chordata; class Mammalia; order Carnivora; family Otariidae; genus Eumetopias; species Eumetopias jubatus. Next base: position 22,709,607 of record NW_028274808.1, on the reverse strand, counting down.
AAAGACACAAATAAGAGGTGCCTGGGTGGCTCAGTCGTTAAGCGTCTGCCTTCAGCTCAGGTCATGATCCCAGGGTCCTGGGATCGAGCCCCACTTCAGGCTCCCTGCTCGGCGGGAAGCCTGCTTCTCCCTCTCCCACTCCCCCTGCTGGTGTTCCCTCGCTCGCTGTGTCTCTCTCTATCAAATAAATAAATAAAATCTTTAAAAAAAAAGACACAAATAAATGGAAATATATCCTGTGTTCATAGAAGAATTAGTGTGTTAAAATTGAGGATTAATATTGTTAAAATGTTCATACTACCCAAAACTATATATAGATTCAATGCAATCCCTATCAAGATTCCAAGGGCATTTTTTACCAAAATAGAAAAAACAATCCTAAAACCTGTAGACCCCGAATGGCCAAAGCAATCCTGAGGAAAAAAAAGAAAAAATACACACACACACACACACACACACGGAAAAAATTAAGAGCCCAGAAATAAACCTTTGCATATATGGTCAACCAATATTTGAAAAGGGAACAGGGAATATTCAATGCGGAAAGATATTTTCAGTAAATGGTGCTGGGGAAACTGGCTATTCACATGCAAAAGAATGAAACAGGACCACTAGCTTAAACCACTCACAAAAATTGGGGCACCTGGGTAGCTCAGTCAGCTAAGCATCCAACTCTTGATTTTGGCTCAGGTCATGATCTCAGGGTCCTGAGATCAAACCCTGTGTCAGGCTTTGTGTGGGACATGGAGCTTGCTGAAGGTTCTCTCCCTTCCTCTCCCTCTGCCCCTCCCCAGTCCACTGGCACTTTATCCCTCTCTCTCAAAAAAAACAAAACAAAACAAAAACCCATAAAACAAACCACTCACAAAAATTAACTAGAGATACATTACAGACTTAAATGTATGACCTGAAACCATAAAACCCCTAGAGGAAACTATAGGGAAAAAGCTCCTTGACATTGATTTTGGCAATGATTTTATGGATATGGTACCCAAAACATAATTAAAGCAAAAATAAACAAGTGGGACTTTATCAAACTAAAAAGTTTCTGCACAGGAAAAAAAAAAATCAGCAAAATGAAAAGGCAACCTACAGAATGGGAGAAAATATTTGCAAACCATATATCTAATAAGGGGTTAATATCCAAAGTATATAAGGAATTCATACAACTCAATAGCAAAAACAAAAAACAAATGGAAAAATCCCATAATAATCCAACTTAAAAATGGACAAATATCTTGAATATACATTTTGCCAGAAAAGGTATTCAAATGTCTGACAAGTGTGTGAAGAGTTGCTAATATCAGTAATCATCAAGGAAATGCACATTAAACCCCTAAGAAGATGTCACCTCACAACTGTTAAGAATGGCTATTATCAGAAAGACAAGCGGTAACAAGTGTTGGCAAGGATGTGGACAAAAAGGAACCCTCGTGTACTGTTGGTGGGAAAACAAAGTGGTGTAGCCACTCCACAATATGGAGGTTTCTCAAAAAATATAAAGTAGAACGACTCTATGATCCAGCAATTTCACTTTTGAGTATATATCCAGAGGAAATGAAACTACTGTCTAGAAGAGATAGTCATGTCCCTGTGTTCACTGCAGCATTATTTACAACAGCCGAAACACGGAAACTACCTGTGTCCACTAACAGATGAATGGATAAAGACAAGGTGGTATATATTTAGAGAATGAGTTATTATTCAGCCACAAAAAAGAAAAAATCCTTCCATTTGTGACAACATGGATGAAACAAGGGCATTTTGCTAAGTGAAATAAGTCAGACAGAGAGACAAATACTGTATGATCTCATGCATACGTAGAACTTAAAAGAAACAAACTCATAGAAACAGAGCAAATTGAGGGTTGTCAGGCGTACGTGTGAACTTCCCTTGTGTCTGGGGTCTCCAACTATTCTAAACTGACACACTAGTATACACTTATACTTCAATGATTCCTTAAAATTTTGTTGATTCTCCTTATTCACGATTATGGTAGTTAGTTCTTTTTCTCATGATCTACCACGGATGATACAGTTCATATGCTTAGAAAGGCTTGTCTCACTTCTCAATTCAGGTTATGAGGTTGCCCTGTGGCCTCATCTCTCTGATGGGCTCATAAAGACCTATGCTTTATACTTTATACAGCTTTCTTTTAGAGTTGATTGGGAGTGGGTTTTCTTTGTGAGTTTCTACAGACTAAATGGAAGCAAAAGTTCCAGGTCTTTGTATATGAAGTTAAAACACTCTTCTTCTGTTAGACTGTGTTTGTAGTACTTCGATTAAATTTGTTCTGCTTATAAACAATGATTCATAGCACAGATAGCTTCCATGAATTCTTCTGTTTTTGCTCATGCCCTTAGCACGGCAGGGATGAAGATTCTTATCTCCAAAGATGCTTGTGCATCTCTGCCCATCCACTCTGAACCTGACTCTATTGAATAAGGGAAATGAAGTGAACGTGGTGGTAGGCACACAGTGTGGCCAAGTCAGTTGGGGGGAGATCATGACCTTGTCCCCACTGACCCGTCGTTGCTGTATATGGAAAGGCTGCGGAGGTATTACATGCTTCTCACATACGTCGTGAGCTTCAGTTTTTGCCATTGCCATCTATAAAAGCCATAGTGTAGCCAAACCGAACTACTGACCTTTTCCCAAACATACTTGAATTTATTTGCAAATGCCGATTTCCCTTTCTGTAATGCCTTTTCCAGTCTGTGAACTCCCAATCCCCACCCACCCAGCAAATTTATAGTCAGAATTAAAATGTCACCTCTTCTGTTGTAGTATAGAGAGATCATTGTTCCCACTTCTGTGTTTTCCTGAGTCTGTTGACCCTCTGTTGCACCTGTCTGCTTAAAGCGTTGCAAGGATGAAAGCATATATAACCCGTGAGGGCAAAGTTGATGGTCAGCCCAGATCCAGACTTATTGCACTAACTACTTATTTGTTAGTGAATAATATTTTCTTTCTGAACTGCTGGAAGGCTGATAAATAAGTCTATATGGTATTTATTCTCCACTTATAAGGATCAGGACTTAGAAGCCTAACTCCTTCTCAGGGAAAGAAAAATCTGCAAGTATTCAGTTATTATATACATAGACACATAATTTCCATCAGGGTTTTCCCTAAGGGTCCTCAGCTAATCAAAACTTCAAAGAATAGGGTCTGGAGCTAAGGGCAGCAAGAAAGGACACACTAGTGGATGCTTAGCAAACTCCTTTTCTTAACTCCCAGACTTTAGCCTTAGGGCCTATGTGTGTGATCCAGGCTTTGAATGATCCAGAATCCCCTGTGTGTTCCTGAGTTCTCAAACAAGTTCTTACTTGGTTTGCCCAGATTTATTTGTGGTTCAATATCAGTATTTCTGCAGCAAATGAACCACGTGCCCATGTCCTCTGTAACATTTTGAAAGAAGCTTAGTTGAGTCATGAAAATGTTTCGTGCTCTCTAGTCATTCACCAAGTCCAAGCTCTAGATGGATCCACTGATAAGATTTATATTTTTCCAAACAAGACACCAGACACCCAGCGTTCCTTTATCACAGGAAACAGAAAGAGCATTTATGTTGCTTTTTGCTGTGCATCCTTCTAACAATAGATCTGCAGGTAGTTACAACCAAAGAACCGCAGGGAGGGAGGCGAGAGGGAGCTGATGGCTTTCTAAAGCATGGCTATGCCATTTATTTTCTCAGATCATCTTTGAGACCTTATGATTTTCTGGAAGGAAATTTTCTTCCTGCTGACTATAAGAGTAATTGTGTCTTGAGGAAACTGCTTAAATATTAAATTTAGTTTCCTTACTCTGGAAATAAAGTATTTATTCCTACAGATTAAACATATTCAACTGTAATGTTCAGTTGTTCTTGGCTACATTATGTATTATACATCCACACACAGTGTTTTCTGGGTCCAATACAATGGAAGGAAAAGGCACTCAGTAAATGTGGCTATTAATTTTATTCTTTTCTGCTTTCTTTTACTTAGAGTTATATTCACTTATGTGAAATTGTGGGCTGAGTACAGAAAGCAGGGCTACTGCCCTCATCTTTTATTGTAGCCTAAAAACCAATCTGAATATACACAGTCCTAGAAATAATTACCCTTAAATATTTCCATAAAAACTTCAGTTATTTCTTTGTGGGTTTCCTGTAACAAATGAAAAATGGAAAGACAGGGGGAATATATGAAATCTTCAAAGCTATAATGAGGAATGAGATTGCTTCAGCTTGCTTGGACGAGGAAATATCAAAATAACCAATTTAGTGCATTCAGTAATACAGTGGCTTCTTGAAGAATGAGAATTAAAAAGGCATAACAATAGGCAGTACATTCTAAAGAAAGTGACCTGATCATTTTTGGCTCCTAGTCTCTGCATTCCTACCTCCTCATAAACAGCCCAGTTAGGCCCCAAGGACAAAACAGAGATGAGCAATGGTTTGTTTTTCAACAGAGGTTGGTTAAATTCATTCATTCTTTTTCCACGAAAAATTGAGAGTTAGAAAGCAAAATCCTTTTAGATGGAAGAAAGAGAGTGGTGTGTGTGTGTGTTCTCTAGTGAAGCAGTTTGGCCTCCTTCAGTTTGCTAGAATTCAAGACCTACCTAAATGCTTTAACCAGGTGAGATTTCTGGGGTGATTCACAAACTGCTTTCTTTTCCACATTCCGTGTACCTCCATGTTCATAAATATTGACCAAGGGCTCATAGTCATACTACTTCTAAAGTATATGCATTTAATCAAGAGACCAACAGCTTCCATGATGCCGGGAGAAGCTATGCTCCATGCTTGTACCTCCTTCACAATGGCTTCCTGGTGAGTTCACCCTGTGACAAAATTCTTCCTCATTGCTTTTGTCCCCAGGGCTCATGTCTTTCTGGTGTTTATGTTACCGCAAGTATACTTTCAGCTTTCTGACACAGTCCAAATTCCTGAAGTCCCTACGTCACCATCACCACCCCAAAAGCATATCTACCACGAGTTCTCTCTGGCTCTACTCCAGTCAACTACCCATTTATTCTTCAGGATAAAGAAATCTTATCTTAAAAATGTACTCCAGGGTGCCTGGGTGGCTCAGTTGTTAGGCATCTGCCTTCGGCCCAGGTCATGATCCCGGGTCCTGGGATTGAGTCCCACATCGGGCTCCCTGCTCTGCGGGAAGCCTGCTTCTCCCTCTCCCACTCCCCCTGCTTGTGTTCCTGCTCTCGCTGTGTCTCTTTCTGTCAAATAAATAAATAAAATCTTTTTAAAAAAATGTACTCCAGAAGCCTCTGGAATCCACTAGTCCTGCCAGGAGCTGCAATGGAGTCAATCTTCACCAGATGAACTCCAAAGTTACCAAGTTCTGGGTTTTTCAGTTCACTTTCCAGAAGGAAGTAAATTTAGTTCCTAAAATCTTGCTTAGGAATACATTTCTTCTTTCTTCCTATAGTCTCTACCTTGTTTGTTTTTAAGAGATTTTGCCTGAAATAAATAAGTGAATAACTCCTGAGGAACCAACAACCTAAGCAAATATGGCAGGCATGATAGAGCAGAAAAGAAACGTCTCTGGAACCAGGCTGACTTGGGCCACACAGTCTGCCTTTCTGTTAATTAAGCCTCTTAAAAAAAAGTATTCTGCCTACATTTTATTTTTATCATCTATAAAACGGGACTAATAAACATGTTCATAAATGAATTATGGCAGATAAATATGAAAATATACATGGAACATTCAATATAGTGCCTGACACATAAAAATACTCATGGTACTTTCTCATCCCTCTTTTCCACAATCCTCAGACCACTTAAGTTGAGCTTAAAATAGGACACGTACAAGTAAACTTTAACACAACTGACAGAGGAAAGTTCCTGTGTCTTACCATAAACTATGGAACTATACTTGTGTTGATATTAATTACCTTCTTCCAAATATATTTTGGTGATAATTGCTATGATTTGTGTCCCTAATTAAGTCAATTGCTCTGATCTTCCTATCTCCCTTTCTTCCTTCCTTTTTCGCTTCCTTCCTCCCTTTCTATTTTTTTAAGATTTATTCATTTGAGAGAGAGAGAGAGAATGAGCATGTGTGGGAGGGGCAGAGGGAGAGGGAGAGAGAGAATCCCAAGCACGTGGGGCCCAACACGGGGTTTGATCTCACAACCCTGAGATCATGACCTCAGCTGAAACCAAGAGTCAGATGCCTAACCTACTGTGCCACTCAGGCACCCCTATGTTTTTTTAAATTGAAGTATAGCTGACACACAATGTGCCATTAGTTGCAGGTGTACAACATAGTGATGGGACACGTCTATAAACTGTGCTATGCTCACCACAAATGTAGCTCCCATCTGTCACCATACGCTGTTACAGTATCATTGACCATATTCCCTGTGCTGTACCTTTTATCTCCATGACATTCAATCTCTCTGACTTTAACAAAGAAGTGTACTAATATTTAAACAAAATCATATGTGAACCCTTATTCCGAAGAGATCCACTTAAAACACTTTTGAACGGCATGTGTTAGCTTCAAGAAAACTAGAGATTGGTTGAGTTTTACTTCCCTTTTTAGATGCTAATAAGAACTGAGAGAAAACCTTTGCAATAACCAAAGTGTAATTCTTCCTTGATATTTTCATTTTCTCTACTGTTTACTGAGAGAAATCTGGCTTAAGTTAGAAAAGTAGTTGGCAATCAGTAAGCACTTCAGTTCAAGATGTTATAAACTGTCAAAAAACAAACTTTCCAATGTGATTACCTCTCTTTGGCCCTATTACATCTCAAAATTGAACTGTCACCTACTTGTTTTATTCATTATGATAATGGATGCAGTCGGCAAACGTATGCAAAGTATAGAAAGTCAGGTTAGGGCTTGTTAGGAAGACAGTTTGATAGGCTGTGCATTTGAGCATTTGGAAGATATCAATCAAAATCTGAGATCTGTTTAAGCAGACATCTTGACAGGAATGATAACCCATTTACCATCTCTACAGTCAATAAAGCGATTCCTTACCTCCAGGTACCTGTTGCGTAATAAAGTATACTTGAAAATGCATTCAAAACAACAACTTTTTCTCCTCCTCCCTCTTCCTCTCCCTGCCCCTTCTTCTTCCTCCCTCTTTACCTCCTCCCATTCTTCTCTCTACCCTCCCCCTTCCCCTCCCCCCTCATTCCTCATCTCCTCCTCCTCCCCCCCTTCCTCCTTCTTCCTCTTCTCTACCCTAGAACCATGTGGAAAACACTGCTTGCTAATGACTACACATTTCTGTTCTCGCATTTTATCAGGGAAAGTAACGTAGTCAGCTCGACTATTTCATTTTCTAGTGTTCCTGGCCAATCGTCAACAAATGTGTGGGCCCTCTGGGAACGATGCTAAAAAAGAAACTGACTCAGCTGCTTCCTGGACTGTGAACAACATGGTAGAAATTTGGGCAGTCAACTTGGACTATGAGTTGACCTTGGGGCTAGAAGCCACAAGCTAGGAGGTGGAACAGAAAGATGGAAGAGATGTGAGTCCTGAGGACTCTGGAACCTGCACCGTTTTGACTAAATACTCCAGATTTTCTTTACCTGAGAGAAAAATAAAATTTCATTTTGTTTATGCCTCTTCTATTTTCTATTTTTTCTGTAACATGGAGCATATCAAATTATAAGTAATACAAATAACATTTTCTGCCATCCAGCAGAATACTATTTTTATGCTGGGTGTTTTGATCAAAATGTAAATAAATACATGACCCTCCCTCAAAACACCATTAAACAAACATAAGCAACAACAAGATAAAACAAGAACCAAGGAGGTCAATTAAGTTTGTAACACATTTCAATCTAACGTTTATATGGCCCACGTGAACACCCACAGTCTATAGGAACAAATTAAAAGCTCTGTAAATTACCATAGAAAGGAGAGCTGGTTAACTTTGACCCAATGCTTCCTGGAAGTAATTATTAGTCCATGATCCCTTTCTCATGAAACACTTGTTAATATTGTGAATAACTGACACCACTGAGCCATTTTAAAATAGAGCTCAAGCAGCCACTGCAGAGAGACTGCCTTCCCTGCCTTTGTTAGAACTGGCCCAGAACCTTTGGACCAGGCAAAATGGCAACTGTTTTAAGCAATTGCTGGAGAAGTCAGCGATAGAACGGACATCTTAGTCACAAGAATGGTTGTGGACTTGCTCCACACAGAATCAGGAGCCAATCAATGTGAAACCCAGAGTAGCTTAGCTTGTTAACACCCACAGAAAACTCTCTTTTTCTTTTCTTACCTCAAATAATTGCTCCCTTTCCTTTTTCTCTTCTGTTTTCACCTCCAAGTGCAACACTATTTGGGTTTCTACCCAAATCTGTGCTCCTCAACCTGAAATTCTTCGATCCCAAAATAAATGCTCATTTGCTTCTCCCTGTAGCTCTTATTTTCAGGTTAACATCTTATAGTATAGTGGTTTTGGAATCATTTTAGGAAACATCACTTTGGAGACTGCACAGAATACTGGGCATAATGAAATCTTGGACAGACCCAGGAAAATGAGGAGGGTCTCAGCTCTGGCACTAAATGCCTGGTGAGTCCATCTTCTGTAGAACAAAGGACTCTGAATTAGATTGCTGATAAGCTTTCAGCCCTAAACTTCTGTTAAGCTGTCAGATTATGTATGACAAATAGCTATCTTTTGGGTGTTCTTAGACTTAAGTGTATGGAAGTAACCTACTTCCTATATTAAAAAAAAAAAAGCTGAAAAGAAAGTCTCATATTTTAAATTTTTCCCCAGTCTCAAAGAAACTTAACCAAGAATTAAACATGGTAATTTCCTCATGACTTTGTTTCCTGACTTGCTTTACAGTTATCATAATTTTTTCTGTCATGGCTGTGAGGGCTAGTGGTGACATCCATGAGTTAATTAGAAGATGCAGCAGGGTCAACTATTCAGATGGACCTTTGGAGATAATTGTTATCTTTCAACTAATTTAAAGCTGTCTACATTCTGGCTTGAAATTGTTGATGAAAGCAATTGCAAATTAATGCTCCTTTTATCAAAGCCTGTTTGAGGGCTGTTGCAATCTGCAGAAATGTGATTCTTTACACTGAACAGAAATGTCTTCTAATCTGGTTGAATTAAGCAACTCAAAAAAAATTGAGAAGGAAAAATATGCAAATGCATTTGCATTTTTGGCTAACCTTCTTATGTATATAATTTGACAGTTTTGCTTTATGAGTAGGGAACATGGAAAAAGGGTGCTAATTTTTCATAAAAATCTGCATTGTTGAAAGGCAAACTCACTGAAATAGTTTGATAACTTTTTGTATTTCACATTTTTAATTGAATTTTGAAATGTTTTCATGTATTTTTGTCTTATAGAATTTACCCTAGTCCTATTTCCAATAATAGGTGTCTTAACACGTGAAATTATTCTAACATTGTTAAAAGTTATGTAACAATCATGGAGATATATATTTTACATCAGTATAAATTTATCAACATAACTGAATATAAAAAAACTCAAAGGACATAAATCTTAATTTGCACAAAGGAGGAATTAAGAAGGGATTATTTACTTTAACTAGGCTTTTCTTCATTCAGTACTTTCCCTCATAGCTTAAATCAACAATTCATTGAAAACGTATCTTCACTGATAAAACATAGTTTTACAGAACTCTTTTGCAAGCCTAAGGAAACCCAAACCCACACACGTATAGTCACCTCTCTAAGGCTTCTGTTTGTATTAGGAATATGGCTTGGAGGCAAGCCCATGGAAAACCAGCCATACAAAATGTCTCTATCATTCTTTAAGACCATGAGGGACTGATGGTGAGAGCTGCAAGTGTAGGTCATATATCAAATGCATTTGTCATGGCCAACAAACACAAAACGAGGCTTCTTGCTCCACTCTTATTATCTGCTTTTCGTAGTGTTCATGGTTGCCTTCAAAGACTGTGAGCTTAGATATTAACATGGAGTTTACGTTACATAAGGCTCTGGTCTGTGACATTTTATCAGCAAAAGTGAAGGGCCAACTCCCTCTCTCTTTCTGTGGCCAAGTCAGAAGGATGGACAGCAATCACTAGATCACATTTGCTAAGGGGCACCTAAGTCAGGCCTGGCCAATTGTGCTGCAGGCTGCTTGGATAATGTATTCATGTCCTTGCCTCAGGATCCTCACTGAAATCTGGGTACAACAGATACAGTTGATGATATAACCCACTTTCATTTCCCTGTCTTCCTTGTTAACAAAACCCTGACTTTGTTCAGTTACCACATGATCAAAGGGATGACCTCATTCACAGCTTGGGATGAATTCCATTTAGACTAAGACAATCATGGTAGTCCTATTTTCATGCCTCTGATCATGCAGCATTGGACAAGTGACCCAGATGAGGCTGATGAGCCTTCTGGAGGGGAGTCCAAGATCTGTTTTCTAGCTCTGAAGGAGACACTGGGGAGATGTGTTTCATGGCCTTGTAGTTACTGATCTGGATTGAACATCTAGAACTTCTGATGGCCTTTTATAAAATGAAGGGTACGAACCTGAGGGCAAAGACAAAACACCAAAGAGGGTGAAGCAGAGAGAGGAAATAACCGGGTTCTTTGGTGACATTTCCTTAATGATCATAACTCACCTGGAGCCACCCCAGTTCTAGACCTTTTGTTCTGAGAGATGATGCATTTTCTTATTTTTAGAGCTTATTTTAGATGGCCATTGAAAGCTATTGAAAGGTATCATAGCCGATATATGTAAATACAATTTATAATCTTAGCTTACAGAATTTTAGGGTTGAAACACATCTTAAAATTTAATGGAAGAAAAACAAAATATTAAAGTAAAAATGGGTAAAGCTTGATCATTTTATTTTCCATGGCCTAAAACTACTTTTAGGAGTTTACCATAAGTAAATGCAGATGGCTGGTGATGCCATAGATTCTTGATGAGACATTACTTGAGGTGGCCAGGTTTTTTCTAAGCATTCCAGAAATATGTTTGAACATAAACACAACTGGAGGGAGAAAAAAATGATGGGATATTTGGGGATATGACTCCCTAGCCAGGCAAGAGGGTGAGGGAGTCCAGACTAAGCAAACTTAAAGATTTTTCTTAATGTTGCTATATACTGTCAATCTAGGAAGTAAAATCTCGAGTCATCAAGGTGTGGAAAGTCCTTCACATCAATAAGCTCTCTCTTAACCTGATACTCCACCTCCTTTCCAATCTAACAACCCCAGATCCACTTCCACACTGTTCCCATTTCCCACCAGTACATACTTGCCAGGTCCCAACTCTCAGCGAATAGTCCCAGAGTAGGGACGGTGTTTCTCCCTTCGGCCTATGTTGAGACATGACTCTAGCTATTGGCCTGCTTGTAATGAGAGAAGGTGGAACAGATCTGGACAAGGACGGACACTGTTTTGCAAGGCATATGCTATAGGAAAGATTTCTGCACGGGTGTGTCCAGACACGTGAGCTGGTCTTCTCGATTCTAGGGGAAAGAGGATTGCTTCTGTTAACCCCGTAGAAGAGAGAATGAGAAGTTTCATGATATTCAAGCACAGCCACACAAATATACTTATAGCAGGTCTCAGGCTCTTACCTTTTCCGTGGTAAAGCACTGAATTTCGTATAGAAGGTCTGTCGAGCTGCACATTCAGTGTTCTTTGTGTTCCTGCTAATCTTTTAATTAAAACCTGGGCTGGATATCTAACACGGTACAATCTAATGCTGTGAAAGGTGAGAGTTTCTTTAAATGCTGCCATACAGCACTTACAGCATTGAAAGAAAGCCCTGACATGATAGCTTATTCACTGGAGCCTATCTTTTCTTTTTTCTGTAATGATTGATTCCAAGACAGATAGGGAGAACTTGCCAATGCACGATCCTTATAATTCCTATTGCTCTCATCTTGTTCATGCGCTACAGCTACTGAATAATCCAACACTCTCCCTTCCACCTGCACTTCATCCCAATCCATGTGAAGGGAAAGAATTGTGATGCTCAGCATGCCAAAGGCCAATGTCACGTCACTTTCCACCAGCCCCACCATCTTTGCTGCCATCTGATGGGCAAGTGATCCATTTCTAGTATCCCATTCTGGGGTTCTATTTTCAGGGATCACTCCAGACCCTAACCTTGTGTGAGTTCCTCCAAAAGCAGAGGCCAGGATTTGGGTAAGGGTGGTTTATTTAGGAATAAGAGAATCCTAGGAAGCAGAAGGGAGGGGAAAGGAAGAGTGAAACAAGGAATAAGGAAGAGTCAATTATGTGGGTTGCTGCTGTGGGTTGGGGTAGGGGGTGTTGATTCCATGGAGGAATGTGTAGCTAACCTTCCAGAATTATCCTTCTGAAGGACAGAAGGCTGAGACATTAATCCACTTTATACTTATCTCATATTCTTGAGAACTCCTCCTGGGTACAGGAATCCCTTGTAATTCTCCTGCAGCTTCAGAGAGGGTGGAAAGATACACAGAGCTCTTGCAGTCAAATGTCAGTACACAGTGACAACTATGGATGGAATTTGACGTGGGCACAGGGCATGTGACATGGGTACCAAGCCATCATCTACAGCTCATATCTACAGATGAGTGCTCCTGATTAATAGATGTATAATATTGCAATGGCCTATTATATATTTCTGTGTATTGCTTGCTACTGAAGTTCAAAGCATTTGATGTGAGCATGCAAATAAAGTGTGTAAATAGAAAGCTCACATTAATGCAAATGTATAAAGCAAAACATACTAAATTGAGGCACACTATACACTTTTCCCCTTAATTATTTTTCCAAGTAAAACTCTATTGAATTACTTTTATAATTTTGGTCATTACTACATCAGCTGAGGAATACTACAATGCAATTTTTTTAACTTTTTATTTTGAAATAGTTATAGACTCATGGGAAGTTGCATAACAGCATAGTGTCCCATGCACCTTCCTCCAGCTTTCTCCAATGCAATACAATTTTAAATCTTTCTCCATCTCAATTTCCCAGACTGCATATATACAGCTATAAGATTAATCTTTGAAAAGCATGCACCTGATCACGTTGCTTCCTATAAATATTCAATTTCTCCACATTGGCTATTGTCTGTCTTGCTTTTAAGACTCTTTCCCCACCAATTCTATAGGTTTAGCTCTTTTGTGGGGTTCATTCATTCACCAAATACTTACTGAGAACTTACAAAGTGTTTGAGATACAGTAGTAAAGTGTTTTAGATACAGCAAACAAGGCTGGCAAGATGCTTGTCTTCCAGAAAGGAAGATAGATGATCAGTAAACACTCCAGTCAATAAACATACTAATAAGTTACGTAAGTCCAGATTATGGGAAGTATGATGAATGTTACAAACAAGCTGATGCTATGTAAAATAACTAGGACAATCCTCTCTGAGGAGGTAACCTAATGTTTTACCTAAGAGATTTAAATAGACCAGCTCTGGGAAGGAAGAGAGTGGGGAGAGAACATTTTAAGCAACCATAAAAAAAAAAAGTGCAAAGGCCCCATTTAGGCCTTGATTTGAACAAAAACCAGAAAGGAAGCCAGACACTGAGGAATGAGAACGATAAATGGTTAGTTTAGCAAGATACACAGGTACGATATTATGTAGGACTTGTGGTCTGTGGTATGAATTTAGGATTTTATTCTAGCTGCAATGATAGATCAGTGGAGGTTTTTGAGCAGGATGATGACATGATCTGGCTCATGCTTTGGAACAGCACTGTCAAATAACACTGTCTGCAGCAATGGGAATGTTCTCTGCACTGTTCAGTATGGTTGCCATATTGGATGAAATAGGTAGCTATTGAGCCCCTGAAATGTGGTTGTTGAGAGTAAGTTATTAGATTTTTAAATTTTGTTTCACTTTATTTAATTTTATTTATTTATTTTTTTAATTTTTCTTTTTTTTTTTAAAGATTTTATTTATTTATTTGAGAGAGAGAGAATGAGAGACAGAGCACAAGAGGGAAGAGGGTCAGAGGGAGAAGCAGACTCCCCACTGAGCAGGGAGCCCGATGTGGGACTCGATCCTGGGATTCCAGGATCATGACCTGAGCCGAAGGCAATCGCTTAACCAACTGAGCCACCCAGGTGCCCCTCACTTTATTTAATTTTAAAGAACGTGTAGCTAGCTGCTACCATATCAGGAAGCAGAGCTAGAAAGATCATTCTGGTTGATATGTGAAGAATGAATTGAAGGCAGAGGTAAAGACAAAAAAGTGGGTACAGAGATGCCAACTGGGAAACTATTGATATAGTCTTGGCAAAGGCTAATGGAAACTTGGACCCTCGTGGTAGCAGCGTTGAGGACAGGCAGATGGTTTTCAGATATTTTGTAAATAGCAAACAGGACTTGTTGATGGATTAAGGTGGGGAGGAGTGAAAAGAAAGTGATGACCCAAAGATGACTTCTAGTTCTTTGGCGTGAGCAACAGTGTGGGAGGTGCCAATGATTAAAGATCGTGAGACTAAAGAAAAAAAAAAAGATTTGGGACAGGAAAGAAAATATCTCTTTTTAAACATTTTAAGTTTAGACATTTAAGTGTTTATTTTTATTTTCTTAAGATATCTATATATTATTACCTCTCACTAGTCTTTGTTACTCAATGATTCAGATAAATGAGACAGGTCATCACCTCTGAGCATGACCTACATCTTTATTCTATCTGTGCTTTGGTTGTGATGGTACCTCTGTTTGAAATACCATCTTTCATTTTTATCTAATTATGTTCCATGCAACAGTAATAAACATTTCTAACCTACTTTTAACCAAGACCCATTGAAAAGAATATATTTTATATGATCACCGAGACACATATATTTTGAAATAAGAATTTGAAGAAGGATATTTAACCTTACTGCTTATGATGCCCTCTGACATTCTCTTTCCTATTCAATTTGATTTGATTCTTTAAAATACTGCTTGTATTCAATAAATTTATTTTTCTACCACCAGAGTCAAGGCCTAGAGTTTGAAATTCACTTCTTCAAGACCGATGTCAAATATTGGCTTTACTCCTTCTTCTGAGGCTGCTTTTATTGCTTCTCTGCACAGAAGCACATTCTGCCTCTCTTCCTTACCACACTTAGCCTTTCCTTAATGATACTCATTTACTTTTCCTATCCATCTGATTCACCAACAAGTTCAAATAATGAACAGATAATGATTATCTTTCATATTGCATAGAACAACGTTGGTCTTCAAATAGGTGTGGGATTGGGTCGAATTGGAAGATGTATTCTACTGCACTGTGTGTGACACCACATCACCTTAACACACAGCCACTTCGTGCTTTCAGAGAACAGAGCTAGCAGCTGGCTCACGAGCAGGATGCTACACTCTGGAACTCACATTCAACCAGCAGTGAGTAAGAACAACTTCCACAATCCACAGGCTAATGGAAACTTGGACCCTCGTGGTAGCAGCGTTGAGGACAGGCGGATGGTTTTCAGATATTTTGTAAATAGCAAACAGGACTTGTTGATGGATTCTGAATTTTAGAGCTGTATAAAAAGGTGATTAAGTGAAAAGGGTACAATAATTTATAACTTCTGACTTATATTTACCCGACAATTACATTTAATAATGCTAGGGCAGCAGGGTGATTCATTGAGGAAGCCCAATCTCCACTGCTTTGCCTTTCCCCAGGACACTTCATCCTGAAAGTCTATACATTCCAGATGCACAAATAAAACTTTTTGTGCATTTGTTGGCAGAATAGAGAAATTTCAAGGTGCCTAGTTTGCCCAGAAGAAAATCTCTAAACAGGTTTTTATATATGAAGACCTTAGACTTACTTCAATGATTAAGCTGGATTTGCCAAAGCCAGAGGAAGTTTGGTGATGGGGAAGACTTGGAGAGGGTGCCATTGGATACCTTACAACTGGGAGAGAGGATAGGGATTTTCCAGGTGTCACAGAGAATTGTACCTGTCCAAAGATAGTTCTGATAAAGGAGAATGAATTCTGGAAGGGGATGTCTGTTTGGTGGCCAGTTAGTACTGAACACTGAGCTTTGTAGCCTTGGCCAGGAGCTTCCTATATTCAAACTTGGCCCAGTGGGAAAAAGTGTCCAGTGTCGCTGTTGGCATCAGTTGACCAATGGAACCAAGCACAGATCCCAACATCGGCAACTGGGGCCTGTCCAATTTTTAGGATATATTAAAAGGTGATACAAGTCCCAGGGTTTTTATATAATAAAAGCAGTGGAGATGGAGCCTTGAAAACTGGCTAGAATTAAAAATTCCACCAACCTTGGTGTTTGGAGACTTCAGCCAATATTTTAAAAACTGGTATTATCTATATTCCAAGTGTCATGGAGCATTCCATTTCTGTTCTACAATAGTTATAAAGCTAAAGGTTAAAACAAAAACAGAGAGTTCTCAGTGCTCTAGAGGTATCTGGCTCAATATACTTATTTTCATTCTATTTCAATAAAATAAAGCAGGCTAAATAAATGGCTTTCTCCTCAGTGTTACGCTCCTTTCTCTCCGATATGTTGGAAAAACAATATTGCCTTGTCGAAGACAGTGCATTGACCCATAAGGTGTTAGTGTGTTTCCTGTAGGGAAATACTTAGGATGTGAATTCTGGCATTTGAAGTGACTAGATTAATGCTTCTCTTTTCAGATACTGTAATTGTATAAAACCAAAGTAAGCAAATCTTTTTTGCCATTGACCTGTGGGAAGGAAACTGCAGGGGAAAATAACATGTTATTATTTCTCTCATCTTTAAAACAACAATGACTAGCAAAACCTTCTCTTCTTCCTCTAGCTTCTGTTCTCTTCTTTCTTTTATACAAATAATACTTAAAAGAATCGTTTATAATCTTTATCTCTTCCAACTCGCTTGCATATGCCTACATTCCTGCATCTAAACTGCTCATAGGAAAGTCAGAAATGTCCTTCACTTCTAGGTCAATGGCTAATTCCCGTCCCTGTGTTTCTTGACCTGTCAGCATCTAACTCAGATACACCCCTGCTCCCTCAACACACACACTTCATGCACTGTTTTCGCTCAGCTTCCAGACACCATGCTCATCTGGTTTTTCTCTCATGTCTCTGAAACTCCGGCTCAGTCTCTGCTGGTTCTTTCCCACTTCCCAGCTTCTAACTGTTGGAATGTTCAGACCTCAGTTTCAGGTCCTTTTTTCCTACCTGTACTTACGTGATCTCATGCAGTAGCCTGGTTTTAAATACCACTGAAATGCAGATGATTCCCAAATATTTATCTTCAGTCTGGACCTCTCTCCTGAACTTGAGGCTTTAATCCTGCAGCCTTCTCAACATCTCGGCTTGAATGCCCAATAGGCATCACAAATTAGTATGGGTCGACTAAAAATGAAATGAATAAATACCTGAATAAATACCTTTATGAGAGGGACATTCACAAGTCACAGTCTATGTAGACTAAGGCTTCCAGTGTTTGTCCTGTATGGTTTGTTACAAACTTACTTTCCACCTTCTCTTCCTCTGACTTCTAAGTAGACATCGGAGTAAATGCTTGGTAGACTGTGAGACTTGAGTTTTGGGCAACAAAGCATTCAATCAACTAACCAGAAAGCTTACGAAAAACTCCAAGCAAGGAACTTTGACTTCCTGGGACTTGGAGGAGAAGGAAGAATTTAGTCATTCATTCAACAACTATGGGTCAAGCTCTGTTCTAGGCACTGGAGAAATAGCAGGTGATAAAGTAGACAAGATCCCTACTCCCCTGAGATTTGCATTATATTGGGGCAGGGGAAGCAGGAGAGGAACAGACAATAAACAAAAGCAAATACGCAACATGTAAAATGGCAATAGGGCTATGAAGAACAATAGTACAGGGAATGGAGAACAAAGTGAAGCGGCATCTCTGTTAGGGTGATTAGGTCCAGCCTGTGTGAGGGGATGAGGTCTTAACAAAGGCTTGGGGAAAGGGACAGACAGAACCATGCATATTCCTAGGGAAAGAGGTTTCCAGACAGAAAGCACAGGCAGGGAAAGGCTCTGTAGAAACAGATTGCTGAATGTGTTTGTAAAAATACAGTGACTACTATATAGGACTCAATTGCTATTTGGCTTTGTTTCCTTCTTCCCCTGGCCACAGTAAATTAGGGAGATCTTTACAAAGGTATCCAGCACATCTATAAAATATATGATTCTAGTTTAAGGAAGATTATATCATTTATGTACTATATTCCCTTTGCTTTTCTACATTAAAAGAAATCAATTGTTTGTCTAGGTAAGAATGGGAACACAAAATGACAGCACAAGCCATTTTAATGGAAGCATCAATCAAAACCCAGTGTGATACTGTCTGTGGATACACAATGTGGTAGCTGAGTATAAACACAAATATGCAGGCTCATTTCTATTTCTGTGGAATGCTCAACACAAGATGTTTTCTTGAAGGTAGAACACTTGTCATACTGTGTTTCTGACCACAAAAATGGATTGGACAGTTCTTATTTTCCTTTCTCAAGAACAATTTAAATTAACCCAAATCAGAATATTTGGACATATGCTTTCCCTCAAAGTATTCTATTTTGTAATTATTTCTATTTTAATTTTGAGTTGCATTCTCTGGCAAGTATTCTTTCAATGTTTAAATCTCATTGCCCCATGATGCACTGTCTGTTGGTTACTTTGGGGTGTTGGGAGATTATGAAGGAAGAAAACATTCTTATGTTACTTGTTGAGAAAAAGCTGTCCTCATTTTTCCGGGAGGCTCATTTTCCTAGACAAACTTGGCATGAGATGGAAAAGGGTACACTCTTTCTTGCCAGGTAATGAGGTTGGCCAAATTACTCCAAGAAATCTATGGATCGAAACATGGTCTAGCCAAATTGTCCAGTTTCCTATGTTAATAAAGATTTTTAAAAGAGATTTTCTGTACTAGAGAAGATAGGCTATTTCCCATAAAAGAGTTGAACTAGTTATTTGTACATAGAGCCTTTGTTTCTTAAATTCCCAGCTTGACTACGGCAAGTGGCTCTGGCTAGTTCTTTGGTTCCTCATTTCTCACTTTTCTTGTACCTAAATACAAATATCTTGTCTGTTACTGCTTGGTAATGTGTGCTGCAAAATCTCAAAAAAGAAAAAAAGAAAGCTAATGAAGTACATTGCAAAATTATCTTCATGTATCATCCTTTGAGTTATTAAGTTGGAACAGCCCTCGGTGCCCTGTAGTAATAATTATTAAAATCTTCTCCAGTTTAGAGGTTAAGAAAATAATAATTAAGACTATCCAGTAGACTCCTAATGATAAATGATGTACTTTACAACAACTAGGAGGTAAATGTATATTTTAGAAAATTAACATTAAGCATACTGAGTATATGTATATGCGCCCTGTAGCCCGTATTTTATAATGAACTCCTACTCACAAACAACAACAAAACAATTTTTTGCCTACAAATATGCATCTTTATGGTCAAATCAATGGCTTCACATGCAACTCTTTCTGCTCAATTAATAGAGCTGATTTCATTCCACTTTCTGGGTTCTGAAACCATGAGGTGGGTGAGGCACTATGTAGACTGTCAGGTCATAAATTAGGAAATATTTAGTTTTATACCTGGTGATTCATTAAATTTGCCAGTAAAACCTAGCTTACAAGCATCTATTATAGCATTCTATTTTATTTATTTTTTTAAAGATTTTATTTATTTATTTGACACAGAGAGAGACAGAAAGCAAGCACAAGCAGAGAGAACGGCAGGCAGGGGTGAAGCAGGCTCCCTGCTGAGCAAGGAGCCCAATGTGGGGCTCGATCCCAGGACCCTGGGATCATGACCTGAGCCGAAGGCAGACACTTAACCGACTGAGCCACACAGGCGCCCCTGCTGTAGCATTTTAATTCCATTTCCACACTGATAAAATGTACTAGAAATCACAGAGCTTAAACAAGAAGAAAAACAAATCGGGATAATTACTAAGGTATATGGATTAGCAGACTTTCTCTTCACTTTGTCTGCTTTAAAGGATGCTGCCTTTGCTGTCACAGTTTCTTATCATTCCCTGCCTTTCATGGAAAATTTTGGTAGTTTTCCCAACTCATATTAAGATAGAAGTTGGGGAAGGGAGGAGCAATACAAGGATCAGTGTTCCTGCGAGCAGGGTGGGGGAACGCTCCCACTCCCCATCTTCCTGAATCCCTACTGACCCGGCCAGACCCAACTGCGATGCATCCAGCCTGTGCAGAACCATCAACAGGTGCCCCAGCTGAAGAAAAAGTACAGTCATATTTACTTACCTCATTGTAAGTGTTTATCAGATCTCCAGCTGGGCCTCAACACAGTCCTTCAAGCATTATCTCCCTAGTCAGTAGACTTCTACCCTCAGACCTTCTTCTCTTGTTCAAACCCTCAACAGCCTCCTCATAGCCTCTCTCTCAGCAGATAGAAATGCTCATTTTATTCAAAAAAAAAATGAGACCACTAGAAAACAATGTTCTTAGTTTCTCCTACCAAACCTACTTATTTGCACCTGGACCCAGGGAGTCAGTCTTCAGGTTTTAAGAATGAACGGTTTCTGCCTCTAATTAATCCCTCTATGTACCATTCACGCGTTAGTATAGATCTGTGTAGAACGTTCTGTGTTTCCTTTTCAAGTGTTTTGTTCCTAAAAAACAACAAAACCCTCTCTCTCTTCCTTTCTTCCCTTTTCCTCCTCCCCACTGTTCCAACATTTCCCCCCACCTAGGATTGTTTAAATCAGGCTAAGGGTGAGGGCATCTGGGGGACTCATGGGTTAAGTAACCACTGTTGTTTTCGGTTCAGGTCATGATATCAGGGTCATGGGAATCCCACTGGGCTGTGCGCTCAGCACCGAGTCTGCTTGACCCTCTCCCTCTGCTCCTCCCCCAGCTTGCTAGGGGGAGCTCTCTCTCTCGCAAATAAATAAATAACCTTTAAAAAATATAATAAGGGGCACCTGGGTGGCGCAGTTGGTTAAGCATCTGTTTTTGGCTCAGGTCATGATCCTGGGGTCCTGGGATCGAGCCCCACTGAGCAGGAAGCCCTTCACCTTCTTCCTCTGACCCTCTCCTGCTCATGCTCTCTAATAAAATAAATAAAAAAATCTTAAAAAAAATAGAATAAGAGGGACTATCTCCCATCTTTAAACAAAACACCTGTCTAGGCCCTACATTTCCAACTAGCCACTGCCTGATTTCATTGTTCTCTCTTCCAACAAAATCCTTTGAAATCATTATCTACGTTCACTGTCTTTTTCCTTTTCATTCTCTCTAGAAACTCTTCCATTTGGATTTTGTCCACACCATACTGAAACTACTTCTGCCAAGGTCACTAAAGACCTCCAAATTTCCAAATGCAATGCCCAATTCTTGCTAGTCACTCTATTCAACTGTCTGCAGCACTGGATCAAGCTAATCTCTCTCTCATTCTTGAAAGGTGTTCTTCACTTGACTCCAGGTGTCCACTACCTGCCCAGACCCTTCCTATTAGTCTCTCTCATTAGGTCTTCCTCCTCTACCTTTCAGTGGAGGCATGAGTAGGGTTCATTTGTCCACATGGCTCCTTTAGGTAATCTCAGGTCTTACAGCTTCCTAACATGCAAATATTCATGGATGACGCCCACATTTATAGCCTGTGAGTGCCAGATTTAGAAAGTCCAACTGCTTATTTGACATCTCTAGTAGGATGTCCAATAGGTATTTAAATGAGATATACTGAAAATATAACTCATGATTTCTCTTTACCCCCACAACTCCATTTTACCAAGTCTCCAACCCTTCCCCACCCCACTTGACTCCAAGGCTGTAGGTAGTTCTGTATTTTTACCTCTGGATTATTAGAATCTTCTAGGGGGCAAACCATTTTTTCCTTAATGATTTTGTATTCAGAAATATATTGTACTTTCATGCTTTGTTCTAAAAGATTTAAAGATTCTTTCAGTGGTGAGACACAATACAATGACACTTAGATAGAAGAAAGGCAGAAACCTTTGTTACTTACACTCAGGATGAGAGAAAGCTACCAGGCAGGGCCCCTCGGGCGTTGTAACAGGGACAGGGTAACAACAAACCGAAGCTATGGGAGCCGCTTTCCTAAGGCGAGTGGGGTAGGTTACCCAGATTTGGGTGCATCCCTGGAGACTGGCTAATTTGAATAATTTCTCTGGGCCCTGGGGCATAGGACCTGTCTCTAGATGTCTGGTATCTGGCCCTGGGGAGATGAGAGTAGGTTTATTTGGCCCAGATAAAGGAAGTGGCTATGGTGTGGAATTATTCAGCCAGGCAAGAAGGGGACCTAATTGGCCTCTAGCCAGGGTCTCAAAACTAGCTCAGAAAAGCATTAAAAAGAAGAAGAAAAAACTGTATTATGCACTTGACCTTGTATCTCTCTCTCTCTCTCTCTCTCACATACACACACAAACACACGCTCTTTTGGTTTCTATTCTGATTCCTTTAGTTAAGACACTTTTATTATTTTTTCTTTCAGATGGAGTGCTTGGATGATAGTTTCTCTTGTAGTTTCTCAAATACTTTTGTCTTTAACCCTGAAATGAAATAAAATCTTAGCTGGGTCCATGATTCTTGAACTGTACCATTTTTCTCACAGTGGTTGGTAGCTGCTCTTATCACCGTCTTTTGGCCTCCAGGGTTGTAGATGAGGATTCCGACCTTTTTCCTTCGTGTTTTTTTTTTTTTTTTTTTACCCTGAATCTTATAACATGTTTTTGCCTTTCTCTTTTTTCTCCCTTGGAGAGTTCAGAAATTTTACAGGATGTCTTTAGGCGTCATGTCTTTTCTCATCAATCTGGCCTGGGGCTCGGAAAGCCCATTTAATTCGCGGCACTGGGCTTTTAGTTCACACACAAAAATTTCCTATTATTTTTCCTTTTATTGACTCTCCATTTTTTTTTTTTTTTTTTACCTCCTGGAAGTTCTTTTAATCTTATACTAAGTCTCCTGTTATGTCCTCCAAGATTCTTTTTTTTCCCCTCATGGTTTTGCTCTGATTTCTCTGCCATTTTTTTTCTCCATGCATTTGGAACGTTTTTTTTTTTCTTTTGTAAAGATTTTATTTATTTATTTGACAGAGAGAGACACAGTGAGAGAGGGAACACAAGCAGGGGGAGTAGGAGAGGGAGAAGCAGGCTTCCTGCCGAGCAGGGAGCCCGATGCGGGGCTCCATCCCAGGACCCCGGGATCATGACCTGAGCTGAAGGCAGACGCTTAACGACTGAGCCACCCAGGTGCCCCATTTGGAATGTTTCTTGCACTTGATCTTCGAAGACACACATCTGAGTAGTAAACATCCTCTCCTTCAACTCATCTCAGGTATTGTTTGGCTGATAAATCATGTTGTTAATCTACAAATATCCTTTCCCTGAGGGTTCTCTATACTTGAATCCCTTACATACTCTCATGATTTTTAACCACTTGTCATCTGGATCTCTCAGCAGTTTTACTTCCCTGGATATGCATTCTGGCCAGTCTTTCTTTGAATATTAGTCTCTTTTAGGTGGGTTGTCCTTGTCTTTGATGGACTGCTGAGGGTCAGGCCACAACTGGGAGCTGTCCCAGAAGCAGTGGGAGTCAACAGAATCTCCACCCCACAGATGGACAGTAGAGAAACAAGATGGGTCATCATGCCTTGCAAAGACCCCAGAGTGAGTCACTGGGAGTGTGGCTTCATTGTATCTCCCAGCCTTGGGAACAACCGCTTAGCTGTCCACCTTACCCCCCACTTTTAGAGCCAGGAAGACGAGTTCTCTGCAAACGATAGAGTTTCTCACTAGTTCTCCTTATTTGGACCCCAAAAGTACCCAGACTTCTCTTCATTGCCTCTGGGCCCCAGAAATCAGGGGCCCACTCATTATTCTCTAGTCATTTACTTCACTTTGTTTTTATTAGGTCACTTATTTAGATATAAATTATCTCATCAGAAAAAAAATGCTCCATGAGGCCAAGACTGTATGGTTCATGGTTCTCTCTCCAGTGCTTGGCACATAGAGAGACTGTGTTCCATAAATATTTCTGAAGGTTTAATGAATCAAGGAATGAGGACAGTCTGAAGAAAAGACTAGAGGAGCTGTGGGAGAGTGAGAGAAATGGCTACCAGGGAAGAGAGCAATTAAGGGATGTTGCTGTGAAGAACACGAGTGAAGAAATGTCAAAAAAGTGTGTGAACGATGTTGACCTTTCTTGAGGTTTTCTTTTTTCCATGATATTTCTCTGTGGACTCTGGCTTGCATAGTGCTACTAATATGATGAACTGATTTGGCTGTCTTTATGTGGTTTGTATATGATTTTAAGAGTAAAAATAAAAAAAACACATTTTACTTATACATATAATCAATGCCAATGAGAAACTTCCAAATGGTGACATTAGCAAATCACAGATTCGATTTGAAACTTCAAACCATTTGGGAGTAGACTTAGCCAGGCTTAGTGAATAATCAAATTAGCAGGATACATATATTCACTTACATACATCTACTTTGGTGTTTCAGGGAGAGGAACACACTTCTAGAGACTGGGTGTTACATGGATAGAAGCAAAAAGAAGAAGGGAACAGAAACTCTGAAAACATTTGGAAGAGGTACAGGAAAGAATATTGTTTCTCTCTCTCTCAAGCTCGGTGCATAACTTACCCTACCGTGGTGTAGTATATCAGAAAAAAAAAAAAAATTCAGGAAAGATTTATTTTACCTTGCTTTTTAAAACACACTAGAAAATACCCGATACTGGGGCGCCTGGGTGGCTCAGTTGGTTAAGCGTCTGCCTTCGGCTCAGGTTGTGGTCCCAGGGTCCTGGGATCGAGCCCCGCATCGGGCTCCCTGCTCAGCGGGAAGCCTGCTTCTCCCTCTCCCACTCCCCCTGCTTGTGTTCCCTCTCTCGCTGTCTCTCTGTCAAATAAATTAAAAAATCTTAAAAAAAAAGAAAATAGCTGATATTTAAATCTGCCTTAGATGAGATTCATTTGAAAGACTTCAAACAGATCAAAGAATATTAGAAAACATTTAGTTTTCTAATTCATTTGCATAAGATCTACAACTGTGTGAATTCAGTTAAATTTTACTTAACATGTGGCTGAGGAAGGAAAGAGACATAGGACATCAAACACATTCAGTAAGTAAATACATTGTATTAGAAATATCTGGGAAAGATTGGATGGAGTTAATGCATTGCTCAGATAAGTCAGGTATATTAAACATGAGTTTGTAGGTCTCTCTCTCTCACTAAAAGTTTTAAGCCTAATGTGTTCCTATAAAAATTAATGTAAAACCTGTACATACTTATAAACTTCGTACATATTATGTATTATTTGTAGAGAATAAAGCAAAGAAAAAACAACCAGATGTAAACACTTGAGAGGAACTGACTTTTAGTCCTGATTTGTATACAGCTTGGTTTCTTAACATTTTGGGGTCTTAGATTTCCTTTTGCAGAAAGAGTTTAACTATACAATATAATATAAACAATATAACTATTGCTTTCCAACTATAGATTTTAATGACTAGAAAAGGTTTTGGCTGAAAAAAATTTCTGATTATATTCAGTCTTAATTGTGGAATTTGTGCGTGGGATGTGTGTACATGTATCTGTATAAACATATAAATGCCTGTATGTATATACACATAAATGTGTATATTCAGTGGTGCTCACTAAAGTGAAGTCTTCGGTTCAAAATGTAAATTTTGACTAAATGCAGTTACATGTTTATGAAGCCATCTGTTGTTTTAAGCACCTGGCATCTAGTGAGAACCTCTTATTTTGACAGCAAGGATGTGGTAATGCTTAGGGGCTTGCTCAACATCTTTCATCAGGCTACAAGCTCTGTAGGATTGACTAGCTTATTATGTGGAGTAGGCCAGCAATGAACTATATTTGTAAACCTCAGTAAACAAAACACACCACACTTATTATATATTACCCGCATCAGTGATGCTTTAAAAACACGGTTCTTTTTCCCAAGAATGTGTACACCTACGTATGTTATGCAGGCAAATAGGTGTATTGCTTTGAAAGTAAGTCTGAGCCATTCTCCATTTGTTCAATTTAAACTTTCACATAGACTTGGATGGTTGTTAGAGCACTATCATTTGTGGATTTAAAAGGCATTGGTAATTTGTCCTTAAAGAGGCAGATTTCCTCCCACAAATATCTCTTCTTTTCTTATACAGTAAATTGACAATAAATGCATGTGTGTTTCCATTCTTGAACAAAATAGAACTTGATGATTATATTTTAATGAGGGCTGTGGTTTCAATGTGTGAGCAAAGTAATTGCTTAGAAACCCCTTGCAGTCTTATTCAAATCAGATTAAATATCTGAATACTCTACCAGAAAAATAAGAGGACAATTTTCAACCATTCTTAGTCACTGAATAAATAGAAAAGAAAGTGAAATTGCTCATATCACACCTTATAATTATGTCTCTCCTGCTGAGGTATCCCAAAAGGTGCAATTAAAAAGATAACTATACAGAAAATAATAGCTTAATTTAATATTGAAATATAAATACAATGATTTTGAGTATTCAGAAAGTGGATTTGTTTCTTGGTTCTCCATCATAGTCGTCTGCCCAGTGGATAAACTCTTCTTTGAACTAGTTAGCATTAATGAGAGACACCCTTCAGATGGAATTACATAGTCTGTAGCTGAACCCAGGATTTAGAGAACCTCAAACTTTATGTCAGAGAGAAAAGAGGACACTTACTTTATTCTTTTTTTGTTGTTGCTTAGAATGTATACTTTCCACCTTTTGAAGTGGAAGAATGAGATCAAAATACTAAAATACATTTAGTTATGCTTGATATATTAGTTTCCTCCTGCTGTTTTAACAAATCACCACAAATTTAGTAGTTTAAGACAATACACATTTATTATGCTATATAGTTCTTTACATCAGAAGTCTTAAATGGATCTTACTGGGTTAGAATTGGTGTTGACAGGGCTGCAGTCCTTTGGGAGTGTCTAGGAAATAATTCTTTTCCTTCTCTTCTCCAGCTTCCAGAGCTCCCTATACCCCTTGGCTCATTCTCTTCCTACCACTTCATCGTCAACATAATAGGTTGATTCCTTTCCATGTGGCCTATTTCTCAACTTGATGTTTGCTTTTCAATCTTATTTATGATGTTTTCAATGTACAGATATTTTTATATCAGCATGGTCATATATACTGACTTTAAATAATATATTCATTTTTCATATGCCTACATGTTATAATTACATATTAGTTAAATATTTTCCACTATTTTCTTCAAATTTTTATGGCTTTATCTTTTTAGTTTTAACGAAAATACACATTTCAGTATATTTGTATTCATTATAAGGTAAGAATTTAACCATGAGAGACGATGGACTCTGAGAAACAAACTGAGGGTTCTAGAGGGGAGGGGGGTGAGGGGATGGGTTAGCCTGGTGATCAGTATTAAAGAGGGCACACGTACTGAATGGAGCACTGGGTGTTATATGCAAACAATGAATCATGGAACACTACATCAAAAACTAATGATGTATGGTGACTAACATAACATAATAAAAAATTTTTTTAAAAATTTAAATTTCTTTGAAAATTATTTTCTCATTTAATTTGTTGAGCATTTCAACTTCCCACATTCATTTATAACTCACACTATTGTGGCTATAAGTATGTATATGCGTGTATGTGTGTATGCACATGTGCGTGTGTATACATGTATGTATATGCACATACATGCACAATATACACATATACCTATGTGGGTAGTTATATAAAGGTATGAATGCTAAATAATTTTTTTGGAGTTATGAAGGTAAAGTTTGTTGTAACAAAAAAAATTGATTATACGGTTAAACATTTTAAGGAAGTGGAAATTTATCACATACTGTTATCAATTTTGGTTAGTAAAAAGACAAACAAGAAAAAATTAAAGTTAATCACTGCATTTTAGTAATTTAATTCATTCTAATTAAATATTTTGAAAAATCAACAGTTTTCAAATTCATTTCAGTAGAAGGCCAGTATACCATGAAAACAAAAATCTTTACTCAGGTAACTTTGGAATTATTCATTTAGTTTAGTAAGATTATTTACTGTTACTACTTTTAGGGTCTTTAAACACTCATGCTTTGTGAATTTCTAAGAAAATGAAATAGATGGTATTTCCTGAATTTGGCTATAGAGTCCTTTCTCAAGTAGCCTTACGTTACAAATGATTCGTACTTTGTGAATAATAACATTATTTTGATAAATTATAAAATGTGAGGCAGTTTTTAAATTATTTGTGCTTTATCTTTTGCAATAATATGAAGCATTTATTCCCTAAATTTCTGATATACTGAAAAACTGGGAGAAATTCAAGGCCAACCACACAGCTGTTGATAAAAGAATAATGTGAAATAACTAGTTTGCCAGATTTCTAACTTCCCCTTAGGTCTGTCATTTTGTTAATTATATTGCTTTCACACTGTCAACTATAATTATTAATTGGGTCTCTCACACACCTAACATGGTTCCTCATATGTAATGTTTACATAAATAAATAAGGAATACATGATGCATCATTGTTGCCAAACATATAGCTGGGATCTAAAAATCATGAATCCTGTTACTTACACACTATTCCATTTTCATTATTTTGCTTCTCAAATGTTTATTTACATTATCCACACATGGTACTAGGTTGGCCATTGTAGGGATTAATTCTCTGTGAAGTTTCTTCTCAGAGTTCTAGCAGGAGACAGAAGAGTAGTATAGAACATACTAACATTATATGGAACAAGCTATATTTTGTTGGCATTTCCCTTCATTTTCTAGATTTTGATTTCAGGTCTGAAGTCTGTTTAGAGGAGGGAGAGATTGCATTCACGTGGGGCATTCAGTCAAGACTTCTTGGAATTGTTTGCATTTTGGCTGACCCAGAACGATGATTAAGATAATTCAGAGAGAATAAATGCTTTCGAGGGCTGACTCAAATACCACAGTATCTATGGCAGGGACAAGAAAAAAATGGCGCACATGAGGGAAAAAACAAGTGGTGCTATTTGCCCAGAGCACTGAGATAGGTTAGAACTAATGATAGTGATTTGGGAAAGGTAAGCAGTGGCCACAGTACAAAGGAGACTTAGTAAAAGGGATTTAACTTTTCTCCAAATGAAACATCTTTCTTGAAAATAGAGAAAATTACTTCAGTGTGTTACTTCTCTTTGCTATAGTTTTAGTGCTGTCTTGATGAGAAAAATAGATAACCTAAATGTTTAGAGACTACTGTTTAACTCTTGAAGACTTCCCAATTAGGCCAAACCTTTTATTTTCTTTGTAAGAAATCTAAAATGCAGACACATATTTATACCATCTATTACAAGAAGAAGCAGTGTTAATAATTTAGAAGTGATCTTCCACGTTGGTTACTTTTCCTCATTGAAATGCTATGTTCTTCTCACAGGAGGAATGCGAAAAATGAGGGTGAAAATATACAATCATGTCATTTATCTTGTGCTTTATAGACAGTGTGTGACCTGATTCTATCATCAACCATTATTTTCATTTTCCAGATGAGAAAACTGAGAAGCAAAAGAGGTGAATGAATTTGCCCAAGGTTACCTAGCCCAGTAAGTGGCCGAAGATTATGAGTCCAGGGAGTATGATTTCACAGTCCAAACCTATCCTAATGGCCACACACTTCTCAAGGAGTGCCAGAGCCCCTGATACATAAAAGAAACTTGCTAAGGGGCACCTGGGTGGCTCAGATGGTTAAGCGTCTGCCTTCGGCTCAGGTCATGATCTCAGGGTCCTGGGATCAAGTCCCACATCGGGCTCCTTGCTTAGCGGGGAGACTGCTTCTCCCTCTGCCTGCCACTCCCCCTGCTTGTACTCTCCCTCCCTCTCTCTGGCAAATAAATAAATAAAATCTTAAAAAAAAAAAAAAGAAAGAAACTTGCTAAAAGCTCACAATTCCCTTTTCTTTAATTTCTCTTCCTTTTGCTTGGCTTTCTTTTCCTTTTTGTATTTTAAGTATTTTGATGACATTTTGGCATTGTGGGGAGGGGTAGAGAAAAATGCCTAAAAAAACCCCTCTTTTCCATTCTTATTCTTTTTAATGAAAACATTATTCTTTTTGTGTCACATGAACAATTTTAACATAAGGTACAGTCATCTATATATCATTTACCAATATATGCATTTTGCAGAAAAGAAAAAAAGTCAATAGTCACCACCATTAGGTGTGTAAGAAAAGTGACCAATCATTCCTTATCTACACAGTTTTCCTGAGGGAACTAAGTACACGAAGACATAGAGCAACACTGCTGGGCAAAAAGCTGCTATTACGGTATGACCTGGACTAGAGTCTAATACCTCAAGGGCAGAGTTCGGATAAAACTCTGTTGGGGCATGCAGTTTGCTGGACGTGAACGGACCATCTTCTTTCCATTAGCCTAAATCCTAATCTTGTTCATTTACTGCCTCCTACCGGGCTGAACAATCCAGAGTGAGAACTAGTATGCTTTAGCTGTGTGTACAGGCCAAGGGGACAAGCAGGAAGTGCTGGCTGGCTTACTGATTTTACCTGGAGGTGACAGAAGCTGGAATGAGAGTGTGCCCTTCAGGCTGCAGTGACTCTGCCCATTGGTAAATATGGGCCAATCAGTGCCTTGGAATATGACCAAGGAATGGAACACGTAATAGGAGGAAGGAACAGAGGGCATCTCACCCTACACAAAGATGAACAATTTAAGAGAGCTTTAAAAAAAAATCAGGCTCAATCATTAGACATGGATCATATCTAAACTCTGTGAGAAGAATTTGCAAATAAATTCACTCCTTAGATATCTGAAAGAAAAATTTCCCAATTATGAGATATTATTCACTGAAATCATTATATTAACTGTCACAGCGGATGGAATTAATAGATAATAATCTTATTTTGGAGTTGCTTAAAAAGTGAACATAATATTGAGCTTGATGGTAAAGACTTTTTACTTATACCCACTGATGTTACATTTTAATTTTTTTACAGGCAACATATTAAAGATATAAGTAATCACACACATATACAAAGTATTACACAAGTAATATGTTAAGGATATAACACACACAGGAAGTACTAACCCAGAAAGACTATATGACAGAAAAAATAATTGTTTCTCAAGAATACTACTCTTAGTTCCAAGATAAATGTAACTATACGAATAAGTAATTAAACAGACTCAGCCTTCATTTATATGTTGAGAGAAAACAGCTCTAGGACAATACAGTTCATGTGTTTTCAACCGTATTCACATTTTTCATATCCCTAATGTATTCAGGAGTTCTTTGAATTGCGACTTGGAAATGAGCAAAGGATTTCAGTGGGCATTGCCTAAGAATCCCTCCAGCGATTATGTCATTCTATATGAGGGTACACATTTAATTATCTATTTGTAGGCTATTTTATAATTTTGTGACTTAGAAATTAATTTGCATAGAACTATTGGTAATGTAAACAATATTTATCCATAATAACACACATGAATTTCATTCCGTGGAGAGACCAGTAATTTCTGCCATGTAGAAAAGATAACCACAAACATTTAATTTTATTGCCCTAAGAGATACTAACCTGTTTAGTATCATATAACACATTTGTTCCAGCGTGTACACACACACACGTATATATGTTCTTCAAATTCTTTTAACCAGTCTTTACTATTACTAGTTTGCTCATTAATTCCCTAGTCGAATAAAATTGCCGATTTGTGTTTATTTTGTATTTGCATGAGGTTTATAGTTTTAACTTTCTGAAAATTATAAATTACCATACACACGTCAATAAATACCTTGATTCAAATGGATGCACTTTAATAATTAATGTTACTTGGAAGAGGTTCAGAGTGGTCATAAGAGTTATTGAGTTTCTTTATGACCAATGCAATAAGAACATTTTTCTCAACTCTGCAAGAAAATGTGATAACTTCTTGCCAGAAACATGAATGTTCATGGCCACTCTCTACAGCCACACAAGCTGTGAGCTACAGAAACGCACGGGTGCCTTTACAAGGATGCTCCGAGGAGTTGTGCGATACGGCAGCTTGGCTAAAGTGGACTAGTAACATCTATTGAACACACTTTTTTTCAGTGAAAGATTTGATTTATTCAAGCAGCTGAAAACACTGAATAGAAACTGCTTTAGTTTAGATGTTGTTTATACTGGGCTATGAACCACAGACATACTGCCAGGCTGTCTTCAGAAGACTTGAAATGCTACTGACAGTTTAAAAACTGTACACTTGATAGAAAAAGGAGGAAGACAATTTAATCTTTCATCCAGATCTGGATGTGCATCAAATTAGATGACAGCTCTTATCAGCAAATGGGTGTTTCATGATGGTATTTTAGAAGAAATCGTTCCCCCAAAAGTAGATGGTTCTTTAAAAAGTTTCAGGTTGTAACCCTTGCAGAAAACACTGATGCCCAACACCTGATTCTTGGTCAGGAAACAAGGTTTTTCCAGGCTCTGTGTGGCTGGGCTGCCTTTATGATTTTTTTTTTTTTGAGAGGCATGCCCATTTTATTATGTTATGTTAATCACCATACATTACATCATTAGTTTTTGATGTAGTGTTCCATGATTCATTGTTTGCGTATAACACCCAGTGCTCCATGCAGTATGTGCCCTCCTTAATACCCATCACCAGGATAACTATGATGTTTTTGTGCTGTAACTAAGAGGGTCCTTTAGACTGGACAGAGAGTGTACACCATCAGTCACAGTGGAAGGCTGTGTAAAAATGATCCAAAGGACCCTGGAGAGGGCAAAGTGATCCTAAGCCTTTCTTTTGTGAGCTCCCACCTGCCGACATATTCTTTCTCATCTATCTGCGGGCACTGTTTTAAATGTTCTGTGTATATGAGTTCATTTACTATTTTGGTTTGATTTATAAAGAAGTGATAATAAAGCAGCCTAATAGTGTGGGTTTGGGAGGGAAAGTAGGCTGATATAAATTACTTTATGAACCTAAGGACTATAAGAAATCTGGGGTGGTGGTGACAAGTGCTTTCTTAAGACAAGCATTTGGACAAACAGAAGTATTTGTTCTTCTAATTACTAGTTCATTTCCATCATTCCAATTGTTTTTCTTTTTCTTTGGCTTTTTGTGTTTTCTATTTTTCAAAGACCCTATAGGCAAGAATTTTTTTGAGAGAGAGAGAGAGAGAGAGAGAACAAGAGGGGTAGGGAGGGACAGAGGGAGAGAGAGAGAATCTTAAGGTTTCACACCCAGTGGTGCAGAGTCTGAAGTAGGGCTCAATCTCAGGAACCTGAGATCGTGACCTGAGCCGGAATCAAGAGTCAGATGCTAACTGACTGAGCCACTCAGGTGCTCCTAGGCAAGAATTTTTTTTAAAAAAGAATTACACCCAGCCACCCCATCCCTCCCACCCCTCACCACTCCAGCAACCCTCAGTTTGTTTCCTGAGATTAAGAATTTATATGTTAAAAAAAAAAAGAAGAAGAAGATAGCAGGAGGGAAGAATGAAGGGGGGAAATCGGAGGGGGAGACGATCCATGAGAGACTATGGACTCTGAGAAACAAACTGAGGGTTCTAGAGGGGAGGGGGTGGGGGGAGGGGTTAGCCTGGTGATGGGTATTAAAGAGGGCACGTTCTGCATGGAGCACTGGGTGTTATACACAAACAATGAATCATGGAACACTACATCAAAAACTAATGATGTAATGTATGGGGATTAACATGACATAAGAAAAAATAAGAAAAACAAGAATTACAGAACAATAAATGGGAACTGTAGCCAAAGAAAGAAGATTTGCTTCTTTAACACATGCTTTTAAATTGATTAAAGCTTCACAAGAACACTGAGGCAATCTAAAATAATTTTGACAGGTAACTGTACTATTCATGTCAACATTAATCTATGTTGAGTGAACATCAAGGTCAACTATCTAGAACATTTAAAATTAATTGCAGCATTATTGAAAGAATGGAAAGATAGGCCCTTTTTGCACGTTCACTATGGGATTTAGGTTAAAGTACTATATTTAACAACCCTTGAAGGTTTTTGAAATAAAATTATTTGAACATTATTTTATTAAATAATAGTATTTCAAGATTTGAAGGAACTTAAAGATCATCTTATAAATTTACCCCTATCATATTTGAATATCAGCAAAAAGATATTCTTCAATTATGCCCAGATTCTGCTCAGACATTTCTAATACTAAAAACAAAACCCTCACTAGTTCCTTAGGCAACATGGGATATCTTTAAAAATATCTAATTTTTAATCAGCTCTTCCTTCGGTTGAGCAAAATCTATCTCCAGATACCTCCCAACAGTTGGGGAAAGGGCATTGAATATAAAAGTCTAAGCTGGGTTCCAGAAAGAGATAATAGAAGTGGAAGAAAAAAAAATCTCCAGATTCGGTAGGAGAAATAAATGCCCAGATTGAGTAATGCCAGCATATCTCAGTACACATCCATCCAAATGATCCATAGGCACACTGTACTGAAATTGCAGAACATCAAAGACAACAATCTTAAAAGTAACCAGAAGGAAACATACACTTTCAAATAGAGAATTAGACTTCAGTCTGACTTCTTATTACAAAACAAAAGCTAGAAAGCCATGCAATGATATTTTCAAAGGACTGAGTCGTAATATCTGCAAATACAGTGTTGTTGCACAGGGGACATATTTAAAGCACGCAGGTGAAACAAAGATGAAAAAGCTGAGAGACTTTTCTACCAATATTTAACTATACTGACTGGACTTCAGTCGGAAAGGAAAAAAATCATCATGACCATACAATGTGCAGTGGCTGTGGAAACAGCACATCCTGATCTCCTGCTGCTGGGGGCATAGTTGACTGTCCACCCTCACTGCTGCCCCCTGGAGGACACGGTGTTTGCTTTGAGCCTTTGTTACACAGATGGTCCCAGCAAAGGAGCCTGGGGGGCAAACCTGTAGGGCCGGTTCCCTAGACTTCTGATAGGCAGGAAGGACTCCAGATCAACCTAGCAGGAACTTTTCTCAGAGCTGTATTACAGTTTACAACTCTACCTACCAAATCTTCTTCCTTCCCCGTCTCTGTAATCCTTCCTACTGTATTAATGTTGCTTTATTAGTATCTTTATGAAAAACCTATCGTCTATACTTCCTTATTGGAGAACTACTAACTGGCATTCTCCATGAGGATGGGTGATCTATAAATCATGCAAGGATCCTTGTTGGGATTTCTTAAGGGATCAGTAACCTGGGACAGGTCCCTGTCTTGTCATATTTCTTAATGGGTTCAGAATGGAAATGGAGGGAGGAATGGTATTACTAGGACCACTTTGAATCTGTAACATCCAGCACAATGCTGTACATAGTAGATGATCAAAGCTGAATGAATACGTGAGTTCAAGTCTGCCGTTCCCATGGTTGATACTTGTATAAAATTCTCTGAAGAATTTTACAACTTCCAATACTAGAGAGCTAATCTACATTAATAGGTATTTATGTAGAAAAAATCAGACAATTATTCCATTATTATTCTTTTCACCAATCATTCACAGGGAAGGAGACGATTTTGCCAGTAGCCATTTTTTGGAATTCTCATTTAGCTGAGCACCAGGGGAAACTGCTACACTCATTTCCTGAAAGTGCTTTGACTTTTACAGTAAAATAAAATCTATAGTAGAACCTATTTTCCTAATTAGGTAATATCTGCTGTAAAAAAGGAAGTCATAAAAAAGTAATATTGTGCACTCTGGAAGACCTTGCCACTGACAGGTCTTCTGCGGCAAGGCTGCCGGCCCAGGCACAGGAACCCTAAAACAAACAGGCTTGTAA
This sequence comes from Eumetopias jubatus, assembly GCF_037043125.1. Taxonomy (NCBI): domain Eukaryota; kingdom Metazoa; phylum Chordata; class Mammalia; order Carnivora; family Otariidae; genus Eumetopias; species Eumetopias jubatus. Next base: position 22,673,878 of record NW_028274808.1, on the reverse strand, counting down.
ACTTTACCAACAATGCCTGGAATCTTCCCTGTTGCCATTCCCTGTCTGCGCTTTTTCTTCAGTCCTGTTTTTTAATCACATTCTCACCAACATGGAGAGTGTTCTTAAAGCTTCTGTGGAGTTCTGAAACCATATCTACTTTGTAATATGCAGCTTTCTTTGAGGGACTCTGGCTTGAGGGTGCAGTCATGTGGCTCCACACGGCACCAGGTCGGCTTGGCTCTCTCTCCGTGCCTTTGACATCTGATTGAGCTCTCACTCACCTTTCTGTATTCTTTTTATATTTCATTCCCTCTTCAGATCTTTGTTTTTCCCCACAGAGAAGAGAAAGTCTGACTTTCAAGTGGAGCTTGAGTGTTTACTACTCAGGTTGACGAGTCTCTCTTGTGAAAAATGATTTTGCTTTCCTTTCAGTTTTCTCCTCTGTTTTCAGTTTAAGACAATCCTGTGTTTACAGCCAGAAAAAATAAGCCTGTCATCAAAACCCAGGATGGAATAGTTAAGGCTATTGAGACTTCTAAGGTGCTAACAGGATGATGTAAAGGAATTTTCTTTTCCTTTGTTTTTGTTGTTGTTTTTGTTTTAAGTAGGCTCCACACCATATGTGGGGCATGAACTCATGACCCTGAGATCAAGAGTTGCATGCTCTACTAAGCCAGCCAGGTGCCCCTAGGGGAATTTTCAAATATAATTGGAATCACTGCGCAGCTATATTATTTGTAGCATGTGGTAAATCAATAGTTATAAATAAGAACACAATTTTGACGGAATTGGGAGATTTGGGGACCTGACCAGGGGTCTCTCACATGCATCTCTACCTTTGAGTCCTTGCGGACTCAGCATACTTTCTGCAGACTCACTCCAGTCCCAGGAAATTTAGCAGGATCTCAGCTGATTTAGCACAATCTAGGCTGACTCAGCAAAGTCTGTGACTCATGTCCAGTAATCAAACAAAAGCAAAACTCTATCTAGGCTGTGGCTATTTTCAATTTTTTGCTAGATATTTAGTGGCTTCAGAGTTCCATTCCAGTTACAAATCTAAGGTTTAAGAACATTCCTAATTGGAGACAAATATTCCCAGTGACTAAAAAAAATTTTTTTTATTAAAATGGGGTGTGGAAAAAAATTATAATTATGCATGTGGTTGCATAATTCTTGCTTTTAAGGAGCAGTAAAGTTTGAATCTCAGTAAACTCATCCGGACCAGTCCCACTTCATAGATAAGCAACTGAGACTAAAACAGGCTATCCAGGAAGCACATGTTTAGAAAACTCTTTTTTAATTTTATAGATTTTTATTTTCTTCCTAAATAGCTCATCAAAATAGTACAAACTAATTATAATTCCCTTATTACAGCTGTTAAAATAAATTAGCACATTTTATTCACACTGATACAGGCGTGGGATAAGAACCAGGTCTCTTGCTTATCAGGGCAGGGAATTTTAGGATATTCTTTTAGGAGTTTTCATTTTATTACTTAAAATAGAAAAGTAAATAAATTTAAGTTAATGGAGCTAGGCGTATCACATTTAATCCTTACAAGAACTTTGGACATACAGTATTTTTATCCAGAGTTTTATTTACTATTATCCGCAGTTTTCTTGCAGTATATGGTATTTGCAAATACTATTTTAAATGTCTGTATGTGCCATCGTTACTAACATTTAGGGTTTTTTTTTTAAAGCTTTTTATTAATTTTAAAATGCTACAAAAATCTTCAGATAGATATGTAGCTTTTTCCAGTTAGATTATTTCTTCAGCACAAGTGTCCTGAAGAGGGATAACTGATTCTAAGTGTGAACATTTTTCACCTCTTGGCAGATATTACCAAATAAATAAATCTTTCCAAAAAGGTTTCATGCCAACAGCATGTTCAATCCCAACCTTTACTAACATTGTGGAGTGCTCCTAAAACAGATTAATGAATTTGACCAAAATGTTGCCATATGGCAATCTTTGTTTACAGATGTTGAGATGTGTCCTTATATTTGTTATCAAAGTTCTATTCATCTTCTGTATATTTTTTATTTCCTTTTTTAAATTTATATATTAGCTGCTTACCATGTTTCTATCTCTATAGACAGCTCTTCATAGAATAAGATTCACAAATTCACTTTCGTATTATCTACAAAGATATTTTCCAGTCTGTTGTCTTGTATTTGCAAAAGTTTTAGGTGATTCTTTCAGTGTTGCTTCCCACCCCAAACTTCAGAGATTAGATCAATACTGAAATTTATTTTCTGATTTTCTTTGACCATTTTGCACAATTATTTCCTAATTCTATACAATTTCTCTTTCAAGTTAAGTGTTGTTTTAGTATCAAAAATCTTAAAGTTTTCTCTTTACTTTGTAAGTCCAGCAGGCCAATTTGCAAAGGAACCAATCTGTGCACACAAACCATAGAGCATATTAAGCCAGCAAAATGGTACATAGCTCATCAAGATCTGTTGCTATCTCAACATAATTTAGGTCCAGTTAATTCTTTCTGCAACATGTTACATTTTTTTCCCCAGTAAATAAATGAACAGAAATCAAAATCTCTTTTTTCCTTTGAGGCCCAAATGGAAAATGGCCGAAGTTCAGATTAAATGTTTCCTCCACCAGTGTGCCCAGCAAGTAAGATAAATTCTAAGCCAGAGCATGAAAGAGATGGTAGACTGAAAAAATAGAAATTGCAAAGCTTACAGAAATCAATAGCACGTTATAGTCTGTGTGAAAAGCAGCAGAAAAAACTTTTAGGTTAACTATTGGAAAGCTGTGTCGGAGGACAAATTAGCTTTACTTTTAAGAGCTAAATGACTTGAAGCGATTCATTTAATACTTCTTTACTTAGGCTAGGCCTAAGTTAGCAAAGTTGAGTGGAGAATTAAGGTTTGCCTTACCATACATCCTTTATCTGCTATGCCTTGTCTGCAATGTCCTTCCCTGAGATTTCAGGCAATCCATTTCTTGCTCTTCAAAAACACAGATCAAGAGGCAAGTACTTCAAGAAGCTTTAACTGTTTAAAGTCATTCAATTATAGTGGTTTCTTCATGTGGTGACATTCTTCACATACATTACTATGCATATATTTTATATTTGCTGTTGGGCTATTATAATTATCTCTGGATATAGTTGAAAGAAGATAGTCATTATTGACTAATTACACTGATAAATCAGGCCAAACAATACTTTCTCACAAAATGGTTGGACACTGTTTGGGGTTGAATTATTGGGATAACTTTAGCTTTCCTGTTTATTTTTCAATACCTTTGCAACTATAGATTTTGTCTTAGATGATTTGTTAAGAGAAGTACCATTCATTTGAAGCTTACTAATTGTTTACTTTTTTAAAGATTTATTTACATATTTATTTTTATTTTGAGAGAGAGAAACAAAGAGAGCGAGTGAGCAAGGGTAGGGGCAGAGGGAGAGAACCTTTCAAGTAGACTCCATGCTGAGCATGGAGCCCGATATGAGGCTCAGTCTCACGACCCATAAGATCATGACCTGAGCTGAAACCAAGAATTATACACTTAACTGACTGAGCCACCCAGGTGCCCCTAAAATCTGTTCTTTAATATAATGTTTATAACTTGAGGAGACGATTGAAAGCAAAAGTGAATAACATATTTGAAATTTGGACATATTTAATGATACACAATTTGAATTTCTTTCCTTTTAGGGAAAAAATGTACTAGTGAGCCACGGAAATTATATTGCAAAAATCTGAAATATTCCTTTAGATTATGTTACGATCCAGAGTTGACCAACAGTGAGTACATTAACTTTGGACCTAATTTCTTTTGCAATAGTTAATATTGTTTGCTACTCAGGAGTAATATGTGATTTAAAAAAAGAAACAATTGTTTGACCGTTAGTGTTGTTAAAGATGCAATCTATCCTTTCTCCAGATCTCATCATGTTCAATTTAAGATTCTCATTCAGTCAGTATGAAAAGTACCGACTGGTCACAAACAATGAATCATGGAATACTACATCAAAAACTAATGATGTAATGTATGGTGATTAACATAACAATAAAAAATTTAAAGAAAAAAAATACTGACTGGTGACTGTACTCCATAGCAGGGGTCAACAAACGACGCCTGCCACTAGTGTTTATCAACTAAATTGTATTGGATGTAGTCACACCCATTTATTTGCTTACTGTTTATGGCTATTTTCATGCTAGAATATTAGAACTGAGTTGTCCTGACAGAGACTTTCTAGCTGGCAAAGCCTAAAATATTTATCATCTAACCTATTAAAAAGATACTTACTGACTCTGCAGGGACATGGAAATGGATGAAAAAGGTAAGCATAGATCCTGCCCTTATTAGAGGAGAAGCAGGTATTGAATAATCAAGGAATCAATTCGATTGCAATAAGAACTAGGTAGGAAAATTCAAGTATAAATTCTCATTTATGTAGACTTTCAGACTATACGTTTATGAACAAATGAGAACTGTATGAATACATGTTTCATAAAAATTATGTAGGATATTCAGACATATTAATAGATTGAAGGAAAATAATACCAGTTATTGTTAATTGCTAGTTTAAATGCTTCTATCATGGATTATACAATAAAGGTAAGGAGAAAGGGAGGGTGGTTATCATAGATGGTCTCTTCTTAATTATTGCATTCATAGAGTCATTTTCAAAATAGATGCTTAATAAGTATTATATGAATGACTGAAACTTCATTTTGTTTTATATCTATATAGATATATAGTCACAGAATTATAGTTCTTAATTGTTCAATAAATTTATTTATATGTTCCAAATCTTTCCTACAAAGTTTCCTTGAGTGGTGTATAATAAAAGAGAAATACATTTGATGCAATAGAAATAGAAAATCAAAACAAAGATAAATGATACAAATGCCAGGCATTATATTCAACATAATTTTACATTCGACTCTGAGCTCGCTCAAAATTATTACAAAAAGGGAAACCTGATTTGTTACACGGTTTTCCATTTGGAAGAGAAAAAGCAACCACATCTTTAGGAAAATATAAAACTTCTCTAGAACATTTTATAAAAGTTATTTCCTTCCTGGTGAAAATTAGTTTAAAATTTTAATATGTAATTGATCTTTATTATCTTTTAATATAGAAAAAGCGTCTTTGTGCTTAATTGTGTGTATGACACAAAATATTCTACATATTTCATATTATACATCTCATTTGTCCATAAATACATGAAAATTTATGTAACTAAGAATTTATACTTGAAGTTTCCTATATAGCTCTTATTGTAATCACACTTATACCTGTCACTATTTAATATCTGCCCCCTCTCTAATGAGGGCAGTACACACACTCACACCCAAATTGCATTATATTATACTGTCTTCCCACACTGAAGAAAGTAGTTTCGTATCTGTCAATGAGAGTGAGATACAGGAAGGTTTCTGATGTAACTGATAAACTATTCTTCAGTAACTTTGTACAAGTGTTCAGAGTGTTGACAAAATTTTTGTGGATCCAAAACACAGATCATGGTTGGCCTATTCTTTCAGTGTTCAGATTCTCCAAGATTTCAATGCCTAGATTCTTTAAAAAGGGGAATTCTCTGGTGGCTGTTGCTTTTTGGAAACGCCATTTTCCCTTGAATCTTTCAGTCCAGAAAAGAACTGCTTCTGGGGATCAGCTCTCCTGTTTTATTAAAACAAGTATCATGAAATTCTACCACCGGTTAGAAGTGAATATCTATAGATGGTTTAGTTGTCACACTTCAGATAAATTCCGTCAGTGAATCCATCATGTTTTCCAATACTTTATCTGCTCTACTTAAAAAAAAGAGGTTGGGCAAAATCCCTTCAGAGAAACAGTTTCTTAAAAACACTTCCGCAGTCCATATTTCAGACACTCAATTTGTAAATTTATTTCTTACTTTACTCTTTGTTCTTTTTTATAGTGGACAAAGTACACTGATTTTTCTGCTTAAACCTAAAAGGGCATCATAAACCTATCTTTCTATGTGAAATCTATAATTATGAGATATTTACTTTTCACAGCATTGCTTATAGCAACTTAAACAACTAGAAAAAAGCTGTAAATGTTCAGGAATTTGATATTGTTTAAATTAAGGAATATTAATACAGTACAATGCTATGTGCTTATTAACATTTGTTTATGAAAGAATATGTAAAGACAAGATATTAAATGATAAAAAGGAGAAACAATTCTGTGTAATTGATGACATGTGTATATACGTGTGTATGAAAAAAGTTGTATTTTTTTTAAAGACCCAAATTAGATTCACCAAAATACTGTAACAGCGGTTATTGCTGGTCGATGGGACTTTGAATAATAATGACCTCATTGTGCTTTTCTGTAAATAATAAATAAATGTATTTTCTAACTCTAAAAGGATTATTGTTTTTTAAATTTGAGGAACAAATTGAGTTTGGAAAAGGCTGTATTTGGAACACTTGCTAAGCCTGGTTGTCACTAAGAGAATAAAACAACACTGCTGGAGAAAATGCGCCATTTGTTTGCTTGTGGTTGGAGGGAGGATGGAAAGGGTGTAAAGAAGGGGTGAGGGGAGGAGGAGAGCGGGTCAGCATGATCCTGGAAGATCACGCATGCTGCAGCATCACCCTCCCTGCGAATTCTCAGAACTTTAAAATCATCAAACAGGTGAAGTTCTCTGTGAGCTTCCACGTCTGGAGAGATGGTGATAGGGGGAGGTTTTGCATCTAGACTTCCGTGGGGGCAAAAGTGAAACACCTGAGGCCTCAGGAGCCAAGAATAAAGAAGACCTGGGAGAGCATGAGGACTAAGCAGATGGAGGAGATTGGACTCTTCCCACTGTATAGAATTAGTAGTTCAAGGCACTATGTCCTGAGCTCAAGGTTGGTGATCTCAACCATCACCTACCCATGTCTGGGAGCTCTTCTAGGAAAAATCAACTTAGAGTACACTTCTCTGCTTTTTGTCAGGTGAAATGCCCACACTGGCCCAGCAGAAGTACACTGATGACATGACTCCAAAGCAGTTGGATATATGGATTTAAGGGAAGAGAACACAGCCCTGCATGGGCATTAAGGTTCTGGAAATATCACCTCCAAATGAAAGATATCTGGTATCAGACTCACAGCTTTCGAGACACTTTGTTCTAAAATTCAGCATTACACAAGCTTACAAGATTGACAAAATTCATGAAGTTTCCCCTTGAAGAAGCATCAGATATCAAGAAATATGCAATTATCTCCTTTAAAAATTTGTTTTCACTGGTGAAGGAGGCTTATGGCTGATATATGAGACTCCCAAATGGTCCCTGTCCTACTTTAAAGGCAAGACAGAATGCCCTGGAAAACAAATACCAATAATGGTTCTTTTCTTTCTCCCCCCGGATATTTTAGGGCATTTCTCTGTGAAAAATTAGAGATGTTTAAGTGCAGGGCTGTGTCAAAACTTGGACAGAAAGATTTTGAGTTGGGCAGAATATACTACTAAAATGTTACAGGACTGTCAGGTTTCTGAGGCAAAGAACAAAAGATGATTGGTAGAAAGGTTTTAGGGACTATTCTTAAAAGTAATCATGTGGTGACAAATTTAGCAACACATGGAGCTCTTTCTGAACAGAATGCCTGACCATATTCCTACCGGTATCAATGATATGGAGAAGCACAGGGACTTAGATACTAGATTCTCTTACAGGTGGGAGAAAAGATTGCTATGTGTTTAAAACGTTTAAAATTAAACTTTTATAACAAGCCACATGTAGACTCATGATTAGGAAAGTCATCTCAGGAGGCAGAAGAAAAGGAAGCAGCATGAACTTCCATCCGGTGAAGACCCAGTGTAGAGCTGGGTCTAGATGTGTTGAGTGCATGTAGCCTCTGGAAGTTAAATACGCAACAGATAAGCCCATAGGTAGTGGAAGGAAGGAGGTGTCCACCTCTAGTCAGACAATCCCCTTGAATAAGCCCTGGGACCCTATGAGAGATTATGCCCATCAATTTGCCTTTTGTGTAGAGAATAGTATGAGAAACAGAATGTTTAGGAACTGTGGACACACATACCCTGGCATCCAGCAAGCTACACTTGTATAGGGCAGATGTAAGGAAAGCACAGTATTACCAAGGGCTCTGGTCACAGAGAAGAGAGGGCTGCTGTGTTAGCCCTCCACCATGATCTTGAATTGGCAAGGTTCGAAACTCCAGATGGGGTCAGGGAGAGTGGGCTTTGCTGGCCCTGTTGGGCTGGAGGCTCACATTCCTGATACACTTCCCTCATATGTGGAGGTTGGACAAAAGGGGTTTGGGTCTTGTTTGTGAATGGAAATATTGTGTCCAAAGACCCTGGATGGGAATCAGTCTTTATTTTTGTCTTTTTATTAAATCTAAAGGCACTCAGGGGGCGCCTGGGTGGCTCAGTCGGTTGGGGAATGGACTCTTGGTTTTGGCTCAGGTCATGATCTCATGGGTCATGGGACCAAGCCCACTCTGGCCCCACCCTCAGCAGAGTCTGCTTAAAGATTCTCTCCCTCTGCCCCCAACTCGTGCGTGCGCTCTCTCTAATAAATAAATCTTTACAAAAAAGTCTAAAGACGCTCTTGTTTGAATCAAATACAGCAGGACAATTCTTGCCCATCCTTGGGGCCGCAAGCACTAATGCTTCAGGGAGCTGGGGAGCTAGTTGCTGGGTTGGAATACAGAGGAGCACCCTTATGGGTAATTAATGCCCATTGAGGAAGGTAGTAAACAACAGGAAAATATCTGGAAATGATACTCTTCAGGGACCTCGCGGAGGAGCCCTGCACAGCCCTAGATTAGAGAGAAAGGAGAGAGGCTGGGCCAACTAAGTGGACCTGTTTGTCATTGTGTTTCTTTTCTTTTACTCACCTAAGGTTCAGGGAGAGAATTTACGAAATAAATTTGCTAGAAGTTATAACTGTTTTGCTTGCAGGAGAATGTAATGAAGGAGAAAATTGAATTCTCATAGCTGGTAGGAAAAAGTGACTCAGGGATCAAGCTGCCTTTGTTTGGAAAATGCCTTGATTAGCCCACTTGGGTAAATGAGTCTCTGCAGGGCATGGGCATGACCTGGTGTTAGGACTTCAGAGCAAGGAGAATCTGGAGGAGCACAGGAGGAAAAGAATAATCTGTACCAGGTGCTCCCACTTACCTCAACCCCCAAATCTGTTGTGTTACTGAGTTTACAAAATGCTTGATATGAGAGAGTGTGCGTATACGTGTGTGTACTGATAAACAGGAATAAGTTTTGCATAAAAGTCAGTTTAAGATAAAAACAAAAAGCACCTATGGTATGTTGAAAATCCCAGCTAGGGGCGCCTGGGTGGCTCAGTTGGTTAAGCAACTGCCTTCGGCTCAGGTCATGATCCCAGGGTCCTGGGATCGAGCCCAGCATCAGGCTCCCTGCTCAGCCGGGAGCCTGCTTCTCCCTCTCCCTCTGCCTGCCGCTCTGCCTACTTGTGCTTTCTCTATCAAATAAATAAATAAAATCTTAAAAAAAAAAAGAAAATCCCAGCTAGATTTAATGAACTGAGAATACCCCATATAACATCTGGGTTAAACCTAACCTGCAAGGATATAATCTATTTTAGAAAAATTTCTAAATTTCAAAATTTCCCTCATTGAAAAACTAATGGCACTTAAACTCCGGTCTTCTGGATAAAGGCTATTGGTTTACTCACTCATTTATTCCACAAGTATTTACTGAGCATCTACTATGTGCCAGCATTGTTCTACATGCTAGGGACGGAACTGAGGATGCAGACCATGGAATCTGAAGCAGTCTAAAAGTTACAGATATTTATCCTTTAGCAGATGGTGAGTTCAGAGAACAAATGTCATTGGTTGTCCTGTTTTATACCTCAGAAATCTTAGAGAAAGGCACCTTGAGTTTCTCACTTTTTTTTTTTTTACTAATTTATACCTTTTTTTTTTACTTTAAAACAGGAAGTGACAAGGTTTTAATCACCATACATTACATCATTAGTTTTTGATGTAGTGTTCCATGATTCATTGTTTGTGCATAACACCCAGTGCTCCACGCAGAACGTGTGCCCTCCTCAATACCCATCACCAGGCTAACCCATCCCCCCACCCCCCTCCCCTCTAGAAGCCTGTTTGTTTTTCAGAGTCCACAGTCTCTCATGGTTCGTCTCCCCCTCCGATTTCCCCCCTTCATTCTTCCCTTCCTGCTATCTTTTTTTTCTTAACATATATTGCATTATTTGTTTCAGAGGTACAGATCTATGATTCAACAGTCTTGCACAATTCACAGCGCTCGAGTTTCTCACACTTTTGATACTATAGTTCAACATCAATTCTCTGACATGAACTGTATGTATTGCAGTTTAATTAAATTCTGATGCTAACTACTCAGAAGTAGTGAAAATCTCCGAAGTCAAGGGCACGGTGTTTTTACAAGTCTTTCCTTACTTTCGACACCAGCAGCAACTGGGGTCCTCAGGAGTCCTAGTTGGCTCAGGCAGCCATAACACAATGACATGAACTGAGTGTCCTAACAGAAGTTTATTTTCTCACAGTTCTGGAGGCTGGAAAGTTTGAGATAAATATGACAGCCGACTTTGGTTGCTAGTGAGAGTTCTCTTCTCCGTTCACAGATCTTCATGGGATCCAAAGGTGAGGGGAGAAAGACAATTGGAGAAATAGAACCCACGACTCCAATGTCTTTTCTTTTTTTTTTTTTTTTAAGATTATTTATTTACTTGAGAGAGAGTGAGAGAGATAGAGGACATAGATGAAGAGGGAGAAGCAGACTCCCTGCTCAGCAGGGAGCCCGACACAACACGGGGCTTGATCCCAGGACCCTGGGATCATGACCCGAGCAGAAGGCAGGGGCTTAACAGACTGAGCCACCAAGGCACCCCAGTGTCTTTTCTATTAAGAGTCCTCACCCCATCGTAGGGGCTCACCTTCATGACCTCATCTAAACCCAACTCTCTACCCTTCTCCATATACCATAACATTAGGGGGTAGAACTTCAATATATGAATGGGGGGGCACTATTTAATCCACAGCACCAGGTTTTACCTGTATGTCTGTCCAAACTGGCTACAAATTCACGGGTTCCCTCAGGCATCCTTCAAGTTCAATAATTTCTAGAAGAATTCACAGGACTCACTAAAAGAGCTATATTTATGATTATAGTTTTATTAGAAAAATTACAGCCCATGAACGGCCAAGTAGAAGAAACACAGAGGGTTGGGTCCAGAGAGAGGGGTAGACAGAGCTTCTAAATCTTCTCCATGTGAAATCCAGCCATGTCACCTGCCCAGCACAATGTGTTCACCAATCTGGAACCTCCACTGAGCCTTGATGCCCACAGTTTGATATGGGGCTTTATTATATAAGCATGAAATAAGTCTTTGCTCCTTGGAGATTAAATTCAATATACAGTTCCTCCTCTGTACATGGAGGTGGGAGTTGGGGCTGATACTTTCAGTTCTCTAACCATGTTGTTTGTCTTTCTGGTGAGCACTCCCATCCTAAAGCTATCCAGGGACCCACCATGAGTTACCTAATTAGCGTAAACTCAGGTATGGTTAAAATGGACTAGTTCTGAATAACAAAAGACACATTTCTATCACTTAGGAAATTTCAAGGGTTTTTGAAGCTCAGTGCCAGGAACCAGGGATAAAGACTTTTTCTTTGGTATTATTATATCACAGATCCAATGCTACAATTAATCACCTCCTGGCCACAGAGCCCAGTCAGCTGGAGGTGAGCTGATCTAGGTGAGCTTGGTTGAGAAGTTCCACTGCTAGGAGGATGCAGATGTAAGAAGGATCCACTCAGGCCTTCATGTCTTTCCTTTAGAAGCTACCTCACCCCTCCAGATATACACCAGGAAGGAAACTCTGAGTCTCAATCTGTCCTCAGTCTTTCTTTTGAATACCTTATTGGGTCCATGGAGAAGAACCTACAAACAGGTGTGATTCCTCACTTGGTCTCCTTGAATGTGTCCTCTCTTTCCTTAGATTTCAGGCAATTTGACTGTTCTGCAATCTCAGCTCTCTTTAAGTTTCAAGAAACGTTACATTTTTATGGTTTATCCATCTATGGCTGATCTTTCAATTTGTAATTTACAAAGTTTATTCACACTTTTTTTTTCATTTGATTCTAACAATGATCCCGTAAGACTGGCAAAGTAAGGCTATTGGTGCAGAGTTGTTCTCATTAATCTAAAGGTAGTGTTCTTTCCAGCATATTATATACATCTCAAAGATCCTAAATGAATTATGTATGTTCTACTCCTCATGTCAGGTTCCCTATGACCCAGTGTTCATTAGTAAAAAAAAATGAAAGGAATCACTCAATGGGTTAAAAAAAGAGAGAGAGCCCTGAAAGCACATAGAAGATGTTTCTTTACCCTACAAATAAGGTATCTTACTTCCCCCCATGTCCAATATTAGTAACCACCCCACTCTAATTTGAGTATGCTTTACTCTGTTCAAGCACTAAGAGGGAGGTCCTCAAACTTCAAAATACTCAAGAAATACCTGAAGAAAATTAAAAACTCAAATTCTAGGAAACAACTCCAGAGTTTTTGGTTCATTGGTGAGGCAAAGGACTTTTAAGGGTGTTAAGAAATACTTCTTTGAATAAGTAATATTTGAGATGAGCCCTGAAAGAAAACTATGAGTACTGACTACATAAAAGGAGGGGTATAAGAAAAAACTGCTGGTAAAGAAAAAGAATGTTCCAGGACCCTATGATGGGATAAAGAATGTGATGTTTAAGAAACTGACAAAACTTATTTTGACTAGAAAGTAGTTAGCAGAGGAAAGAGAATAGCACCAGAAAAGATCAAGGAAAGAATTAGGGTGGTGTTAGGCATAGTCTTTTGGACAAAATTAAAACTACAGTCTTCAGGGTGCCTAGGTGGCTCAGTCAGTTAAGCTTCCAACTCTTGGTTTTGGCTCAGGTCATGATCTCAAGGTCCTGAGATCAAGCCCCACATTGGGCTCCATGCTTAACGGGGAGTCTGCTGGAGATTCTGTCTCTCCTTCTCCCCCTGCCCTTCCCCTCACTCACTCTCCCTCAAGTAAAATAAATAAATAAAATGTTAAAAAAAAAACCCAACAGCACTCTTAGAGCCAGAAATATTACTGAAATTTTTAAGCAGAGAAATGACACATAGTTTCATTTTTAGAATCTCTCATATCTATACCCCACAATTATAAATATCATAAATACTTTGTGTTGATAATTTAGGAACATAAATAAGATGGCTAATCTCCTTGAAAAATACAAATTACAATCGGTCACAAAAGAAATAGGAAATTGAAAATTTCTGTCTACTAAAGAAATTGAATGTCTTATTTAAAATACTTCCCACAGTGAAAACTCCAAGCCCAATGGCTTTACTGATGAATTCTTCCATACATATGAGAAAGTGTTAGTAGTAATATCACACAAACTCTTCTAGGGAACAGGAAAATATAGTAATAATTGCTAATTATTTTATATGAGACCAGCATAACCTTAATTAAAGAATTTAGCAGGCTAACATCCAAAATATAAAGAACTCATACAGCTCAACAGCAAAAAAGTCCAATTAAAAGTGCCTGGGTGGCTCAGATGGTTAAGCGTCTGCCTTTGGCTCAGGTCATGATCCCGGAGTCCTGGGATCGAGTCCCTCATTGGGCTCCCTGCTCCTTGGGAGCCTGCTTCTCCCTCTGTCTCTCTCTCTCTCTCTCTCTCTCTCTCTCTCTCTCTCTCTCCCTCTCTCCCCCTCTCCCCCTCTCCCCCTCTCTCATGAATAAACAATAAAAATCTAAAAAAAAAATGGGCAGAAGATTTGAATAGACATTTTTTGAAAGAAGACAAACATATGGCCAACAGGCATATATGAAAAAGATGAAAAGATGTTCAATATCACTAATCATCGGGGAAATGCAAATCAAAACCATAATGACATATTGCCTCACACTTATGTCAGTCATAAGAAAGAATGAGATCTTGCCATTTTCAACAACACGGGTGGAGCTAGAGAATATAACGCTAAGTGAAATAAGTCAGTCAGAGAAAGACAAATACCATATGATTTCACTCATATGTGGAATTTAAGAAATAAATGAGCAAAGTGGTTAAAAAAAATAAGGGGGGGCGGGAAGAGGCAAACTGAGGAACAGACTCTTAACTACAGAGAACAAACTGATGGTCACTTGAGCAGAGCTGGGTAAGGGGATGGGTAAAATAGGTGATGGGGATTAAGAGAGTACACTTCTGATGAGCACACTATGATGTAAGAATTAGTGAATCACTATATTGTACACCTGAATCTAACATAACACTGTATTTTAAGAACACTAGAATTAAAATTAAAAACTTAAAAAAATAAAAATATGCCAAAAAAAGAAACAAAACAAAAACCAGATTCATAGATACAGAGAACAGAATGATGGTTGCCAGAAAGGGGGGCGGGGTTGGAAGTTGGGCTAAATGAGTGAAGGGTATCAAGAGGTACAAACTTCTAATTATAAAATAAATAAGTCATGGGGATATGATAGACAGTATGAGGAATATAGACATAATACTGTATTAATGTTGTATGGTGAGAGATGTATTAGCCTCGTATGGTGATCACTTCATAGCTTATATAAATGTCAAATCACTATGTTGTACACCTGAAATCAATGTAATATTTTATGTCAATTATACTTCAGTTTAAAAAAGAATTTAGTGTGGCGCCTGGGTGGCTCAGTCAGTTAAACCTCTAACTTTTGACTTCAGGTCAGGTCATGATTTCAGGGTTTTGAGATTGAGCCCCATGTAGGGCTTGATTCTCTCTTTCCCTCTCTAAAAATAAATAAATAAATAAATAAATAAATAATAATTAAAAAAAGAATTTGGCAAAGATACCTTACATAAAATCCTTAACAAAGTATTAACCAACCAAATCTAGCAATATCAAAAGGATAGTAAATATATCAGGGGCAAGAGGGATTTATTTCAAATACGCAAGGGCCATGAAAGATTAGAAAATTGATCAATGTGATTAATCAAGTTTACATCATAAGAAAAAATAGAATATCTTGATCAACATACAAATTACATTTAATAAAATTCACGACCAATTCATGATAAAAACAAATTTGAAATACAAAGGAAGACCCTTAATTTAATAACACTACGAAGTACTTCAGTGGGCAACATAATCAATGGTAAAACATTAAAAACTTTTCACTGAGATCAGGAATGAGACAAGAATGCCCTCGATCACCACTTCTATTTAACATTATACTGGCAAACTCAGTGCTATATGGCAAGAAAATGAAATAATAGGCATTAGAATTGGAAAAGAAGAAATTCATCTGTCACTATTTACAGATAACATGACAGAGTGCTTGAAAAATCCAAAAGAATGTACAGACACAATATTAGAATAAGAGAATTTAGCAAGGTTATAGCATAAGTCAATACATAAAAAAACATTGTATTTCTATATGTCAGCTACAAAGAGAAGAGGAAACTATAAAATGAAACCATTAATGATAACATTTTTAAAAATCAAATACTTAGGGATAAATCCAGCAGAGGATGTGCAAGACATTTTTACTTAACACTGCAAAACATTATTGAGAAAAATTAAAGTAACATAAATAAATGAAGCAATATACCATGTTTCTATTGCAGGAGATTCAATATTACTTCTCCAAAAAGTACTCAATAGATTCAATGCAGTCCCAATCAAAATTCCAGGACTTTGTCCTAAAGAAATTGAGGGATCAATTCTAAAATTTATTTAGAAATGCAAAGGCCCAAAAAGAGACCTTCAACCTTGAAGAATTAACAGCTGGAATACTTATAGTACCAAGTATCAAGAATCAAACCTATTATAAAGCATGATGATTAAGACAATGTAGTATTAGATCCAAAACAGATAAGCCAAATGTGGGGAAACAAATAGACCCACACATGTATGGTAATCTAATTTATGACAAAGATAGTATTTCAGCGCAAGGGAGGAAAGTCTGTTTTTTCAATAAATGGTGCTAAATAATTTTTCTTTAAAGATTTCATTTATTTATTTGACAGAGAGAGACACAGCGAGAGAGGGAACACCAGCAGGGGGAGCAGGAGAGGGAGAAGCAGGCTTCCCGCAGAGCAGGGAGTCCGCTGTGGGGCTCGATCCCAGGACCCTGGGATCATGACCTGAGCCAAAGGCAGACGCTTAACGACTGAGCCACCCAGGCACCCCAGTGCTGAATAATTTGATATCCATATGGAAAATTTATCTTGACCCTTACCTCACACCAACCATAAAAGTCAATTCTAGATAATTTGTAGATCTAAATGTAACCGGTAAAACAACCAAGCATTCAGAGGAAAAAAAATTGTGATTTTGGAGTAGGCCAATATTTCTTTTAAAGGACACATAAAATATTTACCGTAAAATGATACAGTGAAGAATACGAAAATTAAGAAATTATTCCTAAAAAGTCACAATTTAGAGATTGAAAAGGCAATGGATAGAGTGAGTGCAGATATTTTCAATACATATGTCTGACAAAGAATTCATATTCGTAACATAGGAAGAACTCCAAATCAATTAGAAAAGCCAGTTAACCAATAGAAAATGGGAAGTTCACAAAAGAAGATATTCAAATGTCCAATAAACATATAAAAATCTGCTCAACTTCATTTGTTTTCAAGGAAGTGCAAATTGAAACCATAATAAAAGTCAACTACACATCTTCAGGAACGGTTTACCAAAAAAATGGATAACAAAAAGTGCTGAGAAGTACTTGAAGCAACTCCAACTCCCATTTATATGCTGTTGTTAGTGTAAATTAGTACAAAACTTTGGTAAACTATTTGGAAGTACATAGAAAAAGTAAATAGATGCATTCTATCTAGGTCACTTTTAGGTACATATGTAATAGCAAGGTACACAAATGTTCATAAAAAGTTACCAACAGAAATGTGGATCTCAGCACTATTGCGTGACAGATTTCAACTGAAAACTAACCAAATGCCCAAAATATAAATGGGCATTTATGGGTGGCTAAGTTGTATGCATGCACACACAACAGAATACATACAACAAATATACACAACATGGATTAATTTTATAATCATAATTTCCAGTGAAAAAAAGCCAGCCAATAAAGAATATATTCTCTATTCCATTTATATAAACTACAAACACAGACAAAATTAAATATGATGGTGGACATCACAAAAGTATTTGCTCTTCGGGGCAGCTAGTGACCGGAAGAGAGAACAAGGCAAGCTTCTGTGTGCCAGCCATCTTCTGTTTCTTGACTGGGTAATGATTATCTGGGAGTTTTCAGTTTGTGAAAATTTATGAAGTTGCATAATTCTGATATGTGGACTTTTGTACACATATGTTATACTTTAATAAGGTTAAACAAAACAAAACAAAACAAAACCCTAAAGCTCACTCTGGCTGTTCATGAGGAGTTATTTGAGAAGAGCAAGAGGACCATTGGGAAGATAGGTTAGGAGGCCGTAGTTCTGGCAAGGCATGATGGTAGGCCAGTTGGAAAAAATTATAGAAAGTTTTCTAATTGTCGGGCGCCTGGGTGGCTCAGTTGGTTAAGCGACTGCCTTCGGCTCAGGTCATGATCCTGGAGTCCCGGGATCGAGTCCCACATCAGGCTCCCTGCTCAGCGGGGGGTCTGCTTCTCCCTCTGACCCTCCCCCCTCTCATGTGCTCTCTCTGTCATTCTCGCTCTCTCAAATAAATAAATAAAATCTTAAAAAAAAAGAAAGTTTTCTAATTGTCATAGCAGGAAGCATGAAATTGAGTTAGCTATAGAAATACAGTAAACAGTTTTGAGAGCCAACAATTCTTCATTTAGGATGGTATCTACGCATCTTGTATAATTTTCTCTAGCTGTATCTAGCTACCCAGGTACCAGCAACAAAAATACGTAGTTGGTCTTGTACATATTGGGGATGGAAAGACCAGTGTGAATAAAGGACTAAGTATCAGGGGACTTTAGAGTATTGGCAAGAAAGTACTCATAGTTGTCAATAAAGATTTGATTCCCTGAAAATGATAGGTGTTAGAGTTCCACCAGCACCTGTTAGCTGTTCACCTTCTCCAACCTGGAGGTTTGCCACAAGATGCATGGGTGATCAGTAATTAAAAAAAAATATATGAAATGGCCCCAACATTGGAATTATCCTAGATTCTGCTTTTTTCTCTCACATCCCATTTTTAATCCATTATGAAATTCCCCTTACTGGCTATTCTTAAAGGCAAAATATGATTGCAAAATAACTGTGTCTTAAAACCTAGGATTTTAACACTAGACAATATTACCTCTTCTCTAAAAGCTGAGTTTATGACTTGCATTTTCTGGGCTCAATGTGTGGTGAGGTTATGTTTTAGAACATAAAGAAAACAGAGTATAGCTCTCAAGCATTGCAATAAAGGAGGTTTACACTGGATTTCTTCTTTGGGCTTTTAAAACGAATGAAATAGAGATAATTCAAGATAAAATATCCATGGAAACATTTCATTCAGACACCACATAAGAGAGAGAGAATATCTTTCTCATATGCAAAATAACCTAGAGGGCATGCATTTCCATATCCCTGTCCTTATACAAAAACTATCTTTCTGAACGTCAGTTATGTTAAAAATGTCCATTAAAATCAAATAACTTAGTTGGTGCACTTACTAAGCTCAAAGCGCTTTGGCAGATATTTGGAAAAAACATAATAATCAATTGTATATGGTCTCAAGTTTCAAGGTTCCTGTGTGTCTAAATGATTTATAATAGAGAGAGGCAATCAAGGCTGGAGGTTTTCAAAAATATGTTCTACCATGATTCTAGGATAAACACTATGAAGTTCACTGTAAACTGTGCAGAATGGGTGGGAAGAGACGAAGGTCCACTACAGGAAAAAATG